>NW_027362763.1:508564896-509799062 GCF_046119375.1 Phyllobates terribilis | reverse complement strand
TTGCAAGGAATGGGGGAGGTACAATTGAACACTGCCCTGGAACAAGGACTTGCATGGGGATAGTTGCAAGTCTGCATCTTCTGATGCAGCAAGGATGACTTCTGATGGGCACACTTTTAGGCAGTGACCTGGGTGTCAGAGATGCTTCCCGGGGTCTTCCCCATGCTGTTCCCATGTCTTTTCAGCACTGTATGCATGTGTCACACAGCACATGGCCAGATAAGGTTGTAAAATGTTAAAATGACATTTCCCGGTGAATGCATTTGTCACGGTTGAAAGCAATACAAAAGTGCAAAAACGCATAAAAAATGCTACTTGTGAACATAGCCCAAGGTGTGGAGGAGTATTTTTGTTTTTGGTTATTTATTTTACCTTATACACAAGTCTTTACCCTTGAAAGGATGTTCCTTAACATATTTCACAGGAAAACAGTTTCAGTTTCATTTTTGAACGTTTTATTGTGAGTCCGTAAAAGTGGCTTAATATCTCTGACCACGTTGTTGACAGCAGTGCCCTGGGAGTTAGAAATGCTTCCTGGGGCGATCACCATGCAGTCCCCATGTCATTTGAGCACTGTCACTATCGTTTTGAGCACTTTTTAGGCTTTCTACAGACTGCCGGGGGTGCCGCCGCAACAATGCTCGGGTTTCTCATAGACTAACATTGGGCTCGCTGCTCGCGTCGAGCACCCGAGTATCACGGTGAGCTCAGCCCGAGCTTCAAGCACCCGAGCATTTTACTGCTCGTTCATCACTACACCTGTCCCCTCGCTATTTCCTGGCCTCTCCTCTCTGTCAATCCCTTCACTGGCTCCCCATTACCCAGAGACTCCAGTTCAAAACCCTAACCTTGCAATGCAAAGCTATCTACAACCTGTCTCCTCCATACATCTGTGACCTAGTTTCCCAGTACTTACCTCCACACAACCTCCGATCCTCACAAGATCTCCTTCTCTACCCCCCTCTTATCTCCTCTTCCCACAATCGCATACAAGATTTCTCCCATGTATCCCTCCTTCGTTGGAACTCTCTACCCCACCATTTCTGACTCTTACCTACTTTTGAAACCTTTAAAGGGAAACTGAAGACCCACCTCCTGCGACATGCGTACAACCTGCAGTAACCCTCGCTTTACCATACAGCTGCAAGACCAGCTCCATCCTCATGTACCGTATCCTCACCCATGCCTTGTAGACTGAGCCCTTGCGGGCAAGGTCCTCTCCTGTACCAGTCGCTGTCACATTTTTGTTCAAGATTATAGTCATTGTTTTTGTGTACCCCTTTTTCACATGTAAAATGCCATGGAATAAATAGCAATAAAGTAATAATAATAATGTGATCCAGACTCACATCTACTGAGACTGGACCATGTGGAACACAGAGTGGTGGTGGCAAACTGACTGGAAGCTTTATCTGCTATCCAACCATCAACATTTTCACACTGCTCAGGCTTCAATAGTGATGTTCTGCTGCCCCCTAGAAATTGGGACAGGAAATGTAGTTCGACATGACGTGGGTTTTTGTTGTGCTCCCTCAGCAGGCACAGTTTCATCTTGCCCACGGCCTATGTGTGCACTATCACCATAATGTCCACTTCCTCGTCCCTTGACACACACCTTGCCAATTTTAAATGGAGTTTAAGATTTTTCACGCTGCCAAAAATGTCTGTATTATTACCGCAGTAATATAGGATCACGTCTGTTGAGATGACCACAGTTTTAGGCAATGCCCTGGGAGTCAGAGATGTTTCCAGCCCTAGGGGTCTTCCCCATGCTGTTCACACACCACATGGCCAGATAAGGTTGTAAAATGTTAAAATGACATTTCCCAGTGAATGCATTTGTCTTGGTTGAAAGCAATACAAAAGTGCAAAAATGCATCAAAAACGCTACGTGTGAACATAGCCCAAGGTGTGGAGGAGCATTTTTGTATTTGTTTATTTATTTTGCCTTATATACAAGCTATTATCCTGGAAAGGATGTTACTTAACATATTTCCCAGGAAAATCCATTTAGGATTCGTTTTTGTCTGTTTTATTGTGAGTCCGTAAAAGTGGCGTAATACCTCTGACAACATTATTTACAGCAGTGACCTGGGAGTCAGAAATGTTTCCGGGGTCTTCCACATGCTCTCCCCATGTCATTTGAGCACTGTTCCCATCGATTTGGGCAATTTTTAGGCCCTCTGCAGACTGCCCGGGGGAGCCGCAGGAAAAATGCTCGAGTTTCCCATAGACTTACATTGGGCTCGTTACGCGGACCAAGCACTCGAGCATTCCAATTTGCTCGACTCGAACAACGAGTACCCAAGCATTTTAGTGCTCGCTCATCACAAATAGAATATTAGAACCAGGAGGCAGAGGTCCAAGTGGAGGAGGAGATGGAGGAGGCGGCGAAGGTGGACATGGCGGTGTAGGTGGCAGAGGCGGAGGAGGAGGTAGCCAACACAGTGTTTTTGTTTTGTTTTGTTCTGTTTTTTTTCATAAATTTGGGGAGGACCCAAAACATTGAGAATGGCAAATAGAATGAACAAACTGTGGTGGAGTATAACAATGGATGGGTGCATCTGTTCTACCTTTCTAGTCAGCCAAAGGTACAGACAAGTCCTGTGGGATCCACGCCTGGTTCATTTTAATGAATGTGAGCTTGTCCACGTTGGTTGTGGACAGGCAGATATGCCTGTCTGTGATAACACCCCCTGTCATGCTAAACAGACATTCCAACAGCATACTCGCCGCAGGGCAGACCAGCATCTCCAAGGCATAAAGCCGAAGCTCAGGCCATTTCACTAATTTGGAGACCCAGAAGTTAAATGGGGCAGACCCATGAATCAGTAAGTGGAGATATGTGGACACGTACTCTTTCACCATGTTGTTGAAATGCTGCCTCCTGCTAGTACGGGCCGTATCAGATGGTGGTGCCAGATGTTTTAACGTGCAGAGGAAGGTTTTCCCTATTTCGACCATGCTAACCCTCCCTTCTGAGGTGGTGCTGGTGTCCCAGCTGCATTGGTGACTTCCTCCTCAACCTCTGCCTTGTGCTTCCACTGAGCCCCTGCTGTCAGGTGGGAACGCCGCTAGCAGTGCATTTATCCAAAAAAACATCACACTTGGAGGGCACCACCCAAATAATGGGGATCTACATGCAGTGTACCCAAAGACACTATATATCAAACAAAGAGAAGGAGGTACACTTTATTCGCAGTGATCACCCAAAATACTTTAAAGTGAATATGAATACGTAAATTTTATTGAATATCCACAATTGCACTAGAAACCGACAAAAAAACGTAGAACACAAGTAAAAAGCTCAGTGACATGCGTCCCACTGAGTAAAGACCCATCCAACGTATACATCCTCCCATTATGTAAGTAACAAAATAATTAATATCTAAAGGGTGTCTCTGATGGTCAATGTGCTAGAGTCTCTATAATCAGGTCAAACATACATAATCATCATTGTACAATAATACACAATGCATAGCTAAGCCCATTGGTGCTCCAAAGCTCAAAAATTGTATATATTCAGTATGTATAAACTTGTAAAAAAAGAGAGAACTCACAATACAATACACAAATTGTTTAGACCACCTATCTATATAAAGACCTGAGACCTATTAGAAGTATCAACAAATGACAAGATATATTGCACATTCCCTCAGTCTTATATTAAAAGGAGGGAGGATAATCTTAGTTTGCTAAATCAGGATTTGCCCTATGTCATCCTATCAATAAATATATGCTTAGTAAATAAATGCAGGATAGTAAGGAGACAGGGAAAAAGAAAGAGAATGTAAAGTTAGATAACCCATATTCACTGCCAAGAGTAATCCAGTGGGTGGGCTATTTTTGCCCAGTTTTTTTGAAGTTTTGAAGGTGGTCCACTGGCACTAAGTAGATTGACCTGAGTAAGAAAAGGGGAAGAGGGCACCACACAAAAACATCTAATATATATAATTGTCTTATCCCGTCTGTCTGTCCTTCTGTCCAGGAAATCCCACGTCGCTGATTGGTCCGGCCTCTGCCAATCAGCGTCGCAGGATTTCAGAACAAGATGGCGGCCATTAGCGGCTCATCTGCCGCACGGAGTCTCCCGGCTGCTCGCAGCAGAAGTACCCCGACCGGCGGCCTAGGCGGCGCCGCTCCCCGGTCCTCCCTTCACACTTGCCGTCGGGAGATCAGCGGCCCTAGCCGCTGATCCCCCGATCGTAGCCGCATGGAGGTCAGAGGCGATGCCGCCGGCTGCGACCAATCAGCGATATTGGCGCCAAATTTACACACTCGCCCTCAAACGCTCACCCTCACCCGCTCACACGCACACCCACAGACGCTCACACTCTCACCCCCTCACCCACTCACGCTCACACGCTCAACCTCACATGCTCACCCCCACACACTCACCCTCACCCTCAGATGCTCACCCTCAGACGCTCCCACGCTCACCCTCAGACGCTCACCCTCAGACGCTCCCACGCTCACCCTCAGAGGATCCCACGCTCACCCTCAGAGGATCCCACGCTCACCCTCAGAGGATCCCACGCTCACCCTCAGACGCTCACACTCAGACGCTCACACACTCACCCTCAGACCCTCACCCTCAATCGCTCCCACGCTCACCCTCAGATGCTCCCACGCTTACCCTCAGACGCTCCCATGCTCACCCTCAGACGCTCACCCTCAGACGCTCCCATGCTCACCCTCAGACGCTCACACGCTCACCCTCAGACGCTCACCCTCAGACGCTCCCACACTCACCTTCAGATGTTCCCACGCTCACCCTCAGACACTCACCCTCAAACGCTCCCAATCTCACCCTCAGACGCTCAACCTCAGACGCTCCCATGCTCACCCTCAGACGCTCTCATGCTCACCCTCAGATGCTCACCCTCAGACACTCACCCTCAGATGCTCCCACGCTCACACTCAGACGATCACCCCCAGACGTTTCCACGCTCACCCTCAGACGCTCCCACGCTCACCCTCAGACGCTCACCTGCACAAGCTCACCCTCAGACGCTTCCAAGCTCACCCTCAGACGCTCACCCGCACACCCTCAGACGCTCCCACGCTCACCCTTAGACGTTCACCTTCAGATGCTCCCATGCTCACCCTCAGACGCCCACCCGCACACGCTCACCCTCAGACGCTCCCACGCTCACCCGCACCCGCTCCTACTCTTACCCTTAGACGCTCACTCTCAGATGCTCCCACGCTCAACCTGAGACGCTCACCCTCAGACTCTCCCACGCTCACCCTCAAATGCTAACACACTCACCCTCAGAGGCTCACCCGCACACGCTCAACCTCAGACGCTCCCACGCTCACCCTCAGACGCTCCCACGCGCACCCTCAGATGCTCACCCTCAGACGCTCCCACGCTCACCCACAGACGCTCCCACGCTCACCCTCAAATGCTCACCCTCAGACGCTCCCATGCTCACCCTCAGATGCTCACCCGCACATGCTCACCCTCAGACGCTCCCACGCTCACCCTCAGATGCTCACTCGCTCACGCTCACCCTCAGATGCTCCCATGCTCAGCCGCACCCGCTCCCACTCTTACCCTCAGACGCTCACCCTCAGACGTTCCCACGCTCACCCTCAGATGCTCACCCTCAGACGCTCCCATGCTCACCCTCAGATGCTCCCACGCTCAGCCTCAGACGTTCCCACGCTCAGCCTCAGACGCTCCCACGCTCACCCTCAGACGCTCACCTGCACATGCTCACCCTCAGACGCTCCCATGCTCACCCTCAGGCGCGCACCCGCACACGCTCACTCTCAGACGCTCCCACGCTCACCCGCACCCACTCCCACACTTACTCTCAGACGCTAACCCTCAGAAGCTCCCACGCTCACCCTCAGACGCTCCCACGCTCACCCTGAGACGCTCACCCGCACACGCTCACCCTCAGACGCTCCCACGCTCACCCTCAGACGCTCACCCTCAGACGCTCCCACGCTCACCCTCAGACGCTCCCACGCTCACACTGAGACGCTCACCCGCACACGCTCACCCTCAGATGCTCCCACGCTCACCCTCAGACACTCACCCTCAGACGCTCCCACGCTCATCCTCAGACGCTCCCACGCTCACCCTCAGACGCTCCCACGCTCACCCTCAGACACTCCCACGCTCACCCTCAGACGCTGACCCTCAGACACTCCCACACTCACCTTCAGACGCTCCCACGCTCACCCTCAGACGCTCACCCTCAGACGCTCCCACGCTCACCCTCAGACGCTCCCACGCTCACCCTCAGACGTTAACCCTCAGACGCTCCCATGCTCACCCTCAGACGCTCCCACACTCACCTTCAGATGCTCCCACGCTCACCCTCAGAAGCTCACCCTCAGACGCTCACCCTCAGACGCTCACCCTCAGACGCTCCCACGCCCACCCTCAGACCCTTACCCTCAGACGCTCCCATACTTACCCTCAGATGCTCACCCTCAGACGCTCCCACGCTCACCCTCAGACCCTCACCCTCAGACTTTCCCACGCTCACCCTCAGACGCTCCCACGCTCACCCTCAGACGCTGACTCTTAGACACTCCCACACTCACCTTCAGACGCTCACCCTACAACGCTCCCACGCTCACCCTCAGACGCTCACCCTCAGAAGCTCCCATGCTCACTCTCAGACGCTCCCATGCTCACCCTCAGACGCTCACCCTCTGACGCTCCCATGCTCACCCTCAGACGCTCCCACACTCACCTTCAGACGCTCCCACGCTCACCCTCAGATGCTCACCCTAAAATGCTCCCACGCTCACCCTCAGACGCTCACCATCAGACGCTCCCATGCTCACTCTCAGACGTTCCCACGCTCACCCTCAGAGGCTAACCCTCAGACGCTCCCACGCTCACCCTCAGACGCTCCCATGCTTACCCTCAGATGCTCACCCTCAGATGCTCCCACGCTCACCCTCAGACGATCACCCCCAGACATTCCCACGCTCACCCTCAGACGCTACCACGCTCACCCTCAGACGCTCACCCGCACATGCTCACCCTCAGACGTTTCCATGCTCACCCTCAGAATGTCCCATGCTCACCCTCAGAATGTCCCACGCTCACCCTCAGACGCTCCCACGCTCACCCTCAGACGCTCCCACGCTCACCCTCAGACGCTCCCACGCTCACCCTCAGATGCTCACCCGCACAAGCTCACCCTCAGATGCACCCACGCTCACCCGCACATGCTCCCACGCTCACCCTCAGATGCTCAGCCTCAGACGCTCCCACGCTCACCCTCAGATGCTCATCCGCACACGCTCGCCCTCAGATGCTCCCACGCTCACCCGCACACGCTCCCACGCTCACCCTCAGATGCTCACCCTCAGACGCTCCCATGCTCACCCTCAGACGCTCACCCTCCGACGCTCCCACGCTCACCCTCCGACTGTCCCACGCTCACCCTCAGACGCTCCCACGCTCACCCTCAGACGCTCCCACGCTCACCCTCAGACGCTCCCACGCTCACCCTCAGACGCTCCCACGCTCATCCTCAGACCCTCACCCTCAGATGCTCCCATGCTCACCCTCAGACGCTCCCACACTCACCCTCAGACGCTGACTCTCAGACACTCCCACACTCACCATCAGATTCTCCCACGCTCACCCTCAGACGCTCACCCTAAAACGCTCCCACGCTCACCCTCAGACGCTCACCCTCAGACGCTCACCCGCACACGCTCACCCTCAGATGCTCACTCGCACACGCTCACCCTCAGACGCTCACCTGCTCACCCTCAGACGCTCACCTTCAGACGCTCCAACACTCACCCTCAGACGCTCTCACGCTCACCCGAACACTCCCACGCTCACCCTCAGATGCTACCACTCTCACCCTCAGACGCTCACCCTCAGACGCTCCCACGCTCACCCTCAGACGCACCCATGCTCACCCTCAGACGCTCCCACGCTCACCCTCAGATGCTACCACTCTCACCCTCAGACGCTCCCACGCTCACCCTCAGACGCTCCCACGCTCACCCTCAGACGCTCCCATGCTCATTCTCAGACGCTCACCCTCAGACGCTCCCACGCTCACCCTCAGACGCTCCCATGCTCACCCTCAGACGCTCCCACGCTCACCATCAGACGCTCACCCTCAGAAGCTCACCCGCACACGCTCACCCTCAGAAGCTCACCCTCAGATGCTCACCCTAAAATTCTCCCACGCTCACCCTCAGACGCTCACCCTCAGACGCTCCCATGCTCACTCTCAGACGTTCCCACGCTCACCCTCAGAGGCTAACCCTCAGACGCTCCCACGCTCACCCTCAGACGCTCCCATGCTTACCCTCAGATGCTCACCCTCAGATGCTCCCACGCTCACCCTCAGACGATCACCCCCAGACATTCCCACGCTCACCCTCAGACGCTACCACGCTCACCCTCAGACGCTCACCCGCACATGCTCACCCTCAGACGTTTCCATGCTCACCCTCAGAATGTCCCATGCTCACCCTCAGAATGTCCCACGCTCACCCTCAGACGCTCCCACGCTCACCCTCAGACGCTCCCACGCTCACCCTCAGACGCTCCCACGCTCACCCTCAGATGCTCACCCGCACAAGCTCACCCTCAGATGCACCCACGCTCACCCGCACATGCTCCCACGCTCACCCTCAGATGCTCAGCCTCAGACGCTCCCACGCTCACCCTCAGATGCTCACCCGCACACGCTCGCCCTCAGATGCTCCCACGCTCACCCGCACACGCTCCCACGCTCACCCTCAGATGCTCACCCTCAGACGCTCCCATGCTCACCCTCAGACGCTCACCCTCCGACGCTCCCACGCTCACCCTCCGACTGTCCCACGCTCACCCTCAGACGCTCCCACGCTCACCCTCAGACGCTCCCACGCTCACCCTCAGACGCTCCCACGCTCACCCTCAGACGCTCCCACGCTCATCCTCAGACCCTCACCCTCAGATGCTCCCATGCTCACCCTCAGACGCTCCCACACTCACCCTCAGACGCTGACTCTCAGACACTCCCACACTCACCATCAGATTCTCCCACGCTCACCCTCAGACGCTCACCCTAAAACGCTCCCACGCTCACCCTCAGACGCTCACCCTCAGACGCTCACCCGCACACGCTCACCCTCAGATGCTCACTCGCACACGCTCACCCTCAGACGCTCACCTGCTCACCCTCAGACGCTCACCTTCAGACGCTCCAACACTCACCCTCAGACGCTCTCACGCTCACCCGAACACTCCCACGCTCACCCTCAGATGCTACCACTCTCACCCTCAGACGCTCACCCTCAGACGCTCCCACGCTCACCCTCAGACGCACCCACGCTCACCCTCAGACGCTCCCACGCTCACCCTCAGATGCTACCACTCTCACCCTCAGACGCTCCCACGCTCACCCTCAGACGCTTCCACGCTCACCCTCAGACGCTCCCATGCTCATTCTCAGACGCTCACCCTCAGACGCTCCCACGCTCACCCTCAGACGCTCCCATGCTCACCCTCAGACGCTCCCACGCTCACCATCAGACGCTCACCCTCAGAAGCTCACCCGCACACGCTCACCCTCAGAAGCTCACCCTCAGATGCTCACTCTAAAATTCTCCCACGCTCACCCTCAGACGCTCACCCTCAGACGCTCCCATGCTCACTCTCAGACGTTCCCACGCTCACCCTCAGAGGCTAACCCTCAGACGCTCCCACGCTCACCCTCAGACGCTCCCATGCTTACCCTCAGATGCTCACCCTCAGATGCTCCCACGCTCACCCTCAGACGATCACCCCCAGACATTCCCACGCTCACCCTCAGACGCTACCACGCTCACCCTCAGACGCTCACCCGCACATGCTCACCCTCAGACGTTTCCATGCTCACCCTCAGAATGTCCCATGCTCACCCTCAGAATGTCCCACGCTCACCCTCAGACGCTCCCACGCTCACCCTCAGACGCTCCCACGCTCACCCTCAGACGCTCCCACGCTCACCCTCAGATGCTCACCCGCACAAGCTCACCCTCAGATGCACCCACGCTCACCCGCACATGCTCCCACGCTCACCCTCAGATGCTCAGCCTCAGACGCTCCCACGCTCACCCTCAGATGCTCACCCGCACACGCTCACCCTCAGATGCTCCCACGCTCACCCGCACACGCTCCCACGCTCACCCTCAGATGCTCACCCTCAGACGCTCCCATGCTCACCCTCAGACGCTCACCCTCCGACGCTCCCACGCTCACCCTCCGACTGTCCCACGCTCACCCTCAGACGCTCCCACGCTCACCCTCAGACGCTCCCACGCTCACCCTCAGACGCTCCCACGCTCACCCTCAGACGCTCCCACGCTCATCCTCAGACCCTCACCCTCAGATGCTCCCATGCTCACCCTCAGACGCTCCCACACTCACCCTCAGACGCTGACTCTCAGACACTCCCACACTCACCATCAGATTCTCCCACGCTCACCCTCAGACGCTCACCCTAAAACGCTCCCACGCTCACCCTCAGACGCTCACCCTGAGACGCTCACCCGCACACGCTCACCCTCAGATGCTCACTCGCACACGCTCACCCTCAGACGCTCACCTGCTCACCCTCAGACGCTCACCTTCAGACGCTCCAACACTCACCCTCAGACGCTCTCACGCTCACCCTAACACTCCCACGCTCACCCTCAGATGCTACCACTCTCACCCTCAGACGCTCACCCTCAGACGCTCCCACGCTCACCCTCAGACGCACCCACGCTCACCCTCAGACGCTCCCACGCTCACCCTCAGATGCTACCACTCTCACCCTCAGACGCTCCCACGCTAACCCTCAGACGCTCCCACGCTCACCCTCAGACGCTCCCATGCTCATTCTCAGACGCTCACCCTCAGACGCTCCCACGCTCACCCTCAGACGCTCCCATGCTCACCCTCAGACGCTCCCACGCTCACCATCAGACGCTCACCCTCAGAAGCTCACCCGCACACGCTCACCCTCAGAAGCTCACCCGCACACGCTCACCATCAGACACTCCCACGCTCACCCTCAGACGCTCACCTGCACACGCTCACCCTCAGACACTCACCCTAAGACACTCACCCTCAGACACTCACCCTCAGACACTCACCCTCAGATGCTCCCACGCTCACCCTCAGACGCTCACCCGCACACGCTCACCCTCAGACGCTCACCCGCACACACTCACCCTCAGACGCTCACCCGCACACGCTCACCCGCACACGCTCACCCGCACACGCTCACCCTCAGACGCTCCCACGCTCACCCTCAGACCCTCACTCTCAGACGCTCCCACACTCACCCTCAGACGCTCACCCTCAAACGCTCCCACGCTCACCCTCAGACGCTCACCCTCAGATGCTCCCATGCTCACCGTCAGATGCTCCCATGCTCACCGTGAGACGCTGACCCTCAGACGCTCCCACGCTCACACTCAGTAGCTCACCCTCAGATGCTCCGACGCTCACCCTCAGACGCTCCCACGCAGACGCTCCCACGCTCACCCTCAGACTTTCCCACGCTCACCCTCAGACGCTCACCCTCAGACGCTTCCAAGCTCACCCTCAGACGCTCCCACGCTCACCGTCAGACGTTCACCCTCAGATGCTCCCATGCTCACCCTCAGACGCTCACACGCTCACCCTCAGACGATCAGCCTCAGAGGCTTACCCCCAGACGCTCCCACGCTCACCCTCAGAGGCTCACCCTCAGACGCTCCCACGCTCACCCTCAGATGCTCCCACGCTCACCCGCACACGCTCCCACGCTCACCCGCACACGCTCACCCTCAGACGCTCCCATGCTCGCTCTCAGATGCTCACCCTCAGACGCTTGCCCTCAGACGCTCCCACGCTCACCCTCAGATGCTCACCATCAGACGCTCCCACGCTCACCCTCAGACGTTCACCCGCAGATGCTCACCCTCAGACGTTCCCACGCTCACCCTCAGATGCTCACCCGCACACGCTCACCCTCAGACACTCACCGGCACACGCTCACCCTCAGACGCTCACCCGCACATGCCCACCCTCAGATGCTCACCCGCTCACCCACACACGCTATCCCTCAGACTCTCACCCGCTCACCCTCAGATGCTCACCCTCAGACGCTCCCACGCTCACCCTCAGACGCTCCCACGTTCACCCTCAGACGCTCCCACGCTCACTCTCAGACGCTCCCACGCTCACCCTCAGACGCCCCCACGCTCACCCTCAGACGCTCCCACGCTCACCCTCAGATGCTCCCACGCTCACCCTCAGATGCTCCCACGCTCACCCTCAGACGCTCACCCGCACACGCTCACCCTCAGACGCTCCCACGCTCACCCTCAGATGCTCACCCGCACACGCTCTCCCTCAGGCACTCTCACGCTCACCCTCAGACGCTCACCCGCACACGCTCACCCGCACACGCTCACCCTCAGACGCTCACCCGCACACGCTCACCCGCACACGCTCACCCTCAGACGCTCACCCTCAGACGCTCACCCTCAGATGCTCACCCGCACACGCTCACCCTCAGACGCTCACTCGCACACGCTCACCCTCAGACGCTCACCCGCTCACCCTCAGACGCTCATCTTCAGACGCTCCAACACTCACCCTCAGACGCTCTCACGCTCACCCTGACACTCCCACGCTCACCCTCAGATGCTACCGCTCTCAAACTCAGACGCTCACCCTCAGACGCTCCCACGCTCACCCTCAAACGCACCCACGCTCACCCTCAGACGCTCTGACGCTCACCCTCAGATGCTCCCACGCTCACCCTCAGACGCTCCCATGCTCATTATCAGACGCTCACCCTCAGATGCTCCCACGCTCACCCTCAGACGCTCCCACGCTCACCCTCAGACGCTCCCACACTCACCCTCAGACGCTCCCACGCTCACCCTCAGACGCTCACCCTCAGAAGCTTACCCTCAGAAGCTCACCCTCAGAAGCTCACCCGCACACGCTCACCATCAGACGCTCCCACGCTCACCCTCAGACGCTCACCCGCACACGCTCACCCTCAGACGCTCACCCTCAGACGCTCACCCTCAGACGCTCACCCTCAGACGCTCCCACGCTCACCCTCAGACGCTCACCCGCACACTCACCCGCACACGCTCACCCGCACACGCTCACCCGCACACGCTCACCGGCAGACGCTCACCCTCAGACGCTCACCCTCAGACGCTCCAACACTCACCCTCAGACGCTCTCACGCTCACCCTGACACTCCCACGCTCACCCTCAGACGCTCACCCTCAGACGCTCCCACGCTCACCCTCAGACGCACCCACGCTCACCCTCAGACGCACCCACGCTCACCCTCAGACGCACCCACGCTCACCCTCAGACGCACCCACGCTCACCCTCAGACGCACCCACGCTCACCCTCAGACGCTCCCACGCTCATTCTCAGACGCTCACCCTCAGATGCTCCCACGCTCACCCTCAGACGCTCCCACGCTCACCCTCAGACGCCCCCACGCTCACCCTCAGATGCTCCCACGCTCACCCTCAGACCCTCCCACGCTCACCCTCAGATGCTCCCACGCTCACCCTCAGACGCTCACCCGCACACGCTCACCCTCAGACGCTCCCACGCTCACCCTCAGATGCTCACCCGCACACGCTCTCCCTCAGGCACTCCCACGCTCACCCTCAGACGCTCACCCGCACACGCTCACCCGCACACGCTCACCCTCAGACGCTCACCCGCACACGCTCACCCGCACACGCTCACCCTCAGACGCTCACCCTCAGACGCTCACCCTCAGATGCTCACCCGCACACGCTCACCCTCAGACGCTCACTCGCACACGCTCACCCTCAGACGCTCACCCGCTCACCCTCAGACGCTCATCTTCAGACGCTCCAACACTCACCCTCAGACGCTCTCACGCTCACCCTGACACTCCCACGCTCACCCTCAGATGCTACCGCTCTCAAACTCAGACGCTCACCCTCAGACGCTCCCACGCTCACCCTCAAACGCACCCACGCTCACCCTCAGACGCTCTGACGCTCACCCTCAGACGCTCCCACGCTCACCCTCAGACGCTCCCATGCTCATTATCAGACGCTCACCCTCAGATGCTCCCACGCTCACCCTCAGACGCTCCCACGCTCACCCTCAGACGCTCCCACACTCACCCTCAGACGCTCCCACGCTCACCCTCAGACGCTCACCCTCAGAAGCTTACCCTCAGAAGCTCACCCTCAGAAGCTCACCCGCACACGCTCACCATCAGACGCTCCCACGCTCACCCTCAGACGCTCACCCGCACACGCTCACCCTCAGACGCTCACCCTCAGACGCTCACCCTCAGACGCTCACCCTCAGACGCTCCCACGCTCACCCTCAGACGCTCACCCGCACACTCACCCGCACACGCTCACCCGCACACGCTCACCCGCACACGCTCACCGGCAGACGCTCACCCTCAGACGCTCACCCTCAGACGCTCCAACACTCACCCTCAGACGCTCTCACGCTCACCCTGACACTCCCACGCTCACCCTCAGACGCTCACCCTCAGACGCTCCCACGCTCACCCTCAGACGCACCCACGCTCACCCTCAGACGCACCCACGCTCACCCTCAGACGCACCCACGCTCACCCTCAGACGCACCCACGCTCACCCTCAGACGCACCCACGCTCACCCTCAGACGCTCCCACGTTCATTCTCAGACGCTCACCCTCAGATGCTCCCACGCTCACCCTCAGACGCTCCCACGCTCACCCTCAGACGCCCCCACGCTCACCCTCAGATGCTCCCACGCTCACCCTCAGACCCTCCCACGCTCACCCTCAGACCCTCCCACGCTCACCATCAGACGCTCCCACGCTCACCATCAGACGCTCACAAGCACACGCTCACCCTCAGACGCTCACCCTCAGACGCTCACCCTCAGACGCTCCCACGCTCACCCTCAGACGCACACCCGCACACGCTCACCCTCAGATGCTCACCCACACACGCTCACCCGCACACGCTCACCCGCACACGCTCCCACGCTCACCCTGAGACGCTCACCCTCAGATGCTCCCACACTCATTCTCAGTAGCTCACCCTCAGATGCTCCGACGCTCACCCTCAGAAGCTCACGCTCCCACGCTCACCCTCACGCTCCCACGCTCACCCTCAGACGCTCCCACGCTCACCCTCAGACGCTCCCACGCTCACCCTCAGACGCTCCCACGCTCACCCTCAGACGCTCCCACGCTCACCCTCAGATGCTCACCCTCAGACGCTCCCACGCTCACCCGCAGACGCTCCCACGCTCACCCTCAGACGCTCACCCTCAGACGCTCCCATGCTCACCCTCAGACGCTTCCATGCTCACCCTCAGACGCTCACCCTCAGACGCTCCCACGCTCACCCTCAGACGCTCTCACGCTCACCCTCAGACGCTCCCATGCTCACCCTCAGACGCTCCCAAGCTCACCCTCAGACGCTCCCATGCTCACCCTCAGACGCTCCCACGCTCACCCTCAGACGCTCCCACGCTCACCCTGACGCTCCCACGCTCACCCTCAGAAGCTCACCTTCAGAAGCTCACCCGCACACGCTCACCATCAGATGCTCCCATGCTCACCCTCAGATGCTCCCACGCTCACCCTCAGACGCTCCCATGCTCACCCTCAGACGCTCCCACGCTCACCCTCAGATGCTCCCACGCTCACCCTCAGACGCTCACACACTCACCCTCAGACTCTCACCCTCAGACACTCCCACGCTCACCCTCAGACGCTCACCCTCAGAAGCTCCCACGCTCACCCTCAGAAGGTCCCACGCTCACCCTCAGAAGGTCCCACGCTCACCCTCAGACGCTCCCACGCTCACCCTCAGACGCTCCCACGCTCACCCTCAGACGCTCCCACGCTCACCCTCAGACGCTCCCACGCTCACCCTCAGATGCTCCCATGCTCACCCGCACACGCTCCCACGCTCACCCTCAGACGCTCACCCTCAGACGCTCCCATGCTCACCCTCAGACGCTCACCCTCAGAATGTTCCACGCTCACCCTCAGACGCTCCCACGCTCACCCTCAGATGCTCCCACGCTCACCCTCAGACGCTCCCACGCTCACCCAGAGATGCTCACCCGCACACGCTCACCCTCAGATGCTCCCACGCTCACCCGCACATGCTCCCACGCTCACCGTCAGATGCTCACCCTCAGATGCTCCCACGCTCACTCTCAGACACTCATCCTCAGACGATCCCACGCTCACCCTCAGACGCTCTCCCGCACACGCTCACCATCAGACGCTCCCACGCTCACCCTCAGACTCTAACCCGCACGCGCTCACTCTCAGACGCTCCCACGCTCGCCTGCAGATGCTCACCCGCACACGCTCACCCTCAGACGCTCACCCGCACAAGCTCACCCTCAGACGCTCCCACTCTCACCCTCAGACGCTCACCCTCAGACGCTCCCATGCTCACCCTCAGATGCTCCCACGCTCACCCTCAGACGCTCCCACGCTCACCCTCAGACGCTCCCACGCTCACCCTCAGAATGTCCCATGCTCACCCTCAGAATGTCCCACGCTCACCCTCAGACGCTCCCACGCTCACCCTCAGACGCTCCCACGCTCACCCTCAGATGCTCACCCGCACAAGCTCACCCTCAGATGCACCCTCGCTCACCCGCACATGCTCCCACGCTCACCCTCAGATGCTCAGCCTCAGACACTCCCACGCTCACCCTCAGCTGCTCCCACGCTCACCCTCAGATGCTCACCCGCACACGCTCACCCTCAGATGCTCCCACGCTCACCCGCACATGCTCCCACGCTCACCCTCAGACGCTCACCCTCAGACGCTCCCATGCTCACCCTCAGACGCTCACCCTCCGACGCTCCCACGCTCACCCTCCGACTGTCCCACGCTCACCCTCAGACGCTCCCACGCTCACCCTCAGACGCTCCCACGCTCACCCTCAGACGCTCCCACGCTCACCCTCAGATGCTCACCCGCACACCCGCACATGCTCCCACGCTCACCCTCAGATGCTCAGCCTCAGATGCTCCCACGCTCACCCGCACACGCTCCCATGCTCACCCTCAGATGCTCACCCTCAGATGCTCCCACGCTCACTCTCAGACGCTCACCCTCAGACGCTCCCACGCTCACCCTCAGACGCTCCCACGCTCACCCTCAGACGCTCACCCGCACACGCTCACCCTCAGACGCTCGCACGCTCACCCTCAGACTCTAAACCGCACACTCTCACCCTCAGACGCTCCCACGCTCACCTGCACACGCTCACCTGCACACGCTCACCCGCACACGCTCACCCGCACACGCTCACCCGCACACGCTCACCCTCAGATGCTCACCTGCCAACGCTCACCCGCTCACCCTCAGACGCTCCCACGCTCACCCTCAGATGCTCCCACGCTCACCCTCAGACGCTCACCCGCACACGCTCTCCCTCAGACGCTCCCACGCTCACCCTCAGATGCTCACCCGCACACGTTCTCCCTCAGACGCTCACCCGCACACGCTCACCCTCAGACGCTCCCATGCTCACCCTCAGACGCTCACCCTCAGACGCTCCCATGCTCACCCTCAGACGCTCCCACGCTCACCCTCAGACGCTCACACTCAGTCGCTCCCACACTCACCCTCAGATGCTCACCCTCAGACGCTCACACGCTCACCCTCAGAATGTCCCATGCTCACCCTCAGAATGTCCCACGCTCACCCTCAGACGCTCCCACGCTCACCCTCAGACGCTCCCACGCTCACCCTCAGATGCTCACCCGCACAAGCTCACCCTCAGATACTCCCACGCTCACCCGCACATGCTCCCACGCTCACCCTCAGATGCTCAGCCTCAGACGCTCCCACGCTCACCCTCAGATGCTCACCCGCACACATTCACCCTCAGACGCTCACCCGCACACGCTCACCCTCAGACGCTCACCCGCACACGCTCACCCTCAGATGCTCACCCTCAGACGCTCACCCGCTCACCCTCACTCAGATGCTCTCCCGCTCACCCTCAGACGCTCACCTTCAGACGCTCCCACACTCACCCTCAGACGCTCCCACGCTCACCCTCAGACGCTCACCCTCAGACGCTCCCACGCTCACTCTCAGACGCTCCCACGCTCACCCGCAGACGCTCACCTGCAGACGCTCACCCGCACACGCTCACCCGCACCCGCTCACCCGCACACGCTCACCCTCAGACATCCGGTCATCTCCCTCACAGGCTCACCCGCTCACCCTGTGCTAGCCGGTCATCTCACGGCTGCTTGCAGCAAAAGTACCCCGACCGGCGGCCTCACTCCCCGGTTCTCCAAAATTCATTAGGGCACCCGGAGGGATAAATTGGGGGGTTAATTTAAAGTAGTGCACAACCCATTTAAATACTGCTTCGCTGATTAGTCGTGCCTGGTCGGCTGCATACATATTCTAGAATACCCGATGCGTTAGAATCGGGCCACCATCTAGTATATATATATATATATATATATATATATATATATATATATATATATATATATAAATAGTTAGGGATCTATCTGCCACATACAGAGAATGCACTCATATAGACAAGAAAAAAGGAGTATGCATAGACAAGGATCACCAATATAATATTAGAAATAATTTATTCACAAACAAGCCAGAAGAGCACACATTTTAAAAACAATTAAAAGCACAAGAAATGCACTATACAAGACCACAACATTATAATGTCACGATCAATCCTCAATTCATATTATAATTCAAAAATCACAGAATGCAAAGATTCCCCCTCAGCAAATCCATAACAGTATATCAATAAATAATGACATACAAACAACTCCCTCATGATACAGCATATATATAGTCAGATGCACATAGCACTCACAACTATACAAAAGCTGTACAATACTAGCCTATAGTGCTCACAACTATGCAAAAGCTGTATACCGTATTTTTCGGACTATGAGACGCACTGGACCATAAGGCGCACCTAGGTTTTAGAGGAGGAAAATAGAAAAAAAATAAGCAAAAATGTGGTCACAATGCACTGTTAAGGGAGATGGGGTCTACTGCTGACACTGGTGTAGGGGTAATGTCCCCCAATTCTGTTAATATCCCCCATCCTGGTATATATGCCCCCCTTCCTATTATACGTGGCCCCCATCCCCATCCTGGCATGCATGGCACCCCTCCATCCTGGTATGCATGGCACCCCTCCATCCTGGTATTCATGGCACCCCTCACATCCTTATCCTGGTATGCATGGCACCCCTCATCCCTATCCTGGTTTACATGGCATCCCTTATCCCTTATCCCTATCCTGGTATACATGGTATCCCTCATCCTTATCCCAGAATGCATGGCATCCCTCATCCCTATCATGATATGCATGACACCCCTCATCCTTATCCTGGTATGCATGGCACTGCAATCCCCATCCTAGTATGCATGGCTCCCCTCATCCCTATCCTGGTATGCATGGCACAGCAATCTCCATCCTGGTATGCATGACACCCCGCATCCTTATCCTGGTAGGCATGGCACTGCAATCCCTATCCTGGTGTGCGTGGCACCCCTCATCCCTATCCTGGCAAGCATGGCACAGCAATCCCCATCCTGGTATGCATGGCACCCCTCATCCCTATCCTGGTATGCATGGCCCCCTAATCCTTATCCTGGTATGCATGGCCCCCTCATCCTTATCCTGGTATGCATGGCCCCCTCATCCCCATCACGCTGCACATAAAAGAATAAACACTCCTACTCACCTTCATTCTCTCTCCTCCAGCGCTACGTGCTGTCTGCCCGCACTGATCTCACCATGTGAGCCGCGCATGACGTCACTGCCATGCGCGGCTCACAAGGTGAGATCAGCTGCTGGAAAAGTCACTGCTCCCTACGCCGGGACTGAGTGTGTGGGTAGCAGTGACTTCATGCTCCTTAATAGCCGACACACAGCATAGCCGCAGCGCGGCTCCTGCTGTTGCTGGGCGATCATGTGTGCCCGCTATTAAAGGGCATGAATATTCACCCCTCTCCACTCCCATGTGCCGGCCCATGGACGTGGGGAGCACTGAATGTTCTTTTTCTTTAGCAGCGGGGACAGTGTAGGCTGCAGCAGGCAGCTGCTGCCTCCTGTGCCCCGCTACCGCTCCCCCCCGCACCCCACACAGTATATATTTCCCCCCCAACATTCAGACTATAAGACGCACCCCCCATTTTCCTCCAAAATTTTGGAGGAAAAAAGTGCATCTTATAGTCTGAAAAATACGGTAATAGTAGCCTATAGAATAATAAACTGCTGCACCTGGAAATAGTAGTCCCTATGTGCCCAAAACCTATATCAATAACATACAAATAGACATATAGGTAGTATATACTGCTGGCACAGACAGAAAGTAGCAAAAGAAAAGGTTAGCAAGATATTAGCCCATATTTGATATTTAGAAGAGGATATGCTCCTTTGGCCCTATGCGTATTACCACTACAAGCATGGCTTCATCAGGGAAGCATTGACTGTGACATTATAATGTTGTGGTCTTGTACAGTGCATTTCTTGTGCTTTTAATTGTTTTTAAAATGTTTGTTCTTTTGGCTTGTTTGTTAATAAATTATTTCTAATATTATATTGGTGATTCTTGTCTTTACATAATGCTTTTTTCTTATGCATATTCTATAAGTAGATTGACCCCGCGCTCCATTGCCAGTTCTGTCAGGGCTATTTGTAAAGGTACAGGATACCTTTGCCTTGTATGAGACTCTGGTATCCCTTGAGGCGGCCATGACTTTGGCTATTTGGGTGGATTGCAGTCTTCGCCAGAGACATAAAGAGACACCCCAATTTGCCGGCGATCTGGGGTCAAGGGAACCTTGGTCTGAGTGATTTGACGAACCCATGTAGTTGGGTGGGGCAACCCGTTCTGTGGATCAAACTGTAGTTTGGCATAAAGTGGGAGTGTGTTTCTTCTGCGGTGGAAAGGGTAATTTTGTGGGTGCTTGTCTATCCATTTCACACCGTAAACACCACCGGAAAACTATCTCCTCCGTGAGTAGGTTAAAATTTTTCATACCGGCTGAGATCCACCTGCATAAAAATAAGGTGGTAATTTCTGCCCTTCTGGACAGTGGAGCGGGGTTTTATTTCGTCCAGGTCCAGGGCCTCAAACCACATACACTGTCTAGACATATACCCATAATTGCCATTGATTCTGCACCCTTGAGTCAGGAGTATTTTACTCCAGTCGTCCGAGGGATACATCTACAGTTAGGAGCCATGCACTCAGAAAGTATTGCCTGTTACGTGCTAGAGGGTCTGCCCTCTCTTGTGATTCTTGGACTACCTTGGCTCATGCTACACAATCCTGTGCTAGACTGGCAGACTTGGGAGGTGGTAAAATGGAGCGAGTATTGTCAAAGACACTGTTTGGTCATCTGGCTAGCCAGGGTGGTGTTTGGCCAAGTTTTTAACGCTAAGGTTCGGATACGGCTTTAAAGAAGGCAACCACTTGTGATATAATGCAATTTTATTTATAATAGTTGATTTAAAAGATAAAATACACAATTAAAGGAATAGTATGATATTATGATATTGTGTAAACTTTTGTATATGTTAACATACAAAGGTTAAGTACATATACTCACGTCATCACCAAGGAGATTTTAAATATCCATCTGGAATATCAGAGAAGAAACCACCAAGACTGAGAACCCTTGGACAAATCACAACACTGCATGGGCATACCACTTATTGCAGGTATTACAACACTACACATCAGTGCAGGTACAGCTATGGATTTAGTCTTAGTAATATTTCTCTGGCCTTATATATAGTGAATCTACACTAGTAAGTTTAGCTCACCTTTAACCTCCAATGGCCAGCCTTTGGGAAATGATGAATCAGAGAAACAAGCTCTCATCGAAAAATGGTGTGCAATAAGCGCTCACAATTCAAAAGCTCTCTGTGATCATATCTGTCAATTGCAGACAAAGGTTAAACAAATCTCCATGTTTTACAATAACAAATAATAAACATAGGGATTTTTAAGAGGTGAACTTTCAGACAAAGTAAACAGTTTCTCTGGATTTTGTCACTATGAACATTGTCTATGTGTAAACATCAGATAACACTAACACAGAATGATCCTTATCTATCTACGAATGTGTAACCAGTGAAACTGATTAGTAATGCATTCTGTATATGGACTCAAAATATCCATTTTTATGTTCACACTACAGGTGGGTACCCAATCTGTGCCTAAATACCTGTCTAACTTTGGGGATGTGTTTTTGGAGCAGGGGTGCCAAGAACTTCATCTCCATCATCTTTATGACTGCGCCATTAATCTTAGTCCTGTTGCCAAACTGCCAAAGAGCAAACTATATAATATCTCTGGTCCAGAGAGGCAGGCCATGAAGGACTATATCACAGAACGTTTGGCAAAGGGTTAAATCAGACCATCCTCATCCCCCTTTGCTGCAAGGTTTTTCTTTGTAAAGAAGAAAGACGGGGGGTTATGCCCCTGCCTAGGTTTCCTCGAATTCAATCAGATCATGGATCAGGATCCGTGCCCTCTCCCTCTCATCCTGTACTTCTTTAACCAGATCGTAGGTGAAAAATGGTTTTCTAAACTTGATCTCAGGGGGGCATATAATCTCATTCATATTAAAGAGGAAGCTGAGTGAAAAACAGCCTTCAATACACCTGAGGGACACTATGAGAAGCTCGTGATACAATTTGAGTTGACTAACGCTCCCGCCGTCTTTCAGCACTTGGAAAATTACATCTTCAGTCACCTGACAGGGAGATTTGTTGTGATCTATCTTGATGACATGTTGGTTTATTCGCCTGACCTTGAGTCACATCAGATACATGTCAGTCAGTTCTTACAGATACTCAGAGACAATAAATTATTTGTCAAACCTGAGAAATGTATGATCTCTGTTGAGGAGATCCATTTTCTGGGTTATGTTGTCTACCAGTTTTGGCATGGATCTGGCGAAAGTCGGGGTGGTACTGGATTTGGATTGTTCAGAGGACTTAAAGGCATTACAAAAATTTTTAGGTTTCTCAAACTACTACCGTAAGTTCATCAAAAACTTTTTGGTAGTGGCCAAACCTCATTTGATACCTTGAAGGAGTGTTTTGCATCTGCGCCAATTCTCATACAGCCTGACGTCACTCAGCCATTTATTGTAGAAGTTGATGTGTTTGAAGTAGGGGTGGGGCTGTATTGACGCAGCGTACATCTCCTAGTAAATGGCGTTGTAACGGGGCCGGGTGGTGGAACCTCTGTGCCTTGGAACAAGGAAGGACCCCGAGGGGCAGGTGTTATACTGGGGACGACCTTGTAATAGAGCAGGTGGCTCCCACGGGTCAGGTAGCTGGGACTGACCGGAGTAGCGGATGGACACAACAGGTAGGTAGCAGTCTCTGGGTGAGTAGGCGGGTGGTCACGGGAAGTGACGGAAGAGCAGGTAAGAGTCTCTTGGCAGGCAGGCAGGTGGTCACGGCAAGTGACGGCTGAGCGGGTAAGAGTCTCTTAGCTGGCAGGCAGGTGGTCAGGGCAAGTGACGGCTGAGTGGGTAAGAGTCTCTTGGCTGGCAGGCAGTCACGGCAAGTGACGGCTGAGCGGGTAAGAGTCTCTTGGCTGGCAGGCAGGCGGTCACGGCAAGTGACGGCTGAGCGGGTTAGAGTCTCTTGGCTGGCAGGCAGGTGGTCTCGGCAAGTGACGGCGGAGCCTCCAGGTAGGCTAGCAGGCGGGTAGCAAGTGAGCGCTCCCAGGTGAGCGGGCTAGCAGGTACGGCAGGTAGCAGGCAGGTAACTGGCAGGTGCCTCCTGGTCCGCAGGTGGACTTGCCCATAGACTGACTGGCGGATGCAGGAGACAGACTGTCGGGATGAAGAGAAGACAAGCAGGCAGACAGGACTGGTAGTCAGACTGGCAACGGGACCTGAGGGCTGAAGCAGAGGTGAGTATGCTTTGCAACAACTTTTCTCGGGCACCTCCATTTTGGAGGAGGTGCCTTATATATGGGAAGTCCTCCGGCTATTGGCCGGGGACTCTTTAGGACGGCGCGCGGGGTCCCTTTAAGAGAGGGGGAGCGCGCGCGCACCCTAAATACAGTGCCCGGGAAGGAGCGCGCGCCGGCAGCAGCGAGGGAAGGAGCGCTGGAGGACGCCGTGCGCTGAACAGGAAGGTGAGAGGGACAGCGTCTCTGCCTAGCAGGAGGCAGAGACGCCGATGCTACAGTCCCCCCCCTTTAGGCCCCCCCTTTTTAAGGCCAGAGAGAAATTTCTCTAGGAGAAGCGGAGCGTTGATGTTCTCCCTGGGTTCCCAAGTTCTTTCCTCAGGACCAAACCCCTTCCAATCCACCAGAAAAAAAGGTTCTCCCTCTTACCCTCTTGGTGGCCAGGATACTCTCCACTTCAAAGACGTCATCAGTAGTGTTGAGCCACCCCCGTAGTGTTCGAGTTCGGTTCGGTTCGTCGAACACCCGTGTGTTCGCCGAACTGTTCGTCGAACTGTTCGTCGAACACCTTCGAACACCGTTAAAACCAATGGCAGGCAAACAAAAACACATAGAAACACATAGAAAACACCTTCAAAGGTGTCCAAAAGCTGACAAACTGCTCAGAAGACACAACTAACGCATGGAAAAGTGACAAGTACATATAGTCATGAGAAAAGAAAAGAGGTGGAGGAGTAAAAGGAGGGGGAGACACAGATATAGGCATGTCATGCCCTTCTAAAATCCAAAAAGTGAGAAGCCGACACGTTGAGTCCGCTCCTGCCCGTGCCACCTCCGTGTCGCCGGGTTTGTGCCAGAGCCGCGGTGAACCCTGACGGTCAGCCCCCCTCTCCCAATACTGGTGCCTGTCCGCTGGTGGGTCGAGCGAGCCCCCCTGTGGTGGAGGCAGCTCTAAGTTTTTTAATTTAAATTGTCTCTCTAATTTGAATGAATACACTTTAAATCCATTTACAAGGATCTATTGGAGGGCAAGTCTCATGCCAGCAGCCGCGTAATTCCAGCTCCAGTAGCGTCCACTAAAGCTGCTGCAGTTAAAAAGCTTTTATAAGGATCGAGCTCGGCTGTCCACCGCAAGGCATCCTACTGCCAGTCCCAGCCCCTATGCCTTGGGGTGCCTCCTGATGCTCTTCACTGAGTATCCCGTGGTCCCGAAGCATTTCCTTTGAAAAAATTAAGTGTCCAAACTACAGGTGGTGTAGCTTGCTTAACAGCCGGGATAATCCGCTGACTAGCAGACACTGCTACTAGGCACAAAGTATTTCCTGGGCTAGATGCAGTTAAAAATTTGTAAGTAGATACTCTCGTTGGATGCTGAGAAAGCATTCCATAGAGTCTCCTGGCACGCCATATATGATTCTCTTAAAAAGCTTGGGGTAGGGGTCTAGGGGACCCTTTTATAGCCAAAATCACGGCCCTGTATCACAATACGTCACCTAGGCTGAAGATAAATGGAACTGTAGCACCCTGAGGGCTCGGTTGCTACAGACGTATTGCACCTCACCCAGAGGTGTGATATCTCACTCTCAGTTAAGGATGGAGTGTGGATCAGGACCCGACACCTGCATGCATTACACCACATTGCCGTGGGGCAGGGCGACCAATATGCCCCTGAGATGGGCACGACAGTCCCTGTCCCTGGCTGGAGTGGGGGGAGGGAACACTGAGGAAGGGGAATCCTGTAGTGCAGGAGCAGGGAGGAAGCAGTTCCTGGGTGCATTGAGATGGGAGTATAAAAGGTGGGCACCATCTTAGTTCAGTGCAGAGAAGTCTGAGCAGAAGTGGCAGGGAGCAGGGGCTCTGCATGTGCTCTGCTCCGGAGGCAGGCCTAGTAACAGAGGCCCAGGCCTGCAAGAGGGAGAAGGAAGGAAGAGGAGCGGAGAAGGCTCCAGGAACGAGGAATGAAGGGATCCCAGGGGTGCGGACGGGCGAGTCGCCACCGCACGCCCGAATCCACCTGCGTGGAGGGGTCAGGCCAAAGGGGGAGACCGGTCCCCGAACTAGTGGAGGCAGGAAACGACCCTCAGCTAGAAACCAGAGGCTCTGACATTTTATGTGGCGCAGCCCCTCGCTACACCCGCTAGGAAGGCACCACATAGGGTCAGGGAAACTGGCGCCAAGTTTACCAAGAGGAGGCCCGAGGCAGCCGGACAGAAGTGTTGGTAAGAAAGGCCAGACAAAGGACACACAAAGGGGGTCCTGTGAAGCGCTCCATAGTTATCTGGGAGTTGTCTGAGCCCCTCACCTGGTGAACACAGTACGACGTGGGCAGCCGTTACCTGCAGACGTGGTCTGGATAATAAGAACTGTGAGTAAAGGCCCTGAACTGCATCACTGACTCCGTGTCGTTACTGCTGCTGCCCTGCACCATCACCCCCATCCTCCGCATACACTGCCCTGAGGCTATACTCCTCCCTTGGGGAGTTATGCTACGCTCTGCTGCACCCACAACACCAGCCTCAGCGGTCTGCCCTGTAGCGGCGGTTCACTCTGACCGCAATCCACGGGTGGCGTAGTCGGACATTTAAACATCAAAACCACATAAATAGTTCCGCCACTGGTTTGACCACCCTGAGCCACGGAACCGGGTTGCCGCCACGAAGACTACAACCACCAGCATCCACCAAAAAGGGTCCGGCTCCGGGTGTCCCAAGGCCCAGGAGGTGCGTCAGAACATTTTCATCACCTTTCACAATCACCAATGGGACAAGGCAGGGATGTCCTCTGTCCCCTCTCTTATACATCCTAGTGACGGAGCACCTGCTCTCATCAATTCGCCATAACCCCAATATTAGGTGGATTGAGGTGGGAGGCACCGAGTACAAGTGCTCTCTATTTGCTGATGATGTCCTAGTATATATCACTCAATCACATATATCCATCCATGCTGTTATGGCTGAAATAGATCACTTTGTTACATGGTCAAATTTTAAAATCAATGCAGCGAAGTCTGAGGCCCTCGATGTCTCCCTCCCCAAATCCATATAGGATTCCATCCAGTCCAACTTTCCCTTTGCCTGGCCCTCACAGGGTATCAAATACTTAGGAATTCCTATTCATAGAGACCTCTCCCATCTATGTTATCTTAATTTTGGGCCCTTTATTGAACAACTCCATACAGACCACGGTTGGCAAGTTAGAACTGTAAGATTCACTACGTGAACCACTGGTGTTTTGTGGAAAAGCACATGTACACTGCGTTCCAAATTATTATGCAAAAAGTGTTTAGGAGTGATAAGGGAAGAATTTGTTTGTTTGTCAGTTAAACTCATTGATGGTGATGTGTGTCAGGGCTCTTTATATCACTGTAAGCAATTGCAGACACCTGTGCTAATTAGTTTGGCAGGTGTGTCCAATGAAAGGCAAGACTACTTAAGAAGGCTCTCTCACATTATTAAGCAGCCTACATTTTCTGCCAAAATGGGAAAGAAAAAGGATGTGTCGGCTGCTGAGAAGCAACAAATTGTGGAGTGTTTAGGTCAAGGCATGACTACAATCAACATTGTGCGATGATCAGGATGAAGTGTCTCGGCAATCAAGAAGTATGTAGCTGATTCACAGTACACACGTGTGCGTGCTGATAAGGGCAAATTGAGGACTCTTTCCTACAGGCAATTACGTCAGGTTGAAAGAGCAGCGGCAAAAAAGCCTTGTCATAGCAGCAGACAAGTTTTTGAAGCTGCTTGTGCCTCCAACGTCCCCCGAACAGCAAGATGCAGGGTCCTTCAGAGGTTTGCAGCTGTTCATACGCCATCCTGTCGACCTCCTCTATCCACTTCACACAAGCAGAAACGGCTCCAGTGGGCCAAACATTACATGAAGACTGATTTCAAAACTGTTTTGTTCACGGATGAGTGCCGTGCAGCGCTCGATGGTCCAGATGGATGGAGTGGAGGATGGCTGGTTGATGGACACCCCACGCAAACACGGCTACAGCGCCAACAAGGAGGAGGTGGAGTAATGTTTTGGGCTGGAATCATGGGGAGAGAGATTGGTCGGCCCCTTTAGGATCCCTGAAGGCGCTAAAGATGAACTCCATAATGTATGTGGATTTTCTCAAACAGCACTTCCTGCCATGGTTCAAGAAGAAGAACCGTGTATTTCACAGCAAGATCATTTTTCTGCATGATAATGCACCATCTCATGCTGCACATAAAACATCTGCATCTCTGGCTGATATGGGCATAAAAGGGGACAAACTTATGGTGTGACCCCCATGCTCCCCTGACCTCTACCCCATTCAGAACCTTTGGAGCATCATTAAAAGAAGTGTCTATGATGGCGGGAGGCAGTTCACATCTAAGCAACAGCTCTGGGAGGGTATTCTGTCCTCATGCAAAACAATTGAAGCAGAAACCATCCAAAACCTGACAAATTCAATGGACGAGAGAGTTCAGAAGCTCCTTTCGAACAAGGGGTCCTATGTGAAAATGTAACATCACCTAGAATAAAGTTTTGAGTTGAAAACTGTTTGATTTCAGTTTCTAACAACCTGCTAATGCTTATAATTTCAAAAATGACCATTTTTTTGGTCTTTATTAAAATGAAAAGGTTGATCAAAAAGTTTGGGGGATCTAAGAGTGTGGCAACCCAGTAGTCATGATTACTTCGAATTCTGACAATATGAGGGTCATGCCCCCAAAATTATTTTCCGGGCTAGATGCAGCTAAAAATTATTATTAATTTTAAATCTGGTGAAGCTTTAGTATAGATGGCCTAATAGGATCAGTGCTGCACACTGCTACAAAGCCCAAATTATTTTCCAGTCAAGATACAGATAAACATGATTAGTAATTTTAAATCTGGTGGAGCTTATTATAGATGGCCTAATAGAATCAGTGCTGCACACTGCTACAAAGCCCAAATTATTTTCCAGCCAAGATACAGATAAACATGATTAGTAATTTGAAAGCTTAAAACGGTTGGTAGGGTGATTTTAACCAATCATCAAGCTTTTACTCTCCCCAGGATGACACAGGGGTAGAAAAGTCGTTTCGGATCCATGATTTGTTCATCTTTATGAACGTGAGTCTGTCTACATTATCAGTGGAGAGCCGCGTGCGCTTATCTGTCAGCACACCACCAGCAGCGCTGAACACACGTTCAGACAGAACGCTGGCTGCGGGGCATGACAAGATCTCCAAGGCGTAAGTGGCTAGCTCCGGCCATTTATCCAGATTGGAAGCCCAAAAAGAGCAAGGGTCCAGTGACACAGTCGTGGCTTCAATGTTTACTTGGAGATACTCCTGTACCATCGTCTCTAGGCGTTGACTATGTGTCAGACTTCTTGTCTCCTGTGGCCTTGCAAAGGATGGGCTAAAAATGTGGTGAAATGATTCCGCAAAATTGATGTTACCAGCAGATACTGTGGTTCTGTTACGGTTTGAGTGCTGAACACTTGACGGTCCCACGGTTGGCAAGTTGGAACTGTGAGATTCACTACGTGCACCACTGGTATTTTGTGGAAAAGCGCATGTAAGATTCTGCAACAGTCTCTGCTGATACTCCTGCATGCGTGCATCCTTTTCTATGGCAGGAATAATTTCTGCAAATTTACTTTTGTACCGGGGATCTAACAGTGTGGCAACCCAGTAGTCAGGATTATTTCTAATTCTCACAATTCGAGGGTCATGTTGCAGGTAGTGCAGCAAGAAGGCACTCATGTGTGTTGCACATCCAGGAGCACCAAGTCCCTGTTGTGTTGGTGGCGAGGTAACAATCATGCTTCCTTCCTCTGTACTCTCCCCCCAACCTCGCACAACAGAAATGTGATCAAGGTCTCCCTCATCTGATGAGTCTTCCATCAGTCCGTCCTCCACTTCTTCCTGGGCTCCTGCACCTTCCTCACTAGTTTGGCTGCTACCATGCGCCCTGGTAAAACCATCTCCCCCACCCTCTCATGCCTGCCGCCTTGGTGCTGCCGACCGTCTGGACCTTGCAGATGTTAGCCCTTCTGCATACAACTCCTCCTCCTCTACTTCCTCCACCTCCTCTTGTGCCACCACCTGACTCCGAATTCTGTTTAACATGTGCTCCAGCATGTAAATCACCGGAATAGTCATGCTGATAATGGCATCGTCAGCACTAAACATCTTCGTCGCCATTTCAAAACTGTGCAGAAGGGTGCATAGGTCCCTGATCTGAGACCACTCCTCCAGCGTGATTTGCCCCACCTCTGAATCTCGTTGGCCCAGGCTATACGTCAGAACGTATTGCACCAGGGCTTGTCGGTGCTGCCACAGTCGCTGCAACATGTGCAGAGTTGAATTCCACCGGGTAGGCACATCGCATTTTAGCCGGTGAAGTGGCAGGCCCAACGACTTCTGTAGAGATGTAAGTCGCTGAGCTGCGGGATGCGAACGGCGGAAGTGAGCACACAGCGACCGTGCCCTCTGCAGAAGGCCATCTAGTCTGGGATAGTGGGCTAAAAATTGCTGGACAACCAGGTTCAACACGTGAGCCATACAAGGCACGTGTGTGACATTGCCCCGGCGAAGGGCCGCACCCAGGTTTGCAGCATTGTCGCACACGGCCTTCCCTGGTTTCAGGTCCAGTGGAGACAACCATTCATGAAATTGGTTCTCCAGAGCTGACCACAACTCCTCAGCTGTGTGACTCACATTTCCCAGACATTTCAATGTAAAAACCGCCTGATGACGTTGAGCCCTACTGCCAGCATAGTAAGGAGGTGTGCAGGATCCCTTCTGCGCAGTTAGAAAGCTTGTGGCATGACCAGACAGGCTTTGGGTGCAGGTGGAGGACCGAGAGGAGGTTGAGGAGGCAGAAGCAGTGGAGGAACTTTGACATAAAGAGGATTGACGCACAACTCGTGGGGACGGCAAGACTTGGACAGCAGCCCCTTGTCCTGCTGTCACCATAGTTACCCAGTGCCCAGTCAGCGACATGTAACGCCCCTGTCCATGCCTACTCGTCCAAGTGTCTGTGGTGAAATGCACCCTGTCACACACAGAGTTTCTCAAAGAAGCGGTGATGTTGTGTGCGACATGCTGGTGGAGCGCAGGCACACCTTTCTTTGAGAAGTAGTGCCGACTGGGCATCTGGTACTGGGGCACTGCGACGGACATAAGGTCTCGAAAATCCTCTGTGTCCACCAGGCGGAAAGGCAGCATTTCTGTAGCCAAGAGCTTGCAGATGGTGAAATTCAACCTCTTAGCTTTCTCATGGCTAGGAGGAAATGGTCTTTTACTTGTCCACATCTGAGGGACCGAGGGCTGGCTATTGTGCTTAGACGGGGTTGATAAGGGTGTCCCCGGCAAACTGCCGGTCTGTGATGAAGATGCAGGCGGACATGTTAGGTTGCCTTGATCCAAAGGTGGTGCTATCGATGTCGGACAGTGCTCAACACCAACTGGTGTTACCACCTCCAAAGAAAATGATGACCTGCCAATCACGCTGGCTGTTGCGGGTAAAGAGGTGGCAGGTCTGCGCCCCAAAACAGGTGTGACTGCTGTCCCCCCAGTCACAGAGGATGAAGAGGCCGCGGATGCACAAGATATGGCAGACGGTGGTTGGCCCGGCCAGCTAGGCCGCATTGTAGCACACTGAGCTTCCCACTGCAACTTATGCTTCATGTCCATGTGCCGGTTCATGCATGAAGTACTCAAACTATGTATTTTTTGGCCTCTACTTAGCTTTTGCTGACAAATGTTACAGATAACACGAGTTGGGTCATCTTTATCGATCTGAAAAAATGCCCAGGCTATGCAAGGCTTAGCACCCATGCGACCTGAAGAGCCACCACGACTTGTGGTGAGAGGCAGAGTTGTGTTTGAGGATGCAGTTGTTGACGTGCTTCCAGTACTACGTCTCTGTCCAGGAAGGCGCAACCTGACCTCGTCGTCACTAGCATCTTCCTCCACCTCCTCTGCTGACCTCATCTCTTGGCTGACTGTGGGTTGACAGTAAGTGGCATCTCCAACCTCATCATCATCACCCTGTGCGTTATCACACCCGTCGTCCTCAGAGCCAACCTGTTCCTGCCCTGACAAAAAACTAAAGTTGTCGCTCCAATCAGGTATTTGAGTCTTATCATCGTCTTTCTCATTGTCTCCACCAACAGGAGTTACAGTTTGGGAATGAGGGTCTACATTATGGTCAGAACCTTCTGCGTCTGGTCCTGGATCCGACTCATAAAGATTCTGGGCATCAATGCAGATCATTTCCTCGTCTAGATTCACAGAAGCGCTGGAGTCGACCTCTGATTCCCAGGCTATAGTATGAGTTAACAGCTCTGCAGACTCAACCATCTGTTCTACCTCATACTCAGACGGGCAGCTGGAGATTTGGGAGCTGTGAGGAAGCAAGTGCGATTGGGGTGACACCTTTGAGGACTGGAGTATTTGTGATGTTGAAGTTGATGTGGAGGAGAGCCCACTTAAAGGAGCACTTGATATCCGTTGAAGCACCTGCTGTTTTTGTGCCTCATCTGGAATTTGTAGCGATTGGCGTGGCCGTAAGAAAGGGATCTTATCACATTGTCCGCTAAAAGAAGTAGACATTTTAGATTGGCTGGAAGATGGTCTTTCTTCTGCAGATGTTACTGTTGCTTTAACACCTACCCCACGGACACAACCTTTTTTCCCCTTCCCAACATGCCTATTCCCCTTTCCACCAGCAGCAGGCCTTTTTCCACTCATTTTGGTGGTTAACTAATTCACAACTCTGGAGTTGTTTGCACAAAAAAACAATGGATGGGAACCGAGCAGAGCTGAGTGGCCAAACTGTGGTATTAGGCCAAAACTATTGGCTGGGTTAGATGCAGAAAAAAATTATATTCAATTTGCAACCTGATGGAGGTCAGTATAGATGGACTAATTCAACAAGTCCCACACACAGCTAGAAGCCCAATATTTTTTCAGAGGTAGATGCAGAAAAAAATATATTCAGTTTGCAACCTGATGGAGGTCTGTATAGATGGATTAATAGAACAAGTCCCACACACAGCTAGAAGCCCAATATTTTTTCAGAGGTAGATGAAGAAAAAAATATATGCAGTTTGCAACCTGATGGAGGTCAGTATAGATGGACTAGTACAACAAGTCCCACACACAGCTAGAAGCCCAATTTTTTTTCAGAGATAGATGCAGAAAAAAATTATATTCAATTTGCAACCTGATGGAGGTCAGTATAGATGGACTAATAGAACAAGTCCCACACACAGCTAGAAGGCCAAATATTTTTTCAGAGGTAGATGCAGAAAAAAATTATATTCAGTTTGCAACCTTATGGAGGTCAGTATAGATGGACTAATAGAACAAGTCCCACACACAGCTAGAAGGCCAAATATTTTTTCAGAGGTAGATGCAGAAAAAAATTATATTCAGTTTGCAACCTTATGGAGGTCAGTATAGATGGACTAATAGAACAAGTCCCACACACAGCTAGAAGGCCAAATATTTTTTCAGAGGTAGATGCAGAAAAAAATTATATTCAGTTTGCAACCTTATGGAGGTCAGTATAGATGGACTAATAGAACAAGTCCCACACACAGCTAGAAGGCCAAATATTTTTTCAGAGGTAGATGCAGAAAAAAATATATTCAGTTTGCAACCTGATGGAGGTCTGTATAGATGGATTAATAGAACAAGTCCCACACACAGCTAGAAGCCCAATATTTTTTCAGAGGTAGATGAAGAAAAAAATATATGCAGTTTGCAACCTGATGGAGGTCAGTATAGATGGACTAATAGAACAAGTCCCACACACAGCTAGAAGCCCAATATTTTTTCAGAGGTAGATGCAGAAAAAAATTATATTCAGTTTGCAACCTTATGGAGGTCAGTATAGATGGACTAATAGAACAAGTCCCACACACAGCTAGAAGGCCAAATATTTTTTCAGAGGTAGATGCAGAAAAAAATTATATTCAGTTTGCAACCTTATGGAGGTCAGTATAGATGGACTAATAGAACAAGTCCCACACACAGCTAGAAGGCCAAATATTTTGTCAGAGGTAGATGCAGAAAAAAATTATATTCAGTTTGCAACCTTATGGAGGTCAGTATAGATGGACTAATACAACAAGTCCCACACACAGCTAGAAGCCCAATATTTTTTCAGAGGTAGATGCAGAAAAAAATATATTCAGTTTGCAACCTGATGGAGGTCTGTATAGATGGATTAATAGAACAAGTCTCACACACAGCTAGAAGCACAATATTTTTTCAGAGGTAGATGCAGAAAAAAATATATTCAGTTTGCAACCTGATGGAGGTCTGTATAGATGGATTAATAGAACAAGTCCCACACACAGCTAGAAGCCCAATATTTTTTCAGAGGTAGATGAAGGAAAAATATATGCAGTTTGCAACCTGATGGAGGTCAGTACAGATGGACTAGTACAACAAGTCCCACACACAGCTAGAAGCCCAATATTTTTTCAGAGCTAGATGCAGAAAAAAATTATATTCAATTTGCAACCTGATGGAGGTCAGTATAGATGGACTAATAGAAGAAGTCCCACACACAGCTAGAAGGCCAAATATTTTTTCAGAGGTAGATGCAGTAAAAAATTATATTCAGTTTGCAACCTTTTGGAGGTCAGTATAGATGGACTAATAGAACAAGTCCCACACACAGCTAGAAGGCCAAATATTTTTTCAGAGGTAGATGCAGAAAAAAATTATATTCAGTTTGCAACCTTATGGAGGTCAGTATAGATGGACTAATAGAACAAGTCCCACACACAGCTAGAAGGCCAAATATTTTTTCAGAGGTAGATGCAGAAAAAATTATATTCAGTTTGCAACCTTATGGAGGTCAGTATAGATGGACTAATAGATCAAGTCCCACACACAGCTAGAAGGCCAAATATTTTTTCAGAGGTAGATGCAGAAAAAAATATATTCAGTTTGCAACCTGATGGAGGTCTGTATAGATGGATTAATAGAACAACTCCCACACACAGCTAGAAACCCAATATTTTTTCAGAGGTAGATGAAGAAAAAAATATATGCAGTTTGCAACCTGATGGAGGTCAGTATAGATGGACTAGTACAACAAGTCCCACACACAGCTAGAAGCCCAATATTTTTTCAGAGCTAGATGCAGAAAAAAATTATATTCAATTTGCAACCTGATGGAGGTCAGTATAGATGGACTAATAGAATGATGCTATGCCCAAAAGATTTTACTTCACTAGGTGCATTAAAAAAATTGGTATTCTATACACAGGTGGTATATCTTGCAACACAGATAGGCTACTCCACTGACTAACACACTCTGCAATAGGCCAAAAAGGATTAGCTTTGCTAGATTCAGCCAAATGCTGTGAAAAAAACTTGCACAGCACTGGCACAGACCTGCCTGGCAAAAACTGATAGGAACTGATGTAACCTAGTCCTGAAAAGGACTCCAATTACAATTAGTCTTTACTCCCACAATCTATCTATTTAAGAGCACAGACCTGCCTGATAAAAGTCGTAGGAAATGCTGTAACCTAGTCCTTAAAAGGACTGCAATCACAACTATTCCCTACTCCCAAGCTATCTGTAGATTTGTGTGAAAATTGGCTTGAAATTAACAAGGTATAGTGCACACAGCAACAGCGGTGCCGTCTAACACGCAGCTGCAGCAGTGAGAAAATGGTGGCGACGGGGAAAATGGCTTGGTCTTATAGGGCAAGGACATGTGACATACACTGCCAATGACACATGCCCTTGCTTGTGTGAAAAAAAGCACTTCGCTCCGTGTGTGCGCTGCTGATAGGCTGACAGATTGCACCTCCCCACTGCAAATGCGGGAAAGAGAAAATAAAATGGAGATCTTCATTGTTCCTGCAAAGATCCATCCCCTGCCCCTCCCCCCACCCCGCTGTACACTCAAACTGCGTATTAACATTAATTTTCATCATTACTGAGAAAAAATCCAGTTATGATTTTGGTGCACGAACAGTTATCGAACATAACCTCGAACAGCCGAATTTTTCTCAAATTGTTCGTGTTCGCCGAACGGCTCGAACACCGCCCAAAACAGCTCGAATTTGAGATTGGCGAACAGTTCGAGTAGAACAACGCTCATCTCTAGTCATCAGCAGAAACCGGAGTAGGAGGAGTACCTGGATTGTCAGAAAAAGTGTTAAGGACAATTGGTTTGAGGAGGGATACGTGGAAGGAGTTGGGAATGCGTAGGGTGGCCGGGAGTTTTAATTTGTAGGCCACTGGGTTAATTTGCCTGAGGACTTCCAAGGGTCCGATGAATCGAGGACCCAACTTGTAGGAGGGTACTTTGAGCCGCGATTTGGAAGAGAGCAAAACCTTGTCTCCCGGACGGAATTGAGGCGGATCCAGACGTCTCTTATCAGCATAACTCTTCATCCGCTCGGAGGACAGAAGAAGAGCAGACCTGGTACTCTCCCAAATGGTAGAAAATTCGCTGACAAGAAACTCCGCGGCAGGGTTGTCTACAGAAGCGGAGACAGGAACTGGAATCTGGGGATGTTGGCCACCGACTATAAAGAACGGGGATTTGGAGGAGGATTCGCTCTCATGGTTATTATAAGAGAATTCGGCCCATGGTAGGAGGTCCACCCAATCCGAATGGTGGGCATTAACGAAGTGCCGGAGGTAGCTGGTCAGGATCTGATTGATCCGCTCCACTTGACCATTGGACTGTGGGTGGTAAGCGGAGGAGAAATCCAGGGTGATGTCTAGCAGCTTACATGTGGCTCTCCAGAAGTGTGAGGTGAACTGAACCCCATGATCCGACACGATGTGGAGGGGTAGGCCATGGAGACGGAAAATGTGGCGGATAAAGTGTTTAGCCAGCTCGGCTGCAGATGGGAGACCAGGCAGGGGAATGAAGTGGGCCATTTTAGAAAAGCGGTCAGCGACCACCCAAATGACTGTACAACCGGCAGAAACAGGAAGATCGGTGATAAAGTCCATAGCAATGTGCTGCCATGGAGCAGCAGGTACGGGAAGGGGCAGGAGATGGCCAGCTGGTAGATGTCTGGGAACTTTGTTACGGTCACAGGATGAACAGGCCGCAACGAAGTCTACAACGTCCTTATGCAGGGTAGGCCACCAGTAATGCCGGGTAATGAGCTGGAAGATCTTCTTTTGGCCAGCATGGCCAGCTAGTTTAGAAGAGTGTCCCCAGCGAAGAACCCTCTCCCGATCTGGTACTGCTACAAACGTCTTACTGGGTGGAAGACGAGTCAGATCCAAGGGGGCCACATTCATCACCTTGGAGGGGTCAATGATGTGTGTAGACTCCTCCTCTTGATCGGAGGACAGGAAGGACCGGGACAAGGCATCAGCTTTGACGTTCTTGTCCGCCGGGCGGAAATGAAGTATGAAGTCGAAGCGGGCAAAAAACAACGACCACCGGGCCTGGCGAGGATTAAGTCTCTGGGCATTTTGGAGATATGCCAGGTTTTTGTGATCCATGTAGATGATCACTGGGTAAAGAGCCCCTTCAAGCAGATAGCGCCACTCCCCCAGTGCCAATTTGACGGCTAGCAATTCACGGTCTCCTATGGAGTAGTTGCGCTCAGACGAGGAGAAGATTTTGGAGAAGAAGCCGCAGGTTACCATTCTCCCGGTAGAAGATTTTTGGGTGAGTACCGCTCCGACTCCGGAGGAGGAGGCATCAACCTCCAGGTAGAATTGTTTATTGCAGTCCAGACGGTGCAGGGCGGGGGCAGAGGCGAAGGCTCTCTTTAAGGAAAGGAAGGCCTCCTCGGCTTCAGGTGACCATACCTTGGAATTTGCCCCCTTACGGGTAAGCGCAGATATGGGGGCAGTCCGGGACGAGAATTGTGGGATGAAAAGACGATAGTAATTGGCGAAGCCCAGGAATCGCTGTATCGCCTTCAATCCCTCTAGACGGGGCCATTTTTGGACGGTAGAGAGCTTCTCGGGATCCATTTGCAGACCTGTCTGGGAGATAACATAGCCCAAGAATGGAAGGGAGGTCTGGTCGAAGAGGCACTTCTCGTATTTGGCATAGAGGTGGTTCTGCCGAAGCCTAAGCAGGACCTGACGAACATCCCTCCGGTGTGTGGGGAGATCCGGAGAGAAGACCAAGATATCGTCCAGGTATACCACTACGCAGGAGTACAGGAGGTCACGGAAGATGTCGTTGACCAGCTCTTGAAAGACAGCGGGGGCATTACAGAGACCAAAGGGCATCACAAGGTACTCATAGTGACCGTCCCGGGTATTGAATGCTGTCTTCCACTCGTCTCCTTGACCGATACGGACCAGGTTATTTGCTCCTCATAGATCCAGCTTGGAGAAGATCCTGGCACCATTGAGACGGTCAAACAATTCGGAGATGAGCGGCAGGGGGTATTTGTTTTTTACAGTGATTAGATTGAGACCTCTGTAGTCAATACAGGGACGTAGAGAGCAGTCTTTCTTTTTGACAAAGAAGAATCCGGCTCCAGCCGGGGAGGTAGATTTTCGGATAAATCCCCTAGCCAAATTTTCTTCAATGTATTCAGACATGGCCCGGGTTTCAGCCGCAGACAATGGGTAGATTCGCCCACGTGGAGGAGTGGCGCCAGGTACCAGGTCGATCGGGCAGTCATATGGCCTATGGGGTGGCAACGTCTCTGCTTCCTTTTTACCGAAGACGTCCGCATAGGGCCAGTATGGAGCCGGGAGACCGGGTAGATTAGCTGGAGTAGGCGGAGGGCGAGCTGGGCGAAGCGGAACCAAGCAGGTCTTATGGCAGTCTGGACCCCACCGGAGTACTTCATCGGATCGCCAGTTCAATACAGGTTCATGTGTCTGGAGCCAAGGTAGACCTAGCGACAGGGAGTGAGAGAGTCCGGATAGCACATGGAAGGAGATCTTCTCGGAATGCAGCATTCCCACCTGCAGAGTTAAGGGTTCAGTGACGAGCAGAATGGGCACTGGAAGGAGTCTACTATCCACGGAGGCAACTGACAAAGGTTCAGTCAGAGGCTTGGTGGGAATACGGTATCTCTCTACCAAGGACTGGGAGATGAGGTTCCCAGCAGCTCCAGAGTCCAGGTGGGCGATTTCAAAGTGCCGATCCTCTCCCCAGGAGAAAGAGACAGACAAAGTCAGGGAGGGAGAGGACTTACTTTTGTCTAGGATGACCTCTCCGAGCGATCCTAGACACCGGCGTTTCCTGGCCTCTCCGGGCAGGAACGGATCAGGTGCTCCTTGCTGCCACAATAGAAACAGCTCCCCTCGGCCCGGCATGACTCCTGGCGGGATTTGACCAACTTGGTCTGGTCGACCTGAATGGGCTCGGGTGAGTGCGCCCGGGGAGTGACTGAAGAAGAGACAGGTCTCTGGAAGTTAGGAGCAAGGTGGGGAAACCTTCTCTCATGGGTGGTTTCCTTGGTGCGTTCCTGGAACCGGATGTCAATCCGGGTAGCAAGTGACACCAGGTCGTCCAGGGTGGTAGGGATGTCCCGACCAGCAAGTTCATCTTTAATCCGACCGGAAAGACCCTCCCAGAAGACGGACAGCAGGGCCTCGTTATCCCAGGCAAGCTCAGAAGCGAGGGTACGGAACCGTATGGCATATTGGCCTACGGTGAGACACCCTTGGGGGAGACGTAGCAGAGAGGAGGTTGACGAGGTCTTTCATAACCGGTTCATCGAAGACTTTCCGGAAAGCAGTGAGGACAGCTGACAAGTTGGATACCAGGGGATCCCCTCTCTCCCACAGGGGATTTAGCCAAGCCAGTGCTTCCCCAGTGAGATGGGACATGATGAAGGACACTTTGGCCCTGTCGGTGGTAAAGTGATGTGCCAAGAGTTCAAAGTGCAGGGTGCACTGGTTAATGAAGCCTCGAGCCAAGGCGGGATCTCCACCAAAACGAGGCGGTGCAGAGAGCCGGGGACCCGGACCGGGTACCATGGCATTGATGGGCAGCTGCGCTGCCGGGGCGTGAGTCGTACGACTGGAGGCAGGTCCAGGTGGAGCAGTCAGTGTGTCCAGGCGGGAGTTGACATTACGCAGGTGGTTCAGGATGGATTCCTGTTGGGATCTCTGACGGGAGACTTCGAGGAACAGGTCAGAGAGTGAGGGAGCTTCGGTGCCACCGGGTTCCATGGCCCGAGCAAACTGTAACGGGGCCGGGTGGTGGAACCTCTGTGCCTTGGAACAAGGAGGGACCCCGAGGGACAGGTGTTATACTGGGGACCACCTTGTAATAGAGCAGGTGGCTCCCACGGGTCAGGTAGCTGGGACTAACCGGAGTAGCGGGTGGACACAACAGGTAGGTAGCAGTCTCTGGGTGAGTAGGCGGGTGGTCACGGGAAGTGACGGAAGAGCAGGTAAGAGTCTCTTGGCAGGCAGGCAGGTGGTCACGGCAAGTGACGGCTGAGCGGGTAAGAGTCTCTTGGCTGGCAGGCAGGCGGTCACGGCAAGTGACGGCTGAGCGGGTAAGAGTCTCTTGGCTGGCAGGCAGGCGGTCACGGCAAGTAACGGCTGAGTGGGTAAGAGTCTCTTGGCTGGCAGGCAGGTGGACACGGCAAGTGACGGCGGAGCCTCTAGGTAGGCTAGCAGGCGGGTAGCAGTTGAGCGCTCCTAGGTGAGCGGGCTAGCAGGTACGGCAGGTAGCAGGCAGGTAACTGGCAGGTGCCTCCTGGTCCGCAGGTGAACTTGCCCATAGACAGACTGGCGGATGCAGGAGACAGACTGTCGGGCTGAAGAGAAGACAAGCAGGCAGACAGGACTGGTAGTCAGGCTGGCAACGGGACCTGAGGGCTGAAGCAGAGGTGAGTATGCTTTGCAACAACTTTTCTCGGGCACCTCCATTTTGGAGGAGGTGCCTTATATATGGGAAGTCCTCCGGCTATTGGCCGGGGACTCCTTAGGACGGCGCGCGCGGTCCCTTTAAGAGAGGGGGAGCGCGCGCGCACCCTAAATACAGTGCCCGGGAAGGAGCGCGCGCCGGCAGCAGCGAGGGAAGGAGCGCTGGAGGACGCCGTGCGCTGAACAGGAAGGTGAGAGGGACGGCGTCTCTGCCTAGTAGGAGGCAGAGACGCCGATGCTACAGGCGTCTATATGCTCTGATCTTGAGAAGGAGGTTGTAGAGGCTCAGGGGGACGCCCCTACTGCTTTACTTTAGGTAAACTGTTTGTACCTGTGAAACTCCATCTTCGAGTTTTAAGTGAACATCATGATTCAGTCTTGGCCAAACATCCTGGTGGTAAAGCCACCACAGATCTTTTTACTATGAGTTTTTGGTGGTCAGGGGTGCATTAGGATGTTTGGGAGTATGTAGCTGCCTGCAGTGCTTTTGTGTATTCTAAGACCACTTATACTTGTCTGGCTGTGTCTCTCCAACCATTGAAGATTCCCAGTAGACCTTGGATTAATTTCTCGGTAGATTTCATCACTGATCTACCTGTGTCGGCAGGTAATACTGTAATTTTGGTGGTGGTGGACAGATTCAGTAAGATGTCACATTTCATTGTGCTACCTGCTTTACCTCATGCCAAGACTTTGGCTCAAGTTTTAATCAGTGAGATCGTAAAATTACATGAGATTCCTTCTGATATTGTTTCTGATTGGGGGGTGCAATTTATTTCCAAGTTTTGGAAAGCGTTTTGAGCTCGTTCAGAGAATCCATCTGTTATTTTCTTCAGCGTTTCACTCACAGTCTAATGGGCAAACTGAACGTGTTAACCAGAATCTTGAGACTTATCTTAGGTGTCTTGAATCAGGAGATTCGGTTACTTACCTCTAGCTGAGTTTGTGGTGAATTACCATTGTCTTGAGTCTACTGGTAAGTCCTTGTTCTTCGGGGCATATAGGTTTCATCCTCAGTTCAGCTCGTTTAATAGGAATCATTCTTCAGGAATACCTGAAGAGGAACGGTTTTCATAATCTAATACGCCAGTATGGCAAGGAGCTCTTAATAATTTGAAGAAGATGGGATCCAAATATAAGAGTGTGGCTGATCACAGATGTTTGGTAGGTTCAGACGTGTGTTGGTGACTTGGTATGGTTGTCCTCAAGGAACGTTATGTTGAAGATTCACTTTGGAAACTGGGTCCCAGGTTCAATGGTCCTTATAAGATTGTGGCCGTTGTCAAACCTGTAGCATTCCATCTTGTTTTTATCGCCCACCTTTAGGATTCATAATGTGTTTCACCAGTCTCTACTCAAAAAATATGTTGCGTGGGGTGTTGGTTGTGTGGGGGAAGTAATACATGTTGGTTTAGAGTCAGGGCTATCTGGGACTGATCATTCACCCTCCCCAGCGGCGTCTCCTCGTTATTTCATGGATGTTGCTGCTGGGGTTCCAGGAGAACCTGGGTCGGACTTCCTCGTCTCCGGACTTTGGGGACTGTGAATTACAATGCCGTTTCCTGGAGGCCTTCAAAAGAGGAAAGCGGAAGGTCAATGTAGATGGTAGAGAGGTGGATTTATCCTTTGGGATAAATAGTTATGGGATGGCTGCTTTCCAAGATAAGAGTGGGGGAGAAACCTTATGGTCCCTCCAGACAGCTGGGACAGGGGTTTCTAGGAGGAATGTAGTCCGGTTTCATTGGAGGGGAAGTTAAACATGCTCTCCAAGGAAGAGGGTAGTTGAGCTCATTATGAAGATGGATTTTAAGGCAATTGACATCTTTGCCCTGAAACATCCTTATGTGACCTCAACCTTTGACATCAGCATTTTTTGGCTACAGGGTCTTGAACTCTTCTGGTTGAATTATGAGCTGGTGAAGGAGGAACCTGGCTGGCGAGATTTTGATGTCCAGGTGGTGTCTTGTCAGAATAGGATTAAGAAAGTGACCGTGCTTACATGTAACAAGTCTCTTTCTAACTTAGATATTATGTTGTGGCTGAGTTATTATGGGGAAGTCACGGAGGTTCCCATGAAAAGTTGGGATGAATTTAGCATCTGGTTAGGAGGCTGGTCTTTCATGATCAGGTTGAAAGTTTCAGGAGGCACTGTCACCACACATCCCTTCCTTGGCTTTCCTGGGAAGGGATAGGATCCTGATCTTGTACCAGGGGCAGCCAAAAGTCTGCTACAAGTGCGGTAGCACCCGGCATTTTAGCATACCATCTGAATCAGGAACTGAAGAGGAAACTTGAGCAGTTCATATCAACTGGAGGTGACTGTGAGGAAATCTCCAGGGTGAAGTCTTAACTCAAGAGGTGTCAGTATGATAGGCACACATCTTTGGTTTTTTAGAAGGATTTTGGGAGGTACCGCTCTCCCGACCCCTACAGAAACTCTAAGATGTCAGTGGGTTGCAAAGAAGTACAGGGTCCCTGACCAGGTCCAAATCAGGGATCCTGGAGGTGGTCAGATCTTTCTTCTCACACCTCTTAGGGAAGAGAAATCTGGATTGGGGCGTGATGTTGGCTTCCCCGGCTGAAGCTGTCCCTGATATGATCCCTCTCTTGGCATTTCAACAGACGCAATCAGAGAAGAGGAAGTGAGACTGGCCATTGATGGGTTTCAGCCAAAAAAATTGCCAGCTTCGGATGGCTTAACATCTGAGTTTTACAGGACCTTTAGAGACTCCTTGGTCCCCCTCTTGACTGAGATGTTTAATGAGTGCCTATCCTTGGACACTCTGCCCGGATCAATGAGGAGGTCAGCTCTGATTTTTTTTCAAAAGGTAAAGATTTTTTCCATATTGAGAATTGACATCCCATAGCACTTATCAATATGGACCGAAAGATTCTGGCAAAGGTGTTGCTCAGTCGGTTGGTAAAGATTGCACCCCGGCTCCTTTCAGGGTCTCAGCATTGCTCTGTTTCAGGCCGCAGTACATTTAGTGCTGTGCTCGGTGTCTCAGAGGCAGTGGAGCAGAGTAGGGCGGGTCACTGGAAAGGGTACTTGCTGTCCTTAGACCAGGTAAAGGATTTTGATTGGGTTAATCACGAGTAGTGTTGAGCCACTCCCGTAGTGTTCGAGTTCGGTTCGGTTCGTCGAACACCCGTGTGTTCGCCGAACTGTTCGTCGAACTGTTCGTCGAACTGTTCGTCGAACACCTTCGAACACCGTTAAAACCAATGGCAGGCAAACAAAAACACATAGAAACACATAGAAAACACCTTCAAAGGTGTCCAAAAGCTGACAAACTGCTCAGAAGACATAACTAACACATGGAAAAGTGACAATTACATATAGTCATGCGAAAATAAAAGAGGTGGAGGAGTAAAAGGAGAGGGAGACACAGATATAGGCATGTCATGCCCTTCTAAAATCCAAAAAGTGAGAAGCCGACACGGCCAGTCCGCTCCTGCCCGTGCCACCTCCGTGTCGCCGGGTTTGTGCCAGAGCCGCGGTGAACCCTGACGGCCAGCCCCCCTCTCCCAATACTGGTGCCTGTCCGCTGGTGGGTCGAGCGAGCCCCCCTGTGGTGGAGGCAGCTCTAAGCTTTTTAATTTAAATTGTCTCTCTAATTTGAATGAATACACTTTAAATCCATTTACAAGGATCTATTGGAGGGCAAGTCTCATGCCAGCAGCCGCGGTAATTCCAGCTCCAGTAGCGTCCACTAAAGCTGCTGCAGTTAAAAAGCTTTTATAAGGATCGAGCTCGGCTGTCCACCGCAAGGCATCCTACTGCCAGTTCCAGCCCCTATGCCTTGGGGTGCCTCCTGATGCTCTTCACTAAGTATCCCATGGTCCCGAAGCATTTCCTTTGAAAAAATTAAGTGTCTAAACTACACGTGGTGTAGCTTGCTTAACAGCCGGGATAATCCGCTGACTAGCAGACACTGCTACTAGGCACAAAGTATTTCCTGGGCTAGATGCAGTTAAAAATTTGTAATTAGATACTCTCGTTGGATGCTGAGAAAGCATTCCATAGAGTCTCCTGGCACGCCATATATGATTCTCTTAAAAAGCTTGGGGTAGGGGTCTAGGCGACCTTTTTATAGCCAAAATCATGGCCCTGTATCGCAATACGTCACCTAGGCTGAAGATAAATGGAACTGTAGCACCCTGAGGGCTCGGTTGCTACAGACGTATTGCACCTCACCCAGAGGTGTGATATCTCACTCTCAGGTAAGGATGGAGTGTGGATCAGGACCCGACACCTGCATGCATTACACCACATTGCCGTGGGGCAGGGCGACCAATATGCCCCTGAGATGGGCACGACAGTCCCTGTCCCTGGCTGGAGTGGGGGGAGGGAACACTGAGGAAGGGGAACCCTGTAGTGCAGGAGCAGGGAGGAAGCAGTTCCTGGGTGCATTGAGAAGGGAGTATAAAAGGTGGGCACCATCTTAGTTCAGTGCAGAGAAGTCTGAGCAGAAGTGGCAGGGAGCAGGGGCTCTGCATGAGCTCTGCTCCGGAGGCGGGCCTAGTAACAGAGGCCCAGGCCTGGAAGAGGGAGAAGGAAGGAAGAGGAGCGGAGAAGGCTCCAGGAAAGAGGAATGAAGGGATCCCAGGGGTGCGGACGGGCGAGTCGCCACCGCACGCCCGAATCCACCTGCGTGGAGGGGTCAGGCCAAGGGGGGAGACCGGTCCCCGAACTAGTGGAGGCAGGAAACGACCCTCAGCTAGAAACCGGAGGCTCTGACATTTTATGTGGCGCAGCCCCTCGCTACACCCGCTAGGAAGGCACCACATAGGGTCAGGGAAACTGGCGCCAAGTTTACCAAGAGGAGGCCCGAGGCAGCCGGACAGAAGTGTTGGTAAGAAAGGCCAGACAAAGGACACACAAAGGGGGTCCTGTGAAGTGCTCCAAAGTTATCTGGGAGTTGTCTGAGCCCCTCACCTGGTGAGCACAGTACGACGTGGGCAGCCGTTACCTGCAGACGTGGTCTGGATAATAAGAACTGTGAGTAAAGGCCCTGGACTGCATCACTGACTCCGTGTCGTTACTGCTGCTGCCCTGCACCATCACCCCCATCCTTCGCATACACTGCCCTGAGGCTATACTCCTCCCGTGGGGAGTTATGCTACGCTCTGCTGCACCCACAACACCAGCCTCAGCGGTCTGCCCTGTAGCGGCGGTTCACTCTGACCGCAATCCACGGGTGGCGTAGTCGGACATTTAAACATCAAAACCACATAAATAGTTCCGCCACTGGTTTGACCGCCCTGAGCCACGGAACCGGGTCGCCGCCGCGAAGACTACAACCACCAGCATCCACCAAAAAGGGTCCGGCTCCGGGTGTCCCAAGGCCCAGGGGGTGCGTCAGAACATTTTCATCACCTTTCACAATCACCAATGGGACAAGGCAGGGATGTCCTCTGTCCCCTCTCTTATACATCCTAGTGACGGAGCACCTGCTCTCATCAATTCGCCATAACCCCAATATTAGGTGGATTGAGGTGGGAGGCACCGAGTACAAGTGCTCTCTATTTGCTGATGATGTCCTAGTATATATCACTCAATCACATATATCCATCCCTGCTGTTATGGCTGAAATAGATCACTTTGTTACATGGTAAAATTTTAAAATCAATGCAGCGAAGTCTGAGGCCCTCGATGTCTCCCTCCCCAAATCCATATAGGATTCCATCCAGTCCAACTTTCCCTTTGCCTGGCCCTCACAGGGTATCAAATACTTAGGAATTCCTATTCATAGAGACCTCTCCCATCTATGTTATCTTAATTTTGGGCCCTTTATTGAACAATTCCATACAGACCACGGTTGGAAAGTTAGAACTGTAAGATTCACTACGTGAACCACTGGTGTTTTGTGGAAAAGCACATGTACACTGCGTTCCAAATTATTATGCAAAAAGTGTTTAGGAGTGATAAGGGAAGAATTTGTTTGTTTGTCAGTTAAACTCATTGATGGTGATGTGTGTCAGGGCTCTTTATATCACTGTAAGCAATTGCAGACACCTGTGCTAATTAGTTTGGCAGGTGTGTCCAATGAAAGGCAAGACTACTTAAGAAGGCTCTCTCACATTATTAAGCAGCCTACATTTTCTGCCAAAATGGGAAAGAAAAAGGATGTGTCGGCTGCTGAGAAGCAACAAATTGTGGAGTGTTTAGGTCAAGGCATGACTACAATCAACATTGTGCGATGATCAGGATGAAGTGTCTTGGCAATCAAGAAGTATGTAGCTGATTCACAGTACACACGTGTGCGTGCTGATAAGGGCAAATTGAGGACTCTTTCCTACAGGCAATTACGTCAGGTTAAAAGAGCAGCGGCAAGAAAGCCTTGTCATAGCAGCAGACAAGTTTTTGAAGCTGCTGGTGCCTCCAACGTCCCCCGAACAACAAGATGCAGGGTCCTTCAGAGGTTTGCAGCTGTGCATACGCCATCCTGTCGACCTCCTCTATCCACTTCACACAAGCAGAAACGGCTCCAGTGGGCCAAACATTACATGAAGACTGATTTCAAAACTGTTTTGTTCACGGATGAGTGCCGTGCAGCGCTCGATGGTCCAGATGGATGGAGTGGAGGATGGCTGGTTGATGGACACCCCACGCAAACACGGCTACAGCGCCAACAAGGAGGAGGTGGAGTAATGTTTTGGGCTGGAATCATGGGGAGAGAGATTGTCGGCCCCTTTAGGATCCCTGAAGGCGCTAAAGATGAACTCCATAATGTATGTGGATTTTCTCAAACAGCACTTCCTGCCATGGTTCAAGAAGAAGAACCGTGTATTTCACAGCAAGATCATTTTTCTGCATGATAATGCACCATCTCATGCTGCACATAAAACATCTGCATCTCTGGCTGATATGGGCATAAAAGGGGACAAACTTATGGTGTGACCCCCATGCTCCCCTGACCTCTACCCCATTCAGAACCTTTGGAGCATCATTAAAAGGAGTGTCTATGATGGCTGGAGGCAGTTCACATCTAAGCAACAGCTCTGGGAGGGTATTCTGTCCTCATGCAAAACAATTGAAGCAGAAACCATCCAAAACCTGACAAATTCAATGGACGAGAGAGTTCAGAAGCTCCTTTCGAACAAGGGGTCCTATGTGAAAATGTAACATCACCTACAATAAAGTTTTGAGTTGAAAACTGTTTGATTTCAGTTTCTAACAACCTGCTAATGCTTATAATTTCAAAAATGACCATTTTTTTGGTCTTTATTAAAATGAAAAGGTTGATCGAAAAGTTTGGGGGATCTAAGAGTGTGGCAACCCAGTAGTCATGATTACTTCGAATTCTGACAATATGAGGGTCATGCTGCAGGTAGTGCAGCAAGAAGGCACTTATGTGTCTTACGCATCTCGGAGCCCCAAAATTATTTTCCGGGCTAGATGCAGCTAAAAATTATTTTTAATTTTAAATCTGGTGGAGCTTATTATAGATGGCCTAATAGGATCAGTGCTGCACACTGCTACAAAGCCCAAATTATTTTCCAGTCAAGATACAGATAAACATGATTAGTAATTTGAAAGCTTAAAACGGTTGGTAGGGTGATTTTAACCAATCATCAAGCTTTTACTCTCCCCAGGATGACACAGGGGTAGAAAAGTCGTTTCGGATCCATGATTTGTTCATCTTTATGAACGTGAGTCTGTCTACATTATCAGTGGAGAGCCGCGTGCGCTTATCTGTCAGCACACCACCAGCAGCGCTGAACACACGTTCAGACAGAACGCTGGCTGCGGGGCATGACAAGATCTCCAAGGCGTAAGTGGCTAGCTCCGGCCATTTATCCAGATTGGAAGCCCAAAAAGAGCAAGGGTCCAGTGACACAGTCGTGGCTTCAATGTTTACTTGGAGATACTCCTGTACCATCGTCTCTAGGCGTTGACTATGTGTCAGACTTCTTGTCTCCTGTGGCCTTGCAAAGGATGGGCTAAAAAAGTGGTGAAATGATTCCGTAAAATTGATGTTACCAGCAGATACTGTGGTTCTGTTACGGTTTGAGTGCTGAACACTTGACGGTCCCACGGTTGGCAAGTTGGAACTGTGAGATTCACTACGTGCACCACTGGTATTTTGTGGAAAAGCACATGTAAGATTCTGCAACAGTCTCTGCTGATACTCCTGCATGCGTGCATCCCTTTCTATGGCAGGAATAATTTCTGCAAATTTACTTTTGTACCGGGGATCTAACAGTGTGGCAACCCAGTAGTCAGGATTATTTCTAATTCTCACAATTCGAGGGTCATGTTGCAGGTAGTGCAGCAAGAAGGCACTCATGTGTGTTGCGCATCCAGGAGCACCAAGTCCCTGTTGTGTTGGTGGCGAGGTAACAATCATGCTTCCTTCCTCTGTCCTCTCCCCCCAACCTCGCACAACAGAAATGTGATCAAGGTCTCCCTCATCTGATGAGTCTTCCATCAGTTCGTCCTCCACTTCTTCCTGGGCTCCTGCACCTTCCTCACTAGTTTGGCTGCTACCATGCGCCCTGGTAAAACCATCTCCCCCACCCTCACATGCCTGCCGCCTTGGTGCTGCCGACCGTCTGGACCTTGCAGATGTTAGCCCTTCCGCATACAACTCCTCCTCCTCTACTTCCTCCACCTCCTCTTGTGCCACCACCTGACTCCGAATTCTGTTTAACATGTGCTCCAGCATGTAAATCACCGAAATAGTCATGCTGATAATGGCATCGTCAGCACTAAACATCTTCGTCGCCATTTCAAAACTGTGCAGAAGGGTGCATAGGTCCCTGATCTGAGACCACTCCTCCAGCGTGATTTGCCCCACCTCTGAATCTCGTTGGCCCAGGCTATACGTCAGAACGTATTGCACCAGGGCTTGTCGGTGCTGCCACAGTTGCTGCAACATGTGCAGAGTTGAATTCCACCGGGTAGGCACATCGCATTTTAGCCGGTGAAGTGGCAGGCCCAACGACTTCTGTAGAGATGTAAGTCGCTGAGCTGCGGGATGCGAACGGCGGAAGTGAGCACACAGCGACCGTGCCCTCTGCAGAAGGCCATCTAGTCTGGGATAGTGGGCTAAAAATTGCTGGACAACCAGGTTCAACACGTGAGCCATACAAGGCACGTGTGTGACATTGCCCCGGCGAAGGGCCGCACCCAGGTTTGCAGCATTGTCGCACACGGCCTTCCCTGGTTTCAGGTCCAGTGGAGACAACCATTCATGAAATTGGTTCTCCAGAGCTGACCACAACTCCTCAGCTGTGTGACTCACATTTCCCAGACATTTCAAAGTAAAAACCGCCTGATGACGTTGAGCCCTACTGCCAGCATAGTAAGGAGGTGTGCAGGATCCCTTCTGCGCAGTTAGAAAGCTTGTGGCATGACCAGACAGGCTTTGGGTGCAGGTGGAAGACCGAGAGGAGGTTGAGGAGGCAGAAGCAGTGGAGGAACTTTGACATAAAGAGGATTGACGCACAACTCGTGGGGACGGCAAGACTTGGACAGCAGCCCCTTGTCCTGCTGTCACCATAGTTACCCAGTGCCCAGTCAGCGACATGTAACGCCCCTGTCCATGCCTACTCGTCCAAGTGTCTGTGGTGAAATGCACCCTGTCACACACAGAGTTTCTCAAAGAAGCGGTGATGTTGTGTGCGACATGCTGGTGGAGCGCAGGCACACCTTTCTTTGAGAAGTAGTGCCGACTGGGCATCTGGTACTGGGGCACTGCGACGGACATAAGGTCTCGAAAATCCTCTGTGTCCACCAGGCGGAAAGGCAGCATTTCTGTAGCCAAGAGCTTGCAGATGGTGAAATTCAACCTCTTAGCTTTCTCATGGCTAGGAGGAAATGGTCTTTTACTTGTCCACATCTGAGGGACCGAGGGCTAGCTATTGTGCTTAGACGGGGTTGATAAGGGTGTCCCCGGCAAACTGCCGGTCTGTGAGGAAGATGCAGGCGGACATGTTAGGTTGCCTTGATCCAAAGGTGGTGCTATCGATGTCGGACAGCGCTCAACACCAGCTGGTGTTACCACCTCCAAAGAAAATGATGACCTGCCAATCACGCTGGCTGTTGCGGGTAAAGAGGTGGCAGGTCTGCGCCCCAAAACAGGTGTGACTGCTGTCCCCCCAGTCACAGAGGATGAAGAGGCCACGGATGCACAAGATATGGCAGACGGTGGTTGGCCCGGCCGGCTAGGCCGCATTGTAGCACACTGAGCTTCCCACTGCAACTTATGCTTCATGTCCATGTGCCGGTTCATGCATGAAGTACTCAAACTATGTATTTTTTGGCCTCTACTTAGCTTTTGCTGACAAATGTTACAGATAACACGAGTTGGGTCATCTTTATCGATCTGAAAAAATGCCCAGGCTATGCAAGGCTTAGCACCCATGCGACCTGAAGAGCCACCACGACTTGTGGTGAGAGGCAGAGTTGTGTTTGAGGATGCAGTTGTTGACGTGCTTCCAGTACTACGTCTCTGTCCAGGAAGGCGCAACCTGACCTCGTCGTCACTAGCATCTTCCTCCACCTCCTCTGCTGACCTCATCTCTTGGCTGACTGTGGGTTGACAGTAAGTGGGATCTCCAACCTCATCATCATCACCCTGTGTGTTATCACACCCGTCGTCCTCAGAGCCAACCTGTTCCTGCCCTGACAAAAAACTAAAGTTGTCGCTCCAATCAGGTATTTGAGTCTTATCATCGTCTTCCTCATTGTCTCCACCAACAGGAGTTACAGTTTGGGAATGAGGGTCTACATTATGGTCAGAACCTTCTGCGTCTGGTCCTGGATCCGACTCATAAAGATTCTGGGCATCAGTGCAGATCATTTCCTCGTCTGGATTCACAGAAGCGCTGGAGTCGACCTCTGATTCCCAGGCTATAGTATGAGTAAACAGCTCTGCAGACTCAACCATCTGTTCTACCTCATACTCAGACGGGCAGCTGGAGATTTGGGAGCTGTGAGGAAGCAAGTGCGATTTGGGTGACACCTTTGAGGACTGGAGTATTTGTGATGTTGAAGTTGATGTGGAGGAGAGCCCACTTAAAGGAGCACTTGATATCCGTTGAAGCACCTGCTGTTTTTGTGCCTCATCTGGAATTTGTAGCGATTGGCGTGGCCGTAAGAAAGGGATCTTATCACATTGTCCGCTAAAAGAAGTAGACATTTTAGTTTGGCTGGAAGATGGTCTTTCTTCTGCAGATGTTACTGTTGCTTTAACACCTACCCCACGGACACAACCTTTTTTCCCCTTCCCAACACGCCTATTCCCCTTTCCACCAGCAGCAGGCCTTTTTCCACTCATTTTGGTGGTTAACTAATTCACAACTCTGGAGTTGTTTGCACAAAAAAACAATGGATGGTAACCGAGCAGAGCTGAGTGGCCAAACTGTGGTATTAGGCCAAAACTATTGGCTGGGTTAGATGCAGAAAAAAATTATATTCAATTTGCAACCTGATGGAGGTCAGTATAGATGGACTAATACAACAAGTCCCACACACAGCTAGAAGCCCAATATTTTTTCAGAGGTAGATGCAGAAAAAAATATATTTAGTTTGCAACCTGATGGAGGTCAGTATAGATGGACTAATACAACAAGTTCCACACACAGCTAGAAGCCCAATATTTTTTCAGAGGTAGATGCAGAAAAAAATATATTCAGTTTGCAACCTGATGGAGGTCAGTATAGATGGACTAATACAACAAGTCCCACACACAGCTAGAAGCCCAATATTTTTTCAGAGGTAGATGCAGAAAAAAATATATTCAGTTTGCAACCTGATGGAGGTCAGTATAGATGGACTAATACAACAAGTCCCACACACAGCTAGAAGCCCAAATATTTTTTCAGAGGTACTGTAGATGCAGATAAAAATTATTTTGAATTTGCAACCTGATGGAGGTCAGTATAGATGGACTAATAGAGAAAGTCCGACACACTGCTAGAAGGCCAAATATTTTTTCAGAGCTAGATGCAGAAAAAAATTATATTCAGTTTGCAACCTGATGGAGGTCTGTATAGATGGATTAATAGAACAAGACCCACACACAGCTAGAAGCCCAATATTTTTTCAGAGGTAGATGCAGAAAAAAATATATTCAGTTTGCAACCTGATGGAGGTCAGTATAGATGGACTAATACAACAAGTCCCACACACAGCTAGAAGGCCAAATATTTTTTCAGAGGTACTGTATATGCAGATACAAATTATTTTGAATTTGCAACCTGATGGAGGTCAGTATAGATGGACTAATAGAGAAAGTCCGACACACTGCTAGAAGGCCAAATATTTTTTCAGAGGTACTGTAGATGCAGATAAAAATTATTTTTAATTTGCAACCTGATGGAGGTCAGTATAGATGGACTAATAGAGAAAGTCCGACACACTACTAGAAGGCCAAATATATTTTCAGAGCTAGATGCAGAAAAAAATTATATTCAGTTTGCAACCTGATGGAGGTCAGTATAGATGGACTAATACAACAAGTCCCACACACAGCTAGAAGCCCAATATTTTTTCAGAGGTAGATGCAGAAAAAAATATATTCAGTTTGCAACCTGATGGAGGTCAGTATAGATGGACTAATACAACAAGTCCCACACACAGCTAGAAGCCCAATATTTTTTCAGAGGTAGATGCAGAAAAAAATATATTCAGTTTGCAACCTGATGGAGGTCAGTATAGATGGACTAATACAACAAGTCCCACACACAGCTAGAAGCCCAAATATTTTTTCAGAGGTACTGTAGATGCAGATAAAAATTATTTTGAATTTGCAACCTGATGGAGGTCAGTATAGATGGACTAATAGAGAAAGTCCACACACTGCTAGAAGGCCAAATATTTTTTCAGAGCTAGATGCAGAAAAAAATTAGATTCAGTTTGCAACCTGATGGAGGTCAGTATAGATGGACTAATAGAATGATGCTATGCCCAAAAGATTTTACTTCACTAGGTGCAGTAAAAAAATTGGTATTCTATACACAGGTGGTATATCTTGCAACACAGATAGGCTACTCCACTGACTAACACACTCTGCAATAGGCCAAAAAGGATTAGCTTTGCTAGATTCAGCCAAATGCTGTGAAAAAAACTTGCACAGCACTGGCACAGACCTGCCTGGCAAAAACTGATAGGAACTGATGTAACCTAGTCCTGAAAAGGACTCCAATTACAATTAGTCTTTACTCCCACAATCTATCTATTTAAGAGCACAGACCTGCCTGATAAAAGTCGTAGGAAATGCTGTAACCTAGTCCTTAAAAGGACTGCAATCACAACTATTCCCTACTCCCAAGCTATCTGTATATTTGTGCGAAAATTGGCTTGAAATTAACAAGGTATAGTGCACACAGCAACAGCGGTGCCGTCTAACACGCAGCTGCAGCAGTGAGAAAATGGTGGCGACGGGGAAAATGGCTTGGTCTTATAGGGCAAGGACATGTGACATACACTGCCAATGACACATGCCCTTGCTTGTGTGAAAAAAAGCACTTCGCTCCGTGTGTGCGCTGCTGATAGGCTGACTGATTGCACCTCCCCACTGTAAATGCGGGAAAGAGAAAAAAAAATGGAGATCTTCATTGTTCCTGCAGAGATCCATCCCCTGCCCCTCCCCCCACCCTGCTGTACATTCAAACTGCGTATTAACATTAATTTTCATCATTACTGAGAAAAAATCCAGTTATGATTTTGGTGCACGAACAGTTATCGAACATAACCTCGAACAGCCGAATTTTTCTCAAATTGTTCGTGTTCGCCGAACGGCTCGAACACCGCCCAAAACAGCTCGAATTTGAGATTGGCGAACAGTTCGAGTAGAACAACGCTCATCTCTAATCACGAGTACCTCTGGTCTGTTTTTCTGAGGCATGGTCTGCCTGGGGGTTTGTAAATAGGTTACGAGTTTTGTATGGGGTTGAAGAGACTTTCCTGCTTGTGAATGGTTTGTCTGGCCATCCTTTTGACGTTGGATCTGGAGTCCGCCAGGGCTGAGCCCACTTTTATACATGTTCGCAATCGATCCCCTTTTAAGGAGGATGGAGCGCGGGTTGTTGGTGGAAGTTGGGATGGACCAGACAGAACCAAAAGCTACTCTGAGGGTGGTGGAGTATGCCGATGACACCTCTTTTCGTGTCCTTGAGAGAGGAGGCAGAATGTCTCATGTCTGAGGTTGATCACTACTTGGAGGCATCCGGTCCATGATCAATCGAGATAAATGTGGGAATCTCTGGCTGGGAAGGGGATGTCCAAGTTTTGATCTCCCGGGCACCCTTCCAGGGCCCCAAGCCTCAGTCAAAATTCTAGACATTGATTTTGGCCCAGGGGACTATCCCCTGCAAAATTGGGAAGGCAGACTTAAGATCGCCACCCAGAAGGTGCATCAGTGGAAGGATTGGTCCTTGACCCTGAGGGAAAGGGTTAGACTTTTCAAGGGTTTTTTGCTTCCTTTGCTAATATACTTGGGCAGTGTCTGTATGTTCCCAGAGCCTCTTTAGACAAGGGTCTACAGCCTGTTCTTCCAACTGTGATGGAGAACAGGTTGAACCTAGTCAATAAGGAGGTCACATATCGCACGAGGAGATTAGTTGGGTTGGGTATGGTCAACACCTTTCTTAAGGCAAACATCCTTTGGTTAGAGAGGGCTCCTCCGTGTGTATTCTCCTGCAGGTGGTGGTTTCAGCCTTACTTCCAGGAATGGGAAACAGGAAGTCAAGTGAAGGATCTTTGGACTCCACATGGACATCTTCTGGCATGTGCTAACCCAGTTCTGAAAATAATCCACCGGTGGGATCTAAGGATGTGGAAGATCAGGACCATGTTGAGGAAATTCCTTGACAGTAGGGTCCTGTTGAACCCTTTCCAGAAGCCCCTGGTGCTCGGAGATTGCCCAAGTCGGGATCTGGTGGTTAGGCTTGGGTTGTTAAATTTTGTATGGGTCTGACGCGCCCCCTGGGGCCGTGGGGTACTCGGCAGCCAGGCCGGTCGGAGCTAGGGATGTCACTGTGGCAGTGACCCTAGGATAATGTTTGTGACGCCACCCGTGGTATGTGGCTATATGGGGCCGCCGATGCGGTGCAGATCCACTGGAGCTGATGGTGACGCAGCAGAGTTGGTTCTGCTCTCCACGGGCAGAGCTAAGCATCAGGGCAGTATATGATTTTAAGAGGTAGAATTGTGGAGGTAGATGTTGTCGGTGCAGTGTAGTGCAGGGCTGGTGACGCAGTAATGAGTCAAGGACACAGTGGGGTGCAGTCTTCAGGCTTTACTCACAGTTCTAAGCAGTTCCAGGTTACCGCTGCAACCGGTTATAACCACCCACGTCATTCTGTGTCCTCCGAGGTAGTGATCCAGCAAACTCTCAGGTATCTCAGGAGCACTTGGACAGGACCCCCTTCTGTGTACCTCTCCAGGTCGTCTCACTGCGCTGGCTCTCACCCTCCTGCCCTACAGCTCACAATCAGTGTCCCAAGCCGGTATCCTTGGGTCTTGTCGGGCGATTAGCAATCCCCTGGCCACCTTTTTGGCGATGTAATTGTGGTTGTTGGCTGCTGAACCTTGCAAATACAGCAGCCTCCGGTTATCTAGCTGAGCCTGGTTGTTCTCCACTAGTTTAGGGGCCGGTCCCCTCTTCGGCTTGAGCCCTCCACGTTCATGTTGATTCTGGCGCACAGGTGGCTTCCTGCACTCACCATGCCCCTGGGATCCCCTCTGTCTCTGGAGCCTTCCCTCTGCTCCCGTCCTCTCTCGCTCTCTCTCTCCTGGGCCTCTCTTACCAGGCCCGGCTCTTCTCTCTCTCCTGAGTGGAGCTCCTTCTCAGCTCCCACTCCCAACTGTCTCTCCTCTGTACTGACCTGCTTCTAGATGGTACCATTTCTTCTTATATTCTTCCTGACAGTTCTCCCCTGAACTTCTTCCTCCACCCACACCCACTGCATGGTTCCCTCTCTTTTGGTTCCCCCCCTTCCAGCCAGGGACAGGGCTCAGCAGTGACCAAGTGCATCTTGCCCCGCCTGCTGGTCTGGAGTGGTGTAGTGTTGGATGTAAGTGGGTGGGTCCCGGGTAGTGTTCCCTCCTTACCCGATAGTGGGGTACCACACCTCTGTATGAGATGCAGTACCTCTGTGGCAACTAGACCCGCAGGGGCGCCACAGATCCCCTTGAAATTTTGGGACTTGGCCTGCAGCTGCTTCCATGGGAAACTGTATGCAAGGGACAGCCTGAAGTACAAGAACTCAAATGATTGAGGTTGTCCACATGAGGAGTGTGGCGACATGCTGGAAAGCATGGAGCACTTCCTCCTTCAGTGTCCTTTTAATACAGGGGTCTATGATAGGGTGGGTGTTTCCACAGGCTGGCCTTGGCTAGCAAGCCTTTCATATGAGAAGTGGGCATATGGGGCATTCAGGTCCCTGGGTGACTGAGATAAGGGGCACTTTATTTTTAGTCAGTTTAGTAACTAGGTATTAAACGTGAAATGCATGATGTCAAGTGTCTGCTCAGCAAAAAATCCTCCCACGGAATGAGGTGGTCAGCAACATCCTGGGTGACCTGGGGAAGGTGCATTCTTTGGAGTTTGACAGGCTGGGCACAAGGAGGGCTTCTCTTCTCTAGAGAGGGTTCTCGTTTAGTGTGCCCTAGAGATAGGTAGATAGGTAGATAGGGCCAGGTAGGTAAGGACAGGTATTGATAGTTTCAAATAGGTAGGTAGATATATAGACAGATAGATAGAAGAAGAGGAATAAGCAGGGCTAGATAGGGAAAGGTAGGTTGAAAAATAGGTTAGATAGTTGGATAGGATAGGTGTTAAGTAAGTTAGGCTACGTGCCCACGATGCAGAAATGCTCAGGATTTTTTCCTGAGCATTTCTGCATCTCCCTGGCAGAAAAAATGCATGTGGATTGTGCATGCATTTTTCCTGCCAGGGACATGCGGATGTGAAGCGTTCTTCACATGCATTTCCGCATGCGGGTTGACAAGCGCTTTCCAAGCGATTTTAGCATCACTTGGAAAGTGCTTGACAACTTGGTCACACTATATAAATCCATGCAACCGGCATGGATTTATATTGTGACCTTAAAGAATGTTTAAAAATAAAAAAATAAATCTATACTTACCTTCTGATGGCCCCCGGAGTCTTGCTTCGCTCCATTCTCCCTTGCCAGCAGCTCGCGACACACTACACTGAAGGACCTGCCATCACATGACTATGACATAAGAGCAGGTCCTTCAGTCCAGCGCGAGATGCCAGCAAGGGAGGACAAGCACAGCGGGGTCCATCAGAAGGTAAATATCATATTTATTTTTTATTTTATTCTTTTTTTTACAGGTACTGTCCTCCACACCCGGGTACCAACCGCACATTGAAATGCATGGAATGCACATCTACATATGCAGTGATGCGTAATCCATGCATTTCAATGCAAGTCAATGGCGGCGAAAACGCAGCACTTCCACAAAATAATTGTGTTTTTTTTCCGCATTGAAAATCCGCAGCAGAAACTTCCACAGCATGTGCACAGCACATGCGGATTATCATTGGGGACCATGGCAGGGCTTCTACCATGTATTTTTTTAGCGTTTCTGCAGCGTTTTTGCCGCTGCGGAAACGCTTAAAAAACGCATCGTGGGCACACAGCCTAAAAGGGTTTTTTCCATGAACAAAAGTTTATTTTAATTTATAGATCTTGGAATAATAATAATGTCCACAATTGAATGTGTTCAAATAAAATATTCCTGTGCTGAGATAATCTTATACATGTGCCCCTGCTGTGTATTGTGTAACGGCTGTGTCTGACCGTGCAGAGACATGGTCTGATCATACCACATCTCCTGGGCAGGGGGGGAAGCTAAAGAGTATACAGACATTACAGCATGGCATCACAAATGATTCTTTGTTTGAAATAAAACATTGTTTAAAAACAGGCAGTGAAATGTTTAACCTCAAAAAGAATCAGCTGTGATCCCCTGCTGTAATGTCTGTATTCTCTTTTGCTTCCTCCCCTGCCCAGGAGATGTGGTATGATCAGACCATGTTCCTGCACGGTCAGACACAGCCATTACACAGTACACAGCAGGGACACATTTATAAGATTGTCTCAGCACAGGACATTTTATTTAATCACATCCAATTGTGGAACTTATTATTATGCTAAGATCTATTGATTAAAATCAAGTTTGGTTCGTGGGAAAACCCCCTTTAAGCAGGATAGAAGCCTTGTCATCTCCATCTACCTGGGCTGATGATTGTCACCTTGGTATTATTGTTTTCCAGATGGTTTATTTGAATATAGGGCTTACAGGTGCCAAACTCGGGTCTTGGTAAGTGTTTGTATAGGATTGTTGTTGTGGTTTGAATAAGATTATTAATATGATGTTGATGTTATGTGGTAAATTAAAGTAGTTTTTGTGTAAATGGTATGTTAGGTGGGTTTATTCTTAGGTGGGGTGGGGTGTGGAAGTTTTCAAAAAGGATGCTTACCGGAGTACTTAAAAGGGACATTGTGATGAAATAATGGAGAGGCCATGATGAAGAATGGACATGCCATGCACCAATTTTGTGGTATGGGTTTAGTGGTAAGGTATTGGTGTAGGGTTTTTTTTTTTGGTGTGGTTTGCTGTGTATAATATATATATATATATATATATATATATATATATATATATATATATATAGTTTGTGTTTAGGATAAGGGTTCATATTATGGCTAAATGAGCCTGCATGTTTTTTTTTCTGGGCAACGGGCCAGAGTTTTTTGTTTTCTGGGGGGATAGTTAGAGTGTGGTGTGAACAGTGTGAGTGATGTGTAGTGGTGTGCTTTACCATTTCTTTGTATTGATGTTTTCGTTCTCTCCCTGGGATGAGGTGATCTGGGGCAGAAGAGAAACAAAAATTATAAACAGAAAGACAAGAAAGAGTGAAAAATGAAAGAGGAAAATAAAGAGAAATAAAAAAATAAAGAGAAAGACAAGAAGGATTAAAGCTTCTGGACAGAAGTCAAGTTTATGGTTGCTTTTTGCCGATTGCTGCTTTTGTTGGGGCTTTGCTGGACTTTTTCGTCTTGGTTAATGGCTTTATCATGTTTTTCCAGTTAAGGTTTTAAGCATTTATTGAAAAAAATGTATGTTCCAGCTACGAAATCTTTTTATTTAAAATAAATAGACTTTATTTCATCTTGTTAAAATATATATTCGGTGAAAATGTCACAACCATACATGCGTTACTTCAGCATCAGCAAACGCGATTCAGACTACATGTCTTTAATCACTGCGATATCATTCTTCAATATGACGCGCCCCTGGGCCTGTGTGGCGCTGCGTTGCGCACGCGGGAGCTTACCCGGAGCCGGATCTGTTGAGGGTTGCAGTCTCGTGGCGGTGATCCGGTCCGTGCCCAGGGAGTCAGACTAAGTGGCGCTGTTTTAGCGGTAGATGTTGGACGACTACGCCACCCGTTGAGTGCAGCCAGGGAGCTGCTGCTGCAGGGCAGACCGCTGAGGCCGGTGGTAGGATTGTGCAGCGTGATAGTATAACCCCCAACGGGAGGGGTATGGCCTCAGGGCAGCCGACGTGGATGATGGGGGTAGCAGGAACCACTCGGAGACGGTACTGTGTAGTTCTGGGTCTTTACTGGTGACAAAGATAGACCCTCCCGGAGTACTGGCTAGCGATTGGGGCCTGGTCAGTCCTTGAGCAGATGGGATCTCCCCTGGCCAGGCGGAGTTGTAGGCCTCCCAAACTAACGATACTCTTCTGGCTACCTTGCTAGAGGCGGGTATAAGTAGCCCACGTCCCTGAGTGTACCGTGTGGTGCTCACCCGTATGGCCGGTGACTCGGGGCCTTCGGGTTTCTGGGCCAGAGGACCTGCAATCCCCTGCCGGTCGGTTTCTGCTGCTGGATAGGAGTTAGTCCCCACAGCCTCGGACTCCGGGTCCGGTGATAACTTCTCAGTCAGGGCGAGCTCTGCAGCTGCCAGCCCCTGACTCCTTGTAACACTGCTCCCACAGAGCTCCTGTTGTTTCTTCCTATATTTGCTTCTTTTCTCTGCTTCTTCTCTACTCACTCACCCTGCCTCAGCCCTAGGTTTATATAGGGGAAGTTCTTCCCCTCCCAGGACTGGGCAGGAGGTGTGGCATGCATAGGATCCCTGACCAAGAGACCTCCCACCTGCTCTCAGACATAACATTGCTGTTACTGTGGAAAACCAGACCCCTGGGGTGCCACATTCCCCCCTAGTGAAATTTAGTACTCCGGGACTAAACATATTTTAGAAAAACATAACAAGATATAACAATAACAATAAAGAAACACATAAAGGTGGTCACGGCATGTCCGTAACCGGGTGCAGTCTTTGAAGAAAGCAAGGTGTCCATTTCACCAAAACAGGGAGACGTAACCAGGTAGGGGTCTGTCCTGCCCCGAGTCCTTAACAGTCTTTAGTCCGTCCTGGGTTACGCTCCAACTATGTACAAAGGATTCCCGGTAAATCCACCAAGGACTCCTAAAAATAACTAGAAACACATAATTATACACAAGCAACAATAAACAGGTAACCACAAATAAAACAATTTATACACTTCAAATCCTCCAACGTGCGGGTAACTGGCCCCTAGTGGCCCTAGTGGACCTACGGAGCTGACTGTCTGGCCCTGAACTACAGGGTGTAGGAGCTGTTAAGGGTAAACTGGGCAGCGGTCTACGGGCCCTTTGGCTCACTAGGGATATGGCAGGCTCACTGCAAGCAGAGGGTTGATCCTCCTGGTCTGCTGGTGTGGGGTCTTCTGCCTCCTGGACCGGCTGTTCTTCCAGCTCTACCTGTTGCTCCGTAGGTGCTTGGGATGCTGGTTGGAGGAAGGTGAGTACGGGTACCACAACTGCACCATTGACTTGAGTCCAAGACCGAGGGAAGTCTCCGAGCACAGTATTAACCATGTCTTCCCTTTCCTCTACGGGTCGAGGGTCTTCTTGTTCCTCTTCAGGGTTCCGTAGCTGTTCGGGACACTTCTTCAGGTGATCCCGGGATACAATGGTTGTGGTTTCCCCTCCGTCTTTACTGATGGTACAGACCTTTGGGTTGTCGTGGCTTGAGGGCAGTACGGTGTACGGGTCCTTCTCCCACTGGTCGTCCAACTTGTGGAGCCGTCTTTTTCTCTTCAAGACCTGCTCTCCGGGTACCAGGGGAACAGCGGGAGCATACTGGTTGTAAGTTTTCTCTTGTCTTTCCCTAGCCTGACAGAGACTTCGCTCCACGCTCTCCTGTACTCTCCGGTACTGCTGCTGCCTCTCTGTGTCCCAGTCTGCTTCTGGTGAAGTGTCCTCGGGTGTCAGGACTCCCATTTCCAGGTCAACAGGTAACTTACCAGGTCTCGCCCTCATTAGGTAAGCCGGGGTACAGTTGGTGGAACCTACCGGGATGTGGTTGTATAGGTCCACCAGATCGGGCAGCTTCTCAGGCCACAGACCGCGTTCTTCCAGGGGCAACGTTTTCAGAAGATCCATTACCACCTGGTTCATTTTCTCACAAAGTCCATTAGTTTGCGGATGATAGGGTATCGTCCTTATCTTCCGGCAGCCATACAGAGTGCAGAATTCTTGGAAGACCTCCGCTTCAAAGGCAGGTCCCTGGTCTGTCAACACTTGGTCCGGGTACCCGTGTGGACGGTAGAAATGCTGCTGGAAGGCTCTCGCTGCTGTTTGAGCTGTTAGGTCCTTGACGGGGACGACAACCAAGAACCGGGAGTAGTGATCCACGATGGTTAGTGCGTAGACGTAGCCACTTCTGCTTGGGGTCAGTTTTACATGATCCAAGGCTACCAGTTCCAACGGCTGCCGGGTGACGATGGACTGCAGGGGAGTCTTCTGGCTGGCACGGTCCTTCCTTCTTAGGTTGCACGGGCCACAGTCTCTGCACCACCTCTCGATGGTTCCCCTCATGCCTACCCAGTGGAACCGCTCGCGCAGCAGGAACTCCAGCTTCTTCCATCCGAAGTGTCCAGCCCCGTCGTGGTATGCCTCCATCCCCATGGCTGCGTCTCTTCGTGGCACCACTACTTGCCAGATTAGTTCATGCGTCCGGGAGTTAACCATTCTGCGTCACAACTTCCCCTTGTAAAGGAACAGTCGACTCTTCTCAGCCCACAGTTGCTTGGCTTCCTCCGGAGCGTCTGGGTCAAGGCGAGCCTCTGGCCGAGTCAGCATCTCCTTCACCAGCCGGACGGCAGGGTCACTGTCTTGCGTTTCCGCCCAGTTGTAGTGAGGTAAGGGGTTAAGCGTAGCGCCTTGCTCACTCCTTACCCGATGGGAATACTGGATAGTCCCATGACGGTGAAACGCGGGGAGTTCGACTTCTTCCAGTCCCTCTGGATCTTCTCCTACGTCCGGTAGGTTTGGCATCCTGGACAGGGCGTCCGCGTTGGTATTGGAGCGTCCTGCCCGGTATTTGATGGTGAACTCGTAGTTGGACAGGCGGGCCATCCATCTCTGCTCTAGGGCACCGAGTCTTGCCGTGTCCAGGTGTGTCAACGGGTTGTTATCCGTGTACACGATGAACCGGAAAGAAGTGAGGTAGTGCTTAAAGCGTTCGGTGACTGCCCACACCACTGCCAGGAACTCTAGCTTAAATGAGCTGTAATTCTCAGGGTTTCTCTCGGTGGGTCGCAGTTTTCGGCTGGCGTAAGCGATTACTCGTTCTTTCCCCTGCTGGATCTGGGACAGCACGGCTCCTAGCCCGATGTTACTTGCGTCGGTGTAGAGGATAAAGGGCTGGCTGTAATCCGGGTACGCCAGGATTTCATCCCCCGTGAGGGCCATCTTCAGCTGGCGGAAGGACTCCTCTTCCAACTTCTCCCATCTGAAGGGCGGCTTCTGGTTCTTGGCCTTCCAGGACTGGCCTATCAGGAGGTCCTGCATAGGAGCTGCCTTTTTGGTGAAACCGGGGATGAACCTGCGGTAGTAGCCTACCAACCCGAGGAACTGCCGCACTTCCTTTACACTGGAGGGACTTGGCCATTCCTTAATTGCGGTGATCTTATCAGGGTCGAGAGCCACTCCGTCAGCGCTCACCACGTGTCCCAGGTACTGCACCTTTGGTTTCAGGAGGTGACACTTGGAGGGTTTCACCTTTAGGCCGGAGCTTGCCAGAGCTTCGAACACTTCCGCCAGGTGTTTCAGGTGGTCCTCATAAGTCTTAGAATATACGATGACATCGTCCAGGTACAACAGGACCGTCTCGAAGTTTCTATGGCCCAGACAGCACTCCATTAATCGTTGGAAGGTTCCTGGTGCGTTGCAGAGTCCGAACGGCATGCAGGTAAACTCGCTAAGTCCCATCGGGGTGGTGAATGCGGTCTTCTCCCGGTCCGCCTCTGCTACAGGAACCTGCCAGTACCCACTAGTGAGATCCAAGGTAGAGAAGAAGTTAGCAGATCTTAAAGCAGCCAAAGACTCCTCTATCCTTGGTAAGGGGTACGCATCCTTGTGTGTGATACGGTTGATTTTCTGGTAATCTACACACATCCTCATGGTGTTGTCTTTCTTTTTGACTAAGACTAGTGGAGCTGCCCAGGGGCTACAGCTATCCCTGATCACCCCAGCCTCCTTCATGTCTCTAAGCATCCCCTTGGCGTGTTGGTAGTGTGCAGGGGGTACGGGTCGATACCTCTCTTTTATGGGAGGATGGTCTCCCGTGGGGATGTGGTGTTCTACCCCCTTGACTCGCCCGAAGTCTAACGGGTGTTTACTAAACACTCTCTCGTACTCTTGAACCACCCGATAGACTCCCTGTTTCTGATGTGAGGGAGTGGAGTCAGTACCCAAATGTAGTTGCTGACACCAGTCCTCCATTGTTTTCTTAGAGCCGTTACCTTCCTCCGGGTGAGATGGAGGCAAGGGTTCCACAGATTGTATAGCATTTTGGTTAATGGTATATAATTTGGCTAGCGTGGCATACCGGGGCAGGTACACTTCCCTCTTCCCGATATTGATTATGCGAACGGGCACCCTCCCATGGCGTACATTAACCACCCCCCGTGCTGTCAAGATGGTGGGCCTACTGTCTGAGTAAACTGGTTCTACCATTGCCTGGTAATCTCTACCTCTCAGACCAATAGCTGCCCGGCACCAAATCATCATTTCACTTTTTGGGGGCATGGCAATAGGGAAAGGGTCACACATTCTCACGCTACCAATCTCACCGCCGGAGAGTTCCACCTGTTGCCGTCGCATCAGTGCCCGGATCTCTTTTTGGAGCACTCGCTGCTCGCCGGAGCTGGCGTTCTTGGCAACCTGCTGTAAAAGGAAAATCACCTCTGCAAGACAATTTTCAATTACATTAGTTCCTAGAGTTATCTTTGGGTGACTCTCGTGTTTGTCAATGTCTACAATGATCAGTCCCTGTGCTGCCAGTTCAACTCTACCAATTTTAATGGTCACCTCTTTAAATCCGATCTGTGGCACGGGCTGACCATTGCTGGCGATGATACTCAAGTCGTCGTCAGGGTAGCGGGTAATATCCGAGTCATTCCAGTACTGCTTGAAGAGCACGTACGGGATGGTGGTGACCTGTGACCCGGTGTCCAGTAGGGCACTCATAGGAATGCCATCCAGTACCACAGGCAAGACTGGACGTCCTCCCACATATTTGTCGCGCCAGTTCGATGGGCCTGATGATCTTTTTCCTAGGGGTTGGCCCTCTACCCTAGGTTGTGCCAGTTTAAAGGACAGTACCTTGCCATATGTCCGGGTTGATTACAGCGGCGGCAGATGGGTCGTCCGTCCTCGTTGTATCGGTCGCTGGGTCTTGCTCTGGCCGGTGGGGTCCTCCTTGGTCGACGCCACGGGATGTCCTCCGGTCCGGATGCCAGCTGGATCTTCCTTGGAGTGGAAACCTGTAAAGACTGCACAGTTCGGGTTAGCGCAGCAACGCTTTTAGCTAGCTGTTGGACCTGATGGTGCAGGTCTGGAGCCGAGTCATTATTCAAAGCCTGCGCATCAGCTCCCACAGGCCCTGCCGACAAGGGCGCCACCTCCTGGTGGTAGGTGGTAGTGGGGCGTCTGTGGGTCACAACGCCACCTGGTGCCGGTTCTCGGAGCACCCGGATGGCTCTGTCCTTGAACTGTGCAAATCCCAGATGAGGGTCCTGTAAGGCCATTGCCCGCAACTGGGTTCGGTGGGCATTGCAATATAAACCCTCTATAAATTGTTCAGTTAACAGCCTGTCCTCGTCTCCCACGCCGTCAGGGTCGGTCTGCTTAATGGCTCTCAGGGCCTCTTGTAGGTTCAGGGCATAGTCCCTTATACTCTCATGTGCCCGCTGTTTGCACCCGTAGAATCTAAGCTTGATCTCGGCTGAGGTGCGGGTATCAAAGGTGTCCCTCAGCCGGGTTAGTATCCCTGCAACAGTCCTCCCCCCAGGTGGCCAGGACTTTACCTCCCTTTGGGCTGCCCCGGTTAATTGGGCCACCAGGATGCTTACTTTTTGCTCTTCTGTGAGGGGGTACACCTGGAAGAGGCTATCCAGTTTTTCTCTAAAGTCCTGCAGGGTATGTGACTCCCCTGAGTACTGGGGTAGCCAGGCTGCCCCCGGGATATAGGGCATGGTGAAAGGCATGACCGCAACAGCGGTGGCGCTGGCGGGGGTTGGAGCGGTGAAGCTCTCCTCCGTATCCGACATCCTTCTCCCCCCTAGTGGACCATGGCCTACCTTGCGATGATCCTCTTCCATAAGCCGCGGCTCCGCAGTGGATCGTCAGGGTTGAGGACTTTCCGTCGCGCTCCTGTGACGTCGGCGTCTGCTGGGCTCCTTCCAGGACCTTACGCAACGTCCGGACGTGAGGCGGGGCTTCAGTTCTCGCGCGTTTTCGGAGTCCACGCCCCTCTTCTTCCCGCGCGGCGTCCCCAAGATGGCGTCCAGCGGCGGGAAAACTCCACGGATGGCGGGAAGAAGGCTGAAGATGGCGCCGGATGGCGGGAAAACTTCACGGATGGCGGGAAGAAGGCTGAAGATGGCGCCGGATGGCGGGAATCTTCACCGATGGCGGGAAGAAGGCTGAAGATGGCGCCGGATGGCGGGAATCTTCACCACAGGTAAGTTTTAAAAGTCTCTTTTTCAGGCACGCAGTACCCAGTGGTTGCGGGCACGAAATCCTGCCGACTACGCCAAAAGTTGACGCGCCCCCGGGCCTGTGTCGCGCTGCGTTGCGCACGCGGGAGCTTACCCGGAGCCGGATCTGTTGAGGGTTGTAGTCTCGTGGCGGTGATCCGGTCCGTGCCCAGGGAGTCAGACTAAGTGGCGCTGTTTTAGCGGTAGATGTTGGACGACTACGCCACCCGTTGAGTGCAGCCAGGGAGCTGCTGCTGCAGGGCAGACCGCTGAGGCCGGTGGTAGGATTGTGCAGCGTGATAGTATAACCCCCAACGGGAGGGGTATGGCCTCAGGGCAGCCGACGTGGATGATGGGGGTAGCAGGAACCACTCGGAGACGGTACTGTGTAGTTCAGGGTCTTTACTGGTGACAAAGATAGACCCTCCCGGAGTACTGGCTAGCGATTGGGGCCTGGTCAGTCCTTGAGCAGATGGGATCTCCCCTGGCCAGGCGGAGTTGTAGGCCTCCCAAACTAACGATACTCTTCTGGCTACCTTGCTAGAGGCGGGTATAAGTAGCCCACGTCCCTGAGTGTACCGTGTGGTGCTCACCCGTATGGCCGGTGACTCGGGGCCTTCGGGTTTCTGGGCCAGAGGACCTGCAATCCCCTGCCGGTCGGTTTCTGCTGCTGGATAGGAGTTAGTCCCCACAGCCTCGGACTCCGGGTCCGGTGATAACTTCTCAGTCAGGGCGAGCTCTGCAGCTGCCAGCCCCTGACTCCTTATAACACTGCTCCCACAGAGCTCCTGTTGTTTCTTCCTATATTTGCTTCTTTTCTCTGCTTCTTCTCTACTCACTCACCCTGCCTCAGCCCTAGGTTTATATAGGGGAAGTTCTTCCCCTCCCAGGACTGGGCAGGAGGTGTGGCATGCATAGGATCCCTGACCAAGAGACCTCCCACCTGCTCTCAGACATAACATTGCTGTTACTGTGGAAAACCAGACCCCTGGGGTGCCACAAATATATGTAATGTATTAAATGTTGCTTCAGTATTTTAATTCAGTATGTTTATAACACTTGTTCGTATTATGTTATGTTTGTCATCAGGTGCGTGCATAAAGTGCACTTTACTCCCATTGGCTGTTAACCAGACATGTGATTTTCAACATACACTATTTTATGATGGTAAAGTGCATCCAGCACAAAATGCGGGGAAATATTTTTTCTATATTAAAACAACCTTTTATTGAAAAAATATATTAAAAATTCATGGTCTAAAAAAAGCTCTTATCAGAGGCATGAACAACTGACACAATGCCACACTATAAATAAGAACACATAGTTCAAAACGCGTCAGTTGCGCATACCTCTGATAAGTGCTTTTTTAGACCATTAATCTTTAATATATTTTTTAGTAAAATAATAAAATGTTGTTTTTAATATATATATAAAAAAAACATTTCCACGGATTTTGTGCTGAATGCATTTTACCATTTTGCTTCTATGCCCCTTGCTGCTGACACAAGCCTCAAGTTCATGCACTACTGGAGGAATATTCACAACCAATGGGTGAGCTGGATAAAAACTTTTTTTCTTCTTTTATTAACTATTTAATGATGGCATTTTCAACAATACTTGAACCATGATTAAGGCTTTGTAGCTGAAATGCTTAGGTTTATTCTCATGTTGGAGGCACCGCCATTTTTTTAATGCTGAAATAAATGTGAAGTTTTAAATCCACAACTAATATCATCTCTGGAGGATTTCCTTTCTTTCCCTGCTGATTGCTACACCTGTGCGGCTCCATATGATGTATACACTGTGAACACCACTACAGTCTAGTTGGTGAGCTGACTCTCCCTCTCCCCTCTTCCCACACGTTCGGCTGCATTATGGGCATGCTGCATGAGGCTGTATTACGGGCACACTGCACCAGGCTGAATTACGGGCATGCTGCACCAGGCTGTATTACGGGCGCACTGCACCAGGCTGTATTACAGGCGCACTGCACCAGGCTGTATTACGGGCATGCTACACAACACTGTATTACGGGCACACTGCAACAGGCTGTATTATGAGCATGCTACACGACACTGTATTATGGGCACACTGCACCAGGCTTAATTACGGGCACACTGCACCAGGCTGTATTACGGGCATGCTACACAACACTGTATTACGGGCACACTGCAACAGGCTGTATTATGAGCATGCTACACGACACTGTATTATGGGCACACTGCACCAGGCTTAATTACGGGCACACTGCACCAGGCTGTATTACGGGCGCGCTGCACCAGGCTGTATTACGGGCATGCTACACGACACTGTATTAGGGCACACTGCACCAGGCTGTATTACGGGCATGCTACACGAGGCTGTATTACCGGCATACTACTCGACGCTGTATTACGGGCACGCTGCACCAGGCTGTATTACGGGTAGAGATGAGCGTTGTTCTACTCGAACTGTTCACCAATCTCAAATTCGAGCTGTTTTGGGCGGTGTTCGAGCCATTCGGCGAACACGAACAATTTGAGAAAAATTCGGCTGTTCGAGGTTATGTTCGATAACTGTTCGTGCACCAAAATCATAACTGGATTTTTTCTCAGTAATGATGAAAATTAATGTTAATACGCAGTTTGAGTGTACAGCGGGGTGGGGGGAGGGGCAGGGGATGGATCTCTGCAGGAACAATGAAGATCTCCATTTTTTTTTCTCTTTCCCGCATTTACAGTGGGGAGGTGCAATCTGTCAGCCTATCAGCAGCGCACACACGGAGCGAAGTGCTTTTTTTCACACAAGCAAGGGCATGTGTCATTGGCAGTGTATGTCACATGTCCTTGCCCTATAAGACCAAGCCATTTTCCCCGTCGCCACCATTTTCTCACTGCTGCAGCTGCGTGTTAGACGGCACCGCTGTTGCTGTGTGCGCTATACCTTGTTAATTTCAAGCCAATTTTCGCACAAATATACAGATAGCTTGGGAGTAGGGAATAGTTGTGATTGCAGTCCTTTTAAGGACTAGGTTACAGCATTTCCTACGACTTTTATCAGGCAGGTCTGTGCTCTTAAATAGATAGGTTGTGGGAGTAAAGACTAATTGTAATTGGAGTCCTTTTCAGGACTAGGTTACATCAGTTCCTATCAGTTTTTGCCAGGCAGGTCTGTGCCAGTGCTGTGCAAGTTTTTTTCACAGCATTTGGCTGAATCTAGCAAAGCTAATCCTTTTTGGCCTATTGCAGAGTGTGTTAGTCAGTGGAGTAGCCTATCTGTGTTGCAAGATATACCACCTGTGTATAGAATACCAATTTTTTTACTGCACCTAGTGAAGTAAAATCTTTTGGGCATAGCATCATTCTATTAGTCCATCTATACTGACCTCCATCAGGTTGCAAACTGAATCTAATTTTTTTCTGCATCTAGCTCTGAAAAAATATTTGGCCTTCTAGCAGTGTGTCGGACTTTCTCTATTAGTCCATCTATACTGACCTCCATCAGGTTGCAAATTCAAAATAATTTTTATCTGCATCTACAGTACCTCTGAAAAAATATTTGGGCTTCTAGCTGTGTGTGGGACTTGTTGTATTAGTCCATCTATACTGACCTCCATCAGGTTGCAAACTGAATATATTTTTTTCTGCATCTACCTCTGAAAAAATATTGGGCTTCTAGCTGTGTGTGGGACTTGTTGTATTAGTCCATCTATACTGACCTCCATCAGGTTGCAAACTGAATATATTTTTTTCTGCATCTACCTCTGAAAAAATATTGGGCTTCTAGCTGTGTGTGGGACTTGTTGTATTAGTCCATCTATACTGACCTCCATCAGGTTGCAAACTGAATCTAATTTTTTTCTGCATCTAGCTCTGAAAAAATATTTGGCCTTCTAGTAGTGTGTCGGACTTTCTCTATTAGTCCATCTATACTGACCTCCATCAGGTTGCAAATTAAAAATAATTTTTATCTGCATCTACAGTACCTCTGAAAAAATATTTGGCCTTCTAGCAGTGTGTCGGACTTTCTCTATTAGTCCATCTATACTGACCTCCATCAGGTTGCAAATTCAAAATAATTTTTATCTGCATCTACAGTACCTCTGAAAAAATATTTGGCCTTCTAGCTGTGTGTGGGACTTGTTGTATTAGTCCATCTATACTGACCTCCATCAGGTTGCAAACTGAATATATTTTTTTCTGCATCTACCTCTGAAAAAATATTGGGCTTCTAGCTGTGTGTGGGTCTTGTTCTATTAATCCATCTATACAGACCTCCATCAGGTTGCAAACTGAATATAATTTTTTTCTGCATCTAGCTCTGAAAAAATATTTGGCCTTCTAGCAGTGTGTCGGACTTTCTCTATTAGTCCATCTATACTGACCTCCATCAGGTTGCAAATTCAAAATAATTTTTATCTGCATCTACAGTACCTCTGAAAAAATATTTGGGCTTCTAGCTGTGTGTGGGACTTGTTGTATTAGTCCATCTATACTGACCTCCATCAGGTTGCAAACTGAATATAATTTTTTTCTGCATCTAGCTCTGAAAAAATATTTGGCCTTCTAGTAGTGTGTCGGACTTTCTCTATTAGTCCATCTATACTGACCTCCATCAGGTTGCAAATTCAAAATAATTTTTATCTGCATCTACAGTACCTCTGAAAAAATATTTGGGCTTCTAGCTGTGTGTGGGACTTGTTGTATTAGTCCATCTATACTGACCTCCATCAGGTTGCAAACTGAATATATTTTTTTCTGCATCTACCTCTGAAAAAATATTGGGCTTCTAGCTGTGTGTGGGACTTGTTGTATTAGTCCATCTATACTGACCTCCATCCGGTTGCAAACTGAATATATTTTTTTCTGCATCTACCTCTGAAAAAATATTGGGCTTCTAGCTGTGTGTGGGACTTGTTGTATTAGTCCATCTATACTGACCTCCATCAGGTTGCAAACTGAATATAATTTTTTTCTGCATCTAGCTCTGAAAAAATATTTGGCCTTCTAGCAGTGTGTTGGACTTTCTCTATTAGTCCATCTATACTGACCTCCATCAGGTTGCAAATTCAAAATAATTTTTATCTGCATCTACAGTACCTCTGAAAAAATATTTGGGCTTCTAGCTGTGTGTGGGACTTGTTGTATTAGTCCATCTATACTGACCTCCATCAGGTTGCAAACTGAATATATTTTTTTCTGCATCTACCTCTGAAAAAATATTGGGCTTCTAGCTGTGTGTGGGACTTGTTGTATTAGTCCATCTATACTGACCTCCATCAGGTTGCAAACTGAATATATTTTTTTCTGCATCTACCTCTGAAAAAATATTGGGCTTCTAGCTGTGTGTGGGACTTGTTGTATTAGTCCATCTATACTGACCTCCATCAGGTTGCAAACTGAATATAATTTTTTTCTGCATCTAGCTCTGAAAAAATATTTGGCCTTCTAGCAGTGTGTCGGACTTTCTCTATTAGTCCATCTATACTGACCTCCATCAGGTTGCAAATTCAAAATAATTTTTATCTGCATCTACAGTACCTCTGAAAAAATATTTTGGCTTCTAGCTGTGTGTGGGACTTGTTGTATTAGTCCATCTATACTGACCTCCATCAGGTTGCAAACTGAATATATTTTTTTCTGCATCTACCTCTGAAAAAATATTGGGCTTCTAGCTGTGTGTGGGACTTGTTGTATTAGTCCATCTATACTGACCTCCATCAGGTTGCAAACTGAATATATTTTTTTCTGCATCTACCTCTGAAAAAATATTGGGCTTCTAGCTGTGTGTGGGACTTGTTGTATTAGTCCATCTATACTGACCTCCATCAGGTTGCAAACTGAATATATTTTTTTCTGCATCTACCTCTGAAAAAATATTGGGCTTCTAGCTGTGTGTGGGACTTGTTGTATTAGTCCATCTATACTGACCTCCATCAGGTTGCAAATTGAATATAATTTTTTTCTGCATCTAACCCAGCCAATAGTTTTGGCCTAATACCACAGTTTGGCCACTCAGCTCTGCTCGGTTACCATCCATTGTTTTTTTGTGCAAACAACTCCAGAGTTGTGAATTAGTTAACCACCAAAATGAGTGGAAAAAGGCCTGCTGCTGGTGGAAAGGGGAATAGGCGTGTTGGGAAGGGGAAAAAAGGTTGTGTCCGTGGGGTAGGTGTTAAAGCAACAGTAACATCTGCAGAAGAAAGACCATCTTCCAGCCAAACTAAAATGTCTACTTCTTTTAGCGGACAATGTGATAAGATCCCTTTCTTACGGCCACGCCAATCGCTACAAATTCCAGATGAGGCACAAAAACAGCAGGTGCTTCAACGGATATCAAGTGCTCCTTTAAGTGGGCTCTCCTCCACATCAACTTCAACATCACAAATACTCCAGTCCTCAAAGGTGTCACCCAAATCGCACTTGCTTCCTCACAGCTCCCAAATCTCCAGCTGCCCGTCTGAGTATGAGGTAGAACAGATGGTTGAGTCTGCAGAGCTGTTTACTCATACTATAGCCTGGGAATCAGAGGTCGACTCCAGCGCTTCTGTGAATCCAGACGAGGAAATGATCTGCACTGATGCCCAGAATCTTTATGAGTCGGATCCAGGACCAGACGCAGAAGGTTCTGACCATAATGTAGACCCTCATTCCCAAACTGTAACTCCTGTTGGTGGAGACAATGAGGAAGACGATGATAAGACTCAAATACCTGATTGGAGCGACAACTTTAGTTTTTTGTCAGGGCAGGAACAGGTTGGCTCTGAGGACGACGGGTGTGATAACACACAGGGTGATGATGATGAGGTTGGAGATCCCACTTACTGTCAACCCACAGTCAGCCAAGAGATGAGGTCAGCAGAGGAGGTGGAGGAAGATGCTAGTGACGACGAGGTCAGGTTGCGCCTTCCTGGACAGAGACGTAGTACTGGAAGCACGTCAACAACTGCATCCTCAAACACAACTCTGCCTCTCACCACAAGTCGTGGTGGCTCTTCAGGTCGCATGGGTGCTAAGCCTTGCATAGTCTGGGCATTTTTTCAGATCGATAAAGATGACCCAACTCGTGTTATCTGTAACATTTGTCAGCAAAAGCTAAGTAGAGGCCAAAAAATACATAGTTTGAGTACTTCATGCATGAACCGGCACATGGACATGAAGCATAAGTTGCAGTGGGAAGCTCAGTGTGCTACAATGCGGCCTAGCCGGCCGGGCCAACCACCGTCTGCCATATCTTGTGCATCCGCGGCCTCTTCATCCTTTGTGACTGGGGGGACAGCAGTCACACCTGTTTTGGGGCGCAGACCTGCCACCTCTTTACCCGCAACAGCCAGCGTGATTGGCAGGTCATCATTTTCTTTGGAGGTGGTAACACCAGCTGGTGTTGAGCGCTGTCCGACATCGATAGCACCACCTTTGGATCAAGGCAACCTAACATGTCCGCCTGCATCTTCCTCACAGACCGGCAGTTTGCCGGGGACACCCTTATCAACCCCGTCTAAGCACAATAGCCAGCCCTCGGTCCCTCAGATGTGGACAAGTAAAAGACCATTTCCTCCTAGCCATGAGAAAGCTAAGAGGTTGAATTTCACCATCTGCAAGCTCTTGGCTACAGAAATGCTGCCTTTCCGCCTGGTGGACACAGAGGATTTTCGAGACCTTATGTCCGTCGCAGTGCCCCAGTACCAGATGCCCAGTCGGCACTACTTCTCAAAGAAAGGTGTGCCTGCGCTCCACCAGCATGTCGCACACAACATCACCGCTTCTTTGAGAAACTCTGTGTGTGACAGGGTGCATTTCACCACAGACACTTGGACGAGTAGGCATGGACAGGGGCGTTACATGTCACTGACTGGGCACTGGGTAACTATGGTGACAGCAGGACAAGGGGCTGCTGTCCAAGTCTTGCCGTCCCCACGAGTTGTGCGTCAATCCTCTTTATGTCAAAGTTCCTCCACTGCTTCTGCCTCCTCAACCTCCTCTCGGTCTTCCACCTGCACCCAAAGCCTGTCTGGTCATGCCACAAGCTTTCTAACTGCGCAGAAGGGATCCTGCACACCTCCTTACTATGCTGGCAGTAGGGCTCAACGTCATCAGGCGGTTTTTACTTTGAAATGTCTGGGAAATGTGAGTCACACAGCTGAGGAGTTGTGGTCAGCTCTGGAGAACCAATTTCATGAATGGTTGTCTCCACTGGACCTGAAACCAGGGAAGGCTGTGTGCGACAATGCTGCAAACCTGGGTGCGGCCCTTCGCCGGGGCAATGTCACACACGTGCCTTGTATGGCTCACGTGTTGAACCTGGTTGTCCAGCAATTTTTAGCCCACTATCCCAGACTAGATGGCCTTCTGCAGAGGGCACGGTCGCTGTGTGCTCACTTCCGCCGTTCGCATCCCGCAGCTCAGCGACTTACATCTCTACAGAAGTCGTTGGGCCTGCCACTTCACCGGCTAAAATGCGATGTGCCTACCCGGTGGAATTCAACTCTGCACATGTTGCAGCGACTGTGGCAGCACCGACAAGCCCTGGTGCAATACGTTCTGACGTATAGCCTGGGCCAACGAGATTCAGAGGTGGGGCAAATCACGCTGGAGGAGTGGTCTCAGATCAGGGACCTATGCACCCTTCTGCACAGTTTTGAAATGGCGACGAAGATGTTTAGTGCTGACGATGCCATTATCAGCATGACTATTTCGGTGATTTACATGCTGGAGCACATGTTAAACAGAATTCGGAGTCAGGTGGTGGCACAAGAGGAGGTGGAGGAAGTAGAGGAGGAGGAGTTGTATGCGGAAGGGCTAACATCTGCAAGGTCCAGACGGTCGGCAGCACCAAGGCGGCAGGCATGTGAGGGTGGGGGAGATGGTTTTACCAGGGCGCATGGTAGCAGCCAAACTAGTGAGGAAGGTGCAGGAGCCCAGGAAGAAGTGGAGGACGAACTGATGGAAGACTCATCAGATGAGGGAGACCTTGATCACATTTCTGTTGTGCGAGGTTGGGGGGAGAGGACAGAGGAAGGAAGCATGATTGTTACCTCGCCACCAACACAACAGGGACTTGGTGCTCCTGGATGCGCAACACACATGAGTGCCTTCTTGCTGCACTACCTGCAACATGACCCTCGAATTGTGAGAATTAGAAACAATCCTGACTACTGGGTTGCCACTAGAGATGAGCGGTGTTCGACTAGAACTGTTCGCCAATCTCAAATTCGAGCTGTTTTGGGCGGTGTTCGAGTTGTTCGACGAACCCGAACGATTTGCAAAAAATTCGGCTGTTCGAGGTTATGTTCGATAACTGTTCGTGCACCAAAAGCGTGTCCTGCATGTCTGGCGCTATTTAGAGCACCAATCATGCAGGGATTGTCTGCCACTCACTGTAATGCCACAGCCATGGTGGTTGTGGCATTACAGTGATTGCCCAAATCGATGGGAACAGTGCTCACAGTGAAACATGAAAAGCCGGCAATTCAGCAGCGGCATACACCGGTACCCGACAATTTAGAACCGAAAGAATAGAGCATCACAAATAGATTAGATAGATAGAAACATGTCAGTCACATATATATGAAGTACAGTGATAGTGTTGGTTACTGTACTTGTCATTTAGCGTAAAGGATTTATCAAAAAAAATAATAGTGTTTTCATGCACCGTCTCTTTAAAAAAGCCGGCCGGCAATTCAGCAGCGGTACCCGACAATTTATAACAGACAGAATAGAGCTTCACACATAGATTAGATAGATAGAAACATGTCAGTCACATATATATGAAGTACAGTGATAGTGTTGGTTACTGTACTTGTCATTTAGTATTAAAATAAAGGATTTATTATTAAAAAAATTGGCGTGGGGTTCCCCTTAATTTTAGGCTCTAGCGGAGGTTAAGCAGACGGCTGGGGCAGATGTTTGAAGCCTGGGAAGGGGGTAATACCCACGGAGCTTCCCAGGCTACTAATATCAGCCCCCAGCTGAATACATAGCCTTTACTAGCTATTAAAATGGGGGACCCCCCAAAAAAAATGACGTGGGGTCCCCCCTAATTTAATAGCTAGCAAAGGCTAGGCAGACAGCTGGGGGCTGATATTAATAGCCCAGGAAGGGAGCCATGAATATTGGCCCCCTCCCAGGCTAGAAACACCAGCCGTCAGCCGCCCCAGAAATGGCGCATTCATAGGATGCGCCAATTCTGGCACTTAGCCTCGCTCTTCCACGCTGCCCTGGTGCGGTGGCAGGGGGTAATAGGGTTGGGGTTGATGTCAGTTTATAATGCCAGCTGACATCAAGCCCAGGTTAGTAATGGAGAGGCGTCTATAAGACACCCCCATTACTAACCCCATAGTCAAAGTTAAAAAAAACACAAACACCCAGAATAAAGTCCTTTAATTGAAATAAAGACACAATCCTTTATTGTTCTAAATTAAACCATACTTACCGTCACGCCCATTCCAGCTGAAGCCAACGATCTCCTGCAATAAAAGAAAAATAATAAAGCAACCTCATCCTTACCTTTCCATGGTTCCCACGACAGCTTCAGCTCTGCTACATCGAGATGACAGGCTGGACCGCAGCAGAACGCTGCCATCCAGCCTCTCATCCCGCAGACACTGAGAAGCGCAGGCTTGCTTGCGCTGCTCAGCGTCTCTCTGTGACGACATCCAGATGAGCCGAGTTCATGTCCAATGAACTCGGCTCACCTCATGCACGTCACTGACAGCGTGGGAAAATTCTCAAGCTGAAGCGGTGAGTGCAGGAGAATTCTCCCACGCTGTCAGTGACGTGCATAAGGTGAGCTCATGTCCAATGAACTCAGCTCACCTCCTGCACGTCACTGACAGCGTGGGAGAATTCTCCTGCACTCAGCGCTTCAGCGTGAGAATTCTCCCGCTGAAGCGCTGAGTGCAGGAGAATTCTCCCACGCTGTCAGTGACATGCATAAGGTGAGCTCATGTCCAATGAACTCAGCTCACCTCCTGCACGTCACTGACAGCGTGGGAGAATTCTCCTGCACTCAGCGCTTCAGTGTGAGAATTCTCCCACGCTGAAGCGCTGAGTGCAGGAGAATTTTCCCACGCTGTCAGTGATGTGCATGAGGTGAGCCGAGTTCATTGGACATAAACTCGGCTCATCTGGATGCCCTCACAGAGAGACACTGTGGAGCGCAAGCAAGCCTGCGCTTCTCAGTGTCTGCGGGATGAAAGGCTGGATGGCAGCGTTCTGCTGCGGTCCAGCCTGTCATCTCGATGTAGCAGAGCTGAAGCTGTCATGGGAACCATGGAAAGGTAAGGATGATGTTGCTTTATTATTTTTCTTTTATTTCAGGAGATCGTTGGCTTCAGCTGGAATGGGCGTGATGGTAAGTATGGTTTAATTTAGAACAATAAAGAATTGTGTGTTTATTTCAATTAAAGGACTTTTTTCTGGGTGTTGTGTTTTTTTTAAATACTTTACTAGAAATTCATGGTGGTCATGTCTAATATTGGCGTGACCCCATGAATTTCGGGCTTAGGGCCAGCTGATAATGCCAAGCTGGCCCTAACCCCTTTATTACCCAGTGAGCCACCGCATCAGGGCCCTGGATGAGTTGGGTACAGCGCCAGAAGATGGCGCTTCTATGAACGCACCATTTTCCGGGGTGGCTGCGGACTGCAATTTGCAGCGGGGGTGGCCCAGAAAGCTTGGGCCTCCCTGCGCTGCGGATTCCAGCCCCCAGCTGCCTAGTTGTACCTGGCTGGACACAAAAACAGGGCGAAGCCCCACGTCAATTTTCTTTAAATTATTTCATGAAATAATTAAGAAAAAAAGGGCTTCCCTATATTGTTGTGTCCGGCCAGGTACAAATAGGCAGCTGGTGGTTGGGGGCAGCCCGTTCCTGCCTGCTGTACCTGGCTGGACACAAATATAGTGCGAAGCCCCACGTCAATTTTTTTTAAATTATTTCATGAATTTCCTGAAATAATTTAAAAAAATTGAAGTGGGGCTTCGCACTATATTTGTGTCCAGCCAGGTACAGCAGGCAGGAACGGGCTGCCCCCATCCACCAGCTGCCTATTTGTACCTGGCCGGACACAACAATATAGGGAAGGCCTTTTTTTCTTAATTATTTCATGAATTTCATGAAATAATTAAAAAAAATTGAAGTGGGGCTTCGCACTATATTTGTGTCCAGCCAGGTACAGCAGGCAGGAACGGGCTGCCCCCATCCACCAGCTGCCTATTTGTACCTGGCCGGACACAACAATATAGGGAAGGCCTTTTTTTCTTAATTATTTCATGAATTTCATGAAATAATTAAAAAAAATTGAAGTGGGGCTTCGCACTATATTTGTGTCCAGCCAGGTACAGCAGGCAGGAACGGGCTGCCCCCATCCACCAGCTGCCTATTTGTACCTGGCTGGACACAACAATATAGGGAAGGCCTTTTTTTCTTAATTATTTCATGAATTTCATGAAATAATTAAAAAAAATTGAAGTGGGGCTTCGCACTATATTTGTGTCCAGCCAGGTACAGCAGGCAGGAACGGGCTGCCCCCAACCACCAGCTGCCTATTTGTACCTGGCCGGACACAACAATATAGGGAAGGCCTTTTTTTCTTAATTATTTCATGAATTTCATGAAATAATTAAAAAAAAAGTACGTGGGGCTTCGCCCTATTTTTGTGTCCAGCCAGGTACAACTAGGCAGCTGGGGGCTGGAATCTGCAGCGCAGGGAGGCCCAAGCTTTCTGGGCCCCCCCCCGCTACAAATTGCAGTCCGCAGCCACCCCGGAAAATGGCGCGTTCATAGAAGCGCCATCTTCTGGCGCTGTACCCAACTCATCCAGGGCCCTGGTGCGGTGGCTCACTGGGTAATAAAGGGGTTAGGGCCAGCTTGGTATTATCAGCTGGCCCCAAGCCCAAAATTCATGGGGTCACGCCAGTATTAGACATGACCGCCATGAATTTCTAGTAAAGTATTTAAAAAAAACACAACACCCAGAATAAAGTCCTTTAATTGAAATAAAGACACAATTCTTTATTGTTCTAAATTAAACCATACTTACCATCACACCCATTCCAGCTGAAGCCAACGATCTCCTGCAATAAAAGAAAAATAATAAACCAACCTCATCCTTACCTTTCCATGGTTCCCACGACAGCTTCAGCTCTGCTACATCGAGATGCCATCCAGTCTGTCATCCCGCAGACACTGAGAAGCGCAGGCATGCTTGCGCTCCTCACTGTCTCGCTGTGACGGAATCCAGATGAGCCGAGGTCATGTCCAATGAGCTCGGCTCACCTCATGCACTTCACTGACAGCGTGGGAAAATTCTCACGCTGAAGTGCTGAGTGCAGGAGAATTCTCCCACGCTGTCAGTGATGTGCAGGAGGTGAGCTCATGTCCAATGAACTCAGCTCACCTCCTGCACGTCACTGACAGCGTGGGAAAATTCTCCTGCAATCAGCGCTTTCAATTACAGGACTTTATTCTGGGTGTTTGTGTTTTTTTTAACTTTGACTATGGGGTTAGTAATGGGGGTGTCTTATAGACGCCTCTCCATTACTAACCTGGGCTTGATGTCAGCTGGCATTATAAGCTGACATCAACCCCAACCCTATTACCCCCTGCCACCGCACCAGGGCAGCGTGGAAGAGCGAGGCTAAGTGCCAGAATTGGCGCATCCTATGAATGCGCCATTTCTGGGGCGGCTGACGGCTGGTGTTTCTAGCCTGGGAGGGGGCCAATATTCATGGCTCCCTTCCTGGGCTATTAATATCAGCCCCCAGCTGTCTGCCTAGCCTTTGCTAGCTATTAAATTAGGGGGGACCCCACGTCATTTTTTTTGGGGGGTCCCCCATTTTAATAGCTAGTAAAGGCTATGTATTCAGCTGGGGGCTGATATTAGTAGCCTTGGAAGCTCCGTGGGTATTACCCCCTTCCCAGGCTTCAAACATCTGCCCCAGCCGTCTGCTTAACCTCCGCTAGAGCCTAAAATTAAGGGGAACCCCACGCCAATTTTTTTAATAATAAATCCTTTATTTTAATACTAAATGACAAGTACAGTAACCAACACTATCACTGTACTTCATATATATGTGACTGACATGTTTCTATCTATCTAATCTATGTGTGATGCTCTATCTTTCTGTTCTAAATTGTCGGGTACCGCTACTGAATTACCGGCCGGCTTTTTTAAAGAGACAGTGCATGAAAACACTATTATTTTTTTAAATAAATCCTTTACACTAAATGACAAGTACAGTAAGCAACACTATCACTGTACTTATTATATATGTGACTGACATGTTTCTATCTATCTAATCTATGTGTGAAGCTCTATTCTTTCTGTTCTAAATTGTCGGGTACAGATGCTGAATTGCCGGCCGGCTTTTTTAAAGAGACGGTGCATGAAAACACTAATATTTTTTTAATAAATCCTTTACACTAAATGACAAGTGCAGTAACCAACACTGTCACTGTGCTTCTTATATGTGTGACTGACATGTTTCTATCTATCTAATCTATGTGTGATGCTCTATTCCTTCTTGTCTAAATTGTCGGGTACCGGTGTAAGCCGCTGTTGAATTTGCCGGCCGGCTTTTTTAAAGAGAGTGTCTTCTGAGCAGTTTGTCAGCTTTTGGACACCTTTGCAGGTGTTTTCTATGTGTTTCTATGTGTTTTTGTTTGCCTGCCATTGGTTTTAACGGTGTTCGACGGTGTTCTAAGGTGTTCGACGAACAGTTCGACGAACAGTTCCTCGAACATCCCGGTGTTCGACGAACCGAACCGAACCCGAACACTACGGGGGTGGCTCAACACTAGTTGCCACACTGTTAGATCCCCGGTACAAAAGTAAATTTGCAGAAATTATTCCTGCCATAGAAAGGGATGCACGCATGCAGGAGTATCAGCAGAGACTGTTGCAGAATCTTACATGTGCTTTTCCACAAAATACCAGTGGTGCACGTAGTGAATCTCACAGTTCCAACTTGCCAACCGTGGGACCGTCAAGTGTTCAGCACTCAAACCGTAACAGAACCACAGTATCTGCTGGTAACATCAATTTTGCGGAATCATTTCACCACTTTTTTAGCCCATCCTTTGCAAGGCCACAGGAGACAAGAAGTCTGACACATAGTCAACGCCTAGAGACGATGGTACAGGAGCATCTCCAAGTAAACATTGAAGCCACGACTGTGTCACTGGACCCTTGCTCTTTTTGGGCTTCCAATCTGGATAAATGGCCGGAGCTAGCCACTTACACCTTGGAGATCTTGTCATGCCCCGCAGCCAGCGTTCTGTCTGAACGTGTGTTCAGCGCTGCTGGTGGTGTGCTGACAGATAAGCGCACGCGGCTCTCCACTGATAATGTAGACAGACTCACGTTCATAAAGATGAACAAATCATGGATCCGAAACGACTTTTCTACCCCTGTGTCATCCTGGGGAGAGTAAAAGCTTGATGATTGGTTAAAATCACCCTACCAACCATTTTAAGCTTTCAAATTACTAATCATGTTTATCTGTATCTTGACTGGAAAATAATTTGGGCTTTGTAGCAGTGTGCAGCACTGATCCTATTAGGCCATCTATAATAAGCTCCACCAGATTTAAAATTAAAAATAATTTTTAGCTGCATCTAGCCCGGAAAATAATTTTGGGGCTCCGAGATGCGCAAGACACATAAGTGCCTTCTTGCTGCACTACCTGCAGCATGACCCTCATATTGTCAGAATTCGAAGTAATCATGACTACTGGGTTGCCACACTCTTAGATCCCCCAAACTTTTCGATCAACCTTTTCATTTTAATAAAGACCAAAAAAATGGTCATTTTTGAAATTATAAGCATTAGCAGGTTGTTAGAAACTGAAATCAAACAGTTTTCAACTCAAAACTTTATTGTAGGTGATGTTACATTTTCACATAGGACCCCTTGTTCGAAAGGAGCTTCTGAACTCTCTCGTCCATTGAATTTGTCAGGTTTTGGATGGTTTCTGCTTCAATTGTATTGCATGAGGACAGAATACCCTCCCAGAGCTGTTGCTTAGATGTTAACTGCCTCCCGCCATCATAGACACTCCTTTTAATGATGCTCCAAAGGTTCTGAATGGGGTAGAGGTCAGGGGAGCATGGGGGTCACACCATAAGTTTGTCCCCTTTTATGCCCATATCAGCCAGAGATGCAGATGTTTTATGTGCAGCATGAGATGGTGCATTATCATGCAGAAAAATGATCTTGCTGTGAAATACACGGTTCTTCTTCTTGAACCATGGCAGGAAGTGCTGTTTGAGAAAATCCACATACATTATGGAGTTCATCTTTAGCACCTTCAGGGATCCTAAAGGGGCCGACAATCTCTCTCCCCATGATTCCAGCCCAAAACATTACTCCACCTCCTCCTTGTTGGCGCTGTAGCCGTGTTTGCGTGGGGTGTCCATCAACCAGCCATCCTCCACTCCATCCATCTGGACCATCGAGCGCTGCACGGCACTCATCCGTGAACAAAACAGTTTTGAAATCAGTCTTCATGTAATGTTTGGCCCACTGGAGCCGTTTCTGCTTGTGTGAAGTGGATAGAGGAAGTCGACAGGATGGCGTATGCACAGCTGCAAACCTCTGAAGGACCCTGCATCTTGTTGTTCGGGGGACGTTGGAGGCACCAGCAGCTTCAAAAACTTGTCTGCTGCTATGACAAGGCGTTCTTGCCGCTGCTCTTTTAACCTGACGTAATTGCCTGTAGGAAAGAGTCCTCAATTTGCCCTTATCAGCACGCACACGTGTGTACTGTGAATCAGCTACATACTTCTTGATTGCCAAGACACTTCATCCTGATCATCGCACAATGTTGATTGTAGTTATGCCTTGACCTAAACACTCCACAATTTGTTGCTTCTCAGCAGCCGACACATCCTTTTTCTTTCCCATTTTGGCAGAAAATGTAGGCTGCTTAATAATGTGAGAGAGCCTTCTTAAGTAGTCTTGCCTTTCATTGGACACACCTGCCAAACTAATTAGCACAGGTGTCTGCAATTGCTTACAGTGATATAAAGAGCCCTGACACACATCACCATCAATGAGTTTAACTGACAAACAAACAAATTCTTCCCTTATCACTCCTAAACACTTTTTGCATAATAATTTGGAACGCAGTGTACATGTGCTTTTCCACAAAACACCAGTGGTTCACGTAGTGAATCTTACAGTTCTAACTTGCCAACCGTGGTCTGTATGGAATTGTTCAATAAAGGGCCCAAAATTAAGATAACATAGATGGGAGAGGTCTCTATGAATAGGAATTCCTAAGTATTTGATACCCTGTGAGGGCCAGGCAAAGGGAAAGTTGGACTGGATGGAATCCTAAATGGATTTTGGGAGGGAGACATCGAGGGCCTCAGACTTCGCTGCATTGATTTTAAAATTTGACCATGTAACAAAGTGATCTATTTCAGCCATAACAGCAGGGATGGATATATGTGATTGGGTGATATATACTAGGACATCATCAGCAAATAGAGAGCACTTGTACTCGGTGCCTCCCACCTCAATCCACCTAATATTGGGGTTATGGCGAATTTATGAGAGCAGGTGCTCCGTCACTAGGATGTATAAGAGAGGGGACAGAGGACATCCCTGCCTTGTCCCATTGGTGATTGTGAAAGGTGATGAAAATGTTCTGACGCACCCCCTGGGCCTTGGGACACCCGGAGCCGGACCCTTTTTGGTGGATGCTGGTGGTTGTAGTCTTCGTGGCGGCGACCCGGTTCCGTGGCTCAGGGCGGTCAAACCAGTGGCGGAACTATTTATGTGGTTTTGATGTTTAAATGTCCGACTACGCCACCCGTGGATTGCGGTCAGAGTGAACCGCCGCTACAGGGCAGACCGCTGAGGCTGGTGTTGTGGGTGCAGCAGAGCGTAGCATAACTCCCCACGGGAGGAGTACAGCCTCAGGGCAGTGTATGCGGAGGATGGGGGTGATGGTGCAGGGCAGCAGCAGTAACGACACGGAGTCAGTGATGCAGTCCAGGGCCTTTACTCACAGTTCTTATTATCCAGACCACGTCTGCAGGTAACGGCTGCCCACGTCGTACTGTGCTCACCAGGTGAGGGGCTCAGACAACTCCCAGATAACTTTGGAGCACTTCACAGGACCCCCTTTGTGTGTCCTTTGTCTGGCCTTTCTTACCAACACTTCTGTCCGGCTGCCTCGGGCCTCCTCTTGGTAAACTTGGCGCCAGTTTCCCTGACCCTATGTGGTGCCTTCCTAGCGGGTGTAGCGAGGGGCTGCGCCGCATAAAATGTCAGAGCCTCCGGTTTCTAGCTGAGGGTCGTTTCCTGCCTCCACTAGTTCGGGGACCGGTCTCCCCCTTTGGCCTGACCCCTCCACGCAGGTGGATTCGGGCGTGCGGTGGCGACTCGCCCGTCCGCACCCCTGGGATCCCTTCATTCCTCGTTCCTGGAGCCTTCTCCGCTCCTCTTCCTTCCTTCTCCCTCTTCCAGGCCTGGGCCTCTGTTACTAGGCCCGCCTCCAGAGCAGAGCTCATGCAGAGCCCCTGCTCCCTGCCACTTCTGCTCAGACTTCTCTGCACTGAAGTAAGATGGTGCCCACCTTTTATACTCCCTTCTCAATGCACCCAGGAACTGCTTCCTCCCTGCTCCTGCACTACAGGGTTCCCCTTCCTCAGTGTTCCCTCCTCCCACTCCAACCAGGGACAGGGACTGTCGTGCCCATCTCAGGGGCATATTGGTCGCCCTGCCCCACGGCAATGTGGTGTAATGCATGCAGGTGTCGGGTCCTGATCCACACTCCATCCTTACCTGAGAGTGAGATATCACACCTCTGGGTGAGGTGCAATACGTCTGTAGCAACCGAGCCCTCAGGGTGCTACAGTTCCATTTATCTTCAGCCTAGGTGACGTATTGCGATACAGGGCCGTGATTTTGGCTATAAAAGGGTCCCCTAGACCCCTACCCCAAGCTTTTTAAGAGAATCATATATGGCGTGCCAGGAGCCTCTATGGAATGCTTTCTCAGCATCCAAGGAGAGTATCTAATTACAAATTTTTAACTGCATCTAGCCCAGGAAATACTTTGTGCCTAGTAGCAGTGTCTGCTAGTCAGCGGATTATCCCGGCTGTTAAGCAAGCTACACCACCTGTAGTTTAGACACTTAATTTTTTCAAAGGAAATGCTTCGGGACCATGGGATACTTAGTGAAGAGCATCAGGAGCCACCCCAAGGCATAGGGGCTGGGACTGGCAGTAGGATGCCTTGCGGTGGACAGCCGAGCTCGATCCTTATAAAAGCTTTTTAACTGCAGTAGCTTTAGTGGACGCTACTGGAGCTGGAATTACCGCGGCTGCTGGCATGAGACTTGCCCTCCAATAGATCCTTGTAAATGGATTTAAAGTGTATTCATTCAAATTAGAGAGACAATTTAAATTAAAAAGCTTAGAGCTGCCTCCACCACAGGGGGGCTCGCTCGACCCACCAGCGGACAGGCACCAGTATTGGGAGAGGGGGGCTGTCCGTCAGGGTTCACCGCGGCTCTGGCACAAACCCGGCGACACGGAGGTGGCACGGGCAGGAGCGGACTGGCCGTGTCGGCTTCTCACTTTTTGGATTTTAGAAGGGCATGACATGCCTATATCTGTGTCTCCCCCTCCTTTTACTCCTCCACCTCTTTTATTTTCGCATGACTATATGTACTTGTCACTTTTCCATGTGTTAGTTATGTCTTCTGAGCAGTTTGTCAGCTTTTGGACACCTTTGAAGGTGTTTTCTATGTGTTTCTATGTGTTTTTGTTTGCCTGCCATTGGTTTTAACGGTGTTCGAAGGTGTTCGACGAACAGTTCGACGAACAGTTCGGCGAACACACGGGTGTTCGACGAACCGAACCGAACTCGAACACTACGGGGGTGGCTCAACACTAATTACGGGCTCACTGCACCAGGCTGTATTACGGGCGCACTGCACCAGGCTGCATTATGGGCACACTGCACCAGGCTGTATTACGGGCTGTAAGGCAGCGCTAGACATCATAATGGGGGATACTCGCTTCGCTGCGACAATCAATGCATATGTGCAATGTCTTTCCGTTTTTAAACAAAGCTCAGCGGTTTATTACTTCATAAACCGCATATGACCGGGTCCAACTCAGTGGCACGCCAACACACATATATATAATTTTCATGAGCCAAGTGACACACAGGCCCACTTGCTCCAGGTACAGCCTTCAGCAAGGTAATCATATAGCAATGTCCATAGCAATGTCCATATAATGTAGTGTATTACCTTTGCCGGGTTTAGCTGTCTCAGTCCATTACTCCGCCACCACTGTGGCTTTGCGGCTTCCCAGGTGGGGTGTCTCTAGCCGTCGTTCCCTCAAAGGCCACTGACATCCACACAGGATCCAGGCTTTGCCTTTCAGGACTCTTCATCAAGCCTCTGCCTTCCAAGGCCACTAGCATCCACTCACAGGATCCAGTCTCGGCCTTTCGGGCTGCCAGGCTTCACTCAGCCTCACTAGGCCTCACACGGTCGGTGTCCCACACACATGGGAACAGGCCTTACGCCTCTCTCACAGAACACACCTGTCTCCCATCAAGCAGGGTTTATATATGCATCCCGTGCACACACACACGCACACACACACTGACAGGACCTTGCTGATGTCACAGTCATGTGATCAGACAGACATTCTGTGCGCGGAGGACCTCTGCTATGTCACAGTCATGTGACCAGTCACCTGAAGGGGAAGGTACATGGTCAGGTAAAACACATCCTGGACCATTACCGTAATGTCAGCAAGTCGCTGCATTACAGGGCACACTGCACCAGGCTGTATTACGGGCGCGCTGCACCAGGCTGTATTATGGGCATGCTACACGACACTGTATAAGGGCACACTGCACCAGGCTGCATTACGGGCATGCTACATGAGGCTGTATTACGGGCACACTGCACCAGGCTGTATTACGGGCACACTGCACCAGGCTGTATTACGGGCACACTGCACCAGGCTGTATTATGGGCGCACTGCACCAGGCTGTATTATGGGCACACTGCACCAGGCTGTATTATGGGCATGCTGCACAAGGCTGTATTACGGGCGCACTGCACCAGGCAGTATTACGGGCGCACTGCACCAGGCTGTATTATGGGCGCACTGCACCAGGCTTAATTACGGGCTCACTGCACCAGGCTTAATTACGGGCACACTGCACCAGGCTGTATTACTGGTGCACTGCACCAGGCTGTATTACGGGCGCGCTGCACCAGGCTGTATTACGGGCATGCTACATGACACTGTATTAGGGCACACTGCACCAGGCTGTATTACGGGCATGCTACACGAGGCTGTATAACCGGCATGCTATTCGACGCTGTATTACGGGCACGCTGCACCAGGCTCTATTACGGGCGCACTGCACCAGGCTGTATTATGGGCGCACTGCACCAGGCTGTATTATGGGCGCACTGCACCAGGCTGTATTACGGGCACACTGCACCAGGCTGTATTATGGGCACGCTGCACCAGGCTGTATTACGGACGCACTGCACCAGGCTGTGTTATGGGCGCACTGCACCAGTCTGTATTATGGGCATGCTACACGAGGCTGCATTACCGACACGCTACACAACGCTGTATTACGGACACGCTGCACCAGGCTGTATTAGGCTATGTGCCCACGATGCAGAAATGCTCTGGATTTTTTCTGCATCTCCCGGCAGGAATAACGCATGCAAATTTTACATGTGTTTTTCCTGCCAGGTAGAAGCGTTTGTCAAGCGTTTTTGCATGCATTTTCGCATGCGGGTTATCAAGCACCTTTCCAAGCGATTTTAGCATCACTTGGAAAAGTGCTTGACAACTTGGTCACACTATATAAATCCATGCAGCCGGCATGGATTTATATTGTGTGACCAAGTTAATAGTTAAAAAAAGAATAAAAATGGTAAAAAAAATCATTATACTCATCTTCTGATGGCCCGCGGTCTTCTCTCCGGTGCGTCCTGGCTCCCAGGTGGCTCGCGATGGTGTAAAAGGACCTTCTATAATGTCATTTAGTCATGTGACAGGTCACGTGACCGCCAACGTCAGCGGTAGAGTGACCTGTTAAATGACTAAATAACGTCATGGAAGGTCCTTTTACACCATCGCGAGCAGCCAGGGAGCCAGGACGCACCGTACAGGAGACCGGGGGCCATCAGAAGGAGAGTATAATGTTTATTTTTTATTTTAAATTCTTTTTTTATAACAGGTACTATGGTACCCGGGTCTGGAGGAGAGTCTCCTCTTCTCCAGACCCGGGTACCGTACGCACATTGAATCGCTTAATATCCGCATGTGCACATGTAGTCATGCGGATATTATGCGATTCAATGCAAGTCAATGGCGGCAATTACGCTGCATTTCCGCCAAAATAATGGACATGCTGCAGATTTTTCCACAATGATAATCCGCAGCGGAAATTTCCGCAGCATGTGCACAGCACATGCGGATTATCATTGGGGACCATAGGGCATGGATTACCAAGCTTTTTAAAGCATTTTCGCTGCGGAAATTCCGCGGCAAAAAAGCTTGGAAAAAAAAAGTGGGCACGCAGCCTTACAGGCATGCTGCATGAGATTTTATTACGGACATGCTGCATGAACCTGTATTACGAGAAACGCTGCACGAGGCTGTATTACTGTATTACAGGCACGCTGCACCAGGCTGCATTACGGGCACGCTGCACGAGGCTGTATTACCGGCACGCTGCAAGAGGCTGTATTACTGTATTACAGGTATGCTGCACCAGGCTGTATTACCGGCACGCTGCAAGAGACTGTATTACTGTAGTACAGGCATGCTGCACCAGGCTGTATTACGGGCACGCTGCACAAGGCTGTATTACGGGCACGCTTAACAAGGCTGTATTATGGGCACGATGCACGAGGCTGTATTACGGGCATGCTGCATCAGGCTGTATTACGGGCATGCTGCACAAAGCTGTATTACGGGCATGCTGCACAGAGCTGTATTACCGGCATGTTGCACAGAGCTGTATTACGGGTACACTGAACAGAGCTGTATTACAGGCACGCTGCACCAGGCTGTATTATGGGCATGCTGCATGAGGCTTTATTACGGGAATGCTGCAGAAAGCTGTATTATGGGAACGCTGCACGAGGCTGTATTACTGGCATGCTGCATCAGGCTGTATTATGGGCATGCTGCACCAGGCTTTATTACGGACATGCTGCATGAGGCTTTATTACGGGCACACTGCACAAGACTGTATTACAGGCACGCTGCACGAGGCTGTATTATGGGCACGCTGCACGAGGCTGTGTTACTGTATTACGGGCACGCTGCACGAGGCTGTATTACAGGCTCGCTGCACGAGGCTCTATTATATGCACACTGCACGAGGCTGTATTACTGTATTACAGGCACGCTGCACCAGGCTGTATTACCAGCACGCTGCACCAGGCTGTATTACGGGCATGCTGCACAAGCCTGTATTACGGGCACGCTGCACAAGGCTGTATTACGGGCACACTGCACCAGGCTGTATTACGGGCACTCTGCCCCAGGCTGTATTATGGGCACGCTGCACCAGGCTGTATTACGGGCACGCTGCAACAGGCTGTATTACGGGCATGCTGCACCAGGCTGTATTACCGGCATGCTGCACAAAGCTGTATTACGGGCACGCTGCACCAGGCTGTATTATGGGCACGCTGCACGAGGCTGTATTACAGGCACGCTGCACGAGGCTGTATTACGGGCTTGCTGCACGAGGCTGTATTACAGGCACGCTGCACGAGGCTGTATTACGGGCACTCTGCATGAGGCTGTATTACGGGCACAGTGCACAAAGCTGTATTATGGGTATGCTGCACCAAGCTTCTATGGGACTGTACACTAGGCTGTTAGGGCACTCTACACAAGGCTGTGAAGGCACACTGCACCAGGCTCTTATGGGACTGTAGACCAGGCTGTTAGGGCATCAGGTGTCAGATTGGCGACACAACGTATGATCAGGCCTTTATACAATACTTGGCATGGCTGTGATTGGGCCAGGAGTTCCCACAGCCTTAGAGCTTGTTGATTGGCTATGCTGCAGCCTTTCAACAAGCTTTATTAGGCTGGCAAACCCAGTAGGTCGGATTTCTATTTGAAAGTTCGTGTTCTAGGCTCGGTACCACTAGGTGTCCAGTGCAAACCCTGAACTTTATCGTTTGGGTTCGCTCATCCCTAGTCCTTATTATTTGCATATGGAAAAGTTTTCTAATTTGGTTAGTTTCTTGATTTTGCACCAATAGTGTACAGTACTACAGTGTTTAAAACTGTGGTACTTCTAAGTAGGCATGAGCGACCATTTCAATGTTCGGTTCGGAAAAGTTCACCGAACAAATTGATATTTGCCGAATTTATTCGCCGAATGTTCGTCGAACATTTCCGAATCCCATAACAGTCAATAAGGGGACCAAAAAAATGCATATACAACACCTAGAAATGGGACCAAAAACTGCCAAAACACATCAAATTAGGTGTAGACACCAGGGAAGTGCCATCAATTGACCCAGAGTTCAAGTACTGCAATTATTATTACTGTGACAGCGACATTTATTCAGTTGCGCTTTACATGTTAAAAGCGGTCACCGACTGGTACAACAGGAGAGAGGACCCTGCCTGCAAGGGCGCACTGTCACGGAGGTGGTTTGAGGAACCACTGTGCCATGGACCCCGGAGAGCCTGGAGGGGCGTGACTAAGCGAGCACTGGACTGTTTACTAAAACCTCTGATGGTGAGGTTAGAATTGGCTCCCGATGAATACCAGGTGCCACTCCAGGACAGACCAATGGACACGCAGCAGCTGGACCCAGTAGGACAGACTAGATGGTGCAGCAGGCATAGTCTGTATCAGGAGTGCAGCAGGCAGAGTCTGTATCAGGAGTGCAGCAGGCAGAGTCTGTATCCGGAGTGCAGCAGGCAGAGTCTGTATCAGGAGTGCAGCAGGCAGAGTCTGTATCAGAGTGCAGTAGTCAGAGTCTGTATCAGGAATGCAGCAGGCAGAGTCTGTTTCAGGAATGCAGCAGGCAGAGTCTGTATCAGGAATGCAGCAGGCAGATTCTGTATCAGAGTGCAGCAGGCAGAGTCTGTATCAGAGTGCAGTAGGCAGAGTCTGTATCAGGAATGCAGCAGGCAGAGTCTGTATCCGGAGTGCAGCAGGCAGAGTCTGTATCAGGAATGCAGCAGGCAGAGTCTGTATCAGGAGTGCAGCAGGCTGAGTCCGTATCAGGAGTGCAGCAGGCAGAGTCCGTATCAGGAGTGCAGCAGGCAGAGTCCGTATCAGGAGTGCAGCAGGCAGAGTCTGTATCAGGAGTGCAGCAGGCAAAGTCTATATTAGAGTGTAGCAAGGACTGGTACGCAACATTACACAACTTAGACGGCAGAACAGGAAGGTTCAACTACAGCCAACCCAATAGATGGAGACCCAATCAGGATTCCCCACATTTAAAAAAATTAGTGGCAGACGCCAGCAAAGTGGCATCAATTTCCCTACTGTAGAAATAGTGTAAATAAGACCCACACCTCTTCCAGTACAGCCAACCCATGAGATGGAGACCTAACCAGGAGTGTTCACATTGCCCTAAATGAGGACCTAACACCATCGAAGTGGCCTCTATCTTATCAGACTACAAGTAGTTTAACGCAGACCCATTCCGTCCCACTACAGCCAACCCCGGAATTGCAGACTCAATCGGAAGTGTTGACATTTTAAAAAATAGGGCCTAAGATCACCATTTCCGTGGCCAACAGATTGGAGATGGTGGAGTTCAAACTCTTAGCTTTGTCATGTGTAGGATGAAACAATCTTTTACGTGACCACAACAGTGGGATCGACTGCTGGCTGCAGTGCTAAGAGAGGGCAGAGTATGGTGAAACGGACAAACCGATAGACCGCGAGTGAGGTGTAGGCGGAGATGTTACGGTGGATTGAGAAACATGTGGTGTGCTCAGAGCAGCAAGCACAGCAGACATGTCCGCTTCACTTACAGCTGAAGGGCTGACACTCAGCCTAACTGCAGTGGGTATACAGCTGGTTCTGTCAGACACCTGCGTGACACAACTTGGCATGGTAACAGAGGAGGGGGAAGAAGCAGCAGAGGTGTTTGATGGGGCGGCTGATGGTTGTTTATTGAAAATCAATGTAAAGACTATCATGTTTGTGTACCCATTTGTGGAGATTAATATCTGCACCAAATGCTTAATTTCACTACATTATAACTATAGAAATGCATGGATACTAAAACCTCTTCCTCTACAGTCAACCCAATGGATGGAGACCCATTCAAGATTCCCCACATTTCAAAAAATTAGTGGCGGACACTAGCAATGTCTAATAAATTTTACTACAGTAGAAATAGTGTAAATGAGACCCACATCTCTTCCAGCACAGCCAACCCAGGAGATGGAGACATAATCAGGAGTGTTTGCATTGCCCTAAATGAGGGCCTAACACCACCGAAGTGGCATCAATTTCACTTGAGTATAAGTATTGCAAAGGAGGCCTAAACCGGTTCCACTACAGCCAACCCAAGAGATGGAAATTTAAAAAACGTAGTGGTAGACGCCAGCAAAGTGGCATCAATTTCACTACTGTACAAATAGTGTAAATAAGACCCACACCTCTTTCAGTTCAGCCAACGAAGGAAATGGAGACCTAACCAGGAGTGTTCGCATTTCCATAAATGAGGGCCTTACACCACTGAAGTGGCATCAATGCCATCAGTCTACAAGTAGTTTAACACAGACCCAAACCTGTCCCACTACAGCCAACCCAATGGATGGAGACAGAATCAGAATTCTCCACATTTCCCAAAATTAGGGCCTAAAACCTGCAGCAGCAGCAAGAGTAGGCACAGAAGCCATATCACAGACTGCAATTTCAAGAGATCAATGCAGCACACTCAAAATGACAACATCGCCTACTCTGTACAGTCTGCAATTAGGGTGCAAAAGTCCTTGGAGATCCATGACTTGTTCATCTTGATGAAAGTTAGGCGGTCTACACTTTCAGGGGACAGCCGGGTGCACTTATCCATCAAGAGAGTACCAGCAGCACTGAAGACACGTTCAGAGACAATGCTGGCTGCCGGGCATGATAAATCCTCCAAGGCGTGAGAGGCGAGCTCAGGCCATTCATCCATTTTTTTATTTTTTTCCTGATGGTATTGATATTGAACTCTAGATACTCCTACACCATCCTCTCCAGTCATTCACCATGTGTCAGACTTGTACTCTGTTGTACTGGTGCATGAGCTGGTGTAAAAAATGTGTGAAAGGACTCCCAGAAATTGCTTCTGCCACTTACTCTGCTGCTGCTGATAACGTTTTGGCGTTGACGAACTGACGTGCCGGAGGTTGAAAGACTACAGCTGCGATGCACACTGTGTGCCTCACTGTTATGTTGGGGAAAACCTCTATTAAGGTTGCTTGAAAGCTTGTTTCGATACTCCAACATAAGCAGGTCCCTTTCCAAGATGGAAAGCATCTGCACAATTGACTTTTATAACGTGGATCTAACAGAGTGGCAACCCAGTAGTCAGCATTATTTCGAATCCTTACTATACGGGGATCATGTTGCAGATAGTGCATCAAGAAGGCACTCATATGTCGGGCTCTTCCAGGAGGTCGAAAGCCAGGATGTATTGTGGGCTGCGTAACACTGATGCTTGTTTCCTCCATCCCCTCCTGCCAACCACGTTCAAATGAGAGGGGATGATTATACTCTTCATCCTCTGACAGCTGCTCGCCCATCACCTCTTCCTCCTCCATTAGTTCCTTGGCTCTTGCACCTTCACTAACAGTTTGCCTGGTATCACCAAACCCCCTCGATCGCTGTAATCCACCGTCACTTGGCATCTGCCCGTGTGACAACAGTCTGGAAATTTGAGACATTGGTATCCCTTCCGCATCCTCCTCTTCTTCTGGGGCCACCACCTCCTTTCGCAGGTTATTCAAAGTTTGCTCCAGCATGTATATGACCAGAATAGTGATGCTGATGATGGCATCGTCAGCGATAACCAGTTTAGTAGCCATTTCAAAACAGTGCAGAAGGGTACAGAGGTCCTTAATCTGTTCCCACTCCACAAACGTGATATGCCTCAAGTCCATACTGCGTTGCTCCAAGCTATAAGTCATTACATACTGTGTCAGAGCTCTTTTCTGCTGGCACAGTCGCTGCAACATGTGCAAAGTGGAATTCCACAGTGTTGGCACATTGCAAATCAACCTGTTAACTGACACAGACAAAGACCTCATTATCGATGCAAGTCGATGACATGAGGGATGCGAACAGCGGAAGTAAGCACGCAGCTTCTGTACTTTGTGAAGCAGCTCATCCAGGCCAGGATAGTGGCGGAGAAATCGCTGTACCACCAGGTTGAGGACGTGAGCCATGCAACGCATGTGTGTTAGCTTGTCTCAGCCTAGGGCTGCTAACGGGTTCGCACTGTTATCGCATATGGCTTTCCCTGGCTGTAACAACTATAATGGATAGCTCAGGAGTCCTTTTGCGTGGAGACACGACAGAACACAGTTTATAGGTGGAAAGTCTATATTATTAACACACGTGAATAAACACTAGTGTAGAGAAAAACTCAAAGTCCATAAACACTTGAAGATACTTGACACAAGAAAGTCTTTGTTTAGTCCAAACACATATATACAGGGTGGGCCATTTATATGGATACACCTAAATTAAATGGGAATGGTTGGTGATATCAACTTCCTGTTTGTGGCATATTAGTATTTGGGAGGGGCAAAACTTTTCCAGATGGGTGGTAACCATGGTGGCCATTTTGAAATCGGCCATTTTGGATCCAACTTTATTTTTTTCAATGGGAAGAACGCATCAAACTTATTGATAATTTCATAAGAAAAACAATGGTGTGCTTAGTTTTAACATAACTTTATTCTTTCATGAGTTTTTTACAAGTTTATGACCACTTATAAAATGTGTTCAAAGTGCTGCCCATTGTGTTGGATTGTCAATGCAACCCTCTTCTCCCACTCTTGACACACTGATAGCAGTACCGCAGAAGAAATGCTAGCACAGGCTTCCAGTATCCGTTGTTTCAGATGCTGCACATCTCGGATCTTCACAGCATAGACAATTGCCTTCAGATGACCCCAAAGATAAAAGTCTAAGGGGGTCAGATCGGGAGACCTTCCAGGAAACTGTTCATGTAGGAATGCTCGGACCTGACACCCATAATGTGGTGGTGCACCATCTTGTTGGAAAAACTCAGGGAATGTGCCATCTTCAGTGCATAAAGAGGGCAACACATCATTATGTTGCAATTTCAGATATCCAATGGCATTGAGGTTTCCATTGATGAAGAATGGCCCCACTATCTTTGTACCCCATATACCACACCATCAAGATACGAGATGTGCAGCATCTGAAACAACAGATACTGGAAGCCTGTGCTACCATTTCTTCTGCAGTGTTGCTATCAGTGTGTCAAGAGTGGGAGAAGAGGGTTGCATTGACAATCCAACACAATGGGCAGCACTTTGAACACATTTTATAAGTGGTCATAGACTTGTAAAAAACTCATGAAAGAATAAAGTTATGTTAAAACTAAGCACACCATTGTTTTTCTTATGAAATTATCAATAAGTTTGATGTGTCACATGACCCTCTTCCCATAGAAAAAAAATAAAATGGCCGCCATGGTCACCACCTATCTGGAAAAGTTTCCTCCCTCCCATATACTAATGTGCCACAAACAGGAAGTTGATATCACCAACCATTTCCATTTAATTTAGGTGTATCCATATAAATGGCCCACCATGTACATATATATTTAAGCAAGTCCATATATATATATTTAATTGTCCAGGGAGGCCTGGATAGAAAGTCCAGAACAGAACTGTGCTCTGATTCTATTTATAGTAGGAGGAACAGAGCAGAAACCAGCTTACATGCTCAGCAAATGCAGGTGGGGGCAGAGGCACAAAGGAAGCAGCACGAGCAGCAGAGGCAGAAGGAATGCTGGAAACAAGGGTATTCAGCAGAATGTCTTGTGAGCAGAAGACTGGAGAATCACACTGGATTGCAGGAGCTGCAGAAAACCAGGAAGCCACCAGGAACTGGTCACAGGCAGAATACTCAAGCACTGGCTGGAGGGTGGGGTCGAGTTATAAAGCAGAAGACAAAGAACACATGAGACCAAGGACGCCATCTTGAAAGAGGGCAGGAATGTCCAAAAGGTAATAGAAAATAGTCAGAGTCCTGACACTGGCTCTAACTTCAGTGGAGACAGCCATTGTTCAAACTGAGCCTGGAGAGCTGCCTACAACTTTTTACCTGTATGACTGCAATCTCCAAGGCATACTAATTTGAAGACTGCCTGATTACGGTGAGTCCTGACTGCGCAGTACGGAGGTGGTGTGTATTCGCTCCGCACTAGAGATGAGCGGTGTTCGACTCGAACTGTTCGCCAATCTCAAATTCGAGCTGTTTTGGGCGGTGTTCGAGCCGTTCGACGAACCTGAACGATTTGAAAAAAATTCGGCTGTTCGAGGTTATGTTCGATAACTGTTCGTGCACCAAAATCATAACTGGATTTTTTCTCAGTAATGCTGAAAATTAAAGTTAATACGCAGTTTGAGTGTACAGTGGGGCGGGGGGAGGGGCAGGGGATGGATCTCTGCATAAATAATGAAGATCTCCATTTTTTTTTCTCTTTCCCTCATTTACAGTGGGGAGGTGCAATCTGTCAGCCTATCAGCGGCGCACACACGGAGCGAACGCCTTTTTTTCACACAAGCAAGGGCATGTGTCATTGGCAGTGTATGTCACATGTCCTTGCCCTATAAGACCCAGCCATTTTCCACGTAGCCACCATTTTCTCACTGCTGCAGCTGCGTGTTAGACGGCACCGCTGTTGCTGTGTGCGTTATACTTTGAGTGTTAATTTCAAGCCAATTTTCGCACAAATCTACAGATAACTTGGGAGTAGGGAATAGTTGTGATTGCAGTCCTTTTGAGGACTAGGTTACATCATTTCCTACGACTTTTATCAGGCAGGTCTGTGCTCTTAAATAGATAGGTTGGGAGTAGGGACTAATTGTAATTGCAGCCCTTTTGAGGGCTAGGTTACATAAGTTCCTACCACTTTTTGCCAGGCAGGTCTGTGCCAGTGCTGTGCAAGTTTTTTTCACAGCATTTGGCTAAATCTAGCTAAGCAAATCCTTTTTGGCCTCTTGCAGTGTGTGTTAGTCACTGGAGTAGCCTATCTGTGTTGCAAGCTACACCACCTGTGTAAAGAATACAATTTTTTTTACTGCACCTAGCCAAGTAAAACCTTTTGGGCATAGCATCACTCTATTAGTCTATCTATACTAACCTCCACCAGGCTGAAAATTCAAACTAATTTTTATCTGCATCAAGCTTTGAAAAAATATTTGGGCTTGTAGTAGTGTGTGGGACTTGTTCCATTAGTCCATCTATACTAACCTCCACCAGGTTGCAAATTCAAAATAATTTTTATCTGCATCTAGCTCTGAAAAAATATTTGGGCTTGTAGCAGTGTGTGGGACTTGTTCTATTAGTCCATCTATTCTAACCTCCACCAGGTTGCAAATTCAAAATAATTTTTATCTGCATCTAGCTCTGAAAAAATATTTGGGCTTGTAGCAGTGTGTGGGACTTGTTCTATTAGTCCATCTATACTAACCTCCACCAGGTTGCAAATTCAAATTAATTTGTATCTGCATCTAGCTCTGAAAAAATATTTGGGCTTGTAGCAGTGTGTGGGACTTGTTCTATTAGTCCATCTATACTAACCTCCACCAGGTTGCAAATTCAAAATAATTTGTATCTGCATCTAGCTCTGAAAAAATATTTGGGCTTGTAGCAGTGTGTGGGACTTGTTCTATTAGTCCATCTATACTAACCTCCACCAGGTTGCAAATTCAAAATAATTTGTATCTGCATCTAGCTCTGAAAAATATTTGGGCTTGTAGCAGTGTGTGGGACTTGTTCTATTAGTACATTTATACTAACCTCCACCAGGTTGCAAATTCAAAATAATTTTTATCTGCATCTAGCTCTGAAAAAATATTTGGGCTTGTAGCAGTGTGTGGGACTTGTCCTATTAGTCCATCTATACTAACCTCCACCAGGTTGCAAATTCAAAATAATTTGTATCTGCATCTAGCTCTGAAAAAATATTTGGGCCTGTAGCAGTGTGTGGGACTTGTTCTATTAGTCCATCTATACTAACCTCCACCAGGTTGCAAATTAAAAATAATTTTTATATGCATCTAGCTCTGAAAAAATACTTGGGCTTGTAGCAGTGTGTGGGACTTGTTCTATTAGTCCATCTATACTAACCTCCACCAGGTTGCAAATTCAAAATAATTTTTATCTGCATCTAGCTTTGAAAAAATATTTGGGCTTGTAGCAGTGTGTGGGACTTGTTCTATTAGTCCATCTATACTAACCTCCACCACCTGTGTATGTAATAAAATTGTTTTACTGCATCTAACCCAGCCAATACTTTTGGGCTAATACCACAGTTTGGCCACTCAGCTCTGCTCGGTTCCCATCCATTGATTTTTGCGCAAACAACTCCAGAGTTGTGAATTAGTTAACCACCAAAATGAGTGGAAAAAGGCCTGCTGCTGGTGGAAAGGGGAATAGGCATGTTGGGAAGGGAAAAAAGGTTGTGTCCATGGGGTAGGTGTTAAAGCAACAGTAACATCTGCAGAAGAAAGACCATCTTCCAGCCAAACTAAGATGTCTACTTCTTTTAGCGGACAATGTGATAAGATCCCTTTCTTACGGCCACGGCAATCGCTACAAATTCCAGATGAGGCACAAAAACAGCAGGTGCTTCAACGGATATCAAGTGCTCCTTTAAGCGGGCTCTCCTCCACCTCAACTTCAACATCACAAATACTCCAGTCCTCAGAGGTGTCACCCCAATCGCATTTGCTTTCTCACAGCTCCCAAGTCTCCTGCTGCCCGTCTGAGTATGGGGTAGAACAGATGGTTGAGTCTGCAGATCTGTTTACTCATGCTATAGCCTGGCAATCAGAGGTCGACTCCAGAGCTTCTGTGAATCCAGACGAGGAAATGATCTGCACTGATGCCCAGAATCTTTATGAGTCGGATCCAGGACCAGACGCAGAAGGTTCTGACCATAATGTAGATCCTCGTTCTCAAACTGTAACTCCTGTTGGTGGAGACAATGAGGAAGACGATGATGAGACTCAAATACCTGATTGGAGAGACAACTTTAGTTTTTTGTCAGGGCAGGAAGAGGTTGGCTTTGAGGACGACGGGTGTGATAACACACAGGGTGATGATGACGAGGTTGGAGATCCCACTTACTGTCAACCCACAGTCAGCCAATCGATGAGGTCAGCAGAGGAGGTGGAGGAGGATGCTAGTGACGACGAGGTCAGGTTGCGCCTTCCTGGACAGAGACGTAGTACTGGAAGCACGTCAACAACTGCATCCTCAAACACAACTCTGCCTCTGACCACAAGTCGTGGTGGCTCTTCAGGTCGCTTGGGTGCTAAGCCTTGCATAGCCTGGGCATTTTTTCAGATCAAGGCAACCTAACATGTCCGCCTGCATCTTCCTCACAGACAGGCAGTTTGCCTGGGACACCCTTCTCAACCCCGTCTAAGCAAAACAGCCAGCCCTCGGTCCCTCAGATGTGGACAAGGAAAGACCATTTCCTCCTAGCCATGAGAAAGCTAAGAGGTTGAATTTCACCATCTGCAAGCTCTTGGCTACAGAAATGCTGCCTTTCCGCCTGGTGGACACTGAGGATTTTCGAGACCTTATGTCTGTCGCAGTGCCCCAGTACCAGATGCCCAGTCGGCACTACTTCTCAAAGAAAGGTGTGCCTGCGCTACACCAGCATGTCGCACACAACATCACCGCTTCTTTGAGAAACTCTGTGTGTGACAGGGTGCATTTCACCACAGACACTTGGACGAGTAGGCATGGACAGGGGCGTTACATGTCGCTGACTGGGCACTGGGTAACTATGGTGACAGCAGGACAAGAGGCTGCTGTTCAAGTCTTGCCGTCCCCACGAGTTGTGCGTCAATCCTCTTTATCTCGAAGTTCCTCCACTGCTTCTGCCTCCTCAACCTCCTCTCGGTCCTCCACCTGCACCCAAAGCCTGTCTGGTCATGCCACAAGCTTTCTAACTGTGCAGAAGGGATCCTGCACCCCTCCTTACTATGCTGGCAGCAGGGCTCAACGTCATCAGGCGGTTTTTACTTTGAAATGTCTGAGAAATGTGAGTCACACAGCTGAGGAGTTGTGGTCAGCTCTGGAGAACCAGTTTCATGAATGGTTGTCTCCACTGGACCTGAAACCAGGGAAGGCCGTGTGCGACAATGCTGCAAACCTGGGTGCGGCCCTTCGCTGGGGCAATGTCACACATGTGCCTTGTATGGCTCACGTGTTGAACCTGGTTGTCCAGCAATTTTTAGCCCACTATCCCAGATTAGATGGCCTTCTGTAGAGGGCACAGTCGCTGTGTGCTCACTTCCGCCGTTCGCATCCCGCAGCTCAGCGACTTACATCTCTACAGAAGTCGTTGGGCCTGCCACTTCACCGGCTAAAATGCGTTGTGCCTACCTGGTGGAATTCAACTCTGCACATGTTGCAGCGACTGTGGCAGCACCGACAAGCCCTGGTGCAATATGTTCTGATGTATAGCCTGGGCCAACGAGTTCCAGAGGTGGGGCAAATCACGCTGGAGGAGTGGTCTCCGATCAGGGACCTATGCACCCTTCTGCACAGTTTTGAAATGGCGACGAAGATGTTTAGTGCTGACGATGCCATTATCAGCATGACTATTCCGGTGATTTACATGCTGGAGCACATGTTAAACAGAATTCGGAGTCAGGTGGTGGCACAAGAGGAGGTGGAGGAAGTAGAGGGGGAGGAGTTGTTTGCGGAAGGGCTAACATCTGCAAGGTCCAGACAGTCGGCAGCACCAAGGTGGCAGGCATGTGAGGGTGGGGGAGATGGTTTTACCAGGGCGCATGGTAGCAGCCAAACTAGTGAGGAAGGTGCTGGAGCCCAGGAAGAAGTGGAGGACGAACTGATGGAAGTCTCATCAGATGAGGGAGACCTTGATCACCTTTCTGTTGTACGAGGTTGGGGGGAGAGGGCAGAGGAAGGAAGCATGATTATTACGTCGCCACCAACACAACAGGGACTTGGTGCTCCTGGATGCGCAAGACACATGAGTGCCTTCTTGCTGCACTACCTGCAACATGACCCTCGAATTGTGAGAATTAGAAATAATCCTGATTACTGGGTTGCCACACTGTTAGATCCCCGGTACAAAAGTAAATTTGCAGATATTATTCCTGCCATAGAAAGGGATGCACGCATGCAGGAGTATCAGCAGAGACTGTTGCAGAATCTTACATGTGCTTTTCCACAAAACACCAGTGGTGCACGTAGTGAATCTCACAGTTCCAACTTGCCAACCATGGGACCGTCGAGTGTTCAGCACTCAAAACGTAACAGAAACACAGTATCTGCTGGTAACATCAATTTTGCGGAATCATTTCACCACTTTTTTAGCCCATCCTTTGCAAGGCCACAGGAGACATGAAGTCTGACACAGAGTCAACGCCTAGAGACGATGGTACAGGAGTATCTCCAATTAAACATTGAAGCCATGACTGTGTCACTGGACCCTTGCTCTTTTTGGGCTTCCAATCTGGATAAATGGCCGGAGCTCGCCACTTACGCCTTGGAGATCTTGTCATGCCCCGCAGCCAGCGTTCTGTCTGAACGTGTGTTCAGCGCTGCTGGTGGTGTGCTGACAGATAAGCGCACGCGGCTCTCCACTGATAATGTAGACAGACTCACGTTCATAAAGATGAACAAATCATGGATCCGAAACGACTTTTCTACCCCTGTGTCATCCTGGGGAGAGTAAAAGCTTGATGATTTGTTAAAATCACCTCACCAACCGTTTTAAGCTTTCAAATTACTAATCATGCTTATCTGTATCTTGGCTGGAAAATAATTTGGGCCTTGTAGCAGTGTGCAGTACTGATTCTATTAGGCCATCTATACTAAGCTCCACCAGATTTAAAATTACTAATCATGTTTATCTGTATCTTGGCTGGAAAATAATTTGGGCCCTATTAGCAGTTTGCAGTACTGATTCTATTAGGCCATCTATACTAAGCTCCACCAGCTTTCAAATTAATAATAATTTTTAGCTGCATCTAGCCCAGAAAATAATTTTGGAGCTCCTAGATGCGCAAGACACATGAGTGCCTTCTTGCTGCACTACCTGCAACATGACCCTCAGATTGTCAGAATTCGAAATAATCCTGACTACCTTGTTGCCACACTCTTAGATCCCCCCCACTCTTCAATCAACCTTTTCATTTTAATAAAGAACAAAAAAATGGTCATTTTTGAAATTATAAGCATTAGCAGGTTATTAGAAACTGAAATCAAACAGTTTTCAACTCAAAACTTTATTCTAGGTGATGTTACATTTGCACAAAGGACCCCTTGTTCGAAAGGAGCTTCTGAACTCTCTCGTCCATTGAATTTGTCAGGTATTGGATAGTTTCTGCTTCAATTGTTTTGCATGAAGAAAGAACACCCTCCCAGAGCTGTTGCTTAGATGTGAACTGCCTCCCGCCATCATAGACACTCCTATTGATGATGCTCCAGAGGTTCTCAATGGGGTTGAGGTCAGGGGAGCATGGGGGTCACACCATATGTTTGTCCCCTTTTATGCCAATATCAGCCAGAGATGCAGATGTGTTATATGCAGCATGAGACGGTGCATTATCATGCATGAAAATGATCTTGCTGCGGAATACACGGTTCTTCTTCTTGAGCCATGGCAGGAAGTGCTGTTTGAGAAACTCCACAAACATTATGGAGTTCATCTTTACCCCTTCAGGGATCCTAAAGGGGCCGGCAATCTCTCTCCCCATGATTCCAGCCCAAAACATTACTCCACCTCCTCTTTGTCGGCGCCGTAGTTGTGTTTGCATTGGGTGTCCATCAACCAGCCATCCTCCACTCCATCCATCTGGACCATCGAGCGTTGCACGGCACTCATCGGTGAACAAAACAATTCTGAAGTCAGTCTTCATGTATTGTTTGGCCCACTGGAGCCGTTTCTGCTTGTGTACAGTGGATAGAGGAGGTCGACAGGATGGCTTTCGCACAGCTGCAAACCTCTGGGGGACCCGACATCTTGTTGTTCGGGGGACGTTGGAGGCACCAGCAGCTTCAAAAACGTGTCTGCTGCTATGACAAGGCTTTTTTGCCGCTGCTCTTTTAACCTGACATAATTGCCTGTAGGAAAGAGTCCTCAATTTTCCCTTATCAGCACACACACGTGTCTACTGTGAATCAGCTACATACTTCTTGATTGTGCGATGATCAGGATGAAGTGTCTTGGCAATGTTGATTGTAGTCATACCTTGACCTAAACACTCCACAATTTGTTGCTTCTCAGCAGCCGACACATCCTTTTTCTTTCCCATTTTGGCAGAAAATGTAGGCTGCTTAATAATGTCGGACAGCCTTCTTAAGTAGTCTTGCCTTTCATTGGACACACCTGCCAAACTAATTAGCACAGGTGTCTGCAATTGCTTACAGTGATATAAAGAGCCCTGACACACATCACCATCAATGAATTTAACTGACAAACAAAAAAATTCTTACATTATCACTCGTAAACACTTTTTGCATAATAATTTGGAACACAGTGTACATGTGCTTTTCCACAAAACACCAGTGGTTCACGTAGTGAATTTTTCAGTTCTAACTTGCCAACCGTGGTCTGTATGGAGTTGTTCAATAAAGGGCCCAAAATTAAGATAACATAGACGGGAGAGGTCTCTATGAATAGGAATTCCTAAGTATTTGATACCCTGTGAGGGCCAGGCAAAGGGAAAGTTGGACTGGATGGAATCCTGTATGGATTTGGGGAGGGAGACATCGAGGGCCTCAGACTTCGCTGCATTGATTTTAACATTTGACCATGTAACAAAGTGATCTATTTCAGCCATAACAGCAGGGATGGATATATGTGATTGAGTGATATATACTAGGACATCATCCGCAAATGCAGAGCACTTGTACTCGGTGCCTCCCACCTCAATCCACCTAATATTGGGGTTATGGCGAATTGATGAGAGCAGGTGCTCTGTCACTAGGATGTATAAGAGAGGGGACAGAGGACATCCCTGCCTTGTCCCACTGGTGATTATGAAAGGTGATGAAAATGTTCCATTTATCTTCAGCCTAGGTGATGTATTGCGATACAGGGCCGTGATTTTGCCTGTAAAAGGATCCCCTAGCCCTCAAGCTTTTTAAGAGAATAATATATGGCGTGCCAGGAGACTCTATGGAATGCTTTCTCAGCATCCAACGAGAGTATCTAATTAAAATTTTTTAACTGCATCTAGCCCAGGAAATACTTTGTGCCTAGTAGCAGTGTCTGCTAGTCAGCGGATTATCCCATCTGTTAAGCAAGCTACACCACCTGTAGTTTGGACACTTAATTTTTTCAAAGGAAATGGTTCGGGCCCCCGGGACACTCAGTGAAGAGCATCAGGGAGGCACCCCAAGGCAAAGGGGCGGGGACTGGCGGTAGGAAGACTGGTGGTAGGACGCCTTGCGGTGGACCGCCAAGCTCGATCCTTTTAAAAGCTTTTTAACTGCAGCAGCTTTAGTGGACGCTACTGGAGCTGGAATTACCGCGGCTGCTGACATGAAACTTGCCCTTCAATAGATCCTTGTAAAAGGATTTAAAGTGTACTCTTTCAAATTAGAGAGACAATTTAAATTAAAAGATTAGACCTGCCTCAACCGCAGGGGGGCTCGCTCGACCCACCAGCGGACAGGCACCAGTATTGGGAGAGGGGGGCTGGCCGTCAGGGTACACCGCGGCTCTGGCACAAACCCGGCGACACGGAGGTCGCATGGGCAGGAACGGACTGGCCGTGTCGGCTTCGCACTTTATTTGTTTTAGAAGGGCATGACATGCCTATATCTGTGTCTCCCCCTCCTTTTACTCCTCCAGCTCTTTTCTTTTTGCATGACTATATGTGCTTGTCACTTTTCCATGTGTTAGTTGTGTCTTCTGAGCAGTTTGTCAGCTTTTGGACACCTTTGAAGTGTTTTCTATGTGTTTTCTATGTGTTTCTTTGTGTTTTTGTTTGCCTGCCATTGGTTTTAACGGTGTTCGAAGGTGTTCGACGAACAGTTCGACAAACAGTTTGGTGAACATACGGGTGTTCGACGAACCGAACTCGAACACTACGGGGGTGGCTCAACACTACTCCGCACCCTTGGAACGTGTGTCTCATTAAGGCAGAGGTTGAGTGTACAGGTGGAGGCCCTAGAGGAGGTGGAGGACGCAGAAGCAGCGGAGGAAGTGGGAAATACAGAGGTTTCTTCTGAAAGCCATGGGGATTCCAAGATTTGTGGAGCAGTCCCTTCCCCGCCTGCCCCCACAGCCACCAGAATCACCCAGTGCGCAGTCAGCAAGATGTAATGCCCTTGGCCATGCTTACTTGTCTAGGTGTCTGTGATGGAATGCACCCTGGCACACGTAGATTTAGACAAGGAACAGGTGATATTGTCTGCGACATGCTGGTGTAGAGCAGGCATAGCTTTCTTTGAGAAGTAATGGTGACTGGGCAACTGGTACTGGGGGACTGCGATGGCCATCAGTTTTCAGAAACCGTCTATATCTACCAGGCGGAAAGGCAGCATTTTTGTGGCCAACAGATTGAATAAGGTGGAGTTCAACCTCTTAGCTTTGTCATGCATAGGATGAAACAATCTTTTACGTGACCACAACTGTGGGACCAAGGGCTGGATAAGGTTCTGAGAGAGGGTGGAGTATGGTGAACCGGAAAAACTGATGTAGTGTGAGTGAGATGCAGATGTTATGGTGGATTGAGAAACATGCGGTGTGCTCGGTGAAACAAACACAGCAGGCGTGTCCGCTTCCTTTACAGCTGACGGGCTGCCACTCAGCCTGACTGGAGTGGGTAAAGAACCAGAGTTTCTGCGATGGGAGACCTGCGTGACAATACTTGGCACAGTAACAGAAGAGGAGGAAGAAGCGGATGCATTTGATGGGGCAGCTGATGGTTGTTGAGGTGCGCTGGTCCACATTTCAGTGCGATAAGATTCCCAGCGTAAAGAATATTGTTTGAGAATGCGAACGTTCATGTATATAGTAGTCAAATTATTGCAGTTTTTCCCTCCACTGAGTTTTTATCGCAAAGTTTGCAGGTAATGTGAGTTGGCTGATCCTTTGCAGTGACAAAAAAGGCCCATGCTAGGCAACCCTTGCTGCCTCTACGAGCTGCAGACCCATGACCGCTGCTGGCCACAGCCATGGTTGTGGCTAAGGATGCAGTGCTCCTCATGCTTGCATCACTCCGTGTCTGCACCGTAGGGTGAAATGTAACCTCCTTGTCTTCCTCCTACACCTCCTCAAATGAGCTACTCGACTGCGTGACTCTGGGTCCACACCAAGTAGAATCTTCAACTTCGTTATCTTCCAATGTGTTATCCTATTCATCGCCCTCAGAGTGACCCCTCTCCTCTTGTTGCCCTGACAGCACAGTACAGTCCGCATGAGCCTCAGGTATCTGTGATCATCTCCCTCCCCTGCGGTTAACGTCTGGTGACGAGGGTTAGGAACCTGCTCGGACCCTACTTCGTCCTGCCCCGAATCCAAGCTAAAAATATTTTGGGCATCGGTGCAGATGCTTTCCTCCCCTTGACTCTGTGACTGTTTGGAGTACACTTCTGATGCCTATGGTGTAGAATTGGTGAAGAGTTGTACAGACTCTCCCATCTGTGGTTCGCTACAGCCAGTTGGGCAGTTGGCCAGTTGTGACGCGGGGAGAAGCATGGGTAATTGAGGTGCCACCTCTGTGGACTGTACTGCGTGTGATGTTGAGGTGGAGGAAGAAGAGGAGAGGGCCCCTTGAAGCAGAGCTTGCCATCCACTGGAGCACCTGCTCTTTCTTGGCCTTATCAACAAGGTGTATCACTGTGCGGCTGCCAAAGGAAGCGAGTGCAGTAGGCCGTCCACTAACATAAGTTGGCAGTTGTCTTTGGATAGGATCTGTTTGTGTTGGTTCACTAGTGCTTTCACTAACATTACCAAGTACCCCATGTACAGCTTGAACACCAAGCCTACTCCCCCTTTCACCACGCCCTCTTTTTTTCCCACTCATGTTGGTCAGATACAGTGGTAGGAGAACTCAATTAACTAAAGAAAAATATGTTTCTTTCCTGTGCAATAGCTCAGCACACACCTGAATTTCAGAGACATTAAATGGCAAGGTAAGATATGGCCTGGCGTATAAAGTTACTAGCAGACAAAAGAAATTTGTTAGTGTGCATGAGGCTGATAAAACCTACGAGAAATTCTCTAAACAATTTCAAACTGACAAGTCCCCTACTGTATTACTTTACGAACAGAAGACATTTTTTTTTTGAATGCAGATGAGGCCAGTATGACATAGAATATATGCTCCAAAATATTTCAAACTCAGATCTAGCCAGCTGTATCACTTTACTCAGAGCAAAAAATATTTTTGGGTTACTCTGCATAAGCTCTGCATCCACTGACTTTGACCGCCACTGATGTAGTAGCTGGCTTATAGCACTGTATGACTTTTGACACAGGAAAAAAATTGGGCCTAGTAAGAGAAATTTTGTCTTTTTTACTGTGAAACAAGGACAAGTTCAACGCCATTAAAATAGGATCTGCCTTTTAGCAGACTTGATCAACTTTGCCACAGTAAAAAACCTTTGGTGGACTCTGCCTGCAAACCAAAAATATATATATAGGTTTGTCTGTGCGTACAAGCTGAATTTGACCGCCATTGACGTAGTAGCTGGCTTATAGCACTGTATGACTTTTGGCACAGGAAAAAATATTTTTGGACTGGGTGTAGCAAGAGAAGAAATGTATTTTTTTACTCTGAAATCACCTGAAGTTCAACTCCACTAAAATAGTATCTGACGCTAAAAAAAACTTTAGTGCACACAGCTTTCAATATCACAATAGCAACTGGAAAAAAAATCAGATTTTGTGCTCTGCAATAAGAAGCTCTGCAGACTATGCAGAGCACAATTCCAACCCCACTAAATTTAAAGGTGCACTGCACTTGCTTGATCACATTAGCAAGTGCAAAAAAAGATTCAAGGTATACTGAGACATGGAGCTCTATACCAGCAGTGCACAGCATTATTGTATGGCATGGGCCCTCTGTTTCTGTCAGAATCTCAGTACTTGCACAAGAACACCAAAAATGTGCTGCACCAGCGGTTGTAGAGGTACACAGGCCAGAAATTATCTACACTATCTGACTACCACAGAAGCGCCCATCTATCTAGCTAATATTTCTCATTACACAGGAGAACACTGAGCTGCGTCTGTCTCCAGCAGTGACATGGAAATAAAGGCGCTGAGGGAACACGGCCGCTTTTTATATTGAGAGGACATGTGATTTCTGCAGCCAACTGCAGAAGCCCTTATGTATGGACAGTGTAGATGTTTCCTGCGCTATGATTGGCTGACCGAGCTTTCCTCAGTTAAAGTTACCGCCCACAGGAAAAACAAAACAAAACAGTGCGTCGCTGATCTGACCTGTTCTAAGCTCTCCACAGCCCCCACACTCACCTGGCACATGTCACCGCTCATCATACACTTGCACTATGCTAGCAAAACTGCTCAAAATGCTGTGATTGCCCTGTATACGCGGTCCTGAGTAAATTCGTCTAACTTTTCCAATTTTAAGAAAATTTGCTCGCCTTTGCTATCACGAATTCAAATGTGCCATATTCATGCCGAATTTGAAACTTTCGAACATTTGCCAAACAAATTCGCTCAACACTACTCCTAACGCAGTACCATACAGAGCAATAAGTATGTGTTCAAGGTATAGCTATGGTATCCTAGTGATATTTGTAATCCGCAAATATTTACAGTAAGTTTAAACATATGCATTATACGATATAGAGTCATCAGTATTTCCAGGCTTTTTTTCATATGATGCAAAAAGGGAAATTGTACAAACCTATGTCCAAATTGGGAAAGATTGCAGAGATGGACGCTTTTGGAAGTGTGCCACCTGAAATGAAGTTTATTATTACAGAGAATTCACACATGGTAGATGTCTTGTTTTGTGAAATTTTTTTCCATTCATCTGATTGGCGCTTGCAGATATCCATATGCTTCCTGTCAAAACAACTCAATTCAGTTAAATGTAACTGATTTTCTGTAGCAGAAAATTCTGCAACAAATTTGTTGCAAGTGAATTCACCCTTATTTATGTCAGATTGTTTACTGTCATTATCATCATCTTGACTTGTATGTGTTCTCACCTAGCCTTGTGAATGCTGCTGCCCCTGCTGTATACCCCTTTTGAAAAACAATCAAGGTTTCCCTGTCTGTCATCATCATCTACTTCTTTCATGAATTGAGTTTAAGAAACTAAATGTTAAGTGCCTGTCACAAGGTTGTTTAGCATTTGATGAAATGAATCTGACAGCAACGCCTTCCTTTCATCACAACTACCTGTACATATATACTAGTTTTATGCAGAATTGAATAAAAAATCATTTTCCATCTAGTATATTATGATTATACATCACAGCATTTTTCATCCATTTTATTTAATGGGGGGGACGGACGCATAAAAAGTGCATATAAAAATGTGACAAAAACTTACATTTTAATGCACTGTTTTTCCTGCCAGCACAGTGTTTGCAGCAGATATTCCACCTCTGAAATGCCTTTTAGGCTAACTATACAATGATATATGGGGCTTCACCTCAATAAAAATCATACAAGCACTACACCTGTTACTGTTATAGTGCTTGTGAAGTATTCTTTTAATACATATGCAAATGAGGGAGATATAGTGCACCTGTAAAACAGGTGTTGAGACGCAACACACAGAGATCACGAGACAGAAACAGTGATGGATTGATACAACCCAATTTATATACAGCAATGACTGACTTTAAACAATTAGTGTTAGTAACAAGGCAAATGAACAGTACAACTAATAACAATAAGCTTGGAATAGCTAATTCACTAATTAACAGTAATGTTCTTTTCACAAAGGTGGTGTGCCCAGTCACGGGAGTCACCACGTAAGTTCTCTATCCTGATCAGGCCCTAATGGAGGTCACCGGGTTTTCCCGCTAGGCCGCAAGTCTCTCTATGTCTCTCTAACATAGTCTATAAATGCCCGTTGAGCCTCCCTAGCACCAACCGGCCTCTCCCAACCTGAAATCCTAGTCCCAGACGACCCCGGTACCGTAGGTGACAGCTGGAAGTGACGGCCCTGTTCACTCACGCTGTTCCTCCACAATCGCAAGCGTGCCTCTCCTGTCACAGTCTTCTTGCCTTGATTGTCGGCAGAAGTCTCTTAGGCTCTGGGCGGAGAAGACTAAGCCTCGACTCTTGACAGGCAATGCCGAGTTTTGGAGGCTTGACCAGCGGAGGGTGTGGATCCTGGTCCTGACCAGTGTAGACGGAACTTGGAGTTCTCCTGCGGGGGATCCAGATCTTGCCAGGTGGTGATCGACACCTGAATTGCGCAGACTTCCCACTGAGGCCTGTCACGCTGGACTCAACGGCATCTCAGGAGCATGTCTGCTCCACTCCCTTGCTTAGCGCCAAATCTGCCTGCGGTTTTGCGAACAGGGCTTTTATATCAAATCAAGGAAGTCCTTCCTGTGGGTCATCTGATTAGGTCCAGCACCCGAAAGTCACTCCTCATGCAATTCATCCAGCAAAATTTGGTTGCGATTGATTTCGCCTGGCCAGCAGATGGCAGTCTTTCCTTACCAATGGCACATCGTTCAAGGGCTCTTCAGGGAATTCATTGCTTCTTATTACACACCAATGGCATCACAATGAGCTCAGTATACTCTTATACCCCCTCAATTCGTGTCTTGGGGACTTCTCTAATATCTGATGGACAGTGCTCACTCCTACAGTGAACACTGCTCCACTTGTATGCATGCACACTGATACTGGTTGTTTCAGCACACATGCAGTAGCTGGGCAGGTTCTCCTTCTTGGTTCCCCCCTGCTGATGCTGTTCATACATAAGGAAGTGCAGTGAGCATCTGCAGAGAGCCAGGCAGAAGAGTGTGCCCAGCCACCATAAGTACAAGACCGGCACAGCCAGTATCAGTGTACATGAGCAAATATGCGGGGCAGCTTTTGCTCTTGGAATGAGTACTGTCCATAACAAATCAGGGTAGTCCCTAAGATGCAAATTGAGGGGGCAAAATGGATGCACCAAAGCCACTCATTTGCATATGAACTGAAAGCTATTTTCACAAGCTCCAGTAACAGGTACTGTGCTAGTATGATTTTTACAGGGGTGAAGTCATATATATCATTGTATTATTAATTTAAATGGTTCAGTTTTGAAGACATCAGGTCCAAAACATTTATCTTGGTCTCATCACTCCAGAGTACGAAGTCCCAGTAGTTTTCTTATACTTCAGCATGGGCCCTGGCAATTTGTAGGAGGGCTTTTTTGGACATGGGCTTAAGGAGAGGCTACCATGTGCATGCCATTTTTCTGTAGTGTATGCTGTATTGTGTTATAGGAAACATTAAGGCTGTGTGCCCACGATGCGTTATTTAAGCATTTCTGCAGCGGCAAAAACGCTGCAGAAATGCTTAAAAAACGCATGGTAGAAGGCCTGCCATGTTCCCCAATGATAATCCGCATGTGCTGTGCACATGCTGCGGAAATTTCCACTGCGGATTATCATTGCGGAAAAAAAACGCAGCACTACCAATTATTTTGCGGAAGCGCTGCGTTTTCGCAGCCATTGACTTGCATTGAATCGCTTGGATTCCGCATCACTGGATCTGTAGATGCAGAGTCCAAGCGTTTCAATGTGCGGATGGTACCCGGGTGTGGAGGACAGGAGACTCTCCCGGGTACCATAGTACCTGTAAAAAAAAGAATGAAATAAAATTACCTTCTGATGGCCCCTACTGCGCTTGTCCTCCCTGAAGGCAAGCGAGGACGGAGCGAAGCAAGACTCCGGGGGCCATCGGAAGGTAAGAATAGATTTATTTTTTTATTTTTAAACATTCTTTAAGGTCACGCTATATAAATCTATGCCGTTTGCATGGATTTATATAGTGTGACCAAGTTGACAAACACTTTACAAGTGATGCTAAAATTGCTTGGAAAGCGCTTGTCCACCTGCATGCGGAAATGAATGTGAAGAACGCCTCACATCTGCATGTCCCTGGCAGGAAAAACGCATGTACAATCCGCATGCATTTTTTCTGCCAGGGAGATGCAGGAATGCTCAGGAAAAAATCCTGAGCATTTCTGCATCGTGGGCACATAGCCTAAAACTGGTTTCTCTATGTACTTCTTTAGCTAACTGCAGTGAACTGGCATGTCGATTTTCTGCAACCCATCTCACTAGAAGATGCTTCTGTTTAGGTATCAACCTCCATGGTTGGCCTGGACATCTCTGTGAGATGGCTGCAGTTCCATCTTTGATAATTTCTTGCATCACTTTTGCTATAGTATTCTGACTGATGAGTAAAGCTTTGCAGATTGTAGCAATCCTTTTTCTTTAGTAAATAAATTATTTTCTTTCACAGGTCTTTTGACATTTCTCTTCCATGTGGTGCCACTGCTGACAGTTGAAATGAGAAATGGTTTAATTTGTTAAGGAACACCCTTTTATAGTCAACTGTCTGTTGTACATCTGTTTAATGATTAATTAGACTTACTTGTGGTTGAATTTTTGTTAATTAGAATTTTGTAGTCTAAACTTTAGCTTTGCTCCTAAGACTTTCATTGGGATGTACTCATTTTTGCAACATGGTCTTGAATTAATTTGTTGGGAAAATTACTTTTTTGGGTGTGCAAAATAACAAATCTTGCTTGCAATCAGTGGCAAACATTTGTACGAGTATTTAGTAGCATGGTATCCCATAAAAAAATGTTAATTATGAAAGGGTAATAAAAGTTTCAGACAAATCTGTCGGGGTATAGTCATTTATGATGACCACTGTACAGTATACAGTATATGTATGTATTTCTGCCTATTTTCAATATTATACAAACTGATGATGGAAGTGTTGCAATCATTTCTTTAGCATACTTATGTTAGGGAATCCACTAGTGACTTACATACATTCTTTACCATTTTAGCATAAATTTACTGAATACATCCAGAAAGGCCTACTAGTAATGGTATACAGATTTGTTTATTTTACTTGTATTTTTACTTTTCAAATGGAACTATTTGAAAATATGGATTGGATACACCAAGTACTATAAACAGCATTAATGGTCAGCATAGTAGTTTAGTTATACAGAAACCATGGTGGCATAGTAAAAAGTATGAAGGAATAAAAAAGTAAAGTAAAACTAATAATATGGAAAACTGTCCATTGTTCAGAGTTCTGTTACTGAAATTCCCGAAGCTTCAGGGTTTGTTTTTCCTGTATATTGCTGCATTCAGTTGATTAAACCCATGGAAACTGGCTGATGTTATTTTGCAGACATGAGATGTTTTCCATCATTGGCACTTACTGAAAAGGAATCGCTGGGGAGCATCTTAAGACTGCTGTTTTGTGTTAGACTGTAAATCAGAACAAGATCAGCCGTGCTGATTAATCTCTTTTAAGTTAAATTCATGTGATTGTGCCAAGTTGCAATAAAATATCTGAGAACAGCAAATTAGAGCCCTCTTTTCACCTGCAATGTAAGGACATTTGTCACTTTATGTCTAAAATGCACAAGGTTGTTAGTAAAATGCAAAGAACAAGTTCTTTTATTTAGATCAATAGTGACATAATTTGTTTCTCGTTCTGTGTAAACAGGACTGGCACTGGTGAGAACTATGGCAGCCTATTGGCATTGTTGCCATTGAGCGATCCATTATAGATCCCTCGGAGCACAGCCTTTACTTTGGTCTGCTAGTGCAAACAAACAACCTGCCGATTGGTAAAACTTTACCGATCAGCGGACATATTATGCCACAGGTCAGTCTATGGAAACGGACCTTAAGTCTTTTCAGTCCGCACCATACCGTACCCCACCTTATACTTTTGGTATGTCAACCAATACTAGTCAGCTAAACAGACGAGTTCCCTGAAAATGTTGGACTGTAAAAAACTGTTGAATGTTTTCTCATGATTAATTTACATAGTATTGATAATATTGTATTTTGTTTATTTATTTACCTAGTAATCTATATTGCAAACCTATGTATCTCCATGATGTTAGTCAACAAATAAATTGTGTGTATTCTGATCCTGCTGTCATTTTGGGAAGTTCTGCCAAAATGGGCAGAGGCAGAGGCAGGAAGGAATTGGGGCAAGATGGCATGTGGCTACTGTACCTGTCAAATTCTTCAAAAGTGGTGGAATTTCTTATGTCACAAATGTTGCTCCAGTCCCAGAACTGGAGTAATATCTATGGCATGGTGCACAGAGGCACATGTAAGGCAAGTGTTGAGTGCCTCTTAATGAATTTGGCACATCTTATTCCTTCACCCCTGTCTAAATTAATTGGGACCAAAGTTTCTTCTATCTTCCCATCTTGAAAGATTAGCCAGAAATAGGAACTGATGAATGGGTTTATGACAGTAAGATCACCCTTCATATGGATTGTTATTATTCTGTATACAGTAAAAAGCTGTTAAGCACAAAACAGCATTTTCAATCACGACTACTTGCAAATTTGCTTCATTTCACATTTTCAATGCATTTAGAAAAATAAACTAATTATATTACAAAGGTGGACACAAACTTTAATGTTGTTACACTGATTTTTTGTGATGTCATTTTCAATCAAATAAAACAAGTATACATTTTATGTATTGAATATATGTTTAAAATGATCAGAATCAGTTTATATGTCTACAAATTAAGTACACTGTCTTGATGGCTCCTCAAAACATTGATCATACCCAAAAATATGGAAGATGATGCCAAAGAATTTTTGACATTTGTGTCTGGAGGAGATGCCAAGCCATTATCATTCAGGCATTAGATATAAATAGGTATTGTATAATCAGAAAATATGTAGTAAGCTTATGTTGTAATTCATCCTGATCTCCTAATGATTCATAATAACCGATGTATAGCATGCTATTCTTTAATGAAATAAAGTAAACATTCTAGCAAATTACAGAATGTTCTTCAACAGTAAATCAAGTGTTTAATAGCTTAAATATTTAAGGGTAACTATCATAGATACTGACAATAGGTGGGACTGGGATCCTGAGACCCCCACAATTAATCAAAACACAGCTCTGAAGAGCACAGTTCCTGTAGGAGATGCAATTTCTGAGTACGTGCTTAATATTAAAGAAGCACTCCAATCAAAGTTTTTATCCTCTTAACATATTGCAGCCATCATATTATATAGCACTGTGTACTTACAATTGCTCATTTTGCCCCTCTACCCAGATAATTCTTCTTTTTTCTCTGCTTTAGATAGAAACAGGAAGTCTCTTTTCCCTGCATAGGTAAATCATTCCCCTCTTCAACTACTTGCCCAGCTGCTCCACTCCTCCTTCTGACCTGGACTTTTTGCATGCGCTTTTTGCATGTGTTTTTGTACAGCAATGAATGATTTTGGAGCTAAATAAAGATATTTGAAAAAAGAAATGTGGGACATCCCTTTAACCCTTGGATTACCGTCGGACCTGAGGTGAGTATATTGGGTTAAATTAAATAATGAAAGGATGTGTCTGTTTTATTTCAAATAAAGTGTTTTATTCTCAGTGTGTGTATTTATTTACTTACAGGTTTAGTAATGAGGGTGTCTGGCTGACACCTCTTCATTACTAAAGCTAGGGCTTGGTGTCAGCGACACCTATTCTCATTACCCCTAATCCCATTACTCCTAATGCCTCACTTGTTTTGTCAGTACATGCGGATCCACCTCATGTAATGACATTTCAATCGGTCAAAATCTGCAGCAGATACTAGCATCTCCACTACAGAAATTTACATGCTGTGGGTGAGATTATGAAATAAAATGAAGAATAAAATTAAAAAAATAATGTGGGCTCCCGTGTCATTTTCATAACCAGCAGAAGGAAAGCCAACCACTGAGGGCTAATATTGCTAGCTGAGGAAGGGGCCATTAGCCAAAAATGTTCCCTGGCTATTAATAACAGCACACAGCTGTTTGCTTATCCTTTCACTGGCAAGATTACAGGGGGACCCCTGAGAAAAATTGATGCAGGGTCTCCCTATAAAATCTAACCAGCAAAGGCTAAACAGACAGCTGTGAGCTGATATTAATAGCCAGGGAAGGGGCTATGGATGCTGGCCCCCTCTGAGGCTCATAATATTAGCCCTCAGCGGCCCCATTAATGGTACATCCATATGATACATCAAATCAGGTGCTTAGTCTCTCTCTTCCCACTGCCCTGGTGCGGTGGCAAATGGGGTAATAGGGTTCAGGTTTAAATCAGCTTTGTATTGGTAGCTGACATGAAGCCCAGGTTAGTGATGTAGGGCGTCTATAAGACGCTCTCCATTACTAACCCCATAGTAAAGGTTTGGAAATAAAACACATGGCAAGAATAATGTCTTTTAGCCCAAATAAAATTCCACACCGTTTTTTACATATACTGTTACATACACAGTTATACTCACCTAACGCATCTAACGATGTGGCTGTTCTATTAATGAGATCAGCATGGGACACTTTGGACTACGGTGGATAGGTGAGGATTATGGTGGTTTATTATTTTTTCTTTATTACAGGTGACATGGGCATCGAGGATTAGGTGTTAAGGTAAGTATATGCTGTTTTATTATTTTTCATTTTTTGGAGGGGCAAGGGCATCATGGATCAGGTTAGGTGAGTATATAATGTTTTTTTTTTTATTATTATTTACATTTTTTAAATTAATTTTAACTTTTGCTGATAAGTGAGAGCAGTCACCGTCTGATGGGGGTAGTAGTCTCATCAGCCGGCGCATGTCACCCGCGGTAAGCTCTTTACCACGGGTCACAGTCACAGCTGGGGGATCACCCTGACATCTGACAGCATGATCCAACAGCGCTCTGACCCGCAGTAACAATCTTACTGCTGATCAGAGCCCGTGTTTCTCGCACTCTCACGCAAATGACAAAATAAAAAACTCTATTGTCTACAGCCAAGCCATCAGATACAATCGGATATGTTCCAACCCTATGGATAGAAACAAACACCTTGGTGGCCTCAGAAAGACCTTTTTGAATCAAGCTACCACCCAAGAACAACAGAGAACCAGATTACAAGAGCCACCAGAATATCAAGGAATCATCTCCTACATTACAAAACTAAACAAGAATGCAATCGGATGCCTCTAGTAGTCACTTACAATCTAAATCTGGAGGCACTAAGGAGAGCTGCACAGAAACTACAACCCTTACTACAAAAAGATGCCCGATTACAATCCATATTTCCAGACCCCCCACTTCTGTGTTTCAGGCAGCCTCCAAATTTGAGAAGCATCATTGTCAGAAGCTTCCTGTCATCTCCACCAGCTAGAGGTACCTTTCCCTGCAACCAGAAAAAATTTAAAACCTGTCCATTTATAATGACCACGGACAAAATAAAGATCCCCAATTCACATCAGGACTACAAGATCCCAGGTACTTTCAGCTGTATAACATCTAATGTAGTGTACGTAATTATATGTACCAAATGTCCAGCTGGGGGTCTGTATATAGGGGAGACAGGGCAAAAACGTAGGACAAGGATGAATCATCATTGCCGCACAATAAAAGAAAAAAGAATAGATCTACCTGTGGACAAGCATTTTTGTTTCCCTGATCACAGCATCACAGACATGAAATTATTGGTATTAAATGGTCATTTCAAATCTCAGAGAGACAGAAAGTTTGGGAATATAAACTCATGGTGACCTTTGACACTTTCAGAGCAGGAATGAAATTGTCACATGGATTTATGTCATTCTACATCAACTAAAGAATGTGGTCCTCAGAACTGCAGGGTCATTACAACCCAGGACAAGACCTCAGTCACAGGACAATAAAACTTTCACACACCTTATCTATGAACTGCTAAAATATTTACAGCCATAACTGTTTATCTCTCTCCCATAGTAATAGCTCTGCTTTACGTCACCTGTCTTATCTATTGCATTATTTCTGTGTCCTTTTGTGTATAAATATGTGACTCAGATTTTGTGTTATACTATGCCGTATGAAGAGGCCTGAGTAGTCTCAAAAGCTTTCAACTTGTTACCATCTTTTCAGTTAGCCATTAAAAGGTATCAACCACTGAGGACTCTCAAATCTAAATAGTTTTCATACTTCCCAAGAGATCTAAGCTCTGGCAGCTCACAGATACCTGAATCCGTCAAGATGCCTTTCCACTAGTGATGAGCGAGCACTAAAATGCTCCGGTACTCGTTGTTCGAGTCAAGCAAATTGGAATGCTTGAGTGCTCGGTCCGAATAACGAGCCCAATGTAAGTCTACGGGAAACTCGAGCATTTTTCCGATGGCTCCCCCTGGCAGTCTGCAGAGGGCCTTAAAATTGCACAAATTGATGGCAACAGTGCTCAAATGACATGGGAACAGCATGGAGAAGACCGCTGGAAACATTTCTGACTCCCAGGTCACGGCTGTCAGCAACGTTGTCAGAGGTATTTCGCTACTTTTACGGACTCACAATAAAACATACAAAAACAAAACCAAAATGGATTTTCCTAGGAAATATGTTAAAGAATATCCTTTCCAGGGTAATGACATGCATATCAAGCAGAAATGCTCCTCCACACCTTGGGCTATGTTCACACGTAGCATTTTTGATGTGTATTTGCACTATTGCATTGCTTTTAACCAAGACAAATGCATTCACTGGGAAATGTCATTTTAACATTTTACAACCTTATCTGGCCATGTGGTGTGTGACACATCATCAGACACATGCATACAGTGCTGAAAAGACATGGGAACAGCATGAGGAAGACCCCTGGAAGCATCTCTGACTCTCAGGTCACTGCCTAAAAGTGTGCCCATCATAAGTGATCCTTGGCGCATGGGAAGATGCCTCCAGCCATGCACCTGTCATTGCAGACTCATTTATGATGGAGGGACTCTGAAAGTCACAAAGACTATTTTTATAGGGCCATCAGGCGGCCCTTACCATTCTTAAAGGGCCAGCAGTTGGCTATGCTTTGTTATTCCCATTATTAACGAGTGAGTCTCCTATACTGTTATTGCGTATGCAGTGACTGCAAGGGCTGCCAAAAATTTGGACGCAACCAAATACCCCTTTGAAGAGACATAAAGGAGGGTCTCAATAAAAAAGATGTTCCCATTATAAAGGAGCGGGTCTACTATAGTGGTAATGACAATGCTGTGACTGCAATGGCTGTCAAAATTTGGGAAAAACCCCACTAACAATTTAAAGACACATAGAGCTGGGCCACAGTAACAACATGTTCCTATTAGAAAAGAGAGGGTCTGCTACTCAGTTATAGGGTATGCAGTGAGTGCAACGTCTGCCAAAATTTAGGAAAAATCCTACTAAAAATGTAAAGACACATAGAGCTGGGCCACAGTAATGACATGTACCCATTAGAAAGGAGAGGGTCTGCTATTCAGTTATAGTGTATTCAGTGAGTCCAATGGCTGCCAAAATTTAGGAAAAACCCCACTAACAATTTAAAGACACATAGAGGTGGACCTCAGTAACGACATATTCCCATTAGAAAAAAGAAGGTCTCCCATACTGTTTGCCTATGCAGTGACTACAATGGCTGTCAAAAATTTGGAGGCACTCCAATGCCCCTTGCAAGAGACGGAGAGGTCGGAGGGCCTCCTGAAAACAATGTTCCCATTATTAGGAAGTGGGTCTCCCATACTGTTTGCCTATGCAGTGAAGCAATGGCTGCCAAAAATGTGGAGGAACTCCAATGTACCCTGCAAGAGACATAGATATATTGATATGGTACATGTGGTGGTGATATGGTGGTGGAGGATGAGGATGCGGAGAAGGAGGAGGACAAGAGCAAATAGACAAAATCAGGAAGTGTATACCCATGTCTGGGTGTGAAGACAGAGGTGCATGAGAATAGAGTTAGACCTCCCAAAAAAGACACTGTATTTGAGTTAAGCTGCTATCATTTGGTGGTGTTGAAAAGTCTGACCCAATCCAGCCCTTGTTCATTGTTATAAGAGTCAGCCTGTCAGCATTTTCAGTTGACAGGTCGATGCGCCTATGGGTTATAATTCCACCGGCGGCACTAAAAACCCGCTCTGACAAAACGCTAGTGGCAGGGCAGGCCAAGACCTCCAAGGCATAGAGAGCCAGTTCATTCCACGTATCCAGCTTGGATACCCAATAATTATAAGGCACAGAGGAATCACGAGGGACGTTGGCACGGTCAGCAAGGTACTCCCTCAGCATCTTCCCAAACTTTACACTCCTTGTGAGAGTACCCCGCGCCTCAGGGACTGTGCGATGGGAGGGTCTGAGAAAACTCTCCCAGAACTTTGACAGTGTTCCCCTGCCTCTGCTGGATTGCATTGGTGTCTCTCTCGCCTATACTCCTTGGTTGTCCAACGAACTGTGACCTCTGCCACCAGTATTTTCAGACGGGAATTTTTTTAATATTTCTGCCACAAGGGCCTTCTCGTGCTGCACCATTTTATGAGGCCTGTCCTGGAAAGGAATAAGAGACAGATAGTTCTCCTTGTAGTGTGGGTCAAATAATGACACCCAAAATTTGGACAACGCGAGAGTCACGGGAAAATAATCGTAACATAAACTCAGCTATGTGTGCCAGACTGCTAACAGGCAAGACTTCTGTGTCCTCACCAAGAAGACGACTGACTATGCTCACCACCTCATCTTCCTCCTCCTCCATCTCTCTGTCCTCAGGCCATCCACGCTGAACAGACAGTTGTGTATGACAGTTGTGCAGGTAGTACCGTCGATAGCACAGGAAACTAGCTCCTGTTCTTCCTTCTCTTCCTCATTGTAACCCAATCCTCTTTGGGATGAGATGATCCTGGGCTGTGTGCAATCACCCTGTATGGTACCTTGCTCCATCTCATCATGCTCCTTCTGCAATGCATCCTCTTTAATTGTGAGCCGAGAGTGTTTCAGAAGACTGAGAAGCGGGATGGTTATGCTAATTATGGCATCATCGCCTCTCACTATCTTGGTGGCATCCTCAAAGTTTTGGAGGATAGTACATATGTCTGACATCCATGTCCACTCCTGAGGTTTTATTAGTGGAGTCTGACCTGAATACCGACGGCCTTGTTAATGCTGGTAGTCAACAACTCTTCTGCTCACAAATCCTTCCCAACATCTGCAATGTAGAGTTCCAACGCGTGGGGACATCGCAGATTAGTCGTTGAGCTGAAAGCTGCAAACGCGGTAGCTGACTTTCTAAAATGGGCACACAGGCAGCGTACTTTGACAAGCAGATCCGACAGATCCGGGTAGGTTTTGAGAAATCGCTGAACCACGAGGTTAAGCACATGGGCCAGGCACGGTATGTGTGTGAGCTCATCTCGCCTCAGTGCCGCCACCAGGTTCCAGCCATTGTCACACACGACCATGCCTGGCTGTAGGGTCAGCAGAGTCAGTCACAGATCTGACTGCTCTTTCAGAGCAGTCCACAACTATTCAGCGTTGTGCGGCTTGTCACCTAAGCATATGAGCTTCAGCACAGCCTATTGCAGCTTGGCTGGGGCAGTGCTGCAGTGCTTGCAAATTCCAACTGATTTGGTCATTTCAGAGAGGAGAAGGAAGAGAAGGAGGTGCAGGAGCTGTAAAATGTGGGGGCAACCTTGATTGACCCAGGGCCCACAGTCCTCGGTGTCGGGAGGACGTGTTCTGTTCCAAGGTCCGACTGGGCCCTGTCTTCCACTATATTAACCCAGTGTGCCATCAGCGAGATGTACGGTCCCTGCCCACAAGCAGTTGTCCACATGTCCATGGTTAGGTGGACTTTCCCAGAAACTGCGTTGTTGAGGGCACATGCTCGTGTAATGCGGGGCTGGCACAATGGGAGAAATAGTGGCGGCTGGGGACTGAGTACCGAGGGACGGCCGCCGCCATCAGGTTGTGGAAAGCTTCAGTCTCCACGAGCCTAAAAGGCAACATTTCGAGCTCATGCATTCGCGAAATGTATGAATTTGGTAGTGTGGCCTGTGGGGCGTTGGCTGCATATTATTTGTGCTTATGTTCCAAGGACTGGGGTAGGGACATCTGAATGCTGCACTGGGACAAGGACATAGACATGCTTGCTTTTGGTGCTAGTGGAGAGTGTTCAACGATAGGTGCAGGGCGGGAGGCATCTTCGCATGCGCCATGGACAGGGGATTTTTCGTGCACACACAACAGCAGAACAAGCAGTGATGTCACCCGCAGACACTGTTGCTGGACCCTGGGGTTCGGCCCACTTAGTCGGGTGCTTTGCTGCCATGTGCCTGATCATGCTGGTGGTGGTCAGGCTGCTAGTTTTGCTACCCATGCTGATGCTGGGCTGGCAGGTGGTGCAAATTGCCTTTTTGGGGTTATCTGCAGAGTCTTTAAAAAAATAACCAGACTCAGGAAGATCTAACAGTTGTACTGACAACTTCCGTTGTGTTGACGTTACGAGGAACGCTTCCCCACCTTGTGTCTGCGGCCACCACACTGCTCCTTCCTGCCTGTTGTGGTGCTGTGCCTCCCTCCCCCTGTATGCTGCTGTCCTCACTCTGTATGTCCCCCTGCCAGGTTGGGTCAGTTACTTTATCATTCACCACTTCCACACCCTAGTCCTCCTGACTTTCTGGCCATTGTGTCTCATCATTATCATCATCCACCTCTTGCAACAGTAATTGCACTTTTCCACCATCGCCTTTGTGTGACCGTGGCTGCTCTAATATTTGAGCATCACTACTCACTACTCACTACTGACCGGCGAGAGTCCTGAGTCTACAAATGGAAAAGTGAACAGCTCTTCTGAGTGTGGGATCAGTTGTCTCTGGGCACTCAGCATGGTGGGAGGAAGGAGGATCAGGGTGAGGAATATGCGGTCCAGACTCACGGCTACTGAGACTTGACCATGTGGAAGACAGGGTGGTGCTGGCAAAGTGACTGGAAGCATTATCTGCTGTCCAACCAGCAACCTTTGGACACTGCTTTGGGTTCAACAGTGGTGTTTTGCAGTCCCCTAGTGTTTGGGACAGGAAGGTCGAGTGATAAGATGTGGGTGTTTGTTGTGGCACAATTTCAGCTTGCCCAAAGCCACTTCCTCGGCCTCTGCATGCACCATCACAATCATGTCCAGTCCCCCATCCCTTAACACGCACCTTGCCCATTTTTAATGGAGGACAATATTTTCCACGTTCACGAGAAATTGCTGATTTTGGAACGCAGTTATATGGGATACGTCTGACAGAGAACCACAATTTTAAATAGCAGGTCTGTAATTTTCTAATATTATTCCACACAGAGACCTAGTGTGAATAGCTTGACCAACATACTGCAACAGAATAGAAATGGAAGAAATGGCTGATTTTGGAACAGTCTTATAGGTGTTACGTCAGACAGAGAACCACGGTTTTAAATTGCAGGCCTGTAATTTACTAATACTATTCTACACAGAGAACTAGTGTGAATAGCTTGACCGACAGACTGCAACGAAATGAAAATGGAAGAAATGGCTGATTTTGGAAAACTCTTATAGTTGTTATGTCTGACAAAGAACCACGTTTTTAAATAGCAGGCCTGTAATTTACTTATACTATTCTACATAGAGACCTAGTGTGACTAGCTTGACCAACACAGTGCAACAAAATGAAAATGGAAGAAATGTCTGATTTTGGAACACTCTTATAGGTGTTATGTCTGACAGAGAACCACGGTTTTAAATAGAAGGCCTGTAATTTGCTAATACTATTCTTCACAGACACCTAGTGTGAATAGCTTAACCGACACACTGCAACGAAATGAAAATAGAAGAAATGGCTGATTTTGGAACACTCTTATAGGTGTTATCTATAAAAAAAAGAGAGGTTGTGGTGGAAGTGGGAATAGGCTTGGTGTTCAAGGTATACGTGGGGTAGGTGATAATATTAGTGAAAGTACTAATGAACCAACACTGTCACATCCTATCCACGGACAACTCACAACTTCTGTTACTGGACGGACTACTCCACTCCCTTTCTTTGGCAGCTCCACAGCGGTATGCCTTGTTGATGAGGGCCAGAAAGAGCATGTGCTCCAGTGGATGGCAAGCTCTGCTTCAAGTGGCCTCTCCTCCTCCATCTCAACATCACACACAGTACAGCAAACAGAGGTGGCACCCCAATTACCCTTGCTCCCCCCCGCATCTCAACTATCCAACTGCCCAACTGACTGTAGGGAACCACAGATGGGTGAGTCTGCAGGACTTTTCACACATTCTATGACATGAGCATCAGAAGTGTACTCCAAAGATTCAAGAGGAGGAAAGCATCTGCACCGATGGTCCAAATTTTTTTAGGTTGGATTCGGGGCAGGATGAAGTAGGGTCCTAAAGTGCAATAATTTGACTGCTACAAGCATGAACCTTCACATGCGCAATCAACATGCGTTACTCTCGAAGTCTCACTGTGATAAAATGAGGACCAGCAGACCTCAACAACCATCAGCCGCCCCATTAACCTCATTAACCTCATCTGCTGCTTCTTCCCCCTCCTTGGTTACTTTGCCAAGTAATTTCACGCAGGTCTCCGACTGCAGAACCTCCGGTTCTTTACCCGCTCCAGTCAGGCTGAGTGAGAGCCCGTCAGCTGCAACAGAAGCAGACATGCCTGTTGTTTTTGACCGATCTCAAAGAACGAGCACACCACAACTTTATCAATCCACTGTAACATCTCCGCCTGCACCTCACTCGCGATCCAGTTTGACCGGTTCACCGTACTCTGCCCTCTCTCAGCACTGCATCCAGCCCTCGGTCCCGCAGTTAGGGTCACGTAAAAGATTGTTTCTTCCTACACATGAAAAAAGCTAAGAGGTTGAATTCCACCATCTCCAATCTGTTGGCCATGGAAATTCTACCTTTCTGCCTGGTAGATACAGACGGTTTCCGAAAGTTGATGGGCGTTGCATTTCCCCAGTACCAGTTGCCCAGTCGCCATTACTTCTCTAAGAAAACTGTGCCTTTGCTACACCAGCATGTCGCAGACAACATCACCAATTTCTTGACTAAATCTCTGTCTGCCAGGGTGCATTTCACCACAGACACCTGGACGAGTAAGCATGGCCAGGAGCATTACATCTCACTGACTGGGCACTGGGTGATTCTGATGGCTGTAGGGGCAGGTGGGGAAGGGGCTGCTCCACAATTCTTGGAATCCCCAAGGCTTGCAGGACAAACATCTGTGTTTCACACTTCCTCCACTGCTTTTTCCCCCTCCACTTCCCCTAGGGCCTCCACCTGCGCACTCAACCTCTGCCTTAATGAGACACGCATTCCAACAGTGCAGAGTGAATCCCTACCACCTCCATATTGTGCAGCCAAGGCTCACCGCAATCAGGCAGTGCTACAATTAATATGCCTTGGAGATCGCAGTCATACAACTCAAGAGTTGTGGATAGCTCTCCAGCCTGAGTTTGAACAATGGCTGTCTCCGCTGAACCTGGAGCCAGGAAAGGCCATGTGCGATAACAGTGCAAACCTTGTGGTGGACCTACGCCAAGGCAAGCTCACACATTCGTGTCTGGGATCATTCCTCATTTGGGCTTGTTCACTGATGAACCTACAAAAATGTATAAATGAAGGAAAGTGACATTGTGCGCTCTTTTGTATCTTGTAACCCACGCTGCCCACTTCTCTTGCAAACTGTGTGGCAGTTTGTCATGATTGGGTTCACTCCATGGGCAGGGTCCAGATAACACAGTCCAGACAGAGAAGGTTATCTTTTTGCGAGTTCTAAATCCATGAGCAGATCACTTAAGTCCAGAAGCTTGTGGACTTCTTTAAGATTGATCTTTGGGATGGCCTCCAGTCTCTTGAATAAGGCCCTTTCAATGGCTTCAATACTGCCAAAGGTTTGTTCAAGTCTCTGCCAGGCAGCAGCGATACCTTCTCCTGATTGTCCCACATAGACAGTCCTAAGGCTCTTCATACGATTTGTAGAGCCTGGTCCCAACCATTTGATCATGAGATCGAGCTCCTGCTCTGCAGATAGGTTGAGGTCAGCAATGACAGCCTTGAAGGTTGCTTTCCAGACTCTGTAGTTCTCGGACCAGTTGTCAAATTTCGAGAGACTGGTGTTGATTAGCTCCTTGCTCACCATGAACCTGGCAAACTCAGACATGTCTGATTTTTCACTCCTTGCCGTAGCAACTTGTGGTGCTCCTTGGACGTATAAGCTGTCTGGCGTAAAGGGGTGAGATGTTCCCAGGTAGAATGATGTTGCTGCAGGGTTAAGGTGTGGTTTAGCCTCTGGATGTTCTGATGCATGCTGATTGAGCTGTGGAAGCAGGCCAGAAAGCACCCTGTGGTCATCTTCCTGTATTAACTGTCTTTGAGAGGGTATGTAGGAGTGTAGGTTTTGAGTTTGTGCAGGTGCTTTGGGCGACACCGGCACCACCGGTAGAGCTCACTTGGAAGTTTTAGCATTGTCAGCTTGAACAGTGCTGAAAATTGGGGCCGCTGCAGATGACTGTTTCAGCACAGTCACTAGTATGATCAAGTGGGTCGTCTTCTTCCCATGGTAGTAGACAAGCTGGATCAAGACTGTGACTTAATGCTTGTTCAAGTACTTTTACCATGGCTAGTGCGATTTCTTCTTCCATCTCTGAAGAATCTTTATCCGAGCCTCTGCTTCTGGTCTCTCTCTTTTTGCCTTAGGCTCTACTTTTGCTTTCTTAGCTTTTGCATCTGCCTCTGCTTTCTTGGCTTGAGCATCTGCGTTTGCCTCTGTTTTCTTGGCTTGAGCTTTTGCATTTGCCTCTGCTTTCTTTGCTTCTGCTTCTGCATCTGCATCTGCTTTCTTGGCTTCAGCTTCTGCATCTGCCTCCTTTTTTGCGAAGGAACATCTTATTTTAGATTCCTCTGCATTTATGCGGGCTTCTAGTATTCTATCACTCAGGACTGAACTTCTTGAGCAAGACAATCTGTATGACTGAGCAGAATGTTTAGATAAATTTGGTCTATGCGATCTGGTTTCTTGCAAATGTGTAAATACGGAGTTCTGCATTATTCTTAACACTTTGCACCATGGAGTCTCTTTCTCTGTCTATTAATTCTGCTTTGCTTAGCTCAGACAAGGCTTCATCTATATTAGAGCCTTTTAGAAAGGTCGCATACCATGCAGACAGTCTCTTGTATTTTTCGCGAGCTGTGTTAAGCTTTATAATAGCATCTTGTAAACTCGCTGCATCACTTTTGTTGCATTGAAAACCCAACATGAGGGAGGCGACTCGTTCCCATAGACCTTCCAGGTTATCGCAGAGCTCATGTTTTGTGGCATGGTAATTTTCAATTACTTTTAGCGTCAGTTTGAGAGAGCGCATTGGTTGTATGATTTTGTCTGCTTTAGGCTGTTTCTTCTCAGAAGAATGCAGGAAAATGGCTGCTGGTATTTTGTCAGTGACATAATAAGCCCATCCGTCCTTGCTCGGGAACGTCTGGGTAATGAGACCTAATGGCCATTCATTTCTTCAAAACAGACAGTCTTTCATAAGTACTACATCACCAGGCTGGAGGTTAGGCTTGCTGGTTTCCACTTTCTCCTCGTTTGCAGAGTAGGAAGGTTCTGTTTCTTCCACTTGTCCCAAAAAGCATTGGAGAGACTGTACTTGTCTCCACCTCCTGTAATGGTCTTTAACGTTAAATTCTCCAGGTGGAGAGCAATTAGATTCAGTCTTCTGTGTAAGGAACATGGATGGGGTGAGAAGAGTTGGGTCATCAGAATCACTGGAAATCGGAGTTAATGGTCTGGCATTTATGATGGCTGACCCTTCTGCCATGAAAGTTGTCAAGCTTTAGTGCATCAGTCTTGTGGATCCCTCTTGTAAGAAGATTGAGTAGAGGATTCTCCTTGCGATACCTATCATTCTCTCCCATATACCTCCCATGTGTGAAGAATGTGGTGGGTTGAAAGTCCAAGTACATCCTTGTACACTTGAGTAATTTTCCACGTCATTCACATCCAAGTTGGAAGAAAGTTGCAGTTCTCTGCTCCAACAAAGTACGTGCATCGGTTGGAACGAATATGTTTGACAGGCCCCCTGATGGCAATGAAATGATGGAGAGCATTTATGAAGCATGAAGTATCCATAGATTCGATTACCTCTATATCCACTGCTCTGATGGATAGACAAGTGAACATAATTGCTCATCATTTCCCACTGGTGTGGCTTCCTCTGATTTGTTGGACAACCACAGACCAAAGACCAAACACATCTAGACCAACGTTGGTGAAAGGAGGATCTGTGATAAGTCGGTCGTACGGAAGATTTGCCATCTTCGATATCTGTGACATCTCGGGTTTACTGTGTAAGCTGTCCCCAAGGGAGACAAATCATTTGTAACTTGTTCTCTGCTGTTAGGCAAGCTTTGTCTTTGAGGCTTGAGGGGTAGAGGTGCAATCCTGCTCTTAGTTTTGTCCTGCACCATTCCTTGCTCCATCATCTCTAGGAATAGTCTATGTTCAAATGACATTGCTGTACGATTGTCTTCTTTAATCTTGCAGAAGACTGTGCATCCAAGGTGATCTTGTTCGCCATCCCAGATGCAATCATCGTAGGCACGACTCTCTAAGATGATTGGTGCTGAAGTACTGTGTGTCAGTTCTTTTATGAAGAAGTGATTTTTACACGGTTGAAGGAGAGATGGGTGTCCATTCTCAAGCGTACTGGTAAGCATGCTGTTGACCATTGTTGGTTTGTGTGCACTTCCTAAACAGACTTCTCCTACAATGACCCATCCGAGGTGACGTCTCTGGGCATATGGAGCTTTGTAAAGGCCATTGATCTGCTCTCTAACCTTGTGAACTTGTAGGATATCTTTCCCAAGGAGCAAGACTATCGGAGCCTCTGGATCCAGGTTGGGGATCAGGCATTCTATACACTTCAGATGAGGATGATGTGATGCTGCTTGAGGTGTAGGTATCTCTGACCTATTCTCGGGAATCTGATTACATTCCAGTGTGGTTGGTAAGGGTAGACACATTTTGCCATCTATAGACTCGACTATGTAGCCAATTGCTTTGCTAACAGCTGTCTCTCAATACCGGCACAAGTTTTTAGAGAATAAGGGGCACTGGGTCCTCTGACGTTAAAGCTATCAAAGAAGGTAAACTTTGCTAACGACTTTTTACTCTGATCGTCTAAAATCGTGTATACTTTGATGGCTTTGCCTTTTTTGTTTGCTGGGTAAACTCTCACTAGGGAAATTTTAGAGCAGGACTTACCTCCTATGAGGTTTTCACAAACTTCTGTACGCTTAGAAGTAATTGCTGGAGCGTCAATGTTTGTTTCCTTTAGCTCCCCGCTATGCCCTTGGACTTGGGGCAGAGTCCACATTGGTGGTCCAGGGTGTAGCGCTGGGTTATGTTCAGCTCTGTCACATTAGGCACACTTTGCACTAACCTCACAGTCCCTGGCGACGTGGGATGTTGAAGAGCAGCATTTGTAGCAGATGTGGTTCTCCTTAAGGAAGGCCTTCCTTTCTTCCAAAGACTTTTCTCTGAAAGATCTGCACTTAAGTTAGGAATGTGGCTTCTTGTGTAAGGGACACTGTCTGCTCGGGTCCTTGGATTTGTCTTCTCCTTGACGGGAACTTAACTCTTTGTGAACTGAACCTGCGGTGGAGGAAACATTAGTTTTGTGGACCTCTATAGTTGCCCTACCAGGTTTTCTAACAGAGGTATTGGCACATGACATCGTGAAATCAAAGCTAGGATCATTTCTAATTCTTGCTTGTTCAGAGACAAAATCTACAAACACATTGAATGGAGGAAATGGTACATTGTAAGTCTATTTATACCTAGAACCATGCATAAGCCACTTGTCTTGCAGGTTGAATGGGAGCTTTTGAGCTATGGGGTTCACACCTTTAGCAGTGTCACGATATGTCAACCCCACAAGATCCCCTTCTGCCTTTGCTACAGACAACTCCATCAACAAGTCAGTTAACTCTCTAAGCTTTGAATAGTCCTTGTTTGTTATCTTAGGAAAGTCATCTATTTTCTTAAACAAGGCACTTCCTATAACCTCTACTGAGCCGTAAGCATTCATCAAGTCTATTCCAAATTCTTTTGAGACCGATATCTGGACAATTTACATGAATGTCTCTGATTTTCTTTGCGTGATTGGCAGACTCACTTCCAAGCCATTTTACCACTAGATCCACTTCTTCACTACATGATAGATCTATGTCTCTGATGGCGTTTTGGAAGGAGGCTTGCCATGCTCTGTAGTTTTCAGTGCGATCACTGAACTTTACAAGTCCCTTAGCGACCAACTCATGTCGCGCAAGGAACTTGGCAAAGTCTATCGTAGCTTGATTGGTGCTGATGCCAGCTGATGGTGTGTTCTCAGAGTGCATGTGTGCTGTGCGGTCATATCTGTCAGATGTCTCTGGTTTAGTCCAACTGGTGTAGTACCTTTCTGAAGCGAAAGGAGTCTCTCTAAGTCAGGTCCTATTCCGGATCCTCTGCTTTGGAGAAAGATTATTGTACTCAGTCTTACTCAAATGTGTACTTTCTTGTTCACAGCAGGGCAACTGATAGCTGGCTTTCTGGTGGTTCGAATAATCTGTTGGTTTGACTTGTTGACAAAATGTTCCGTCTCTGGCTGTAGGTCTGGGTAGTCTTCTGATTTGCAATGTTGATGGATGTACTCTGAAGTGCACTGCTGTGAGTCGTGAGGAGTTTGCTGTAGGCCTAATACACTGCTGCATCTGCTATCTTCGCCATCAGAAGGTATGGTAGCCTCTAACCTGTCTGCTTCCGCTATGTCTGCTGCTGTTTCTTTTTCGATAGCAAGCTTCTCTAATGTTGCTTCTAAGTGTGTCTTTTCTACATCAAGGGACGCTTGTTGACGTGTTTTTTCTGCATCCAAGGATGCTTGTTGGCGTGCCTTTTCTGCCTCAAGGGATGCATGCTGTAGTTTCAGTTGGATCTCTCCCTCAGCAAAGGCGGCTCGTGCTTTCACTGCTTCGGCATTTGCGCGGGCTATGGCGGCTGCATTGCTGATGGATGATGCCTTGGAGGAACCAACTCGTGATCTTGTCTTGATAGAGGATGCTCGTCCTCCAGACATAATACGATCGTTAGCAATGCTATATCTGTAATCGGTCTCTGCGTAGATAATGGCGGGCTCTGTATGCTACGACAATTCAGTGCGACCATTAGGAGGTTGCTGCAATATCCGTTGCGGGCTCCATGTGGATAATGGAGGGCTTCGTATAGTCAGATCTCAGAGCTTGTTCTTATAAGTTGTTTCACTGTACTGTCCTCACACTATAGCACAGTGTGCAGTGAGACATGTAGCTAAACCCCCTGTCTTCTTTAAGAAAAGGAGGCTGTGAACTTGTAAATTCTTTTATTGCTTGCAGATTATGACAGGAAAGGGCGAAACTATGGGGTATAATAATGGTATTCAGAATATATACTGTACAACACGTGGATACAGGTAATCTGTAATACAGTGTAACATGAGGTAATATTATAAGCTGATGATTACCTAAAACATCAAACATACTTCTAACAACACAACATTGTAACACATAGATAGTGTTACACATACAGTACAGACCAAAAGTTTGGACACACCTTCTCATTTAAAGATTTTTCTGTATTTTCATGACTATGAAAATTGTACATTCACACTGAAGGCATCAAAACTATGAATTAACACATGTGGAATTATATACTTAACAAAAAAGTGTGAAACAACTGAAAATGTGTCTTATATGCTAGGTTCTTCAAAGTAGCCACCTTTGCATTGATGACTGCTTTGAACACTCTTGGCATTCTCTTGATGAGCTTCAAGAGGTAGGCACCGGAAATGGTTTTCACTTCACAGGTGTGCCCTGTCAAGTTTAATAAGTTGGATTTCTTGCCTTATAAATGGGGTTGGGACCATCAGTTGTGTTGTGCTGAAGTCTGGTGGATACACAGCTGATAGTCCTTCTGAATAGACTGTTAGAATTTGTATTATGGCAAGGAAAAAGCCGCTAAGTAAAGAAAAAAGAGTGGCTATCATTACTTTAAGAAATGAAGGTCAGTCAGTCCGAAAAAATTGGGAAAACTTTGAAAGTGTCCCCAAGTGCAGTTGCAAAAACCATCAAACGCTACAAAGAAACTGGCTCACATGAGGACCGCCCCAGGAAAGGAAGACCAAGAGTCACCTCTGCTTCTGAGGATAAGGTTATCCGAGTCACCAGCCTCAGAAATCGCAGGTTAACAGCAGCTCAGATTAGAGACCAGGTCAATGCCACACAGAGTTCTAGCAGCAGACACATCTCTTCAACAACTGTTAAGAGGAGACTTTGTGAAGCAAGCCTTCATGGTAAAATAGCTGCTAGGAAACCACTGCTAAGGACAGGCAACAAGCAGAAGAGACAAGTTTGGGCTAAAGAACACAAGGAATGGACATTAGACCAGTGGAAATCTGTGCTTTGGTCTGATGAGTCCAAATTTGAGACCTTTGGTTCCAACCACCGTGTCTTTGTGCGACGCAGAAAAGGTGAACGGATTGACTCTACATGCCTGGTTCCCACCGTGAAGCATGGAAGAGGAGGTGTGATGGTGTGGGGGTGCTTTGCTGGTGACACTGTTGGGGATTTATTCAAAATTGAAGGCATACTGAACCAGCATGGCTACCACAGCATTTTGCAGCGGCATGTTATTCTATCCGGTTTGCGTTTAGTTGGACCATCATTTAGTTTTCAACAGGACAATGACCCCAAACACACCTCCAGGCTGTGTAAGGGCTATTTGACCAAGGAGGCGAATGATGGGGTGCTACACCAGATGACCTGGCCTCCACCGTCACCAGACCTGAACCCAATCGAGATGGTTTGGGGTGAGCTGGACCGCAGAGTGAGGTCAAAAGGGCCAACAAGTGCTAAGCATCTCTGAGAACTCCTTCAAGATTGTTGGAAGACCATTTCCAGTGACTACCTCATGAAGCTCATCAAGAGAATGCCAAGAGTGTGCAAAACAGTCATCAAAGCAAAAGGTGGCTACTTTGAAGAACCTAGAATATAAGACATATTTTCAGTTGTTTCACACTTTTTGTTAAGTATATAATTCCACATGTGTTAATTCATAGTTTTGATGTCTTCAGCATGAATGTACAATTTTCATAGTCATGAAAATACAGAAAAATCTTTAAATGAGAAGGTGTGTCCAAACTTTTGGTCTGTACTGTAGCTTACCAACTATGCTTGAATCAAGCTGTTTTACAAGGAGCATAAGACAGAGCACGTGAGGTTGTTTGCCCTCAGAAGAATGCAGGAAAATGGCTGCTGGTATTTTGTCAGTGACATAATAAGCCCAAGATGCAACAGGAGAATCACAGAGTGCATTGCAAACTTAAAGTAAAATGCTCATATTAAATTGCCAGCAGATGGTGCTGTTACTAAACAATACAGAGTTCAATACATACAGTTATATGAAAAATTTTGGGCACCCCTATTAATCTTAAGCTTAATGTTTTATAAAAATTGGTGTTTTTGCAACAGCTATTTCAGTTTGATATATGTAATAACTGTTGGACACAGTAATGTTTCTGCCTTGAAATGAGGTTTATTGTACTAACAGAAAATGTGCAATCTGCATTCAAACAAAATTTGACAGGTGCATAAGTATGGGCACCCTTATCATATTCTTATTTTAAATACTCCTACCTACTTTTTACTGACTTACTAAAGCACTTTTTTTGGTTTTGTAACCTCATTGAACTTTGAACTTCATAGCCAGGTGTATGCAATCATGAGAAAAGCTACTTAAAGTGGCCACTTGCAAGTTGTTCTCCTGTTTGAATCTCCTCTGAAGAGTGGCATCATGGGCTCCTCAAAACAACTGTCACATGATCTGAAAACAAAGATTATTCAACATAGTTGTTCAGGGGAAGGATACAAAAAGCTGTCTCAGAGATTTAACCTGTCAGTTTCCACTGTGAGGAACATAGTAAGGAAATGGAAGAACACAGGGACAGTTCTTGTTAAGGCCAGAAGTGGCAGGCCAAGAAAAACATCAGAAAGGCAGAGAAGAAGAATGGTGAGATCAGTCAAGGACAATCCTCAGACCACCTCCAGAGAGCTGCAGCATCAACTTGCTGCAAATGGTGTCACTGTGCATCGGTCAACTATACAACGCACTTTGCACAAGGTGAAGCTGTATGGGAGAGTGATGCGAAAGAAGCCGTTTCTGCAAGCACGCCACAATCAGAGTCGGCTGAAGTATGCAAAAGCACATTTGGAGAAGCCAATTTCTTTTTGGAAGAAGGTCCTGTGGACTGATGAAACCAAGATTGAGTTGTTTGGTCATACAAAAAGGCGTTATGCATGGCGTCAAAAAAACACAGCATTCCAAGAAAAACACTTGCTACCCACAGTAAAATTTGGTGGAGGTTCCATCATGCTTTGGGGCTGTGTGGCCAATGCCAGCACTGGGAATCTTGTTAAAGTTGAGGAGCGCATGGATTCCACTCAGTATCAGCAGATTCTTGACAATAATTTTCAAGAATCAGTGATAAAGTTAAAGTTTCGCAGGGGATGGATCTTTCAGCAAGACAATGATCCAAAACACCGCTCCAAATCTACTCAGGCATTCATGCAGAGGAACAATTACAATGTTCTGGAATGGCCATCCCAGTCCCCAGACCGGAATATCATTGAACATCTGTGGGATCATTTGAAGAGGGCTGTCCATGTTTGGCGACCATCAAACTTAACTGAACTGGAATTGTTTTGTAAAGAGGAATGGTCAAAAATACCTTCATCCAGGATCCAGGAACTCATTAAAAGCTACAGGAAGCGACTAGAGGCTGTCATTTTTGCAAAAGGAGGATCTACTAAATATTAATGTCACTTTTCTGGTGAGGTGCCCATACTTATGCACCTGTCAAATTTTGTTTGAATGCAGATTGCACATTTTCTGTTAGTACAATAAACCTCATTTCAAGGCAGAAACATTACTGTGTCCAACAGTTATTACATATATCAAACTGAAATAGCTGTTGCAAAAACACCAATTTTTATAAAACAATAAGCTTAAGATTAATAGGGGTGCCCAAACTTTTTCATATAACTGTAAGAACTTGTAATAAACATAACTTCAGTTCAAGACAGCAGTTTAAATGTGTCAGGACAGGACACTTGCTGTATTTCAGTGCCGGGAGACTGTGCGGGACGTTTTTTGGCCATTTCGATTTTTTTTTGGGTGCGAAAATTAGTGCACAGCTCCTATGGGTCACTCCAATAATATTCCCAAAGTATTTTGAGCGAATTGTGGGGTTTTCAGTCTGGGTAACCATTACTATGTGAAAAATTGTTATAACAGTCTGAGGTAAAATACGCAGAAAGTCTCTTTAAAAGGTGTGATCTGAGGTGAAACTGTGCATAAAATAAACTGTTCTTTAATTGTGCAAGCAAAGGGCTCATTTAAATGCGAAAACTGAAAATGTGGTGACGTCTGTAGATTAATGCAAATGTGCTGTGTCTCTTCTGACTTGCCTGTTGCTAGGGAGATTCCTGTGTGAGATACAGCTGTGCTCTGATGTACAAGCATAAAGCGCACCTGTCAGCAGGATTGTGCTCAGCAAACCATATACACTGTCAGGTGGGTGCCATTTCACTGGTTAATATGACACCTTGCTTGATGAAATCCGTCCTGTGGTTCTTGTGTAATCTTTATTTTCAGTTTGGAGATAATGATATGCCCGTGCTTCAGGGAAGCCTGCGGAGGGCGCTCTATCTGGTGCTCTGCTTACATATTCATCTGTGTGCTCTTATGACAGTTCACTGATCGTTCACTGACCTGCCTCCTATTTTACCTAGCCCCGCACTACTAGATGCATTATGTAAAATAGTGATGGGTAAGCGTGCTCAGATAACATGCTGTCCAAGCATGCTCCGGTGTTATTCGACTATCTTTGACGTGCTCTGCTAATATGTTTAACTCCCTGCGGCTGCATGTTTTGCAGCGTTAGACAGATGCAACACATGCTGGGATTGCCTAACAAACAGGCAGGAAGTCAAGCAATATTAGCAGAGCACGTCAAAGATACTTGGATAACACCCGAGCATGCTCTAATGCCACATTATCCGAGCACGTCCACTCATCACTACTGTTTACACATTCAGACAAAAGCAAACTATGTGCACTGAATGATCTATACAAAATTGCTTTGTGCGCATAGCCAGTCATAGTTCTCAGCAGTCCGAGACCTTGTTACACAGGTTATGCTCCATAAATCATCATTTCACCGGATGTTACTTTTCATGCCATCTTTCTTTTTTTTATGTACATAACTAAGGAACTAGGCAGGGAACTCCTAAACTCACTGTGATGTACCGATCTTCCTTGGAGATTAGATAAGCCTAAGTTTACCCGTGCCATAATTATAAAACAAATGAGGGTAAAGAGCAGACAGCCATAAAGAAGTGCAACTATGGGGGGCTACTCTCTTCATGTACTCAACATCAGTACACTATTGGACTGTAGTCATTATGACATTTCAGGAATGCCTGGAACCACTTGCCTAAACACAGCCTTGGGACATGTATACTGCCTATCTCTGACAGCCACAGTATGTGAAGATTGTCTTTATACCACATTGTGAAACCAATTAGTAGGACATAAACAAAAATGTACAATTATAAAAACAAATAAAGGAAGTTAAAACAGTCATCTGTGAGAGAAATCGGCAATATCTCTTGTTGCCAAAATCGTCAAAGCTAGACTCGCAGACAAGGAGGAAATCATCACATGAGGTTAACAGAGATGGCTGTATATATCACATGTGATACACAAACTTTTCTGTACATACATCACATAGGTTACACTGAGACTGCTTTATACATCAGATGGTATACAATGAAACTCTACTGCATGCTTTGCATAGGAGACACAGACTTTGCTATATACATCACATTAGATACATTGTGTTGCAACCCTTTCCATTTTCATTCGCTTCTTTTCTGCTTCTGTTGCCGCGCAGCATCACACTCCTTTAGGGGACTCCGCTGAGAGACAGGAAAGAAGTTTGAGTTATTTTGAGACTAATGGTACCTCCCAGACATGGAGATTGGTGGTTAAAGGGAATCTGTTGCCCCCTGGCACTTATCTGACCTCTAATATGGGCATACAGGTGATAGAAATGTAAATTTGTTCATACCTGTATGCCTCATATTAGAGGTCTTGTTGCTATGAAATGTCTTTTTATTCATACAAGTCTATGATGTGTTCCAGTCCCGGGTACTGGAAGAAATCCCTGCCTTCTGTGTGAATTACAATGTTTTCCCCCCTCCTCTGCATGTCATAGTGCCCTGTGATGTACAGTTGCAGAAGCCAAATCAAGGCACTGTGAAATGCAGGGGAAGGGGGGAACATTGTAATTCACATAGGAGGCAGGGATTTCTTCCAGTACCCGGGACTGGAACACATCATAGACTTGTATGAATAAAAATACATTTCACAGCAACAAGACCTCTAATATGAGGTATACAGGTAGATATAGATTCACATTTCTATCACCTGTATGCCCATGTTAGAGGTAAGATAAGTGCCAGGGGGTGACAGATTCCCTTTAACTCCTGAACATATTACCTAGCTGCTTTCACTTGTGAGCCTGGACAGGGCTCACACTATTTAATCCCATAACCTTAACCACTGGTTGCCAATTATAAGCCTAGCTTCCTGGTTGCTTTTTATTTCTGCTCTTTGACCTCGGTCTCTATTTTTACAACCTTTCTATCTGATGCTTCTGCTTCTATTTATGACCTTCCATGGCCCCCCAAACATGTTATCACAGCCTGTTCTATTAGGTTGTCCATAGAAGCTCTTTTTAGATCTGCTTGGCTATCACACAGAGCAATCATGACAGTATGACTGGCATCTTATAATGGATTGAATTGAAGCTATGGTTGGTCAAATGCAATTGCTGACACAGTTGGTTCAAGACTTAGCAGTGCAGATCCATCCTCATGAAACTGCACAGACCCAAATAGTTGCTGCATTTCTATTAATGAAACCAAAATCAGTTTACAAGACCATTTTTATGGCCATGGCAAGCATATTTTTATTGGACATAATTTCACCCCCTTTCATTAGTCCTAACTCTTCATAGCTAACACTTTTCTGCTACATTTTATTACCTGCCCTACTCCTGTAAGCTCATCTTTCTGTGGGTCACATATCCTTCTGATTGAATTCTGGCTCTTCTACTTCAGATCTGGGGACCGTAATCGGGTTAACAGAGCAGGACACATCACTGGTGGGGGAGGGCTACATCTTGGTGAGTGACAGCAGTCTGAGCATGCATGCTCAGATCAGACTTCACTCTTCTCTCTGCTTGAATACTGCTTTGAAGTACCGTCCGTTCAGCTGACAAGCCCTGTGATGTACTGATCATTAGAAAGTATATTACAGGGCTTGTCAGCTGAGGGGATGGCACTTGTGAGCTCGGTCAGATGTGATGCCAACTAAGTCTGCTGATGCTTTGAAGTGCCATCTCCAAGCAGAAAAGAGAGGGAAGCCTGATCTGAGCATGCTGTCACTCACTCATTAAGGTCCTCAGATCAGAAGTAGCAAAGCCAGAATCAAAACAGAATGATATATGACCCTCAGAAAGATGAGCTTACAGGAGCAAGACAGGTAATAAAAGTGCATTAGAAATGTGTTAGCTAGAAAAAGTTAGGATAAATGAAAGGTTGTTAAATCAGTAGTGGAAAACCTCTTTAAATGGGGACATTTTAGGGACAAAATATGGACACTGTTTTCTAGGACATTTTCACAGGGCATTAATATTATATAGGGGAAAATTTTACCATCTTGAGGGTATTTTACTAGGTAATGGGCATAGGTTGGGCCTTATTATGTGGGGAAGTAAGAGGAGCCGTTATTGTACCAAACAGCAGTTGCAGTAATAGGCCCACATACGGCAGCAGCGGCTCAGCATTGGGGTATAAGTAGGATGAGGAGTTTGTGCAGGTTGTGAATAGATGGAGACGGCACTGGAAATGTGAGAAGTTAAATGTGTTTTTATTGTAATCCTTTCAGACGAGTTGTGGGTGGAGATGTTGTCGTGTCCGTGTAGCACGGAGTGGGGCGGTAGCCACAGGTGAGGCACTCGTCTCCTCCTTTCATGCCCTGGTGTGCTACATGAAAGTGTGGGTCCTGGCTGGGTGTTGGTGTTAGTGTTGTGAGGGCCTAACGCCCATGCAAGCCGTCTGTAGCCAGTGGTGTTCGCTGGCCAGAACCATAGGTTCCGCAGTTCAATAAAGGAGACTCCCATTCTAAAACATAGTCTTTACTGAACAGTAACTTGGTAAGGTTTATGTACAAGAGATAGTGGGTACAAAGTCTTATGGACATTTCCTTTGCCATATAAAGCATTTTCATACACACAGTATCCTTCCACTGTAGTCTACTCCAGGGCCGGTGAAGCACACTGTTTCACCCTACTTAGTCACAGCCTAGCAGGTCACCACAGTTCGGATCAGCAAGTCTCTCTACTTGCTCAGCGGTTCCACATTCTATTTCTTCCATGAACTCAGTCCTGCTTAGGTTCATTACCTTCGGCGTTTTGCAATCTCAGGGTTTCTTGTGATGCGTTATCCTATCCAAGGACCCCTTTTCTGGAAGGCCACTCTGTCTCATCGGTCACGTAAGGATCGCACTATTCCTTTGTCCCTTAGTCTCCTTATCCTGTAGTTCACCCAAACAGCAGCACTGCTCTCAAAACACTGCCTACTACTTGAACTCGACCCTATCTAACAGGAAGCAGTCACTTGCCCTAACGCTAATCCCCTCCTACTATGGGCTAGTCTCAAACATTAACACTATCATATATTGCCCTAATGTCATTACCTAACTACAGTCAACTATCTTATACTACCTATCTTATGTACTAAACTATACTTCCCTACACTATCATACACTATACTGTACACTATGTCCTACACTTTACATTACCAACATTACTTTTCTTACATTACTACATCACACAGGAAGATATCACATGACGCAATATATATATATACAAAAGACGCTAGACGTAATACACACAATGCGATTGGTGTCTTCAGGGGTAGGAATGCGACAGTGGTTCTCCACCACCCTTACATCAGCCTGGGTCAGATGGAGAAGACTGGAAAAGTGAACAACTCATCAGAAAACGTCATCTGTAAGTCACCAATGCCATCTATAACTGTAGTGTAATCTCTTATATGTTCTGCAGCACTGGTATCTACCACTATATGTCACAATATGGTGGTAATATCAGTGTTGGTATTTGTATAGTGATTTATTTTTAGTTACAGCATAGTCATCTGCTGAGAGTCACCTATACTCACAGTTAGGGTGTGCCACTGTATTTGTAATAAGGGTTACCTGGTTAGGGGCCCACCCTGAGATGAAACCCTTGCTATGCCTCTGATGGTCATTATGTGGTGGTTTTTACTCTCTTTATGTGGTTTATTAATGGTATATTAGTTTTGATATAATGGACTTGTTCAGTAAAAAATATGATGATATTTGTTATTTAGTAACTGTATCACTACTATAATTTAGAAGTATGAGTTACAAAATTATTTTAATGTCGTATTCTGTGCGATTTATACAGTACAGACCAAAAGTTTGAACACACCTTCTCATTTAAAGATTTTTCTGTATTTTCATGACTATGAAAATTGTACATTCACACTGAAGGCATCAAAACTATGAATTAACACATGTGGAATTATATACTTAACAAAAAAGTGTGAAATAACTGAAAATATGTCTTATATTCTAGATTCTTCAAAGTAGCCACCTTTTGCTTTGATAACTGCTTTGCACACTCTTGGCATTCTCTTGATGAGCTTCAAGAGGTAGTCACCGGAAATGGTCTTCCAGCAATCTTGAAGGAGTTCCCAGAGAGGATTAGCACTTGTTGGCCCTTTTGCCTTCACTCTGCGGTCCAGCTCACCCCAAACCATCTCGATTGGGTTCAGGTCTGGTGACTGTGGAGGCTAGGTCATCTGGCGTAGCACCCCATCACTCCCCTTCTTGGTCAAATAGCCCTTACACAGCCTGGAGGTGTGTTTGGGGTCATTGTCCTGTTGAAAAATAAATGATGGTCCAACTAAACGCAAACCGGATGGAATAGCATGCCGCTGTAAGATGCTGTGGTAGCCATGCTGGTTCAGTATGGCTTCAATTTTGAATAAATCCCCAACAGTGTCACCAGAAAGCACCCCACACCATCACACCTCCTCCTCCATGCTTCACGGTGGGAACCAGGCATGTAGAGTCCATCCGTTCACCTTTTCTGCGTCGCACAAAGACACGGTGGTTGGAACCAAAGGTCTCAAATTTGGACTCATCAGACCAAAGCACAGATTTCCACTGGTCTAATGTCCATTCCTTGTGTTCTTTAGCCCAAACAAGTCTCTTTTGCTTGTTGCCTGTCCTTAGCAGTGGTTTCCTAGCAGCTATTTTACCATGAAGGCCTGCTGCACAAAGTCTCCTCTTAACAGTTGTTGAAGAGATGTGTCTGCTGCTAGATCTCTGTGTGGCATTGACCTGGTCTCTCATCTGTGCTGCTGTTAACCTGCGATTTCTGAGGCTGGTGACTCAGATAAACTTATCCTCAGAAGCAGAGGTGACTCTTGGTCTTCCTTTCCTGGGGCGGTCCTCATGTGAGCCAGTTTCTTTGTAGCGCTTGATGGTTTTTGCAACTGCACTTGGGGACACTTTCAAAGTTTGCCCAATTTTTCGAACTTACTGACCTTCATTTCTTAAAGTAATGATGGCCACTCATTTTTCTTTACTTAGCTGCTTTTTTCTTGCCATAATACAAATTCTAACAGTTTATTCAATAGGACTATCAGCTGTGTATCCACCTGACTTCTGCACATCTCAACTGATGGTCCCAACCACATTTATAAGGCAAGAAATCCCACTTATTAAACCTGACAGGACACCTGTGAAGTGAAAACCATTTCCGGTAACTACCTCTTGAAGCTCATCAAGAGAATGCCAAGAGTGTGCAAAGCAGTCATCAAAGCAAAAGGTGGCTACTTTGAAGAACCTAGAACATAAGTCATATTTTCATTTGTTTCACACTTTTTTGTTAAGTATATAATTCCACATGTGTTAATTCATAGCTTTGATGCCTTCAGTGTGAATGTACAATTTTCAAAGTCATGAAAATACAGAAAAATCTTTAAATGAGAAGGTGTGTTCAAACTTTTGGTCTGTACTGTATATTTTAATGTACGGTTTATTTTTCTTTTTTTTTTTAAATGTTTGTGAAGGATAACAAACACGTATGTCGTTCTAAGAGCTAGAATGCTAAAGGGGCCCATACATCTGATCAGCATGGTGGTGTGTAGTGTTGAGCCATCCCCCTATTGTTCGGGTTCGGTTCGTCGAACACCGGGATGTTCGTGAAACTCTTCGTCGAACACCTTAGAACTCCGTTGAACACCGTTAAAACCAATGGCAGGCAAACAAAAACACATAGAAACACATAGAAAACACCTTCACAGGTGTTCAAAAGCTGAAAAACTGCTCAGAAGACAATCTCTTAAAAAAGCCGGCCGGCAATTCAGCAGCGGCATACACCGGTACCCGACAATTTAGACATGAAGGAATAGAGCATCACACATAGATTAGATAGATAGAAACATGTCAGTCACATATATATGAAGTACAGTGACAGTGTTGCTTACTGTACTTGTCATTTAGTGTTAAAATAAAGGATTTATTAAAAAAAAAATTGGCGTGGGGTTCCCCGTAATTTTAGTCTCTAGCGGAGGTTAAGCAGACGGCTGGGGCAGATGTTTGAAGCCTGGGAAGGGGGTAATACCCACGGAGCTTCCCAGGCTACTAATGTCAGTCCCCAGCTGAATACTTAGCCTTTACTAGCTATTAAAATGGGGGACCCCCAAAAAAATGACGTGGGGTCCCCCCTATTATGATAGCTAGCAAAGACTAGGCAGACAGCTGGGGGCTGAAATTAATAGCCCAGGAAGCGTGCCATGAATATTGGCCCCCTACCAGGCTAGAAACACTAGCCGTCAGCCGAACCAGAAATGGCGCATCCATAGGATGCGCCAATTCTGGCACTTAGCCTCGCTCTTCCCACTGCCCTGTAGCGGTGGCAGTGGGGTAATAGGGCTGGGGTTGATGTCAGCTTATAATGCCAGCTGACATGAAGCCCAGGTTAGTAATGGAGAGGCGTCTATAAGACACCCCCATTACTATCCCCATAGTCAAAGTTAAAAAAAAACACAAACACCCAGAATAAAGTTCTTTAATTGAAATAAACACACAATTCTTTATGGTTCTAAATTAAACCATACTTACAATAACACCCATTCCAGGTAAAGCCAACGATCTCCTGCAATAAAAGTAAAATAATAAAGCAACATCATCCTTACCTTTCCATGGTTCCCACGACAGCTTCAGCTCTGCTACATTCACATGACAGGCTGGACCGCAGCAGAGCGCTGCCATCCAGCTTGCCATGCCGCAGACGCTGAGAAATTCTCAGTTCTCAGCGCTTCAGCAGGAGAATTCTCCCACGCTGCGATGGCATTGAGATGACAGGCTGGATCACAGCTGAGCGCTGCCATCCAGCTTTTCATCCTTCAGAGACACTGCAGAGCGCAAGCATGCCTGCGCTCTGCGGTGTCTATGAAGGATGGCATGCTGGATGGCAGCGCTCAGCTGTGATCCAGCCTGTCATCTCAATGCCATCGCAGCGTGGGAGAATTCTCCTGCTGAAGCGCTGAGAACTGAGAATTTTCCCACGCTGTCAGAGACGGTGCATGAAAACACTAATATTTTTTTTAATAAATCCTTTAACACTAAATGACAAGTACAGTAACCAACACTGTCACTGTACTTCTTATATATGTGACTGACATGTTTCTATATATCTAATCTATGTGTGATACTCTATTCTTTCTGTTCTAAATTGTCGGGTACCGGTGTATGCCGCTGCTGAATTCCCGGCTTTTCATGTTTCACTGTGAGCACTGTTCCCATCGATTTGGGCAACCACTGTAATGCCACAACCACCATGACTGTGGCATTACAGTGAGTGGCAGACAATCCCTGCATGATGGTGCTCTAAATAGCGCCAGACATGCAGGACACGCTTTTGGTGCACGAACAGTTATCGAACATAACCTCGAACAGCCGAATTTTTTGCAAATCGTTCGCATTCGTCGAACGACTTGAACACCGCCCAAAACAGCTCGAATTTGAGATTGGCGAACAGTTCTAGTCGAACACCGCTCATCTCTAGTGGTGTGGGGCCAAGTACCAAATTTTGCACTGGGGCCCATAGGACTCTAGTTACACCTCTGTGCAGAAACACATGACCAAAATATTGGTAATAAAGAATAGCTTAGATTCCTTTATTCTTGACCTCTTCGACTTTGTGCTTTTGGGAATAGATTTGTAATATATCGTTATTTTATAATCTCTGTTCCTCATAAAAAATGATAAAATGTCTCACTCATTGGAAATTAAAAATTTGCGGGAGCCTTGGGGCAAAAGGGTTAATGCGTACTGTAATATAAAATGCATTCAGTTTTTTTTCTTATAACTTGATACAAATAAAATATAGTATAATATGGAAAGTAAATTTTGCGACCAAACATTTCTTTTCCCAATGGTAATTCAAATGTATTTCCACAAATTGTACTTTTTCCAAATGAATTTTGAAGGACTCAGACCAGCTTTAAAATATTGCTAATAAGAAATATTTCATATGTGAGAAGAAAAATAAGCAATCCTATCACTCACTGAAATTTAAGCAAAATCTGCTGTCCAAAACTAACATATTTGAGGTAAAATATATTATAAATTCATTATTTTCATATGAAATTAATACTTGTTTTATTCCAGAAATGTTTTCCAATAATGTTTTTCTTGGATCAGCTCCACTTCTAATGGGTGTTTCACTATATTTTAGACAATTAGGCTAGATCATTATTTCATTCTATAAAATATATTATTTTTTTACAATAGTTATTGGAAAATTCTGGACATTTGTAAAAATGTGTAACAGAATATTAAACTTATCTGGACAGAATTTCTAATAGTTTTTGACCTTATATATTTTAAACCCTCAGGTATTTCATTAAAATAAAATCTTTGTCTATAAACTACAGTACTGTATTATGGCTTTATAATTAATAATGGGGGAAATCTAGACTGTTGTATTAAAACTATATTTCCACAATGTTCTAAATCAGAAGTTCTTATGTAATATAACCATTAATCCAAAAAGCATCCAATTTGGGATGTTGAGTATATGATATTCTATGATTATTCTACATAATCAAAAATATCTAAATATCTTTCTTTAAAATGCAAACTAATGAAAATAAGATTGCACTGTTTTTCGAAAAATATTCACACATTGAAAGATTTCTATAATTCCTTGCAAAAGTTTAATGTCTCAAAAAATATGGAGAACCCTATTCGTATATACTTTCATTTTTCAATTTTACTACACTTTTATTCTAGTCTTAAAAAAGTTACTAAAGAATATCAGGAATTGAATTTCACTTCTCTTTATAATTTTTACAATCGTTTCAAACTTGTGAAGAGAGAGGACACGTGGTTTAGAAGCCACAGTCCAGATCCACCATTACTTACAGTTCGGTCCATATATATTTGGACAGAGACAACATTTTTCTAATTTTGGTTCTAGACATTACCACAATGAATGTTAAACAAAACAATTCAGATGCAGTTGAAGTGGATGTGATGGTGATGATGGTGCATGCAGAGGACGAGGCCGAGGCCGTGGGCTAGCTGAAATTGTGCCACAACAAATACCCACATCTTCTCGCTCGACTTTCCTGTCCCAATTAATAGAGGGCCGCAGAACACCACTATTAAACACAGAGCAGTGTGAAAATGTTATTAGTTGGATAGCAGATATGCTTCCAGTCACTTAGCCACCACCACCACCATCCTGTCTTCCACAAACGGTCAAGTCTCAGTAAGCGTTAGTCTGGGCCGCATATTCCTCACCCTGATCCTCCTTCCTCCCACCATGCTTAGTGCCCGAAGACAACTGATCCTATACTTGGACACTCTGAAGAGCTGTTCACTTTTCCATTTATAGATTTGGGCCTCTAGCCCGGCCCCCACAGTCTACAGCTCCTGCACCTCATCCTCCTCATCATCTTCAGCCTCCATCTCCGAAATGACCACATCAGTCACAAGCTGGAAGTACTGCCTCAGCCAAGCAGCAACAGGCTGTGCTGAAGCTAATATGCTTAGGTGACAAACCGCACAATGCTGAAGAGTTGTGGACAGCTCTGAAAGAGCAAGCAGATCCGTGGCTCACACCGCTGAACCTACAGCCAGGTATGGTTGTGTGTGACAATGGCCGGAGCCTGGTGGCCACTCTGAGGCAAGGCGAGCTCACACACGTACCATGCCTGACCTATGTGCTTAATCTCGTGGTTCAGCGATTTCTCAAAACCTACCTCGAACTGCAGGATCTGCTTGTCAAAGTACGCTACCTGTGTGCCCATTTTTGAAAGTAACCTACCAGGGCCGGCTCCATGTTTTTGTGGGCCCTGGGCGTAAGAGTCTCAGTGGGCCCCTTTAACACATACCACGATTAATGAAGCACAGATACCGCAGAGAAATATATATATATAGTACAAGGCCAAAGATTTCACTTCTTACATTGCATGAGTGATATCTATTTTAATTTCTCCAAAAGCTCAGAAATCGGTGAATCCTCGCAGCAGACCAGATATTATAGTCCTCCATACAGTGTTATGGGCACCACATAGTCCTCTATATAGTATTATGGGCCCCATATAATGCTCCATACAGAATACTGGCCCCCATATAATGCTCCATATAGAATACTGACCCCCATATAATGCTCCATACAGAATACTGGCCCCCATAAAATGCTCCATACAGAATACTGGCCCCCATGAAATGCTCCATAGAGGATACTGGCCCCCATAAAATGCTCCACACAGGATACTGGTACCCATATAACGTTCCATACAGAATACTGGTCCCCATATAATGCTCCATACAGAATACTGGCCCCCATAAAATGCTTCATACAGAATACTGGCCCCCATAAAATGCTCCATACAGAATACTGGCCCCCATAAAATGCTCTATACAGAATACTGGCCTCCATATAAAGCTCCAAACAGGATACTGGCTCCCATATAACGCTCCATACAGATTACTGCCCCCCATATAACACTCCACACAGAATACTGGCCCCCATATAATGCTCCATGCAGGCTGTGCCCCCCACATAATGCTCCATGCAGGCTGTTCCCCCCCACATAATGCCCCATGCATGCTGTTCTCCCCCCTATAATGCCCCATGCAGGCTGTTCTCCCCCCTATAATGCCCTATGCAGGCTATTCTCCCCTCTATAATGCCCCATGCAGGCTGTTCTCCCCCCTTATAATGCCACATTGCAGGCTGTTCTCCCCCCTATAATGCCCCATGCAGGCTGTTTTCCCCCCTTATAATGCCACATTGCAGGCTGTTCTCCCCCCTATAATGCCCCACTGCAGGCTTTTCTCCCCCCCCTATAATTCCCCATTGCAGGCTGTCCCCCCCTATAATGCACCTCATGCAGGCTGTTCTCCCCCCTATAATGCCCCATGCAGGCTGTTCTCCCCCTCTATAATGCCCCATGCAGTCTATTCTCCCCTCTATAATGCCCCATGCAAGCTGTTCTTCCCCCTATAATGCCCCATTGCAGGCTGTTCTCCCCCCTATAATGCCCCATGCAGGATTTTCTCCCCCCCTTAATGCCCCATTTCAGGCTGTCCTCCCCATATAATGCCTCAAGCAGGCTGTTCTTCCCCCTATAATGCCCCATTGCAGGCTGTCTCCCCCCCATATAACACTCTATACAGAAAACTGGCCACAACATAATGCACCATGCAGGCTGTGCCCCCATAATGGCCCATGCAGGCTGTCCCCCCCCACATAATGCACCATGCAGGCTGTACTCCCCCATATAATGCCCCATTGCAGTCTGTTCTCCCCCCCCTATAATTCTCCATTGCAGGCTGTTCTCCCCCCCTGTAATGCCCAATTGCATGCTGTTCTCCCCCCCTATAATGTCCCATTGCAGGCTGTTCTCCCCCCTATAATGCCCCATTGCAGGCTGTCCCCTCCCCATATAATGCCCCATTGCAGTCTCTTCACCCCCCATGTATTGCTCCATATAGAATACTGACCCCCATATAATGCTCCATACAGAATACTGGCCCCCATAAAACGCTCCATACAGAATACTGGCCCCCATAAAACGCTCCATACAGAATACTGGCCCCCATGAAATGCTCCATAGAGGATACTGGCCCCCATGAAATGCTCCACACAGGATACTGGTCCCCATATAACGCTCCATACAGAATACTGGTCCCCATATAACACTCCATACAGAATACTGTCCCCCATAAAACGCTTCATACAGAATACTGGCACCCATAAAATGCTCCATACATCATACTGGCCCCCATAAAATGCCCCATACAGAATACTGGCCCCCATAAAATGCTCTATACCGAATACTGGCCCCCATATAACGCTCCATACAGGATACTGGCTCCCATATAACGCTCCATACAGAATACTGGCCCCCATATAACACTCCGTACAGAATACTGGCCCCCATATAATGCTCCATGCAGGCTGTGCCCCTCACATAATGCTCCATGCAGGCTGTTCCGCCCCACATAATGCCCCATGCACGCTGTTCTCCCCCCTATAATGCCCCATGCAGGCTGTTCTCCCCCCTATAATTCCCCATGCAGGCTGTTCTCCCCCCTTATAATGCCACATTGCAGGCTGTCCCCCCCCCCCTATAATGCCCCATTGCAGGCTTTTCTCCCCCCCTATAATTCCCCATTGCAGGCTGTCCCCCCCTATAATGCACCTCATGCAGGCTGTTCTCCCCCCTATAATGCCCCATGCAGGCTGTTCTCCCCCTCTATAATGCCCCATGCAGTCTATTCTCCCCTCTATAATGCCCCATGCAAGTTGTTCTTCCCCCTATAATGCCCCATTGCAGGCTGTTCTCCCCCCTATAATGCCCCATGCAGGCTTTTGTCCCTCCTATAATGCCCCATTTCAGGCTGTCCTCCCCATATAATGCCTCATGCAGGCTGTTCTTCCCCCTATAATGCCCCATTGCAGACTGTCTCCCCCCCATATAACACTCCATACAGAAAACTGGCCCCCACATAATGCCCCATGCAGGCTGTTCCCCTCCACATAATGCACCATGCAGGCTGTTCTCCCCCATATAATGCCCCATTGCAGTCTGTTCTCCCCCCTATAATTCTCCATTGCAGGCTGTTCTCCCCCCCTGTAATGCCCAATGGCAGGCTGTTCTCCCCCCTATAATGTCCCATTGAAGGCTGTTCTCCCCCCTATAATGCCCCATTGCAGGCTGTCCCCTCCCCATATAATGCCCCATTGCAGTCTGTTCACCCGCCATATAATGCTCTATTGCAGTCTATTCTCCTCCCCTATAATGCCCCATTGCAGTCTGTTCTCCCCCCAATAATGCCCCATGCAGGCTGTTCTCCCCCCTATAATGCCCCATTGCAAGCTGTTCTCCCCCCCATAATGCCCCATGCCTCCATACATAAAAAAAAAAAAAAAAATCAAATATCTCACTTCTCCTCACCTGCTGCCACTGCTCCGGACTCATCAGCATCGCCAGGGTCTTCCCCTCTGCCCTGTGTCCGCTCAGGAGAAGGCACGGTGGAAACACGTCATCGCACCCTCTGATGTCACAGTCAGAGGACGCGGAAGAGACCTGAGCTGCTGCGGAGGCACGGGGAGAGGTAAGTATTGTGCCGGGGCCCTGAGCAAGTGGGGGAGTAGGAGGGGGTGGCAGATGCTGGCACCGCTCTCCTCCACTCACGGGTCCCATAGCGCGCCCGGGTGCCTGACGGCGAGTGGGCCCCCCGCCTGCTCAGGGCCCCGACACTTGCCCGGGTGCGCCGGGTGCTGACGCTGGCCCTGTCACCTACAGCTTCCGCTGTTCTTTCAGCAGCATTTGCAACTTCCAGCTCACCGACTGGTGTGTGATGTCCCCACGTGTTGGAACTATACATTGCAGATATTGGGAAGGATTTGTGAGCAGAAGATGGCAGTTGTTGACTACCAGCATCAACAATGCGCTCGGTATTCAGTTCAGACTCCACACATAAGACCTCAGGAGTGGACATGGATGTCAGACAAATGTACCATCCTCTAAAACTTTGAGGTTTACACCAAGATGGTGAGCGGCGATGATGCCATAATTAGCGTCACCATCCCACTTCTCTGTTTTCTGAAACTCTCTCTGCTCACAATCAAAAATGATGCTTTGCAGGCGGAGCACGATTAGATGGAGCAAGGAACCATACAGGGTGATTACGCACAGCTCAGCCTCATCTCATCCCAACGTGGATTGGGTGACAATGATGAAGAGGAGGAGGAGGAAGAATAGGAGCTAGTTTCATGCGCTATAGACGGTACTACCTGCACAACTGTCATACCATCTGTTCAGTGTGGATGGCCTGAGGACAGGGAGGAGGAGGAGGAGAGCATGGTCAGTCGTCCTCTTGGTGAGGACACGGACGTCTTGCCTGTTAGCAGTCTGGCATGCATGGCTGAGTTTATGTTGCGCTGCCTTTCCTGTGACCCTCGCGTTCTCAAAATTTTGGGTGACAGTCATTACTGGGTGGTGACACTTCTAGACCCACGCTACAAGGAGAACTTTCTATTTCTTATTCCTGAGGCGGACAGGTCTACTAAAATGGGGCAGTGTCAGAAGGCCCTTGTTGCGGAATTATTAAAAAAATTCCCATCTGAAAACACTGGCTGCTGAGGTCACAGTTCATGGAAAACCAAGGAGTACAGGTGAGAGAGACACAACTCCAATCCAGCAGAGGCAGGGGAACACTGTCAAAGTTCTGGGACAGTTTTCTCAGACCCTTCCCATCGCACAGGCCACAAGGCGTGGGGTACTCTCACAAGGAGTGCAAAGTTTGAGAAGATGCTAAGCGATTACCTGTCACACTGTCTCTGTATACTGGAGGTAGGGGGCCTAAGCTGACCCTAAGCTGGGGCCCTGACTAATCCCTCAACCTGGAGGTACTGTTAAAGGTACAGAGGTCCAGGCCGCCAGCGTAACCCCTACCTCCTGAGGATCCCTGCACCTAAGTAATCTAGTCCTGAGAAGGACCCTGATCACAACAAAAGGGGACAAGTAATAATATGCCCACACACAGTACTTAGACGAACGAGACAGTACAAGGGAAAAACCAAAACCACCTTGCATACAAAAACTACACAACTACAATAGAGGGAACACCAACGGGAAAGGAGATAAATGATAAAGCGAGGAAGGGAAAAAACTCTCCGAATACACTTATCTCTGAAACTCCAAATACCATGATCCGCTCTGTTAGTCTGCATGAAATGCTTTCACCGACACTTCCCTAACAGACCAGCAGGCATTTGAAGGAGTCTCACTACAGCAGCATTGATTGCAGCTGGGCGAGGCTGGACCTCGTCTAGCACAGAGAGAGAGAGAATTAACTCCCTCACTGCCGAAAAACACAAAGCACCAAAAAGTCAGCTGCGAGAAGTCAGGCTGTGTAATCGTGACGATCTTCGTGGCGACACACCCGTGACAGTACCCCTCCTTCTACGAGGGGCCTCAGGGCCAGGTTTATCCGGGTGAGTCGTGTGGAAGGCCCGAACTAATCGGTCTGCGTTAATATCCGACGCAGGAACCCACATCCTCTCCTCAGGACCATACCCCTTCCAATGAACCAGGTACTGAAGGGACCGGTGATTAAAGCGTGAATCGATGACCCTCGATACCTGGAACTCCAAGTTACCATTGACCACCACTGGAGGGGGAGGTAAAGGTGACGGTACCACCGGCGCCACATACCTCTTAAGCAACGATCTGTGGAACACGTTGTGAATTTTAAACGTAGGGGGGAGGTCAAGATGGAATGCCACCGGATTAATAATAGAACTGATTCTGTACGGCCCGATGAACCTGGGACCCAGTTTCCAGGAGGGAACCTTAAGTTTTATATTCCTGGTAGACAACCATACCCGATCGTTCACACTTAGGTCCGGACCAGACACTCTCCTCCTATCAGCCATACGTTTGTATCGGTTCCCCATAGTATTCAGATTCTTCAGCACCCCTCTCCATACTGAAGCGAGTGATGAGGAAAATCGTTCCTCCTCAGGAACCCCCGAAGAGCCCCCCCTACTGAAAGTACAAAACTGTTGGTGAAAACCATATGCCCCAAAAAACGGGGACTTACCAGTGGACTCGCTCCGCCTATTATTAAGAGCAAACTCTGCCAGAGGTAAGAAAGAAGCCCAGTCCTCCTGGTTCTCTGACACAAAACACCGGAGATATGTCTCCAAGCTCTGGTTCATACGTTCCGTCTGACCATTGGTCTGAGGATGAAAAGCCGATGAGAACGACAAATGCATACCCCGCCGTGCACAAAACGCCTTCCAGAACTTGGACACAAACTGAGACCCCCGATCAGACACCACCTCGGAGGGTACCCCGTGAAGCCTCACAATCTCCCCAATGAACACCTGCGCAAGAGTTTTAGCATTAGGGAGAGCCGGAAGAGCGATAAAATGTGCCATCTTGCTGAACCTGTCCACTACAACGAGTATGACCGTTTTACCCGAAGACGGAGGGAGGTCCGTAATAAAGTCCATAGACAGATGAGTCCAAGGACGCTCCGGGATCTTCAAAGGTAAGAGGGCCCCAGATGGATGGGTATGTGAGGTCTTAGAGCGCGCACAAACCCCACAGGACGCGACAAAAGTTACCACCTCCTTATGTAAGTTAGGCCACCAAAACCGACGCGAGAGGAGATCCACAGTTGCTCTACTCCCCGGGTGTCCTGCAAAAACTGAGTTATGGTGTGCCTCGATCACCTTTTGTCGCAACTGATCTGGAACAAACAGTCTCCCCGGAGGTCCAACAGGGGCGTCCCCCTGAGCCTCCAATACCTCCTCCTCCAGCTCAGAGCATACTGCCGAAACCACCACCCCCTCCTGAAGGATAGGAATCGGGTCGTCCGTATTCCCGGCCCCCGGGAAACTACGAGATAAGGCATCCGCCTTTACATTTTTTGACCCAGGACGATATGTAACGACAAAATTAAACCTGGTAAAAAACAATGACCACCTAGCTTGTCTGGGATTCAGACGTTTCGCGGACTCCAGATATAGCAGGTTCTTGTGATCGGTGATGACGGTGACCGGATGGACTGCCCCCTCCAAAAAATGGCGCCACTCCTCAAAAGCTAACTTAATGGCCAAGAGTTCCCTATTGCCGACATCGTAATTCCTCTCAGCGGACGACAATTTTTTAGAGAAAAAGGCGCACGGATGCCACTTACCAGGGGACGAACCTTGTGACAATACTGCTGCCACCCCTACCTCGGAAGCGTCTACCTCTACAATGAATGGCTGTGACGCATCCGGTTGAATGAGTATGGGTGCCGAGGCAAAACATTTTTTCAAGGAGGAGAATGCTTGACAAGCCTTGTCAGACCACCTAGAAAAGTCCGTCCCCTTTTTAGTCATGTCTGTGAGAGGCTTAACCATGGACGAGAAATTACGAATGAACTTCCGGTAATAATTAGCAAACCCCAGGAAACGTTGTAGTGCCTTAAGATTCTCTGGCCGATCCCACTCAAGAACTGCCCGCACTTTCCCAGGGTCCATACGAAAACCGGACGCTGAAACCAGGAAGCCTAAAAACTGGAGTTCCTGTATGGCGAACACACACTTTTCCCATTTGGCATACAGTTTATTATCCCGCAAGATCTGTAACACCTGCCTAACGTGCTCCTGATGAGACACCAGATCCGGCGAGTAAATTAAGATATCATCCAGATATATGACAACAAACTGTCCCACCAGGCGGCGAAAAATGTCATTAACAAAGTGTTGGAACACCGCCGGGGCATTAGTCAGACCGCATGGCATGACAAGGTTCTCATAATGCCCCTCCGGAGTGTTAAACGCCGTCTTCCACTCATCCCCCTCCTTCATCCTAATCAGATTGTACGCCCCCCTGAGATCCAACTTAGAGAACCATTTGGCGCCCACGATCTGATTAAAGAGATCGGTAATAAGTGGGAGCGGATACGGATCTCGGACCGTAATCCGATTAAGTTCACGGAAATCCAGGCAAGGGCGTAGGCCTCCATCTTTCTTCTTAACAAAGAAGAACCCTGCAGCCACCGGTGAAGATGAAGGTCTAATATGCCCCTTAGCCAGACTTTCTGAAATATAATCCTTCATGGCCTGCCTCTCAGGACCAGAAAGGTTATACAACCTAGCTTTAGGTAACTTGGCCTCAGGGAGCAGTTTTACAGAACAGTCATACTCGCGATGAGGAGGTAGTTCCTGACACCCTTTCTCCGAGAATACATCCTCAAAGTCCGCCAGAAATGGAGGTAAGACCCAAGGAGTAACCGCACCGATGACCGTGTTCATGCAGTTTTTATTACAGAATTTACTCCATTGGCTTATCTCTCTGCAATTAATAACCGGGTTATGCTTAGTTAACCAAGGAAGGCCCAACACTATAGGAGTGGGAAGACCCTCCAACACGTAGCAAGACAACAGTTCTTTATGTTTCGCCCCCACTTGAAGTTTTACGTCATGCACAGCTTGCAAAAAACTTCCCTGACCGAGAGGCCTGGCATCGATCGAGAATATGGGGATGGGTTTAGCCAACTCACTCAATCGCATACCTTGAACCCGGGCAAACCGAGCATCAACCAGATTAGCCCCGGCCCCACTATCCAGAAGAACAGATATCCTCTCAGTTCTCGTACCCACCACCACCTCCGCCGGTACGAGAAACTGAGACGAACCTAGGGACGAAATACCTACTCCCAGATTGCCGTCCACCACACAACCTGGGATCAACAGTTTTCCGACGACTCTTCACTCTGCAAGGGACGGGATGAACACCCTCCAATAAAATGCCCCTTTCTCCCGCAGAAGAAACACCTTCCTGTCTTATGGCACAACACCGGTCCCCTCCCCCGAAATGATGTCCCTCCTAATTGCATAGGCTCCTCTGGACTGATCAGGGGAACCACCATATGAGGGGACCTTGTAGGAGGTGGAGTCATCACAGGGGGTAGAGTTATCCCGCACCTCTCCCGAAGCCGTCTGTCAACGCGAATAGCAAGGGCCATAGCGGCTTCCAGTGACGCGGGAGAGTCATACTGTGCCAACACATCCTGTAATTTGTCGGATAAACCTTGACAAAACTGGCTCCTAAGAGCCGGGTCATTCCACTGGGTGTCCGTGGCCCACCTACGGAACTCCGAACAGAATTCCTCCGCCGGACGATCTCCCTGCTGGATCCTACGTAACTTAGACTCAGCAAGGGAGATCCGATCTGGGTCATCATATACGAGTCCCAGAGCAGCGAAAAACCTATCCACTGACTGGAGAGCCGGGGAGCCCGGGGGAAGAGAGAACGCCCAAGATTGTGGGTCCCCTTGTAGGAGCGAGATGACAATTCCCACCCTTTGTTCTTCACTCCCCGATGACCGAGGCCGCAGCCGAAAGTACAACTTGCATGCCTCCCGGAAAACAAAAAACTTGTCCCGCCCCCCAGTGAACCTGTCAGGGAGAGCTACTTTAGGTTCTGGTCCGGCTTGCTCCTGAGGATACAAAACCTTGGACCTAACGTCCGCCAGCTCCATGGACAAACTCTGCAACTGCCGAGCTAGACCGGCTACTGGATCCATGGTAGCTGGAGAAAAACTAAGTGGTCGGTGAAAATGTCACACTGTCTCTGTATACTGGAGGTAGGGGGCCTAAGCTGACCCTAAGCTGGGGCCCTGACTAATCCCTCAACCTGGAGGTACTGTTAAAGGTACAGAGGTCCAGGCCGCCAGCGTAACCCCTACCTCCTGAGGATCCCTGCACCTAAGTAATCTAGTCCTGAGAAGGACCCTGATCACAACAAAAGGGGACAAGTAATAATATGCCCACACACAGTACTTAGACGAACGAGACAGTACAAGGGAAAAACCAAAACCACCTTGCATACAAAAACTACACAACTACAACAGAGGGAACACCAACGGGAAAGGAGATAAATGATAAAGCGAGGAAGGGAAAAAACTGTCCGAATACTCTTATCTCTGAAACTCCAAATACCACGATCCGCTCTGTTAGTCTGCATGAAATGCTTTCACCGACACTTCCCTAACAGACCAGCAGGCATTTGAAGGAGTCTCACTACAGCAGCATTGATTGCAGCTGGGCGAGGCTGGACCTCGTCTAGCACAGAGAGAGAGAGAATTAACTCCCTCACTGCCGAAAAACACAAAGCACCAAAAAGTCAGCTGCGAGAAGTCAGGCTGTGTAATCGTGACGATCTTCGTGGCGACACACCCGTGACATTACCTTGCTGACCGTACCAAAGTCCTCCGTGATTCCTCTATGCTTTATAATTATTGGGTATCCAAGCTGGACATGTGGCATGAACTGGTTCTCTATGCCTTGGAGGTCCTGGCCTGCCCTGCCGCTAGCGTTTTGTCACAGCGGGTTTTTAGTGCCGCTGGTGGAATTATAACTGATAAGCGCATCCGCCTGTCAACTGAAAATGCTGACAGGCTGACTGTTATAAAAATAAACAAGGGCAGGTTTGGGCCAGACTTCTCAACACCACTGAATGATAGCAGCATAACATAAACTCAAATCCAGTGTCTTTTTTTGGGGGGTCTATTCTCATGCACCTCTTCACACCCACACATGGGTATACGCTTCTTGATTTTGTCTATTTGCTCTTGTCCTCCTCCTTCTCCTCATCCTCCATCACCATATCATTCACCGCCATATCTACCATATCACCTCCTCTACGTGTCTTGCAAGGGTATTGGAGTTCCTCCAAATTTTTGGCAGCCGTTGATTCACTGCGTAGTCAAACACTATGGGAGACCCACTTCCTAATAATGGGAACAATTTTTCATGAGGCCCTCTACGTCTCTTCCAAGGGGCATTGGAGTGCCTCCAAATTTTTGCCAGCTTTTGCATTCACTGCATAGGCAAACACTATGGGAGACCCACTTCCTAATAATGGGAACATTGTTTTTTGGAGGCTCTCTGCTCTCTACGTGTCTTGCAAGGGGCATTGGAGTTCTTCAAAATTTTTGGCAGCTTTTGCATTCACTGCATAGGCAAACACTATGTGAGACCCACTTCCTAGTAATGGGAACATTTTTTCATGAGGCCCTCTACGTCTCTTCTGGGTATTGGAGTGCCTCCAAATTTTTGGCAGCCGTTTTACTCACTGCATACCCTATAACTGTATAGCAGAACCTCTCCTTTGTAATGGGAACATGTCATTACTGTGGCCCTGCTCTATGTGTCTTTAAATTGGTAGTTGGGTTTTTCCCAAATTTTGTCAGGCCTTGCAGTCACAGCATCGGCATTACCACTATAGGAGACCCACTCCTTTATAATGGGAACATTTTTTTTACTGAGACCTGTGTCTCTTCAAAGGGGTTTTCGGTTTCGTGTGTCCAAATTTTTGGCAGCCTTTGCGGTCACTGCATGCGCAATAACAGTATAGTAGACTCACTAGTTAATAATGGGAGCAGCAAAGCATTGCTGATGGCTCTCTAACAATAGCAAGGGCAACAATAACTGCCCTTTATAAATAGTAAGGGCTGCCTGTTGCACCTATAAAAAAAGGCTTTGTCACTTTCAGAGTCCCTCCATCATAAATTAAACAGGATGTGTCTGATGATGTGTCACACACCACATGGCCAGATAAGGTTGTAAAATGTTAAAATTACATTTCCCGGTGAATGCATTTGTCTTGGTTGAAAGCAATGCAAAAGTGAAAAAAAGCATCAAAAACGCTATGTGTGAACATAGCCCAAGGTGTGGAGGAGCATTTTTGGTTTTGGTTATTTATTTTGCCTTATATACAAGTCATTACCCTGCAAAGGATGTTCCTTAACACTTTTTCCAGGAAAATCCATCTTGGTTTCGTTTTTGTATGTTTTATTGTGAGTCCGTAAAAGTGGGGTAATACCTCTGACATCGTTGTTGACAGCAGTGACCTGGGAGTCAGAGATGCTTCCAGGGGTCTTCCCCATGCTGTTCCCATGTCATTTGAGCACTGTTCCCATCGATTTCCGCAATTTCTAGTCCCTCTGCAGAACATCGGGGGAGCCGCCGGAAAAATGCTCGAGTTTCCCATAGACTTGCATTGGGCTTGTTGCTCAGGTCGAGCATCCGAGCATTCCAATTTGCTTGACCCGAGCAACGAGCACCCGAGCATTTTAGTGCTCGCCCATCACTATTCATCACTGTATATAGAAGAAATAAACTGAGCTTTGACTAAGGTGAAGTACCATGTGAGCTTTTATGCTCCATGTAGCACAAGTGCCAGCTGTGTTATATAGCCAGAACTCGAGAGTAACTGCTGCAATCAAACCTAGCTTTGGTTATAACAGTTTAATCTCTCAAATACCACTGTCAAGCATGACAGAGGCAATTTAAAGGCCTCGAACATGGCAACCATCACGCCAGAGCCTATTGAAGGGCCCTGTGTCTGCCATTATATTACTCCTTTGAAACTCTGCCTGTGGCTGACAGGAAAGGAAAACCAGGAGAGTCTTGGCTTAGACTTACCACTGTACTCCACATGCCATTGTCTTGGAATGTGGATCTGAGTGGAGAAGGCAGTGGGAGGCAAATGGAGAACAGCAGTTAGGGTGGCTAATAGTATAGTCACTTTTTAGACTCAGGGTGGAGGGTTGCTTTAATGTAAATTATTTAAGTAGGGTATATTTGACTTTAGTACATTGATAACACTGCTTTAGAAGATAAAATAATAGGAGAACTAATTCCATCAAAACCTAGTTTTGTATTCAAAAAGGCATAAAATTTAGTTAGTTAGATAGCTCCCACAGTGGTCAAGAATAAACTAGTAAATAGAAATAAAAATTTATTTATAGCCGATAATACAGTTTTTTTTCCATGTCAAACATGCACAATGTGTAAAGCAACAAAAAGTAAAAATCCTATATGTACTTTTTCAACCTCAGAGAATTTATATACAATAAAAGCACACATATCATGCCGCACTAAGGGAATTATATACTGCATACAGTGCCCGTCTGATAAATACTATGTGGGAAGAACAAAACGAGAATTAAGAAGTAGAATGTAGAAACACGTATATAATATTAGACGACAATTTACTGGACATCCGTTGTCTAATCATTATAAAGTAGTACATAATATTCAGTTAATGGGCAGTAAATTCTGGGTTATAGACAAGGTTAACGAACACTGGAAAAGGGGAAACTACATACATAAAATGTCAAAAACAGAAAGTAAATGGATTTTTTCATTAAATACATTGAAACCATAGGGTCTGAATAGCGAAATAGAACTTTTTTCCTTTTAACTAATCCCTGACGAAGGAGGTCGGAACCTTAGAAATGCGTTGGATTGACAGCTGGCACTTCCTATCCTCTGTGAAGGAAAACCTGCTGCGTTGAGTGACGTCACACTAGCACAGAACGGCGGATTTCTTCAAACCATCAGTAGAACAGATGTGACCAGCCGGCACGCTGTCTACACTGTTTGTGGGAGATCAAGCACGGATCCAGGACAATTGAAACTGCACTATAGTGGATCCAGGACCGGACTACTGAATATGACGCCTGATTACTCCAGGGGTGCACCCATGAGAACACGTCAGACTACACTTGCATTGAAACATGGGTAGGACCCTTATATCAGATGTTTTTTAGTGCATATAAATATTTTCACTTTATCTTGAATACTTTAGTAAAATCATCTCTTTTTTTAGTGTTGATCAATGTTCAAAAGAGGCTACCGATATCAGTTACACGTAAACATTTGTTTCTGCCGATGTGGCACAACCATCACAGAATATGTTTCAAATCTAGTTACAGTACATCCAGCTGATCTTCCACTACAAAAAAGTTCTGGTCTTGTGGTTTTGGCAGTTTATCTTTCTGGTGGAAATTCACAGTCTATTCTGTTAAGAAAATAAGTATGCTATGCTGTCCTGTTATGTTTTCATTGTTCACTGGTTTAATGAAATATATGGGTTTTATTCCTTGTTTAACTTTTACAAATACGAACGATGCACACACAGATTGTATGCGGAAGGTCAATGTCGAGACAACTTGTTATTATTTAGAGGATTTTTTGGCATTTAAAAATTTGAGGCCTGTTTTTTTTCCCTGCATACATTTGGCAGATCAAATGTACTTGATGATGACATATAAGGAGACTGTGTGGACTGCAGCAGTGATGTCATTATTCATGGACATCTCCACAGTGGCTAGCAGTGGGTTGTATAGAGAAAAAACCTTTTTGCTACATATAAGAAGCAATCACAGTATAGTTTTCATTTTGACAGGCACCAATCAAAATTGAAAGTTGTGTTTATGATAGGTTGCAAGAGACAACAAATACAGTTGTGTTACACACTGGTCCCGGGTATCCCTGGCTCCATCTCCTTCCCCTGGGTTTGCTGTCCTCTGCTCCGAGTCAGGTTTTGCAGGATTCCCAAAGTGGATCAATGACATCATCTCCCCAGACCTATTTAAGGCTCATTTAGACACACACCTGTATCTTGGGATTCAGACTATAGTCCTATATTTTGTATGCTCCACCATCTGTGCTTTTTATGTTTGTGTTTTACTTGCTTCCTTCCCTGCTCAATTCCACTTCATCCATCCTTATACTCCATAGATTCTTGACATGCCTGGTCCTCGCTGCCCACGTTCCTTCCTGCTCACTGCATCAACGCATGGGGTCCATGTGCCTACCCAGGCCTGAGGCTTAGAGGATCACTCAACATGGTGAGCCTGACAAGTTATTTTTCATCCTTCCAAATGTGCTCCTTTTGATCTTGACATGTTTCTCAATGTCTATAATCTATCAATGGTTGTTTTCTATGCATATGAGTCTGTAAAAAAACTGTCTCTATATTATAGACACACAGTACAGATCAGTCATCAGAAAACAGGTGTTCAACAGGATGAAGCAGTCATCAAAACAATATTAGGATATGTGCGCACGATCAGGATTTGAAACAGAAATTTCTGCAGCGTTTCTGCATCTCCTTGGCAGGAAAAATGGTGCGTAAAAAAAAGTGTGGTTTTACCAAGGTTTTGACGCATTTTTTGAAAGAGTTTTTGTACATAAATGTATGCCTTTTGGAGCTAAATAAAGTTATTTTGGTGGGACATTGTTTTAACCCTTGGATTACTGCCAGAGCTGAGTATATTGGATAATTTCAATGATTAAGGAATGTGTCTGTTGTATTTCAAATAAAGAATTTCTGTGTGTGTCTGTGTGTTTATTTAACTGTTTACTTTATTTTAGTTAGTTTTGGTGATGAAAGGGTCTGATTGACACCTTGTCATCACCAAACAAAAGAGCTAGGTGTCAGCTAATCCTATTCACCCAATCTTCATTAGCATTTTCATTCATATAATTTCTGGGAAGCTATTAGCTGCAATTTTTAGCCTAGGAAGGTGCCATTAGGCAAACATGGTCCCAGGCTATTATTAACAGCTCACAGCTGTTTCATTAGCCGCTATGTCCCCACGAACAGCAACAAGCAGTGCTTTGGATGCAGCATATTTTTGCTGCATCCAAAACGCTGTGTTCTAATGCCTCAATTTTGTTATGAGTACATGTGAATCCACCGCATATAATGACACTTCAATCGGTCAAAATCTGCAGCTGAGACTGGCGTGTCTGCTACAGAAATTGACATGCTGTGGGTGAGTTTTGGTACGTGGCCATAATCAGCAGCCGCTGCAGGTTTGATGCTGCATGTTTATACAGTGTCAAACCCGCAGCGTCCAAATCCCATTTCCACTATGCGAATTACCCGTGTACACTGACATGTGGCACGTCTTTCAGGACCGCAGCATGTCAAATTCTCTTGCGAAGTTGTTAGTCTCCGCAACAGAAATTTGACCACTAGAAAGTATTAACTGTGATAAATCCGCATGGTTAGTGAACACATGCGGATTTACCTGCATTCAATAGCATGCAACATTTGGATGCAGCAGAAATATGCTTCCAAAGCTCTGCTACATCCGGATCATGGGCACAGAGCCTAAAATTAAAAAAAAAATCTGTATATTTTAATCACATGCAGTATGATAAAAAAATAAATTATTTTAATGGACTCCTGTTGCTAAATGCCTGGTTATTGATTAATACATTTGAGTTCTCTGTGTATGGAAACTTCAAGCAACTTCCCCTTTTTTCTCCATTTTGTTTGGAAACAATCTGTACAATTATTTGTACGCATGGATGACCTGACTGCTTGCACCTTCTTTGTATACAGTAGTGTTGTTTAAAATAATAGCAGTTCATTATGACTAACCAGATTATTGAATGTTTTTGGTATAAATTATATTACCACATGTCAAACAATTTACCAGTTGGTGCAGTAGATTCTAAGAAAACCAACAGACTCAGCATTCATGATCTGCATGTTTTTAAGTCTGTGTATTTGACTAATTAATTGAAAGGGGGTGTGTTCAAAATAAGAGCAGCGTGGAATTCAATTTGTGAGGTCAATCATTCTGTGAAGAAACAGGTGTGAATCAGGTGGCCCTTATTTAAGGGTGAAGGCAGCACATGTTGTACATGCATTTCTCCTTGCAAGCCTGAGAAATATGGTTTGTTTGAAACATTGTTCAGAAGAACAGCGTACTTTGATTAAAAAGTTGATTGGAGAGGGTAAAGCTTATAAAGAAGTGCAAACAATGATAGGCTGTTCAGCTAAAATTATCTCCAATGTTTTAAAATGGAAAGCAAAACCAGAGAGACGTGGAAGAAAATGGAAGACTACAATTGGAAAGGATTGAAGAATAGCCAGAAAGGCAAAGACTCAGCCAGTGATCAGCTCCAGGATAATCAAAGACAGTCTCAAGTTACCTGTGAGTACTTTGACAGTTAGAAGACACCTGTGTGAAGCTAATCTCTTAGCAAGAAGTCTGCGCAAAGTCCCACTGTTAAAAAAAAGACATACTGAAGCGGAAACAATTTGCCAAAGAACACATCAACTGGCCTAAAGAGAAATGGAGAAACATTTTGTGGACTGATGAAAGGGTCCAAAGGCCACAGATAGTTCGGCAGACGACTCCCAAGCTCTGCATTCAAGTCACAGTACACTCTGAAGATAGTGAAGCATGGTGGTGCAAGCATCATGATATGGGTATGTTTCTCTTACTATGGTGCCGAACCTATTTACCGCATACCAGGGATCATAGACCAGTTTGCATATACTAAAATACTTGAAGAGGTCATGTTGCCTCACACTGAAGAGGACATGCCCTTGAAATGGGTGTTTAAACAAGACAACGACCCTAAACACATCAGTAAACAAGCAAAATCTTTGTTCCAGTCCAGCAAAATTGAGGTAATGCAGTGGCCAGCCTTAATCCGATAGAACACTTTTAGGGTGACGTCAAAAATGCAGTTTCAGAGGTAAAGCAAACAAATGACAAAAAAATTGTGGGATGTAGTCAAAGCATCCGGGGCTGGAATAACAGTTGACAGGTGCCAGAAGTTGGTTGACTCTATGCAACTAATATGTGAAGCAGTTCTAAAAAACTGTTGGTATACAGCTAAATATTAGGTTAGTGATTCACAGGAATGCTAAATCCTCAAAAAAAGAGTATATATTGTGAGTTTGTAAAGACAAATGCAGACACTGCTATTTTTTAGAACAGCCCAATGTTCATTTTTTGCTATTTTCTGCAAATAGTTATTATATATACATTTATCATCATGTTTTGAATTATGAAACAGTGTGCAATGTTCCCAATGCTTGGAAATGAAAATTAGTGTAAAGATTTTGTGCTTAACTCATGTTTTTGAACACACTACTGTTATTTTGAACACTACTGTATGTTACAATTCTTTGCAACGTAGGTCTGCAGCCGATTTATAAAGTAAACTGATTTGTTTAATGTATGTTTGGTTCTTCCTTAATTCATTGTACTGTTGATCTTAGGGGTAACCTTTTTCCATGTGGAGAGTGACATGCCAGGTCAGAGTGAGGAGACTTGTGTGCCATGCATGCTCTTCTGGGAAATTAAATATGCAAATTACCTCATTAGAGAGGAAGAAGACTTGAACTCTAGTGCCACCTATTGGAAGTAGCAATCTTAAAAATCAATATTGACCCTATAATGTGTCCTGCCATATGTCTTAGAATACAAGATTCTGGTTTGGATTTTATTCTAAGTCATGTGGCAATGCTCGTTAAAGGGTCGATTATGACTTTTAGGATTGCTACTTCCTGTAGGTGGCACTAGAGTTCAAGTCATCTTTCTCTCGGAAGAGGCTATTTTCATATCATACTGTTGAAACACCTATTTATCAATATGCCTATTGTGCACATGAACTTTTTTGACTTAATATATGGGAATTTTTAAATACTACAATTTAGTCTTGGATGCAATATATTATTGGTTGTATTGTAGTTACTGATAAAGAGTGAATCTTTTTAGCACTGCTGGTAAATGTTAGAAATATTACATGGTTACAATGTCCTGATTACTGTTCTGTGCTGGACCTCCTATCATAACCTGACACCTGCAATATGCCAAATCCATATTCAAGCTGTTATGTAATTTAATCGTATCATGTAAATACCGTAGTTTTTTGGTTCAATGTCTTTTTAGTCTCAGTTTGGTTCTATACATGGGAGTCAGAAAAACTATATGCTACATGCATACCTTGTTTGATGTGATATTATTTGATTTGATTCAACTGAAAGAATCAGTTATCATTATTACACGTCAGGAAAACAAACCATTTTGTGACCCATAACTGTCCATGGATTTACTTACATAAAGTGTTCATGCTTTTTTCCATTCACAATATTTATTCTTTTGTAATCTGTAATTACATAACCACAAGCCTCTCATCTGTACAAAAAAACAAGCAGAGTTTCATGTTTTCTAAGCTGGAAATAAATGTTTGACTGCTGTCTTATGTAAACCCTAACCAAAAGAATAAGAAAGACCAACCTCTATGGCGCGTTCTCAAAATAATAATTATTTCTGTCAAAGTTCTTTTTCAGTTTTTCTAGTAGTATTCACTCAGTGCTCCTTTTTTCTTTATTCTTAAAATATATACCCATATCTTGCTTTTTATCTCAAATATATATTGGGATTAGCGACAGGAAAATTGATCGGGGATTGCTATATTTTCTAAATATTCTTCTCATATGTGTACTAAGCTGTAGGAGTTAAATATCACACCCTGGAAAAGGTGATATATTACGAATTCAGGAAAGCTGGATACCCTATTCACTGGAATAGGAGATAAAGTACAGTACCTGGCAGTGGTCACTAAACCATGTACAGGGCTACTGTGTTCTGCCTCATACATTATTGATGTCCTGCTGCTGTCAGATCATGGTAGTGCCCGGTTTTGGATCATGGGCAATCTGATATTAATGATCTATCCTATGTAAGTCCTGGGCGATACCTTTAACTATATCATGCATAAAAATATCTTCTGCAGAAAACTGTAAATGGATACTTAAAAAGAATCTGTCAGCACAATTTTGTAATGTGAAATAAAGACATGGCTGTAATGGCGCTGTAATACTGAATAAGTTGATACCTTTGGTGAAGAAATTCTCTGTTGTTCTTCTTTAATCTCCATTTGAAGTTTTCTGCTAATTAGATTCCGGTGCTCAGAGTCCAGACTGTACACTGGGTCTTCTCCATGTCTGTCATTCCCCGGGCTGTGAATGACCTGCCTCCTCTGTTTGAAATCTCATCAGTGAACGGTCAATCACAGCCCAGAGGCAGGCGGACGGGCAGGGAATAACAGGCAGGGAGGAGAAGACCCAGTGTACAGTTCGGCCTCTGTGCACCAAAATCTAATGAGCAGAAAACTTCAAATGGTGATTACAGAAGAACCACAAAGTGGTATACTTCACCAAAAGTATCAATTTAATCAGTATTACAGCGTTATTACAATGTTTACTTTACATTACAAAATCGTGCTGACAGCTTCACTTTAACATGACACAAGCGGACATGTCAAGTCAGGGCAAGCGTCAGCACCGGGCGCACCTGGGCAAGTGTCGGGGCCCTGAGCAGGCGGGGAGGCCCACTCACCATGGAACCCATGAGCGGTGCAGTGCCTGTGTCAGCGCCCGCTCCCCCCCGCTTGCTCAGGGCCCCAGCACGATACTTACATCTCCCCGTGCCTCCGCAGCAGCTCCGGTCTCTTCCGCGGCTGCTGCACTGTGAAGTCTCAGGTCAGAGGGCACGGTGACGTCTTTACACCGAGCTGTCTCCTGCACCGTCAAGACAGCGCAGAGCGGGAAGATGCCTGTGCGGGTGAGGGGACCAGAGCAGCGACAGCAGATGAGAAGCGAGGTGAGTATTTGATTTTTTTTTATATGAATGGCGGCATGGGGCATTATATGGTGGGGGAACAAGTGACATCCTGCATGAGGCATTATATGGGTGGAGTGGGGGGGAACAAGTGACATCCTGCATGGGGCATTATATGAGGGGGGGTGACATCCTGCATGGGGCATTATATGGGGGGAAGATGTGACATCCTGCATGGGGCATTATATGGGGAAAATGTGACATCCTGCATGGGACATTATATTGGGGGAGAGGTGACATCCTGCTTGTGGCGTTATATTTTGAGGTGTGACATCCTTCATGGGGCATTATATGGGGGGGAGAGGTGACATCCGGCTTGGGGTATTATATGGGGGGGAGAGGTGACATCCGGCTTGGGGCATTATATGGGGGGGAGAGGTGACATCCTGCATGGAGCATTATATGGGGGGGAGAGGTGACATCCTGCATGGGGCATTATGTGGGGGCCAGTATTCTTTATGGAGCATTATAAGGCAACCAGTATCCTGTATGAAGCGTTATATGGGGACCAGTATCCTGTATGGAGCATTATATGGGGACCAGTATCCAGTATGGAGCATTATATGGGGACCCGTATCCTGTATGGAGCGTTATATGGGGACAAGTATTCTGCATGGAGCAATATATGGGGCCCATAATACTGTATGGAGGACTATACTGTCTGGTCTGCACTGTGCGTTGAGAGAATTTGCCGGTTTCTGAGCTGTTGTAGAATTTACAATAGATATCCCTCATGTAATGTAAGAAGTGAAATTTTCGGCCTTGTATTATATATATATTTCTCTGCGGTATCTGTGCATCATGAATCGTGGTATGTGTTAAAGGGGCCACTGAAACTCTTTCGCCCAGGGCCCACAAAAACTTGGAACGGCCCTGTGTCAAGTTTTTGTAGGTGTACAGGTACAGTTTTATGTCTCAAGATATCTTGTTGCTTTAGGGTATGTGTGTCAAGTCAGTAAAAGCTAGATCATGGAAGGGCCTAGTCTCATCAGTCAGGCGTAGCTGTAATACTAATCGCAGCTGCTACAAAAAGTAGGTTGTAATGTGCAAAATTCAATGTAAGCTATGAAGAGACTGCAGTGCTCACCCCCTTGAGGGGGTAGGCTGGGGACTGGCCTTTCCAGCTAGTCTTCCGTGCAACTTGGTCTCTGTTTCAGAGTCAAACATACTTGGTTGACAATCGTGCAGCCAGTTTTTCATACATACTGCTCATGGATAGGCAGCAGGTATCAGCTGTCAGGTTCTCTTTAAGGAGTATAATAACTGACAATGTGCATGTCTCAATTAAAAAAAAAAATCAATGCTTATGCGCAGGAAAAATAAGCATTTTCTTTTAATTCCTGGGTGTTTCCTGGCAATAGAATAGATTTTTATTAGATAGGAAAACAGTTGTTTATTTTAAGATTAAGTTAAGGGTCGAGATATAGAAAGCTGTTTTATGGAGATACCCCCAACAATCCTACCTAGCTGCATATTTAACACCCTTTTAACTCTCAACAGGAAACTTGTCTCATAGTTTGGTTGCCTTCAGACTGCTGTTTACAAAGTTGTAAAAGTAGCACTTAGTGAAAATACCAGATGGTTCCTGGTTTGAATATTTGTTTAGAGTCTTTAACTTAGCCACAAAATACTTGCTGGCTGTAGTAAAAATAATTGTAGAAGAAAAATATACAGAATGCTGGTAAAAACAGCCTATAAACTGGTCACTTGTAATGCAGTTCCTACATTTCCTTTCTGCGTCCAGGAACCTGACTATGATGTGAAAATAATGACAGTATCGTTTTGTTGGTAATAAAATGCCATTACATGGCTAATCCTGCTTGTAATTACACAAGTGGAGCTTTAATCTGCTATTGCTAATTGTGCTATGTTTTTGCAAAGCCTTGTGGCATAGAGCTATCAACCTGACTTACCTGCTGATATTTGTCTAAGGTCATATATATATCAATAAACCAAGAAAATGCTAAAAACAATGTAAAATGTTTCCAGTGCTGCACATTAAATATTCATTATGTAAATTCCGTTTCCTGACTTTAATCTGTAGCCTACAAAATGACCAATTAAGTTAGTCATACAAGATGAGATACTGGGATGAAAAGATAGCTGACACAACTGGAACCTTGTGCCAGAGAGGCCCATGACTCAGGATCTTTAAGTCTGCGATGCTTTAGCTGCAGCTAATGCATGAACAAGATATGATTTTTTTTACAAATGAATTAGTATTCCATGAGAATTACTAATCAGTAGTAATAAGAGGTTGTCTTCTAGGCAGAAAACTAAGCTGCATAAGACACCTGGATAAACGGATGCAATATAGGTCAAATATGGATCGCCAGGGGCATAACTCGGGGTCGTAATAGTTGACGCTGCGACTGGGCCCGGCATGTGAGGGACCCTCCAATGCCAGCTAATTCTTCAGCGGGATGTGCTTCCTTGGGGTTGCATATATATATATATCAGGATGGGGCCCAGGATAAGAGACATTTAGCAGGATGGAGGATCTATATCAGGAAGGGGCCCAGGATAAGGGACATATACCAGGATGGGGGATATATATATATGCCAGGATGGGGCCAGGATGAGGGACATGTATACCAAGATGTGGGATATATATACCAGGATGCAAGACATATAAATAGACATATATATATATATATATATATATATATATAAAAAATCAGGTGAGGGGGAAAGCCTGGTCCAAATCTTGCACCGGGGCCCATGAGACTCTAGTTACACCACTGTGGATCACTTATAGATGTATCTAATCTCTATTAACCTACTGTAGCAATGCTACTTACTTGGGAGCGATCTGAGGTATCACAGGAATCGTTTCTAATTAAAGTCTGGCTGGTTTATTTCAGTCCTCTTAAACCACATCACATGAAACTCAAATACAGCCCTTTTCCGGCATAAAATAAAACATAACGCAACAAGTCCATACAATAGTGCTGGTTAGCCCGCCTGACTTAAGAGTCCAGCTTCTTAGTCCTTTAGTAAAGCCACTCAATCCAGGAGATCTACACACCTCTATATACACAGCCATGCGTGAGACAAACAACTCTCAATTTATAAAGTAAACCACGCCCAAGGGTGGAGATATGGTGAGCAGCCATCTATCCCAACTCATTAGCTGCTCACAATCAATCTGTCAAGGCCGATTAATCCGTTTTAGTCCTACATGTACTAAAGAATTACTCCAAGTTTATCTCCCAACCACTAGCTGTCTAACAGCCACCTTAAACTACCTAAGCCTGAAATTGCCATCTCTAAATTTGATTCTACCAAAATTCCCAAGCAGAATATCCACTGTCTTGGAGTTATATTTCACTCAGGTCTTTCCTTCCCTCCTTACATCCAATCACTCGCTTGCTCATGTCAGCTGCTCTTCAAAAACATCTCTAGAATTTGACCCTTCCTTAACTTTAACTCTGCAAAAACTCTTATTGTTGCTATGATTCATTCTCACCTGGACTATTGTAAATCTCTACTGATCAGTCTCACTCTTACTAAACTATTTCCTCTCCAATCTATCATGAATGCAGCAGCCAGGATAATATTTATATCCAACTGCTACACTAATGCCACCACTCTCTGCCAGTATTTGCACTGATTACCCATCCACTGCAGAATACAATATAAACGTATCGCTCTTACACACAAATCTCTCCACAGTTCTGCACCACCCTACATCTCCTCCCTCATCTATATACTAGGCTACCTGTCCTATCCATTCTACTAATGATCTAAGACTAACATTCTCTGTAATCCAAACCTCCCACTCCCATCTCCAGGACTTTTCTCATGCTGCACCAGTTTTCTGGAATGCACTATCCCAAACAATCAGTGTATCCACAGTTTCAAGTGTGCCATAAAACATATTTCTTTAGACCAGTCTATCTATTTGCCTCACCAATCTAACTGTCTCCTGTTCTCTCTTCCACACACTCAATAGCACTTTGTATCTGTACTTGTATACATACTTGCTGGTGACCAGTTCATTCAGTCCTATTTTCTCATAGATTGTAAAATTGTGAGCAGGGCCCTCATTCCTCTTGGTATATGGTGAACTACCTGTTACTCTATAATGTCTTATGCTATATGTACATGTCCCCTCTGAATTGTAAAGTGTCATGGAATATGTTGGGGCCATAGAAATAAAATTATTATTATACTATTAGGCTATGTGCCCACGATGCGGAAATGCTCTGGAGTTTTTCCTGAGCGTTTCTGCATCTTCCTGGCAGAAAAAACGCATGCTGATTGTACATGCTTTTTTCCTGCCAGGGACAAGTGGAAGTGAAGCGTTTTTGCATGCATTTCAGCATGCGGGTTGTCAAGCGCTTTCCAAACGGCATGGATTTATATATAAAGAAAGTAAAATCTGGTGCCATATGCGATAAATCCTTTTATTCCAAAATTAAAAATCACAACATGTCCCTAGGAGGGGAACAACTGGACGCGTTTCGAACTCGAAACGTGTCCAGTTGTTCCCCTCCTAGGGACATGTTGTGATTTTTAATTTTGGAATAAAAGCATTTATCGCATGTGGCACCGGATTTTACCTTCTTCATATATCCTTGAAAGTGTATGCTGGACACTAATCCGTGAGCCTGGGTTTCCTGTGAGTATCAGGTGATATGAGCTAATTATCTTTTTTCATGGATTTATATAGTGTGACCGAAAGAATGGTAAAAAATAAATATTATACTTACCTTCTGATGGCCTCCGGTGTCTTTATTCGATGCGTCTCGGCTTGCCGGCAGCTCGCGGTACACTAAAGGACCTGCTGATGTCAGCGGTCGCGTGACCCGTCACATGACTAAATGACGTCATGGCAGGTCCTTGAGTCCACCGCAATCTGCCAGCAAGCCAAGACAAAGACACCGGGGACCATCAGAAGGTAAGTATAATGTTTATTTTTTATTTTATTCATTTTTTTACAGGTTCTATGGTACCCGGGTCCGGAGGAGAGTCTCCTCTTCTCCAGACCCGGGTGCCATCTGCACATTGAAACGCATGGATTCCGCATGTACAGATGCAGTGATGCAGATTCCATGCGTTCCAATGCAAGTCAATGGCGGCGAAAACGCAGCGCTTCCGCAAAATAATTGGTAGTGCTGCGTATTTTTCCGCAATGATAATCCGCAGCAGAAATTTCCGCAGCATCTGAACAGCACATGCGGATTATCATTGGGGAACATGGTAGACCTTCTACCAAGCGTTTTTTAAGCATTTCTGCAGTGGAATTGCCGGTGCGGAAACGCTTAAAAAACGCATCGTGGGCACACAGCCTTATATATAGATTTGAATCACTCTAACTCTTGATAAACATCAATTGGCATTTTTTATCTGCAAAACAGTAGCACGCAGCATTCTTAAGATATACATATTTCATATGTACATGTACTACTCATAACTCACATTAGCTCCACATGAATGAATGATGCACAAGTCCTGAATTATTATGTGATTTGAGAAATGCATGTTACTTTTTGCATAGATCTTATAGTACTTATTTGTTCCATTTTTATATCACATGTACTATAAAACCACTATAAAAATGGTAAGAAAGTTAATACTTTAAAAAAATGGAAAGTTTAAAAAATGGAACAAAACGAATACCATGCAGAAGGAAAAAGGATAAATTACACATAAAAATCCATATTGCACATCTTTGTTTTTATGTTTAATATTGATGCCCTTACAGACAGAAAAAAAGAGGGAATACTGATGAGATACATTCATGGTAAAGCAGCCTTAGCCAACAACTATCCACTATCATTCTAAACATGTATGCTCATCATTTCTGGGGTGAAAAAAAGGGCTGTACATCTTCAAATTCACAGACTGTCATGTTCTTAAACTGCAAGAATATTAGTAGTGCCCTCATACACATTAGATTGAATTAGAAAAAAATCCAGCAGCTCTATATCCTTTCAGCTGGCCATGCACATAAGATAATAGATGTTTGAATGTATTGAAATATACTTTACTCAACCTCATCATAGACTTGCATGGCCTTCTTATCTGAATTTATGTTTATTTTTATTGTAAGTTGCAATTAAGCAGTACCAAAGTGTAGAGTTGTTGGAAATCAATTCACACACATCTGTAATCTTTTACCGCTGGGCAGGAGTCCTGATAATCCGTGGCTCTTCCTTTGATTACCCAGCATGGCATGACATGATTATTGTGACATGATCATTGCAGCGTAACATCGTGCCAGGCCAACTAATCAAAAGGAATGCTGATGAAGCCATGAGGTGGTTCTCAGGACTCCCATCCAGCGACCACATATTACCAATGTGGCCACTGGACTGGATTCTGCTAATTGACTCGCACCAACTCTACCAAAGACCTATGTTGGTGCCTTATCTCTATCGATAGCAAAGTTGTCATTTCTGTATTATCAAAAAGTGTTGTGTAATGTTAATGTGCTACTGTCTACATTTTCTTGAATTTATTATTATTTTCAGAAAAGGTAGGCAAGCAATGACCACCACTAACCACCGACATCATTATAAGATTGAACATTGAAACAGTATGAAATTGAACCATGCCATTATTTTTATAGGAAATATAACTGCATACATCTTTTATAAAAGTAAACACTATGGTTATATTTTCTGTTTATAGGGCGTGCTTTTTAGACAGTTTCATCCAACTCAAACTATGTTTACACTGCTTTTGGATACTAGACTTGGTGTAGGCCAGAAAAATATCCCTACTTATACTTAATAAAGTACAATTCGGGGATGTTCACAGATGACAGATTTGTTACAGAATGCACAGAGTTTGTGGGGTTTCAGCTTTGTACAATGTGCAAATATGCGCCTTGTGGGTCCTGCTAACAGCTAATTGGTGAGGTGTCAGGTGTTGGACTAGCCACCGTTTTGATATTGATGACAAAGAAAATATCATTAATGTAAGAGACCTGGACAATTCCTTTAACCCCTTTATAACCCAAGGTGGTTTGCACATTAATGACAAGGCCAATTTTTAAAATTCTGACCACTGTCAATTTATGAGGTAATTACTCTGGAACTCATCAACGGATCCCCCTGATTCTGAGATTGTTTTTTCATGACATATTGTACTTCATTATTTTGTTAAAATTTCTTCGATATCACTTGTGTTTATTTGTGAAAAAAATGGAAATTTGTCAAAAATTTAGCAATTTTCAAAATTTTAATTTTTATGCCCTTAAATCAGAGAGATATGTCACACAAAATAGTTAATAAATAACATTTCCCACATGTCTACTTTACATCAGCACAATTTTGGAACCAAATTTTTTTTTATTAGGGAGCTATATGGGTTAAAAGTTGACCAGCGATTACTCATTTTTCCAACAAAATGTACAAAACCATTTTTTTTAGGGACTACATCACATTTGAAGTCACTTTGAGGGGTCTTTATGACAGAAAATGCCCAAAAGTGAAACAATTCTAAAAACTGCACTACTCAAGGTGCTCAATACCATATTCAAAAAGTTTATTAACCCTTCACGTGCTTCACACCAATTAATTAAACGTGAAAGGAAAAAATAAACATTTAACTTTTTTTCACAAAAATGTTATTTTAGACCCCAATTTTTTTATTTCCACAATGGTACCAAGAGAAATTGGACCCCAAAAGTTGTTGTGCAATTTCTTGTGAGTACGCCAATATCTCATATGTGGGGAAAAGCCATTGTTTGGGCGCACGGCAGGGCTCGGAAGAGAAGGAGCGCCAATTGACGTTTTCAATGTAAAACTCGCTGGAAATGAAAGCAGACCCCATGTCGCGTTTGGAGAGCCCCTGATATGCCTAAACAGTGAAACCCCCCCACAAATGACCCTATTTTGGAAACTAGACCCCTTAAGGAACTTATTTAGATGTGTGGTGAGCACTTTGAACCCCCAAGTGTTTTGCAAAAGTTTATGACGTAGAGCCAAAATCATTTTTTTTCCACAAAAATGATCTTGTAGCTGCAATATTTTTATTTTCACAAGGGTACTAGGAGAAATTTAACTCCAAATGTTGTTGTTCAATTTCTCCTGAGTACGCTCATACCTCATATATTGGAGAAAGCCATTGTTTGGGTGCACGGCAGGGCTCGGAAGAGAAGGAGCGCCAATTGACGTTTTCAATGTAAAACTCGCTGGAATTGACAGTGGACCCCATGTCGCGTTTGGAGAGCCACTGATGTGCCTAAACAGTATAAACCCCCCACAAATGACCCAATTTTGGTAACTAAACCCCTCAGGGAACTTATTTAGATGTGTGGTGAGCACTTTGAACCCCAAAGTGTTTTGCAAAAGTTTATGACGTAGAGACGTAAAAAAAACAAACATTTTTTTTCCACAAAAATGATCTTTTAGCCGCAATATTTTTATTTTCACGAGGGTACTTGGAGAAATTGGACTCCAAATGTTGTTGTTCAATTTCTACTGAGTACGCTGATACCCCATGTGTTGGAGAAAACTACTGTTTGGGCGCATGTCAGTGCTCGGAAGAGAAGGAGTCACGATTTTGAATGCAGACTTTGATGGAGCAGTCTGCGGGCGTCATGTCACGTTCTCAGAGCCCCTGATATGCCTAAACAGTGGAAATGCCCAATAAGTGCCCCCTTTTTGGAAACTAGACTCCCAATGAATTTATCTAGATGTGTGGTGAGCCCATTGAACCCCCAGGTGCTTCACAGAAAATTATAATGTTGACTTGTGAAAATAATAAAAAAAAAATTTCTACAAAAATGCAAAAAAAAATATTTTTGCAAGGGTATCAGGAGAAATTGCACCCCTTAAGTTGTTGTGCAATTTCTCCTGAGTACGCTGATACCCTATGTGTTGGAGAAAACTACTGTTTGGGCGCATGTCAGGGCTCGGAAGGGAAGGAGTGATGCTTTTGAATGCAGACTTTGATGGAACGATCTGTGGGCGTCATGTCACGTTCTCAGAGCCCCTGATGTGCCTAAACAAATGCCCAACAAGTGTCCCCTTTTTTGAAGTGATAGTTGATTTTTGAATCATATAATATAGTGTCATATGTCAGTTGTGTAGGACAACCTAACTAACACTACACAACTGACGTATGACAACCTGAAGAACACTACGTCAGCTGCGTAGTGTTCGTCAGGATGTCATACGTCAGAAATTTATTTAGTAGTCCATGGAAGGGTGGTACCTTTTGAAGCATTCTTTCATGCACAGGCCAGGTTTGTCGGGGCAGGTGTCACATTGATAAGTGGTGTCCTTGCGTATTTTCCTTTTATAACACACTCGGCACCTCTTTTGTGACTTACCTTTTTTTCCGCCGTGAGGGATCTCCCCTGGGAAATGATGGCCTGGTACAATTCGAGATCCTTCAGTTCCAGAAGTACTGGGGCCCGCTCCGTCACTGCTGCCAAATATCAGGGCCTTAGGGCCTTGATAACTGTCTCCTGGAAGTGAAGGTACGATGCAGAAGTCTGGCCTGCACATTGTGACAGAAGGAAAGCGTTGTGCATTGCCATCTGTATGATATGCACGGCCAGCTTCTTATACCATACCTTGGCCTATCTCAAAGCACTGTGCGGCTGGAGGACTTGATCAGAGAGATCAACTCCCCCATGTACTTGTTGTACCCCACTACACAGTCTGGTTTGGCGACCTGTGTAGTGGAACCTCGTACAATGCTGAGGGTGCTGCCATCACCATGTATGGTGGTCAAGAAAAGGACATCCCTCTTGTCCTTGTACTTGACCATCAGCAGGTGGTCACTACATTGGGCTCTGCTCTCACCCCTTCTGAGCAGCTGCCCAATTAGCGTCTTTGGGAGGCCTCTCTGATTTTTGTAGACAGTACTGCTGTACGTCGCACAGAGAGGGACTTGAAGAGAGGGGCACTGGTATAAAAGTTATCCACGTACAGGTGATAACCTTTATCCAGCAATGGGTGCACCAAGTCCCACACAATTTTCCCACTCACTCCCAGAACAGGGGGGCATTCAGTGGGTTCAATCCGGGAGTCCTTCCCTTCATAAACTCTAAACTTGTGAGTGTACCCTGAGGTACTCTCACACAGTTTATACAGCTGTATTCCTTACCTGGCCCTCTTACTGGGCAGGTACTGCCAGAATCCAAGCCGCCCCTTAAAAACGATTAAGGACTCATCCACACAGATGTCCCTTTGAGGCACATACTCTTCAGCAAATTTGTTGTTGAAGTGTTCGATGACCGGCGAACTTTGAAAAGACGATCAAAGTTCGGGTCATCACGTGCAGGACACCTTGCATTATCTTGGTAATGCAAGAACTTGTGGATGGCCTGAAAACGTTTCCAGATCATGACCATTCAGAACACTGGAGTGTTATAAAAAACATCAACACTCCAGTATTGCCGAAGTTCTGGCTTCTTTAGGATCCCCATAAGAAGGACCAGGCCCCAAAACTTCATCATTTCTACTGTGTCTACAGGAGACCAGTTAGAAAATGATGAAGAGGGGTTTTGTTCCAAAAATTGAAGAGCGTATACATTAGTTTGGCCCACCATGAGGTTTACAAAATCCTCAGAGAAAAAGACTTTGAAAAAGTCTATTTCTGTGAGGCCGGTAGTGTCTAACTTGATTCATGATTTCGCCACAAAATCAGGAATCAGTGGCTCATAATCTTCGGGGGGTGAGGCCCATATGGGATCAGTAGTGGGAGGCGCTGGATCATCTTCTCTCCTGCGATGACTGTGGGGCGGTCCAGCAGCACCTGAGGAGGAAGAGGAGGAAGCAGAGGAGGGAGAGGAAGATGATGAGGAGGAGGAAAAATAAAGAAATGTGGGATCCTCGCCCTCGCTGTCAGTGTCAGAGACAAGAAAAGCGTATGCCTTCTCCGCTGAATAGCGAGTTTGGGATGAGCGGGACATTTTTTGTTATGTATGTGGTATGTGTCAGTACTTTATTTAGAGTGTGTGTTAGTACTTTATTTAGAGCGTGTGGAAAAAGGAAATACTGTATGTGGTGCAAACAGCGAGCACAAGTGTGGATTGAACTATGTCACCGATCAACATTCGGCGGCTGCTGGATGTGCGCACGGATGTGTGGGGAGTTGGAAGAGGGGAATTGGGGTGGATGAGGAGAGATCAGAGATGGACTTACCAAAGTCTTCTCTGTTCTTCTTTCAGCAGCAGGAGACCGGGAGCCCGGAGCAGGAGCCCGGAGCAGAAGCCCGAGAGCCCGGAGCAGGAGACCGGGAGCCCGGAGCAGGAGGCCGGGAGCCCAGAGCAGGAGCCTGGAGCAGGAGACCGGGAGCCCAGAGCTGGAGCCCGGAGCATGAGACTGGGAGCCCGGAAGCCTGGAGCAGGATCCCGGGAGCCAGGACCAGGAGACCGGGAGCCCGGAGCAGGAGACCAGGAGACCAAGAGATGGAGCCAGGAGCAGGAGACGGAGACCAGGAGACCGGGAGCAGGAGACGGGGAGCCCAGAGCAGGATACTGGTACTGGAGCTGGAGATCAGAACCAAGAGAATTAACAGGGACACTGTGGGAAGGGTGCTAAAAAGACAGGGGAGTGGGGAGAGGGGGATTGGGATGGATGAGGGGAGATCAGAGATGGACTTACCAAAGGGTCAGCAGGATCAGCAGCAGGACCAGAACAGAAGACAGGGAGCCCAGAGCAGGAGCCTGGAGCAGGAGACAGGGAGCCCAGAGCAGGAGACTGGGAGCCCGGAAGCCTGGATCAGGATCCCGGGAGCCAGGACCAGGAGACCGGGAGCCCGGAGCAGGAGACCAGGAGACCAAGAGATGGAGCCAGGGGAGAGGGCGATTGGGGTGGATGAGGGGAGATCAGAGATGGACTTACCAAAGGATCAGCAGTAGGACCGGAACAGAAGACCCAGACAGGAGCCGGAGGCAGGAGACCGGGAGCCCGGCACTGGAGACTGGGAGCCCGGAGCAGGAGACTGGGAGCCCAGCGCAGGAGACCAGGAGCAGCGCAGGAGACCATTAGTGGAGCTGGAGCCGGGACCAGAGCTGGAGACCACTGCAGGATGCACAAAAAGAAAATGGTGGGAAAGGGGGTAAAAAGAGGGGGGAGTGGGGATTGGGGTGGATGAGGGGAGAACAGACTTACCAAAGTCTTCTCTGTTCTTCAGCAGGATCAGCAGCAGGCTCTGGAGCAGGATCTGTTTCAGGAACCACAGCAGGTCAGGAGCAGGATACTCATGACGCCGGAGCAGAAGATCCAGGAGCAGCAGCAGCAGCGACTGGAGCAGGTGAGAAGATGGTCTTGTGGTGTCCCAGAATATTCTGTGGCACTACAAGGCCCAGCGACAGACAATTCAGACGTGACCGCTCTGCAGAAATCCTCACCAAGTGTGAAGGTCTGCAGGGCGGTCACAGGGGGGTGATAGGGGGGTGACAGGCCGGTCACCACCCAGTCACCTCCCGGTCAAGTAATCTGATTAGATCGATCGATGATGACATTGATCGCTCCAATCAGAATACCTGAATACAGGTGACCCAGCAGTCACAGGGAGGTGCCACCTCCCTGTGACCCCCTGTGGTGCATGCTCTGCCCCAGCCATCTAATTGGTGACATTGATCGCACCAATCAGACATGGCTGGGTCAGAGCATGCACCACAGGGGGTCACAGGTGACACCTCTCTGTGACCACCTGGTCACCTGTATTCATGTTCTCTGATTGGAGCGATTGATGTCATCATCGATCGCTCCAATCCCAGCAGTCTGGTGGCTTTACATTCATTACATGGGGTTATGGGGCGGTGACAGGCAGGTCACAAGCCGGTCACCGCCCCATGACCGCCCTGTCACCGCGCGGTCGCGCTACGATTGGTATGATCGATGTGAGCACTTTGGGTCCAGGGCTGGGGTCTCTTAGTAACAGCCTAGGATCGGTGCTCTTACCAGCTGCAAATCACTGTTTCCGGCAATCACATTGTCGGAAACAGTGAGAAATGCTGTGATTGAACAGCCAATCACAGCAATCGCTGGTGCCGGGGGGGCGGCGACACCCCCCAGGTTGACGGCGCCATCCACCTAGAGGTGAGATGGCGCCGGAAATTAAATGTGATCACCGCGACTTCGGACGCGGTGCCGCATTAAAGATATGACGTACTAATACGTATCAGGCTCTAAAGTCCCAGGGCACAGATAAGTATTAGTACGTCTTGGGCTTTAAAGAGGTTAATATACAAATTGCTATATATAGTGTTTCTTTTCTATTACATAGTGATAAGTATTTAATAGCGCACGAATATTGTTGAAATGTCAATATAATTCATAGCAAAGAATATTAGTTCAAGTCTGAGAATACGGAGGGATTTCACTATATGAAAGCTCATTTAAATGTGTAAGACCACAAGTAAGTAGGAATAATTTGTATTTGTTTCAGTATTTATATTACAGTATTACAGTAGATAAGTGTTTGGAAATGTTGTATATTGTAAAGAGGGTGTGCTTGACAATAAATTATCAATTATTAATTGATCAAATGTATACATGGGCAAACCACAATTTACAAAATAGTATGACCAATGGCGTTTTAGGAGCTGTGCATTTAATTATGTATTTATTTGTGTAGTTGATGTGTATATATGCGATTTTAAGATGTTTACATTGTTTATTTCATGGTAGTTTGTATATTCTAGTTCTAAGACCTAGCCATGTAGAAACATAAAATGAGTAATAACATCTAAGATTTGCTAAGCGGCTTAGTGTTTTGTCCAAATATAGGGTAAATAATAAGATGTTCCACATTAAAAGCATTTGTCCACATAAAAGCCACATTTCATAATCTATCAATCCATCTATATATATATAATTATCTATCTAATTTATCTATCTATATATCTAATTACCCATCTAATTTATCCATTATCTATCTATATATCTAATTATCTATTATCTATCTTTATCTCTAATTATCTATCTATCTAAAAAATAAAAACCATGCAGCTCTCCAATTATAGCAAAAGAAAAAGTGGACTTTTATTAGCACATGTGGTGACGTTTTGGTTACAATGAACCTTTACCAAGCAATGAGTGAATACATACAGGAAGTATATGTAGCAGTGTTACATCAATGTGCAATTATGAGTAGTGTTGAGCCACCCCCGTAGTGTTCGAGTTCGGTTCGGTTCGTCGAACACCCGTGTGTTCGCCGAACTGTTCGTCGAACTGTTCGTCGAACACCTTCGAACACCGTTAAAACCAATGGCAGGCAAACAAAAACACATAGAAACACATAGAAAACACCTTCAAAGGTGTCCAAAAGCTGACAAACTGCTCAGAAGACATAACTAACACATGGAAAAGTGACAAGTACATATAGTCATGCGAAAAGAAAAGAGGTGGAGGAGTAAAAGGAGGGGGAGACACAGATATAGGCATGTCATGCCCTTCTAAAATCCAAAAAGTGAGAAGCCGACACGGCCAGTCCGCTCCTGCCCGTGCCACCTCCGTGTCGCCGGGTTTGTGCCAGAGCCACGGTGAACCCTGATGGCCAGCCCCCCTCTCCCAATACTGGTGCCTGTCCGCTGGTGGGTCGAGTGAGCCCCCCTGTGGTGGAGGCAGCTCTAAGCTTTTTAATTTAAATTGTCTCTCTAATTTGAATGAATACACTTTAAATCCATTTACAAGGATCTATTGGAGGGCAAGTCTCATGCCAGCAGCCGCGTAATTCCAGCTCCAGTAGCGTCCACTAAAGCTGCTGCAGTTAAAAAGCTTTTATAAGGATCGAGCTCGGCTGTCCACCGCAAGGCATCCTACTGCCAGTCCCAGCCCCTATGCCTTGGGGTGCCTCCTGATGCTCTTCACTAAGTATCCCGTGGTCCCGAAGCATTTCCTTTGAAAAAATGAAGTGTCCAAACTACAGGTGGTGTAGCTTGCTTAACAGCCGGGATAATCCGCTGACTAGCAGACCCTGCTACTAGGCACAAAGTATTTCCTGGGCTAGATGCAGTTAAAAATTTGTAATTAGATACTCTCGTTGGATGCTGAGAAAGCATTCCATAGAATCTCCTGGCACGCCATATATGATTCTCTTAAAAAGCTTGGGGTAGGGGTCTAGGGGACCCTTTTATAGCCAAAATCACGGCCCTGTATCACAATACGTCACCTAGGCTGAAGATAAATGGAACTGTAGCACCCTGAGGGCTCGGTTGCTACAGAGGTATTGCACCTCACCCAGAGGTGTGATATCTCACTCTCAGGTAAGGATGTAGTGTGGATCAGGACCCGACACCTGCAGGCATTACAACACATTGCCGTGGGGCAGGGCGACCAATATGCCCCTGAGATGGGCACGACAGTCCCTGTCCCTAGCTGGAGTGGGGGGAGGGAACACTGAGGAAGGGGAACCCTGTAGTGCAGGAGCAGGGAGGAAGCAGTTCCTGGGTGCATTGAGAAGGGAGTATAAAAGGTGGGCACCATCTTAGTTCAGTGCAGAGAAGTCTGAGCAGAAGTGGCAGGGAGCAGGGGCTCTGCATGAGCTCTGCTTCGGAGGCGGGCCTAGTAACAGAGGCCCAGGCCTGGAAGAGGGAGAAGGAAGGAAGAGGAGCGGATAAGGCTCCAGGAACGAGGAACGAAGGGATCTCAGGGGTGCGGACGGGCGAGTCGCCACCGCATGCCAGAATCCACCTGCGTGGAGGGGTCAGGCAAAAGGGGGAGACCGGTCCCCGAAACTAGTGGAGGCAGGAAACGACCCTCAGCTAGAAACAGGAGGCTGTGACATTTTATGTGGCGCAGCCCCTCGCTACACCCGCTAGGAAGGCACCACATAGGGTCAGGGAAACTGGCGCCAAGTTTACCAAGAGGAGGCCCGAGGCAGCCGGACAGAAGGGTTGGTAAGAAAGGCCAGACAAAGGACACACAAAGGGGGTCCTGTGAAGTGCTCCAAAGTTATCTGGGAGTTGTCTGAGCCCCTCACCTGGTGAGCACAGTACGACGTGGGCAGCCGTTACCTGCAGACGTGGTCTGGATAATAAGAACTGTGAGTAAAGGCCCTGGACTGCATCACTGACTACGTGTCATTACTGCTGCTGCCCTGCACCATCACCCCCATCCTCCGCATACACTGCCCTGAGGCTATACTCCTCCCGTGTGGAGTTATGCTACGCTCTGCTGCACCCACAACACCAGCCTCAGCGGTCTGCCCTGGAGCGGCGGTTCACTCTGACCGCAATCCACGGGTGGCATAGTCGGACATTTAAACATCAAAACCACATAAATAGTTCCGCCACTGGTTTGACCGCCCTGAGCCACGGAACCGGGTTGCCGCCACGGAGACTACAACCACCAGCATCCACCAAAAAGGGTCCGGCTCCGGGTGTCCCAAGGCCCAGGGGGCGCGTCAGAACATTTTCATCACCTTTCACAATCACCAATGGGACAAGGCAGGGATGTTCTCTGTCCCCTCTCTTATACATCCTAGTGACGGAGCACCTGCTCTCATCAATTCGCCATAACCCCAATATTAGGTGGATTGAGGTGGGAGGCACCGAGTACAAGTGCTCTCTATTTGCTGATGATGTCCTAGTATATATCACTCAATCACATATATCCATCCATGCTGTTATGGCTGAAATAGATCACTTTGTTATATGGTCAAATTTTAAAATCAATGCAGCGAAGTCTGAGGCCCTCGATGTCTCCCTCCCCAAATCCATATAGGATTCCATCCAGTCCAACTTTCCCTTTGCCTGGCCCTCACAGGGTATCAAATACTTAGGAATTCCTATTCATAGAGACCTCTCCCATCTATGTTATCTAAATTTTGGGCCCTTTATTGAACAACTCCATACAGACCACGGTTGGAAAGTTAGAACTGTAAGATTCACTACGTGAACCACTGGTGTTTTGTGGAAAAGCACATGTACACTGTGTTCCAAATTATTATGGAAAAAGTGTTTAGGAGTGATAAGGGAAGAATTTGTTTGTTTGTCAGTTAAACTCATTGATGGTGATGTGTGTCAGGGCTCTTTATATCACTGTAAGCAATTGCAGACACCAGTGCTAATTAGTTTGTCAGGTGTGTCCAATGAAAGGCAAGACTACTTAAGAAGGCTCTCTCACATTATTCAGCAGCCTACATTTTCTGCCAAAATGGGAAAGAAAAAGGATGTGTCGGCTGCTGAGAAGCAACAAATTGTGGAGTGTTTAGGTCAAGGCATGACTACAATCAACATTGTGCGATGATCAGGATGAAGTGTCTTGGCAATCAAGAAGTATGCAGCTGATTCACAGTACACACGTGTGCGTGCTGATAAGGGCAAATTGAGGACTCTTTCCTACAGGCAATTACGTCAGGTTGAAAGAGCAGCGGCAAAAAAGCCTTGTCATAGCAGCAGACAAGTTTTTGAAGCTGCTTGTGCCTCCAACGTCCCCCGAACAACAAGATGCAGGGTCCTTCAGAGGTTTGCAGCTGTGCATACGCCATCCTGTCGACCTCCTCTATCCACTTCACACAAGCAGAAACGGCTCCAGTGGGCCAAACATTACATGAAGACTGATTTCAAAACTGTTTTGTTCACGGATGAGTGCCGTGCAGCGCTCGATGGTCCAGATGGATGGAGTGGAGGATGGCTGGTTGATGGACACCCCACGCAAACACGGCTACAGCGCCAACAAGGAGGAGGTGGAGTAATGTTTTGGGCTGGAATCATGGGGAGAGAGATTGTCGGCCCCTTTAGGATCCCTGAAGGCGCTAAAGATGAACTCCATAATGTATGTGGATTTTCTCAAACAGCACTTCCTGCCATGGTTCAAGAAGAAGAACCGTGTATTTCACAGCAAGATCATTTTTCTGCACGATAATGCACCATCTCATGCTGCACATAAAACATCTGCATCTCTGGCTGATATGGGCATAAAAGGGGACAAACTTATGGTGTGACCCCCATGCTCCCCTGACCTCTACCCCATTCAGAACCTCTGGAGCATCATCAAAAGGAGTGTCTATGATGGCGGGAGGCAGTTCACATCTAAGCAACAGCTCTGGGAGGGTATTCTGTCCTCATGCAAAACAATTGAAGCAGAAACCATCCAAAACCTGACAAATTCAATGGACGAGAGAGTTCAGAAGCTCCTTTCGAACAAGGGGTCCTATGTGAAAATGTAACATCTCCTAGAATAAAGTTTTGAGTTGAAAACTGTTTGATTTCAGTTTCTAACAACCTGCTAATGCTTATAATTTCAAAAATGAACATTTTTTTGGTCTTTATTAAAATGAAAAGGTTGATCGAAAAGTTTGGGGGATCTAAGAGTGTGGCAACCCAGTAGTCATGATCACTTCGAATTCTGACAATATGAGGGTCATGCTGCAGGTAGTGCAGCAAGAAGGCACTTATGTGTCTTGCGCATCTCGGAGCCCCAAAATTATTTTCCGGGCTAGATGCAGCTAAAAATTATTTTTAATTTTAAATCTGGTGGAGCTTATTATAGATGGCCTAATAGGATCAGTGCTGCACACTGCTACAAAGCCCAAATTATTTTCCAGTCAAGATACAGATAAACATGATTAGTAATTTGAAAGCTTAAAACGGTTGGTAGGGTGATTTTAAACAATCATCAAGCTTTTACTCTCCCCAGGATGACACAGGGGTAGAAAAGTCGTTTCGGATCCATGATTTGTTCATCTTTATGAACGTGAGTCTGTCTACATTATCAGTGGAGAGCCGCGTGCGCTTATCTGTCAGCACACCACCAGCAGCGCTGAACACACGTTCAGACAGAACGCTGGCTGCGGGGCATGACAAGATCTCCAAGGCGTAAGTGGCTAGCTCCGTCCATTTATCCAGATTGGAAGCCCAAAAAGAGCAAGGGTCCAGTGACACAGTCGTGGCTTCAATGTTTACTTGGAGATACTCCTGTACCATCGTCTCTAGGCGTTGACTATGTGTCAGACTTCTTGTCTCCTGTGGCCTTGCAAAGGATGGGCTAAAAAAGTGGTGAAATGATTCCGCAAAATTGATGTTACCACCAGATACTGTGGTTCTGTTACGGTTTGAGTGCTGAACACTTGACGGTCCCACGGTTGGCAAGTTGGAACTGTGAGATTCACTACGTGCACCACTGGTATTTTGTGGAAAAGCACATGTAAGATTCTGCAACAGTCTCTGCTGATACTCCTGCATGCGTGCATCCCTTTCTATAGCAGGAATAATTTCTGCAAATTTACTTTTGTACCGGGGATCTAACAGTGTGGCAACCCAGTAGTCAGGATTATTTCTAATTCTCACAATTCGAGGGTCATGTTGCAGGTAGTGCAGCAAGAAGGCACTCATGTGTGTTGCGCATCCAGGAGCACCAAGTCCCTGTTGTGTTGGTGGCGAGGTAACAATCATGCTTCCTTCCTCTGTCCTCTCCCCCCAACCTCGCACAACAGAAATGTGATCAAGGTCTCCCTCATCTGATGAGTCTTCCATCAGTTCGTCCTCCACTTCTTCCTGGGCTCCTGCACCTTCCTCACTAGTTTGGCTGCTACCATGCGCCCTGGTAAAACCATCTCCCCCACCCTCACATGCCTGCCGCCTTGGTGCTGCCGACCGTCTGGACCTTGCAGATGTTAGCCCTTCCGCATACAACTCCTCCTCCTCTACTTCCTCCACCTCCTCTTGTGCCACCACCTGACTCCGAATTCTGTTTAACATGTGCTCCAGCATGTAAATCACCGGAATAGTCATGCTGATAATGGCATCGTCAGCACTAAACATCTTCGTCGCCATTTCAAAACTGTGCAGAAGGGTGCATAGGTCCCTGATCTGAGACCACTCCTCCAGCGTGATTTGCCCCACCTCTGAATCTCGTTGGCCCAGGCTATACGTCAGAACGTATTGCACCAGGGCTTGTCGGTGCTGCCACAGTCGCTGCAACATGTGCAGAGTTGAATTCCACCGGGTAGGCACATCGCATTTTAGCCGGTGAAGTGGCAGGCCCAACGACTTCTGTAGAGATGTAAGTCGCTGAGCTGCGGGATGCGAACGGCAGAAGTGAGCACACAGCGACCGTGCCCTCTGCAGAAGGCCATCTAGTCTGGGATAGTGGGCTAAAAATTGCTGGACAACCAGGTTCAACACGTGAGCCATACAAGGCACGTGTGTGACATTGCCCCGGCGAAGGGCTGCACCCAGGTTTGCAGCATTGTCGCACACGGCCTTCCCTGGTTTCAGGTCCAGTGGAGACAACCATTCATGAAATTGGTTCTCCAGAGCTGACCACAACTCCTCAGCTGTGTGACTCACATTTCCCAGACATTTCAATGTAAAAACCGCCTGATGACGTTGAGCCCTACTGCCAGCATAGTAAGGAGGTGTGCAGGATCCCTTCTGCGCAGTTAGAAAGCTTGTGGCATGACCAGACAGGCTTTGGGTGCAGGTGGAAGACCGAGATGAGGTTGAGGAGGCAGAAGCAGTGGAGGAACTTTGACATAAAGAGGATTGACGCACAACTCGTGGGGACGGCAAGACTTGGACAGCAGCCCCTTGTCCTGCTGTCACCATAGTTACCCAGTGCCCAGTCAGCGACATGTAACGCCCCTGTCCATGCCTACTCGTCCAAGTGTCTGTGGTGAAATGCACCCTGTCACACACAGAGTTTCTCAAAGAAGCGGTGATGTTTTGTGCGACATGCTGGTGGAGCGCAGGCACACCTTTCTTTGAGAAGTAGTGCCGACTGGGCATCTGGTACTGGGGCACTGCGACGGACATAAGGTCTCGAAAATCCTCTGTGTCCACCAGGCGGAAAGGCAGCATTTCTGTAGCCAAGAGCTTGCAGATGGTGAAATTCAACCTCTTAGCTTTCTCATGGCTAGGAGGAAATGGTATTTTACTTGTCCACATCTGAGGGACCGAGGGCTGGCTATTGTGCTTAGACGGGGTTGATAAGGGTGTCCCCGGCAAACTGCCGGTCTGTGAGGAAGATGCAGGCGGACATGTTAGGTTGCCTTGATCCAAAGGTGGTGCTATCGATGTCGGACAGCGCTCAACACCAGCTGCTGTTACCACCTCCAAAGAAAATGATGACCTGCCAATCACGCTGGCTGTTGCGGGTAAAGAGGTGGCAGGTCTGCGCCCCAAAACAGGTGTGACTGCTGTCCCCCCAGTCACAGAGGATGAAGAGGCCGCGGATGCACAAGATATGGCAGACGGTGGTTGGCCCGGCCGGCTAGGCCGCATTGTAGCACACTGAGCTTCCCACTGCAACTTATGCTTCATGTCCATGTGCCGGTTCATGCATGAAGTACTCAAAGTATGTATTTTTTGGCCTCTACTTAGCTTTTGCTGACAAATGTTACAGATAACACGAGTTGGGTCATCTTTATCGATCTGAAAAAATGCCTAGGCTATGCAAGGCTTAGCACCCATGCGACCTGAAGAGCCACCACGACTTGTGGTGAGAGGCAGAGTTGTGTTTGAGGATGCAGTTGTTGACGTGCTTCCAGTACTACGTCTCTGTCCAGGAAGGCGCAACCTGACCTCGTCGTCACTAGCATCTTCCTCCACCTCCTCTGCTGACCTCATCTCTTGGCTGACTGTGGGTTGACAGTAAGTGGGATCTCCAACCTCATCATCATCACCCTGTGTGTTATCACACCCGTCGTCCTCAGAGCCAACCTGTTCCTGCCCTGACAAAAAACTAAAGTTGTCGCTCCAATCAGGTATTTGAGTCTTATCATCGTCTTCCTAATTGTCTCCACCAACAGGAGTTACAGTTTGGGAATGAGGGTCAGAACCTTCTGCGTCTGGTCCTGGATCCGACTCATAAAGATTCTGGGCATCAGTGCAGATCATTTCCTCGTCTGGATTCACAGAAGCGCTGTAGTCGACCTCTGATTCCCAGGCTATAGTATGAGTAAACAGCTCTGCAGACTCAACCATCTGTTCTACCTCATACTCAGACGGGCAGCTGGAGATTTGGGAGCTGTGAGGAAGCAAGTGCGATTTGGGTGACACCTTTGAGGACTGGAGTATTTGTGATGTTGAAGTTGATGTGGAGGAGAGCCCACTTAAAGGAGCACTTGATATCCGTTGAAGCACCTGCTGTTTTTGTGCCTCATCTGGAATTTGTAGCGATTGGCGTGGCCGTAAGAAAGGGATCTTATCACATTGTCCGCTAAAAGAAGTAGACATTTTAGTTTGGCTGGAAGATGGTCTTTCTTCTGCAGATGTTACTGCTGCTTTAACACCTACCCCACGGACACAACCTTTTTTCCCCTTCCCAACACGCCTATTCCCCTTTCCACCAGCAGCAGGCCTTTTTCCACTCATTTTGGTGGTTAACTAATTCACAACTCTGGAGTTGTTTGCACAAAAAAACAATGGATGGTAACCGAGCAGAGCTGAGTGGCCAAACTGTGGTATTAGGCCAAAACTATTGGCTGGGTTAGATGCAGAAAAAAATATATTCAGTTTGCAACCTGATGGAGGTCAGTATAGATGGACTAATAGAGAAAGTCCGACACACTGCTACAAGGCCAAATATTTTTTCAGAGGTAGATGCAGAAAAAAATTATATTCAGTTTGCAACCTGATGGAGGTCTGTATAGATGGATTAATAGAACAAGACCCACACACAGCTAGAAGCCCAATATTTTTTCAGAGGTAGATGCAGAAAAAAATATATTCAGTTTGCAACCTGATGGAGGTCAGTATAGATGGACTAATACAACAAGTCCCACACACAGCTAGAAGCCCAATATTTTTTCAGAGGTAGATGCAGAAAAAAATATATTCAGTTTGCAACCTGATGAAGGTCAGTATAGATGGACTAATACAACAAGTCCCACACACAGCTAGAAGACCAAATATTTTTTCAGAGGTACTGTAGATGCAGATACAAATTATTTTTAATTTGCAACCTGATGGAGGTCAGTATAGATGGACCAATACAACAAGTCCCACACACAGCTAGAAGCCCAAATATTTTTTCAGAGGTACTGTAGATGCAGATAAAAATTATTTTTAATTTGCAACCTGATGGAGGTCAGTATAGATGGACTAATACAACAAGTCCCACACACAGCTAGAAGCCCAAATATTTTTTCAGAGGTAGATGCAGAAAAAAATATATTCAGTTTGCAACCTGATGGAGGTCAGTATAGATGGACTAATACAACAAGTCCCACACACAGCTAGAAGCCCAAATATTTTTTCAGAGGTACTGTAGATGCAGATAAAAATTATTTTTAATTTGCAACCTGATGGAGGTCAGTATAGATGGACTAATAGATAAAGTCCGACACACTGCTAGAAGGCCAAATATTTTTTCAGAGCTAGATGCAGAAAAAAATTATATTCAGTTTGCAACCTGATGGAGGTCAGTATAGATGGATTAATAGAACAAGACCCACACACAGCTAGAAGCCCAATATTTTTTCAGAGGTAGATGCAGAAAAAAATATATTCAGTTTGCAACCTGATGGAGGTCAGTATAGATGGACTAATACAACAAGTCCCACACACAGCTAGAAGCCCAAATATTTTTTCAGAGGTACTGTAGATGCAGATACAAATTATTTTTAATTTGCAACCTGATGGAGGTCAGTATAGATGGACTAATACAACAAGTCCCACACACAGCTAGAAGCCCAAATATTTTTTCAGAGGTACTGTAGATGCAGATATAAATTATTTTTAATTTGCAACCTGATGGAGGTCAGTATAGATGGACTAATACAACAAGTCCCACACACAGCTAGAAGCCCAAATATTTTTTCAGAGGTAGATGCAGAAAAAAATATATTCAGTTTGCAACCTGATGGAGGTCAGTATAGATGGACTAATACAACAAGTCCCACACACAGCTAGAAGCCCAAATATTTTTTCAGAGGTAGATGCAGAAAAAAATATATTCAGTTTGCAACCTGATGGAGGTCAGTATAGATGGACTAATACAACAAGTCCCACACACAGCTAGAAGCCCAAATATTTTTTCAGAGGTACTGTAGATGCAGATAAAAATTATTTTTAATTTGCAACCTGATGGAGGTCAGTATAGATGGACTAATAGAGAAAGTCCGACACACTGCTAGAAGGCCAAATATTTTTTCAGAGCTAGATGCAGAAAAAAATTATATTCAGTTTGCAACCTGATGGAGGTCAGTATAGATGGATTAATAGAACAAGACCCACACACAGCTAGAAGCCCAATATTTTTTCAGAGGTAGATGCAGAAAAAAATATATTCAGTTTGCAACCTGATGGAGGTCAGTATAGATGGACTAATACAACAAGTCCCACACACAGCTAGAAGCCCAAATATTTTTTCAGAGGTACTGTAGATGCATATACAAATTATTTTTAATTTGCAACCTGATGGAGGTCAGTATAGATGGACTAATACAACAAGTCCCACACACAGCTAGAAGCCCAAATATTTTTTCAGAGGTAGATGCAGAAAAAAATATATTCAGTTTGCAACCTGATGGAGGTCAGTATAGATGGACTAATACAACAAGTCCCACACACAGCTAGAAGCCCAAATATTTTTTCAGAGTTACTGTAGATGCAGATACAAATTATTTTTAATTTGCAACCTGATGGAGGTCAGTATAGATGGACTAATACAACAAGTCCCACACACAGCTAGAAGCCCAAATATTTTTTCAGAGGTACTGTAGATGCAGATAAAAATTATTTTTCATTTGCAACCTGATGGAGGTCAGTATAGATGGACTAATAGAGAAAGTCCGACACACTGCTAGAAGGCCAAATATTTTTTCAGAGCTAGATGCAGAAAAAAATTATATTCAGTTTGCAACCTGATGGAGGTCAGTATAGATGGATTAATAGAACAAGACCCACACACAGCTAGAAGCCCAATATTTTTTCAGAGGTAGATGCAGAAAAAAATATATTCAGTTTGCAACCTGATGGAGGTCAGTATAGATGGACTAATACAACAAGTCCCACACACAGCTAGAAGCCCAAATATTTTTTCAGAGGTAGATGCAGAAAAAAATATATTCAGTTTGCAACCTGATGGAGGTCAGTATACATGGACTAATACAACAAGTCCCACACACAGCTAGAAGCCCAAATATTTTTTCAGAGGTACTGTAGATGCAGATAAAAATTATTTTTAATTTGCAACCTGATGGAGGTCAGTATAGATGGACTAATACAACAAGTCCCACACACAGCTAGAAGCCCAAATATTTTTTCAGAGGTACTGTAGATGCAGATAAAAATTATTTTTAATTTGCAACCTGATGGAGGTCAGTATAGATGGACTAATACAACAAGTCCCACACACTGCTAGAAGCCCAAATATTTTTTCAGAGGTACTGTAGATGCAGATACAAATTATTTTTAATTTGCAACCTGATGGAGGTCAGTATAGATGGACTAATAGAGAAAGTCCGACACACTGCTAGAAGGCCAAATATTTTTTCAGAGCTAGATGCAGAAAAAATTATATTCAATTTGCAACCTGATGGAGGTCAGTATAGATGGATTAATAGAACAAGACCCACACACAGCTAGAAGCCCAAATATTTTTTCAGAGGTAGATGCAGAAAAAAATATATTCAGTTTGCAACCTGATGGAGGTCAGTATAGATGGACTAATACAACAAGTCCCACACACAGCTAGAAGCCCAAATATTTTTTCAGAGGTACTTTAGATGCAGATAAAAATTAGTTTTAATTTGCAACCTGATGGAGGTCAGTATAGATGGACTAATAGAATGATGCTATGCCCAAAAGATTTTACTTCACTAGGTGCAGTAAAAAAATTGGTATTCTTTACACAGGTGGTATATCTTGCAGCACAGATAGGCTACTCCACTGACTAACACACTCTGCAATAGGCCAAAAAGGATTAGCTTTGCTAGATTCAGCCAAATGCTGTGAAAAAAACTTGCACAGCACTGGCACAGACCTGCCTGGCAAAAACTGATAGGAACTGATGTAACCTAGTCCTGAAAAGGACTCCAATTACAATTAGTCTTTACTCCCACAACCTATCTATTTAAGAGCACAGACCTCCCTGATAAAAGTCGTAGGAAATGCTGTAACCTAGTCCTTAAAAGGACTGCAATCACAACTATTCCCTACTCCCAAGCTATCTGTATATTTGTGCGAAAATTGGCTTGAAATTAACAAGGTATAGCGCACACAGCAACAGCGGTGCCGTCTAACATGCAGCTGCAGCAGTGAGAAAATGGTGGCGACGGGGAAAATGGCTTGGTCTTATAGGGCAAGGACATGTGACATACACTGCCAATGACACATGCCCTTGCTTGTGTGAAAAAAAGCACTTCGCTCCGTGTTTGCGCTGCTGATAGGCTGACAGATTGCACCTCCCCACTGCAAATGCAGGAAAGAGAAAAAAAAATGGAGATCTTCATTGTTCCTGCAGAGATCCATCCCCTGCCCCTCCCCCCACCCCGCTGTACACTCAAACTGTGTATTAACATTAATTTTCATCATTACTGAGAAAAAATCCAGTTATGATTTTGGTGCACGAACAGTTATCGAACATAACCTCGAACAGCCGAATTTTTATCAAATTGTTCGTGTTCGCCGAACGGCTCGAACACCGCCCAAAACAGCTCGAATTTGAGATTGGCGAACAGTTCGAGTAGAACAACGCTCATCTCTAATTATGAGTTCATTAATATAAATACATCATAGTCATAGGGTACATAATATCATGTGCAAAATATAAAAATAATTTCATAGTGAATAAGGTACATTGAGTTATATCAGATATAATCAACGTATACATACATTGTTTAATGTAAAGTGTAATTGTTAAATCATATATGAAGACCTAAAAATTACCTTTTATTAATTAATACCTAAAAGGTCAGAAGGACCTGACCCAAACGGTCCAGGACACAAAAAATAGAAAAAAGACAAACAACACAATTATATTAAAACAATTCTGATTGCTCAAGAACAGACTAGCTGATATCCTAAGCTGTTCCTACACTCACCCTTCCTAGCAGCGGAGGTTGGCACCCTAGGGGGAAGCGTTGTGGCGACCCCGCTCCTCGGACGACTGTTGTCCGGTTTCATTTCCCTGCTCCCCCTGCTTAACTAAGGATTGTCCTGCTACATGGAATAAAGGATATTATTTTTTATGGAATGATGAGTGCTGTTTTTTTCTGCATATATTTATTACAATTATATATTATATTGAGGACATAAATGGTATTTTAAGGAGCAATTAGAGAATAAGATAATTATGTAATGTTATTCCATTTTAGGGTATCATGATCGTCACTAATTGAATATGAACCACGATCACCAAGGCATTTAGGTTACCGCCATTTCTGGAGACAGTGCCTGAGGAATTAAGAAGGGAGTCAAACAACTCTGCCGGATTATATCATCCCATCAAATTCTGGAGGTGATCCTGGGTGAACAATTGCAGAGGTAGCCAGCATCGTGACCGTAAAAATTCTTACCTTTTATGAGGTCTAAGGGGTAATATTTCGAGAGTGACATACCAGCTCTGGCATGCCAAGGTAAGGAGACTTATTCGCCGTGCAATGCTCCTCTAGGAAATGCAATATGCAAATTACCTCTTCCGAGATCGAGAGGACTTGATCTCTATAGTGCCACCTATTGGAAGCAGCAATCCTGCAAGTCACAATCGACCCTTTAGCGAGTCTTTCAATATGACTTAGGATAATAGCCAAATCAGAATCTCAATTGGCAGACACAATTTGCATGCCAGAGCCGGTATGCCACTCTCCACAAGAAGAAACGTTACCCCTTTGACCTCAGTCCAGAGCCTCTCACCTAGCCAAATCAGATCTCATATTTTGCACTGATGAGGAGCAATACCCCGAAACACTGTGTCTGCAAATTGAGATTCTGATTTGGCTATTATTCTAAATCATATTGCAAGAGTCGTTAAATGGTCGATTGCGCCTTGAAGGATCGCTGCTTCCAATAGGTGGCACCTTTAGCGTTCAAGTCCTCTCCATCTCGGAAGAGGCAATTTGCATATTAAATGTCCCAGAGGCGCATTGCATAGTGAATAAGCCTCCGGTGTGTCACTCTCCACAAGGAGAAACGTTACCCAGTAGACCTCAGTCCAGAACCTCTTACCTAGCCAAATCAGCTCTCATGCTTTTCACTGACGAGGACCAATAGTCCGAAACACTGTGTCTGCAAATTGAGATTCTGATTTGACTTATATCTTAAGTAATATTGCACGACTCGTTAAAGGGTCGATTGTGACTTATAGGATCGCTGCTTTGAATACAGTACAATGGCTGGGCACATTCATAATGCTATTAACTTGCAGATTTACCCCTTATCTACAGGTTAATAGCATTATCGAACATGACAGGTTCCTTGCTAGTTTAAAGTTTATTGTAAAATATGAAAAAGTCTACATACACAGCATATTATTTTTTGACATTTTTGTAACCTTATAAGGTCAGTGATGTTTTTGCAAAAATGTAAAAATCTAGGTATGACATATTTCTCCATAGGCTTCTTTATGAAACATCAAAAATGAAAAATAAAAAGTATCAAAAAAATAAAAAAAATAAAATCACAATTTTTTTTTATAAACACTCAAAGCACTAACAGTTTTATATTAATTTGAAATAAAGTATATGTGAAGGATCCCTTAATCTGGGTTGACCACTCCCAGAGGAAGCAACATGTGAAACACACATTGGAGTGTGAGATGGCAGGAGCAGCACTCAGCATGAATGCTGGTCGATAACCTGACTTAACTTTGTGCAACTTATCATCAGTTTACATTAGAATATGGTGGTCTATTGTTTGCTACTTGCAGATCTTTCATACATTTTATTTACATTTTTGTCCAGATACCTTATTGTATACTTGTGCACTGCACCACTTACTGGATACAAGCATGAGACTTCTTGCATGCAGGTGTCCTGCATTATAAGATTGTTTATACTCTGCATTGCACCTTATTTATTTCTGCAGTAGAGCATAGACGCCCATGGTCTTTGTGTTCCTTATATAACGATACCAATATCAATATAAAAACTTTCTGCACTTTATACAATTTATTGTGTATGAATTGGGGATCATATGCACTTTCACTTTATTTGTATCTGACGCGCCCCTGGGCCTGTGTCGCGCTGCGATGCGCACGCGGGAGCTTACCCGGAGCCGGATCTCTTGAGGGTTGTAGTCTCGTGGCGGCGACCCGGTCCGTGCCCAGGGAGTCAAACTGAGCGGCGATGTACTAGCAGTAGATGGTTGGTGACTACGCCACCCGTTGAATGCAGCTATGGAGCTGCCGCTGCAGGGCAGACCGCTTAGGCCGGTGGAAGGATGGTGCAGCGTGGATGGTATAACCCCCAACGGGAGGGGTATGGCCTCAGGGCAGCCGACGTGGATGATGGGGGTAGCAGGAACCACTCAGAGACGGTGCGGTGTAGTTCAGGGTCTTTACTGGTGACAAAGAAAGACCCTCCCGGAGTACTTGCTAGTGATAGGGGCCTGGTCAGTCCTTGAGCAGATGGGATTTCCCCTGGCCAGGCGGAGTTGTAGGCCTTCCCAACTAACTGTACTCTTCTGGCTACCTTGCTAGAGGCGGGAATAAGTAGCCCACGTCCCTGAGTGTACCGTGTGGTGCTCACCCGTATGGCCGGTGACTCGGGGCCTTCTAATGGCTTCCGCTCCACGATGGCGGTGCTGGTCCCACGCGTGTGACCGTGCCTTCGGGCTTCTGGGCCAGAGGACCTGAAATCCTCTGCCGGACGGTTTCTGCTGCTGGGTAAGAGTTAGTCCCCACAGCCTCGGACTCCGGGTCCGGTTAGAAATCTTCTCAGTCAGGGCGAGCTCTGCAGCTGCCAGCCCCTGACTCGTTGTAACACTGCTCCCCACAGAGCTCCTGATGTTTCTTGCTATGCTGCTTCTCTTCTCTACTCTTGTTCTGTCTTCTTTCTCACTAACCCTGCCTCAGCCCCGGGTTTATATAGGGGAAGTCCTTCCCCTCCCAAGACTGGGCAGGAGGTGTGGCATGCACAGGATCCCTGACCAAAGGACCTCCCACCTGCTCTCAGACGTAATATCTCTATCACTGTGGCAACCAGACCCCTGGGGTGTCACATTCCCCCCTAGTGAAATTTAATACTCCGGGACTAAACATATATATTTTTTTTTTTTTTGGAAAACATAACAAGGTATAACAATAACAATACAATAAGAAAAACACATAAGATGGTTACGGCGTGTCCGCAACCGGGTGCAGTTTTGAAAAGCAAGGTGTCCATTTCACCAAAACAGGGAGACGTAACCAGGTAGGGGCCTGTCCTGCCCCAAGTCCTTAACAGTCTTTAGTCCATCCTGGGTTACGCTCCAACTATGTACAAGGATTCCCGGTAAATCCACCAAGGACTCCTAAAAAGAACTAGAAACACAAAATTATACACAAGCAACTATAAACAAGTAAACATATAAGATAGCTTAAACATTTAGATCCTCCAACGTGCGGGTAGCTGGCCTCTAGTGGCCCTAGTGGACCTACGGAGCTGACTGTCTGGCCCTGAACTACAGGGTGTAGGAGCTGTCAAGGGTAAACTGGGCAGCTGTCTATGGGCCCTCTGGCTCACTAGGGGTATGGCAGGCTCACTATAAGCAGAGGGTTGATTTTCCGGGTCTGCTTGTGTAGAGTCTTCTGCCTCCTGGACCGGCTGTTCTTCCAGCTCTACCGGTTGCTCCGTAGGTTCTTGGGATGATGGTTGGAGAAAGGTGAGTACGGGTACCACAACTGCACCATTGACTTGAGTCCAAGACCGAGGGAAGTCCCCGAGCACAGTACTAACCATATCTTCCCTTTCCTCTACGGGTCGATGGTCTTCTTGTTCCTCTTCAGGGTTCCTCAGTTGTTCGGGACACTTCTTCAGGTGGTCCCGGGATACAATGGCTGTGGTTTCCCCTCCGTCTTTACTGATGGTACAGACCTTCGGGTTTTCGTGGCTTGAGGGCAGTACGGTGTACGGGTCCTTCTCCCACTGGTCGTCCAACTTGTGGAGCCGTCTCTTCCTCTTCAAGACCTGCTCTCCGGGTACCAGGGGAACAGCGGGAGCATACTGGTTGTAAGTTTTCTCTTGTCTTTCCCTAGCCTGACAGAGACTTCGCTCCACGCTCTCCTGTACTCTCCGGTACTGCTGCTGCCTCTCTGTGTCCCAGTCTGTTTCTGGTGAAGTGTCCTCGGGTGTCAGGACTCCCATTTCCAGGTCAACAGGTAACTTACCAGGTCTTGCCCTCATTAGGTAAGCCGGGGTACAGTTGGTGGAACCTACCGGGATGTGGTTGTATAGGTCCACCAGATCGGGCAACTTTTCAGGCCACAGACTGCGTTCTTCCAGGGGCAACGTTTTTAGAAGATCCATCACCACCTGGTTCATTTTTTCACAAAGTCCATTAGTCTGCGGATGGTAGGGTGTCGTCCTTATCTTCCGGCAGCCATACAGATTGCAGAATTCCTGGAAGACCTCCGCTTCAAAGGCAGGTCCCTGGTCCGTCAGCACTTGGTCCGGGTACCCGTGTGGACGGCAAAAGTGCTGCTGGAAGGCTCTAGCTGCTGTTTGAGCCGTTAAGTCCTTGACGGGGACGACAACCAGAAACCGGGAGTAATGATCCACGATGGTTAACGCGTAGACGTAGCCACTTCTGCTTGGGGTCAGTTTTACATGATCCAAGGCTACCAGTTCCAACGGTTGCCGGGTGATGATGGACTGCAGGGGAGTCTTCTGGCTGGCGCGGTCCTTCCTTCTCAGGTTGCACGGGCCACAGTCTCTGCACCACTTCTCAATGGTTCCCCTCATGCCTACCCAGTGGAATCGCTCGCGCAGCAGGAACTCCAGCTTCTTCCACCCGAAGTGTCCAGCTCCGTCGTGGTATGCCTCCATCACCATGGCTGCGTCTCTTCGTGGCACCACTACTTGCCAGAGTAATTCATGCGTCCGGGAGTTAACCATTCTGCGGCACAACTTCCCTTTGTAAAGGAACAGTCGACTCTTCTCTGCCCATAGTTGTTTGGCTTCCTCCGGAGCGTCTGGTTCAAGGCGAGCCTCCGGCCGAGTCAGCATCTCCTTCACCAGTCGGACGGCAGGGTCGCTGTCTTGCGTTTCCGCCCAGTTGTAGTGAGGTAAGGGGTTCAACGTAGCAGCCTGCTTACTCCTTACCCGGTGGGAATACTGGATAGTCCCATGACGGTGGAACGCAGGGAGTTCAATTTCCTCCAGTCCCTCCGGATCTTCTCCTTCGTCCGGCAGGTTGGGCATCCTGGACAGGGCGTCCGCGTTAGTATTGGAGCGCCCTGCCCGGTATTTGATTATGAACTCGTAGTTGGACAGACGGGCCATCCACCTCTGCTCCAGGGCACCGAGTCTTGCCGTGTCCAGGTGTGTCAACGGGTTGTTATCCGTGTACACGGTGAACCGGGAAGAAGCAAGGTAATGCTTAAAGCGCTCAGTGACTGCCCATACCACAGCCAGGAACTCTAGCTTAAATGAGCTATAATTCTCGGGGTTCCTTTCGGTGGGTCGCAGTTTTCGGCTGGCGTAGGCGATTACTCGTTCTTTCCCCTGCTGGATCTGGGACAGTACGGCTCCTAGCCCGATGTTACTGGCGTCGGTGTAGAGGATGAAGGGCTGACTATAATCCGGGTACGCCAAGATTTCATCCCCCGTGAGGGCCATCTTCAGCTGGCGGAAGGACTCTTCTTCTAGCTCTTCCCATTTGAAGGGCGGCTTCTGGTTCTTGGCCTTCCGGGACTGGCCTATCAGGAGGTCCTGCATAGGCGCTGCCTTTTTGGTGAAACCGGGAATAAACCTTCGGTAGTAGCCTACCAACCCGAGGAACTGCCGCACTTCTTTTACGCTGGAGGGGCTTGGCCATCCCTTAATTGCGGTGATCTTATCGGGGTCGGGAGCCACTCCATCAGCGCTCACCACGTGTCCCAGGTACTGCACCTTTGGTTTCAGGAGGTGACACTTGGAGGGTTTCACCTTTAGGCCGTAACTCGCCAGAGCTTCGAACACCTCCGCCAGGTGTTTCAGGTGGTCCTCATAAGTTTTGGAGTATACGATGACATCGTCCAGGTACAACAGGACCGTCTCGAAGTTTCTGTGGCCCAGACAGCACTCCATTAATCGTTGGAAGGTTCCTGGGGCGTTGCAGAGTCCGAACGGCATGCAGGTGAACTCGCTAAGTCCCATCGGGGTGGTGAATGCGGTCTTCTCCCGGTCCGCCTCTGCTACAGGAACCTGCCAGTACCCGCTAGTGAGATCCAAGGTAGAGAAGAAGTTAGCAGACCTTAAAGCAGCCAATGACTCCTCTATCCTTGGTAAGGGGTACGCATCCTTGTGTGTGATACGGTTGATTTTCCGGTAATCTACACACATCCTCATGGTGTTGTCTTTCTTTTTGACTAAAACTAGCGGGGCTGCCCAGGGGCTACAACTATCCCGGATTACCCCAGCCTCCTTCATGTCTCTAAGCATCCCCTTGGCGTGTTGGTAATGTGCAGGGGGTACGGGTCGATACCTCTCTTTTATGGGAGGATGATCTCCCGTGGGGATGCGGTGTTCTACCCCCTTGACTCGCCCGAAGTCTAACGGGTGTTTACTAAACACTCTCTCATACTCTTGAACCACCCGGTAGACTCCCTGTTTCTGGTGGGAGGGAGTGGAGTCAGTTCCCAAGTGTAGTTGCCGACACCAATCCTCCATTACTTTCTTAGAGCCGTTACCTTCCTCCGGGTGAGATGGAGGCAAGGGTTCCACAGACTGTATAGAGTTTTGGTTGATGGTATATAATTTTGCTAGCGTGGCATACCGGGGCAGGTACACTTCCCTCTCCCCGATATTGATTAAGCGAACGGGCACCCTCCCATGGCGTACATTGACCACCCCCCGTGCTGTCAAAATGGTGGGCCTACTGTCTGAGTAAACTGGTTCTACCATTGCCTGGTAATCTCTACCTCTCAGACCAATAGCTGCCCGGCACCAAATCATCATTTCACTTTTTGGGGGCATGGCAATAGGGAAAGGGTCACACATTCTTACGCTACCAATCTCACCGCCGGAGAGTTCCACCTGTTGCCGTCGCATCAGTGCCCGGATCTCTTTCTGGAGCACTCGCTGCTCGCCGGAGCTGGCGTTCTTGGCAACCTGCTGTAGAAGGAAAATCACCTATGCAAGACAATTTTCAATTACATTAGTTCCTAGAGTTATTTTTGGGTGGCTCTCATGTTTGTCAATGTCTACAATGATCAGTCCCTGTGCTGCCAGTTCGACTCTACCGATTTTGATGGTCACCTCTTTAAATCCGATCTGTGGCACGGGCTGGCCATTGCTGGCGATGATACTCAAGTCGTCGTCAGGGTAGCGGGTAATATCCGAGTCATTCCAGTACTGCTTAAAGAGCACGTACGGGATGGTGGTGACCTGTGACCCGGTGTCCAGTAGGGCACTCATGGGAATGCCATCCAGTACCACAGGCAAGACTGGACGTCCTCCCACATATCTGTCGCGCCAGTTCGATGGGCCTGGTGATCTTTTTCCTGGGGGTTGGCCCTCTACCCCAGGTTGTGCCCGTTTAAAGAACAGTACCTTTCCATATGTCCGGGTTGATTGCAGCGGCGGCAGATGGGTCATCCATCCTCGCTGTATCGGTCACTGGGTCTTCCTCTGGCCGGTGGGGTCCTCCTTGGTCGACGCCACGGGATGTCCTCCGGTCCGGATGCCAGCTGGATCTTCCCTGGGGTGGAAACCTGTAAAGACTGCACAGTTCGGGTTAGCGCAGCAACGCTCTTAGCTAGCTCTTGGACCTGATGGCGTAGGTCTGGAGCCGGGTCATTGTCCAAAGCCTGCGCATCAGCTCCCACAGGCCCTGCCGACAAGGGCGCCGCCTCCTGGTGGTAAGTGATAGCTGGGCGCCTGTGGGTCACAACGCCACCCGGTGCCGGTTCTCGGAGCACCCGGATGGCTCTGTCCTTGAACTGTGCAAAGTCTAGATGGGGATCCTGTAAGGCCATTGCCCGCAACTGGGTTCGGTGGGCATTGCAATATAAACCCTCTATAAATTGTTCAGTCAACAGCCTGTCCTCGTTTCCCACCCCATCAGGGTCGGTCTGCTTTATGGCCCTCAGGGCCTCTTGTAGGTTTAGTGCATAGTCCCTTATACTCTCATGCGCTCGCTGCTTGCACCCGTAGAATCTAAGCTTAATCTCGGCTGAGGTGCGGGTATCAAAGGTGTCCTTCAGCCGGGTTAGTATCCCTGCGACAGTCTTCCTCCCAGGTGGCCAGGATTTTACTTCCCTTTTGGCTGCCCCAGTTAGTTGGGCCACCAGGATGCTCACTTTTTGCTCTTCTGTGAGGGGGTACACCTGGAAGAGGCTATCCAGCTTTTCTCTAAAGTCATGCAGGGTATGTGACTCCCCTGAGTACTGGGGTAGCCAAGCTGCTCCCGGGATATAGGGCATGGTGAAGGGCATAACTGCAGCAGCGGTGGCGCTGGCGGGGGTTGAGGCAGTGAAGCTCTCCTCCGTATCCGACATCTTCCTCCCCCCTAGTGGACCGTGGCCTACCTTGCGATGATCCTGTTCCGTAGGCCGCGGCTCCGCAGTGGATCGTCAGGGTTGAGGACCTTCCGTCGCGCTCCGGTGACGTCGGCGTCTGCTGGGCTCCTTCCAGGACCTTACGCAACGTCCGGACGTGAGGCGGGGCTTCAGTTCTCGCGCGCTTTCGGAGTCCACGCCCCTCTTATTCCCGCGCGGCGTCCTCAAGATGGCGTCCAATGGCGGGAAAACTCCACGGATGGCGGGAAGAAGGTCGAAGATGGCGCCGGATGGCGGGAAAACTTCGCGGATGGCGGGAAGAAGGTAGAAGATGGCGCCGGATGGCGGGAAACCTCCACGGATAGCGGGAATCTTCACCACTGGTAAGTTTGAACAGTCTTTGCTTTTCAGGCACGCAGTACCCGGTGGTTGCGGGCACGAGATCCTGCCGACTACGCCAAAGTTGACGCGCCCCTGGGCCTGTGTCGCGCTGCGATGCGCACGCGGGAGCTTACCCGGAGCCAGATCTCTTGAGGGTTGTAGTCTCGTGGCGGCGACCCGGTCCGTGCCCAGGGAGTCAAACTGAGCGGCGATGTACTAGCAGTAGATGGTTGGTGACTACGCCACCCGTTGAATTCAGCTATGGAGCTGCCGCTGCAGGGCAGACCGCTTAGGCCGGTGGAAGGATGGTGCAGCGTGGATGGTATAACCCCCAACGGGAGGGGTATGGCCTCAGGGCAGCCGACGTGGATGATGGGGGTAGCAGGAACCACTCAGAGACGGTGCGGTGTAGTTCAGGGTCTTTACTGGTGACAAAGAAAGACCCTCCCGGAGTACTTGCTAGTGATAGGGGCCTGGTCAGTCCTTGAGCAGATGGGATTTCCCCTGGCCAGGCGGAGTTGTAGGCCTTCCCAACTAACTGTACTCTTCTGGCTACCTTGCTAGAGGCGGGAATAAGTAGCCCACGTCCCTGAGTGTACCGTGTGGTGCTCACCCGTATGGCCGGTGACTCGGGGCCTTCTAATGGCTTCCGCTCCACGATGGCGGTGCTGGTCCCACGCGTGTGACCGTGCCTTCGGGCTTCTGGGCCAGAGGACCTGAAATCCTCTGCCGGACGGTTTCTGCTGCTGGGTAAGAGTTAGTCCCCACAGCCTCGGACTCCGGGTCCGGTTAGAAATCTTCTCAGTCAGGGCGAGCTCTGCAGCTGCCAGCCCCTGACTCGTTGTAACACTGCTCCCCACAGAGCTCCTGATGTTTCTTGCTATGCTGCTTCTCTTCTCTACTCTTGTTCTGTCTTCTTTCTCACTAACCCTGCCTCAGCCCCGGGTTTATATAGGGGAAGTCCTTCCCCTCCCAAGACTGGGCAGGAGGTGTGGCATGCACAGGATCCCTGACCAAAGGACCTCCCACCTGCTCTCAGACGTAATATCTCTATCACTGTGGCAACCAGACCCCTGGGGTGTCACATATCCATTTATCCTTGATGGGGTTGCTGCTCTGTCTCCTTTTTAATGATATGCGTTTTTTATATTCTTGTCTCATCATTTTATGTTTTCTATCATGTTTTGTCATTTTTGGTGTCTCCAATAAAGTCATGGTGTTGATTCAAGTATACACATGTATTTGACTTTATTTAGTTTAAGCAGTTTTTCCTAGGTTTAATCGGTTTTGTATCTGCTTAATATGTGCTTCAAATGGGCACAGATTAGAAATTGTTTTACGTTTTGGGATATTGCCTTCTTTTTCTCAGTTTAAAGCCAGAAACACTGTGTCTGCAAATTGAGATTCTGACTTGGTTATTATTCTAAGTCATATTGCAAGACTTGTTAAAGGGTCAACTGTGACTTGTAAGATTGCTGCTTCCAATAGGTGGCGCTATAGCGTTTAAATCCTCTCCATCTTGGAAGAGGCAATTTGTATTCCTCTTATGAGAGAGCAATTAAGCGATGCAGGCGTGCCAGTGGGGCTATGGTCACCTCCCACTATACAGTCAGTGGTGGCTGTAAGTACACCCTAGCATTTTGACTGATAGCTGGCTCTGGAGGGTATCAGTGCAGAGCAAGCTGTCATTTAAAGTGCTGCGGTGTGCGCACAGTGCTGTGAGTGATGACTGAAGCCACACTGGAATGCCTGCATGAATGAAATCTGGCGGTTCCCATGATAAATAAGTTCATTTTCTCCTTGGTGCGGCACTTACAGTACAGTGGCTGGGCACATTCATAAGGCTTTTAACTTGCAGATTAATCCCTTATCTACAGGTTAATAGCATTATCGAACATGACAGGTTCCTTGCTAGTTTAAAATTTATTATAAAATATGAAAATGTCTACATACACAGCATATTGTTTTTTGACATTTTTGTAACCATATGAGGTCAGTGATGTTTTTGTAAAGATATAAAAATCTAGGTATGACGTATTTATCCATAGGCTTCTTATTTAAACATCAAAAATGAAAAATAAAAAGCATCAAAAAAATAAAATCACCACAAATTTTTTTAAAAACACTCAAAGCACATAACATTTTTAGATTAATTTAAAATAAAGTATATGTGAAGGAGCCCTTAATCTGGGTTAGAAAAGTCACGCAATATAACTTGTATAAAGACCACTGATCTACTAACAATAACATGCCTATACTTTTTATACGTAAACTTTCTAGATCATACACTGTGTGCAGAATTATTAGGCAAATGAGTATTTTGATCACATAATACTTTTTATACATGTTGTCCTACTCCAAGCTGCATAGGCTTGAGGGCCAACTACCAATTAAGTAAATCTGGTGATGTGCATCTCTGTAATGAGGAGGGGTGTTGACTAATGACATCAGCACCCTATATAAGGTGTGCTTAATTATTAGGCAACTTCCTTTCCTTTGGCAAAATGGGTCAGAAGAGAGATTTGACGGGCTCTGAAAAGTCCAAAATTGTGAGATGTCTTGCAGAGGGATGCAGCAGTCTTGAAATTTCCAAACTTTTGAAGCGTGATCACTGAACAATCAAGCGTTTCATGGCAAATAGCCAACAGGGTCGCAAGAAGCGTGTTGGCCTAAAAAGGCGCAAAATAACTGCCCATGAATTGAGGAAAATCAAGCGTGAAGCTGCCAAGATGCCATTCGCCACCAGTTTTGGCATATTTTAGAGCTGCAACGTTACTGGAGTATTAAAAAGCACAAGGTGTGCAATACTCAGGGACATGGCCAAGGTAAGGAAGGCTGAAAAATGACCACCTTTGAACAAGAAACATAAGATAAAACGTCAAGAATGGGCCAAGAAATATCTTAAGACTGATTTTTCAAAGGTTTTATGGACTGATGAAATGAGAGTGACTCTTGATGGGCCAGATGGATGGGCCAGAGGCTGGATCAGTAAAGGGAAGAGAGCTCCACTACGACTCAGACACCAGCGAGGTGGGGTACTTGTATGGGCTGGTATCATCAAAGATGAACTTGTGGGACCTTTTCGGGTTGAGGATGGAGTGAAGCTCAACTCCTAGACCTATTGCCAGTTTCTGGAAGACAACTTCTTGAAGCAGTGGTACAGGAAGAAGTCAGTATCGTTCAAGAAAAACATGATTTTCTTGCAGGACAATGCTCCATCACATGCATCCAACTACTCCACAGCGTGGCTGGCCAGTAAAGGTCTAAAAGAAGAAAAAATAATAACATGGCCCCCTTGTTCATCTGATCTGAACCCCATAGAGAACCTGTGGTCCATCATAAAATGTGAGATCTACAATTAGGGAAAACAGTACACCTCTCGGAACAGTGTCTGGGAGGCTGTGGTGGCTGCTGCACGCAATGTTGATCGACAACAGATCAAGCAACTGACAGAATCTATGGATGGAAGGCTGTTGAGTGTCATCATAAAGAAAGGTGGCTATATTGATCACAAATTTTTGAGGTTTTTGTTTTTGCATGTCAGAAATGTTTATTTCTAAATTTTGTGCACTGATATTGGTTTACCTGGTGAAAATAAACAAGTGAGATGGGATTATATTTGTTTTTTATTAAGTTGCCTACTAATTCTGCACTGTAATAGTTACCTGCAGAAACAGATATCCTCCTAAAATAGCCAAATCTAAAAAAATCCCGCTGAAACTTCCAAAAATAATAAGCTTGGATATTTATGAGTCTTTTGGGTTGATTGAGAACATAGTTGTTGATCAATAATAAAAATAATCCTCTAAAATACAACTTGCGTAATAATTCTCCACACAGTGTAGTGAACTAGTGAATTGTTAAAATTATATTTATGAGCTATTAATTTATGGTGTTAAGTTGAGATATGGATTGAAATATATTTATATATGTTTATTAAATATAAATAATGCCTAGTGATGAGCGAGTATTTTCGGTTAACCCTTTCAACGAGTATACTCAGGCGAGTACCGAGTATCTTCAGCGTACTCGGTGATGTTTGAATCACTCCAGTGTGCATGATTTGCGACTGTTTGACAGCTTTAATACATGTGAGGAATGCCTAAGAAACAAGCATTCCTCACATGTAATAAAGCTGTCAAACAGTCGCAAATCATGCACACGGGAGTGATTTAAACATATCACCGAGTACGCTGAAGATACTCGGTACTCGCCCGAGTATACTCGCCGAAAGGGTGATACTAATAATGAAGATTTTTTTTTCTTAAGTTTTATTAACCCTAGGATTTAATAAAAAATATTATTGTTATTTCTTCTTTATATGGAGCTTACCCACTTAAAATACAATGGTTTTGTCTTGATAACATATTAAGTCAATTTCTGGTCGGTTCTCGTACTTCTTAGTGGCAGTGATAGGGGATGACCTTCAAGTCATAGACAGAAGAACCATGGTGCTAATTAAAACTTGCAGGTAAAGTGTAATTTAAATCAGGAACGGCAAATGTTTAGTTTTATGGCAGGACTTGATCACTGCCTTTTTTCAATAGTATGCACCTGAGTCCAGAAGCTGACTGCTAGTTGGTAGTATATTAAATCCTTACTTGTCCTACCATAATACTACAGCCCCACTATCAGTATTTGGTCAGTATTTTCCATTAGTATTTGTAAGCCAAAACCAGGAGAGGAACAGTCAGAGGAAAAGTATAATAGAAACAAGTCACCTCTTCTGTATTTATCACCCACTCCTGGTTTTGGCTTACAAATACTGATGGAAAATACTAACCAAATTCTGATAGTGGGGCCATAGCCTTAGCTAAAAATTTTAATAGACAGTGAAATAAAAAATTGCATCTTTAAAATTTAGTTTACATACTGTTAGTACGATAATGTTCATTTGTCATGTTTGACAAAGAATTAATAAGAAAGGAGGCCTCCATTTCATGACATATTCAGGAAATGTCTGTCAATCTTCTAACAGAGCCTAAATATCCTCAATGTGTAGGGCTGAGAGTGAAGCACACACTCTCCATTCATTACGCCTCTAATAGATTTATTTGTCTTTGATTTATATCAGATTCCTCCACAATTAAAGGGCTGAAACTATAACAGACTCAGTGGAACCATATTCGTATGAATTCACTCAAATATCTCATTCTGAACATTGGTTAGAAGCAATAAAATAATCGCCATTCCTTTTCCAAATATACACTGCAAAACATTAGAGAGGTTGTTAAAAAGCAAAAAAAAACAATGAAGATATGTGAGCAGTTAAACAATTCTGGTTAAATGAGTAAGTTATGTAACTTACCAATTTAATGGACGTCTGGAAGGTAACCTTCTGCTAGAACTCTGCTATTGGCAGGTCTTATTATGGTTTGCGTCTAACAAAGGATGTATAAAGGGTAATGGCTGTAACATCCCTGACGGCTTGCTGGCATGGCTTACCACCTTCCACCATGCAAGACCGCCATCTTACCTATCAGTCCAGACAGCACACTTTGCTCCAGTACCTGCTGTGTGGATGTCTCTTGTCTGATTGCTTAGAGCGGCGGCGCGGTTACTGCCTGATTCTTATAGTTACTGTGTGCGCACTCCTAATGCGTCCCCAGCCTATTGCTGTGAGTCACTGGATACTTAAACCCCCTCCACCCAGTAGGAGGTGCCTGAGCAACACTTTCTTTCAGTGCGTTCTGTGCAACTGAGTTGCCAGGTCCTGTCCTGTATCTTGTCTGTTTCTGCCACCCAGGGGGCTGAATTCCCTGGCTCGTTCCTGTATCTTGTTCCTGTTTCAGTTCCTATCTGAACTGTGTCCTAGCCTGTTACCTGTTTTGTCTCTGTGTCCGAGTCTTCCCTTTTCCTGCAGTGTCTGAACCTGCACCTGACTCCGGCTCGTTGTCTCTGTGCTTCTGTTTGTGAGTTTTGTGTCCACTCACTACTTCATTGCAAGTACCTTGTTCTGCTTGTCCACCACACCTGCGGTTTCGCTCTTCTCTGCTCCGCTTGTCCTCCCCGCCTGCGGTTCTGCTCTGCTAGTCCACCGCACCTGCGGCTCTGTTCCTGTATCCCAGTCTGTACTGGTCCCTATCCAGCCTGCATTCCTACCTGCCAGTATGTGCCAGCTTGCATACCAGCCGTGCCTGCCAGTACCCGCCTGTCTGCATACCAGCCCTGCCTGCCAGTACCCGCCTGTCTGCATACCAGCCATACCTGCCAGTACCCACCTGTCTGCATACCAGCTGCGCCTGCCCGTTCCTGCATTCTCCAGTGTGGGTCAACAGCTGTGACCACGGTCTGACCTGGAGTAGCACCTGGTCCCTCTGCTCGGTTCCTGCCTGGTTCACGGAGTCGACTGAGCCACCGTGCGACCTTGGTCGGACCGAGTTGATGCTTAGTCACACCCCTCCCGGAACTCCATGGTTCATAGTCCAGTGGGATCACTAACCACGCTCATGCCAGTCAGTCCCGGCGTGTGCGCAACAATGGCTAATTGCCCATTTCAACAGCTAAACCAGCCTCCTTCACTTTCTTTACATCAGTTGTGACAGATTTTGGGGGTGATTTAGCTATCAACAAAAGCAATCAGCCAGACCCTTCACATGGCTGCAGCCACATGCTAACACAGAAGCTACAATCCTGAGTAAACATTGTCCTGTTACAACTAATCATATTCTTTGTATTTTAATACAAGACATATTAAAGGGGTTGTCCGATCTTAAACTACAAGTCTGCAATCACTATATGTGACTGCAGACTTGTGAATCCTCACATCGTGAGCACTATGTGCTGTGAAGATTCTCTAGTGCTGGCATCGGGAGCGGCAGTCATGTGACCATGAGTATGTGATTTGCAAAACCCCGGCCACATTCCAACTAGCTTGTTTCTGGCCTTGCTCAATACACTTACACTGAGCAAACCCACTCTCATCTAGTGGGAATGTAGCCGGGAGTATGCACATTACATATTTGAGATCACATGACTGCCGATTCCAGCTATAGCACCAGAGAATCCTCACAGTGCACAATATAGACTTGTAGTTTAAGACCAGGCAACCCCTTTTTGCTGTAATGCTTTTTATTAGACTGTTACTGTAAGTTCATAGATCAGTAGTAGTTGGACACTAGCTGGAAAGCCAAGACTGCTGTTGGAAATATCAGTTTTCAACATTCTTGGCAGGAAATAAAGATGGATATTCTAATTGATCAGCAAAATATAATGTTGCACATGATGATTGCAAATTAGGATCCAATACCACAAGACTCAAGAGCTTGGTGAGGAAATCATAAAAGTAATTAAGACACATTTACAAGAGAACAGAATCAATTATCACCAACCACAACTTCCGAGAATGAAACAAACAATCAAGATGTGTTTCTCTGTAACATATACTTAGGTCTTTAATTATCTCATATTTGTGGTGTTTAGGGAACAAAAGGTTAAATATTTATCTTGCTTATTATAACAGCTTCAGTTAAAGTACATGTTCCGCTAAATGCACTGTGTGTTTGGTTTCTATGTAAGGTGTATATGTTAGGAAATGCTCGTATGTGTCAATTTTGTCCTTAGATTTCCAAGTATGCAGGGTTATGGTAGACATGGGAGGAATGCCTGTCAGCTGAGCGTTATGTTAAAACGCCACGCTTTTTGACTCCTTAGGTTTGCTCTGATTAAAAGCAATGCCTCTCTCCACTGCTGCCACTGGACTTTGTAGTCTTTGGCACGTGACTACTGCAAGCAATCACTTGGTTTACTCATTTTGTAGGTATTATTTCATTGGTTCTATCATTATTTTGCTAATTTGTGTGTTTTCTGTTTGTTTTTCCAAATACCACTGATAGCTGAATATTGTTAATTCCCAGGGACCAAAGAAATATATGCTGGCATTACCACCACACCCAATTGCATGGAAAAATAGGATAAAACTAAATAAATCCAGATAATAGCCACGTCTTGAGATGCTCAGCTTGATACTTGTAAATGATCATGAAAATTCAGACAAAAGCAAGAGGAGTGGTACTCACCACTGGCAATTTCAGTAAAATGCACTTTATTTTGGTCAGAGTAGTAGACAGAGAAATCAGTGAAATGAATAGGTGTTTCACGCATTTACACGCTTCATCTGGCTCACACAACATCACTAGTACTTCCCCTTCTTTTATGCAAGATATCCCAGCCACATTATTTAAACTATCAATTACTAAAATTTGCAAATTTTATTGAGAGCACTCCTTTTTCCACTGCCTGTCTCAAAAGGTTTGTAATCTCTCTGTATATGCAAAAGTTGGATCAGACTTCAACTGTACATACGTAGAGGAATCAGATAGCTGACGTTGTGCCTTATGAATGTAATAATTTTGTCACATGATCACAATATTGCCCCCATTTCTGACAGTTTAATAATTATATTCCTATTGGAACTGAAACACAATGGCTTCTTTTTCCATTTTAGTAAAATTCAGCCCATCACTAGCATAGATCAATGCTTTGACATCCTTATGTACACACGTGGTCAAAATTGTTGGTACCCCTTTTTTAATGAAAGAAAAACCCACAGTGGTCACAAAAATAACTTGAATCTGACAAAAATAATAATAAATTAAAAATCTATGAAAATGAACAAATGAAAGTCAGACATTGCTTTTCAACCCTGCTTCCACCGAATTTTTTAAAAAATGAAACTCATGAAATAGGCCTGGACAGAAATGATGGTACCCCTGAAATAATGTGAAAAAAGGGACATGTTTAATCAAGTTGTGTCCACTAATTAGCATCACAGGCGTCTACAATCTTGTAATCAGTCAGTGGGCCTGTGTATAGGGCTACAGATACTCACTGTGCTGTTTGTTGACATGGTGTATACCACACTCAACATGGACCAGAGGAAGCAAAAGAAAGAGTTGTCTCAGGAGATTAGAAAGAAAATTATAGACAAGCATGTTAAAGGTAAAGGTTATAAGACCATCTTCAAGCAGCTTGATGTTCCTGTGACTACAGTTGCACATATTATTCAGAAATGTAAGATCCATGGAACTGTAGCCAACCTCCCTGGACATGGCCGCAGGAGGAAAATTGATGAAAAATCGAAGAGACAGATAATACAAATGGTAACAAAAAAGCCCAGGATAACTTCTAAAGAGATTAACTTCAAGCTCAAGGAACATCAGTGTCAGATCGCACCATCCATCGTTGTTTGATCCATAGTGGACTTCATGGACGATAACCATGGAGAATCCCATTGTTGACAAAAAAACAAGCCACAAAGCTTCTGGGAGAATGTCCTATGGACAGATCAGACAATAATGGAAGTTTTTGGCAAGGCACATCAGCTCTATGTTCACAGATGGAAAAATGAAGCATATCAAGAAAAGAACACTGTCACTAGTGTGAAACATGGAGGAGGCTCTGTTATGTTCTGGGGCTGCTTTGCTGCATCTGGCACAGGGTGTCTTGAATCTGTGCAGGGTACAGTGAAATCTCAAGACTATCTGGGGATTCTAGAGAGAAATGTGCTGCCCAGTATCAGAAACCTTGGTCTCAGTCGCAGGTCATGGGTCTTGCAACAGGATAATGACAATGACCCAAAACACACAGCTAAAAACACCCAAGAATGGCTAAGAGGAAAACATTGGAATATTTTGAAGTGGCCTTCCATGAGCCCTGACCTAAATCCTATTAAGCATCTTTAGAAAGAGCTGAAACATGCCGTCTGGAAAAGGCAACCTTCAAACACAAGATAACTGGAGCAGTTTGCTCATGAGGAGTGGGCTAAAATACCTTTCGAGAGGTGCAGAAGTCTGATTGACAATTACAGGAATCGTTTGATTGCAGTGATTACCTCAAAAAGTTGTTCAGATTCAAGTTATTTCTGTGACCATTGTGGGTTTTTCTTTCATTAAACGGGGGGTACCAACAATTTTGACCACGTGTGTACTTGTTTGGAAAATAAATCTAATGCTGAACCGGTAGGCAAGGAGGGGTTAACCGTGGACAGTATGACTTCAGAAAACGTAGTATTACTGGGTATAAGTGACTCCTCAATATCACCCCCCGTTAAAGTGTGCAACACTTCTCTATCTGTATCTGAGAAATTATTTTTCATACTGAAGCCACATTAATTTACTATTTTGTCACCCATGTAAAGGTTTTTATTACTATCACCATCACCTGCTGCAAATATGAAATATAAATTAATTTTATGAATAGATTTATACAAATCTACCTCAAAGTCATTAAATCTAAATTAATTAGTAATATAAAAATCCCCCAGATACAACAGACAGACAAGCATCTGATAATATCACACCACAAATATAGACACCCGTTGATACTGTTGCATCCAGTTCTCCCCTTAATTCATGGCAGATCGCTTAGCGTCTTCAGGACACCTGTTTACACTTCCTACCTCCTCTTTTGTTTCTTCTGCCTCTGCCACCCTCATCTAAAGGGGTATTTTTATGAGGCATATAGCTATTCGAAATGTCCTTCACTTGTAATGAATTTAGGGAGATCTTCCATAGTGCTGGAATCAAAACCTGAGTCCATAGTCCAGCATTCAGTTTTTTTTTCTGTTGTCTTTTTCTCTGTGTATGATGAAAGAGTTGGTTACTTCTCCAATTAAATATCCTATTGGAATCAAAGTCCTGTTTATCCCATAGGAATTTGTTTTTCTTTCCTATATTTCAACCTGGACTAAGATTAAATTTCTTTTCAGTTTTTTTGCTTATATTACTGAATTGATTTTCAGTTAGGGGTTTCTTTAATTCCATTTTTGTTTTAAGCAATTTCTCTGTAATAAATGAATGTTTCAGTGCGTTTAAAAAACAGCCGAGAGAGTTTGAGTGAAAAACTTATGTGTGCTTGTTTTCACTCAATAATAAAGTCCACATCATCATGAAACTGGGAAATTTCTTTATAGACCCTTAAACCATGGGGAGATCAATTGCTGTCACAATAGGATTGCAAAGAGTTAATAGTCCAAAACAGCCTGACTTCTTTTTCTGCCAAAGTCAGCATGCAAATTTCTAAGTTTTAAGTGCACAATACTTGTAACTCATCCTTGGAATTACATTGTTTAAAAAAAGTTTATACGTCTGCCTGAAAATGAAATTAATTATCCTGGGCGTCTTCAGAGCCCAACCTAACACAAAGAGGCCAGGGATTCAATGAGCATGGTAGTGGTAAGAATATGCGACGAAGACTAGATTTTTGTAATATTTGAGTAGAATTTAATTCTCTCAAATATATTTTCTCACCTCTAGTAATTTGATGGAACATACCAGGATTTCTTTCCCTTTTGGATCCTTACAGAACACACCAGATACAAGACAGTAATGTTCAAAAATTTCTATGAATGCCGTTATTATTGTTTTGTACAACTTGTTTATTGGATCTGATACTGCTTTTGTACAATAGTGTTTTGGAAGAAAGTTTTTGATACAAGAAATAGCTGGATCATACTTCACTGTTTGTTCTGTCTTCAGCCACATCGAGCAGGAGTGGCATTTCCGTGCCGAATCTACTTAGAAACCTCAATTAGGGCGAGCTGGACTATGGCTGCACCTATCAGTTATAACACAATACTTCTCCTGTATTATATGCTTACTATTGTAATGCAGCTCCTTGCTTGGCATTACTGTATGGTCCAGGGTATGTTTTGGCCGACCAGGTACCCCCCCCCCTCAGCTGACTGGTCACATGACTGTGACATCACACAGGTTTGCACACAGAAGGTCTGAACACATGACTGTGACATCAGCTAAGGTTCTGTCTGTGTATGTGTGGGTGTGCTACAGGATATATAAACCCTGGTAGTCTTGAGACAGTGTGTTAGGCATGAGGCCTGTTCCCCGTGTGTGGGACACCATTCGTGTGAGGCCTAGTGAGGCCGAGTGAAGCCTGGCAGCCTGAAAGGTCGAGCCTGGATCCTGGGTGTGGATGCTAGTGGCCTTGCAGGGAAAGCCGGCTTGATGAAGACTCCTGAAAGGCGCAGGCTGGATGTTGTGTGTGTGAAACATACCAGTAGCCTTGGATGGGACGATGGCTAGAGACCCCCATCTGGGAAGCCACAAAGCCACAGTGGTGGCAAACCAACGGGACTGAAGCAGCTGTAACCCGTCAAAGGTAATCACACTGCTTATTGTGGACATTTAAGTTAGTACCTTGCTGAAGGCTGTAACTTGGGCCAATTGGGCCTGTCTGCTACTTGAGAGAGACTCCCGGATGTTAAGTGTGTAAACATGCCGGTGATAAACTAAGAAGGACTGTGTGATATGTGGTTTATGATAATAATAAACGGCTGCATTGTGAAATACCGGAAGGACATTGCACGTGTGCTTAATTTACCCGGTACAGCGAGTATCCCCCAGTATGATGACTAGCGCTGCCTTACATGTGGTTCGAGAATGCAGGCAACTGCAGTCCAGTTGCTAGAGTCAACTGCAGCCCGGTTGCTAGGGGCAACGGCACAGGACGACGAATGTGGATAAAGCTTCTTGCTGTGGCTCGGCGGGGTCACGAAGATCAAAGCATCTGGCTGCAACTCGGTGGGGTTGCGAAGATTGTCGTCGCACTAAAATCCAGTTTGCTGTGGCTCGGCGGGGCTACGAAAATTTTTCCGGGGAAAGCTGTGAAGTGTCTAGTGTGAATAGTGTACCGCGATGGCTGTGAATGGTGCAGTACCTCCAGACGGAATGGAGAAGGGGTTAGATGACCGGTTGCAAACGTCCTGCAGAAAAGTTGAGTGTCCTGAAGAAATGCAGGAGCAGATAAAGATGGCTTTGAAGGGAGCAGCAAATGAGTCTGAAGCTATTGAACAATTAAAGTGCCTGTTAAAATCACAGCAGCAGGCATTTCAGAAACAACAGCAGGTATGGGAGAAACGACAAGAGGTCGTGGTGCAGGAAGGGCAGGAGCTGTTGGCCCGTTACAGAGAGGCGGCAGCGCACCATTCCTTGAACTCTCCGGGGGCGCCCTTGTTGTCCCAGAGTGCCTGGGGAGGTGGTAAGAGCTGTTGTGAACTGAGTCCTAAGACTATTGTTGATTTTTCTTGTAAAAATTCCCCTACCGGTGTGGTTGTTAAAATGGGGGCTGAGTCTAAAAAAGGGGCGGTTGTTCAAAACAGCGTGAAGTATAGAAAATCAAAAAAATGTACTGGTGGTGGGTTGGTACCGCCTAAAAGTGACAATGTGACCGTTGATAATGGAGTAGCTCCAGTAGAAGGGGGTGACGTCAAGGTGGGAGGTGACTTGTTGGTCCACGACACCGTATGGAGTGACGTAGACCCCACAACTGACGGTGACACTACAAAAGTAGAAAGAGAGTCCTCCTCATCTCGTAGACGGCGCAAGGGCCACAAAAAGGTTGCTCCTGTAGTCTTCGCTGAAAGAGAAAATAAAAAAAATGTAATGCTGTGTGCCGTTGTTTCAAGTTTGGATCCTCCTTCCGAGGCAGAAGAGGAGGTGACGTTGCCAGTAGCAACCTCCGGTACAGTACCGAGTCAGAAGGATCGGACAGCCCTGGAAGAGGAGGCGGCCAGTCGTGACCAAGAACTGGAGCCTATCAGGCAGCAGTGTCAGAGTGACGTGCAGCAACTATGTGGAAACCTGGAGATCGTGTCCTTAGACCAGCAGAGCCTGGAGTCTGAAAGGCAGAAATTATACCAGGTTGAGAGGAAATTACAGCGAGACCTGAAGGGAAGCAACGAGGAAATTAACCAGTGGAAGGAAATGTTCTACGAAGTTAAAGAGGACCGCTGCAAAATCAAGGGAGAGGTTTTGCCGTTGAAGCTTGAGAAGGAGGTGCGGCAGGATGGAGTTTCTGGACGTGATCAGGAACTAGAACGACTGCGCGAACAGTTCAACCAGGAGCTGTGTGAATCCAAAAAGGAGTATGGTGAACTCATGAGGGAGCTGCAGCAGTTCCAGGACCAAGTAAAGCCTCTAATGCAGGAGAAGGAGCAGCTGGAGGACTATCTGTACCAGCGAGACCGGGAGCTATCCACCCTGAAAGAGGCAATAAAAGTTGAAGTGTCTGGTCACGACCATGAGGCAGAAAAGAGGCATGAAAAGTTCAGGGAGGAACTGCAACAGATTAAGAGAGATTATGAGGATCTCCTCAAGGTTAAAGAAAAACTAGAGGAGGGTAAGGCGGATGCAGAGCAAGAGCACCAAGTGGTTGAGACCACTCTGCAAGACTCCCGTGGTGAAAATGGTGATCTCCGCAGAAAGACCTTAGGTCTGGAAGCTCAGGTGAAGGAGCTGCAGACGTTCTGTGATAATCTCCAGAGGGCAGAGACGGGCCTTAAGGAAAGGCTCAGCAAGATGGAAGCTGAGCGGGAAAAGATGGAGGAGTCCATCGGAGAAGCCACAGACCAGGGCCAGGAGTTGGCCGATGGTGATGGGAGGTATGAAGCAGATACCTCCTCCAGTGATGTGAGCTCGGATTATTTGGTGGATGTCGAAGCCGAGATCAAGGAGCTCAAGGAGTCGCTACAAACCCATTGGAAGCAAGAGAAGCTTCAGAGATTGGCTGTCGAGAGCCGAGTGGTCGCATTGGAAACAGAGAGGTCTGAGAGAACTCTACTGTTAAAGGAGCAGTTGAAGCAGGAAGAGCTTTAGAGACGGGCCACTGAGAGGCGAGTGGCGGAGCTAGAGGAATAAGTTTCCAGGCTCAAAAGTCGCCTGACAAAGTATCACTCAGTGAACGAGGCCTCCTTGGAGAAGGAAAAGGGCAAACACGTTGCACACACTCCCTTATACCATGAGATGGTGGACCCGAGGAGAGCTAAGAGAGGGTTAACGGAAGATAAATATGAAATGGAAGTAGTCAGGACGGAAATTCATGAATTTGTAGCTGTGAGTCAGCTCAGGGGAAGCATACAGGGTGAAGAAGCTGGAAGTCAGTTGTCCCTGAAACCTGAGCTGGTTGATCATCTGGAAACCACTGGTGAAACCGAAACGTCTCGGTACAAGTGCCTCGTAGATGTACCCAAGGATTTGAGGGAAGAATGCACCAGTGAGTCCGTGCATGAGGAGTTTAAGAAGGCCGTGGGAGCCTGTAAGGTGTACTTGACCTCAGAAGCTAAACAGCTGGTGATCCTGTCCACGACTGAAGTCACAGTGAAGAGGGTGGCTATCCTAAGTAACATGCACTGGCGATGTATTCGCACGAAGCGGGTTCTCCGGTTGAAGACGGAACAAGCCGTTAGACAACTGGAGCTTATGAGAAAAGCTCACAGTCTGCGGGAAGATGTCATCCGGGTGCCTCATGTTCTGGTGAGAAAGCTCGTTGGGAGAAATGGTCGAACCATGCAGATGATGGTCAAGAAGTCTGGTGTGGTGAAAGTAAGCAGTCCACGTGATCGTCAGGACTGGATACAAGACGAAGACGGCATGGTGTCATTCTCCGCTGTAGGAACGGAAGAAAGTCTTGCATATATGAGCATGCTGATAGAGTACTGAGTGACCTACCTGCGAGAGGTAGAACAGTTGAATCTCGCGAGACTGCGAGTGGATAGACAGCATCATCTGAGCAGCAGAAGAGGTCAGCCATCTAGAAATTGTGAGACCAGACAGAGAAAGGGCCCCCTAAACAACAGAACAGCTATAGCTGGAGTTAGGGACCTTTCAAGATGTCCTGAGAGTAGTGGGCGTGGGTTTAGAGGTAGTGAGACCTCCAGTAATTCAGGTTTGAGAGTCCCATACAAACGACTCAATAGAGTACAGGACAGTACGGAGTCTAACCGGACCTTACATACCAGAGCATATGAGTCACACTGCTGCATGACTGACCACTGGGAGCGGGGGAGACCTGACAAGGTTACGACTGACCGCTGGGAGCGGGGGAGACCTGACAAGGTTACAACTGACCGCTGGGAGCGGGGCAGCTCTGACAAGGTTACGACCCGGAAAGGTGACCTGACGAAGTCAGTGACATTGACAGATGGTAGGTCCCTAAGGAATGGGCTAATATCGATGACTAATGTTTCAGGGGCTGGACAACGCAAATGTCAAGTACATGGTCTCGGTGTGAACTGTGGGATATAGTGGTTTGTGTATGTTATGTGTTCAACCCCACAAGTTTGAACAGAGGGGGGGGATATGTAATGCAGCGCCTTTCTTGGCATTACTGTATGGTCCAGGGTATGTTTTGGCCGACCAGGTACCTCCCCCTCAGCTGACTGGTCACATGACTGTGACATCACACAGGTCCTTTTGCACACAGAAGGTCTGAACATATGACTGTGACATCAGCTAAGGTCCTGTGTATGTGTGGGTGTGCTACAGGATATATAAACCCTGGTAGTCTTGAGACAGTGTGTTAGGTGTGAGGCCTGTTCCCCATGTGTGGGACACCATTCGTGTGAGGCCTAGTGAGGCCGAGTGAAGCGTGGAAGCCTGAAAGGTCGAGCCTGGATCCTGGGTGTGGATGCTAGTGGCCTTGCAGGGAAAGCCGGCTTGGTGAAGAGTCCTGAAAGGCGCAGGCTGGATGTTGTGTGTGTGAAACATACCAGTAGCCTTGGACGGGACGATGGCTAGAGACCCCCATCTGGGAAGCCGCAAAGCCACAGTGGTGGCAAACCAACGGGACTGAATCAGCTGTAACCCGTTAAAGGTAAAGACACTGCTTATTGTGGACATTTAAGTTAGTACCTTGCTGAAGGCTGTAACTTGGGCCAATTGGGCCTGTCTGCTACTTGAGAGAGACTCCCGGATGTTAAGTGTGTAAACATGCCGGTGATAAACTAAGAAGGACTGTGTGATATGTGGTTTATGATAATAATAAACGGCTGCATTGTGAAATACCGGAAGGACATTGCACGTGTGCTTAATTTACCCGGTGCAGCGAGTATCCCCCAGTATGATGACTAGCGCTGCCTTACACTATACATATAAATGTCATGCACTGAATTACACAGGCTTATTCTGAAATAAGCAACACCATCAGAATGTTCGCTAATTTAAGAAGCTATCTGAAGGCTAATGATGTATGTGCACTGCAGTCCTCCTACATGAGTGTGGTGTTACTACTATCCGAGTAGTCAGACTTTCTTAGATTTTGTGTGCAAATTGCCTCTTCAGAGAAAAAGAGGACTTGTACTCTATAGCGCCACCTATTGGAAGCAGCAATCCTACAAGTCACAATCAACCCTTTAACGAGTCGTGCAATATGACTTAGGATAAAAGATTTTGTGTACATTCTATAAGAAAAGAAAATAATCAGACACAGGCCTCAGAAAAAAGACCTGACATCTTTTACAATACCTACTATTGTATAACTGTATGATCACTCCTAATGATCTTTTACCCTTGGCAAAAAAAGGATTTAAATAACAGGTGCATCCAACATATAAAATATGTAAAAGCTCACTGCTCTAATAATTTACTTGACCCCTTCTTAACCTTAAGATTTTCTGTTTTTGCGCCTTCATTATTTCCTACCCTTACTCAAAGAGCCATAACTTTTTTTATTTTTCCGTCCCCATAGCCGTATGAGGTCTTGTTTTTTGCAGGACGAGTTGTAGTTTTTAATCACACCATCCATTTTATGATATAATGTACTGGAAAGTGGGAAAAAAATTCAAGTGCGTTTAAATTGAAAAAAAAGTGTAATTCCACAAATGTTTTTTGGGCTTTTTATCATGTTCATTATATGGTAAAACTGAATTGGCAATATGATTCTCCAGGTCAGTACGATTACTCAAATACAAAATATGCATATTTGTTTTTATTTAAGTGGTGAAAAAAAATTTGTGAGAATTTTTTTTTGCTTGTGTAGCAATTTTCCGAGACCCGTAATGCTTTCATTTTTTGCGATCTAGGGCTGTGTGATGACTTATTTTTTGTGCCTTGAGATGACGTTTTTATTGATACCATTTTGGAGTAGACACAATGTTTTGATCGACTCTTATTGCATTTTATTGCAGTGTAAAAAAAACGCAATTCTGGCGTTTTGATTTTTTTTCTCGTTACACCATTTACCTTTCGGAGTAATTTTTCATATTTTGTTAGATCAAACATTTCTGAACGTAGCGATACCAAATATGTGTATTTTTAATTGTTTTATTTTTAATGGGGAAAAAGGGAGATGATTTGAACATTCCAGCAGCTCTACTTCATTGTCATTGAACCATTACTTCTCCAATATCGACGTACAGTACGTTCTTAAAGTAATGATGGCCACTCATTTGTCTTTACTTAGCTGCTTTTTTCTTGCCATAATACAAATTCTAACAGTCTATTCAGTAGTACTATCAGCTGTGTATCCACCAGACTTCTGCACAACACAACTGATGGTCCCAACCCCATTTATAAGGCAAGAAATCCCACTTATTAAACCTGACAGGGCACACCTGTGAAGTGAAAACCATTTCCGGTGACTACCTCTTGAAGCTCATCAAGAGAATGCCAAGAGTGTGCAAAGCAGTCATCAAAGCAAAAGGTGGCTACTTTGAAGAACCTAGAATATAAGACATATTTTCAGTTGTTTCACACTTTTTTGTTAAGTATATAATTCCACATGTGTTAATTCATAGTTTTGATGCCTTCAGTGTGAATGTACAATTTTCATAGTCATGACAATACAGAAAAATCTTTAAATGAGAAGGTGTGTCCAAACTTTTGGTCTGTACTGTATGCATCGGGTCATTGTCCTGCTGGAACACTATGCTGTCCTTTCATACTCCTAGAACTTGAGTGTATGAAGTTACTCATCTTGTATATACAGTGCATGGTGAAAGTATTTGGCCCCCTTGAACTTTTCTACCCTTTGCCACATTTCTGGCTTCAAACATAAAGATATAAAATTCTAATTTTTGGGAAGAATCAACAACAAGTGGGACACAATTGTGAAGTGGAATGAAATTTATTGAATATTTTAAACTTTTTTAGCAAATTAAAAACTGAAAAGTGGGGCATGCAATATTATTCGGGCCCTTTACTTTCAGTGCAGCAAACTCACTCCAGAAGTTCAGTGAGGATCTCTGAATGATCCAGTGTTGTCCTAAATGACTGGTAATGATAAATAGAATCCACCTGTGTGTAAACAAGTCTCCGTACAAATGCACCTGCTCTGTGATAGTCTCAGGGTTCTGTTTCAAGTGCAAAGAACATCATGAAGATCAAGGAACACACCAGGCAGGTCCGACATATTGTTGTGGTGAAGTTTAAAGCCGGCTTTGGATACAAAAAGATTTCCCAAGTTTTAAACATCTCAAGGAGCACTGTGCAAGCGATCATATTGAAATGGAAGGAGTATCAGACCACTGCAAATCTACCAAGACCCGGCCGTCCCTCTAAACTTTCATCTCGAACAAGGAGAAGACTGATCAGAGATGCTGCCAAAAGGTGCAAGATCACTCTGGATGAACTGCAGAGATCTACAGCTGAGGTGGGAGAGTCTGTCCATAGGACAACAATCAGTCGTACACTGAACAAATCTGGCCTTTATGGAAGAGTGGAAGAAGAAAGCCATTTCTCAAAGATATCCATAAAAAGTCTCATTTGAAGTTTGCCACCTGGGAGACACACCAAACATGTGGAATAAGGGGCTCTGGTCAGATGGAACCAAAATTGAACTTTTTGGCCACAATGCAAAACAATATGTTTGACGTAAAAGCAACACAGCTCATCACCCTCAAAACACCATCCCCACTGTCAAACATGGTGGTGGCAGGATCATGGTTTGGGCCTGCTTTTCTTCAGCAGGGACAGGGAAGATGGTTAAAATTGATGGGAAGATGGACGGAGCCAAATACAGGACCATTCTGGAAGAAAACCTGTTGGAGTCTGCAAAAGACCTGAGACTGGGACGGAGATTTATCTTCCAACAAGATAATGATCCCAAACATAAAGCAAAATCTACAATGGAATGGTTCAAAATTAAATGTATCCAGGTGTTAGAATGGCCAAGTCAAAGTCCAGACCTGAATCCAATCGAGAATCTATGGAAAGAGCTGAAAACTGCTGTTTACAAACGCCCTCCATCCAACCTCAATGAGCTCGAGCTGTTTTGCAAGGAAGAATGGGCAAGAATTTCAGCCTCTCGATGTGCAAAACCGATAGAGACATACCCCAAGCAACTTGCAGCTGTAATCAAAGCGAAAGGTGGTGCTAAAAAGTATTAAATGAAAGGGGCAGAATAATATGGCACGCCCCATTTTTCAGTTTTTAATTTGTTAAATACCTTTTTTTTGTCATCTACGTTTGCCCAGAAGTCCGCCATTCCTATGGAGTTACTGCCAAAACCAATGAACAGTAGGGTAGTCAATGGTTCACTACTGGACACGCAAATCACCCACCAGTCTATTCCCCTCACCATGTCGTTTCCTCAGGGTCACCGGGAGGTTATCTCCTTTCGTATTATTCCCGGTGGATTAGATGAGGTGCTATTGGGTCTTCCATGCTTACGTTGTCACGCTCCACACATTGACTGGAATACGGGGAGAATTTCTTCCTGGAGTGAGAATTGTGTGTCTCAGTGTATGATTACAGCCACCCGGAGAGTAGTCTGTGAGCCTTCTACCGACTTGGCTGCTCTCCCTATGCAATTTCAGACTTTTGCGGATGTCTTTACCAAGAAGACTGCAGACACTTTACCTCGCCACCGTCCGTATGACTGTCCTATTGATTTAGCCCCCGGCACAGATTCTCTGTCTGTCCCCGAGACCCAGGTCTTGTCAGATTATATCAAAATGAACCCTCGGGTAGACCCTTTGTCCCGGTCCATGGAAAAGGCTGAGGACGATAATGAGCTCAGGCTCACCATTCCTTCAGGAGGTATGCAGATGGTGGGTCCAGTGTCCTTAAACCAGGTTCCTTCTGGGAGGACGTTTGTTCCCCCTGATCTACAAAATGAGGTGTTCTCCTGGGCACATGCCCCTAAGATCGGAGGTCATTTTGGGGTCAAGCGCACCACAAAGTTTGTTAGTCGTATTGGTGGCCCCGGTGGTGCCAGGACATTAAGGAATATGTTCTAGCGTGTTTCTCCTGAATAATGGCCAACACCCACGCATTCCGGTTCCTATGCCAGTTCCCTCTATTGAACCTGGGGTCAGAGATTTGGCTCTGGAGGCGTGGGAAGTTTGGGACCATACCCAGGATGCTATATAGGCCTCCAGGAATCGGATGAGAGAGTCGGCTGACACTCTTCGTCGTCCAGCTCCCGCATTTTATCCGGGCGACAGAGTGTGGCTCACGGCTCGCAATATTAAAGTACGCGGGGAATCTGCTAAGTTTGCCCCCCCCCCCCCGCTTTATTGGTCCTTTCAAAATTTTGGCCCAAGTAAACCCAGTAATGTACCGTTTACAGTTACCACGACACCTGAGGAGTCACGACACTTTTCATGTGTCGCTCCTTAAGCCCGTTCACCTGACAAAACTTGCTGAACCCCAACCTGCTACAGAAACCAGGGGTGATGATCTCGAGGTGCAAGCTATTATGGGGTCTAAGATGGTTCATGGAAAAAAATCTTACTTAGTACACTGGAGGGGCCATGGATCTGAGGAATGTTCCTGGGAATTGGTGGACCACATTCATGCTCCATGCTCATTGAATAATATGAGTGTCAAATGGAGTGAGATGTTAGAAGGGGGGATAATGTTAGGCGTTGGGTGTTTTCTGGATCTGAAATGAGTTCAGAGTTATCAGTGGATTCTATAGTCTCCCATTCTAGTCCAACCAGAGCAGATGCTGCTCAGCATTGTCATCAGTCCCAACGCCTAGCTGGTGCATGAGATGTTCAAGTTGTCTCTTGGGTCTTTGTTCCTAGCAACATGAAGCATAGGTTGCGGAGGGAAACAGGGCTGCTACAGCCTGAGTCCAGGATATTTTGCACGGAGCATGCCCGTGACATGGCGGACCATGATTGGTGGTTTGGAAGTCAGCTGATCCGGTGACCTGGCATCGCCTGATTGGTCGCGGGTGACATCACCAATAATGCGATGGTGGGCTGGGCTTAATATTTAAATAGCCAGCCCACAAACATGGTGGTGCGCTCTGATAATTGAGCTGAGATGGTGTTATTGTGTGGACGCTTGATTGTTTGGGCTCCACGTGTGCTCTTGCTGATATAGCTTTGGACAGGCAGGCTTAGCGGGGGATAGGCAGCCTTAGATGGAGGGAGGCTGGTAGCTTCGTCTGACAGTCTGGCTCTGACAAGGGGGTCGCTATACACCCTGAGCAGACTGCGGACTCCGTATTCCCGGCACCGCCTGTTGGCCACGTGGAGAGTTACTCCTCAGTCCGGTAGCACGCCGGCTGGGAGCATGTATACACCGGGGCGAATCACACACGCATCCTAGCGCCTGCTACTTAGTCCCTGTGCAGCAAAGAGGGCTACGGATACATTATTTGTCGCACATCTCTCGTGCAGTTAACGGAGATAGTCCCTATTCCTGTTCCGGTGTGCAGCAACACGGAAGGGATTGTTATTTCAGTCGGTTGTTTTACCTTCTTACCTGAAAGGTGTTCAGCCACAGTCCTCCAGGCTGCATCGCGGACCCCGGGTTCGGTTGCTTTCCATTATTAATAAAGTTGATTGCGACTGTCCCCTTAACAGTATCAGAGCGCCAGGGTCTTGCCGAACATGGCTGACAACCAGCAACTGCAGCGCTATATACAGCAACTTGAGCCCAGACTTAGGACTCTGTAACAAGCTGCCTCGGTGGCTGATATCACTGCAGCAGCTATCCAGGCAGTTTCTCAAGCGGCCAATCTGGTTAACACTGCTGCGGCGAATGCTGCGGCAGCTGCAATTGCCCCATTACCCCGGTTTGCTCTCCCGGAAAAATTTTCTGGGGACAGCAGATCCTGCAAAGGTTTTATTAATCTGTGCTCCATTCAGTTGGAAATGATGGAGGCACGGTTCCCGTTCGAAAGGGCCAAAGTGGGTTTTGTCATCTCATTACTTTCTCACAGGGCCTTGGAGTGGGCTACACCTCTGTGGGAGCGGAGTGACCCGGTAGTGGCAAATGCGGGTCTCTTTCTTACAGCCCTAAAAAATGTTTTCCTAGGTCCTCAGGTCACGCATGATACGGCTCTTAAGCTTCTTGCGTTGGTCCAGGGTTCGTTCACCGCCAGCCACTATGCCATCCAGTTCAGAACTTTAGCGGCTGAATTGGATTGGTCTGAGCGGTCTTTAATCCCGGTGTTCTGGAAGGGTCTGGCTGGGCATATTAAAAATGCTCTATCTACCAGGGAGATTCCGACCTCCCTGGAAGAGTTAATCTCTCTCGCTAACCGAATAGATTCGCGTCATGCAGAACACAAGTTAGAGCTGGAGGTCCCCAGACCTCAGTGTTGGTTGGCACCTTCATTCTCTAGACCCATGTCCAAACCCGCGACTCCCGACCCGGAGCCTGAGGCTATTGACATATCCCGGACTGAGTCTAGCCGCTCTCGTTGCCAACCTGTACATCTCTTGGAGTACCCCATTAATGAGGGTTCCAAGCAGTCGGGAAAACGAGTGTGTCTAACCGCCGTTGGAGGAGGTGTGTTGGATTCCGGGGCTCCTACCTCCAAATTAGTGTATAAGGTGACATTGTTCTTCAGAACAACCACGGTTACTGCCAAGGCTTGGGTGGATTCTGGAGCCGATGGCAATTTTTTGTCATCTACGTTTGCCCAGAAGCACGCCATTCCTATGGAGTTACTGCCAAAACCAATGAACATTAGGGTAGTCAATGGTTCACTACGGGACACGCAAATCACCCACCAGTCTATTCCCCTCACCATGTCGTTTCCTCAGGGTCACCGGGAGGTTATCTCCTTTCTTATTATTCCCGGTGGATTAGATGAGGTGCTATTGGGTCTTCCATGGTTACGTTGTCACACTCCACACATTGACTGGAATACGGGGAGAATTTCTTCCTGGAGTGAGAATTGTGTGTCTCAGTGTATGGTTACAGCCACCCGGAGAGTAGTCTGTGAGCCTTCTACCGACTTGGCTGCTCTCCCTGTGCAATTTTAGACTTTTGTGGATGTCTTTACCAAGAAGGCTGCAGACACTTTACCTCGCCACCGACCATATGACTGTCCTATTGATTTGGCCCCCGGCACAGATTCTCTGTCTGTCCCCGAGACCCAGGTCTTGTCAGATTATATCAAAAAGAACCCTCGGGTAGACCCTTTGTCCCGGTCCATGCAAAAGGCTGAGGATGATGACAAGACCAGGCTCACCATTCCTTCGGGAGGTATGCGGATGGTGGCTCCAGTGTCCTTAAACCAGGTTCCTTCTGGGAGGACGTTTGTTCCCCCAGATCTACAAAATGAGGTGCTCTCCTGGGCACATGCCCTTAAGATTGGAGGTCATTTTGGGGTCAAGCGCACCATAAAGTTTGTTCAACGGTCATATTGGTGGCCCCGGTGGCGCCAGGACGTTAAGGAATATGTTCTAGCGTGTGTCTCCTGTGCGAGAGATAGATCATCCCGTCAAAGTCCGGCTGGTATTCTCCACCCGTTACCCATGGCGGATTCCACAGATCAGACTCTGCTTTTTCTGAATAATGGCCAAAACCCAGTTGGTTCCTATGCCAGTTCCCTCTATGGAATCTGGGGTCAGAGATTTGGCTCTGGAGGCGTGGGAAGTTTGGGACCATACCCAGGATGCTATATTGGCCTCCAGGAATCGGATGAGAGAGTTTGCTGACACTCTTCGTCGTCCAGCTTCCGTATTTTATCCTGGCGACAGAGTGCGGCTCACGGCTCGCAATATTAAAGTACGCGGGGAATCTGCTAAGTTTGCCCCCCGCTTTATTGGTCCTTTCAAAATTTTGGCCAAAGTAAACCCAGTAATGTACCGTTTACAGTTACCACAACACCTGAGGAGTCACGACACTTTTCATGTGTTGCTCCTTAAGCCCGTTAGCCTGACAAAAGTCGCTGAACCCCAACCTGCTACAGACACCAGGGGTGATGATCTCGAGGTGCAGGCTATTATGGGGTCTAAGTTGGTTCATGGAAAAAAATGTTACTTAGCACACTGGAGGGGCCATGGATCTGAGGATCATTCTTGGACTGCATTCATACTCCCTGCTCATTGAACAATATGAGCATCAAGTGGAGGGAGATGTTAGAAGGGGGGGATAATGTTAGGTGTTTTCTGGATCAGAAATGGGTTCAGAGTCATCAGTGGATTCTGTGGTCTCCCATTCCAGTCCAGATGCTGTATAGCATCGTCGTCGGTCCCAACACCTAGCTGGTGCATGTGATGTACAAGTTGTCTCTCTGGTCTTTGTTCCTAGCAACATGAAGCATAGGTTGCGGAGGGAAACAGGGCTGCTACAGCCTGAGTCCAGGATATATTGCACGGAGCATGCCCGTGACATGGCGGACCATGATTGGTGGTTTGGGAGTCAGCTGATCTGGTGACCTGGCACCGCCTGATTGGTCGCGGGTGACATCCCCAGTAATGCGACGGTGGGCTGGGCTTAATCTTTAAATAGTCAGCCCACAAACATGGTGGTGTGCTCTGATCATTGACATGAGATGGTGTTATTGTGTGGACGCTGGGTTGTTTGGGCTCCACGTGTGCTCTTGCTGATATTGCTTCAGACAGGCAGGCTTAGCGGAGGATAGGCAGCCTTAGATGGAGGGAGGCAGGTAGCTTCATCTGACAGTCTGGCTCTGACAAGGGGGTCGCTATACACCCTGAGCAGACTGCGGACTCCGTATTCCCGGCACCGCCTGTTGGCCACGTGGAGAGTTACTCCTCAGTCCGGTAGCACGCCGGCTGGGAGCACGTATACACCGGGGCGAATCACACACGCATCCTAGCGCCTGCTGCATAATCCCTGTGCAGCAAACAGGGCTACGGCAACGTTATTTGTCGCACATCTCTCGTGCAGTTAACGGAGATAGTGTGACTCCCTTTTCCCATCTCGGTGTGCAGTATCACTGGAGGGATTTATATATTAGTTGGTTATTTTACTTTCTTACCCGGAAGGTGTTCGGCCGCCGTCCTCCAGGCTGCATCGTGGACCCCGGGTTCGGTTGCTTTCCATTATTAATAAAGTTGTTTGCAACCGTCCCCTTAACAGACAGCGCTAGGAAGGTGAACGTAGAGTCCAGCCACAGGAGAAGCAGCATGGAGCACTCTTACAGATAAACATGTAATGGATATACTAAACTGCACACTATTTTTATTTCTATTTTATATCTTTTCACATGTTCTATTGAGTTTTGAACAATACTTTTCATGAGACAGTCTTTTAAATTACCCAACAGAGCCTTGTTCAGATCCTTCATCCTGATACCTCAATACAGCTTTATTTAATTTCAGTGCTTCTAGAGGAGAATATCATCATTAACAAAGCATTTGAAGGAGGATGATTATTTTTTCTGTTGGATTCTTGTGGAACATGCCAGAGAAACAGAGTCTTAGAGAGTCATACTAAGGCCACATATATTTCTATGGATGTTGTATTGTGGCTGTGTACAACATGAAGGTTGAACAATCCTGCAAGTACAAACTTGTACAAACCCTGGTAATTCAGTAGTCAGTATAAACTCTGATGATCCAGTGGTCACACCTAGTAGCCAAATGTTTAGTATTCTAAGTATATCGAGGAAATAAGAGCTTTAGTAACCATTTAGTTTATTATCAATTAATTGGTTCTACTGTTGCTGTGATGAGCATAGTAATAATCCACCTATAAACATTACAAATCTTCTTACTGAAAGCATGCATGTCATTAGAAGGTCGAAAAAAATGCTTTTGCAGCTTCTCTATTTTTAAATGGCAACAATGTGACAATGATGATGCCTAAAATATGTCAGCTTGATAAAATCTAATCAAAATCTAACAAGAAAAAAAAAGTTTTAGTATTCTCATTTTTTTTGTATTCCTACTTAGGTTTAGAAGATATTTCACTTTTTAGGTATGTTCATGCACAGCCCGTTTACTTGTACATTGCTGAATTGTATAAGGAAGTCTTCCTAAGAAGAGACAAAATGAACTCTTTTTCAGGTCAAACTAAATATATATATATATATATATTACAACAAAATAAAAATGCTAATAATATTCTATAGTTTTTAAAGACATTTTGTTGGAATGACACCTATTTTGCATGACATGAACTAAATGCCTTGGGGATCAATAGCTTAACAGACCGTGTAAACTGTGAAAGTTTAGTTGCCTGTTACTGGCACATACCTTATACACTCATTTATCTGTCCGACATGAATGTAAACAGAATAAAGGGCTTAGGTAGGAAATCTCTGACACATATTGAGTAACATTTATTGTATATTTTACACATCTCTATGTGACTCTTGATATATAATGTTGTAAAAACTACTTTATCAAAGGATATACATCCAAGTGCTCTGAGAAGGAGAGATCATTTCTCCCAAATTTTTACCCATGAAAAATAAATAATGAAGGTTTCCACTGAATGACTGAAAGCAGAGATCCTGAAAACTGAGTAGTTAATAGAGGAAGTAAATTAGAAAACTGTAGAACTTTATATAGTGAATACCATCTATTATATTTGCTAAACCTATAAAATCCCTTTAAGAAGCCACGTGGATACTAAGAAGAAGTCAGTAGAAGGCACTCTAATTCTTTTTTTTATTAACATGCTATCTATTATGCTATAGCAAATATTTTCCACATTGTGTAATACTTCTTGAATGTTTATTCCATGAGTTGTGCTTTACACTCGGGATTGAAGAGGAAGCAGTCTCACTAGAAAGCACCATTATTATAATTAGCACATTTGTATTAAGAATGAATAGATGATATGATATCCATATGATAAGACTATAAGTTGTAAGAAAAGTCAATGTTTTTTTTAAACTTAAAGGAAATCATTCAGCAGGATCTCAGCTTCAAAACTATTTATATGCACAGGTAGCTCTTTCACAAATAAGTCCAGCAATACCTTTACATGGTTAAATGATTTAACTGGTATGCGAATGATGCCAAAGAGCTACGTAAGATCTGAAGCCTTTGTCACTCCACCTCTCTTGGCCAGCGCCACCGCCTCCATGCTTTATGACTTCAGGCAAAAGAGTCATCAGTAGTGATGAGCGAGCACTAAAATGCTCGGGTACTCGTTGCTCGAGTCTAGCAAATTAGAATGCTCTAATTCTCGACCCGAGCAACGAGCCCAATATAAGTCTATGGGAAACTCGAGCATTTTTCCGGCGGACCCCTCGGTGGTCTGCAGAGGGTCTAAAAATTGCCCAAATTGATGACAACAATGCTCAAATGACATGGGAACAGCATGGGTAAGACCCCTGGAAGCACCTCTTACTCCCAGGTCACTACTGTGAACAATGTTGTCAGAGTATTACGCCACTTTTACGGACTCACAATAAAACATACAAAAACTAAACTAAAATGGATTTTCCTGGGAAAAATGTTAAGGAACATCCTTTCCAGGGTAATGACTTGTATATAAAGCAAAATAAATATATGAAATAAAAAATGCTCCTCCACACCTTGGGCTTTGTTCACATGGAGCGTTTTTGATGCATTTTTGCACTTTTGCATTGATTTCAACAGTGAAAAATACATTTACTGGCAAATGTCATTTTAACATTTTACTACCTTATCTGGCCATGTGGTGTGTGAGACATGATCTGACACATCCTGTTTCATTTATGAAGTAAGGACACTGAAAGCCACAAAGCCTATTATTGTAGGGCCATTAGGTGGCCCTTACTATTCTTAAAGGGCCAGCAGTAGGCCCTCTCTATGTTAGAGAGCCATCAGCCGGCTATGATTTGTTTTTCCCATTATTAACGAGTGGGTCTCCTATACTGTTATTGCATATGCAGAGACTGCAAGGGCTGCAAAAAATTTTAGCGCACCCCAATACCCCTTTGAAGAGACATAAAGGAGGGCCTCAGTAAAAAAAAAAAATTCCCATTATAAAGGAGTGGGTCTCCTATACTGTTATTGCATATGCAGAGACTGCAAGGACTGCAAAAAATTTTAACGCACCCCAATACCCCTTTGAAGAGACATAAAGGAGGGCCTCAGTAAAAAAAAAAAAATTCCCATTATAAAGGAGTGGGTCTCCTATAGTGGTAATGCCCATGCATTCAGTGCAAGGGCTTCCAAAATTTGGAGAAAAACCCCAATAACAGTTTAAAGACACATAGAGGTGGGCCTCAGTAAATAGTACTACATGTTCCCATTAGAAAGGAGCGGGTATGCTATACAGTTATAGGGTATGCAGTGAGTACAACAGCTTGCAAAATTTAAGAAAAACCCCAATAACAATTTAAAGACACATAGAGGTGGGCCTCAGTAACGATATGTTCACATTAGAAAGGAGCTGGTCTGCTATACAGTTATAGGGTATGCAGTGAGTACAACGGCTGCAAAAATTTAGGAAAAACCACAATACCAATTTAAAGACACATAGAGGCGGGCCTCAGTAATGAGTACCACATATTCCCATTAAAAAGGATCAGTTCTGCTATACAGTTATAGAGTATGCAGTGAGTACAACGGCTGCCAAAATTTAGGAAAAACCCCAATAACAGTTTAAAGACACATATAGGTGGACCTCAGTAACGAGTACGACATGTTCCCATTAGAAAGGAGTGAGTCTGCTATACAGTTATAGGGTATGCAGTGAGTACACTGCCTGACAGAATGTAACGGGTCTGGGAGGTGGAACCTCTGAGCTATTATACAAAGGTCAGTCCTTGTAAGGAAGCGGGTGGCACCCAGGGAAGGCGGGTGGTCACGGCAAGCGACGGGAACAGTCTCTTGACAGGCGGGTGGTCACGGCAAGTGACAACAGGGTAAGAGTCTCTAGGCAGGCAGGGGGTCACGGCAAGTGACGGCAGAGCCTCCAGGTAGGCTAGCAGGCAGGTAGCAGGTGAGCGCTCCCAGGTGAGCGAGTAAGAGTCTCTGGACAGGCAGGTGGTCACAGCAAGTGACGGCTAAGCCTCCAGGTAGGCTAGCAGGCAGGTAGCAGGTGAGCACTCCCAGGTGAGCGAGTAAGAGTCTCTGGACAGGCAGGTGGTCACAGCAAGTGACGGCTAAGCCTCCAGGTAGGCTAGCAGGCAGGTAGCAGGTGAGCGCTCCCAGGTGAGCAAGTAAGAGTCTCTGGACAGGCAGGTGGTCACAGCAAGTGACGGCTAAGCCTCCAGGTAGGCTAGCAGGCAGGTAGCAGGAGAGCGCTCCCAGGTGAGCGGGTGAGAGTCTCTGGACAGGCAGGCAGGTATCAGGCAGGTATCTGGCAGGTATTTCCTGGTCCGCGGGCGGACTGATCCATAGACAGACTGGCAGGCGCTGGTAGGCAGACTGTCGGACCACAGGATAGCAAGCAGGTAGACAGAAATCAGGCAGATATCAGGCAGGTATCAGGCAGGTATCAGGCAGGTAACAGGCAACGGGACCTGAGGGCTGAAGCAGAGTTGAAAGGCTTTGCAACAACATTGCTCGTGCACCTCCATTTTGGAGGAGGTGCCTTATATACGGTGAGGTCCTCCGGCCATTGGCCGGGGACTCCTTAGGACGGCTCATGCGGCCCCTTTAAGAGAGAGGGAGCGCGTGCGCGTGCGCCCTAAGCACAGTGACCGGGAAGCAGCACGCGGTGCCAGCAGAGCGGGAGGAAGACGCCGGGCACGGAGCGGAGAGGTGAGGGGAACAGCGTCCCTGCCTAGCAGGAGGCAGGGACGCCGACGCTACACAGAAGTTATGTCGCTTATCCATGTTATGTAAATAAAAGCTTATAGCCTGATGTTAAATTCATCCATTGGTTTTATAAATTACTCTTTTGAAAGCTGAAACCCTCCCAAATTTGGTTTAGGTTAAGAAAATTAATTTGCATCAATGCTGAAATATTGATAATTTAATGAACACAGAATGGTCAGATTCTGGCAAGACAAAAGTTTTGTCGCCTGGTCATATAATGCACCCAATCCTAGTTTACATCCTCACCAGTGCTCAGTAAATGATCGGTTAATTAATGGGTGTGTATATAAAGCAACCCAGCACCCCAGACCTTTACTTGAATTGCAACTCGAGCTCTGACAACATGCCAAAAATCCACCCTGCGACCAAAGCCTTGATTATCAAGAGGCTGAAGACCAGATCCACTGCAGAGGTGGCTGGCACCTTTAATGTGTCTCAGCGTCAAGTACAAAGAATTAAAAAAAGATTTGAAGAGACTGGAGATGTGTTTGACAAGCCCAGGTCCGGCAGACCTCGCAAGACAACTGCTTAGAAGGAACGTTTGTTGATTAGAAAATCCAAAGCAAGCCCCTCTTCCACTGCAGCAGAGCTCCAACAGGCCTGGTCACCTCAAGTCCCTGTGTCAACTAGAACAGTTTGTAGGATTCTGTCTTGAAATGGCCTCCATGGTTGAATCAGTGCCCATAAGCCAGCACTAAACAAAAGGCAAATAAAATACCGTGTGGCATTTGCAAAGTCCCATAGCCTGCACAGATGAACGCTGGAAAAGTGGCAGAAGGTGGATTTCTCTGATGAATCTTCAGTAGAATTACACCACAGCCACCGCAAATACTGCAGGAGACCTACTGGAGCCCGAATGGATCCAAAATACACCCAGAAAACAGTTAAATTTGGTGGTGGAAAGATCATGGTCTGGGGTTACATTCAGTATGGGGTGTGCGAAACATTTGCAAGGTGGAAAGCGATATCAATAGCCTAAAATATCAAGAAGTATTAGCTACCTCTTACATTCCAAATCATAAAAGGGGTCAAATTCTGCAGCAGGATGGTGCCCCATCTCATACATCCATCTCTACAACAAAGTTCCTCCAGGCAAAAAAGATCAAGGTGCTCAAGGACTGGCCAGCCCAGTCACCAGACATGAACATCATTGAGCATGTTTGGGGTAGGATGAAAGAGGAAGCTTGGAAGACAAAACCAAAGAATCTAGATGAACTCTGGGAGGCATGTAAGACTGAATTCTTTGCTATTCCCGATGACTTCATTAATAAATTGTATTAATCATTGTTGAACCGCATGGATGCAGTCCTTCAAGCTCATGGAAGCCACACAAAATATTAAATATGACTCTATTAGCACCACAACTTCATTCACCAATGTTATACAACATATATTTGTATTTTAAGATAATTATTTGTTTGAATATCACATTACTTTCTGTGGGCGACAAAACTTTTGTCTTGCCAAAATCTGACCATTCTGTGTTCATTAAATGAACAATATTTCAGCATTGATGCCAATTTATTTTCTTAACCGAAACCAAATTTGGGAGGGTTTCAGCTTTCAAAAGAGTAATTTATAAAACCAATGGATGAATTTAACGTCAGGTTATAAGCTTTTATTTACATAACATGGATAAGCGACATAACTTCTGTCAGGGAGTGTACTACGGCTGCCAAAATTTAGGATAACCCCAATTACAATTTAAAGACACATAGAAGTGGGCTTCAGTAATGAGTATGACATGTTCCTATTAGAAAAGAGTGGTTCTGCTATCCAGTTGTAGGGTATGCAGTGAGTACAAGGGCTGCCAAAAATTTGGACGCAATTCAATGTCCCTTTCAAGAGACGTATAGGAGGGCCTCCTGAAAAACATGTTCACATTATTAGGAATTGGGTCTCCCACACTGTTTGCCTATGCAGTGAATTCAATTGCTACCAAAAATTTAGAGGCACTCCAATGCCCCTTGCAAGAGACGTAAATATGGTGATATGCTAGATATGGTGGGGATATGGTGATATAGGATGAGGATGAGGAGAAAGAGGAGGACAAGAGCAAATAGACAAAATCAGGAAGTGTATACCCATGTCTGGGTGTGAAGACAAAGGTGCATGGGAATAGAGTTAGACCTCCCAAAAAAAAGACACTGTATTTGAGTTTATGCTACACTGCTATCATTCGGTGGTGTTGAGAAGTGTGGCCCAATCCAGTCCTTGTTCATTTTTATAAGAGTCAGCATGTCAGCATTTTCAGTTGACAGGCGGATGAGCCTATCGGTTATAATTCAACCAACCGCACTAAAAACCCGCTCTGACAAAAAAGCTAGCGGCAGGGCAGGCCAGGACCTCCAAGTCGTATAGAGTCAGTTCATGCCACGTGTCCAGCTTGGATACCCAATAATTATAAGGCACAGAGGAATCACGGAGGACATTGGTACGGTCAGCAAGTTACTCTTTCAGCATCTTCTCAAACGGTTCCCTCCTTGTGAGAGTATCCCACACATCAGGGCCTGTGCGATGGGAGGGTCTGAGAAAATTGTCCAAGAACTTTGACAGTGTTCCCCTGTCTCTGCTGGATTGGATTTGTGTCTTTCTCGTCTATACTCCTTGGTTGTCTAACAAACTGTGACTTTTGCCGCCATCGTTTTCAGATGGGAATTTTTTTAATAATTCCACAACAAGGGCATTCTGGTACTGCCCCATTTTATTAGTCCTGTTCGCCACAGGAATAAGAGAAATAAATTTCTCCTTGTAACATAAGTCTAGAAGTGTCACCAACCTGTAATGACTGCCACCCAAAATTTGGACAATGCAAGGGTCACGGGAAAGGCAGCGTAACATAAATTCAAATATGTGTGACAAACTGCTAACAGGCAAGACTTCTGTGTCCTCACCAAGAGGACGACTGACCATGCTCTCCTCCTTTTCCCTGTCCTCAGGCCATCCATGCTGAACAGACAGTATGACAGTTTTGTTGGTAAGACAGCAGTAGTACCGTTTATAGCGCAGGAAGCTAGATTCTGCTCTTCCTCCTCCTTTTCCTCTTCCTAATTGTCACCCAATCCACGTTGGGATGAGATGAGGCTGGGCTGTGTGGAATCACCCTGTATGGCTCCTTGCTCCATCTCATCGTGCTCCACCTGCAATGCATCCTCTTTAATTGTGAGCAGAGAGCATTTCAGAAGACAGAGAAGCGGGATGGTTATTCTAATTATGGCATCATCGCCGCTCACCATCTTGGTGGAGTCCTCAAAGTTTTGGAGGATGGTACAGATGTCTGACATCCATTCCCACTCCTGAGGTCTTATGTGTGAAGTCTGACCTGAATATCGACGACCGTGTTGATGCTGGTAGTCAACTACTGCCCTCATGGGCTCACAAATCCTTCCCAACATCTGCAATGTAGAGTTATAAGGCGTGGGGACATCGCAAACGAGTCAGTAAGCTGAAAGCTGCAAACTCTGCTGAAGCACTTCAAGGGTGGTGGAAGCTGTAGCTGACTTTATAAAATGGGCACACATGTGGCATACTTTGACAAGCAGATACGGCAGATCTGGGTAGTGTTTGAGAAACCGCTGAACCACGAGGTTAAGCACATGGGCCAGACATCGTACGTGTGTGAGCTTGTCTGGCTTCAGAGCTGCCACCAGGTTCCGGCCACTGTCACACACGACCATGCCTGGCTGTAGGTTCAGCGATGTCAGCCACAGATCTACCTGCTCTTTCAGAGCTGTCCACAACTCTTCAGCATTGTGCAGTTTGTCACCTAAGCATATTAGCTTCATGACAGCATGTTGCTGTTTGACTGAGGCAGTGCTGTAGTGCTTCCAGCTTGTGACTGATGTGGTCATTTCAGAGATGGAGGCTGAAGAGGAGGAGGAGGTGCAGGAGATTTAGAATGTGGGGGCAACTCTGATTGACCCAGGGCCCGCAATCCTCGGGAGAGTGTGTTCAATCCCAAGGTCCGATTGAGTTCCAGTTTTCACTATATTAACCCAGTGTGCTGTCAGTGAGACGTACCGTCCCTGTCCACAAGCACTTATCCACGTGTCAGCGGTTAGACGGACGCTCCCAGTAACTGTGTTGTTGAGGGCACGGCTAATGTTGTGGAACACATGCTTATATAATGCGAGGATGGCACACCGGGAGAATTAGTGGCAGCTGGGGACCAAGTACCAAGGGACGGCCGCTGCCATCAGATTTCAGAAATATTCCGTCTCCACAAGCAAAAAAGGTAACATTGTGAGTGCAAGCATTCGTGAAATGTGTGAATTTAGTAGCGTGGCCTGTGGGGCGTTGGCTGTGTATTTGCACTTGCATTCCAAAGATTGGGGTAGGGACAACTGAACACTGTGCTGGTACAAGGACGTGGACGTGCTTGCTGATGGTGATAGTTGCACAGGTGCAGGGCGGGAGGTATCTTCGCATGTGCCATGGACAGGGGATTGGCGTGCACGCACAACAGCAGAAGAAGCAGTTGTGTCACCCTCTGACACTGTTTCTGGACCGTGGGGTTCGGCCCACTTAGTTGGGTGCTTTCCTGCCATGTGCCTGATCATGCTGGTGGTGGTCAGGCTGCTAGATTTGCTACCCCTGCTGATGCTGGCCTGGAAGGTGGTGCAAATGGCCTTTTTGGGGATATCTGCAGAGTCTTTAAAAAACAACCAGGCTCGGGAAGATCTAACAGTTGTGTTGGCAACTTCCATCATGTTGGTGTTACAGGTTACGCTTTCCCGCCTTGTGTCTGCTTCTTCCTACCTGTTGTGGTGCTATGCCTCCATCCCCCTGTGTGCTGCTGTCCTTGCTCTGCATGTCCCCTGCCAGGTTGAGTCAGTTACTATATTATCCACCACCTTGTCTTCCACTTCCACCCCATGGTCCTGCTACTGATTTTCTGGCAATTCGGTCTCATCATCATCAACCTCTTGCGGCCTCGGCCTCTGCATGCACCATCACCATCACATCCACTTCCCCATCCCTTGCAACGTGCTTTGCCCATTTTAAATGGAGGACAATATTTTCAACGTTCCCTACAAATGTCTGGATTTGAACCACAGTTATATGTGATACGTCTGACGTACAACCACGGTTTTAAATAGCGGGCCTGTAAGTTACTGTTCTTCACAGCTACCTCGTGAGAATACCTTCACTGACACACTGCAACAAAATGTAAATGGAGGCCAGAAATGTCTGAATTCGGATTGCAGTTATATGTGATATGTCTGACGGAAAACCACAGTTTTAAATAGTGGGCCTGTAGGTTACTATTCTTCACAGCGACCTCGTGTGAATAGCTTAACTGACACACTGCAAGAAAATGTAAATGGAGGCCAGAAATGGCTGAATTTGGACTTCAGTTATATGGGATACGTCTGACGAAAAACCACGGTTTTAAATAGCGGGCCTGTAGGTTACTATTCTTCACAGCGACCTCGTGTGAATAGCTTTACTGACAAAATGCAACAAAATGTAAATGGAGGCCAATATTTTCCATGTTCATTACAAATTTCTGGATTTTTATCTCTGTAATATGGAAAATATCAGGCTGTATTCTGCAGTGCTAACAAGCAAATGGAGCAGAAAATGGTCTACTCTGGATTGCTTTTTAAGCAAATAATCAGGATTAAGATAAAAAAAATTACCCCTGGCTCCTGATACCTGGGGCTATGTCTACAAATATCTGTAACAGCAGGATCAGTCAGAACGTGCAATGGACCCTCTTGTGCTGCATACACTGTCTGCCAAAAACCCTGCCTGCCTTGCTTTTTAAGCAAATAACCAGTATTAATATAAAAAAAATATTGGCCCTGGCCCCTGATATCTGGGGTTATGTCTACAAATATCTGTAACAACAGCAGCAGCAGACAGAACGTGCAATGGACCCTCTTGTGCTGCATACACTGTCTGCCACAAACCCTGCCTGCCTGCCTAACTCCTGCTATCACCACTGAATATGTGCAGCTGGATTAGTCCTCAGAAGGACTGTCAATTCAGATGGATATATATACATATGTTGTGGAATACCTATACTAGCTATAAACAAGCAAATCTCTCCCTGTCTCAGCAGCATCTCTCCCTACTCTACCTGTTTCCGGAGTAGACTTTGACAAGCCTAGCGTCACCAGGTCTTAAATAGACCCGATGACGCTATGCAGCCAGCCTATCACTGTAATGCCACAACCAACATGGCTACGGCATTACAGTGCCTGGCAAGCAATCCCTGCATGCTCATTGGCTCTCTTAAGAGCACCAAATATGCAGGGCGGGGACCTGAGCGCCCGCCCGAGCAACCCGGAAATACTCGCCGAGCGCTGAGCTTGTCGAGCACCGTGATGCTTGGGAGAGTAGCAAATAGTGGCAAGCACGTTCACTCATAACTAGTGGTGATGAGCGAGTATGTTTTGTTAACCCTTTCGCCGAGTATGCTCGGCCGAGCACCGAGTAGTTACAGCTGCTCGGTGATATGTTTGAATCACTCCCGTGTGCATGATTTGCGACTGTTTGACAACTTTAATACATGTGAGGAATGTGTAAGAAATAGACATTCCTCACATGTATTAATGCATACTCGGCGAAAGGGTTAACAAAACATACTCGCTCATCACTAATGACTAGTCATCAGTCATGAAAGAGGAGCTGTTGCTGGGGGGCTGGAGGGGAGAAGGTAGAGTGACAGAGGCTTCAGATCTACCATAGCTCTTCAGTCTCATTTGCAAATCAATTCAAACTGATTTCTCAGTAATGGAGGAATGGACTGGTATTGTTTGACTTGTCTTTTAAAGAGCTACATGCGCATATAATTTGCGGTCTAAAATTCGGCCGACAGATTCCCTCTAACATGTTTTCAAATGGTTGCTATTTTTCGATTAAGATGCATTTTCCTGACGTCTTTTAAATGCTACTTAAAAGTCAAAATGGTACAGCAGCAGATTTAATGTAAGATTTAATGTATGGTTACAATATGGATGAAAAAATAAGCAGGCTCCTATGTAAGTGGACCACTTCTCACTGTATAAATGAGACCAAAATAAGTGGCATAATTTGAGAAGGGATAGTGCAAAAGGGCATAGTACTTAGAACATTGCTCAGATTCACCGCCACAGCTGACAAAACATTCATGCTGTCAGTCTACTCTAAATAGTTATTTAAATAGTTATTAAGGCGTACAATAAAAGTTCTAATGGAGAAATTGTTAAATGTATGTTAAAACTTCTGATGGTAGTCAGATAAAACGTGCAGACTAAATGAAAATATGATTTTATCTGAAAACATTTTCATGACTATTTGTAGCTATGCCCAGATGTAGGTGGTTGGCAGTCTACCAAGAAACCTTTCCAAGTGTAAAGGGATTGAAAGAAATTTGTGCTTTTATATTTCTTGTATTTTATGTATATTCTATATGTATGTACACTTTCTAAGGACAGGATAGTAGTGGTATATTTGGAAACATGACAACAAAAATGCATGTACAACACAGGTCCATTTACACAAGGGGCACGATCCCCATTCTTGGGATTGATGGGGTCTTATTGTCCACATCCCCTGTGATCGTACTTTTTTCAGCTATCCAGTGCATCAATCATAAATATTGATATTTGAATAACCCTTTAATACAGTATTTTCTAAAACAACTCTTTCAGCAATGAAAGTATGATGATAGAAGTAAAGGGACAACATTTACCAGATTGAGCCAAGTCCATCGAAGTAAACATATAAGATGCATAAAGGCTCCCAAACCATATGATTTCACCCAGACTGACATCCTCCTCGGTGAAAGTGTTGACTCTCACCTGTTGGTGTTGCATTAAGGACACAACACCTGTGTATGCCATGTCCAAAGGGTTGGAAGTAGGGAGCTTCTGCTGGCAACCTTAATCCTGGATCCTGTCTGGTCCATGTGTGCTATAAAGTTTTATCAATAAATAAACATTTGATCAATAATGGATTAATTGTAAAATATCTAGTACTAGTTACATGGGAGCAGCATGGCATTCTGAATCCTTCTGTTTTCTACTCCTCGAAACCTAATTTTTTGCCTAGACATTCAAGAAGGCTCATAAGTGAAAGAGTGCCATGAGCATTTGAGGCCAAATTTTGTTATTTACCTATCACTGATTAACAATGACTCTAATTTGAAATAAAAAACGTCCTGAGATCTGACCTTATTTGGGAAACTCAAGGTACTCCCATAGGGCTGTGGTGACCATTTTGACCCAAGATGTATTTTTCAGAGATTAGTGTTCAGTGGATGTTGCAAAGAGAAATTGCAAATATGCAATTTTAGTGCTCAATAAATTGTGTCCAGCTTGTGCATTTTGGAGACATACACTCAGTGAATTGTTCTGTCTTTTCTACGCACTAGAGCAGAGGTGGGGAACCTTTATTCTGCCCAGTGCCATTTGGATATTTATACCATCCTTCAGGGGCAGTGCAAATCATGTGCTAACTCCACCCATAAAGTACTCTGCCCACAAATATTATGTCCTGGCACCCACAAAACCACATTCAAAAAGTTTATTAACCCTTCAGATGCTTCACAGGAATTAATACAATGTGGAAGGAAAAAATGAACATTTTACTTTTTTTCCCCAAAATTTTACTTTTACTAGCCCAATATTTTTTATTTTCACAAGAGTAACAGGAGAAAATGGACCCCTAAATTTGATGTGCAATTTTTCTTGAGTACGCTGGTACCCTATATGTGGGAGAAAACTAATGTTTGTGCTCATGGCAGGGCTCAGAAGGGAAGGAGCACCGTTTGACTTTTGGAACAAAAAAATGACTGGAATCGAGAGCGAAAACTATATTACGTTTGGAGAGCCCCGGATGGGCCTTAACAGTGGAAACCCCCAACAATTGACCCCATTTTGGAAACTAGCCCCCTCAAGGAATGTACCTAGATGTGTGGTGAGTGCCTTGAACCCCTAGGTACTTCACATAAGTTTATAACATAGAGCTGTAAAAATAAAAAAATCAAATTTTTCCAACAAAAATGTTCTTTTAGCCCTCATTTTTTTATATTCACAAGGGTAACAGAACAAAATGGACCACAAGGTTTGTTGTTCAATTTCTCCTGAGTATGTCAAAAGCCATATTTGGAGGAAAACTACTTTTGGGTGAATGGTATGGCTCCAATGGAAAGGATCACCGTTTGACTTTTTGAACTCAAAAATGGATGGAATCGAGAGTGGACACCATGTCGCAATTAGAAAATGGACCCCAAAATTTGATGTGTAATTTTCTTGAATGCGCCGGTACCCTATATGTGGGAGAAAACTACTGTTTGAGCTCATGGCAGGGCTCAGAAGGGAAGAAGTACCATTTGACTTTTTCAATGCAAAAATCGCTAGAATCGAGAGCGGACACTATATTACGTTTCAAGCCCCCAGTGTGCCTAAACAGTGGAAACCCCCCACAAATTACCCCATTTTGAAAGCTAGATCCCTCAAGGAATGTATCTAGATGTTTTGTGAGCACCTTAAACCCTCAGGTGCTTCACAGAAGTTTATAATGTAGAGCCGTGAAAATAAAAAATCACATTTTTCCCACAAAAATGTTTTTTAGCCAGAAATTTTTTATTTTCACAAGGTTAACAGGAGAAAATGGACCTCAAAGTTTGTTGTGCAATTCCTCCTGAGTATGCTGATACTCCATATGTGGAGGAAAACTACTGTTTGGATGCATAGCAGGGCTCGGAAAGGAAAGGAGCACTGCTTGACTTTTTTTTACTGCAAAAATGGCTGGAATCGAGAGTGAACAGCATGTCGCATTTGGAGAGCCTCTAATGTGCCTAAACAGTGGAAACCCCCACAAGTGACCCCACTTTGTAAACTAGACCCCTCAAGAAATGTATATAGATGTATGGTGAGCACCTTAACCCTCCCAGGTGCTTAACAGAAGTTTATAACATAGAGCTGTGGAAATAAAAACTCACATTCTTCCCACAAAAATGTTCTTTTAGCTCCAAGTTTTTCAATTTCACAAGGGTAACAGGATAAAGTGCACCATACAGTTTGTTTTTCGATTCCTCCTGATTACAACAATAGCACATACTGTATGTGATCAAAAACTACTTTTGAGGCACAGTGGAAAGCTCAGAAGGGAAGAAGTACTATAATGGAGTTGGAATGGTTTATGGGTGCCATGTCACATTGGCAGAACCCCTGAGGTGCCAGAACAGCAGGCTGGAGAAGCTGGGCACTGTGTTCAGAAGGAGTGTTGAGCCACCCCAGTAGTGTTCGAGTTCGGTTCGGTTCGTCGAACACCCGTGTGTTCGCCGAACTGTTCGTCGAACTGTTCGTCGAACACCTTCGAACACCGTTAAAACCAATGGCAGGCAAACAAAAACACATAGAAACACATAGAAAACACCTTCAAAGGTGTCCAAAAGCTGACAAACTGCTCAGAAGACACAACTAACACATGGAAAAGTGACAAGTACATATAGTCATGCGAAAAGAAAAGAGGTGGAGGAGTAAAAGGAGGGGGAGACAAAGATATAGGCATGTCATGCCCTTCTAAAATCCAAAAAGTGAGAAGCCGACACGGCCAGTCCGCTCCTGCCCGTGCCACCTCCGTTTCGCCGGGTTTGTGCCAGAGCCGCGGTGAACCCTGACGGCCAGCCCCCCTCTCCCAATACTGATGCCTGTCCGCTGGTGGGTCGAGCGAGCCCCCCTGTGGTGGAGGCAGCTCTAAGCTTTTTAATTTAAATTGTCTCTCTAATTTGAATGAATACACTTTAAATCCATTTACAAGGATCTATTGGAGGGCAAGTCTCATGCCAGCAGCCGTGTAATTCCAGCTCCAGTACCGTCCACTAAAGCTGCTGCAGTTGAAAAGCTTTTATAAGGATCGAGCTTGGCTGTCCACCGCAAGGCATCCTACTGCCAGTCCCAGCCCCTATGCCTTGGGGTGCCTCCTGATGCTCTTCACTGAGTATCCCGTGGTCCCGAAGCATTTCCTTTGAAAAAATTAAGTGTCCAAACTACAGGTGGTGTAGCTTGCTTAACAGCCGGGATAATCCGCTGACTAGCAGACACTGCTACTAGGCACAAAGTATTTCCTGGGCTAGATGCAGTTAAAAATTTGTAATTAGATACTCTCGTTGGATGCTGAGAAAGCATTCCATAGAGTCTCCTGGCACGCCATATATGATTCTCTTAAAAAGCTTGGGGTAGGGGTCTAGGGGACCCTTTTATAGCCAAAATCACGGCCCTGTATCACAATACGTCACCTAGGCTGAAGATAAATGGAACTGTAGCACCGAGGGCTCGGTTGCTACAGACGTATTGCACCTCACCCAGAGGTGTGATATCTCACTCTCAGATAAGGATGGAGTGTGGATCAGGACCCGACACCTGCATGCATTACACCACATTGCCGTGGGGCAGGGCGACCAATATGCCCCTGAGATGGGCACGACAGTCCCTGTCCCTGGCTGGAGTGGGGGGAGGGAACACTGAGGAAGGGGAACCCTGTAGTGCAGGAGCAGGGAGGAAGCAGTTCCTGGGTGCATTGAGAAGTGAGTATAAAACGTGGGCACCATCTTAGTTCACTGCAGAGAAGTCTGAGCAGAAGTGACAGGGAGCAGGGGCTCTGCATGAGCTCTGCTCCAGAGGCGGGCCTAGTAACAGAGGCCCAGGCCTGGAAGAGGGAGAAGGAAGGAAGAGGAGCGGAGAAGGCTCCAGGAACGAGGAACGAAGGGATCCCAGGGGTGCTGACGGGCGAGTCGCCACCGCACGCCCAAATCCACCTGCGTGGAGGGGTCAGGCCAAAGGGGGAGACCGGTCCCCGAAACTAGTGGAGGCAGGAAACGACCCTCAGCTAGAAACCGGAGGCTGTGACATTTTATGTGGCGCAGCCCCTCGCTACACCCGCTAGGAAGGCACCACATAGGGTCAGGGAAACTGGCGCGAAGTTTACCAAGAGGAGGCCCGAGGCAGCCGGACAGAAGGGTTGGTAAGAAAGGCCAGACAAAGAACACACAAAGGGGGTCCTATGAAGCGCTCCAAAGTTATCTGTTTGATGTCTGAGCCCCTCACCTCGTGAGCACAGTACGACGTGGGCAGCCGTTACCTGCAGACGTGGTCTGGATAATAAGAACTGTGAGTAAAGGCCCTGGACTGCATCACTGACTCCGTGTCGTTACTGCTGCTGCCCTGCACCATCACCACCATCCTCCGCATACACTGCCCTGAGGCTATACTCCTCCCGTGGGGAGTTATGCTATGATCTGCTGCACCCACAACACCAGCCTCAGCGGTCTGCCGTGCAGCGGCTGTTCACTCTGACCGCAATCCACGGGTGGCGTAGTCGGACATTTAAACATCAAAACCATATAAATAGCTCCGCCACTGGTTTGACCGCCCTGAGCCACGGAACCGGGTCGCCGCCACGGAGACTACAACCACCAGCATCCACCAAAAAGGGGCCGGCTCCGGGTGTCCCAAGGCCCAGGGGGTGCATCAGAACATTTTCATCACCTTTCACAATCACCAATGGGACAAGGCAGGGATGTCCTCTGTCCCCTCTCTTATACATCCTAGTGACGGAGCACCTGCTCTCATCAATTCACCATAACCCCAATATTAGGTGGATTGAGGTGGGAGGCACCGAGTACAAGTGCTCTCTATTTGCTGATGATGTCCTAGTATATATCACTCAATCACATATATCCATCCATGCTGTTATGGCTGAAATAGATCACTTTGTTACATGGTCAAATTTTAAAATCAATGCAGCGAAGTCTGAGGCCCTCGATGTCTCCCTCCCCAAATCCATACAGGATTCCATCCAGTCCAACTTTCCCTTTGCCTGGCCCTCACAGGGTATCAAATACCTATTCATAGAGACCTCTCCCATCTATGTTATCTTAATTTTGGGCCCTTTATTGAACAACTCCATACAGACCACGGTTTTCAAGTTAGAACTTTAAGATTCACTACGTGAACCACTGGTGTTTTGTGGAAAAGCACATGTACACTGTGTTCCAAATTATTATGCAAAAAGTGTTTAGGAGTGATAAGGGAAGAATTTGTTTGTTTGTGAGTTAAACTCATTGATGGTGATGTGTATCAGGGCTCTTTATATCACTGTAAGCAATTGCAGACACCTGTGCTAATTAGTCTGGCAGGTGTGTCCAATGAAAGGCAAGACTACTTAAGAAGGCTGTCCCACATTATTAAGCAGCCTACATTCCCAAAATGGGAAAGAAAAAGGATGTGTCGGCTGCTGAGAAGCAACAAATTGTGGAGTGTTTAGGTCAAGGCATGACTACAATCAACATTGTGCGATGATCAGGATGAAGTGTCTTGGCAATCAAGAAGTATGTAGCTGATTTACAGTACACACGTGTGCGTGCTGATAAGGGCAAATTGAGGACTCTTTCCTACAGGCAATTACGTGAGGTTAAAAGAGCAGCTACAAAAAAGCTTTGTCATAGCAGCAGACAAGTTTTTGAAGCTGCTGGTGCCTCCAACGTTCCCCGAACAACAAGATGCAGGGTCCTTCAGAGGTTTGCAGCTGTGCATACGCCATCCTGTCGACCTCCTCTATCCACTTCACACAACCAGAAACGGCTCCAGTGGGCCAAACATTACATGAAGACTGATTTCAAAACTGTTTTGTTCACGGATGAGTGCCGTGCAGCGCTCGATGGTCCAGATGGATGGAGTGGAGGATGGCTGGTTGATGGACACCCCACGCAAACACGGCTACAGCGCCAACAAGGAGGAGGTGGAGTAATGTTTTGGGCTGGAATCATGGGGAGAGAGATTGTCCGCCCCTTTAGGATCCCTGAAGGGGTAAAGATGAACTCCATAATGCATGTGGAGTTTCAGCACTTCCTGCCATGGTTCAAGAAGAAGAACCGTGTATTCCACAGCAAGATCATTTTTATGCATGATAATGCACCATCTTATGCTGCACATAAAACATCTGCATCTCTGGCTGATATGGGCATAAAAGGGGACAAGCTTATGGTGTGACCCCCATGCTCCCCTGACCTCTACCCCATTCAGAACCTCTGGAGCATCATCAAAAGGAGTGTCTATGATGGCGGGAGGCAGTTCACATCTAAGCAACAGCTCTGGGAGGGTATTCTGTCCTCATGCAAAACAATTGAAGCAGAAACCATCCAAAACCTGACAAATTCAATGGACGAGAGAGTTCAGAAGCTCCTTTCGAACAAGGGGTCCTATGTGAAAATGTAACATCACGTAGAATAAATTTTTGAGTTGAAAACTGTTTGATTTCAGTTTCTAATAACCTGCTAATGCTTATAATTTCAAAAATGACCATTTTTTTGGTCTTTATTAAAATGAAAAGGTTGATCGAAAAGTTTGGGGGATCTAAGAGTGTGGCAACCCAGTAGTCAGGATTACTTTGAATTCTGACAATATGAGGGTCATGTTGCAGGTAGTGCAGCAAGAAGGCACTTATGTGTCTTGCGCATCTCGGAGCCCCAAAATTATTTTCCGGGCTAGATGCTGCTAAAAATTCTTATTAATTTTAAATCTGGTGGAGCTTAGTATAGATTGCCTAACAGAATCAGTGCTGCACACTGTTACAAAGCCCAAATTATTTTCCTGCCAAGGTACAGATAAACTTGATTAGTAATTTTAAATCTGGTGGAGCTTAGTATAGACGGCCTAATAGAATCAGTACTGCACACTGCTACAAAGCCCAAATTATTTTCCAGCCAAGATACAGATAAACATGATTAGTCATTTGAAATCTGGTGGAGCTTATTATAGATGGCCTAATAGAATCAGTGCTGCACACTGCTACAAAGCCCAAATTATTTTCCAGCCAAGATACAGATAAACATGATTAGTAATTTGAAAGCTTAAAACGGTTGGTGAGGTGATTTTAACCAATCATCAAGCTTTTACTCTCCCCAGGATGACACAGGGGTAGAAAAGTCGTTTCGGATCCATGATTTGTTCATCTTTATGAACGTGAGTCTGTCTATATTATCAGTGGAGAGCCGCGTGCGCTTATCTGTCAGCACACCACCAGCAGCGCTGAACACACATTCAGACAGAACGCTGGCTGCGGGGCATGACAAGATCTCCAAGGCGTAAGTGGCTAGCTCCGGCCATTTATCCAGATTGGAAGCCCAAAAAGAGCAAGGGTCCAGTGACACAGTCATGGCTTCAATGTTTACTTGGAGATACTCCTGTACCATCGTCTCTAGGCGTTGACTATGTGTCAGACTTCTTGTCTCCTGTGGCCTTGCAAAGGATGGGCTAAAAAAGTGGTGAAATGATTCCGCAAAATTGATGTTACCAGCAGATACTGTGGTTCTGTTACGGTTTGAGTGCTGAACACTCGACGGTCCCACGGTTGGCAAGTTGGAACTGTGAGATTCACTACGTGCACCACTGGTGTTTTGTGGAAAAGCACATGTAAGATTCTGCAACAGTCTCTGATGATACTCCTGCATGCGTGCATCCCTTTCTATGGCAGGAATAATTTCTGCAAATTTACTTTTTGACCGGGGATCTAACAGTGTGGCAACCCAGTAGTCAGGATTATTTCTAATTCTCACAATTCGAGGGTCATGTTGCAGGTAGTGCAGCAAGAAGGCACTCATGTGAGTTGGGCATCCAGGAGCACCAAGTCCCTGTTGTGTTGGTGGCGAGGTAACAATCATGCTTCCTTCCTCTGTCCTCTCCCCCCAACCTCGCACAACAGAAATGTGATCAAGGTCTCCCTCATCTGATGAGTCTTCCATCAGTTCGTCCTCCACTTCTTCCTGGGCTCCTGCACCTTCCTCACTAGTTTGGCTGCTACCATGCGCCCTGGTAAAACCATCTCCCCCACCCTCACATGCCTGCCGCCTTGGTGCTGCCGACCGTCTGGACCTTGCAGATGTTAGCACTTCGGAATACAACTCCTCCTCCGCTACTTCCTCCACCTCCTCTTGTGCCACCACCTGACTCCGAATTCTGTTTAACATGTGCTCCAGCATGTAAATCACTGGAATAGTCATGCTGATAATGGCATCGTCAGCACTAAACATCTTCGTCGCCATTTCAAAACTGTGCAGAAGGGTGCATAGGTCCCTGATCTGAGACCACTCCTCCAGCGTGATTTGCCCCACCTCAGGATCTCATTGGCCCAGGCTATTCGTCAGAACGTATTGCACCAGGGCTTGTCGGTGCTGCCACAGTCGCTGCAACATGTGCAGAGTTGAATTCCACCGGGTAGGCACATCGCATTTTAGCCGGTGAAGTGGCAGGCCCAACGACTTCTGTAGAGATGTAAGTCGCTGAGCTGCGGGATGTGAATGGCGGAAGTGAGCACACAGCTACCGTGCCCTCTGCAGAAGGTCATCTAGTCCGGGATAGTGGGCTAAAAATTGCTGGACAACCAGGTTCAAAACGTGAGCCATACAAGGCACGTGTGTGACATTGCCCCGGCGAAGGGCCGCACCCAGGTTTGCAGCATTGTCGCACACGGCCTTCCCTGGTTTCAGGTCCAGTGGAGACAACCATTCATGAAATTGGTTCTCCAGAGCAGACCACAACTCCTCAGCTGTGTGACTCACATTTCCCAGACATTTCAAAGTAAAAACCGCCTGATGACGTTGAGCCCTACTGCCAGCATAGTAAGGAGGTGTGCAGGATCCCTTCTGCGCAGTTAGAAAGCTTGTGGCATGACCAGACAGGCTTGGGGTGCAGGTGGAGGACCGAGAGGAGGTTGAGGAGGCAGAAGCAGTGGAGGAATTTTGAGATAAAGAGGATTGACGCACAACTCGTGGGGACGGCAAGACTTGGACAGCAGCCCCTTGTCCTGCTGTCACCATAGTTATCCAGTGCCCAGTCAGCGACATGTAACGCCCCTGTCCATGCCTACTCGTCCAAGTGTCTGTGGTGAAATGCACCCTGTCACAAACAGAGTTTCTCAAAGAAGCGGTGATGTTGTGTGCGACATGCTGGTGGAGCGCAGGCAAACCTTTCTTTGAGAAGTAGTGCCGACTGGGCATCTTGTACTGGGGCACTGCGACGGACATAAGGTCTCGAAAATCCTCTGTGTCCACCAGGCGGAAAGGCAGCATTTCTGTAGCCAAGAGCTTGCAGATGGTGAAATTCAACCTCTTAGCTTTCTCATGGCTAGGAGGAAATGGTCTTTTACTTGTCCACATCTGATTGACCGAGGGCTGGCTATTGTGCTTAGACGAGGTTGATAAGGGTGTCCCCGGCAAACTGCCGGTCTGTGAGGAAGATGAAGGCGGACATGTTAGGTTGCCTTGATCCAAAGGTGGTGCTATCGATGTCGGACAGCGCTCAACACCAGCTGGTGTTACCACCTCCAAAGAAAATGATGACCTGCCAATCACGCTGGCTGTTGCGGGTAAAGAGGTGGCAGGTCTGCGCCCCAAAACAGGTATGACTGCTGTCCCCCCAGTCACAGAAGATGAAGAGGACGCGGATGCACAAGATATGGCAGACGGTGGTTGGCCCGGCCGGCTAGGCCGCATTGTAGCACAGTGAGCTTCCCACTGCAAGTTATGCTTCATGTCCATGTGCCGGTTCATGCATGAAGTACTCAAACTATGTATTTTTTGGCCTCTACTTAGCTTTTGCTGACAAATGTTACAGATAACACGAGTTGGGTCATCTTTATCGATCTGAAAAAATGCCCAGGCTATGCAAGGCTTAGCACCCATGCGACCTGAAGAGCCACCACGACTTGTGGTGAGAGGCAGAGTTGTGTTTGAGGATGCAGTTGTTGACGTGCTTCCAGTACTACGTCTCTGTCCAGGAAGGCGCAACCTGACCTCGTCGTCACTAGCATCCTCCTCCATCTCCTCTGCTGACCTCATCTCTTGGCTGACTGTGGGTTGACAGTAAGTGGGATCTCCAACCTCATCATCATCACCCTGTGCGTTATCACACCCGTCGTCCTCAGAACCAACCTGTTCCTGCCCTGACAAAAAACTAAAGTTGTTGCTCCAATCAGGTATTTGAGTCTCATCATCGTCTTCCTCATTGTCTCCACCAACAGGAGTTACAGTTTGGTAATGAGGGTCTACATTATGGTCAGAACCTGTTGCGTCTGGTCCTGGATCCGACTCATAAAGATTCTGGGCATCAGTGCAGATCATTTCCTCGTCTGGATTCACAGAAGCGCTGGAGTCGACCTCTGATTCCCAGGCTATAGTATAAGTAAACAGCTCTGCAGACTCAACCATCTGTTCTACCTCATACTCTGACGGGCAGCTGGAGATTTGGGAGCTGTGAGGAAGCAAGTGCGATTGGGGTGACAACTTTGAGGACTGGAGTATTTGTGATGTTGAAGTTGATGTGGAGGAGAGCCCACTTAAAGGAACACTTGATATCCGTTGAAGCACCTGCTGTTTTTGTGCCTCATCTGGAATTTGTAGCGATTGGCGTGGCAGTAAGAAAGGGATCTTATCACATTGTCCGCTAAAAGAAGTAGACATTTTAGTTTGGCTGGAAGATGGTCTTTCTTCTGCAGATGTTACTGTTGCTTTAACACCTACCCCACGGACACAACCTTTTTTCCCCTTCCCAACACGCCTATTCCCCTTTCCACCAGCAGCAGGCCTTTTTCCACTCATTTTGGTGGTTAACTAATTCACAACTCTGGAGTTGTTTGCACAAAAAAACAATGGATGGGAACCGAGCAGAGCTGAGTGGCCAAACTGTGGTATTAGGCCAAAACTATTGGCTGGGTTAGATGCAGAAAAAAATTATATTCAATTTGCAACCTGATGGAGGTCAGTATAGATGGACTAATAGAACAAGTCCCACACACAGCTAGAAGCCCAAATATTTTTTCAGAGGTAGATGCAGAAAAAAAATATATTCAGTTTGCAACCTGATGGAGGTCAGTATAGAAGGACTAATAGAGAAAGTCCCACACACTGCTAGAAGGCCAAATATTTTTTCAGAGCTAGATGCAGACAAAAAAATATTTTTAATTTGCAACCTGATGGAGGTCAGTATAGATGGACTAATAGAGAAAGTCCCACACACTGCTAGAAGGCCAAATATTTTTTCAGAGCTAGATGCAGATAAAAATTATTTTTAATTTGCAACCTGATGGAGGTCAGTATAGATGGACTAATAGAGAAAGTCCCACACACTGCTAGAAGCCCAAATATTTTTTCAGAGCTAGATGCAGAAAAAAATTATTTTTTAATTTGCAACCTGATGGAGGTCAGTATAGATGGACTAATAGAGAAAGTCCCACACACTGCTAGAAGGCCAAATATTTTTTCAGAGCTAGATGCAGACAAAAAATTATTTTGAATTTGCAACGTGATGGAGTTCAGTATAGATGGACTAATAGAACAAGTCCCACACACTGCTAGAAGGCCAAATATTTTTTCAGAGCTAGATGCAGAAAAAAATTATATTCAATTTGCAACCTGATGGAGGTCAGTATAGATGGACTAATAGAATGATGCTATGCCCAAAAGATTTTACTTCACTAGGTGCAGTAAAAAAATTGGTATTCTATACACAGGTGGTATATCTTACCACACAGATAGGCTACTCCACTGACTAACACAGTCTGCAATAGGCCAAAAAGAATTAGCTTTGCTAGATTCAGCCAAATGCTGTGAAAAAAACTTGCACAGCACTGGCACAGACCTGCCTGGCAAAAACTGATAGGAATTGATGTAACCTAGTCCTGAAAATGACTGCAATTACAATTAGTCTTTACTCCCACAACCTATCTATTTAAGAGCACAGACCTGCCTGATAAAAGTCGTAGGAAATGCTGTAACCTAGTCCTTAAAAGGACTGCAATCACAACTATTCCCTACTCCCAAGCTATCTGTAGATTTGTGAGAAAATTGGCTTGAAATTAACAAGGTATAGCGCACACAGCAACAGCGGTGCCGTCTAACACGCAGCTGCAGCAGTGAGAAAATGGTGGCGACGGGGAAAATGGCTTGGTCTTATAGGGCAAGGACATGTGACATACACTGCCAATGACACATGCCCTTGCTTGTGTGAAAAAAAGCACTTCGCTCCGTGTGTGCGCTGCTGATAGGCTGACAGATTGCACCTCCCCACTGTAAATGCGGGAAAGAGAAAAAAAAATGGAGATCTTCATTATTCCTGCAGAGATCCATCCCCTGCCCCTCCCCCCGCCCCGCTGTACACTCAAACTGCGTATTAACATTAATTTTCATCATTACTGAGAAAAAATTCAGTTATGATTTTGGTGCACGAACAGTTATCGAACATAAGCTCGAACAGCCGAATTTTTCTCAAATCGTTCGTGATCGCCGAACGGCTCGAACACCGCCCAAAACAGCTCGAATTTGAGATTGGCGAACAGTTCGAGTCGAACAACGCTCATCTCTATTCAGCAGGACAAGAGTTCTCATGCGTGCCGGAGTAATAAAACACAAGGAGAAGCCCATCTGGTACGATTAGTGATGAGTGAGTACCGTAATATTCGTAATCACTATACTCGTAATGAGTACTTTGTAATAATCGCATATAAGAAAAAAAGGTTTTTTTTATCAGCTCACACTTAAATTGTCCACAGCAGGTGCAGTTATCCACGAAGGTGCAGGAAATAGTGTTCAAATCAGGATATCAAGTCAGGAGTCTTGTTTTTTAGTCATTATGAATAAGACCCATACATGAGTCGAAACTCGTAAAGTTTCATGTTCATATGGGATTAGTTAACAATGTCTGTCTTGATCTCTACAAATATTCTTATGAGGATTTGAATAAAGCAAAACATTTTTTTGAACATTAAGAAGATGTGCTGGACATTTTTGGATCAATTTGTAATAATTGCGTATTTGTTCCGAATAGCAAGTACAATGTAAGTCAATGGGAAATGCGAGTAATTTTCTGCTGGACCTTACAAAGGGGTCTGGGAGCCTGAGGAAAAGGCTGACATGGATGGGAAAGTGATGAAACAGAATGGGAAGAGCCTGGAGAATGTGCCTGCATGCATTTCTGACTCACATATGGTTACTTGGAATAAGTTTGTCGCAGTATTACGCCACTTTTACAGACACACAAGAACAACTACCAAACCTAACCTAAATTGCATTTAACAGGCAAAAAAGCTTAAGAAACAATTTTTCCTGCATAATCACTTGTATATAAGGCTAAATAAACCAGAGAAACAAAAAAATATCCCTTTTAGCGTTTGTTCACACTTACTATTGTGCCTTTTTTTGCCTTTTTCAATTGGCACATTTTGTAGGTCCCTCTGTCATACATCATTTTTATTTCTCTATTCCCCAGCACTTTACGAGCACAGCTAGAATGCAGCAGTAGGTATGTTATTCTTTGACCTGAGAGGCCTCAGGTGGCTCCGTAACATGCGTTTTGGAGGCACAGCTGTTACTTACACATTTGGGCGGTCCCTCCATCATTGATACTCAGATAGTGGAATACATATTACATAGCAATTTCCTCCATCACCATGTGAAACTGCGGCCCTAAATTCAAATGTTCAGTGGGCCTGCAGTAGGCAGGAAAGCTGAGTTTTGTGAGAGCCTTCATGTGGCCCTGTAACATACATTTTGAAGCGCCCTCCTCTAGAAATTTTGGAGGTCCCTCTTGTGTACATTTGAGAGTGCCCTCACTTAGTCATATTGTAGGGCCTTCACTCTATTATTTAACCCCTTAAGGACCGAGCCACTTTGTACGTTAATGACCGGGCCAATTTTTTCAATTCTGAACACTGTCACTTTATGTGGTAATACCTCTGGAACGCTTCAATTGATCCCCCAGATTCTGAGAATGTTTTTTCATGACATATTTTACTTCATGATAGTGGTAAAATTTATTTGATCTGACTTGTGTTTATTTGTAAAATAAACAGAAATTTGGGAAAAATTTTAAAAATGTTGCAATTTTCAAACTTTGAATTGTTATGCCTTGAAATCAGAGACATATGTCACACAATATAGTTAATAAATAACATTTCCCACATGTCTACTTTACATCAGCACAATTTTGGAAACAATTTTTTTTTTGTTAGGGAGCTATAAGGGTTAAAAGTTGACAAGCAATTTCTCATTTTTCCAACAAAATTTACAAAACCATTTTTTAAGGGACCACATCACATTTGAAGTCACTTTGAGGTGTCTATATGACAGAAAATACCCAAAAGTGACACCATTCTAAAAACTGCACCCCTCAAGGAACTCAAAAACACATTCAAGAAGTTTATTAACCCTTCAGGTGCTTCACAGGAACTGAAGCAATGAGGAAGAAAACAATTAACATTTAACTTTTTTTCACAAAATATTAAATTTAGACCAATTTTTTTTAAGGGTAACAGATAAAAATGGACCCCAAAATGTATTGTGAAATTTCTCCTGAGCACGCCGATACCCTGTGTGTGGCAGAAAACCACTGTTTGGGCGCACGTCAGGATTCGGAAGGGAAGGAGCGCCATTTGACTTTTTGAATTCAAAATTTGCTGGAATAATTAGCAGACGCAATGTTGCGTTTGGAGAGCCCCTGATGTCCCTAAACAGCAGAAACCCCCCACAATTGACCCCATTTTGGAAACTAGACCCCTCAATGAACTTATCTAGATGTGTGATGAGCACTTTGAACCCCCAGGTGCTTCTCTGAAGTTTATAACGTAGAGCCGTGAAAATAAAAAAAATCACTAAAATTTTCTTTTAGCCCCAATTTTTTTATTTTCCAAGGGTAACAGGAGAAAATTGACCTCTCATTTTGTTGTGCAATTTTTCCTGAGCACGCCAATACCCTACATGTAATTGGCAACTACTTTTGAGGCACAGTGCAAAGGTCAGAAAGGAAGGAGCACCATATTATAGTACAGATTTTACTGTTATAGTATGAGGGTGCCATGACCCACTAGGAGATCCCCTGAGGTGCCGTAACAGCATATTCCCCCATAAATGACCCCATTTTACAAACTACACCTCTCAATGAACTCATGTAGGGGTGCAGTGATCCTACTGACAACAAGGGTGTGTCACAGAATTTTATTCCATTGGGCAGTGAGGAAAAAAATAAATACATTTTTACCCCCAAAATTTTGTTTTAGCCCCAGATTTAACATTTTCACACTGGATAATGGATAAAAATGGCACCAAAATTTGTCCCATAATTTCTGCTGAATGTGGCAATACTTCATATGTGGCTGTACAGTACTGCTTGGCCATACAGCAACACTCAGGAGGGATGGAGCACTATTTGCCTCCTGGAGCGCAGATTTTCCTAGAATAGTTTGCGTACCCCATATACAGAGCCCCTAAATGCTAGAAGAGCAGAATCCCCCCTCAAGTGACCCCATTTTGGAAATTATACCCCTGCCAAACATGTGGACACTAAATGTGGTTTAGACACACTGCGGTGCTCAGAAGGGAAGGGGGATTTGGATTTGGGAGCGCAGAATTTGCTGAATTTCTTTTGGGGGGCAAGAAGCCATTTAGCTTTTACAGAGCCTTTGTACTACCCGTCACGTGGAAGCCCCCTATATTTCCATTAACACATGACTGACCTGAGTGGGGGCTTTTATGTGAAGCTTTTATTGGGAGCTTTTTACATAACATTTTAGATCACATTTATCCTGCACTCTACGCTGATCTCTTACTTTGGGGTTTCCATCTAAATCTCCAAATGAGGTGATTCAGATGAAACCCTGGAGGGATCCATTCACTATAATGAGATGAGGCAGCAGAGTTACTCTGGACTCCATCTGGCCAATGTTCAGCGTTATCCTTCTTTTCAGAGGTGCACAAAACTGTGGCTGACCGCGCATTTTTTTTACACCTAAAAATATGGACACCGCCGGATCATAGATCAGACGCCGTCCACAGTGCCTCCATCTGTCTCATTACAGGGAATCCTCCGTCAGGAGTTTCCGTCTGAATCACGTATTTCAGAAATTTACACGGAAACCCCGGTGTAAGCACTCAGCGCAGAGTGCAGGGTACATGTGCGCCGAGCCTTACTGCAATCTTTGGGAGGCAGAATAAACAGCAGGTGAAGAATTGGTTTTACATATTTTTTACGTCGTTCCTTGTGCAGTATAAAAGTGATGAGGCGACTTTATTTTTTCGGTTGGTGCTAGTGATGAGCGAGCATACTCGCAAGTATTCAGTACTCGAGATGCTCGGAGCTCGCCGAGTACTTGCGAGATGCTCGGGAGGATGCTCGGATCCCCTCCCTGCATGTTTGGTGCTCTTTAGAACGCCAATCAACATGCAGGGATTTCCTGCTACTCGTTGTAATGCCACTATACATTTGATCCTATGTGGTTATTTATTTCAAACCTATCAGGATAACAGAGACTCTAGTTACAATTAAAAATCAATATTTTTTATTCATTATCCATATTAAAACAAACAAAAAAGCAAAAAAATAAAATTAACAGGGGACATCCAGAAAAGGGAGATACAATATGTAGCTAGGTCATAGCACATTTATCATGATTATGTGGCAGAAAAACTAATCCACCTTATTCACTTAATGCTTATTTGATCTAGTATTGTGGATTAAAGAAAACAAATTTGACAAAGTGCAAATGCAAGGTGAAAATTATGCAATACGTAGTCAAATATAATAAATTAAATAAAATTAAATGGTGGGGAGTCAGACATTTAAATCTATAATCGTAAAGTGCTAAGTGCTTATATATAGAAAAATTGTCTGTATTACCTCATTCCATTAATTAAACCATGGAGAACTGCTTACAACTATGCAGAGTGCCATGGAATAGTAAATATGCCTATTGGAAATTGCTATTGACTGACCATGTTAACAGCATTTACCTCTCCAAACTTTTACGCTGTTTTGCTGCTAAGCTTCTTCCGGGGGGGTGTCTATCCACTGAGGGGCTTAGCTGTATGTAAAGCCATGTAGCCAATTGCGTTGACTGATATATAAAAAGAAAGTAGAAAAAATGAAAAATGTCTAATGATAGGCCAGACGTCTGAGGGGCCGTCCATAGGGAGTTATCTCATCAATCATGTGCCAGCTGTAAGGTGCTTTAATGGCGCATCGCGCGCATGTGTACTACACCTGTTTGCAAAAAGGAGTTCTGGGTGGTGCGCAGTGGAACGCACACGGTCCTCATGTAGCGCATCCCCGGAAGTCAATAGGTGATGTCACACGCGCGTGCGCACAGCTCCTATGGGCCGCACGTCGCTGCACGAGAACTGGACCCGTAGAGTAAAGCCTAACTATGCAAAGTAGTAGAACGCATGTGTATAATACATGCAGACCACATGGAGCACAACCTCAAAAAAGGTCCATCGCCACTTCCTAGACCATGAACCTATAAGATATGGCACACATATCAGAAATTGACAAGGAAAATGGGAAAGAAAAGGATGGGGCAGGAAGGATAAAAAAGGAAAAAATGAGCCAAATATAAAACTGAAATTAGATGCTATAAGAGCATTGATTACCATAAAGTGAAAATGAAAAAAAGGGGGAAAGGGGGGGAGTATGAGGATGAAAGTGAAGGTGTAAAATGGGGAAGGGAATTCATATGTAAAAGAAAATAATTAGCAAAAATATAATATATGTAAAGTGAAGCTAAGAATGAGTGGAAAAAAAAAAGAAGGACTGAGTGTAACCTTAAGAAATATTTAATTGTGCTAAAATTTTATGCCACACAATCACGGTGAATAATGGGAAAAGCCTACCATTTTACCAATATCAACCTTCCTGTGCTCAAAACATATTCTTCCCAAGAAAGAAGGCCCCCCAAAGCTCACTCCTAACATCCAATATTGATATGTTAAATATATATCACTTGTTAAAGAGACAGCACTGTCCAATTTAATAGCCCATATTCATCATTGATGAGAAACTCCAATCAAGTATTTCTTGCTTAATTTGTCCATTGCCATGGATTTCCATTGATATTACCACAGACTTCAATATATATTCAGGTTGCTAGGCTTTCACTTGTTGAAGGGACACAGCACCATCTACAATTTAATGGTTTGTAAAAAAGAACTACTTCTCTTTCACAGTGCCCACAGTACCCATGACACACAAAAATGAAAAAAGGGGGGGGGGAAGAGAAGTAAGGGAAAGGGAAGGGAAATTGGACCTAAGATCTATTTAAAAGCTAGTTATAGCATAATACTCGGCTACCCCATAAACGGCCCCAACAGACATCAGGAAAATCAGTCTAAGAGAAAAAAGAGGTGAGATTAAAAGGTATTAAAATACCCTAGTAGTTAAAAACATTAAAAAATTAGCCACCCAGAAAAGACATGAAACCTACCAAATTGAAAAAAAGGAGGAAAGGGGGGGGGGGGGATTTAAATAGATTACAAAAAAGAACTAAAGTCCATAGCTTCATTTAAATCCTGTGGATTCAAGGTACCCAATTGAAAAATCCAACGGCTTTCTAACTGACCTAAGGCTTTTCCAAGATCTCCACTCATTGGTCCTAGGTCTATTTGATCAATGGCAAATGCCTTAAGGCCTTTAGGGGAACAATTGTGATACAGTTTAAAATGACGCGGAATGGTTTTGAGCAAAGAGGGGTCATCAATGCCAACTGCTTTCTCGATATCCCTCACATGCTCTCTTACCTGTATTTTGAATTCTCTCGTGGTTAAGCCAACATAAAGTATCCAGCAGGGACATTCAGCATAATAGATTACTCCCTTGGAGCTTCAATTCAGATGTTTACGTATCTTGAAAGTTCTGGTACCATCATGGTTGACAAATGTTTTGGCTTTCACAAGATTCCAGCAAGCCTTACAATGACCACAAGGAAAGAAACCCTGTGGAATGGTAGAGAGTTCCTTGTTGTTGGAAATTGGATCATAGTAGCTATGTACTAATATGTCTTTCAAATTTCTACATCTCTTTGCCACCATGGATGGGGTTGAAGGGAGAATTTTGGATAGAACAGGGTCGGTAAAAAAAACTTTCCAATGTTTGTTGATAATTGATGACAATTCATCCCATTGGTTATTATACGTTGATATGAACTGCACCACTCTGTCATTATTTGTATCAATCTTCCTAGGCGCATTATAAATGAGCTGTTCTCTAGATACTTTTTTAGCTCGCATATATCCGCGTCTAATTTGTCTTCGACTTTAACCTCTATCCAAAAAATGATGAGCGAGATTAGTGGCTTGTTGTTCAAAAGCCTGTTCTTCTGTACAAATTCGCTTGGCCCTAAGAAACTGGCCAATGGGGATTCCCCTAATGGTGGAGGGTAAATGAGACGAGTCTGCATGTAGCAGTAAGTTAGTAGCCGTAGACTTACTATATATATTCGTAATAACACGTCCTTCATTTGAAATGTGAATTTTGACATCCAAGAAATCTAACTCCCTACCATAATGATACGTCAATTTAATGTTAAGGTTATTATTGTTGAGAGCTTTCGTCGGAGTATCCAAATCCCCCACTGACCCCTCCCACATAAATCATACGTCATCGATATATCGCATCCACCCTTGCACCAAATCAATGCCAGGAATTGATTCCCCCTGGAATATGTCCCTCTCCCAAGCTCCTAAAAATAGATTGGCATAGGATGGGGCACATGAGGCCCCCATCGCTGTGCCATGTAATTGTAAATACATTTTTTATGAAAAATAAATACATTTTGCTTGACGACATATTCCAGGAGGATCAATATTAGGTCGGCTAGCTCTGAATCTAGGTCAGTAGATCTCAGATACCAGGATGCCGTTCTCAAGCCATCTTCATGTTTTATACAAGTATATAAAAATTCCACATCTGCTGTTACCATGATGGCTTGGTCTGGAATGTAGAGGTGGTTTAATCTTTGGAGAGCCGCATTGGTATCTGGGATGAATGATGGTAGGGTGGATATGATAGGTTTCAAAAAATAATCAACGATGTCAGAAATGACCTCACATAATCCCCCATTGTCTGAAACAATCGGTCGGGCGGGAGGGTCAGTGGGGTTTTTGTGAAGCTTTGGAATGAGATACAAAGTGGGAACTTTTGGATGAAAGTTATTAACTGTATCTAACATTTTTTTGGTAATAATGCCCTTCTCCAGAACCTTTTCAAAAATAAGAATTAGTTCATTGTGGAAGGTAGGGGTTGGATTGTATGCCAGTTTTTTATAGCAACATGATGTATTTAACAGCTAATGGGCTTGTTTTTCATATAAATGGGTTGGCCACACCACCAAATTGCCCCCCTTATCCGCCGGTTTATATACCACGTCAGGGAGGGATTGTAGTTCTTTAAGGGCTGCTCTCTCCTTTTTATTAATATTTGAATTCCAGCGGGGACAGCTTGGAAGAGATTGAATATCATTAGTCACTAGTTTAGTAAAGACATCGACCGCCGGGCATGTACTTAGAGGATTTATGAAAAAGGTTCGAAGGAATACTACCAACCTTTGTAAGTTGATTTTCATCATCCAATGATTCCAAGATCTGAAGTGCTTCCCTTTCCTCCGCGGTGGAAAAAATACATTGATGATTGGCCTTGTTATGCAATTTTTAAAAACCTGTCTACCAATTATATGCACGGATCAAATTGTAGATGGTGCTGTATCCCTTCAACAAGTGAAATCCTAGCAACCTGAATATATATTGAAGTCTGTGGTAATATCAATGGAAATCCATGGCAATGGACAAATTAAGCAAGAAATACTTGATTGGAGTTTCAATATTGGATCTTAGGAGTGAGCTTTGGGGGGCCTTCTTTCTTGGGAAGAATATGTTTTGTGCACAGGAAGGTTGACATTGGTAAAATGGTAGGCTTTTTCCTTTATTCACTGTGATTGTGTGGCATAAAATTTTAGCACAATTAAATATTTCTTAAGGTTACACTCAGCCCCCCCCACACACTTTCCCTCTTTTTTTTCACTTTATGGTAATCAATGCTCTTATTGCATCTAATTTCAGTTTTATATTTGGCTCATTTTTTCCTTTTTTATCCTTCCTGCCCCCTCCTTTTCTTTCCCATTTTCCTTGTCATTTTTTGATATGTGTGCCATATCTTATAGGTTCATGGTCTAAGAAGTGTGGATGGACCTTTTTCGAGTTTGTGCTTCTTGTGGTCCGCATGGATTATACACATGCGTTTTACTACTTTGCATAGTTAGGCTTTACTCTACGGGTCCGGTTCTCGTACAGCGACGTGCGGCCCATAGGAGCTGAGCGCATGCGCGTGTGACATCACCTATTAACTTCCGGGGATGCGCTACATGAGGACCGCGTGCGTTCCACTGCGCACCATCCAGAAGTCCCTTTTGCAAACAGGTGTAGTACACACGCCCGTGATGCGCCATTAAAGCACCTTACAGCTGGCACATGATTGATGGGATAACTCCCTATGGATGGCCCCTCAGACGACTGGCCTATCATTAGACATTTTTAATTTTTTCTACTTTCTTTTTATATATCAGTCAACGCAATTGGCTACATGGCTTTATATATACCTAAGCCCCTCAGTGGATAGACACACCCCCTGAAGAAGCTTAGCAGCAAAACGGCGTAGGGGTTTTGAGAGGTAAATGCTGTTAACATGGTCAGTCATTAGCAATTTCCAATATGCATATTTACTATCCCATGGCACTCTGGATAGTTGTAAGCAGTTCTCCATGGTTTAATTAATGGAATAAGGTAATACAGACAATTTTTCTAAATATAAGCACTTAGCACTTTACGATTATATATTTAAATGTCTGACTCCCCACCATTTAATTTAATTTGTTATATTTGACTACGTATTGCATAATTTGCACCTTGCATTTGCACTTTGTCAAATTTGTTTACATTTATCCACAATACTAGATCAAATATGCATTAAGTGCATAAGGTGGTTTAGTTTTTCTGCCACATAATCATGATAAATGTGCTATGACCTAGCTACATATTGCATCTCCCTTCTCTGGATGTCCCCTGTTAATTTTATATTTTTGTTTTTTTGTTTGTTTTAATATGGATAATGAATAAAAAATATTGATTTTTAATTGAAACTAGAGTCTCTGTTATCCTGATAGGTTTGAAATAAATAAGCACATAGGATCAAATGTATAGTAAGGTTTTTACAGTGTCTAGTGTTATTTAGAATTCTTGGACTAGGTAAATAATTATATTTGCTGTTTTCAAACAGATTGGTCCATTCAAAATATTCAAAATGGATTTAAAAGCCAGAATGAATGCCTGGCAAACCAAGGCTTCAGATCTGTTTAAACAGGTAACATCCAGTGTTGTCTATGAAACCTCCATGAATGATAAGGAATTAATCCGCCAGTACAGGACTGCTTTATATAAAAAAACGAAAGTATGGTGGAATAAAACATCCTTAGAGAATTATTATACCAAAAGAATCATTCCACGTGGCTTACGTATACATGTGTACCCATCTTTTGATTTAAAAGACGAGACTTTGAGTAACAAATGGATTAAGGCCGCAACTTCATGCTCGCTGGATTTCATCCAGATCATCATTGAAACAAATACCAAAACCCTTGGTGACTTGGATGATGAGTTGGAGGCATTGGAGAAAACGATCCATAAGGGGTTCACATGGGAAAACTTTGGAAAACTTATGATTGACATAAATAAAATGTTGATAAATGGGAAGGTGATATTAGTCTGATAAAATCAAAGAAATATCAACGAGATCTAACTGATTTCGAGAATAATAAAATATTTCACTGGCAGATTAATAAACATAAAAATGTCACCAAAGCCTTCAATCAAGTTCAGTCTCCTGAAGTCCCTATCAGTCACAGACGGATGAATTTTCATCCTCTAGTGATATTGATAGTACCAGCAGTAGGGGTTTCTACATGGATAAGGGCAAAAAACAGGAACGAAGATTTCCGGATATGTTTGCTAAGGCTGCCGGAACCAAAAAGGGAGAGGACCTTTTACGGGTAATTAATTTGTCTTCACATTTTCTATCTGAAATTCATCTTAGATTTCTTGAAAGAGGTTTGACGTTCTCTCCATCTTCACATTTAGACACGTTCTCGGCGGTGAGAGATGTACATCTCCTGCTAGAAAGCTAGTTTTTAAAAAATTGCATAAAAAGGCCAATCATCAGAGTATTTTTTCCACCGCGGAGGAAAGGGAAGCACTTCAGATCTTGGAATCATTGGATGACGAAAAATCAACTTACAAAGGTTGGTAGTATTCTTTCGAACCTTTTTCATAAATCCAAAAAGTTCCCCCCTCTAAGTACATGCCCGGCGGTCGATGCCTTTACTAAACTAGTGACTAATGATATTCAATCTCTTCCAAGCTGTCCCCCCTGGAAGTCAAATATTAATAAATAGGAGAGAGCAGCCCTTAAAGAACTGCAAACCCTCCCTGACGTGGTATATAAACCGGCGGATAAGGGGGGCAATTTGTTGGTGTGGCCTACCCATTTATACGAAAAACAAGCCCATAAGCTTTTAAATACACCATGTTGCTATAAAAAACTGGCATACAATCCAACCCCTACCTTCCACAATGAACTAATTCTTATTTTCGAGAAGGCTCTGAAGAAGGGCATTATTACCAAAAAAATGTTAGATACAGTTAATAACTTTCATCCAAAACTTCCCACTTCGTATCTCATTCCAAAGCTGCAGAAAAAAACGCATTGACCCTCCCGGCAGACCCATTATTTCAGGCAATGGGGGATTATGTAAGGTCATTTCTGATGTCGTTGATTATTTTTTGAAACCTATCATATCCACCCTACCATCATTCATCCCAGATACCAATGCGGCTCTCCAAAGATTAAACCACCTCTACATTCCAGACCAAGTCATCATGGTAACGGCAGGTGTGGAATCCTTATATACTCGTATAAAACATGAAGATAGCTTGAGAGCGGCATCCTGGTATCTGAGATCTACTGACCTAGATTCAGAGCTAGCCGACCTAATATTGATGCTCCTGGAATATGTCCTCAAGCATAAAGTATTTATTTATCATAAAAAAATGTATTTACAATTACAGGGCACAGCGATGGGGGCCTTATGTGCCCCATCCTGTGCCAATCTATTTTTAGGAGCTTGGGAGAGGGACATATTCCAGGGGGAATCAATTCCTGGCATTGATTTGGTGCAAGGGTGGATGCGATATATCGATGACGTATGATTTATGTGGGAGTGGTCAGTGGGGGATTTGGATACTCTGATGAAAGCTATCAACAATAATAACCTTAACATTAAATTGACGTATCATTATGGTAGGGAGTTAGATTTCTTGGATGTCAAAATCCGCATTTCAAATGAAGGACGTGTTATTACGGATATATATCGTAAGTCTACGGCTACTAACTCACTGCTACATGCAGACTCGTCTCATTTACCCTCCACCATTAGGGGAATCCCCATTGGCCAGTTTCTTAAGGCCAAGGGAATTTGTACAGAAGACCAGGCTTTTGAACAACAAGCCACTAATCTCGCTCAACGTTTTTTGGATAGGGGTTAAAGTCGAAGACAAATTAGACGCGGATATATGCGAGCTAAAAGAGTATCTAGAGAACAGCTCATTTATAATGCGCCTACGAAGATTGATACAAATAATGACGGAGTGGTGCGGTTCATATCATCGTATAATAACCAATGGGATGAATTGTCATCAATTATCAACAAACATTGGAAAGTTTTGTTTACGGACCCTGTTCTATCCAAAATTTTCCCTTCAACCCAATCCATGGTGGCAAAGAGATGTAGAAATTTGAAAGACATATTACTACATAGCTACTATGATCCAATTTCCAACAACAACGAACTCTGTACCATTCCACAGGGTTTCTTTCCTTGTGGTCATTGTAAGGCTTGCTGGAACCTTGTGAAAGCCAAAACATTTGTCAACCATGATGGTACCAGAACTTTCCAGGTACTTAAACATCCGAATTGTAGCTCCAAGGGAGTAATCTATTATGCTGAATGTCCCTGCCGGAAACTTTACGTTGGATTAACCACAAGAGAATTCAAAATACGGGTAAGAGAGCATGTGAGGGACATCGAGAAAGCAGTTGGCATTGATGACCCCTCTTTGCTCAAATCCATTCCGCGTCATTTTAAACTGTATCACAATTGTTCCGCTAAAGGCCTTAAGGCATTTGCCATTGATCAAATAGACCTAGAACCAAGGGGTGGAGATCTTGGAAAAGCCTTAGGTCAGTTAGAAAGCCGTTGGATTTTTCGATTGGGTACCTTAAATCCGCAGGGTTTAAATGAAGCTACGGGCTTTAGATCTTTTTTGTAATCTATTTAAATCCCCCCCCCCCCTTTCCTCCTTTTTTTCAATTTGGTAGGTTTCATGTCTTTTCTGGGTGGCTAATTTTTAATGTTTTTAACTACTAGGGTATTTTAATACCTTTTTAATCTCCCCTCTTTTTTCTGTTTGACTGATTTTCCTGATGTCTGTTGGGGCCGTTTATGGGGTAACCGAGTATTATGCTATAACTAGCTTTTAAATAGATCTTATGTCCAGTTTCCCTTCCCTTGTCCCTTCCTTCTCCTTATTCCTCGCCCCCTTTTAATTTTTGTGTGTCATGGGTACTGTGGGCACTGTGAAAGAGAAGTAGTTCTTTTTTACAAACCATTATGCATTTCTAATTGATTTCTGTTCTTTATCCCAGATCAAAGACTTACTCATATTTATTACTTGCCTGTTGCCCTTGGTGGCTTGTAGTGGAGTCGGGTGGTCTAGTGGATTCCTCCTTCCGAGGGGGATGGAGTTCGTGGGGCCTTCTGTTGAGATCCATGATGAAGGACAATTGGAAATAAGAAACATTATCTTGGACCTATCTACCAATGATATGCATGGATTAAATTGTAGATGGTGCTGTGTGCCTTCAACAAGTGAAATCCTAGCAACCTGAATATATATTGAAGTCCGTGGTAATATCAATTGAAATCCATGGCAATGGACAAATTAAGCAAGAAATACTTGATTGGAGTTTCTCATCAATGATGAATATGGGCTATTAAATTGGACAGTGCTGTCTCTTTAACAAGTGATATATATTTAACATATCAATATTGGATCTTTGGAGTGAGCTTTGGGGGGCCTTCTTTCTTGGGAAGAATATGTTTTGTGCACAGGAAGGTTGACATTGGTAAAATGATAGGCTTTTCCCCTTATTCACCGTGATTGTGTGGCATAAAATTTTAGCACAATTAAATATTTCTTAAGGTTACACTCAGTCCAGTCCTTTTTTTTCCACTCATTCTTAGCTTCACTTTACATAAATTATATTTTTGCAAATTATTTTCTTTTACATATGAATTCACTTCCCCATTTTACACCTTCACTTTCATCCTCACCCCCCCCCTTTCCACCTTTTTTTTTCATTTTCACTTTATGGTAATCAATGCTCTTATAGCATCTAATTCAGTTTTATATTTGGCACATTTTTTCCTTTTTTATCCTTCCTACCCCCTCCTTTTCTTTCTTATTTTCCTTGTCATTTTTTGATATGTGTGCCATATCTTATAGGTTCATGGTTTAGGAAGTGTGGATGGACCTTTTTGAGTTTGTGCTCCATGTGGTCTGCATGTATTATACACATGCGTTCTACTACTTTGCATAGTTAGGCTTTACTCTATGGTTCCGGTTCTCGTACAGCGACGTGCGGCCCATAGGAGCTGTGCGCATTCCTTTTGAGACATCACCTATTGACTTTCAGGGATGCGCTACATGTGGACCGCATGCTTTCCACGTATGCGTTCCACTGCGCACCACCCAGTGGTCCCTTTCGCAAACAGGTGTAGTACACACGCCCGCGATGTGCCATTAAAGCACCTTACAGCTGGCACATGATTGATGAGATAACTCCCTATGGACGGCCCCTCAGTCGTCTGGCCTATCATTAGACATTTTTCATTTTTTCTACTTTCTTTTTATATATCAGTCAACGCAATTGGCTACATGGCTTTATATATACCTAAGCCCCTCAGTGGATAGACACACCCCCGGAAGAAGCTTAGCAGCAAAACGGCGTAAAAGTTTGGAGAGGTAAATGCTGTTAACATGGTCAGTCAATAGCAATTTCCAATAGGCATATTTACTATTCCATGGCACTCTGCATAGTTGTAAGCAGTTCTCCACGGTTTAATTAATGGAATGAGGTAATACAGACAATTTTTCTAAATATAAGCACTTAGCACTTTACGATTATAGATTTAAATGTCTGACTTCCCACCATTTAATTGAATTTTGTTATATTTGACTACCTATTGCATAATTTGCACCTTGCATTTGCACTTTGTCAAGTTTGATTACATTTATCCACAATACTGGTTCAAACATGCATTAAGTGAATAAGGTGGTTTAGTTTTTCTTCTACATAATCATGATAAATGTGCTATGACCTAGCTACATATTGCATCTCCCTTTTCTGGATGTCCCCTGTTAATTTTATATTTTTGTTTTATTGTTTGTTTTAATATGGATAATGAATAAAAAATATTGATTTTTAATTGAAACTAGAGTCTCTGTTATCCTGTTAGGTTTGAAATAAATAACCACATAGGATCAAATGTATAGTAAGATTTTTACAGTGTCTAGTGTTGTTTAGAATTCTTGGACTAGGTGAATAATCATTGTAATGCTGCAGCCATGGTGGTTGTGGCATTACAGTTATTGGCTGGCCGCACAGCATCATCAGGTCTATATCAGACTTGGCGCCGCCATGCTTGTCACAGTCACTCAGGAATCAGGCAGAGTAGGGAGAGGTGCTGCTGAGCTAGGAAGAGATTTGCTTGTATATTAGGTAGTGTAGGGAGAAAACACTTTCATTACACATATCCATCTCAACAAACAGTCCTTCTGAGGACTAATCCATCTGCAGAGATATCAGGCAGGCAGTGTATATAGGCAGGCAGTGTATATAGCAGACTGCAGTGCATATAGCACAAGAGGCTCCATTACAGTTCTGCCTTCTGCAGCTGTTAGATATTTCTAGACAAAGGGCCAGCTCTCAGAGGTCAGGAATAATTCTTTTTGGATCTTAATCCTGATTATTTGCTTAAAAAGCAATCCAGAGAACATCATTTTTCTGCGCCATTTGCTTGTTGGCACTGCAGAATAAAGCCAGGTCCTTTCCATATTACAGCGCTAAAAATCCAGCTATTTAAAACTGTGTTTTCTCCGTCACACGGACCACATATGCGCTTTCAGAAAATACTGCCATTTTTGGCCTCCATTCAGATTTTTTTTCACTGTGTCAGCAAAGTTTTTGACACCGGTTTGCTGTTCAAAATAGTTACCTATAGGCCAGGTATTTAAAACTGTGTTTCCTCCGTCACACGGATCACATATACGTTTTCAGAAAATACTGCCATTTCTGGCCTCCATTAAAAATTTCTTTCAGTGTGTCAGTGAAACAATTGACACCAGAATGATGTTCAAAATAGTTACCTACAGGCCAGGTATTTAAAACTGTGGTTTCTCCGTCACACGGATCACATATAAGTTTGCTCCAAATTCAGTCATTTGTAGTGAGCGTGGAAGAAATTGTCCTCCAGATAAAATTGGCAAGGCATGTGGCAAGGGATGGGGAACTGGTCGTGATGGCGATGGTGCATGCAGAGGCCAAGGCTAAGGCTGTGGGCAAGCTGAAATTGTGTCACAACAAGCACTCGCATCTTTGCGCCCGACCTTCCTGTCCCAATTCCTAGGGGACCGCAGCACACCACTATTGAACCCAGAGCAGTGTCAAAAGGTTGTTGGTGGGATAGCAGATAATGCTTCCAGCCACTTAGTCACCACCATTACCCTGTCTTCCACACGGTCAAGTCTCAGTAGCTGTGAGTCCTCACCCTGATCCTCCTTCCTCCCACCATGCCGAGTGCCCGAAGCAACACTTGGACACTCTGAAGAGCTGTTCACTTTTCCATTTATAGATTCGGGCATCTCGCCGGGTCCAATTGAAACGGGGCAAGAGGAGCTCGCATGTAGCGATGCCCAAATATTTGAGCAGCCACGGTCACAAGAAGGCAACGGTGGGAAAGTGTCACAAGTGGACCATGATGAGACACAATTGCCAGAAAGTCAGGAGGAGGACCAGGGTGCGGAAGTGGGAGACGAGGTGGTGGATGATATAGTAACTGACCCAAGCTGAAATTGCTGGACTTAGCTCCAGGTCTCGGGGGCCAGGAAAAATCCTTTTCCTCCTTAACACCCGTCTTATTAACCTTTTGGTGTCCCACCCCCCCCCCCAAAAAAAAAAAGTGTGTCTCTGATTTTTCAGACACAAATATATCTGTTGAAAATAGTCTGGAGTAGGTCAGAGAAATAGAAGTATGGTTTTGCAGTTCCATGGGCCATTTGTATCTAAAAAAAACAGTTTGAGTGTTTTACTCACTGTTCAGCCGCAAATATATATATTTAAAAAAGTCTGGTATACACCAGTAAATTATAACTGTGGTTTTGCTTTTCCATGGTAAAAAATCTCTATTGTCCTGTTTTTGGCATTTTTTGCCGTAAAAAAAAAAATAATAGTGTCTCCCTGATTTTTCAGCCACAAATATATCTGTTGAAAATAGTCTGGTGTAGGCCACAGAGACAGAAGTGTGATTTTGCTGTTCCATGGTAAAAAATCTCTATTATCCTGCTTTTGGCATTTTTTGCCGTAAAAAATAAATAATAGTGTCTCCTGATTGTTCAGACACAAATATATCTGTTGAAAATAGTCTGGTGTAGGCCCGAGAAATACAAGTGTGGTTTTGCAGTTCCACGGGTCAAATCTCTGTATTATCCTGCTTTTGGCATTTTTTGCCGTAAAAAATAAATAATAGTGTCTTCTCATTGTTCAGACACAAATATATCTGTTGAAAATAATCTGGTGTAGGCCCGAGAAATACAAGTGTGGTTTTGCAGTTCCACGGTTCAAACCTCTGTATTATCCACTTTTGGGCCATTTGTATCTAAAAAAAACAGTTTGAGTGTGTCGCTCACTGTCCAGCCGCAAATATATATATTTAAAAAAGTCTGGTATACAACAGTAAATTATAACTGTGGTTTTGCTGTTCCACGGTAAGAAATCTCTATTATTCAGCTTTGGGTATTTTTTCCATAAAGAAAAACAGTAATAGTTTCTCCCTGATTGTTCAGATTGTTTAAAAGAGTCGGGTGTAGGCCAGAGAAATAGAACTGTGGTTTTCCTCATCCACGGTTCTAATCTACTTTTTCTTACCCTTTTTCTATTGATAGTGCGAGTGTAAGCTATTTTACTTCCTTTACAATTGGGCAAGGAGCGTGGCAAGGGACGTGGAACTGGACGTTCTAGTGATGGTGCGTGCAGAGGACGGGGCCGTGGCCAAGGTGAAAATGTGCCACAACCAACAGCCACATCTTCTCGCTCCCACTTCTTGACCGAATTACTAGGGAAGCACAGAACAACACCAGTATTGCGAACTGATCAGTGTGAACAGGTTATTAGTTGAATAGCAGATAATACTTCCAGTTACCTGGGCACCACCACCTCTGGCCTGTCTTCCACAAGGTCGACTCTTAGTAGCCGTGAGTCTCGACCGCATACTCCTCCTCACCCTGATGCTCCTTCCTCCCACCATGCCGAGTGTCGTCAGACAGCAACTGATCCCACACTTGGACACTCTGAAGAGCTGTTCGCTGGTCCATTTACATATTTGTGCCCCTCGCCTGCTCCGCTTGAAGTGGTGGAAGAAGAGATCCCATGTAGCGATGCCCAAATATTTGAACAGCCACGGCCACAGGAAGTCGACCCTGGCAATTTGTCACAAGAGGTGGACGATGACGTGACACAATTGGCAGGAAGTGAGAAGGAGGATCGTGGTGCGCAAATGGAAGAGGAGGAGGTGGTGGATGATCTAGTAACTGACCCAACGTGGCAGGAGGACATGCAGAGTGAGGCCAGCAGCACACAGGGGGAGTGAGGCAGAGTACCCAAACAGGCAGGAAGAAGCAGTGTGGTGGCCACAGACAGAAGGCGGGCAACCGTTCCCCGTAACACCAACACGAGGGACGTTGCCAGTACAAGTGGTAGGTCTTCCAGTGTCTGGAATTTTTTTAAAGACTCTGCTGATAACCCCAAAAAGGCCATTTGTACCACCTGCCATGCCAGCATCAGCAGGGGTGACAAAACTACCAGCCTGACCACCACCAGCATGATCAGGCACATGGCAGCAAAGCATCCGACTGTGGAGCGAACCCGAGGGTCCACGACCAGTGTCAGCGGGTGTCACCACTGCTTCTTCCGCTGTTGTGCGTGCAATAGAACCCCCTGTTGTGTGTGCAAGGCAATCCCTTGTCCATACTGCATGCAAAGATGCCCCCTCCTCTCAGTCTTCACTTGTTATGGCAGTTTCTCAAGAAACAGCATCAACGTCCACGTCCATGTCCCACCGCAGCGTTCAGTTGTCCATATCCCAGACCTTTGAACGAAAGCGGAAATTCGCAGCTAACGCCCCACAGGCCACAGTCCTAAATTCGCACATTTCATGACTGCTTGCATTGAAAATGCTGCCTTTTAGGCTGGTGGAGACAGAATCCTTCCGCAACCTTATGGCGGTGGCTGTCCCTCGGTACTCGGTCCCCAGCCGACACTATTTTGCCCGGTGTGCCATCCCTGCACTACACAAGCACGTGTCCCAAAACATCTGCCGTGCCCTCAACAACGCAGTTACTGGGAGAGTCCACCTGACAATGGACATGTGGAAAAGTGCTTGTGGCCAGGGACGGTGCATCTCCCTGACGGCACACTGGGTGAACATAGTGGAAGCCGGGACCCAGTCAGACCTTGGGATGGAACACATCCTCCCCACACCGAGGATTGCGGGCCCTCTGTCAGTCAGAGTTGTCCCCACAGTGTATAGCTCCTGCGCATCATCCTCCTACTCATGTTCAGCCTCCATCTCAGATATCAACACATCAGTTACAAGCTGGAAGCACTGCAGTACTGCCTCTGCCAAGCGGCAACAGTCTGTGCTGAAACTCCTAAGCTCAGGTGAGAAACCTCACACTGCTTGTGAGTTGTGGACAGCTGTGAAAGAGCAGGCAGATCTGTGGCTGAGACGGCTGAACCTATATCCAGGTATGGTCATGTGTGACAATGGCCGTAACCTGGTGGCGGCTCTGAGGCGAGGCGAGATCACGCACGCACCATGCCTGGCTCATGTGCTTAACCTCGTGGTTCAGCGGTTTCTAAAATCGCACCCCGAGTTGCCAGATCTGCTCGTCAAAGTACGCCGCCTGTCAGCTCATTTTCGCAAGTCGGCATCAGCTTCTGCCGCCCTTGCTGTGTTGCAGCAGCGTTTGCAGCTTCCGGCACACCGACTGGTGTGTGATGTCCCCACATGTTGGAACTCTACCCTCCACATGTTGCAAAGGATTTGTGAGCAGAAGAGAGCAGTTGTGGAGTACCAGCTGTAACAAGGCCGTCGATATTCAGGTCAGACTCCACACATAAGACCTCAGGAGTGGACCTGGATGTCTGACAGCTGTACCATCTTGACAAACTTTGAGGAGTCCACACAGATGGTGAGTGGCGATGACACCATCATTAGCGTCAACATTCCTCTTGTCTGACTCTTGCAATGCTCTCTGCAGAGAATTAAAGAGGAGGCATTGCAGCCAGAGTATGATGAGATGGATCAAGAAGCCGTAGCGGTCGATTACACACAGCCCAGCCTCATCTCATCCCAATGTGCATTGGGGGACAATGAGGGAGAGGAGGAGGAGGAGGAGGAGGAGGAAGAACAGGTGCTTGTATTATGCGCTGTAGACGATAGTACCTGTACAACTGTCATACTGTCGGTTCAGCGTGGGTGGCCTGAGGACAGGGGGGAGGAGGAGGAGGAGAGCATGGTCAGTCGTCATCTTGGTGAGGACACGGAAGTCTTGCCCGTTACCAGTCTGGCTCGCATGGCTGACTTTATGTTACGCTGCCTTAACCGTGATCCTCGTGTTGTCAAAATGTTGGGTGACAGTCATTACTTGTTGGTGACAATTTTAGACCCCCGCTACAAGGAGAACTTTCACTCTCTTATTCCTGAGGTGGAGAGGTCTACGAAAATGGGGCAGTACCAGAAGGCCCTTGCTGCAGAACTGTTAAAAAAGTTCCCATCTGAACACGCTAGCGGCAGAGGTTTGTTGACCAGCCAAGACGTACAAGAGAGAGAGGCAACTCCAATCCAGCAGAGGCAGGGGAACACTGTCAATGTTCTGTGACAGTTTTCTGAGACCCGCCCAGCTTACAGGCCCTGAGGCACGGGGTACTCTCACAAGGAGTGGAAAGTTTCAAAAGATGGTGAGGGAGTACCTTGCCGACCGTACCAGCATCCTCCGTGATTCCTCTGTGCCTTTTAATTATTGGGTATCCAAGCTGGACACTTGGAATGAACTCGCTCTGCATGACTTGGAGGTCCTGGCCTGCCCTGCCGCTAGCGTGTTATCGGAGCGTGTTTTTAGTGCCCCTGGGGGAATTATAACTGACCCTTATCAAAATGAACAAGGGCTGAATTGGGCCAGACTTCTCATCACCACCAAATGACAGCAGAGTAACAAAGTCAAATCCACTGTGTTTTTTCAGGAAGTGTATTCACATGCACCACTTCACTCCCACACATGGGTATACGCTTCCTCTTTTCGGCTGTTTTATGTTCTTCTCCTTATCCTCAGCCTCCACCACCACTATACCACCAGGGTGACCGTGGTCCGTGTTGCCATTATTGAAAGTTCTACCGTCCTTATTTTTGTCAGCTTTTGCTTGGAAGACATAAGCAAAGACTGTTGGAGACCCACTCCCCAATAATGAGAATAATATTTTTAAGATGCTGTACTGTATGGCTCTTGTAAGGGGCATTAAAAGCGTCTTGTTAAGCTACTGCGACCTCCACCACTTTTCCGAGGGGCATTAAAAGCATCTTGTTAAGCTACTGTGACCTCCACCACTTTTCCAAGGGGCATTAAAAGCGTATTGTTAAGCTACTGGGACCTCCACGTCTCTTCTGAGGGGCATTAAAAGCATCTTGGTAAGCTACTGGGTCCTCCACGTCTTTTCTGAGGGGCATTAAAAGTGTCTAGTTAAGCTACTGGGACCTCCTCATCTCTTCTGAGGGGCATTAAAACCATCTTGTTAAGCTACTGCAGCCTCCACGTCTCTTCTGAGGGGCATTAAAAGTGTCTAGTTAAGCTACTGTGACCTCCACCACTTTTCCAAGTGGCATTAAAAGCGTCTTGTTAAGCCACTGGGACCTCCACGTCTCTTCTGAGGGGCATTAAAAGCGTCTTGCTAAGCTACTGTGACCTCCACCACTTTTCCAAGGGGCATTAAAAGCGTCTTGTTAAGCTACTGGGACCTCCACGTCTCTTCTGAGGGGCATTAAAAGCATCTTGTTAAGCTACTGCGACCTCCACCACTTTTCCGAGGGGCATTAAAAGCGTCTTGTTAAGCTACTGGGAAATTCACGTCTCTTCTGAGGGGCATTGAAACCATCTTGTTAAGCTACTGCGACCTCCACATCCCTTCAGAGGGGCATTAAAACCATCTTGTTAGCTACTGCGACCTCCACGTCTCTTCTGAGGGGCATTAAAAGCATTTTGTTACGCTACTGCGACCTCCAAGTCTCTTCTGAGGGGCATTAAAAGCGTCTTGTTAAGCTACTGTGACCTCCACCACTTTTCCAGGGGGCATTAAAAGCATCTTGTTAAGCTACTGGAACCTCCACCACTTTTCCGAGGGGTATTAAAAGCGTCTTGTTAAGCTACTGTGACCTCCACCACTTTTCCAAGGGGCATTAAAAGGGTCTTGTTAAACTACTGGGACCTCCACGTCTCTTCTGAGGGGCATTAAAAGCGTCTTGTTAAGCTACTGGAACCTCCACGTCTCCTCTGTGGGGCATTAAAAGCGTCTTGGAAAGCTACTGGGACATCCACGTCTCTTCTGAGGGGCATTAAAACCGTCTTGCTAAGCTACTGCGACCACCACGTCTTTTCTGAGGGGCATTAAAAGCATCTTGTTAAGCTACTGCGACCTCCACGTCTCTTCTGAGGGGCATTAAAAGCGTCTTGTTAAGCTACTGTGACCTCCACCAATTTTCCGAGGGGCATTAAAAGTGTCTTGTTAAGCTACTGCGACCTCCACCACTTTTCCGAGGGGCATTAAAAGTGTCTTGTTAGGCTACTGGGACCTTCATGTCTCTTCTGAGGGGCATTAAAAGCATCTTGTTAAGCTACTGCGACCTCCACCACTTTTCCGAGGGGCATTAAAAGCATCTTGTTATGCTACTGGGACCTCTATGTCTCTTCTGAGGGGCTTTAAAACCATCTTGTTAAGCTACTGGAACCTCCACATCTCTTCTGTGGGTCATTAAAACCGTCTTGTTAAGCTACTGCGACCTCCACGTCTCTTCTGAGGGGCATTAAAATCGTCTTGTTAAGCTACTGCGACCTCCACCACTTTTCCGAGGGGCATTAAAAGCGTCTTGTTAAGCTACTGGGAACTCCACGTCTCTTCTGAGGGGCATTAAAAGCGTCTTGTTAAACTACTGCGACCTCCACCACTTTTCCGAGGGGCATTAAAAGCGTCTTGATAAGCTACTGGAACCTCCACCACTTTTCCGACGGTCATTAAAAGCGTCTTGTTAAGCTACTGGAACCTCCACATCTCTTCTGAGGGGCATTAAAAGCGTCTTGTTAAGCTACTGGGACCTCCACGTCTCTTCTGAGGGGCATTAAAAGCGTCTTGTTAAGCTAGTGGGACCTCCACCTCTCTTCTTAGGGGCATTAAAAGCGTCTTGTTTAGAGATGAGCGTTGTTCTACTCGAACTGTTCGCCAATCTCAAATTCGAGCTGTTTTGGGCGGTGTTCGAGCCGGTCGGCGAACACGAACAATTTGAGAAAAATTCGGCTGTTCGAGGTTATGTTCGATAACTGTTCGTGCACCAAAATCATAACTGGATTTTTTCTCAGTAATGATGAAAATTAATGTTAATACGCAGTTTGAGTGTACAGCGGGGCGGGGGGAGGGGCAGGGGATGGATCTCTGCAGGAACAATGAAGATCTCCATTTTTTTTTCTCTTTCCCGCATTTGCAGTGGGGAGGTGCAATCTGTCAGCCTATCAGCAGCGCACACACGGAGCGAAGTGCTTTTTTTCACACAAGCAAGGGCATGTGTGATTGGCAGTGTATGTCACATGTCCTTGCCCTATAAGACCAAGCCATTTTCCCCGTCGCCACCATTTTCTCACTGCTGCAGCTGCGTGTTAGACGGCACCGCTGTTGCTGTGTGCGCTATACCTTGTTAATTTCAAGCCAATTTTCGCACAAATATACAGATAGCTTGGGAGTAGGGAATAGTTGTGATTGCAGTCCTTTTAAGGACTAGGTTACAGCATTTCCTACGACTTTTATCAGGCAGGTCTGTGCTCTTAAATAGATAGATTGTGGGAGTAAAGACTAATTGTAATTGGAGTCCTTTTCAGGACTAGGTTACATCAGTTCCTATCAGTTTTTGCCAGGCAGGTCTGTGCCAGTGCTGTGCAAGTTTTTTTCACAGCATTTGGCTGAATCTAGCAAGCTAATCCTTTTTGGCCTATTGCAGAGTGTGTTAGTCAGTGGAGTAGCCTATCTGTGTTGCAAGATATACCACCTGTGTATAGAATACCAATTTTTTTACTGCACCTAGTGAAGTAAAATCTTTTGGGCATAGCATCATTCTATTAGTCCATCTATACTGACCTCCATCAGGTTGCAAACTGAATATAATTTTTTTCTGCATCTAGCTCTGAAAAAATATTTGGGCTTCTAGCAGTGTGTGGGACTTGGTCTATTAGTCCATCTATACTGACCTCCATCAGGTTGCAAATTAAAAATAATTTTTTTCTTCATTTAGCTCTGAAAAAATATTTGGGCTTCTAGCAGTGTGTGGGACTTGTTCTATTAGTCCTTCTATACTGACCTCCAGCAGGATGCAAATTGAATATAATTTTTTTCTGCATCTAGCTCTGAAAAAATATTTGGGCTTCTAGCGGTGTGTGGGACTTGGTCTATTAGTCCATCTATACTGACCTCCATCAGGTTGCAAATTAAAAATAATTTTTTTCTGCATCTAGCTCTGAAAAAATATTTGGGCTTCTAGCAGTGTGTGGGACTTGGTCTATTAGTCCATCTATACTGACCTCCATCAGGTTGCAAATTAAAAATAATTTTTTTCTTCATTTATCTCTGAAAAAATATTTGGGCTTCTAGCAGCGTGTGGGACTTGTTCTATTAGTCCATCTATACTGACCTCCATCAGGTTGCAAATTAAAAATAATTTTTTTCTGCATCTAGCTCTAAAAAAATATTTGGGCTTCTAGCAGTGTGTGGGACTTGGTCTATTAGTCCATCTATACTGACCTCCATCAGGTTGCAAATTAAAAATAATTTTTTTCTGCATCTAGCTCTGAAAAAATATTTGGGCTTCTAGCAGTGTGTGGGACTTGGTCTATTAGTCCATCTATACTGACCTCCATCAGGTTGCAAATTGAATAAAAAAAATTTCTGCATCTAGCTCTGAAAAAATATTTGGGCTTCTAGTTGTGTGTGGGACTTGGTCTATTAGTCCATCTATACTGACCTCCATCAGGTTGCAAATTAAAAATAATTTTTTTCTGCATCTAGCTCTGAAAAAATATTTGGGCTTCTAGCAGTGTGTGGGACTTGGTCTATTAGTCCATCTATACTGACCTCCATCAGGTTGCAAATTAAAAATAATTTTTTTCTTCATTTAGCTCTGAAAAAATATTTGGGCTTCTAGCAGTGTGTGGGACTTGTTCTATTAGTCCTTCTATACTGACGTCCAGCAGGTTGCAAATTGAATATAATTTTTTTCTGCATCTAGCTCTGAAAAAATATTTGGGCTTCTAGCGGTGTGTGGGACTTGGTCTATTAGTCCATCTATACTGACCTCCATCAGGTTGCAAATTAAAAATAATTTTTTTCTGCATCTAGCTCTGAAAAAATATTTGGGCTTCTAGCGGTGTGTGGGACTTGGTCTATTAGTCCATCTATACTGACCTCCATCAGGTTGCAAATTAAAAATAATTTTTTTCTGCATCTAACCCAGCCAATAGTTTTGGCCTAATACCACAGTTTGGCCACTCAGCTCTGCTCGGTTACCATCCATTGTTTTTTTGTGCAAACAACTCCAGAGTTGTGAATTAGTTAACCACCAAAATGAGTGGAAAAAGGCCTGCTGCTGGTGGAAAGGGGAATAGGCGTGTTGGGAAGGGGAAAAAAGGTTGTGTCCGTGGGGTAGGTGCAGAAGAAAGACCATCTTCCAGCCAAACTAAAATGTCTACTTCTTTTAGCGGACAATGTGATAAGATCCCTTTCTTACGGCCACGCCAATCGCTACAAATTCCAGATGAGGCACAAAAACAGCAGGTGCTTCAACGGATATCAAGTGCTCCTTTAAGTGGGCTCTCCTCCACATCAACTTCAACATCACAAATACTCCAGTCCTCAAAGGTGTCACCCAAATCGCACTTGCTTCCTCACAGCTCCCAAATCTCCAGCTGCCCGTCTGAGTATGAGGTAGAACAGATGGTTGAGTCTGCAGAGCTGTTTACTCATACTATAGCCTGGGAATCAGAGGTCGACTCCAGCGCTTCTGTGAATCCAGACGAGGAAATGATCTGCACCGATGCCCAGAATCTTTATGAGTCGGATCCAGGACCAGACGCAGAAGGTTCTGACCATAATGTAGACCCTCATTCCCAAACTGTAACTCCTGTTGGTGGAGACAATGAGGAAGACGATGATAAGACTCAAATACCTGATTGGAGCGACAACTTTAGTTTTTTGTCAGGGCAGGAACAGGTTGGCTCTGATGACGACGGGTGTGATAACGCACAGGGTGATGATGATGAGGTCGGAGATCCCACTTACTGTCAACCCACAGTCAGCCAAGAGATGAGGTCAGCAGAGGAGGTGGAGGAAGATGCTAGTGACGACGAGGTCAGGTTGCGCCTTCCTGGACAGAGACGTAGTACTGGAAGCACGTCAACAACTGCATCCTCAAACACAACTCTGCCTCTCACCACAAGTCGTGGTGGCTCTTCAGGTCGCATGGGTGCTAAGCCTTGCATAGCCTGGGCATTTTTTCAGATCGATAAAGATGACCCAACTCGTGTTATCTGTAACATTTGTCAGCAAAAGCTAAGTAGAGGCCAAAAAATACATAGTTTGAGTACTTCATGCATGAACCGGCACATGGACATGAAGCATAAGTTGCAGTGGGAAGCTCAGTGTGCTACAATGCGGTCTAGCCGGCCGGGCCAACCACCGTCTGCCATATCTTGTGCATCCGCGGCCTCTTCATCCTCTGTGACTGGGGGGACAGCAGTCACACCTGTTTTGGGGCGCAGACCTGCCACCTCTTTACCCGCAACAGCCAGCGTGATTGGCAGGTCATCATTTTCTTTGGAGGTGATAACACCAGCTGGTCTTGAGCGCTGTCCGACATCGATAGCACCACCTTTGGATCAAGGCAACCTAACATGTCCGCCTGCATCTTCCTCACAGACCGGCAGTTTGCCGGGGACACCCTTATCAACCCCGTCTAAGCACAATAGCCAGCCCTCGGTCCCTCAGATGTGGACAAGTAAAAGACCATTTCCTCCTAGCCATGAGAAAGCTAAGAGGTTGAATTTCACCATCTGCAAGCTCTTGGCTACAGAAATGCTGCCTTTCCGCCTGGTGGACACAGAGGATTTTCGAGACCTTATGTCCGTCGCAGTGCCGCAGTACCAGATGCCCAGTCGGCACTACTTCTCAAAGAAAGGTGTGCCTGCGCTCCACCAGCATGTCGCACACAACATCACCGCTTCTTTGAGAAACTCTGTGTGTGACAGGGTGCATTTCACCACAGACACTTGGACGAGTAGGCATGGACAGGGGCGTTACATGTCGCTGACTGGGCACTGGGTAACTATGGTGACAGCAGGACAAGGGGCTGCTGTCCAAGTCTTGCCGTCCCCACGAGTTGTGCGTCAATCCTCTTTATGTCATTTTTCCTCCACTGCTTCTGCCTCCTCAAACTCCTCTCGGTCTTCCACCTGCACCCAAAGCCTGTCTGGTCATGCCACAAGCTTTCTAACTGCGCAGAAGGGATCCTGTACACCTCCTTACTATGCTGGCAGTAGGGCTCAACGTCATCAGGCGGTTTTTACATTGAAATGTCTGGGAAATGTGAGTCACACAGCTGAGGAGTTGTTGTCAGCTCTGGAGAACCAATTTCATGAATGGTTGTCTCCACTGGACCTGAAACCAGGGAAGGCCGTGTGCGACAATGCTGCAAACCTGGGTGCGGCCCTTCGCCGGGGCAATGTCACACACGTGCCTTGTATGGCTCACGTGTTGAACCTGGTTGTCCAGCAATTTTTAGCCCACTATCCCAGACTAGATGGCCTTCTGCAGAGGGCACGGTCGCTGTGTGCTCACTTCCGCCGTTCGCATCCCGCAGCTCAGCGACTTACATCTCTACAGAAGTCGTTGGGCCTGCCACTTCACCGGCTAAAATGCGATGTGCCTACCCGGTGGAATTCAACTCTGCACATGTTGCAGCGACTGTGGCAGCACCGACAAGCCCTGGTGCAATACGTTCTGACGTATAGCCTGGGCCAACGAGATTCAGAGGTGGGGCAAATCACGCTGGAGGAGTGGTCTCAGATCAGGGACCTATGCACCCTTCTGCACAGTTTTGAAATGGCGACGAAGATGTTTAGTGCTGACGATGCCATTATCAGCATGACTATTCCGGTGATTTACATGCTGGAGCACATGTTAAACAGAATTCGGAGTCAGGTGGTGGCACAAGAGGAGGTGGAGGAAGTAGAGGAGGAGGAGTTGTATGCGGAAGGGCTAACATCTGCAAGGTCCAGACGGTCGGCAGCACCAGGGCGGCAGGCATGTGAGGGTGGGGGAGATGATTTTACCAGGGCGCATGGTAGCAGCCAAACTAGTGAGGAAGGTGCAGGAGCCCAGGAAGAAGTGGAGGACGAACTGATGGAAGACTCATCAGATGAGGGAGACCTTGATCACATTTCTGTTGTGCGAGGTTGGGGGGAGAGGACAGAGGAAGGAAGCATGATTGTTACCTCGCCACCAACACAACAGGGACTTGGTGCTCCTGGATGCGCAACACACATGAGTGCCTTCTTGCTGCACTACCTGCAACATGACCCTCGAATTGTGAGAATTAGAAATAATCCTGACTACTGGGTTGCCACACTGTTAGATCCCCGGTACAAAAGTAAATTTGCAGAAATTATTCCTGCCATAGAAAGGGATGCACGCATGCAGGAGTATCAGCAGAGACTGTTGCAGAATCTTACATGTGCTTTTCCACAAAATACCAGTGGTGCACGTAGTGAATCTCACAGTTCCAACTTGCCAACCGTGGTCTGTATGGAATTGTTCAATAAAGGGCCCAAAATTAAGATAACATAGATGGGAGAGGTCTCTATGAATAGGAATCCCTAAGTATTTGATACCCTGTGAGGGCCAGGCAAAGGGAAAGTTGGACTGGATGGAATCCTATATGGATTTAGGGAGGGAGACATCGAGGGCCTCAGACTTCGCTGCATTGATTTTAAAATTTTACCATGTAACAAAGTGATCTATTTCAGCCATAACAGCAGGGATGGATATATGTGATTGAGTGATATATACTAGGACATCATCAGCAAATAGAGAGCACTTGTACTCGGTGCCTCCCACCTCAATCCACCTAATATTGGGGTTATGGCGAATTGATGAGAGCAGGTGCTCCGTCACTAGGATGTATAAGAGAGGGGACAGAGGACATCCCTGCCTTGTCCCATTGGTGATTGTGAAAGGTGATGAAAATGTTCTGACGCACCCCCTGGGCCTTGGGACACCCGGAGCCGGACCCTTTTTGGTGGATACTGGTGGTTGTAGTCTTCGTGGCGGCGATCCGGTTCCGTGGCTCAGGGCGGTCAAACCAGTGGCGGAACTATTTATGTGGTTTTGATGTTTAAATGTCCGACTACGCCACCCGTGGATTGCGGTCAGAGTGAACCGCCGCTACAGGGCAGACCGCTAAGGCTGGTGTTGTGGGTGCAGCAGAGCGTAGCATAACTCCCCACGGGAGAAGTATAGCCTCAGGGCAGTGTATGCGGAGGATGGGGGTGATGGTGCAGGGCAGCAGCAGTAACGACACGGAGTCAGTGATGCAGTTCAGGGCCTTTACTCACAGTTCTTATTATCCAGACCACGTCTGCAGGTAACGGCTGCCCACGTCGTACTGTGATCACCAGGTGAGGGGCTCAGACAACTCCCAGATAACTTTGGAGCGCTTCACAGGACCCCCTTTGTGTGTCCTTTGTCTGGCCTTTCTTACCAACACTTCTGTCCGGCTGCCTCGGGCCTCCTCTTGGTAAACTTGGCGCCAGTTTCCCTGACCCTATGTGGTGACTTCCTAGCGGGTGGAGCAAGGGGCTGCGCCACATAAAATGTCAGAGCCTCCGGTTTCTAGCTGAGGGTCGTTTCCTGCCTCCACTAGTTCGGGGACCGGTCTCCCCCTTTGGCCTGACCCCTCCACGCAGGTGGATTCGGGCGTGCGGTGGCGACTCGCCCGTCCGCACCCCTGGGATCCCTTCATTCCTCGTTCCTGGAGCCTTCTCCGCTCCTCTTCCTTCCTTCTCCCTCTTGCAGGCCTGGGCCTCTGTTACTAGGCCCGCCTCCGGAGCAGAGCTCATGCAGAGCCCCTGCTCCCTGCCACTTCTGCTCAGACTTCTCTGCACTGAACTAAGATGGTGCCCACCTTTTATACTCCCTTCTCAATGCACCCAGGAACTGCTTCCTCCCTGCTCCTGCACTGCAGGGTTCCCCTTCCTCAGTGTTCCCTCCCCCCACTCCAGCCAGGGACAGGGACTGTCGTGCCCATCTCAGGGGCATATTGGTCGCCCTGCCCCACGGCAATGTGGTGTAATGCATGCAGGTGTCGGGTCCTGATCCACACTCCATCCTTATCTGAGAGTGAGATATCACACCTCTGGGTGAGGTGCAATACGTCTGTAGCAACCGAGCCCTCGGTGCTACAGTTCCATTTATCTTCAGCCTAGGTGACGTATTGTGATACAGGGCCGTGATTTTGGCTATAAAAGGGTCCCCTAGACCCCTACCCCAAGCTTTTTAAGAGAATCATATATGGCGTGCCAGGAGACTCTATGGAATGCTTTCTCAGCATCCAACGAGAGTATCTACTTACAAATTTTTAACTGCATCTAGCCCAGGAAATACTTTGTGCCTAGTAGCAGTGTCTGCTAGTCAGCGGATTATCCCGGCTGTTAAGCAAGCTACACCACCTGTAGTTTGGACACTTAATTTTTTCAAAGGAAATGCTTCGGGACCACGGGATACTTAGTGAAGAGCATCAGGAGGCACCCCAAGGCATAGGGGCTGGGACTGGCACTAGGATGCCTTGCGGTGGACAGCCGAGCTCGATCCTTATAAAAGCTTTTTAACTGCAGCAGCTTTAGTGGACGCTACTGGAGCTGGAATTACGCAGCTGCTGGCATGAGACTTGCCCTCCAATAGATCCTTGTAAATGGATTTAAAGTGTATTCATTCAATTAGAGGGACAATTTAAATTAAAAAGCTTAGAGCTGCCTCCACCACAGGGGGGCTCTCTCGACCCACCAGCGGACAGGCACCAGTATTGGGAGAGGGGGGCTGGCCGTCAGGGTTCACCGCGGCTCTGGCACAAACCCGGCGACACGGAGGTGGCACGGGCAGGAGCGGACTGGCCGTCTCGGCTTCTCACTTTTTGGATTTTATAAGGGCATGACATGCCTATATCTGTGTCTCCCCCTCCTTTTACTCCTCCACCTCTTTTCTTTTCGCATGACTATATGTACTTGTCACTTTTCCATGTGTTAGTTGTGTCTTCTGAGCAGTTTGTCAGCTTTTGGACACCTTTGAAGGTGTTTTCTATGTGTTTCTATGTGTTTTTGTTTGCCTGCCATTGGTTTTAACGGTGTTCGAAGGTGTTCGACGAACAGTTCGACGAACAGTTCGACGAACACACGGGTGTTCGACGAACCGAACCGAACTCGAACACTACGGGGGTGGCTCAACACTAGTCTTGTTAAGCTACTGGGACCTCCACCACTTTTCCGAGGGGCATTTAAACCATCTTGTTAAGCTACTGGGACCTCCACGTCTCTTCTGAGGGGCATTAAAAGCATCTTGTTAAACCACTCTAAAATCCACAGCTCTTCCAAGGGGCATTGAAATGTTGTTTTTAATTAACTCTAACCACCACGACTCTTCGAACAGGCATTGCATTTCCTCCTAATTTTTGACAGCTTTTGCTTGGAAGGCATAAGCAAAGACTATGGGAGACCCACTCCCCAATAATAGGAATAATGGTTGTAATATGCTGAACTGCATGGCTCTTGTAAGGGGCATTGCAAGTTCCTCCGTCCTAATTTTTGGCAGCTTTTGCTTGGAAGGCATAAGCAAATACTATGTGAGACCCACTCCACAATCATGGGAATAATGTTTGTAATATGCTGTACTGCATGGCTCTTGTAAGGGGCATTGCAAGTTCCTCCATCCTAATTTTTGGCAGCTTTTGCTTGGAAGGCATAAGCAAATACTATGGGAGACCCACTCCCCAATCATGGGAATAATGTTTGTAATATGCTGTACTGCATGGCTCTTGTAAGGGGCATTGCAAGTTCCTCCATCCTAATTTTTGGCAGCTTTTGCTTGGAAGGCATAAGCAAATACTATGGGAGACCCACTCCCCAATAATGGGAATAATGTTTTTAAGATGCTGTACTGTATGGCTCTTGTAAGGGGCATTAAAACCATCTACTTAAGCTACTGTGACCTCCACCAGTTTTCCGAGGGGCATTAAAACCATCTTGTTAAGCTTCTGTGACCTCCACGTCTCTTCCAAGGGGCATTCAAACCGTCTTGTTAAGCTACTGGGACCTCCTTGTCTTTTCCAAGGGGCATTAAAACCGTCTTCTTAAGCCACTCTGAACTCAACAGCTCTTCCAAGGGGCATTGAAATGTTGTTTTTAATTACCTCTAACCTCCACAACTCTTCCAACGGGCATTGCATTTCCTCCTAATTTTAGTCAGCTTTTGCTTTTCAATGCAAAGGTGAAAACTAAGGGAGACCCACTCCCCAATAATGGGTAGAAGGTTTTTAGTACGCTGTAATCCACGTCTGTTTCAAGGGGCATTGCAGTTCCTCATAATTTTTGGAAAGGCTTCCATTCACTGCTTAGGCCAACAGTGTACAGGAGACCCAGTTGCTATAAATGGAAAAAACGGTTTAGTTAAGGCCCTCTGACCTCCATGTCATTTCCAAGGGGCATTGGAGTGCCTCAAAATTTTTGGTAGGCATTGCACTCGCTGTATGCCCTATAACTATGTAGTCGAATTGCTCCTTTTGTTACAGAAACATATCCTACAAGACATATGTGGTTGACTGGCCTGATATTGATGTGAATGGTCCCTGTTCCTCCTGCTCTTTCTCCTTTGCCACTACCTCATCCATCATTTATCACCTGAAGCTTTGTTTTAACAGGAGTCATAGAACTGGGATAGTAGCAGGAAAACATCCAGCAATCCTCGGAGGAGGTAGGATATGCGCTAAAACGCTGACCACCTCAGGCCTAGCCGCTACTTCATACATGTGCTTGCATTTCAAGAAAACAAAGCAGATGCTAACTTCTATCATCATCATCATGGTCCTCACCTTGGCACTCTGAACTCCCCTGATGGAGAAGCCAGGGCCCACCGGAGGAGTCTGGTTCTCTGGTGGGCTCGCCCAATGCTACCTTAAAGCAGGCTGGGCTAAGAAAAGTGTGTGGGGGGATGTTCCAAGGAGAAATAGGGGCGGCTGGGGACCGTTTATGGACACCCGGCTGCCCCCAGGCGGCTGGGGACCGTGAGAGGACACCCGGCCGCGGGGCGGCAGGGGACTGAGTATGTATACCAGGCCGCCAACGCAGCCATGATGTGGTCGCCAGATTCCGCCTCCACATGCCTAAAATGCCCAATTTCAAGTGCAAGCAAGCAAGCAGTATGGTATTGCAGCCTGGGGGCGGGTGGGTGGTTGGTTGGCTACATATTTGCGCTTGCATTGCAAGGAATGGGGGAGGTACAATTGAACACTACCCTGGGACAAGAACTTGCACAGGGATAGTTGCAAGTCTGCATCTTCTGATGCAGCAAGGATGACTTCTGACGGGCACACTTTTAGGCAGTGACCTGGGTGTCAGAGATGCTTCAAGGGGTCTTCCCCATGCTGTTCCCATGTCTTTTGAGCACTGTATGCATGTGTCACACAGCACATGGCCAGATAAGGTTGTAAAATGTTAAAATGACATTTCCCGGTGAATGCATTTGTCACGGTTGAAAGCAATACAAAAGTGCAAAAACGCATAAAAAATGCTTCTTGTGAACATAGCCCGAGGTGTGGAGGAGTATTTTTTTTTGGTTATTTATTTTACCTTATACACAAGTCTTTACCCTGGAAAGGAACTTCCTTAACATATTTCACAGGAAAGCAGTTTCAGTTTCATTTTTGAACGTTTTATTGTGAGCCCTTAACAGTGGCTTAATACCTCTGACCACGTTGTTGACAGCAGTGACCTGGGGGTCAGAAATGCTTCCTGGGGCGATCCCCATGCTGTCCCCATGTCATTTGAGCACTGTCACTATCGTTTTGGGCACTTAGTAGGCTTTTAAAAGACTGCCGGGGGTGCCGCCGCAAAAATGCTCGGGTCTCCCATGGACTAACATTGGGCTCATTGCTCGGGTTGAGCACCCGAGTATCACAGCGAGCTCGGCCCGAGCTTCGAGCGCATGAACATTTTAGTGCTCACTCAAAATTAGCCACAGACATGGTGGTTGTGGCATTACAGTGGTTGCCCAAATCGATGGGAACAGTGCTCACAGTGAAATATGAAAAGCCGGCAATTCAGCAGCGGTACCCGACAATTTAGTACAGAAAGAATAGAGCATCACACATAGATTAGATGGATAGAAGCATGTCAGTCACATATATAAGAAGTACAGTGACAATGTTGGTTACTGTACTTGCCATTTAGTGTTAAAGGATTTATTAAAAAAAATAATAGTGTTTTCATGCACCGTCTCTTTAAAAAATCCAACCAGCAATTCAGCATCAGTACCCGACAGTTTAGAACAGAAAGAATAGAGCATCACACATAAATTAGATAGATAGAAACATGTCAGTCACATATATAATAAGTACAGTGATAGTGTTGATTACTGTACTTGTCATTTAGTGTTAAAATAAAGGATTTATTAAAAAAAAAAATTGGCGTGGGGTTCCCCGTAATTTTAATCTCTAGCGGAGGTTAAGCAGACAGCTGGGGCAGATGTTTGAAGCCTGGGAAGGGGATAATACCCACAGAGCTTCCCAGGCTACTAATATCAGCCCCCAGCTGAATACCTAGCCTTTACTAGCTATTAAAATGGGGGATCCAAAAAAAATGATGTGGGGTCCCCCCTATTTTAATAGCTAGCAAAGGCTAGGCAGACAGCTGGGGGATAATATTAATAGCCCAGGAAGGGTGCCATGATTATTGACCCCCTCCCAGGCTAGAAACACGAGCCATCAGCCGCCCCAGAAATGGCGCATCCATAGGATGCACCAATTCTGGCACTTAGCCTCGCTCTTCCCACTGCCCTGTAGCGGTGGCAGTGGGGTAATAGGGTTGGGGTTGATGTCAGCTTATAATGCCAGCTGACATCAAGCCCAGGTTAGTAATGGAGAGGCATCTATAAGACACCCCCTTTACTAACCCCATAGTCAAAGTTAAAAAACTCCACAAACACCCAGAGCAAAGTCCTTTAATTGAAATAAACACACAATTCTTTAATGTTCTAAATTAAACCATACTTACCATCATGCCCATTCCAACTGAAGCCAAGGATGACTTCTGATGGGCACACTTTTAGGCAGTGACCTGGGTGTCAGAGATGCTTCAAGGGGTCTTCCCCATGCTGTTCCCATGTCTTTTCAGCATTGTATGCATGTGTCACACAGCACATGGCCAGATAAGGTTGTAAAATGTTAAAATGACGTTTCCCGTGAATGTATTTGTCACGGTTGAAAGCAATACAAAAGTGCAAAAACTCATAAAAAATGCTTCTTGTGAACATAGCCCGAGATGTGGAGGAGTATTTTTTTGGGGTTATTTATTTTAACTTATACACAAGTCTTTACCCTGGAAAGGAACTTCCTTAACATATTTCACAGGAAAGCAGTTTCAGTTTCATTTTTGAACGTTTTATTGTGAGCCCTTAACAGTGGCTTAATACCTCTGACCACGTTGTTGACAGCAGTGACCTGGGGGTCATAAATGCTTCCTGGGGCGATCCCCATGCTGTCCCCCTGTCATTTGAGCACTGTCACTATCGTTTTGGGCACTTGTTAGGCTTTTAAAAGACTGCCGGGGGTGCCGCCGCAAAAATGCTCGGGTCTCCCATAGACTAACATTGGGCTCATTGCTCGGGTCGAGCACCCGAGTATCACAGCGAGCTCGGCCCGAGCTTCGAGCACACGAGCATTTTAGTGCTCACTCAACACTAGCCACAGCCATGGTGGTTGTGGCATTACAGTGGTTGCCCAAATCGATGGGAACAGTGCTCACAGTGAAACATGAAAAGCCGGCAATTCAGCAGCGGTACCCGACAATTTAGAACAGAAAGAATAGAGCATCACACATAGATTAGATAGGTAGAACCATGTCAGTCACATATATAAGAAGTACAGTGACAGTGTTGGTTAATGTACTTGTCATTTAGTGTTAAAGGATTTATTAAAAAAAATAATAGTGTTTTCATGCACCGTCTGTTTAAAAAAGCCAACCGGCAATTCAGCATCAGTACCCGACAATTTAGAACAGAAAGAATAGAGCATCACACATAGATTAGATAGAGAGAAACATGTTAGTCACATATATAATAAGTACAGTGATAGTGTTCATTACTGTACGTGTCATTTAGTGTTAAAATAAAGGATTTATTAAAAAAGAAATTGGCGTGGGGTTCCCCGTAATTTTAATCTCTAGCGGAGGTGAAGCAGACGGCTGGGGCAGATGTTTGAAGCATGGGAAGGGGATAATACCCACGGAGCTTCCCAGGCAACTAATATCAGCCCCCAGCTGAATACCTAGCCTTTACTAGCTATTAAAATGGGGGACCCAAAAAAATGACGTGGGGTCCCCCCTATTTTAATAGCTAGCAAAGGCTAGGCAGACAGCTGGGGGCTGATATTAATAGCCCAGGAAGGGTGCCATGAATATTGTCCCCTCCCAGGCTAGAAACACGAGCCATCAGCCGCCCCAGAAATGGCGCATCCATAGGATGTGCCAATTCTGGCACTTAGCCTCGCTCTTCCCACTGCCCTGTAGCGGTGGCAGTGGGGTAATAGGGTTGGGGTTGATGTCAGCTTATAATGCCAGCTGACATCAAGCCCAGGTTAGTAATGGAGAGGCGTCTATAAGACACTCCCATTACTAACCCCATAGTCAAAGTTAAAAAAAAACACAAATACCCAGAATAAAGTCCTTTAATTGAAATAAACACACAATTCTTTAATGTTCTAAATTAAACCATACTTACCATCACGCCCATTCCAACTGAAGCCAATGTCTTCTGCAATAAAATTAAAATAATAAACCAACCTCATCCTTACCTTTCCATGGTTCCCAGGACGGCTCCATCTCTGTTACATTCACATGACAGGCTGGATCGCAGCCGAAAGCTGCTATCCAGCTTGCCATGCTGCAGACACTGAGAAGCGCAGGCATGCTTGCGCTCCTCAGTGTCTGGCTGTGACGGCATCCAGATGAGCCGAGTTCATGTCTAATGAACTCAGCTCACCTCATGCACGTCACTGACAGCGTGGGTGAATTCTCCTGCGCATGCTGTGAGTGTGAGAGGATTCTCCTGCGCTCACGGCAAGCGCAGGAGAATTCTCCCACGCTGTCAGTGACGTGCATGAGGTTATCTGAGTTCATTGAGTTCATTGAACTCAGCTGACAGACAGCTGGTGGTGTGCTGACAGACAAGCACATGCGGCTGTCCACTGAGAATGTAGACAGAATCACGTTCATAAAGATCAACAAATCATGGATCCGCAAGGACTTTTCTACCCCTGTGTCATCCTGGGGAGAGTAAAAGCTTGAGGATTTGGTAAAATCACCTCACCAACCGTTTTAAGCAACTCTGGGGCAATTGATGCCACTTAAGTGGTGTCTGTGCCACAATTTTTGGAAAAAATGGATACTCTTTTTGGAGTCTCCTTGCTGTGTTTTACGTGTCGTTGGCATCGTCAATTCAAGGTGGGTTGAGTCGCCCCCCCCTTTTAACCATAAGAGACTACATACACTATGGCTTCGGATAACACAGATGGTTGAGTCTGAAGAGTTGCTTACCCAGAGGTCTGCTCCAAAGCTTCAGTGTCTGCTAGTCAGCGTAGTAGCCCAGCTCTGAAGCAAGCTACACTGCCTGTGTATCTAATAAGAATTTTTAACTGCATCTAGCCTAGGCAATACTTTGGGCGTAGTAGCCCAGCTGCGAAACAAGCTGCACCGCCTGTGTATCTAATAAGAATTTTTAACTGCATCTAGCCTAGGCACACTGTGGGGACCCCCAACCAAACCCAGATGCTCAGCCCCCCTACCGCCCCCCTTTCCTTGACAATACAATAATGTAACTCTTACAACTGGATGGGTGAGGATCGGTCACAGCTTTTGTAACTCTTTATACTCATTCCATTAGAAAGGCATTTTATTTCTAAAATAATTCAGCTTGTTGCAGCATGCCCTGTGTCTCCACACCGGCAAGTTGGCCAACAAGTGTAACTCTCCAACATGTCCTTTCTATTTCTAGGCGACGGAGGATCCTGCCTACTCGTATGCATGACTCTCGCCCCCATCCATCACTCTTAACGCTTGTTCCACTCCGTCCTGGAGTCCTGACAGGAATATGTCCAGTCCAATATCCATTAAGTGAACACCGTCGGGCCGTATGAGGCCTGCTTTATCGCCTTCCAGTTGTCGGTGTCGTATCACTACACCGCCTATGCCTCTTCTAAATTTTGCCATCCGAATATTTATTACCCGCCTTGTCCGTTCCATGGCCGTGATGTCTCGCGCACCTTGCCATACCGCTATCGGCACAATCTCTGACCATACTATAGTTAGTTTTGTGAAAAATTCTCTGAAGTGCTCAGTGTCTAGTTTCATTATTGTCATTAGTTATGTGCTCTTGGGGTGACCTAGGTCTATTCTCCAGCCTGTATAACTAAGATGACCGGACCTCTTGCCTCTCTCCCTACCTTGATTACCTCCATTAGTACCTGTGGCCATTGCAGGCCTCTAATACCTCTCCAGTTGAAATATGTGTTATGAAACTCTAAATTCCTCCCGACTGGGTGGACTATCGCCCTTTTTTCTGCCCAATATATATACGAGTGGCCTATCACCCACACTGTTGGCTTAGCGTCACCTGTGAAAGAAACAAACCACATTAGGATAACAAGTCAGGTCTTATGTATCTCGCCAAACACATGGATAGCCATCTCCTAATCCTCTGAACTTCCATTTCTGACAGTCCTGCTCTTGCTGCTTCCGTGGCCGCGCCTATGCGGAATGAGTGTGTCCCGTAATCTTTGGGGTGGTTCCCTGCCGATGTTAGGCATTTATTAAATATAACTTGGAACTGGTATCTTGATAATGGCGTTCCATCAATGTGTGATAGGAAGAAATTACTTTGTGATCTGATGGTTATATATGTTTTTACTATTGTTACCCGACTCAGTGTACCGTTTGTGGGTTGTAGAAGTACCCAAGTGCCCCTGCCCGCTGGAACCATTTTCGATTTGCATATGCGTAGACGTATTGCATTATGGGCTATGACTACGTCCTGGTGTAATAAGCCTCCACCGGTGGTAATTTTGGATTGAGGGACTAATTCGCTTATGCATAGCGCCCCGAAGAAGGCGATTCCAAATGCAGTAGACAGTAGTGTTGCTTCAAATTGTGAGTGTCATGTTAATGGTGTTAGGGATATGATGTGAGAAATCAGTTTTAGTGACACTGGATGGGACGTCTACACTCCTGACTTGGCTGACCCCTTTTCCACCCTTTTATGGATTGTCTGAGGTTGAATCTCTTTGTCATATCTCCCCAATTCAGTAGTTGGAAGTGAAATGCTACTCCGGTCAGACACCGCTGCGCTGACACCCCTGATATGCCCCTCATCATTAGCTGGTGGAGAAATTCTATGGTGACTTGTAATCTGGCTTGTCCACATTGGTCAACCCTTCTGCCTGCTACTAGTCGTGTCCACTCTTCCCATGCCTTACCGTATGCTTGCCACGTCAACGGGGCAACTGACGATCTGATTAATGGCATCAACTATTTGCCACTAGATCCCATAGGGAGGGTGGGAAACTGTTGCCCGATGGGTGGGCGTTGGGGAGGAGCTCTCTGAAAATCTGCCAATTGAATTGTGATAAAGCATTAGCAGCAGCTTTAGACCCCTCAGCATCGTGGCTAGCGCGGACCCATACATTGTGTTTTAGGCACAGGAATGCTAGCCGGCGTAGTAGGCCTAGCACTGGGAGAGACGATGATGCCATCTTATTAATGCAGTGCGCTAGGCTGGTGTTTTTTGTTATGAAGATTATATTTTTGTTAGCCAGGCGCGCGCCCCATATTTCTATTGCTACCACTATTGGGAAGACTTCCAGGAGTGTCTGTTTTTTTGTCAGCACTTGTTCTGCCCAATACGGAGGCCATAAGCTTGTGCACAATTGGTTATTTAGTATCGCTGCATATCCGTACAGATGGGCTACTCCAATGAGTAACAGACGCTGCTACAGGCCCAAAAGGTTTTACTTGGCTAGATGCAGTAAAAAAAATATTAAATACAAAGGTGGTGTAGCTTGGTACAGATGGGCTACTACAATGAGTAACAGACACTGCTACAGGCCCAAAAGGTTTTACTTGGCAAGATGCAGTAAAAAATTGTTATTAAATACAAAGGTGGTGCAGCTTGGTACAGATGGGCTACTACAATGAGTAACAGACACTGCTATTACGCACAAAAGGTTTTACTTGGCTAGATGCAGTAAAAAAATGTTATTAAATACAAAGGTGGTGTAGCTTGGTAGAGATGGGCTACTACAATGAGTAACAGACACTGCTACTATGCCCAAAAGTGTTTACTGGGCTAGATGCAATAAAAAATTGTTATTAAATACAAAGGTGGTGTAGATTGGCACAGATGGGCTATTACAATGAGTAACAGACACTGCTACAGGCCCAAAATTATTTATTGGGCTAGATGCAGTAAAAAATTGTTATTAAATACAAAGGTGGTGTAGCTTGGCACAGATGGGCTACTACAATGAGTAACAGAGTCTGCTACAAGCCCAAAAGTATTTACTTGGCTAGATGCAGTAAAAAATTGTTATTAAATACAAAGGTGGTGTAGCTTGGTACAGATGGGCTGCTCCAATGAGTAACAGACACTGCTACAGGCCCAAAAGTATTTACTGGGCTAGATGCCGTAAAAAATGTTATTAAATGCAAAGGTGGTGTAGCTTGGTACAGATGGGCAACTCCATTGAGTAACAGACATTGCTACTATACCCAAAAGGTTTTACTTGGCTAGGTGCAGTAAAAACTTGGTATTAGATACACAGGTGGTATAGCTTGCAACACAGATAGGCTACTCCACTGACTAACACACACTGCTAGAGGCCCAAAAGGATTGGCTTAGCTACATTTAGCCAAATGCTGTGAAAAACACTTGCACAGCACTGGCACAGACCTGCCTGGCAAAAAGTGCTAGGAACTGCTGTAACCTAGCCCTCAAAAGGGCTGCAATTACAACTAGTCCCTACTCCCTAAACCTATTGGTCTATTTAAGAGCAAATTCGCTTGCAATTCACACAGTTACAAAGTATAGCGCCCACAGCAGCAGCGGTGCCTTCTAACACTCAGCTGCAGCAGTGAGAAAATGGTGGCGACGGGGAAAATGGCTGGGTCTTATAGGGCAAGGACATATGACATACACAGCCAATGAGACATGCCCTTGCTTGTGTGAAAAAAAAGCACTTCGTTGCGTGTGTGCGCTGCTGATAGGCTGACAGACTACATCTCCCCACTGTAAATGCGGGAAAGAAAAAAAAAATGGAGATCGGCAAATACAAATAATACAAATACTAACAGTCTATTCAGTAGGACTATCAGCTGTGTATCCACCTGACTTCTGCACAACACAACTGATGGTCTCAATCCCATTTATAATTCAAGAAATCCCACTTATTATACCTGACAGGGCACACCTGTGAAGTGAAAACCATTTCCAGTGACTACCACTTGTGACTACCACTTGAAGCTCATCAAGAGAATGCCAAGAGTGTGCAAAGCAATCATCAAAGCAAAAGGTGGCTACTTTGAAGAACCTAGAATATAAGACATATTTTCAGTTGTTTCACACTTTATTATTAACTATATAATTCCACATTCATAATTTTGATGCCTTCAGTGTGAATGTACAATTTTCATAGTCATGAAAATACGGAAAAATCTTTAAATGAGAAGGTGTGTCCAAACTTTTGGTCTGTACTGTATATCCATATATCTATCTATTATCTATCTTAGATAGATAATTAGATTGGTCAACAGATAATAAATAGATATATGGTAGGTAATAGATAGATATACAGATGGATCTAAATATGTGATATATATAATCTGTGCTTTGCGTTTGTACCTTACTGTTCATTTCATTTATTAATAAATGAGGAAATTTCTGGGAAAAAAAATGGCATGGGGTCCCCCATAATTTTATTAACCAACAGAGGGAAAGCGGACAGCTGGGGCTGATGTTTTTAGCCTGGGAAGGAGGTAATACCCATGGAGCTTCCCAGGCTACTAATATCAAGCCCTAGCAGTATACATAGCTTTTACTGTCTATTAAAATGGGGGACCTGCAAAAAAATGACGTGGGATCCCCCTATTTTAACAGCTAGCAAAGACTATGCAGACAGTTGGGGGCTGATATTAATAGCATAGTTTAGGAAGGGGCCATGAATATTGACCCCCTTAGAGCCTAGAAACAGGAGCCCTCAGCCACCCCAGAAATGGCGCATCCATAGGATGCACCAATTCTGGCACTTAGACTCGCTTTTCCACACTGCCCTGTAGTGGTGACAGTGGGGTTATAGGGTTGGGGTTGATGTCAGCTTATAATGCCAGCTGACATCAAGCCCAGGTTAGTAATGGAGAGGCGTCTATAAGATGCCCCCATTACTAACCCCATAGTGTAAGGCAAATGTAAAATAAAAACACCCACACCCAGACTAAAATATTTTATTTGAAACAAAACAGACACCCTTTAATATTCTAAACTAAACCATACTTACCATCACGCCCATTCCAGCTGAAGCCAATATCTCCTGTAATAAAAATAAAATAATAAGCCAACCTCATCCTTACCTTTCCGCCGCAGTCCAAATAATGTGGCCGAAATTATTGTTGGTCTACCTAACTGTGGTTTGGTTTTTACAGAGCCCCTGATTTTCCATTTGTTAATCAGTTTGAATTCTGCTGACTGGCATTATCAATTCCTTGAAAACGAGAGAGGGGTCGCTCACTGTACTGTGTGGGTGCTCTGAAGAAAAATTGTACTCCAAATTGCTAAGAAAACTTCGGCACTCCAATCATGTTGATGCTAAGTAATTTTATTGCAGAAAATAAATCCCTTGTGATAATAATATCTATCAACGTTTTGACCTATTTGGTCTTTTTCAAGATATTTTCTAACAAAATAAAGGACAATATGTCACAGATATGACAGAATAAGATTGTTTATGCAACATTCTATTAGAGACATAATCAATATATGCAATAACAAAAATAACAATAAATATCCCATATATACAGTACAGACCAAAAGTTTGGACACACCTTCTCATTTAAAGATTTTTCTGTATTTTCTTGACTATGAAAATTGTTCATTCACACTGAAGGCATCAAAACTATGAATTAACACATGTGGAATTATATACTTAACAAAAAAGTATGAAACAACTGAAAATATGTCTTATATTCTAGGTTCTTCAAAGTAGCCACCTTTTGCTTTGATGACTGCTTTGCACACTCTTGGCATTCTCTTGATGAGCTTCAAGAGGTAGTCACCGGAAATGGTCTTCCAACAATCTTGACGGAGTTCCCAGAGATGCTTAGCACTTGTTGGCCCTTTTGCCTTCACTCTGCGGTCCAGCTCACCCCGAACTATCTCGATTGGGTTCAGGTCTGGTGACTGTGGAGGCCAGGTCATCTGGCGTAGCACCCCATCACCCTCCTTCTTGGTCAAATAGCCCTTACACAGCCTGGAGGTGTGTTTGGGGTCATTTTCCTGTTGAAAAATAAATGATGGTCCAACTAAACGCAAACCGGATGGAATAGCATGCCGCTACAAGATGCTGTGGTAGCCATGCTGGTTCAGTATGCCTTCAATTTTGAATAAATCCCCAACAGTGTCACCAGCAAAGCACCCCCACACCATCACACCTCCTCCTCCATGCTTCACGGTGGGAACCAGGCATGTAGAGTCCATCCGTTCACCTTTTCTGCGTCGCACAAAAACACGGTGGTTGGAACCAAAGATCTTAAATTTGGACTCATCAGACCAAAGCTCAGATTTCCATTGGTCTAATGTCCATTCCTTGTGTTCTTTAGCCCAAACAAGTCTCTTCTGCTTGTTGCCTGTCCTTAGCAGTGGATTCCTAGCAGCTATTTTACCATGAAGGCCTGCTGCACAAAGTCTCCTCTTAACAGTTGTTGAAGAGATGTGTCTGCTGCTAGAACTCTGTGTAGCATTGACCTGGTCTCTAATCTGAGCTGCTGTTAACCTGCGATTTCTGAGGCTGGTGACTCGCATAAACTTATCCTCAGAAGCAGAGGTGACTCTTGGTCTTCCTTTCCTGGGGCGGTCCTCATGTGAGCCAGTTTCTTTGTAGCGCTTGATGGTTTTTGCAACTGCACTTGGGGACACTTTCAAAGTTTTCCCAATTTTTCGCACTGACTGACCTTCATTTCTTAAAGTAATGATGGCCACTCGTTTTTCTTTACTTAGCTGCTTTTTCTTGCCATAATACAAATTCTATAGGTCTATTCAGTAGGACTATCAGCTGTGTATCCACCAGACTTCTGCACAACACAACTGATGGTCCCAACCCCATTTATAAGGCAAGAAATCCCACTTATTAAACCTGACAGGGCACACCTGTGAAGTGAAAACCATTTCCGGTGACTACCTCTTGAAGCTCATCAAGAGAATGCAAGAGGGCGCAAAGCAGTCATCAAAGCAAAAGGTGGCTACTTTGAAGAACCTAGAATATAAGACATATTTTCAGTTGTTTCACACTTTTTTGTTAAGCATATAATTCCACATGTGTTAATTCATAGTTTTAATGCCTTCAGTGTTAATGTACAATTTTCATAGTCATGAAAATACAGAAAAATCTTTAAATGAGAAGGTGTGTCCAAACTTTTGGTCTGTACTGTATATATATGGGAGAAATAATGGTAAGGCAATATTGCCATATAGTAGTCATGAAATTATATTATATCAGGGATATGATTATGACATGAGGCAATAGTGAAGAAACAAAATTAACAGTCCCGTATCATGAGTATAATTATAGAGATGAAAACGGAGTAGTGTCACCACTATATATTACCAAGGAACTCTAGGAGGAAAAAGAATGTTCAAAACTTACTGAATATGAGGATTTTGTGAATTCACAGTATTTCTGCAAGCTATGGGAGCTGGATGTAAATGGCTAATAAAGAAAAAACAAAAGAATGAACTTAAGAACTGACTGTGATGTATGTAAAATCAAAAGTTTATGCACATACCTGCAAGTTTAGGAAATACCTTCCATATGGATGCGTCGTCATGCCATGTCATGTGATAATCAGTGGGATAAGTGCCTCTTTATATATGCCTCTTTGTATATGCCATGGCCCATATGGATTAAGAACATGTGCGCCCTTAGAGGAACATCCGGGTGTGCGCAGTGTATGGAACGCACGCCGGGATGGGCGCCATAGTGAGTGAAGCGCCTGCCGGTAACCAGAGCTTCAAGTCATGCGCAGTGCGTGGAACGCGCACCAACATGGTGTGTGGAACGCACTTCCGGTCATGCGCAGTATGTGAGATGCAGAGGAAACGCAGGTTGCTTCTTGTTGTTGCATTAGGACATATCCATTGTGCATGATAAATAATGTTCTTATGTTAAAACTAGGGTGAGGAAAATTGGAAAGGGGATGGGGAGAAGGAAAGGAAGAAGGGAAGAGAAGGGAAAAATAAAAAATAAAAGAGGGTTGTAAAGAAAAAATGGAACAAAACATGAATAGAAATGGCTCACATAGCCTACATTTGATATAAGGTCCAGGATGTCATATGGGTTATTGGTGAAAAACTTAATTAGTCACCTACAGAAAAAACAGAAACAGCGAAAGTATTACAACAAATGTATAATATGATGATATCTGGTAACATACAGATACAGATATTCATAAATTAGCAAAATATTAGAATATTGAACAAACAGACAAATATCACACCCAAGTTTTTGAGAAAAACCAATTCAATGTTGTACTTCATACTCCCTAATTAAACCCTTTGGTGCCAGAGTTTGAAGAGTATGTATCCAGAACGCTTCATGTTCTTTTAATCTCTTAATACGATCACCTCCTCTCCTATTTTGAGGTATATGATCAATTACCTGATATCTAAGTTGTGATATCGAGTGAGACATAATAGAGAAATGGGCCGGAATTGGTAAAAGTATACTTCCACACCTAATGGTGGATTTGTGTTGTGAAATGCGGTCTCGGATTTGTTGGGTGGTCTCTCCAACATATCCGAGACCGCAAGGACATTTAATGAGGTAAATGACATAGCTTGAATCACAAGAAAAATATCCCTTAATGGGATAACGTTTCCCTGAATGCGGGTGAGTGAAGGATTCCCCCTTCATAATATTAGAACATTGGAGACATCCGAGGCAATCTTATTCTGTCATATCTGCGACATATTGTCCTTTATTTTTTTAGAAAATATCTTGAAAAAGACCAAATAGGTCAAAACGTTGATAGATATTATTATCACAAGGGATTTATTTTCTGCAATAAAATTACTTTGCATCAACATGATTGGAGTGCCGAAGTTTTCTTAGCAATTATCAATTCCTTGGATATTTTTTTGTATTCCTTTCCTGTGTTATACAGTTCTACTACCTTTTCCCATAGATCCGTTGACAATTCTTTTGCTTTCCCCATGACTCACAATCCAGAAACGTCAGTAGCTGGATGAAAGATGGAAGAGGCTGTCTGGATCCCAGAAACTCACTCAGCTTTTATGGACACACACTGATTACAAGCAAACAGGTCACAGGTTTGGATGTTACCTTTAGTAGCCATTCAAACCCATTTGTGTCAAATTCTGTGCATGTTATCAGGCCCAAATCACCAGGTTATGTGAACTTTTGATCAAGGACATTTGGATGTTTTTGGTTGTCGCTAAGATTTACAAAGAGAAAACAGAGTAGTTTGACAATAAATGGCTTCACCCAACCAATAACTATGAGTGGAGAAAAAGTTTTTTTGTTATCATTCATATTCTTTGAAACAAGGCCAAGAAGGGAAAAAATTCTGCCGGGATATGTAAACTTTTGAGCACAACTGTATATTTCACAGGCACAGCCAGTGAAGCACGGACAGTCTCATGCACAGTAGTACATGAGTACTGCAGTTTATGAGACCAGTGATCAAAAAAAATTATGCATGTCCCACAATGGATCTATGTGAAAAATTAAAAAAGTAAAATAAAATATGTAAAAAAGTAAAAGAAACACAAAAAAGTGCACACAAATCACAAAAAGTCATTTCGCCACACAAACACAGCGTTGTGATAAAGCAAAAATAAACAAAAAAAAGTACATAAAATTGGTACCGCTGCATTTGGAATGACCCGCTTTAAAACTGACATGTTATTTATTCTCTTTGGCCAATGCACTTAAAAAAATAAATAAAAATCATGCCAAAAATGTTGCTGTTACATCATACTGACTCACAAAAAAGTGAATAAAAAATGATCAAAAAGACTTATGTAAAAAAAATGGTATAAATGAAAATGCCAGACCGTCCTGCAAAAAACAAGCCCTAATATGGCTCATTCTGCAAAACAATAAAAAAGTTACAGCTCTTTGAATATGGTGATAAAAAAGCAAATTCATTTTTGTAAAATATTGTTTTTAGTCTGTAAAAATAGTAAAACATAAAAAAGATATAAATCCGGTATTGCAGTAATCGTGCCGACCCAACTAACAAATCTGTCTTATTACTTTTTGCGGCAAACGGCGCAAAAAATAACAAATAAAAACAATAACTGAATTGCTTGTTTTTGTTCCTTCTTTGTCTGAAAAATCTGAATAAAAAGCGATGAAAAAATATTATGTGACCCAAAATAGTACCAAAAGCATTTGTAACTCATCCCATAGCTCTGTTCGCCAAAAAATAAAAAAGTTACAGCTCTCAGAATATGGCGACCAAAAAAATCAGCTTTTTATAATGAAGCATTTTTACTGTGTGATAGCAGCAAAACCTAAAAAAATAACATATAAATCTGGTATCGCTGTAATCACACTGACCGGAAGAACAAATCCACCTTATCACTTATACCGCACAGTGAATAGTGCAAAACATAAAATAAGAACTATTCTTGTACTACTGTCTATTTGTTGATTCTGCCTCCCAAAAATCTGAATATGGATCAGCTAACTTTTATCCTGCACTCTTAGCTGAGTGCTTACATCAGTGTTTCCGTGTATATTGCCCCAAACCGCGATTTAGACAAAACCACTCACTTATGAGGCAGATGGGGTCACTTTGGACTCGTCTCTGTTCCGGCGAGGTCCCATCATTTTAGGCATCTTTTTAGCACACAAGTGTGAGTGATCACAGATCTGTGCACTTCTAAAGAGATGGAGACCATCGTAGCAAAAGCCAAACAGAGCCCAAAGTTTCTCCATTTGCCTCATTATGGGGGGTAGTTCTGTCTGGGATTTCATCTGAATCGCATTTTCGTGGAATTTACAAGGAAACCCTGACATATGTGCTCAGTGTAGAAAACAAGAAGGGGATCCCAGCCTTATTCTGGAAGCAATCAAAAAATATTATGTACCCCAAAATGCTAGCAATAAAAACCCTCACAAAACCACCCCCCACTCAGGTCCATCATTTTTCACTGGAACTATAGGGGGTTCCCACGTTACTGGTAGAACAAAGACTCTGGAAAAGCGACATGGCTCCCGCCTCCTCAAATGAAATACAGTGAATTCTGTGCTCCAAAATCCAAATGACCCCATCCTTCTGAGCCCCACTTTGCCTAAACTACAGTAAGTGGCCACATGTTTGGCATTATTGTAGTGGGGAGAGAGCACTTAACAATTTACGTGGTGCGTATTGCCAGAGGCACAAGCTTGGCACATATTGGGGCACTACACTGTATGGGGTCACAATGTATGGGCACTAAACTGGCATATTTTCATTTCTCCAAAAAAAAACCTGGCGTGGATGTTACAAAATAGTCACTGCAGCCATAGATGAATTCATTGAGAGGTGCAATTTCCACAACGGGGTCACTTTTGGGGGTTTTCTGCTGTTCTGACACCTTCGAAGCTCCGCAAATGTCAACCGCAAGCTATTCTAGCAAAATCTGAGCTTCAAAAGCCAAATATTGCTCCTTCCTTCTCAGCCCCGATGTGTGGCCTAACAGTAATTTCTGACGACATTTATGGCATCACCGTGCTCCGGACAAATTGTGCAATAAATTATGGGGTTCAGTTTAACCTATTAAAACTTGTGTGCCTGAAAAATTTACAGCAAATAAAATAATTACATTTTTACCACTAAAATGTCATAATTCCATGTCTCTATATTAGAAAATTATTTGAAGCACCTATGGGTTCAAAATACTCACTACACCCCTAGATGAATTCCTTGGGCAGTGAAGTTTCCATTATAGGGTCACTTAGGGGGGTTTCTGCTGTTCTGGCACCTCAGTGGCTCAGCTAATGGAGCCCAAAATCTCTTAAAATGGAAATCTGCATTCAAAAAGCCAAGTATTGCTCCTTCTCATCCAATCCCCACCATGTGCTCAAACAGTAGTGTACAACCACATAAGGGGTACTGTCACATTTAGGAGAAATTGTGTAACAAGTTGTAGGGTCCAATTTCTCCCTTTACTCCTCGTGTAAATTATAAATTTGGTGCTAAAAATGTATCTTAGTGGAAAAAATTTAATTTTTGTTCTCATATCTATGTTATAAAGTTTTGTGAAGCACTTGTAGTGATACAAATGCTCAGTACACCACTAGATGAATTCCTTGAGGGGTCTAGTTTCCAAAATGGGGTCACTTGTGGGGGTTTCTGCTGTTTTTGCATGTCAGGAGCTATCCAAATGTGACATGGCATTCACAATTTATTCCAGACAAATAGCCATCTATCATTTCCTAGCCCTGCCATGTGCCCAAACAAACATTTTTGACCACATATGGGGTATCATCGCGTTTGAGAGCAATTGAGTAACAAATTATGGGGTCCATTTTCACTTATCCATTGTGAAAATTTAAAAATTGGGGCTAAAATAACATCTTCGTGAAAAAATGAAAATTTTCCATATGATGACTAAGTGTTATCAAATCCTCTGTACTACCTGTGGGTTGAAAATGCCGACTATACCCCAGGATAACATCATTGAGGGGTCTAATTTCCAAAATGGGGTCACTTGTGGGGGGTTTACACTGTCTAGGTGCATCAGGGGCTCTCCAAATGCGACATTGCGCCTGCTCTCGATTCCATCCAATTTTGCATTTAAAAAGTGAAACGGTGCTCCTTCCCTTCTGAGCCCTACCGTATGCCCAAACAATAGTTTTCCCGAACATATGGGGTATCAACGTACTCAGGAGAAATTTCTCACAAATTTTGCGGTCCATTTTCTCCTGTCACCCTTGTGAAAAGAAAAAAAAATTGGGGCTAAAAGAACATTTTTGTGAGAAAATTGGGATAGTCTTATTTTCACAGCTTATAAACTTTTGTGAAGCACCTGGGGGTTTAAAGTGCTCAGAAAACTTCTAGATACATTCCTTGAGGGGTCTAGTTTCCAAAATGGGGTCACTTCTCGGGGTTTCCACTGTTTAGGCACACCAGGGGCTTTCCAAACACGACATGGCATCTGCTCTCCAATCCAGCCAATTTTGCTTTCAAAAAGTCAAACGGTGCTCCTTCCCTTTCAAATTTTGGGGTCCATTTTCTCTTGTTAACCTTGTGAAAATAAAAAAAAATTGGATCTGAAGTAACATTTTTTGTAAAAAAAAAGTTAAATGGTCAATTTTCTCCTTCCAGGTTGCTTCAGTTCCTGTGAAACACGTGAAGGATTAATATACTTCTTGAATGTAGTTTTGAGCAACTTGAGGGGTGTAGTTTTTAGTATGGTGTCACTTTTGGGTATTTTCTTTCATATAGACCCCTCAAAGTCACTTCAAATGTGATGTGGTCCCTTAAAAAAATGGTTTTGTAAATGTTGTTGGAAAAATGGTCAACTTTTAACTAATAACTTCTTAACAAAAAAAAACATTATTACCTCATAAAGTGGCAGTGATCAGAATTGTAAAATTTGACTTGGTCATTAATAGTGATGAGCGAATGTGCTAGCCACTGCTCGGTACTCACCCGAGCACCTCACTGCTCGAGATGTTCGGTGCTCTGCGAGTATTTCCTGGTTGCTCCGGTGGGAGATCGGGTCCCCTCCCTGCATGTTTGGCGCTCTTTAGAGAGCCAATGAACATGCAGGGATTGCCTGCCACACACTGTAATGCCGTAGCCATGTTGGTTGTGGCATTACAGTGATTGGCTGGCCGCACAGCATCATCAGGTATATATAAGACGGGGCGCCGCCATGCTCGTCACAGTCTACCCCGGAATCATTTAAATTTTGTTAGTGTGTCAGTGAAGTTATTGACACCAGGTCACTGTGTGAAATAATAACCTACAGGCCAGCTATTTAAAACTGTGGTTTTCCGTCACACGTATCACATATCACTGCGGTTCAAATCCAGCCATTTGTAGTGAACGTGGAAAATATTGTCCTCTATTTAAAATGGGCAAGGCGCATTGCAAGGGATGGGGAAGTGAACGTGATGGTGGTGATGGTGCATGCAGAGGACAAGGCCGAGGCTGTGGGCAAGTTGAAATTGTGCCACAACAAACACCCACATCTTCTCGCTCGACCTTCCTGTCCCAATTAACAGGGGACTGCAGAACACCACTATTGAATAGTGTTGAGCCACCCCTGTAGTGTTCGAGTTCGGTTTGGTTCGTCGAACACCCGTGTGTTCGCCGAACTGTTCGTCGAACTGTTCGTCGAACACCTTCGAACACCGTTAAAACCAATGGCAGGCGAACAAAAACACATAGAAACACATAGAAAACACCTTCAAAGGTGTCCAAAAGCTGATAAACTGCTCAGAAGACATAACTAACACATGGAAAAGTGACAAGTACATATAGTCATGCGAAAAGAAAAGAGGTGGAGGAGTAAAAGGAGGGGGAGACACAGATATAGGCATGTCATGCCCTTCTAAAATCCAAAAAGTGAGAAGCCGACACAGCCAGTCCGTTCCTGCCCGTGCCACCTCCATTTGTGCCAGAGCCGCGGTGGACCCTGACGGCCAGCCCCCCTCTCCCAATACTGGTGCCTGTTCGCTGGTGGGTCGAGCGAGCCCCCCTGTGGTGGAGGCAGCTCTAAGCTTTTTAATTTAAATTGTCTCACTAATTTGAATGAATACGCTTTAAATCCTTTTACAAGGATCTATTGAAGGGCAAGTCTCATGCCAGCAGCTGCGTAATTCCAGCTCCAGTAGCGTCCACTAAAGCTGATGCAGTTAAAAAGCTTTTATAAGGATCGAGCTCAGCTGTCCACCGCAAGGCGTCCTACCGCCAGTCCCAGCCCCTATGCCTTGGGGTGCCTCCTGATGCTTTTCACTGAGTATCCCGTGGTCCCGAAGCATTTCCTTTGAAAAAATTAAGTGTCCAAACTACAGGTGGTGTAGCTTGCTTAACAGCCGGGATAATCCGCTGACTAGCAGACACTGCTACTAGGCACAAAGTATTTCCTGGGCTAGATGCAGTTAAAAATTTGTAATTAGATACTCTCGTTGGATGCTGAGAAAGCATTCCATAGAGTCTCCTGGCACGCCATATATTATTCTCTTAAAAAGCTTGGGGTAGGGGTCTAGGGGACCCTTTTATAGCCTAAATCATGGCCCTGTATCGAACTGCGTCACCTAGGCTGAAGATAAATGGAACTGTAGCACCCCGAGGGCTCGGTTGCTGCAGAGGTATTGCACCTCACCCAGAGGTGTGATATCTCACTCTCAGGTAAGGATGGAGTGTGGATCAGGACCCCGACACCTGCATGCATTACACCACATTGCCGTGGGGCAGGGCGACCAATATGCCCCTGAGATGGGCACGACAGTCCCTGTCCCTGGCTGGAGTGGGGGGAGGGAACACTGAGGAAGGGGAACCCTGTAGTGCAGGAGCAGGGAGGAAGCAGTTCCTGGGTGCATTGAGAAGGGAGTATAAAAGGTGGGCACCATCTTAGTTCAGTGCAGAGAAGTCTCAGGAGAAGTGACAGGGAGCAGGGGCTCTGCATGAGCTCTGCTCCAGAGGCGGGCCTAGTAACAGAGGCCCAGGCCTGGAAGAGGGAGAAGGAAGGAAGAGGAGCGGAGAAGGCTCCAGGAACGAGGAACGAAGGGATCCCAGGGGTGTGGACGGGCGACTCGCCACCGCACGCCCGAATCCACCTGCGTGGAGGGGTCAGGCCAAAGGGGGAGACCGGTCCCCGAAACTAGTGGAGGCGGGAAACGACCCTCAGCTAGAAACCGGAGGCTGTGACTTTTTATGTGGCGCAGCCCCTCGTTACACCCGCTAGGAGGGCAGCACATAGGGTCAGGGAAACTGGCGCCAAGTTTACCAAGAGGAGGCCCGAGGCAGCCGGACAGAAGGGTTGGTAAGAAAGGCCAGACAAAGGAGACACAAAGGGGGTCCTGTGAAGCACTCCAAAGTTATCTGGGAGTTTTCTGAGCCCCTCACCTGGTGAGCACAGTACGACGTGGGCAGCCGTTACCTGCAGAAGTGGTCTGGATAATAAGAACTGTGAGTAAAGGCCCTGGACTGCATCACTGACTCCGCGTCATTACTGCTGCTGCCCTGCACCATCACCCCCATCCTCCGCATACACTGCCCTGAGGCTATACTCCTCCCGTGGGGAGTTATGCTACGCTCTGCTGCACCCACAACACCAGCCTCAGCGGTCTGCCCTGTAGCGGCGGTTCACTCTGACCGCAATCCACGGGTGGCATAGTAGGACATTTAAACATCAAAACCACATAAATAGTTCCGCCACTGGTTTGACCGCCCTGAGCCACGGAACCGGGTCGCTGCCACGGAGACTACAACCACCAGCATCCACCAAAAAGGGTCCGGCTCCAGAAGTCCCAAGGCCCAGGGGGCGTGTCAGAACATTTTCATCACCTTTCATAATCACTATTGGGACAAGGCAGGGATGTCCTCTGTCCCCTCTCTTATACATCCTAGTGACGGAGCACCAGCTCCCATCAATTCGCCATAACCCCAATATTAGGTGGATTGAGGTGGGAGGCACCGAGTACAAGTGCTCTGCATTTGCTGATGATGTCAATCACATATATCCATCAGCAGGCTGTTGAGGCTGAAATAGATCACTTTGTTACATGGTCAAATTTTAAAATCAATACAGCGAAGTCTGAGGCCCTCAATGTCTCCCTCCCCAAATCCATACAGGATTCCATCCAGTCCAACTTTCCCTTTGCCTGGCCCTCACAGGGTATCAAATTCTTAGGAATTCCTATTCATAGGGACCTCTCCCGTCTATGTTATCTTAATTTTGGGCCCTTTATTGAACAACTCCATACAGACCACGGTTGGCAAGTTAGAACTGTAAGATTCACTACGTGAACCACTGGTGTTTTGTGGAAAAGCACATGTACACTCTGTTCCAAATTATTATGCAAAAAGTGTTTAGGAGTGATAAGGGAAGAATTTGTTTGTTTGTCAGTTAAACTCATTGATGGTGATGTGTGTCAGGGCTCTTTATATCACTGTAAGCAATTGCAGACACCTGTGCTAATTAGTTTGGCAGGTGTGTCCAATGAACGGCAAGACTACTTAAGAAGGCTGTCCCACATTATTAAGCAGCCTACATTTTCTGCCAAAATGGGAAAGAAAAAGGATGTGTCGGCTGCTGAGAAGCAACAAATTGTGGAGTGTTTAGGTCAAGGCATGACTACAATCAACAATGTGCGATGATCAGGATGAAGTGTCTTGGCAATCAAGAAGTATGTAGCTGATTCACAGTACACACGTGTGCGTGCTGATAAGGGCAAATTGAGGACTCTTTCTTACAGGCAATTACGTCAGGTTAAAAGAGCAGCGGCAAAAAAGCCTTGTCATAGCAGCAGACAAGTTTTTGAAGCTGTTGGTGCCTCCAACGTCCCCTGAAGAACAAGAAGCAGAAACGGCTCCAGTGGGCCAAACATTACATGATGACTGATTTCAAAACTGTTTTGTTCATGGATGAGTGCCGTGCAACGCTCAATGGTCCAGATGGATGGAGTGGAGGATGGCTGGTTGATGGACACCCCACGCAAACACGGCTACAGCACCAACAAGGAGGAGGTGGAGTAATGTTTTGGCCTGGAATCATGGGGAGAGAGATTGTCAGCCCCTTTAGGATCTCTGAAGGGGTAAAGATGAACTCCATAATGTATGTGGAGTTTCTCAAACAGCACTTCCTGCCATGGTTCAAGAAGAAGAACCGTGTATTCCACAGCAAGATCATTTTCATGCATGATAAAGGTTGATCGAAGAGTGTGGGGGATCTAAGAGTGTGGCAACCCAGTATTCAGGATTACTTCGAATTCTGGCAATCTGCGGGTCATGTTGCAGGTAGTGCAGCAAGAAGGCACTTATGTGTCTTGCGCATCTCGGAGCCCCAAAATTATTTTCCGGGCTAGATGCAGCTAAAAATTCTTATTAATTTTAAATCTGGTGGAGCTTAGTATAGATGACCTAATAGAATCAGTACTGCACACTGCTACAAAGCCCAAATTATTTTCCAGCCAAGATACAGATAAACATGATTAGTCATTTTAAATCTGGTGGAGCTTAGTATAGATGGCCTAATAGAATCATTACTGCACACTGCTACAAAGCCCAAATAATTTTCCAGCCAAGATACAGATAACCATTATTAGTAATTTTAAATCTGGTGGAGCTTAGTATAGATGGCCTAATAGAATCATTACTGCACACTGCTACAAAGCCCAAATAATTTTCCAGCCAAGATACAGATAAACATGATTAGTAATTTGAAAGCTTAAAACGGTTGGTGAGGTGATTTTAACCAATCATCAAGCTTTTACTCTCCCCAGGATGACACAGGGGTAGAAAAGTCATTTCGGATCCATGATTTGTTCATCTTTTTGAACGTGAGTCTGTCTACATTATCAGTGGAGAGCCGCGTGCCCATATCTGTCAGCACACCACCAGCAGCGCTGAACACACGTTCAGACAGAACGCTGGCTGCGGGGCATGACAAGATCTCCAAGGCGTAAGTGGCGAGCTCCGGCCATTTATCCAGATTGGAAGCCCAAAAAGAGCAAGGGTCCAGTGACACAGTCATGGCTTCAATGTTTACTTGGAGATACTCCTGTACCATCGTCTCTAGGCGTTGACTATGTGTCAGACTTCTTGTCTCCTGTGGCCTTGCAAAGGAAGAGCTAAAAAAGTGGTGAAATGATTCCGCAAAATTGATGTTACCAGCAGATACTGTGTTTCTGTTACGGTTTGAGTGCTGAACACTCGACGGTCCCACGGTTGGCAAGTTGGAACTGTGAGATTCACTACGTGCACCACTGGTGTTTTGTGGAAAAGCACATGTAAGATTCTGCAACAGTCTCTGATGATACTCCTGCATGCGTGCATCCCTTTCTATGGCAGGAATTATTTCTGCAAATTTACTTTTGTACCGGGGATCTAACAGTGTGGCAACCCAGTTGTCAGGATTATTTCTAATTCTCACAATTCGATGGTCATGTTGCAGGTAGTGCAGCAAGAAGGCACTCATGTGTCTTGCGCATCCAGGAGCACCAAGTCCCTGTTGTGTTGGTGGCGAGGTAACAATCATGCTTCCTTCCTCTGTCCTCTCCCCCCAACCTCGCACAACAGAAATGTGATCAAGGTCTCCCTCATCTAATGAGTCTTCCATCAGTTCGTCCTCCAATTCTTCCTGGGCTCCTGCACCTTACTCACTAGTTTGGCTGCTACCATGCGCCCTGGTAAAACCATCTCCCCCACCCTCACATGCCTGCCGCCTTGGTGCTGCCGACCGTCTGGACCTTGCAGATGTTAGCCCTTCCGCATACAACTCCTCCTCCTCTACTTCCTCCACCTCCTCTTGTGCCACCACCTGACTCCGAATTCTGTTTAACATGTGATCCAGCATGTAAATCACTGGAATAGTCATGCTGATAATGGCATCGTCAGCACTAAACATCTTCGTCACCATTTCAAAACTGTGCAGAAGGGTGCATAGGTCCCTGATCTAAGACCACTCCTCCAGCGTGATTAGCCCCACCTCTGGACCCCACTGGCCCAGGCTATACTTCAGAACATATTGCACCAGGGCTTGTCGGTGCTGCCACAGTCGCTGCAACATGTGCAGAGTTGAATTCCACCGGGTAGGCACATCGCATTTTAGCCGGTGAAGTGGCAGGCCCAACGACTTCTGTAGAGATGTAAGTCGCTGAGCTGCGGGATGCGAACGGCGGAAGTGAGCACACAGCGACCGTGCCCTCTGCAGAAGGCCATCTAGTCTGGGATAGTGGGCTAAAAATTGCTGGACAACCAGGTTCAACACGTGAGCCATACAAGGCACGAGTGTAACATTGCCCCGGCGAAGGGCCGCACCCAGGTTTGCAGCATTGTCGCACACGGCCTTCCCTGGTTTCAGGTCCAGTGGAGACAACCATTCATGAAATTGGTTCTGCAGAGCTGACCACAACTCCTCAGCTGTGTGACTCACATTTCCCAGACATTTCAAAGTAAAAACCGCCTGATGATGTTGAGCCCTACTGCCAGCATAGTAAGAAGGTGTGCAGGATCCCTTCTGCGCAGTTAGAAAGCTTGTGGCATGACCAGACAGGCTTTGGGTGCAGGTGGAGGACCGAGAGGAGGTTGAGGAGGCAGAAGCAGTGGAGGAACTTGGACATAAAGAGGATTGACGCACAACTCGTGGGGACGGCAAGACTTGGACAGCAGCCCATTGTCCTGCTGTCACCATAGTTACCCAGTGCCCAGTCAGCGACATGTAACGCCCCTGTCAATGCCTACTCGTCCTAGTGTCTGTGTTAAAATGCACCCTGTCACACACAAAGTTTCTCAAAGAAGCGGTGATGTTGTGTGCGACATGCTGGTGGAGCGCAGGCACAGCTTTCTTTGAGAAGTAGTTGCGACTGGGCATCTTGTACTGGGGAACTGCGACGGGCATAAGGTCTGGAAAATCCTCTGTGTCCACCAAGCGGAAAGGCAGCATTTCTGTTGCCAAGAGCTTGCAGATGGTGAAATTCAACCTCTTTGCTTTCTCATGGCTAGGAGGAAATGGTCTTTTACTTTTCCACATCTGAGAGACTGAGGGCTGGCTGTTGTGCTTAGAAGGGGTTGATAAGGGTGTCCCCGGCAAACTGCCGGTCTGTGAGGAAGATGCAGGCGGACATGTTAGGTTGCCTTGATCTAAAGGTGGTGCTATAAATGTCGGACAGCGCTCAACACCAGCTGGTGTTACCACCTCTTAAGAAAATGATGGCCTGCCAATCACGCTGGCTGTTGCGGGTAAAGAGGTGGCAGGTCTGCGTCCCAAAACATGTGTGACTGCTGTCCCCCCAGTCACAGAGGATGAAGAGGCCGCAGATGCACAAGATGGGGCAGACGGTGGTTGGCCCGGCCGGCTAGGCCGCATTGTAGCACAGTGAGCTTCCCACTGCAACTTATGCTTCATGTCCATGTGCCGGTTCATGCATGAAGTACTCAAACTATGTATTTTTTGGCCTCTACTTAGCTTTTGCTGACAAATGTTACAGATAACACGAGTTTGGTCATCTTTATTGATCTGAAAACATGCCCAGGCTATGCAAGGCTTAGCACCCATGCGAACTGAAGAGCCACCACGACTTGTGGTCAGAGGCAGAGTTGTGTTTGAGGATGCAGTTGTTGACGTGCTTCCAGTACTACGTCTCTGTCCAGGAAGGCGCAACCTGACCTCGTCGTCACTAGCATCCTCCTCCACCTCCTCTGCTGACCTCATCTCTTGGCTGACTGTGGGTTGACAGTAAGTGGAATCTCCAACCTCATCATCATCACCCTGTGTGTTCTCACACCCGTCGTCCTCAGAGCCAACCTGTTCCTGCCCTGACAAAAAACTAAAGTTGTCGCTCCAATCAGGTATTTGAGTCTCATCATCATCTTCCTCATTGTCTCCACCAACAGGAGTTACAGTTTGGGAATGAGGGTCTACATTATGGTCAGAACCTTCTGCGTCTGGTCCTGGATCCGACTCATAAAGATTCTGGGCATCAGTGCAGATCATTTCCTCGTCTGGATTCACAGAAGCGCTGGAGCCGACCTCTGATTCCCATTCTATAGTATGAGTAAACAGCTCTGCAGACTCAACCATCTGTTCTACCTCTTACTCAGATGGGCAGCTGGAGATTTGGGAGCTGTGAGGAAGCAAGTGCGATTGGGGTGACACTTCTGAGGACTGGAGTATTTGTGATGTTGAAGTTGATTTGGAGGAGAGCCCACTTAAAGGAGCACTTGATATCCATTGAAGCACCTGCTGTTTTTGTGCCTCATCTGGAATTTGTAGCGATTGGCGTGGCCGTAAGAAAGGGATCTTATCAAATTGTCCGCTAAAAGAAGTAGACATTTTAGTTTTGCTGGAAGATGGTCTTTCTTCTGCAGATGTTACTGTTGCTTCAACACCTACTCCACGGACACAACCTTTTTTCCCCTTCCTAACACGCCTATTCCCCTTTCCACCAGCAGCAGGCCTTTTTCCACTCATTTTGGTGGTTAACTAATTCACAACTCTGGAGTTGTTTGCACAAAAAAACAATGGATGGGAACCGAGCAGAGCTGAGTGGCCAAACTGTGGTATTAAGCCAAAACTATTGTCTGGGTTAGATGCAGAAAAAAAATATATTCATTTTGCAACCTGATGGAGGTCAGTATAGATGGACTAATAGAACAAGTCCCACACACAGCTAGAAGGCCAAATATTTTTTCAGAGCTAGATGCAGAAAAAAAATATATTCAATTTGCAACCTGATGGAGGTCAGTATAGATGGACTAATAGAACAAGTCCCACACACAGCTAGAAGGCCAAATATTTTTTCAGAGCTAGATGCAGAAAAAAAATAGATTCAATTTGCAACCTGATGGAGGTCAGTATAGATGGACTAATAGAACAAGTCCCACACACTGCTAGAAGGCCAAATATTTTTTCAGAGCTAGATGCAGAAAAAAATTATATTCAATTTGCAACCTGATGGAGGTCAGTTTAGATGGACTAATAGAACAAGTCCCACACACTGCTAGAAGGCCAAATATTTTTTCAGAGCTAGATGCAGAAAAAAATTAGATTCAATTTGCAACCTGATGGAGGTCAGTATAGATGGACTAATAGAACAAGTCCCACACACTGCTAGAAGCCCAAATATTTTTTCAGAGCTAGATGCAGAAAAATTTTATATTCAATTTGCAACCTGATGGAGGTCAGTATAGATGGACTAATAGAACAAGTCCCACACACAGCTAGAAGCCCCAATATTTTTTAAGAGGTAGATGCAGAAAAAAATTATATTCAGTTTGCAACCTGATGGAGGTCAGTATAGATGGACTAATAGAACAAGTCCCACACACTGCTAGAAGGCCAAATATTTTTTCAGAGCTAGATGCAGAAAAAAATTATATTCAATTTGCAACCTGATGGAGGTCAGTATAGATGGACTAATAGAACAAGTCCCACACACTGCTAGAAGGCCAAATATTTTTTCTCAACTAGATGTCGAAAAAAATTATATTCAGTTTGCAACCTGATGGAGGTCAGTATAGATGGACTAATAGAACAAGTCCCACACACTGCTAGAAGCCCAAATATTTTTTCAGAGGCAGATGCAGAAAAAAATTATATTCAGCTTGCAACCTGATGGAGGTCAGTAAAGATGGACTAATAGAACAAGTCCCACACACTGCTATAATGCCAAATATTATTTCAGAGCTAGATGCAGAAAAATATTGTATTCAATTTGCAACCTGATGGAGGTCAGTAAAGATGGACTAATAGAACAAGTCCCACACACTGCTAGAAGCCCAAATATTTTTTCAGAGGTAGATGCAGAAAAAAATTATCTTCAGTTTGCAACCTGATGGAGGTCAGAATAGATGGACTAATAGAACAAGTCCCACACACTGCTAGAAGCCCAAATATTTTTACAGAGGTAGATGCAGAAAAAAATTATATTCAGTTTGCAACGTGATGGAGGTCAGTATAGATGGCCTAATAGAACAAGTCACACACACTGCTAGAAGCCCAAATATTTTTTAAGAGCTAGATGCAGAAAAAAATTAAATTCAATTTGCAACCTGATGGAGGTCAGTATAGATGGACTAGTAGAACAAGTCCCACACACTACTAGAAGCCCAAATATTTTTTCAGAGCTAGATGCAGAAAAAAATTATATTCAATTTGGAACGTGATGGAGGTCAGTATAGATGGACTAATAGAACAAGTCCCACACACTGCTAGAAGGCCAAATATTTTTTCCGAGCTAGATGCAGAAAAAAATTATATTCAATTAGCAACCTGATGGAGGTCAGTATAGATGGACTAATAGAACAAGTCCCACACACTGCTAGAAGGCCAAATATTTTTTCAGTGCTAGATGCAGATAAAAATTATTTTGAATTTGCAACCTGATGGAGGTCAGTAAAGATGGACTAATAGAACAAGTCCCACACACTGCTATAAGGCCAAATATTGTTTCAGAGCTAGATGCAGAAAAATATTGTATTCAATTTGCAACGTGATGGAGGTCAGTATAGATGGACTAGTAGAACATGTCCCACACACTGCTAGAAGCCCAAATATTTTTTCAGAGCTAGATGCAGAAAAAAATTATATTCAATTTGCAACGTGATGGAGGTCAGTATAGATGGACTAATAGAACAAGTCCCACACACTGCTAGAAGTCCAAATATTTTTTCCGAGCTAGATGCAGAGAAAAATTATATTCAATTAGCAACCTGATGGAGGTCAGTATAGATGGACTAATAGAACAAGTCCCACACACTGCTAGAAGGCCAAATATTTTTTCAGAACTAGATGCAGATAAAAATTATTTTGAATTTGCAACCTGATGGAGGTCAGTATAGATGGACTAATAGAACAAGTCCCACACACTGCTAGAAGGCCAAATATTTTTTCAGAGCTAGATGCAGAAAAATAATTATATTCAATTTGCAACCTGATGGAGGTCAGTATAGATGGACTAATAGAACAAGTCCCACACACTGCTAGAAGGCCAAATATTTTTTCAGAGCTAGATGCAGAAAAAAATTATATTCATTTTGCAACCTGATGGAGGTCAGTATAGATGGACTAATAGAACAAGTCCCACACTCTGCTAGAAGGCCAAATATTTTTTCAGAGCTAGATGCAGAAAAAAATTATATTCAATTTGCAACCTGATGGAGGTCAGTATAGATGGACTAATAGAACAAGTCCCACACACTGCTAGAAGCCCAAATATTTTTTCAGAGCTAGATGCAGAAAAATATTATATTCAATTTGCAACCTGATGGAGGTCAGTATAGATGGACTAATAGAACAAGTCCCACACACAGCTAGAAGCCCCAATATTTTTTCAGAGGTAGATGCAGAAATAAATTATATACAGTTTGCAACCTGATGGAGGTCAGTATAGATGGACTAATAGAACAAGTCCCACACACTGCTAGAAGGCCAAATATTTTTTCAGAGCTAGATGCAGAAAAAAATTATATTCAAATAGCAGCCTGATGGAGGTCAGTATAGATGGACTAATAGAACAAGTCCCACACACTGCTAGAAGGCCAAATATTTTTTCTGAGCTAGATGCAGAAAAAAATTATATTCAGCTTGCAACCTGATGGAGGTCAGTATAGATGGACTAATAGAACAAGTCCCACACACTGCTAGAAGCTGAAATATTTTTTCAGAGGCAGATGCAGAAAAAAATTATATTCAGTTTGCAACCTGATGGAGGTCAGAATAGATGGACTAATAGAACAAGTCCCACACACTGCTATAAGGCCAAATATTTTTTAAGAGCTAGATGCAGAAAAATATTATATTCAATTTGCAACCTGATGGAGGTCAGTAAAGATGGACTAATAGAACAAGTCCCACACACTGCTAGAAGCCCAAATATTTTTTCAGAGGTTAATGCAGAAAAAAATTATATTCAGTTTGCAACCTGATGGACGTCAGTATAGATGGACTAATAGAAAAAGTCCCACACACTGCTAGAAGCCCAAATATTTTTTCAGAGGTAGATGCAGAAAAAAATTATATTCAGTTTGCAACCTGATGGAGGTCAGTATAGATGGACTAATTGAACAAGTCCCACACACTGCTAGAAGTCCAAATATTTTTTCCGAACTAGATGCAGAAAAAAATTATATTCAATTAGCAACCTGATGGAGGTCAGTATAGATGGACTTATAGAACAAGTCCCACACACTGCTAGAAGGCCAAATATTTTTTCAGAGCAAGATGCAGATAAAAATTATTTTGAATTTGCAACCTGATGGAGGTCAGTATAGATGGACTAATAGAACAAGTCCCACACACTGCTAGAAGGCCAAATATTTTTTCAGAGCTAGATGCAAAAAAAAATTATATTCAATTTGCAACGTGATGGAGGTCAGTACAGATGGACTAATAGAACAAGTCCCACACACAGCTTGAAGCCCATATATTTTTTCAGAGGTAGATGCAGAAAAAAATTATATTCAGTTTGCAACCTGATGGAGGTCAGTATAGATGGACTAATAGAACAAGTCCCACACACAGCTAGAAGGCCAAATATTTTTTCAGAGCTAGATGCAGAAAAATAATTATATTCAATTTGCAACCTGATGGAGGTCAGTATAGATGGACTAATAGAACAAGTCCCACACACTGCTAGAAGGCCAAATATTTTTTCAGAGCTAGATGCAGAAAATAATTATATTCAATTTGCAACCTGATGGAGGTCAGTATAGATGGGCTAATAGAACAAGTCCCACACACTGCTAGAAGCCCAAATATTTTTTCAGAGCTAGATGCAGAAAAATATTATATTCAATTTGCAACCTGATGGAGGTCAGTATAGATGGACTAATAGAACAAGTCCCACACACAGCTAGAAGCCCCAATATTTTTTCAGAGGTAGATGCAGAAAAAAATTATATACAGTTTGCAACCTGATGGAGGTCAGTATACATGGACTAATAGAACAAGTCCCACACACTGCTAGAAGGCCAAATATTTTTTCAGAGCTAGATGCAGAAAAAAATTATATTCAAATTGCAGCCTGATGGAGGTCAGTATAGATGGACTAATAGAACAAGTCCCACACACTGCTAGAAGGCCAAATATTTTTTCTGAGTTAGATGCAGAAAAAAATTATATTCAGCTTGCAACCTGATGGAGGTCAGTATAGATGGACTAATAGAACAAGTCCCACACACTGCTAGAAACCGAAATATTTTTTCAGAGGCAGATGCAGAAAAAAATTATATTCAGTTTGCAACCTGATGGAGGTCAGAATAGATGGACTAATAGAACAAGTCCCACACACTGCTATAAGGCCAAATATTTTTTAAGAGCTAGATGCAGAAAAATATTATATTCAATTTGCAACCTGATGGAGGTCAGTAAAGATGGACTAATAGAACAAGTCCCACACACTGCTAGAAGCCCAGATAGTTTTTCGGAGCTAGATGCAGAAAAAAATTATATTCAATTTGCAACGTGATGGAGGTCAGTATAGATGGACTAATAGAACAAGTCCCACACACTGCTAGAAGCCCAAATATTTTTTCAGAGCTAGATGCAGATAAAAATTAATTTGAATTTGCAACCTGATGGAGGTCAGTATAGATGGACTAATAGAACAAGTCCCACACACTGCTAGAAAGCCAAATATTTTTTCAGAGCTAGATGCAGAAAAAATTATATTCAATTTGCAACGTGATGGAGGTCAGTATAGATGGACTAATAGAACAAGTCCCACACACAGCTAGAATCCCAAATATTTTTTCAGAGGTAGATGCAGATAAAAATTATTTTGAATTTGCAACCTGATGGAGGTCAGTATAGATGGACTAATAGAACAAGTCCCACACACTGCTAGAAGGCCAAATATTTTTTCAGAGCTAGATGCAGATAAAAATTATTTTGAATTTGCAACCTGATGGAGGTCAGTATAGATGGACTAATAGAACAAGTCCCACACACTGCTAGAAGGCCAAATATTTTTTCAGAGCTAGATGCAAAAAAAAATTATATTCAATTTGCAACGTGATGGAGGTCAGTACTAGTGTTGAGCCACCCCCGTAGTGTTCGGGTTCGGTTCGGTTCGTCGAACACCGGGATGTTCGAGGAACTGTTCGTCGAACTGTTCGTCGAACACCTTAGAACACCGTCGAACACCGTTAAAACCAATGGCAGGCAAAAAAAACACATAGAAACACATAGAAAACACCTGCAAAGGTGTCCAAAAGCTGACAAACTGCTCAGAAGACACTCTCTTTAATAAAGCCGGCCGGCAAATTCAGCAGCGGCATACACCGGTACCCGACAATTTAGACAAGAAGGAATAGAGCATCACACATAGATTAGATAGATAGAAACATGTCAGTCACACAAATAAGAAGCACAGTGACAGTGTTGGTTACTGCACTTGTCATTTAGTGTAAAGGATTTATTAAAAAAAATATTAGTGTTTTCATGCACCGTCTCTTTAAAAAAGCCGGCCGGCAATTCAGTATCTGTACCCGACAATTTAGAACAGAAAGAATAGAGCTTCACACATTGATTAGATAGATAGAAACATGTCAGTCACATATATAATAAGTACAGTGATAGTGTTGCTTACTGTACTTGTCATTTAGTGTAAAGGATTTATTTAAAAAAATAATAGTGTTTTCATGCACTGTCTCTTTAAAAAAGCCGGCCGGCAATTCAGCAGCGGTACCCGACAATTTAGAACAGAAAGATAGAGCATCACACATAGATTAGATAGATAGAAACATGTCAGTCACATATATATGAAGTACAGTGATAGTGTTGGTTACTGTACTTGTCATTTAGTATTAAAATAAAGGATTTATTATTAAAAAAATTGGCGTGGGGTTCCCCTTAATTTTAGGCTCTAGCGGAGGTTAAGCAGACGGCTGGGGCAGATGTTTGAAGCCTGGGAAGGGGGTAATACCCACGGAGCTTCCCAGGCTACTAATATCAGCCCCCAGCTGAATACATAGCCTTTACTAGCTATTAAAATGGGGGACCCCCCCAAAAAAATGACGTGGGGTCCCCTCTAATTTAATAGCTAGCAAAGGCTAGGCAGACAGCTGGGGGCTGATATTAAAAGCCCAGGAAGGGAGCCATGAATATTGGCCCCCTCCCAGGCTAGAAACACCAGCCGTCAGCCGCCCCAGAAATGGCGCATTCATAGGATGCGCCAATTCTGGCACTTAGCCTCGCTCTTCCACGCTGCCCTGGTGCGGTGGCAGGGGGTAATAGGGTTGGGGTTGATGTCAGCTTATAATGCCAGCTGACATCAAGCCCAGGTTAGTAATGGAGAGGCGTCTATAAGACACCCCCATTACTAACCCCATAGTCAAAGTTAAAAAAAACACAAACACCCAGAATAAAGTCCTTTAATTGAAATAAAGACACAATCCTTTATTGTTCTAAATTAAACCATACTTACCATCACGCCCATTCCAGCGGAAGCCAACGATCTCCTGCAATAAAAGAAAAATAATAAAGCAACCTCATCCTTACCTTTCCATGGTTCCCACGACAGCTTCAGCTCTGCTACATCGAGATGACAGGCTGGACCGCAGCAGAACGCTGCCATCCAGCCTGTCATCCCGCAGACACTGAGAAGCGCAGGCTTGCTTGCGCTGCTCAGCGTCTCTCTGTGACGACATCCAGATGAGCCGAGTTCATGTCCAATGAACTCGGCTCACCTCATGCACGTCACTGACAGCGTGGGAAAATTCTCACGCTGAAGCGCTGATTGCAGGAGAATTTTCCCACGCTGTCAGTGACATGCAGGAGGTGAGCTGAGTTCATTGGACATGAGCTCACCTCATGCACATCACTGACAGCGTGGGCGAATTCTCCTGCACTCAGCACTTCAGCGTGAGAATTTTCCCACGCTGTCAGTGACGTGCATGAGGTGAGCCGAGTTCATTGGACATGACCTCGGCTCATCTGGATGCCGTCACAGCGAGACAGTGAGGAGCGCAAGCATGCCTGCGCTTCTCAGTGTCTGCGGGATGACAGACTGGATGGCAGCGTTCTGCTGCGGTCCAGCCAGTCATCTCGATGTAGCAGAGCTGAAGCTGTCGTGGGAACCATGGAAAGGTAAGGATGAGGTTGGTTTATTATTTTTCTTTTATTGCAGGAGATCGTTGGCTTCAGCTGGAATGGGTGTGATGGTAAGTATGGTTTAATTTAGAACAATAAAGAATTGTGTCTTTATTTCAATTAAAGGACTTTATTCTGGGTGTTGTGTTTTTTTTAAATACTTTACTAGAAATTCATGGCGGTCATGTCTAATACTGGCGTGACCCCATGAATTTTGGGCTTGGGGCCAGCTGATAATACCAAGCTGGCCCTAACCCCTTTATTACCCAGTGAGCCACCGCACCAGGGCCCTGGATGAGTTGGGTACAGCGCCAGAAGATGGCGCTTCTATGAACGCGCCATTTTCCGGGGTGGCTGCGGACTGCAATTTGTAGCGGGGGTGGGCCCAGAAAGCTTGGGCCTCCCTGCGCTGCAGATTCCAGCCCCCAGCTGCCTAGTTGTACCTGGCTGGACACAAAAATAGGGCGAAGCCCCACGTACTTTTTTTTTAATTATTTCATGAAATTCATGAAATAATTAAGAAAAAAAGGCCTTCCCTATATTGTTGTGTCCGGCCAGGTACAAATAGGCAGCTGGTGGTTGGGGGCAGCCCGTTCCTGCCTGCTGTACCTGGCTGGACACAAATATAGTGCGAAGCCCCACTTCAATTTTTTTTAATTATTTCATGAAATTCATGAAATAATTAAGAAAAAAAGGGCTTCCCTATATTGTTGTGTCCGGCCAGGTACAAATAGGCAGCTGGTGGATGGGGGCAGCCCGTTCCTGCCTGCTGTACCTGGCTGGACACAAATATAGTGCGAAGCCCCACTTCAATTTTTTTTAATTATTTCAGGAAATTCATGAAATAATTTAAAAAAAATTGACGTGGGGCTTCGCACTATATTTGTGTCCAGCCAGGTACAGCAGGCAGTAACGGGCTGCCCCCAACCACCAGCTGCCTATTTGTACCTGGCCGGACACAACAATATAGGGAAGCCCTTTTTTTCTTAATTATTTCATGAAATAATTTAAAGAAAATTGACGTGGGGCTTCGCCCTGTTTTTGTGTCCAGCCAGGTACAACTAGGCAGCTGGGGGCTGGAATCCGCAGCGCAGGGAGGCCCAAGCTTTCTGGGCCACCCCCGCTGCAAATTGCAGTCCGCAGCCACCCCGGAAAATGGCGCGTTCGTAGAAGCGCCATCTTCTGGCGCTGTACCCAACTCATCCAGGGCCCTGATGCGGTGGCTCACTGGGTAATAAAGGGGTTAGGGCCAGCTTGGCAGTATCAGCTGGCCCTAAGCCCGAAATTCATGGGGTCACGCCAATATTAGACATGACCACCATGAATTTCTAGTAAAGTATTTAAAAAAAACACAACACCCAGAAAAAAGTCCTTTAATTGAAATAAACACACAATTCTTTATTGTTCTAAATTAAACCATACTTACCATCACGCCCATTCCAGCTGAAGCCAACGATCTCCTGAAATAAAAGAAAAATAATAAAGCAACATCATCCTTACCTTTCCATGGTTCCCATGACAGCTTCAGCTCTGCTACATCGAGATGACAGGCTGGACCGCAGCAGAACGCTGCCATCCAGCCTGTCATCCCGCAGACACTGAGAAGCGCAGGCTTGCTTGCGCTACACAGTGTCTCTCTGTGAGGGCATCCAGATGAGCCGAGTTAATGTCCAATGAACTCGGCTCACCTCATGCACGTCACTGACAGCGTGGGAAAATTCTCCTGCACTCAGCGCTTCAGCGTGGGAGAATTCTCACACTGAAGCGCTGAGTGCAGGAGAATTCTCCCACGCTGTCAGTGACGTGCAGGAGGTGAGCTGAGTTCATTGGACATGAGCTCTCCTTATGCACGTCACTGACAGCGTGGGAAAATTCTCCTGCACTCAGCGCTTCAGCGTGGGAGAATTCTCACGCTGAAGCGCTGAGTGCAGGAGAATTCTCCCACGCTGTCAGTGACGTGCAGGAGGTGAGCTGAGTTCATTGGACATGAGCTTACCTTATGCACGTCACTGACAGCGTGGGAGAATTCTCCTGCACTCACCGCTTCAGCGTGAGAATTTTCCCACGCTGTCAGTGACGTGCATGAGGTGAGCCGAGTTCATTGGACATGAACTCGGCTCATCTGGATGTCGTCACAGAGAGACGCTGAGCAGCGCAAGCAAGCCTGCGCTTCTCAGTGTCTGCGGGATGAGAGGCTGGATGGCAGCGTTCTGCTGCGGTCCAGCCTGTCATCTCGATGTAGCAGAGCTGAAGCTGTCATGGGAACCATGGAAAGGTAAGGATGAGGTTGCTTTATTATTTTTCTTTTATTGCAGGAGATCGTTGGCTTCAGCTGGAATGGGCGTGACGGTAAGTATGGTTTAATTTAGAACAATAAAGGATTGTGTCTTTATTTCAATTAAAGGACTTTATTCTGGGTGTTTGTGTTTTTTTAACTTTGACTATGGGGTTAGTAATGGGGGTGTCTTATAGACGCCTCTCCATTACTAACCTGGGCTTGATGTCAGCTGGCATTATAAGCTGACATCAACCCCAACCCTATTACCCCCTGCCACCGCACCAGGGCAGCGTGGAAGAGCGAGGCTAAGTGTCAGAATTGGCGCATCCTATGAATGCGCCATTTCGGGGGCGGCTGACGGCTGGTGTTTCTAGCCTGGGAGGGGGCCAATATTCATGGCTCCCTTCCTGGGCTATTAATATCAGCCCCCAGCTGTCTGCCTAGCCTTTGCTAGCTATTAAATTAGGGGGGACCCCACGTCATTTTTTGGGGGGGTCCCCCATTTTAATAGCTAGTAAAGGCTATGTATTCAGCTGGGGGCTGATATTAGTAGCCTGGGAAGCTCCGTGGGTATTACCCCCTTCCCAGGCTTCAAACATCTGCCCCAGCCGTCTGCTTAACCTCTGCTAGAGCCTAAAATTAAGGGGAACCCCACGCCAATTTTTTTAATAATAAATCCTTTATTTTAATACTAAATGACAAGTACAGTAACCAACACTATCACTGTACTTCATATATATGTGACTGACATGTTTCTATCTATCTAATCTATGTGTGAAGCTCTATTCTGTCTGTTATAAATTGTCGGGTACCGCTGCTGAATTGCCGGCCGGCTTTTTTAAAGAGACGGTGCATGAAAACACTATTATTTTTTTTGATAAATCCTTTACGCTATATGACAAGTACAGTAAGCAGCACTTTCACTGTGCTTCGTATATATGTGACTGACATGTTTATATCTATCTAATCTATGTGTGAAGCTCTATTCTTTCGGTTCTAAATTGTCGGGTACAGGTGTATGCCGCTGCTGAATTGCCGGCTTTTCATGTTTCACTGTTGGTACTGTTCCCATCGATTTGGGCAATCACTGTAATGCCACAACCACCATGGCTGTGGCATTACAGTGAGTGGCAGACAATCCCTGCATGATTGGTGCTCTAAATAGCGCCAGACATGCAGGACACGCTTTTGGTGCACGAACAGTTATCGAACATAACCTCGAACAGCCGAATTTTTTGCAAATCGTTCGGGTTCGTCGAACAACTCGAACACCGCCCAAAACAGCTCGAATTTGAGATTGGCGAACAGTTCTAGTCGAACACCGCTCATCTCTAGTCAGTACAGATGGACTAATAGAACAAGTCCCACACACAGCTTGAAGCCCATATATTTTTTCAGAGGTAGATGCAGAAAAAAATTATATTCAGTTTGTAACCTGATGGAGGTCCGTATAGATGGACTAATAGAACAAGTCCCACACACAGCTAGAAGGCCAAATATTTTTTCAGAGCTAGATGCAGAAAAATAATTATATTCAATTTGCAACCTGATGGAGGTCAGTATAGATGGACTAATAGAACAAGTCCCACACACAGCTAGAAGGCCAAATATTTTTTCAGAGCTAGATGCAGAAAATATTTTTATTCATTTTGCAACCTGATGGAGGTCGGTATAGATGGACTAATAGAACAAGTCCCACACTCTGCTAGAAGGCCAAATATTTTTTCAGAGCTAGATGCAGAAAAAAATTATATTCAATTTGCAACCTGATGGAGGTCAGTATAGATGGACTAATAGAACAAGTCCCACACACTGCTAGAAGCCCAAATATTTTTTCAGAGATAGATGCAGAAAAAAATTATATACAGTTTGCAGCCTGATGGAGGTCAGTATAGATGGACTAATAGAACAAGTCCCACACACTGCTAGAAGGCCAAATATTTTTTCAGAGCTAGATGCAGAAAAAAATTATATTCAAATTGCAGCCTGATGGAGGTCAGTATAGATGGACTAATAGAACAAGTCATACACACTGCTAGAAGGCCAAATATTTTTTCTGAGCTAGATGCAGAAAAAAATTATATTCAGCTTGCAACCTGATGGAGGTCAGTACAGATGGACTAATAGAACAAGTCCCACACACTGCTAGAAGCCGAAATATTTTTTCAGAGGCAGATGCAGAAAAAAATTATATTCAGTTTGCAACCTGATGGAGGTCAGTATAGATGGACTAATAGAACAATTCCCACACACTGCTATAAGGCCAAATATTTTTTAAGAGCTAGATGCAGAAAAATATTATATTCAATTTGCAACCTGATGGAGGTCAGTAAAGATGGACTATTAGAACAAGTCCCACACACTGCTAGAAGCCCAAATATTTTTTCAGAGCTAGATGCAGAAAAAAATTATATTCAATTTGCAACCTGATGGAGGTCAGTATAGATGGACTAATATAACAAGTCCCACACACTGCTAGAAGCCCAGATAGTTTTTCGGAGCTAGATGCAGAAAAATATTATATTCAATTTGCAACGTGATGGAGGTCAGTATAGATGGACTAACAGAACAAGTCCCACACACTGCTAGAAGGCCAAATATTTTTTCAGAGCTAGATGCAGATAAAAATTAATTTGAATTTGCAACCTGATGGAGGTCAGTATAGATGGACTAATAGAACAAGTCCCACACACTGCTAGAAGGCCAAATATTTTTTCAGAGCTAGATGCAGAAAAAAATTATATTCAGTTTGCAAACTGATGGAGGTCAGTATAGATGGACTAATAGAACAAGTCCCACACACTGCTAGAAGCCCAAATATTTTTTCAGAGGTAGATGCAGAAAAAAATTATATTCAGTTTGCAACCTGATGGAGGTCAGTATTGATGGACTAACAGAACAAGTCCCACACACAGCTAGAAGTCCAAATATTTTTTCACAGGTAGATGCAGAAAAAATTATATTCAGTTTGCAACCTGATGGAGGTCAGTATAGATGAACTAATAGAACAAGTCCCACACACTGCTAGAAGCCCAAATATTTTTTCAGAGGTAGATGCAGAAAAAAATTATATCCAGTTTGCAACCTGATGGAGGTCAGTATAGATTGACTAATAGAACAAGTCCCACACACTGCTAGAAGCCCAAATATTTTTTCAGAGCTAGATGCAGAAAAAAATTATATTCAATATGCAACCTGATGGAGGTCAGTATAGATGGACTAATAGAACAAGTCCCACACACTGCTAGAAGGACAAATATTTTTTCAGAGCTAGATGCAGATAAAATTATTTTGAATTTGCAACCTGATGGAGGTCAGTATAGATCGACTAATAGAACAAGTCCCACACACTGCTATAAGGCCAAATATTTTTTCAGAGCTAGATGCAGAAAAAAATTATATTCAATTTGCAACGTGATGGAGGTCAGTATAGATGGACTAATAGAACAAGTCCCACACACAGCTAAAAGGCCAAATATTTTTTCAGAGCTAGATGCAGAAAAAAATTATATTCAATTTGCAACCTTATGGAGGTCAGTATAGATGAACTAATAGAATGATGCTATGCCCAAAAGGTTTTAATTCACTAGGTGCAGTAAAAAATTGGTATTCTATACACAGGTGGTGTAGCTTGCAACACAGATAGGCTACTCCACTGACTAACACACTCTGCAATAGGCCAAAAAGGATTAGCTTTGCTAGATTTAGCCAAATGCTGTGAAAAAAACTTGCACAACACTGGCACAGACCTGCCTCGCAAAAACTGATAGGAACTGATGTAACTTAGTCCTGAAATGGACTGCAATTACAATTAGTCTTTACTCCCACAACCTATCTATTTAAGAGCACAGACCTGCTTGATAAAAGTCATAGGAAATGCTGTAACCTAGTGCTTAAAAGGACTGCAATCACAACTATTCCCTACTCCCAAGCTATCTGTAGATTTGTGCGAAAATTGGCTTGAAATTAACAAGGTATAGCGCACACAGCAACAGCGGTGCCGTCTAACACGCAGCTGCAGCAGTGAGAAAATGGTGGCGACGGGGAAAATGGCTGGGTCTTATAGGGCAAGGACATGTGACATACACTGCCAATGATACATGCCCTTGCTTGTGTGAAAAAAAGCACTTCGCTCCGTGTGTGCGCTGCTGATAGGCTGACAGATTGCACCTCCCCACTGTAAATGCGGGAAAGAGAAAAAAAAATGGAGATCTTCATTATTCCTGCAGAGATCCATCCCTTGCCCCTCCCCCCGCCCCGCTGTACACTCAAACTGTGTATTAACATTAATTTTCATCATTACTGAGAAAAAATCCAGTTATGATTTTGGTGCACGAACAGTTATCGAACATAACCTCGAACAGCCGAATTTTTTTCAAATCGTTCGTGTTCACCGAACGGCTCGAACTCCGCCCAAAACAACTCAAATTTGAGATTGGCGAACAGTTCGAGTCGAACAACGCTCATCTTTACTATTTAACCCAGAGCAGTGTGAAAAGGTGATTGGTTGGATAGCAGATATTGCTTCCAGTCACTTAGCCACCACCACCCTGTCTTCCACACGGTCAACTCTCAGTAGCCGTGAGTCTGGACTGCATATTCCTCACCCTGATTGTCCTTCCTCCCATGATGTCGAGTGACCGGAGGCAACTGATCCCACACTTGGATACTCCGAAGAGCTGTTCAATTTTCCATTTATAGATTCGGGCCTCTCGACTGGTTCACTCGAAGCGGGGCAAGAGGAGATTGCACATAGTGATGCCCAAATATTTGAGCAGCCACAGTCACACGAAGGCGACAGTGGGAAACTGTCACAAGAGGTGGATGATAATGAGACACAATTGCAAGAAAGTCAGGAGGAGGACCAAGGTGTGGAAGTGGAAGATGAGGTGGTGGACGATGAAGTCACTAAGCCAACCTGGCAAGGTGACATGCAGAGCAAGGACAGCAGCAACAGGGGGAGGGAGGCGTAGCACCACAACAATCAAGAACAAGCAATGTTGTGGCAGCAGACAGAAGGCGGGCAACCGTCCTCCGCAACATCAACATGACGGAAGTTACCATTACAACGGTTAGGTCTTCCCTAGTCTGGTTGTTTTTTAAAGACTCTGGCGATAACCCCAGAAAAGCCATTTGCACCACCTGCAAGGCCAGCATCAGCAGTTGTAGCAAAACTAGCAGCCTGACCACCACCAGCATAATCAGGCACAGGGCAGCAAAGTGGGCTGAACCCCACGGTCAGGCAACAGTGTCTGCGGGTGACATCACTCCTTGTTCCGTTGTTGTGCTTGCACGCCAATCCCCTGTCCATAGAGCATGCTAAGATGCATCCCACCCTTCCCCTGTTGTTAAACACTGTCAAATAGCACCATCAGCAAGCACGTCCACGTCCTTGTTCCAGCGCAGCGTTCAGTTGTCCCTACCCCAGTCCTTGGAATGCAAGCGCAAATACGCAGCTAACGCTCCACAGGTCACACTACTAAATTCACATATTTCGTGAATGCTTGCACTCGAAATGTTGCCTATTAGGCTCGTGGAGAAGGAAGCTTTCCGCAACCTGATGGCGGCGGCCGTCCCTTGGTACTCGGTCCCCAGCCGCCACTATTTCTCCCGGTGTGCCATCCCCACATTACACAAGCACATGTCCCACAAATAAGCCGTGGCCTCAACAATGCAGTTACTGGGAAAGTCCACCTAACCCCGGACACGTGGAAAAGTGCTTGTGGGCAGGGACGGTGCATCTTGCTGGGTTAACATAGTAGTAACCGGGACCCAGTCCGACCTTGGGAAGGAACACGTCCTCCCGATGCCGAGGATTGCGGGCCCTGGGTCAATCAGGGTTGCCCCCACATTCTACAGCTCCTGCACCTCCTCCTCCTCTTCAGCCTCCATCTCCGAAATGACCACATCAGTCGCAAGCTGGAAGCACTGCAGCACTGCCTTGGCCAAGCGGCAACAGGGTGTGCTGAAGCTAACATGCTTAGGTGACAAACCACACAACGCTGAAGAGTTGTGGACAGCTCTGAAAGAGCAGGCAGATCTGTGGCTGACACCACTGAACCTACAGACATGCATGGTCGTGTGTGACAATGGCAGGAATCTTGTGGCGGCTCTGAGGCGAGGCGATCTTACACACGTACCACACCTGACCCATGTGCTTAATCATGTGGTTCAGCAGTTTCTCAAAGCCTACCCGGATCTGTCGGATCTGCTTGTCAAAAGTACGTCACCTGTGTGCCCATTTTACAAAATCAGCTACAGCTTCCGCCGCTCTTGCTGTGATTCAGCAGCGTTTGCATCTTCCGGCACACCAACTGGTGTGTGATGTCCCGACGCGTTGGAACTCTACATTGCATATGTTGGGAAGGATTTGTGAGGGCAGTTGTTGACTACCTGTATCAACAAGGCTGTCAGTATTCAGGTCCACAGATAAAACCTCAGGAGTGGACATGGATGTCAAACATCTGTACAATCCTCCAAAACTTTGAGAACTCCATCAAGATGGTGAGCAGCGATGACACCATAATTAGCATCACCATTCCACTTCTCTGTCTTCTGAAACGCTCTCTGCTCACAATCAAAGAGGATGCATTGCAGGCGGAGCACGATGAGATGGAGCAAGGAACCATACAGGGTGATTACACACAGCCCAGCCTCATCTCATTCCAACATGGATTGGGAGACAACGAGGAAGAGGGGGAGGAAGAACAGGAGCTAGTTTCCTGCGCTATAGACGGTACTACCTGCACAACTGCCATACCGTCTGTTCAGCGTGGATGGCCTAAGGACAGGGAGGAGGAGGAAGAGTAGGAGGATGAGGAGGAGGAAGAGAATGAGGATGAGGAGGAGAGAATGGTCAGTCATCCTATTGGGGAAGACATGGAAGCCTTGCCTCTTTGCAGTCTGGCACACATGGCTGAGTTTATGTTAAGCTGCCCTACCCATGACCCTCGCGTTGTCCAAATTTTGGGTGACAGTCATTACTGGTTGGTGATGCTTCTAGACCCACGCTACAGGGAGAACTTTATGTCTCTTGTTCCTTTGCAGGACAGGCCTAATAAAATGGGGCAGTACGAGAAGGTCCCTGTTGCAGAATTAGTGAAAAAACTTCCATCTGAAAAATGCTAGCGGCAGAGGTCACAGTTCGTTGGACAACCAAGAAGTACAGGCGAGAGCCACAAATGCAATCCAGCAGAGGCAGGGTAACACTGTCAAAGTTCTGGGACAGTTTTCTCAGACCCTCCCATCACACAGGCCCTGAGGCAGGAGGGTACTCTTACAAGGAGTGCAAAGTTTTGGAAGATGGTGAGGGAGTACCTTGCCGACCATACCAACATCCTCCTTGATTCCTCTGTGCCTTATAATTATTGGGTATCCAAGCTGGACATGTGGCATGAACTGGTCCTCTACGCCTTGGAGGTCCTGGCCTGCCCTGCCGCTAGAGTTTTGTCAGAGCGGGTTTTTAGTGCCACCGGTGGAATTATAACCGATAGGCACATACACCTGTCAACTGAAAATGCTGACAGGCTGACACTTATAAAAATGAACAAGGGCTGGATTGGGCCAGACTTCTTCACACCAGCGAATGATAGCAGCATAACATTAATTCAAATACAGTTTTTTTGGGAGGTCTAACTCTATTCCCATTCACCTCTGTCTTCACACCCAGGCATGGATATACGCTTCCTGATTTTGTCTATTTGCTCTTGTCCTCATCCTTTTCCACATCCTCATCCTCCACCACCATAACACCACCATATGTACCATATTAACATATCTATGACTCTTGCATGGGACATTGGAGTTCCTCCAAATTTTTGGCAGCCATTGCTTCACTACATAGGCAAACACTATGGGAGACCCACTTCCTAATAATGGGAACATTGTTTTAAGGAGGCTTTCTGACCTCTACATCACTTGCAAGGCGCATTGGAGTGCCTCCAAATTTTTGGCAGCCCTTGTAATCACTGCATACGCAATAACTGTATAGGAGACCCACTCATTAATAATGGGAAGAACAAAGCATAGCTGGCTGATGGCTCTATAACAATAGCGAGGGCCGACTGCTGCCCTTTAAGAATAGTAAGGGCCACTTGATGGCCTTATAAAAATAGGCTTTGTGACATTCAGAGTCCCTCCATCATAAATGAAACAGGATGTGTCTGATGATGTGTCACACACCACATGGCCAGATAAGGTTGTAAAATGTTAAAATGACATTTCCCGGTAAAAGCATTTGTCTTAAAAAATAATGTAAAAAAAAAAAAACACTGTAGGATCTTTCGTTAGTATAAAAACCAGAGTCGCCAATGTAACCTCAATGTAATCACATTGTCCAGCTCATGCACCTCCTCCTCCAGTTCAGCCTCCATCTCCGAAAGACCACATCAGTCACAAGCTGAAAGCAATGCAGCACTGCCTTGGCCAAGCGACAACAGGTTGTGCTGAAGATAACATGCTTAATGCTTAGGTGACAAACTGCCCACCGCTGCAGAGCTGTTGAAAGCTGTAACACAGCAGCCTGATCTGTGGCTCTCACTGCTGAACATACAGCCAGGCATGGTCGTGTGTGACAATGGGCGAAACCTGGTGACGGAGAAATGACAGCCAGAGTAGATACCATTTCCCAAAAGTCAGTCCTATCACCAAGCTAAAAGATAAAGCTGTGGTGAAATACAACTCACCGACAAGCTGTGGACTGGCCCCATACCGTCCCTGGCCACATACACTTGCCCACGTGTTTGTGGTAAGTCAGTCCTTTCCAGTAAGTGCACTGAGGAGGGCACGTGTAATGTTGTGGGACCCGTGCTTGTGGAAGATGGAGACGACACCGTTAGAAATAGTGGCGGCTGGGGACCAAGTATGAACATCCAGACGCATCCGCCATGAGGTTGTGGACAGCTTCCACCTCCATGAGCCTAAAATGCCACATTTCAAGTGCAAACTGCTTTAGAGGACTTCCTGGGAGAAATGTCAGCTGGACTAGATACAATTTCCCAAGTCCTTTCACCAAGCTAAAGACTATGGCTGTGGTGACATACAACTCTCAGAAAAAATGCTGTGGACTGGCTCTGTACCGTCCCTGGCCACATTCACTTGACCACGTATTTGTGGTTAGGTGGTCCTTCCCAGTGAGTGCACTGGGGAGGGCATGGATAATGTTGTGGACCCGTGCTTGTGGAAGACGGAGACGACACCAGGAGAAATAGTGGCGGCTGGGGACCAAGTATGGACACGAGGCATGAGTTTGTGGACAGCTTCCGCCTCCACAAGCCTAAAAGGCCACATTTCAAGTGCAATCAGCTGTCAAAAATTTGGCAGTATTGTATTACAGCCTGTGGTTGGGTGGCTGGCTGCATACTTTCGCTTGCATTCCAAGGAATGCACCAAGGATCACTTATGATGGGCACACTATTAGTCAGTGACCTTAGAGTCAGAGATGCTTCCAGGGGTCTTCGACATGCTGTTCCCATGTCTTTTCAGCACTGTATGCATGTGTCTTATTATGTGTCATAGAGAAAATGGCCAGATAAGGTATAAATTGTTAAAATGACACTTCCCAGTGAATGCATTTGTCTTGGTTGAAAGCAATGCAAAAGTGCAAAAACTCATCAAAAACGCTAGTGTGAACATAGCCCAAGGTGTGGAGGAGCATTTTTGTTTTTCGTTATTTATTTTGTTATTTTGCCTTATATAGAAGTCATTACCCTGGAAAGGATGTTCTTTAACATATTTCCCAGGAAAATCCATTTTGGTTTCATTTTTGCATATTTTATTGTGGGTCCGTAAAAGTGGCGTAATACCTCTGACAACATTGTTGACAGCAGTGACCTGGGAGTCAGAAATGCTTCCAGGGGTCTTTCCCATGCTGTTCCCATGTCATTTGAGCACTGTTCCCGTCGATTTGGGCAATTTTTAGGCCCTCTGCAGACCAACGGGGGGAGCCGCTGGAAAAATGCTCGAGTTTCCCAGAGACTTACATTGAGCTCGTTACTCGGACCGAGCACTCGAGCATTCCAATTTGCTCGACTCGAGCAACGAGTACCCGAGCATTTTAGTGCTCGCTCATCACTAGTCATTAAGGTAAAAATTGGCTCGGTCACTAAGGGGTTAAAAAGCAAATAAGATATTATAGAAAATTAAAAGAGAGACAAAGTCCTGTGATCCCAATGTATTATTACTCTTCTATAAATCACTTGTAATATATGGGATCCAGGTTTGGGCTCCACATTTTAAAAAAAGATTTTGGGAAGTTAGAGTCAGTTCCAAGTCAGGAATGAGTCAATGAGAGGTTAGAAAAGATGGGCTTGTTTAGTGTAGAAAAAAGACATATCAGAGGAGATCTCATTCATGTGCCGACTAAATTCTCATCCACTTTTATAAATAGAGCATTGAGGGAAGCAGAGGAGCATCAAGTAAACGTGTGACCGCAAATATGCAAATTGTATACTTGGCCCACTTGTGCTGGTGACTCGCCCCCTGGGCCGTGGGGCACGCGGATCCGGGCAATAGGGAAACGATGGGGGTAGTAGTGGCGGCCCGGTCCCGCGGCTCAGGGTGGTCAGGCCAATGGTAGTCTGCTATGTACTGGTTGATAATGTCCGACTACGCCACCCGTGGATTGCGGTTATTAGGAACCGCCGCTGCATGCAGACCGCTGGGGCTGATGAGGTGTGCAGCTAGGGATGGTGTGACTCCCCACGGGAAGAGTGCGGCCCCAGGGCAGTGTGGTGGATGGTGGGAGTGATGGTAGTGAGAGTCCCAGTGATGATATTGCTGGAGGAGCAAGGAGCACACAGACAACAGGTTGCAGTCCAGGGTCTTTACTTGAACAGGTAAACTGACCCACAAACAGTCCCAGCTAGGAGGGGACCTGGATATCTGAGAGCAACGGGGAAATTGGTCCTGGTCAGGGTGAGGGTGTAGGCCTACCATGCTTTCTACGCTCCTTCTGGCTATCCCCTCCTGATAGGGTAACAGCCCACGTTTCCGAGCTTTCCGTGCTTTCTCGCCTGTATGGCCTGCGACGTGGGTTCCTTTCTGCTCCCAGCCTTGTACGGCTTCACTGGTCCCTTCGGTTGTGGCAGGGCCTCCAGACTTCTTAGGCCAAGGAATGTATAGTCCCTTGTGGACTGGTTCTCTGCTGGGGGATGTAGAATCCTTCCAGCCTCAGACACCAAAGTCTGGTAAAGTAAGTCTTTATCTGCCAAGACAGGCTCTCTTCGCCTCTTGTCTCTGGCTTGTGGCTCTCTCCTACTGCCACACTTCCTCTTAGGTGCAATCAACTTTCTGTCCCTGCTCCACTCTGGGACACGTCTCAAAGCTGAGACAGGCAATCCAGTTCTCCCTAACCCTGTCCCCAGTACCAGCTTTTATAGGGGCAGCCTGCTCTCCCTACTGGCCTGAGACAGGAGGCATTGCATGCTAATGTTCCCCTAACCAGAGAACCTCCCCCTTGCTCTCAGACACAGCTTTATTACACTTGTGGCATCCAGGCCAGGGTGACACATTCCCCCCTAGTGAAATTTAGTACTCCGGGACTAAACAATAAACAAAGACAATATGCATAACTATAAAACATTAACAGACAGACGACGCACAGATTGAGTTCTTAAGGTCACAGTGTGGCCTGTGACCGGGTGTCCATATCACCAATACAACGGGGAGCCTTAACCAGGTGGGGGTCTGTCCTACCCCAAGTCCTTTACAGTCTTAGTTCATTCCTGGGTTAGGCTCAGAATGCAGTCCATACAAGGTCCCGGTTATAAAAGTCCATAACCTGTGAATCCTTACGGTAACTGCAAGAAACTGAAACACACTATCAATAAACATGCAGGTAACTTTGGCAAACAATTCAACATTTGGCAACAAGGTTATTTACAATTTAGTACACTCTATATTCTCCAGCGAGCGGGTATCTGTCCCTTTGTGCTCCTGGTTGACCTCCTTAACCCACTGTCTGGTGGTGGACTAACCTGGCTTTCCCCACTAGCGTTAGGGGTACAGCTACCAGCTGGATGTACAGGTAGGGTAGGCAGCTGTCTGCGGGTCCTTTGGCTTACCGCAGGCATGGCAGGCTCACTGTCAGCAGAGGGTTGACTCTCCTGGGCTGCTGGAACAGGCTCTTCTGCCTCTGGAACCGCTTGCTCCTCTTCACCTTCCGGCTCTGGTGTTGGTTGTTGCTGTGCCGGTTGCAGGAAATGCAGGACAGGTACCACTATGGCATCATTTATGCGCGTCCAGGACTGAGGGAACTCTCCGAGCACGGTGCTGATCATTTCTTCCTTGTCCTCTGCGGGTTCAAGGTCACTCTGATCCTCTTCTGCACTATGGAGTTGCTCAGGGCATCTTTTGAGGTGGTCCCTGGAGACGACACTAGTGGTTTCTCCTCCGTCCTTGGTGATTACGCACACCTTTGGGTTGTCGTGGTCAGACTGCAGTACAGTGTAGGGTTCCCTGGTCGTCCAACTTATGTAGCCTTCTTTTTCGCTTTAGGACTTGCTCACCAGGTTCTAGGGGACTAGCAGGGGCGTGTTGATTGAAGAGTCTTTCTTGCTTCTCTCTCACCTGGGCCAGGCTCTTCTCCACACTCTCCTGTACCTTCTTGAACTGTAGTTGCCTTTCCGTATCCCAGTCCGCATCCGGGGAGGTGTCCTCAGGTATTAGGACTCCCATCTCCAGGTCTACGGGCAGCTTACCTGGTCTAGCTCGCATCAGGTAAGCCGGGGTGCAGTTTGTAGCGTTCACCGGGATGTTGTTGTACATGTCTACCAGGTCCGGCAGTTTTTCTGGCCACAGGCTGCGTTCCTCCAGGGGCAACGTCTTCAGGAGATCAATGACTATATTGTTCATCTTCTCACACATCCCGTTGGTTTGGGGGTGGTAAGGCGTTGTCCGAATCTTCTTACAAACATAGAGGTTGCAGAACTCCTGGAAGATTTCAGCTTCAAACGCTGGACCCTGGTCTGTCAGGAACTGTTCCGGATACCCGTGTGGACAGCAGAAGTATTGCTGGAAGGCTCGGGCCGCTGTTTGGGCTGTCAAGTCCTTTACCGGGACCACCACTAGAAAACGGGAATAGTGGTCCACGATTGTCAGGGCGTAGATGTATCCGGACCGGCTTGGAGCCAATTTGACGTGGTCCAGAGCTACCAGCTCAAGAGGCTGCGTGGTGACGATGGGCCTCAAGGGTGTCTTCTGGCTGGTGCGGTCCTTCCTCCTCAGGTGACAAGGGCCACAGTCTCTGCACCACTTTTCTACTGCTCCTCTCATGCCGACCCAAAAGAACCTTCCTCTTAGCAGGAACTCCAGTTTCTTCCAACCGAAGTGCCCCGCTCTGTCATGGTAAGCCCCCAGGACCATAGCTGCATCCCGCCTTGGGACCACGACTTGCCAGGTCAGCTCATGCGTCCGGTGGTTGACAATCCTTCTGCACAACTTGCCTTCGTAGAGGAACAGCTTGCTCTTCTCCTTCCACAGCTGCTTGGCTTCCTCTGGGGCATCTGGATCTAGGCGGGCGTCTTCCCGGGTCAGCAGATCTTTCACCAGGCGGACTGCATGGTCACTATCTTGGGTCTCGGCCCAGCTGTGGTGAGGTAGGGGATTCATCATCACAGTTGTTAGATCCTCCTCCTTCACGCGGTGAGAGTGTTGAGCGGCTCCATACCGGTGAAACGCGGGGAGTTCTACCTCCTCCAGCTCTTCTGGGTCTTCGTCACCTTCAGGTAAGTGAGGCATCCTTGATAGGGCATCCGCGTTGGCGTTGGTTTTGCCTGCCCGGTACTTGATCACGAAGTCATAGTTGGAGAGACGGGCCATCCACCGCTGTTCCAGGGCACCCAGCCTTGCATTGTCCAGGTGTGTCAACGGGTTGTTGTCCGTGTACACGGTGAACTTTGCGGAGGCCAGGTAATGCTTGAAGCGTTCCGTCACGGCCCACACCACCGCCAAGAATTCTAGCTTGAAGGAGCTGTAATTCTCCGGGTTCCTCTCGGTGGGCCTCAGCTTCCGGCTGGCGTATGCGATCACCCGTTCTCTGCCCTGTTGGTTTTGGGACAGTACGTCTCCCAGTCCCACATTACTGGCATCTGTGTGGAGAATAAAAGGCTGGCCGTAATCAGGGTAGGCCAGGATCTCATCCCCTGTGAGGGCCAACTTTAGCTGGCGGAAGGACTCCTCTTCCGGTTTATCCCACTTGAAGGGTGGCTTTTGACTTCTGGACTTAGACTGTCCGATCAGAAGGTCCTGCATGGGAGCTGCCATCTTAGTGAACCCGGGGATGAACCTTCGGTAGTAGCCTACCAACCCGAGAAACTGTCTCACCTCTTTGATGTTCGAGGGGCTTGGCCAGCTCTTGATTGCCATGACCTTGTCAGGGTCGGGGGCCACTCCTTCCGCGCTTACCACGTGCCCTAGGTACTGGACCTTTGGTTTCAGCAGGTGACACTTCGATGGTTTCACCTTCAGGCCATAGCCTGCCAGGGCTTCGAACACCTCGGCCAGGTGCTTTAGGTGGTCCTCGTAGGTCTTCGAATAGATGATCACGTCGTCCAGGTAGAGGAGGACCGTCTCGAAGTTTCGGTGCCCTAGACAGCATTCCATCAGCCGCTGGAAGGTCCCTGGTGCGTTGCAGAGCCCGAAAGGCATACAGTTGAATTCGCTCAGTCCCATCGGGGTGGTGAAGGCGGTCTTCTCCTTGTCAGCCTCTGCCACAGTAACCTGCCAGTACCCGCTAGTAAGGTCCAAAGTAGAAAAGAAGTTAGCAGATTTTAGTGCGGCTAAAGACTCCTCTATTCTAGGCAGCGGATATGCGTCTTTGTGGGTGATACGGTTGATTTGTCTATAGTCCACGCACATTCTCATGGTGCCGTCTTTCTTTTTGACCAGAACCAAAGGGGCTGCCCAGGGGCTACAGCTGTCTCTAATGACCCCAGCTTCTTTCATCTCCCTTAGCATACCCTTGGCGTTCTGATAATGTGCAGGGGGTACAGGTCTGTGCCTCTCTTTTATTGGTGGGTGGCTCCCGGTGGGGATGTGGTGTTCTATCCCCTTTACTCTGCCGAAGTCTAGCGGGTGCTTACTAAAGACTCTCTCATACTCCTGTACCACCCGGTAGACTCCTTGTTTTTGGTGCAGGGGAGTGGAGTCAGCACCCACGTGGAGTTTCTGGCACCAGTCCTCCTTTTGTTTCTGGGAGCCATTACCCTCCGCCTGAGGAGATGGAGGCAAGGGTTCCACGGCCCTGATAGCTTGGTGTTCGACAACAAACAGTTTGGCGAGTGCAGCGTACCTGGGTAAGTGTACCTCCCTCTCCCCAATGTTGAGGATGCGGACGGGCACCCTCCCATAACGGATATCAACCACCCCCCGGGCTGTCAAAATGGTGGGCGTGCTGTCTGAGTACACGGGTTCTACCATGGCTTGGTAGTCTCTACCTCTCAACCCGATTGCAGTCCGACACCAGATCATCATTTCACTTTTGGGAGGCATGGAAATGGGGAATGGATCACTGAGTCTCACGCTACCGATCTCACCACCAGACAGTTCTACCTGCTGCCGTCTCATCAGGGCTTTTATCTCCTTGTTGAGGACTCTCTTTTGGCTGGAACTAGCATTCACCGCCACCTGTTGTAGAATTACAATTACTTCTGAAAGACAATTTTCAATTATGTTAGTACCCACAGTTATTTTAGGGTGACTTTCATGACGGTCAATGTCCACAATAATCACTCCCTGTGCCGGCAGTTCAACTTTACCAATTTTAATGGTCATCTCCTTGAACCCCATCTGCGGCACGGGTAAGCCATTACTGGCGATGATGCTCAAGTTACTGTCTGGATACCGTGTGATATCAGCATCAGTCCAATACTGCTTAAAAAGTACATAAGGGATTGTGGTTACTTGCGACCCAGTATCCAGCAAGGCGCTCATGGGGATACCGTCCAGCACCACGGGTAAAACCGGGCGCCCCCCAACGTACTTATCACGCCAAATATAAGGGCCTGGTGATCTTATGCCTGGGGGTCGGCCCTCTGCCCCAGGTTGGACCCGTTTAAATTACAGTACCTGGAAATGTGTCCGGGCTGGTTGCATCGACGGCAAATGGGCTGTCCATCCTCTGCATAGCGGTCTGTGGGCCTCCCTCGGAATGACGGGATCCTCCTCTGTCGACGCCACGGGACATCCTCCGGACTTGAAGCCAGCTCGATGGGTCTTGACGGGTCCACTTGCAACGCCTGGACGGTCCTGGTCAATGCCGCGATGCTCCTGGTCAGCTCCTGGACTTGGTGGTGCAGGCCTTTCGACGGGGCTTGGTTCAGGGCCTGTGCATCAGCCTCCACGGAGTCCATAGAGGAGGGCGCCGCCTCCTGGTGGTAGGTGATAGCAGGGCGCCGGGGGTTTATAGCGCCACTGGTTGCAGATTCACGGAGCACCCTTATGGCCCTGTCCTTAAATTGGGCAAAGGTCAGGTCGGGGTTCTGGAAGAACATGAGGCGCAGCTGGGCCCTGTGGGCGCTGGACAGCAGACCCTCTATGAATTGTTCTGTTAGCAGCTTATCGGTTTCCTGCACACTGCCAGGGTCAGTTTGTTGAATAGCCCTCAAGGCTTCCTGCAGATTTAGGGCATAGTCTCTGATGCTGTCCTGTGCCCGCTGCTTACATCCATAGAACCTCATTTTAATTTCAGCGGAGGTACGTGTATCAAAGGTACCCCGCAGCCCTGCCAGAATACCCTTCACAGTCCCTTTCTCCTCAATGGGCCATGATTTTGCCTCCCTTTGGGCTGCGCCAGTTAACTGCCCTGTCAATATGCTGACCTTCTGTTCCTCTGTCAGGGGGTAAACTTGGAACAAACTATACAGTCTTTCCTTGAAGTCAGTTAGGGCATGGGGCTCCCCTGAGTATTTGGGCAGCCAGGCCGCTCCAGGGATGTAGGGCAAGGAAAAGGGCATCACCGCTGCTGCAGCTGCGTTGGTGGTAGTGGGCGCCTCTGTGTCCGACATCTTTCTACCCCCCTAGTGGACCGTGGCCTACCTTCTGACGATCCTCTTCTGTAGGCCGCGGCTCCGCTGCTGCTGCTCTGGATGAGGACCTGGCGTCGCGTCCTGATGACGTCAGCGTCGCTCTTTCTCCCTTCCAGGACCTTGCGCAGCGTCGGAGCGTGGGGCGGAGCTTCGGATCTCGCGCGGTTTTGACGTCCACGCCCCTCTTCTTCCCGCGCGGCGTCCTGAAGATGGGTCCGATGGCGGGAAACAGCTGCGGATGGCGGGAAGACGGCAGAAGATGGCGGGAAACGGTCCAAGATGGCGTCTGATGGCGGGAATCGGCTCCGGATGGCGGGAAACGACTCCGGACGGCGGGAAACTTCGCCACAGGTAAGTTACAAAAGTCTTTTTCAGGCAAGCAGTACCCGGTGGTTGCTGGCACGAAATCCTGCCGACTACGCCAAAGCTGACTCGCCCCCTGGGCCGTGGGGCACGCGGATCCGGGCAATAGGGAAACGATGGGGGTAGTAGTGGCGGCCCGGTCCCACGGCTCAGGGTGGTCAGGCCAATGGTAGTCTGCTATGTACTGGTTGATAATGTCCGACTACGCCACCCGTGGATTGCGGTTATTAGGAACCGCCGCTGCATGCAGACCGCTGGGGCTGATGAGGTGTGCAGCTAGGGATGGTGTGACTCCCCACGGGAAGAGTGCGGCCCCAGGGCAGTGTGGTGGATGGTGGGAGTGATGGTAGTGAGAGTCCCAGTGATGATATTGCTGGAGGAGCAAGGAGCACACAGACAACAGGTTGCAGTCCAGGGTCTTTACTTGAACAGGTAAACTGACCCACAAACAGTCCCAGCTAGGAGGGGACCTGGATATCTGAGAGCAACGGGGAAATTGGCCCTGGTCAGGGTGAGGGTGTAGGCCTACCGTGCTTTCTACGCTCCTTCTGGCTATCCCCTCCTGATAGGGTAACAGCCCACGTTTCCGAGCTTTCCGTGTTTTCTCGCCTGTATGGCCTGCGACGTGGGTTCCTTTCTGCTCCCAGCCTTGTACGGCTTCACTGGTCCCTTCGGTTGTGGCAGGGCCTCAAGACTTCTTAGGCCAAGGAATGTATAGTCCCTTCCGGACTGGTTCTCTGCTGGGGGATGTAGAATCCTTCCAGCCTCAGACACCAAAGTCTGGTAAAGTAAGTCTTTATCTGCCAAGACAGGCTCTCTTCGCCTCTTGTCTCTGGCTTGTGGCTCTCTCCTACTGCCACACTTCCTCTTAGGTGCAATCAACTTTCTGTCCCTGCTCCACTCTGGGACACGTCTCAAAGCTGAGACAGGCAATCCAGTTCTCGCTAACCCTGTCCCCAGTACCAGCTTTTATAGGGGCAGCCTGCTCCCCCTACTGGCCTGAGACAGGAGGCATTGCATGCTAATGTTCCCCTAACCAGAGAACCTCCCCCTTGCTCTCAGACACAGCTTTATTACACTTGTGGCATCCAGGCCAGGGTGACACACTGGCAATACAGGAGAATTGTAACAGTGTGTGCATTGCACATGGAGTCATATAGAGTGGATGCAAAAATTTGCCTACAGCCCAGAAAATCCCTGTAAATATTCACGTAATTTTTAACAATGTTCACATTTTCCCTAAATTCAATATCTTTTTAAAGTGTGCCTCAATCAGTAATACATGTGCCCTTAAATTCATATGTACAGTAAATAACTCTAGTCTTTCACTTGAAAACATTCATTTTTTATCTAGACTTCTTCTGTCCAAGCTATAAGCCATATTAGCTTCCTATTTCTAAAAGCCTACAAGTCTTTTATATTCTTCTGGCTGCATCTCATTACCATCTTGTTCACTTTGCATAGACATACCTGATTCAATCTAAGGCTATAATCACACTATCAGTATTTGGTCAGTATTTCACATCAGTATGTGTAAGCCAAAACCAGGAGTGGGTGAAAAATGCAGAAGTGGTGACGTGTTTCTATTATACTGTTTCTCTGATTGTTCCACTCCTGGTTTTGGCTTACAAATGCTGATGTAAAATACTGACCAAATACTGATAGTGTAACCGTAGCCTAACACTGTATTTGTTCCAGCTCGGTCTTACATGTTGTCTAAAATAACATCTAAAGTAAAAAAAACGTTTAGATCCTGCATCATACCCAACATATTGAACTAGTTTACAACATTGGACATAGACATGCATGTTCAAAATACCGCAAATATAATGGGTTGCACACAAATGCATCAGTGGTCTGCAGCTCATGGCTTTCTAGTTGTTCAGGAACTTCAAGACCTAGAATGCGCTGACAACTGAATGCCTCACAATTACAATGAAAGAAATGATGAGATTATAATGTCTGATACGCACATCTATAAAAATTGTATCAATTGAGACTCCTTTAGACTAAATTCACATGGGAAATGTGATATGGTTTTACTATTTTGTAGCAAAGATTTTTTTTTTTCATTATTAATTAATTTATTGAAGACAACTTGTAAATATTAGCTACAGATGCAGTATGTAATTGATCTAGAAAAAAATATGTCAGAATTAATTTCTGAAAAAAGTATGGTACAGATGCCAACCACTCCAAATACTGGAGATGTTTTATGCTTTATATGTTGCAATTTTTAGCATTTTTCTCTAAAACTAAGGCAAAATATTTTACTATAATTAATAAAGAAAAAAAAAATAATATCAAATACTGCAGAAAAATGTCATGTGAATGCAGAAAATTTAAACACACACTCCCAATAACTTTTTTTTACTCAAAACAAAAATAACATCAGGTTTTTCTTTTCTGGTAAACTTCCACACTGATGATACTTTATCAGTGTTGGAGGTAGTCATCTGTCATCGCATAATAATAAAGTATGTCCACTCACAATTAGACCCCTTATATGTCTTCATAGACCTATGTCATGTTTGGATCAAAAGAATACAAATACTAGGTATCGGATCCTCTGACTGATGATTGCTTTGTCTTCTAGTAAGGGCTTTTTATTTGCCGGAGGTACAGGTAAATGCTAATTGGGAACAAAAGCAATGTTTATCTCAGATGGCTAACCCTAAAGAAGAAGAATCAAGTATGTCAACACTTGATATGGAGCTCGACTCAAATGTCAAAACATGACACCATGCCAAAGAGGTCAAGCCAAGCTCCTAAGAGAAAATACGAGAAATTCCTATGCAATCTTAATGTGTTGACGACAAACAAGTGCTGATTAATCTATGAAATTAGGTTATTGAAAAGTTCTCATTTCCACGGATTGACTGCATAGCCAAGTACTGCCTGTACACATGTATATATTCTATTTTGTCCATGGTAGAACGTGAAAAGCTATTTTAAACTCATCCACTATAATTTATTACAATGATCTTTGGAAAGAATGTTAAGATTATGAGTCATGTTTGGTGAAGGATGAATTTTAGGATAAGATCTATGTAACCATAGTAGTCTATTCAACAAAACAGGACAGAGTTAGTCAAGTGCATAGTATTAAATATAGTCAGGGATATTTTTTTGTAAGTAGGGATTATCAAGTTAATAACTTTTTTTTCTATATCTAATGAGTTCCACAGACCATACCGGACTTACCATAACAAATAACAAAAACAATATCAACATTAAGAGAAAATATAATTAAGTTTTGTGAAAAAATGAGATGCCTTTGTTAATGCATTTCCAATTTCCACATTACAGCTCCTCCTGGAACCTTTTTCGAGCAATCATAAAGTGCAAAACAGTGACTTTAAATAGTATATTGCAAACATGATCATATATTTACTAATTGATCAATAATATCAAATATAATTTCATACAGCACATAGTGAACATTTCATAATAATGATATACCAATGGGTGTGATAATGAAATAATACATTTATATGAATACATATCAAATTGATGAAATTAATCATAAAGTGCATGATTGTACAAATCAAGTGTGTATACAGTAAGGGGGTTTTCCAGTTATGAGCTACCAGTCTGCAGTTACCCAATGTGACTGCAGACTTGTGAATTCTCACATCATGCACACTGCGTACTGTGAGGATTCTTCAGTGCCAGCACCAGGAGCATCAAGCGCATGACCTCAAGTATGCAATTTGCATACATGCAGTCATGACCCTACTACAATTGTATTGAGCGACACCGGATAGGTCTCGTCAGAATGTGACCAGAAGTCTCCAAATCGCATACTTGAGGTCACATGGCCTCCTGCATCCGGTGGTGGCACCAGAGAATCCTCACAGTGCACAATGTGCGCAATGTAAGGGTTCACAAGTCTGCATTCACATAGAGTGACTGCAGAATTGTAGCTTAAAACCAGACAACCCCTTTAAATCCAACAATGTGATATACATGCGCAACAGTACCCTGAAGGAGTCAAGAGCAATGTTTGATTATAGTATAGGATGATGAATTTTATATTTGGTGCATCTTATAATCATGATTTTAATGTATACGCACATTTGGTATTCATTATTAAATTTGTACAATCATTGACATAGAAAAAAAGACATCTCTGGAGAGGGGACATTTCACCCTCACATTGAAAACATGGGATTAATTATAGCTAGGGAAGAGAAAAGCTAATTATAACTGAGGAAGTGGGAGGGAGCTGACACTTGAACCTCCTTTGAAGTATGGGTCTCCTGCAGTGACCATGTAATTACAATAGGATATCTACTCTGGGAGCTATACACCAAAGCTGGGATTAGTTTATTCAGAGGTGGAGAAGTATAAGGGCTTCCTATGTTCAAAGGATTTTTCTGAGAGTTTTCCAAAATTTTTGAAGCCAGTGGTCAGTGATGAATATTGGGGTTTTCATTAATCAAATATTTATGGGAGATATATTTCCGGCATCATAGCAAAGTGCCTTCACTCACATCACCATAAGGCCATTCTAACCCCTCCAATTTATATTGTCCTAGTGGATGGTGCTAATCATGCCATGTTTCATCTCTATAGGCAAGGAAAATCGTGATTAGAAACATGATGACAATATCTACCACCTGGGACCACAAGGACGAAGATATCCTGAAAGTTAGGGATCTCATAAAATTGTAACAGACCTAGCACATACCACAACCAGCCCCCATATGAGCTCACCAAGGCGAGGTATGAGGGCGTAACCTTTATCTAACAAAAATGAGAGTTTGGATGTCTGTCTTTGTTCATTCTATAAAACATAGTTCACTGTGAGAGTGTTCCACTTTCGCTGTGAGAGTGTTCACCTTCCCTTCATAATGACTAATAGGCCTGTATAAATGATAGGTGGTGGCAGCTAGTATTTTTTTTTTTGCTATTATGGAGTGTATGTACATATTTATATTCCATGCTTTTGAAATTGGTGGTGTATATACCATACGCTCAGTGTGAGCTCCCCAATAACTGGCCTAGCAGTGGAAGCAGTTGTGGCCTCATCCATCACTCATCAGCCAATTGCATAATTGTCTTAATGATTGGAGGCACTAGAGTTACTTCACCTGACAAACTGGTGACAGCGGTGGGATCTGCGTGACCTTCCCCCTTCTCGTCTGTTGTTCCTGACAATCATGTACTTTATGATTATTGATTAATCATTAAGTGCTCATATTTTCAATACACTATTTTAATATTTTAAGTCACTGCCTTGCACATTATAATTGCTTGAAATAGGTTTTAAGAGAAACTGAAACATTACTATTGGATATGCACTAATAAAGGCATCTCATTTTTTCACTTATCAGAGCAGTCTTGATGTTTTTTGGATTGATCCATTATGGGGCCTGGTTGAGGCATGTCTTGGATATGCACCCTACACTGTGATGGTGCTGCTTCTATTTTCTATACATATAAATTGTATATAGGTAGATATGGAAATCTTCGTGATTGGTTACTAAGGAGTCACTATCACGTTGACTCTCCTACTACCTTTTTAGAGAGACAACCACCTTCTAGTGGATGTTCACCCTGAGGAAGGTGCATGGCATGTCCTAATGTAGAACATACCAAAACTTTCACCGATTTAAAGGCACTCAAGATTTTTCATATCACTCTACAAATTTAGTGTTCATGTTTCAACTAAAGCTGTTGTTTATTACGTCATGTGCCTTTGCATGAAAATATATATTGGGCTCACTGCCAGACAACTATAGATACAGGTCCGCGAACATGTCCTTGGCATTGCTGCTGCACAGATCAAAAAGGACATGTTTATTCTAAATACAATTCTGAGACTTTCAAAATCCACCAAAATTGTGATACTTCTCTCTTCAAAGCTTGCTTCATAGATAAACTTACCACTAGTTTTAGAGGTGGCAATGTTAACCAAAACCTTGCCCAATGTGAGACTGAGTGGATATGGACTCTAAACACTGTCCATCCTTTTGGCTTCAATGAGAATATTAGTTATGCCCCTTTTGTCTGATTGCCACATGTCATCTAGTTGATGGTTTTATTGTTATTTTTAATATGTCATCTGGTTGAGGGTTTTATTGTTATTTTTAATATTCATTTTTATTTGAATTCCTCTTGTTTATACTTATTTTAGCTTTTTTATACATTAGGGTGTATTCTTTACCTTATTTGACATGTATATAATTTTTTCCTCTTTTTCCAGTGGTTCATTATATGGGTTTAAGTTGCTGTCTGGAGGATAAGTATTGTTCCGAACCAGGAGTTGCGACCTTTCTACCGAATATCAGCAGACTTGTCATGTTAATATATTTTTTTCTTTTGATATATTTTTTCATTTGTCCTCCTTTTTTCTATGATGATGTATCTTCATTCACGGTTGGTCCTTATAGACATTGTCACATTGTGTGTTTTATATACAGTGGAGAAAATAAGTATTTGATACACTGCCGATTTTGCAAGTTTTCCCACCTACAAAAAATGGAGAGATCTGTAATTTTTATCGTAGGTACACTTCAAGTGCGAGAGACATAATCTTAAAAAAAATCCAGAAAATCACATTGTATGATTTTTACAGAATTAATCAATTATTTTACATAATTAGTTTGTATTTTATTGCATGAAATAAGTATTTGATACAATAGAAAAACAGAACTTAGTATTTGGTACAGAAATCATTGTTTGCAATTAGAGGTCAGACGTTTCCTGTAGTTCTTGACCAAGTTTGTACAGACTACAGCAGGGATTTTTTCCCACTAATTCATACAGATCTTCTCCAGATTTTTCAGGGCTTTTGCTGGGCAACATGGAATTTCAACTCCCTCCAAAGATTTTCTACAGGTTTCAGGTCTGGAGACTGTCTAGACCACTCCAAGAGCTTGAAATGCTTCTTACCAAGCCATTCCTTAGTTGCCCTGGCTGTGTTTTGGGTCATTGTCATGCTGGGAGACCCAACCATGACCCATCTCCAGTGGTCTTATTGAGGAAAGGAGGTTGTTGGCCAAAATCTCGCGATACATGACTCCATCCATCCTCCCTCCCTTCAATACAGTTGTCCTGTCCCCTTTGCAGAAAAGCACCCCCAAAGTATGATATTTTCCCCACCATGCTTCACGGTTGGGGTTGTACTCATCCTTCTTCCTCCAAACACGGCAAGTGTAGTTAATACCAAAAAGTTCTATTTTCGTTTCATCTGACTACATGACCTTCTCTCATGCCTCCTCTGGATCATCCATATAGTCATTGAAGAACTTCAAACGGGCCTGGACATGTTCTGGTGTGAGCAGGTGGACCTTACGTGCCATGCATAATTTTACTCCATGACAGCATAGTGTGTTACTAATGGTAATGTTTGAGACTTTGGTCCCAGCTCTCTTCAGGTCATTGACCAGGTCCTCCTGTGTAGTTCTGGGCTGATTCTTGACCTTTCTTAGAATCATCCGTACCCCAGAGGGCGAGGTCTTGTATGGAGCCCCAGACTGAGGAAAATTGACAGTCATCTTGAGTTTCTTCTATTTTCTAATAATTGTGCCAACAGTTGTTGCCTTCTCACCAAGCTGCTTGCCTATTTTCCTGTAGCCCATCCCAGCCTTGGTGGAGAGGTTGGAGTGTGGTTGAATGTGTGGACAGGTGTCTTTTATATAGGTAACGAGTTCAAACAGATGCAATTAATAAACTTAATGAGTGCAGAGTAGGAGGGTTTCTTAAAGAAAAACTAACAGATCCGTCAGAGCCAGAATTCTAGCTGGTTAGTAGGTGATCAAATACTAATTTTATGCAATAAAATGCAAATTAATTATGTAACAATCATACAATGTGATCTTCTAGATTTTTTTTTAAGATTCTGCCTCTCGCACTTGAAGTATACCTACGATAAAAATTACAGACCTCCCCATTCTTTGTAAGTGAGAAAACTTGCAAAATCGTTAGTGTATCAAATACTTATTTTCCCCACTTTGGTTTCCAATTTGATATTCATTTACACATCTTGTTTTTTTGCCTCATTATTTTTACAATTTCATATTCATCTTTCACTATCATTTGTCCTGACTACAATCACATTTTCCTATTTTATGTGCTTTATATTGATACACTTGTATATAATTTTTCTTGGTTTATATACTGTACTTCATATTGATTTACTTGTAACACATTTTGATTCAAAACGATATACACTTTTAGAGTATAATTTATTTTTATTCCTTATTGTATTACCCATTTTATCCTTATACTTCCTTTCTCTCACCTATTCACTATTTCACTTATTTTCTCACAGAGTTCATCATTAGTGATGAGCGAGCATGCTCGCCACTGCTCAGTACTCGCCCAAGCACTTTTGAGCAGTACTCGAGATGCTCACAGCTCGCCGAGTACTTTCGAGATGCTCGGGCGGGAGCTCGGGTCCCCGTCCTGCATGTCTGGCGCTAGTTAGAGCACCAATCATGCAGGGATTGTCTGCCACTCACTGTAATGCCGCAGCCATGGTGGTTGTGGCATTACAGTGATTGCCCAAATCGATGGGAAAAGTGCTCACAGTGAAACATGAAAAGCCGGCAATTCATCAGCAGCATACACCGGTACCCAACAATTTAGAACAGAAAGAATAGAGCATCACACATAGATTAGATAGATAGAAACATGCCAGTCACATATATAATAAGTACAGTGACAGTGTTGGTTACTGTACTTGTCATTTAGTGTTAAAATAATGGATTTATTTAAAAAAAAATTGGCGTGGGGTTCTCTGAAGGATGACAAGCTGGATGGCAGCGCTCTGCTGCGATCCAGCCTGTCATCTCAATGCCATCCCAGCGTGGGAGAATTCTCCTGCTCAAGCGGTGACGTCATTTGCCGGCACCGCATGCGCAGGAGAATTCAACCATGAGGTGAGCTTAGTTCATTGGACACGAACTCGGCTCATCTGGATGCCGTCACAGCTAGACACTGAGGAGCTTCACTGAGGAGCTTCTCAGTGTCTGCGGCATGTCAAGCTGGATGGCAGCGTTCTGCTGCGATCCAGCCTGTCATGTCAATCTAGCAGAGCGGAAGCTGTCCTGGGAACCATGGAAAGGTAAGGATGAGTTGGTTTATTATTTTAATTTTATTGCAGGAGATCGTTGGCTTCAGCTGGAATGGGCGATACGGTAAGTAGGGTTTAATTTAGAACAATAAAGGAATGTGTCTTTATTTCAATTAAAGGACTTTATTCTGGGTGTTTGTGTTTTTTTTAACTTTGACTATGGGGTTAGTAATGGGGGTGTCTTATAGACACCTCTCCATTACTAACCTGGGCTTGATGTCAGCTGGCATTATAAGCTGACATAAACCCCAACCCTATTACCCCACTGCCACCGCTACAGGGCAGTGGGAAGAGCGAGGCTAAGTGCCAGAATTGGCGCATCCTATGGATGCGCCATTTCTGGGGCGGCTGACGGCTGGTGTTTCTAGCCTGGGAGGGGGCCAATATTCATGGCACCCTTCCTGGACTATTAATATCAGCCCCCAGCTGTCTGACTAGCCTTTGCTAGCTATTAAAATAGGGGGACCCTACATCATTTTTTTGGGGTCCCCCATTTTAATAGCTAGTAAAGGCTAAGTATTCAGCTGGGGGCTGATATTAGTAGCCTTGGAAGCTCCGTGGGTATTACCCCCTTCCCAGACTTCAAACATTCACCCCAGCCGTCTGCTTAACCTCCGCTAAAGACTAAAATTACGGTGAACCCCTAGCCAATTTTTTTTTTTTAATAAATCCTTTATTTTAATACTAAATGACAAGTACAGTAACCAACACTGTCACTGTACTTATTATATATGTGACTGACATGTTTCTATCTAGCTAATCTATGTTTGATGCTCTATTCTTTCTGTTCTAAATTGTCGGGTACCGGTGTATGCCGCTGCTGAATTGCCGGCTTTTTTAAAGAGAAGGGTGCATGAAAATCGGAGGGCATTAGTGTGTTCCAAGTGCCCTGCTATGTTTTTCATGCCTGCCTGTCTGCCTATATATTCTGCCTGCCTGACGTTTAATTGAGCACTGTTCCCATCGATTTGGCCAATTTTTGACCTTCTGCAGACCACCGGGGGGGGAACCGCCAGAAAAATGCTTGAGTTTCCCATAGACTTACATTGGGCTTGTTGCTCGGGTCGAGCATCCAAGTATTCCAATGTTATCGACCCGAGCTTCGAGCACCCGAGCATTTTAGTGCTCGCTTATTACTATTCATCATCCATCAAACCATTTCTTCATCCATTCACATACAGGTTACAATATCATCAAAAAGTTAATTTATTTCAGTTCTTCAATAAAAAAGTGAAACTCATATATTACATAGAGTCATTACAAACAGAGTGATCTATTTCAAGTGTTTATTTCTGTTAATGTTGATGATTATGGCTTACAGCTAGAGATGAGCGGTGTTCGACTCGAACTGTTTGCCAATCTCAAATTTGAGCTATTTTGGGCGGTGTTCGAGTCGTTCGACAAACTTGAACGATTTTCAAAAAATTCGGCTGTTCGAGGTTATGTTCGATAACTGTTCATGCACCAAAAGATTAAGTGGATTTTTTCACAGTAATACTGTTCATCAATGTTAATAGACAATTTCAGTGTAGAGTGGGCGGGGGGAGGGACAGGGGATGGATCTCTGCAGAAATAATATCGATCTCCATTTTTTTTTCTTTCCCGCATTTACAGTGGGGCGGTGCAGTCTGTCAGCCTACCCGCAGCGAAGGGCTTTGTTTTCACACAAACAAGGGCATGTGTCATTGGCTGTGTATGTCACATGTCCTTGCCCTATAAGACCCAGCCATCTTCCCAGTCGCCACCATTTTCTCACTGCTGCAGCTGAGTGTTAGACGGCACCGCTGCTGCTGTGGGCGCTATACAGTATAACTGTGTGAATTGTGAGCGAATTTCCAGTTACATAGAGAGATAGGTTTAGGGAGTAGGGACTAGTTCTAATTGCAGCCCTTTTGAGGGCTAGGTTACAGCAGTTCATAGCACTTTTTGCCAGGCAGGTCTGTGCCAGTGCTGTGCAAGTGTGTTTCACAGCATTTGGCGAAATGTAGCTCAGCCAATCCTTTTGGGCCTGTAGCAGTGTCTGTTAGTCATTGGAGTAGCCTATCTGTGTTGCAAGTTAAACCACCTGTGTATCTAATTCTAATTTTTTACTGCATCTAACCCAGGAAATCTTTTTGGGCCTAGTAGCAGTGTCTGGTAGTCAGCGGAGCAGCCCACCTGTGAAGGAAGCTACACCGCCTGTGTATCTAATTCAAATTTTTTACTACATCTAACCAAGGAAATCCTTTTGGGCCTAGTAGCAGTGTCTGGTAGTCAGTGGAGTAGCCCATCTGAAGCAAGCTACACCACCTGTGTATCTAATAACAATTTTTTACTGCATCTAACCGAGTAAATCCTTTTGGGCCTAGTAGCAGTGTCTCATAGTCAGCGGAGTAGCCCACCTGTGAAGGAAGCTACACCGCCTGTGTATCTAATTCTAATTTTTTGCTGCATCTAACCTAGGAAATCTTTTTGGGCCTAGTAGCAGTGTCTCGTAGTCAGCGGAGTAGCCCACCTGTGAAGGAAGCTACACCACTTGTGTATCTAATTCTAATTTTTTACTGCATCTAACCCTGGAAATCTTTTTGGGCCTAGTAGCAGTGTCTGGTAGTCAGCAGAGTAGTCCACCTGTGAAGGAAGCAACACCGCCTGTGTATCTAATTCTAATTTTTTACTGCATCTAACCCAGGAAATCCTTTTGGGCCTAGTAGCAGTGTCTGGTTGTCAGTGGAGTAGCCCATCTGAAGCAAGCTACACCACCTGTGTATCTAATAACAATTTTTTACTGCATCTAACCCAGGAAATCCTTTTGGGCATAGTAGCAGTGTCTCATAGTCAGTGGAATAGCTCACCTGTGAAGGAAGCTACACCGCCTGTGTATCTAATTCTAATTTTTTACTGCATCTAACCCAGGAAATCCTTTTGGGCCTAGTAGCAGTGTCTCGTAGTCATTGGAGTAGCCCAGCTGTGAAGCAAGCTACACCGCCTGTGTATCTAATAAAATTGTTTTACTGCATCTAACCCAGCCAATCCTTTTGGCCTAGTACCACAGTTTGGCCACTCAGCTCTGCTCGGTTTCCATCCATCATTTTTTGTGCAAACAACTACAGAGTTGTCAATTAGTTAACCACCAAAATGAGTGGCAAAAGGCCTACTGCTGGTGGAAAGGGGAATAGGCATGTTGGAAAGGGTAAAAAAGGTTGTGTCCGTGGGTAAGGTGGTAAATCAACAGTAACATCTGCAGAAGAAAGACCATCTTCCAGCCAAACTAAGATGTCTACTTCTTTTCGTGGACAATGTGATACGATCCCTTTCTTCCGGACACGCCCATCGCTACAAATTCCAGATGAGGCACAAAAACAGCAGGTGCTTCAACGGATATCAAGTGCTCCTTCAAGTGGGCTCTCCTCCACCTCAAGGAGGAGGAGGAGGAGGATGCTAGTGACCACGAGGTTAGGTTGCGCCTTCCTGGACAGTGATGGAGTACTGGAAGCACGTCAACAACTGCATCCTCAACCACAACTCTGCCTCTGAACTCAAGTCGTGGTGGCTCTTCAGGTCACATGGGCTCTAAGCCTTGCACAGCCTGGGCATTTTTTGAGATCGCAAAGGATGACCCAACTCGTGTTATCTGTAACATTTGTCACCAAAAGCTAAGTAGAGGCCAAAAAATACACAGTTTGAGTATTTCGTGCATGAACCATCACATGGATATGAAGCATAAGTTGCAGTGGGAAGCTCACTGTGCTACAATGCGGACTAGCGGGCCGGGCCAACCACCGTCTGCCCCATCTTGTGCATCCGCGGCCTCTTCATCCTCTGTGACTGGGGAGACAGCAGTCACACAAGTTTTTGGACGCAGACCTGCCACCTCTTTACCCGCAACAGCCGGTGTGATTGGCAGGTAGTCAGTTCATTTGGAAGTGGAAACACCTGCTGGTGTTGAGCGCACACCGACATTGAGAGCACCACCTTTGGATCAAGGCAACATAACATGTCTGCTTGCATCTTCCTCACAGACCGGCAGTTTGCCGGGGACACCCTACTCAACCCCGTCTAAGCACAACAGCCAGCCCTCAGTCCCTCAGATGTGGACAAGTAAAAGACAATTTCCTCCTAGCCATGACAAAGCTAAGAGGTTGAATTTCACCATCTGCAAGCTCTTGGCTACAGAAATGCTGCCTTTCCGCCTGGTGGACACAGAGGATTTTCGAGACCTTATGTCTGTCGCAATGCCCCAGTACAAGATGCCCAGTCGCCACTACTTCTCAAAGAAAGCTGTGCCTGCGCTACACCAGCATGTCGCACACAACATCACCACTTCCTTGAGAAACTCTGTGTGTGATAGGGTGCATTTCACCACAGACACTTGCATGAGTAGGCATGGACAGGGGCGTTACATGTCACTGACTGGGCACTGGGTAACTATGGTGACAGCAGGACAAGGGGCTGCTGTCCAAGTCATGCCGTCCCCATGAGTTGGGCATCAATCCTCTTTATCTAGAAGTTCCTCCACTGCTTCTGCCTCCTCAACCTCCTCTCGGTCCTCCACCTGCACCCAAAGCCTGTCTGGTAATGCCACATACGTTCTAACTGCACAGAAGGAATACTGCACATCTCCTTACTATGCTGGCAGCAGGACTCAACGACATCAGGCGGTGTTTACTTTGAAATGTCTTGGAAATATGAGTCACACAGCTGAGGAGTTGTGGTCAGCTCTGGAGACCGAGTTTCATGAATGGTTGTCTCCACTGAACCTGCAGCAAGGGAAGGCCGTGTGTGACAATGCTGCAAACCTGGGTGCGGCCCTTCACCAGTGCAATGTCACACACGTGCCTTCTATTGCTCACGTGTTGAACCTGGTTGTCCAGAAATTTTTAGCCCACTATCCCGGACTAGATGGCCTTCTGCTGAGGGCATGGTCGCTGTGTGCTAACTTCTGCCGTTTGCATCCCGCAGCTCAACGACTTACATCTCTACAGAAGTCATTGGGCCTGCCAGTTGACCGGCTGAAATGTGATGTGCAGACACGATGGAATTCAACTCTGCACATGTTGCAGCGACTGTGGCAGCACTGAAGAGCCTTGGTGCAATACGTTATGATGTATAGCCTGGGCCAACGAGATCCAGAGGTAGGGCAAATCACGCTGCAGGAGTGATCTCAGACTAAGGACCTATGCACCCTTCTGCACAGTTTTGAAATGACGACGAAGATGTTTAGTGCTGACGATGCCATTATCAGCATGACTATTCCGGTCATTTACATGCTGGAGCACACTTTTAACAGTATTCGGAGTCAGGTGGTGGGACAAGAGGAGGTGGAGGAAGTACAGGAGGAGTCGTATGTGGAAGGGATAACATCTCCAAGGTCCAGACGGTCGGCAGCACCAAGGCGGCAGGCATGGGAGGGTGGGGGAGAGGGATTAACAAGGGCGCATGGTAGCAGCCAAACTGTTGAGGAAGGTGCAGGAGCTGAGGAAGAAGTGGAGGACGAACTGGCGATGGGCATGGAAGACTCATCAGATGAGGGAGACCTTGATCACATTTCTGTTGTGCGAGGTTGGGGGGAGAGGGCAGAGGAAGGAAGTATGATTCTTACCTCGCCACCAACACAACAAGGACTTGGTCCTCCTCGATGCGCAAGACACATGAGTGTCTTCTTACTGCACTACCAGCAACATGACCTTTGGATTGTCAGAATTCGAAATAATCCCGACTTCTGGGTTGCCACTCTTTCAGATCCCCGGTACAAAAGTAAATTTTCTGAAATAATTCCTGCCATAGAAAGGGATTCACACATACAGGAGCATCAGCAGAGGCTGTTACAGAATCTTACATCTGCTTTTCCACAAAACACCAGTGGTGCACTTAGTGAATCTCACAGTTCTAACTTGCCAACCGTGGGACTGTCGAGTCTTCATCACTCAAACCGTAACAGTAACACCGTATCTGCTGGTAACAGCAATTTTGTGGAATCGTTTCACCAATTTTTTAGACCATCCTTTGCAAGGCCACAGGAGACAAGAAGTCTGACACATAGTCAACGCCTAGAGAGGATGGTACAGGAGTATCTCCAAGTGAACATCGAAGCCATGACTGTGTCACTGGACCCTTGATTATTTTGGACTGACAATCTGGAAAAATGGCCTGAGCTCACCATTCATGCCTTGGAGTTCTTGTCGTGCCCCGCAGCCAGCGTTCTCTCTGAACGTGTGTTCAGCGCTGCTGGTGGTGTGCTGACAGATAAGCGCATGCGGCTGTCCACTGAGAATGTAGACAGACTCACGTTCATAAAGATGAACAAATCATGGATCCGCAAGGACTTTTCTACCCCTGTGTCATCCTTGGGAGACTAAAAGCTTTAGGATTTTGGAAAATCACCTCACCAACCATTTTAAGCAACTCTGGGGCAATTGATGCCACTTAAGTGGTGTCTGTGCCACAATTTTTGGAAAAAATGGAGACTCTTTTTGGAGTCCCCTTGCTGTGTTTTACATGACATTGGCATCATCAATTCCAGGTGGGTCGGGTCGCCCCCCCCCTTTTAACCGTAAGAAACTACATACACTATGGCTTGGGGTAACACACATGGTTGAGTCTGCAGAGCTGTTTACTCATACTATAGCCTGGGAATCAGAGGTCTGCTCCAAAGCTTCAATGTCTGCTAGTCAGCTAGTAGCCCAGCTGTGAAGCAAGCTACACCGCCAGTGTATCTAATACCAATTTTTTACTGCATCTAACCCAGGAAATCCTTTTGGGCTAGTAGCAGTGTCTCGTAGTCAGTGGAGTTGCCCATCTGAAGCAAGCTACATCGCCTTTGTATCTAATAACAATTTTTAACTGCATCTAGCTCAGGCAATACTTTGGGCCTAGTAGCAGTGTCTGATAGTCAGCGGAGTAGCCTAGCTGTTAAGCAAGCTACACCACCTGTGCTTTGGACACTTAATTTTTTCAAAGGAAACGCTTCGAGCCCCCGGGACACTCAGTCAAGAGCATCGGGGAGGCGCCCCAAGGCAAAGGGGCTGGGACTGGCAGTAGCACGCCATGCGGCAGACCGCCAAGCTCGATCCTTATAAAAGCTTTTTAACTGCAGCAGCTTTACACTGTGTGCAGAATTATTAGGCAAGTTGTATTTTAGAGGATTATTTTTATTATTGATGAACAACTATGTTCTCAATCAACCCAAAAGACTCATAACTATCCAAGCTTAATATTTTTGGAAGTTGGAGTGTTTTTTTTTTTAGATTTGGCTATCTTAGGAGTATATCTGTTTGTGCAGGTAACTATTACTGTGCCGAATTATTAGGCAACTTAATAAAAACCAAATATAATCCCATCTCACTTGTTTATTTTCACCAGGTAAACCAATATCTGTGCACAAAATTTAGAAATAAACATTTCTGACATGCAAAAACAAAAACCAAAAACATTAGTGATCAATATAGTCACTTTTCTTTATGATGACACTCAACAGCCTTCCATCCATAGATTCTGTCAGTTGCTTGATCTGTTTTCGATCAACATTGCATGCAGCTGCCACCACAGCCTCCCAGACACTGTTCCGAGAGGTGTACTGTTTTCCCTCCCTGTAGATCTCACATTTTATGATGGACCACAGGTTCTCTATGGGGTTCAGATCAGGTGAACAAGGGGGCCATGTCATTATTTTTTCTTCTTTTAGACGTTTACTGGCCAGCCATGCTGTGGAGTAGTTGGATGCATGTGATGGAGCATTGTCCTGCATGAAAATCATGTTTTTCTTGAACGATACCGACATTTTCCTGTACCACTGCTTGAAGAAGTTGTCTTCTAGAAACTGGCAGTAGGTCTGGGAGTTGAGCTTCACTCCATCCTCAACCCGAAAAGGTCCCACAAGTTAATCTTTGATGGTACCAGCCCATACCAGTACCCCACCTCCACCTTGCTGGCTTCTGAGTCGGAGTGGAGCTATCTGACCTTTACTGATCCAGCCTCTGGCCCATCCATCTGGCCCATCAAGAGTCACTCTCATTTCATCAGTCCATGAAACCTTTGAAAAATCAGTCTTAAGATATTTCTTGGCTCATTCTTGACGTCTTATCTTATGTTTCTTGTTCAAAGGTGGTCGTTTTTCAGCCTTCCTTACCTTGGCCATGTCCCTGAGTAGCGCACACCTTGTGCTTTTTGATACTCCAGTAACGTTGCAGCTATGAAATATGGTAAAACTGGTGGCGAATGGCATCTTGGCAGCTTCACGCTTGATTTTCCTCAATTCATGGGAAGTTATTTTGCGCCTTTTTTGGCCAACACGCTTCTTGCGACTCTTTTGGCTATTAGCCATGAAACGCTTGATTGTTCGGGGATCACGCTTCAAAAGTTTGGAAATTTCAAGACTGCTGCACCCCTCTGCAAGACATCTCACAATTTTGGTCTTTTCAGAGCCAGTCAAATCTCTCTTCTGACCCATTTTGCCAAAGGAAAGGAAGTTGCCTAATAATTAAGCACACCTTATATAGGGTTTTGATGTCATTAGTCAACACCCCTCCTCATTACAGAGATGCACATCACCAGATTTACTTAATTGGGAGTTGGCTCTCAAGCCTATGCAGCTTGGAGAAGGACAACATGTATAAAAAGTATCATGTGATCAAAATACTCATTTGCCTAATAATTCTGCACACAGTGTAGTGGACGCTACTGGAGCTGGAACTCTTTTTTTTATTTTATATAAAAGTACAAAAACACAAAAACAAAACACAAATATAAACCATAAATACAAACATTATACAAGAAAAACAAAAAACCCCAGCAAGACATAGCCCAAATCCAAAAATTATATAGAGTCCAACAAACTAACACATGACACTTGACACGAAACACAAGACACAAAACGTCTTCGTTCTTTCCAAAAGACCCCCCAGCAAGGGAAGACCTTCCGTACCTACCAGCCAGGCCACGCCCTAAAGCGCACAAGACCCCTAACATCCGCAACATTCATACCTGCACATTCACACCAAACCCCAAAAAGGAAAACTAAATAACCGGCCCACCGCAAAAAATAAGAGATGGGCCACCTGGCCAAAACTAACACTCTACACACAAATTTTTTTTTTTTTTTCCCCACCACCATTTTTAAACACCCAAGGTCCCACGAAAGTCTGTGGCCTCTTAACACCAACAAGGTCCCACGAAAGTTTGTGGCCATTTACGCGCAAAAACGGTCCCTTTCCCGCATCCCGCAGGATGTCCATTTTTCTTTTTTTTTTTTTTACAAAAACACCCCTTCCCCCTCCCCCTCGAAACCCCCCACCCAACCTAAAACTACATCCCCCCACGCGCAATACACATATATATACATATAATACACATATACATACAATACACAACATAAAAAGTCAGTTTTAACACTTAGCAGTAACATGATAATTTCAAACCACAAAGAACCAACCATAAATCAAAAATCAGACCCAAGTTCAGTGCTTGCAAGCCCTATATTCCGATTCCAATACCGCAAAACAAAAAACTACAATGTGAGGGGAGCAGCCCACCACCAGGAAACTGGAGACTACAGAGGCTCTCACCCTAATCTAACACACAACACCCTGTCCCTCCCTATTAAAGAAAAGAAAAAACCTGTCCCTAGCGCCCTACCAATCTTTCCCTACCTGTCCCTACCTGTCCCTCACTGACCCTCACTACCAACCTAATACTAAACTACCTATCCCTGATGACTGTCCATGTCTGTCCCTCCCTGACCCTACACAACGACCTGACCCTACAAAAAAAAAATATAAAGTATAGAAGGAGATTAACTCACCCTATCACAGACACGCATAACCTAACTCTCCCTAGGGCACATTGAATTAGAACCCCCTCCATAGAAGGGAAGCCCTCCCTGCACCCAGCCTCTCATACTCCAGCGAGCGCACTTTTGCCAGGTCACCCAGGATGTTCCTAATCACCTCTTCCCGGGGGAGGGCTTTCTGCTGGGTGGACACTAAGCACCGTGCGTTCCACGTGTAAAACCTAGTCACTAAGCTAACTAAGAAAACAGTGCCTTGATCTCGGCCACCCAGGGACCTGAATGCCCCATAGGCCCACTCCGCATAGGAAAGGCCTGCCAGCCTGGGCCAGCCAATGGAAGCACCCACCCTACTGTAGACCTCTGTATTAAAGGGACACCGAAGCAGGAAGTGCTCCATGCTCTCAAGCATGCCGCCACACTCCTCGCGGGGACAATCCCGGTCATCAGAGTTCCTGTACTTCAGGTTGTCCCTCACATACAGTCTCCCATGGAAGCAGCGCCAAGCCAAGTCCCAAAACTTCAAGGGGATCCGTTTAGAGTTCAATAACCCAAGCCCTACCTCTAGATCCTGGCTTGGGCAATCCTTGAGCGCCAGGGGCTTCTGAAAGTGGGTCAACAGGACCTTATTGTCAAGTAACCTCCTTGACAAGGTCCTGATCTCCCACACTCCCAGACCCCACCGACGGATCACCTTCAGAACCGGGGTAGCATAAGCCGGAAGATGCCCATGAGGCGTTCGAAGGTCCTTCACCTGCCCTCCTGTCTCCCATTCCTGGAAGAAAGGCCGAAACCACCCCCTACAGGAGAATACCCACGGAGGAGCCCTCTCTAACCAGAGGTTGGCGATGTTTGCCTTAATAAAGGTGTTTACTAGGAACACCACTGGGTTGACCATAACCAACCCTCCCAGTCTCCTCGTGCGGTACGTGACCTCCCTCCTGATTAGGTTCAGCCTATTCCCCCATAATAGTTGAAAGAACAGGCTGTAGACCCGTGTCCAAAGAGGCTCTGGCAAGATGCAGACACTGCCCAGGTATATTAGTAAAGGAAGCAAATACCCTTTGGCCAGGCTAACCCTTTCCCTCAGGGTCAGGGACCAGCCCTTCCACTGATCCACCTTCTGGGCGGCAATCTTAAGTCTGCCCTCCCAGTTTTGCTGGGGGTAGTCCCCCGGGCCGAAACTGATGCCTAGTATTTTTGCTGTGGCCTGAGGCCCTGGAAGAGTGTCCGGGAAATCAAAACTAGGATCTCCCCCTCCCAGCCAGAGACTTTCACACTTATCCCGGTTGATCATGGACCCGGATGCCACCGAGTAGCGCTCAACCTCAGACATGACCCAATCTGCCTCCCCTCTCGAGGTTACAAAAAGGGAAACGTCATCGGCGTACGCCACTACCCTCAAGGTGGCATCTGGTTCCACCTGGTCCATCCCGACTCCCACCAACGGTCCACGCTCCACCCTCCTTAGAAGGGGGTCAATCGCAAATACGTATAACAGTGGGCTCAGTGGACAGCCCTGGCGGACACCAGACTTCACCTCAAAAGGGGGTCCGACCCAACCGTTCACAAGTGGAAAAGTCTCTGCCCCATTGTATAAAACTCTCAACCAATCAACAAACCTCCCGGGCAGACCATACCTCAGAAGGACGGACCAGAGGTACTCGTGGTTAACCCGGTCAAAGGCTTTCGCCTGGTCTAAGGACAGCAAGTACCCCTTCCAGTGACCTGACCTGCTCTGCTCCACTGCCTCTCGGACACCGAGCACAGCACTAAATGTGCTGCGGCCTGGAACAGAGCAGTGCTGGGCCCCCGAAAGGAGCCGGGGTGCAAATTTCACCAACCGATTAAAAAGCACCTTTGCCAGAACCTTTCGGTCCGTATTGAGAAGCGCTATGGGACGCCAATTCTCAATACGTGACGAGTCTTTACCCTTTGACAGAATAATCAGGGCTGACTTCCTCATTGAACTGGGCAGAGCGTCCGAGGAGAGACACTCATTAAACACCTCAGTCAAGAGGGGGACCAAGGAGTCCCTAAAAGTCTTGTAAAACTCGGATGTTAAGCCATCCGGACCAGGCGACTTTTTGGGCCGGAGCCCATCAACCGCCCGTCTCACTTCCTCTTCCCTGATTGCTTCCACCAAAACATGAAGAGAGGGGTCATCCCCTGGCTCAGGGATGGTTTCAGCCAGGAAAGCCGACATCTCATCCCGATCAGGTTCCCTCCCCCCCAAGAAGTGCGAGTAGAAGGATCTGACCACCTCCAGGATCCCTGATTTGGATCTGTTCAGGGACCCCGTACTGTCGATCAGTCCTGTTGCCACCTTACAACTCACTGACATCCTGCAGTTCCTGTAAGGGTCGGGCGAGCGGTACCTCCCGAAATCCCTCTCAAAAACCAAGGATGTGTGCCTATCATACTGGCACCCCTTGAGCAAGGCCTTCACCCTAGAGACTTCCTCACGGTCCCCTCCAGTCGAGACGAGCTGCTCGAGTTTCCTCCCCAGATCCCGATACAGGCGGTGCCTGTTCAGGCACCTGAGGCTCGAGAGCTGACGGAAGAACCTTGCAACCCTTCTTTTGAAGATCTCCCACCACTCAGACTTAGTACTACAGAGACCCAAGAGAGGTACCTGGCTCTGAAGAAATTCCTCAAAGGATTGTCTTACATCAGCTTCTTCCAACAGGGACGAATTCAGCTTCCACAGGCCTCTCCCCATCCGGGGGGTCTCTGTAACATTCAAGGAAAAGAAAATGAAACAGTGATCGGAGAATTCCACCTCCACAGCGGACACTGCAGAAGAGACGGCCTCCTCCTTTAAATAAAACCTATCTATCCTAGACCTACTGCTACCCCTATGAAAGGGGTGTGCCGGATGTGGACATCCACCAGGCGAGCTTCACTTGCTATGCTATTCAGGGCTATGCTATCATAAGCCAGCCGGTCTCCGGGGCCTCCCCTATCACGGGATCTAGTTACAGTGTTAAAATCCCCACCGAAGACCACCTGTCGGCTTGTAAAAAGATAGGGCTTGACCTTCAGGAAGAGACATTTACGGTCCCACTTAGATTGCGGGCCGTAGATATTAATGAGCCGGAGCTCCTGTCCCCTCATGAAGACATCAAGAACCAAGCACCTCCCCATTTCTACCTCAATCACCCGTCTGCATTCCACCGAAGCGGCCTTAAAAAGGACCGCTACCCCGCTATACGGCTCGGCCGCAAGAGACCAGTATGAGGGCCCACACCTCCACTCCCTCTTTGCTTTATAAATGGCCCCCATGTCCGTTAGTCTGGTCTCCTGCAAAAATAAAATGTCAGCCTCAACTCGGGTGAAAAAATCAAAGGCCGTAAATCTGGCCGCATCTGACTTTATACTGGCGACATTAATCGACGCCAGAGTCAACGGGGTAGGTTCCGCCATCATGGGTGATTGAGTTAGATGGCCTTCTTTTTCCCCGTACCCCCCTTTTTCCTCTCGCCTTCTGAGGAGGAGCCCGAGTCACCCCTCCTCTTTAGGGATACCGAGGTGTCCATGCCCGCCCCTCCAGCATCGGACACTTCCTTCCTAGCACAGGTTTCCTCGCCTCCAGACCCCGGGGCAGTCCCCCCCCCAGGGGCAGCCGAGTCCCCCGGGGGACAGACCCCGCCGCCCCCTGAAGGCACCCCAGATGTTGTCTCCGGCTCCTTACCCCCAACCTCCGACACAGCAGAGTCATCGAGGGCTTGGAACCGATTGGAGAGGGGGATCAGAGGGGAGCCGGTGAGCCCTTCCGTAGGCACCGTAGTGGTCAAGGGGGGGGCTTTAGTTTTTTTTACCCTTTTCCTGTTCTTTTTCCTCCGACTACTGGTACTTTTGTCACCTGATTTTTTTGGCTGCTCCACCATCCCCTCATCCAGACTTTCATACTGGGAGGAGTTATCGGAAGCAGCCGCCTCCTCCCTCTCCATCCTCCTGATCTCCTCGCTCACCGCCTTTTCCCCCAGGGCCTCAGAGGCTCTGGCTGCAACCTCCGGGGAGGGTACAGTCATCACCCCAGTCGTCTGGGGCTTATCCTGCCCCCTGTCCCTTCGGCGCCTCACCTGTTGCCACTGGTGGGCAGGTGTATTTGCCTCGCCTTTCCTCCCTGACCCCTCAACTCCCCTCCCGCCCCCACCTCCAGTTCCAGCAGAAGATGAACCACTGGGGACCCCCCCGCGGCCCTCCTCCGCCTGACCAGAGATGGTGTTGGAAAAGGAATGTGGGCAGCGGCTATACGGGTGACCTAGATCACCACACAGGTGACATCTAATGTCACCACAGGCCGCGGCCAGATGACCTACCCCGCCACACAAGGCACATTTCTGCACCTTGCAGCCCGCGCTGAAGTGGCGGGGGTCACCGCACCTGTGGCAGACCTTCGGCTGCCCCTGGTAGAAGATCCGGATCCTGTCCCTCCCCAGGAATGCCGAGGAGGGGATGTGAGTGACAGTACCACCTGAAACCTTCAATTTCATCATGAAGGTCCAGCCCCCTGACCAAATGCCGAACTCGTCCCTGTTCTTCTTTGGGACCTCTGTGACTTCCCCATAACGAGAAAGCCACGTCATAATATCGATCCCTGAGAGTGACTCGTTATTTGTTAGAACGGTCACCCTCTTTACGCCATTTTGGCGAGACACCGCCTGTACGGCAAAGTCTCGCCAGCCGGGCTCCCCCTTCACCAGTTCAAAATTCGACCAGAAAAGCTCTAAGCCCTCCGGCCGAACAAAACTGATGTCAAAGATGGAGGTACCAAAATGATGGATCAGGGCAAAGATGTCAATTGCCCTGAAGTCCATCTTCAGGAGGAGCTCCACGACCCTCGCTCTAGGCGGGCACGCTTCACTACCCCTCCACCGAAGACGGACTACATTCCTCCTGGCCACCCCCTGCCCGGCTGTCGGGAAGGACCACACTGTTTCCCCCTCCCTTTTATCTTGGAAGGCAGCCTGGCCATGCCTGTCCAGCCAAAAGGCCAGATCCACCTCTCTTCCCTCTACTGTGATCGTCCGTTCTCCTTTCTTGAGGGCCTCCAGAAAACGGAGTCGCAAGTCACTGTCCCTGAGGTCCAGAGGCGAGGAAACCCCCCGAGAGGACCCCGAGGCCCCAGCCACTACCCCCGCAAAACTCCGGGGGCTCGCGGCCGGGGGAGCAGATGGACCAGTCCTCCCCCTGTGCTCTCCGCTACCAACAGACACTCCATTTACGCACCCTACCGCAGACACCCCACCATTTGCATCCCCAGCCACAGACACATTCGTACCCACACCATCCCCATTTGTGTCTACAATCACCCCACTCGCCCCGCTCCCACTCCCATGTGCACCGGGGTCAATGTTTTTCTTTTTTTGTGTACACTTTCTGGGCACAGTTTCACTACCACCGTCCATATTACTTGTGTTGCCAGTACTGCCGCCTGCTGGTGGCATCTTCCCTGCCAGGGGGTTCACTTTTAATGCTGCTGGCCTATCAAGCACCACACTGCAGGACTTAAGCAGTGCAGCACCACTGCTCCCAGCATACCTGGAGCTTCCTGATTTACTGGCAGGAAGAGAGCCAGGTGTAGCTCCTCCCACTGCACCATCCAGCTTTCCTGGATACCCGCAGTGCCGGATCCCCTGCCCCAGGTAAGCCCCCAGACACAGCGGACCCCGGCACACAGGCACCCGCATCAGCTACAGCGGCAGCCCCCACACTGGCACTGGCCGCAGCTGTGGTGTCTGTTGCTCCAGGAGCAGCCACCGGCGCCTGCGCTAAGCCCCGCCCCCGGACGTGGCCACGCCCACATGGGCAGACCCGGCTCGGGAAGCCACGCCCCCATCTCCCGGCAGCACAGTACTGCTCACTGTGGCCACTCCTACATGGGCGGCCCCCACCTGTGAAGCCACACCCCCATGCACCTGGCAGCACAGTGCGGCCCTCCGTGGCCACTCCCACATGGGTGGGGGACGCCAGGGAGGCCACGCCCCCCGAAAATGGCCACGACGGGACCCCCAAAACCGGCCCGGAGCCGGGTCTACTCTCGGGGGTCCCTGATCCAGCGGCACCAATTCCCGGAGGCACAGCTCCCCCCACCGTCACTCCCTTAGCCACAAAGAGCTTGGCCACAGCAACTCCGGCGGCCGGCCCCAGGCTAGGCCACTCCCCCTCGGCATCCACCGGCGGCAGAGCCCTCAGCGCCGACCCCTTACTGGGCCCCTGCGCCGGGGGCCCCGACTTCGCCACGGACCCCGCCGGGGGAGCAGGCCCCACCACCTTCCTTTTACGAACCGGCTCTGCTGGAGCTGCAGGCCCCGCACTTTTTGCCCCGCCAGATGCCTTACCGGATGCCTGGGTCCCCAAAAGTGATCCAGATTTAACGGATCCGTGAGTGAGGGACTCAGACACTTTCCCAGCACACGCCGCCGGAGATGCGGCCCCGGCTGCCGGTGTGCCGCCAGCAGAGCAGGTGGCAGCGGCAGTTACGCTCGCCGCCCCCCGCAGGCCAGCCCCCTCTCTCACAGGGGACCCAGCCTGAGCACCACCATGGTTTTTGCCCGCCGCCGGGCCGCCCTCCGTGCCATGCTCCATGTCAGACACATCCGACACACCACCTTCATTACTACAAACAGGCGGCGCTCTGCGTACCATGGCCTATAGTCTCCCCGCCCCCTCGCTGCAGACCCACATCAGGGCCCGAGCCGGGGTGGGTGGCGGGTGCCGCACAACGGGACCGGGGGGCCCCAGAGAGGGGGACATACACAAATTTATGTGTTACCGATGTTTTCTTTTTCATAGCTCTCTTCGCTTTCCTCTTCATCCCCCTCCTGGTTGCCTCGTCCTCGCAGATCTCATCCCCAAACGTCAGCTGGTTAAAACGTACCGGGGACTCAATCTGCCTGATCTGCTTCATGACGAAGCAGCCCCCCTCACTAGTACTACCACCATCCTCATCCTCCCCTTCGCTCCCGCTGCCCTCTGAAGGGCTAGAGTCAGACGGGAGAGCCATCTGCAGAGGGGCTATCCCGCTATGCGATGCCTGGAGATCACTTACCAGGCCACCAGATGGCGGGTAGCGTGCAACCTCCTCCTCACAGTCCTCTTCCTCCTCATCCTCCACCGCCACCACCTGGCTGGAGCTCCGTGACCCCTCCAGAGATCCACCGGCCATGGCTCTGAACCGGTCGTCGTTCTCCAACTTTTCTCTGAATGGCCCGCTGCCAGCCAGGATGGTACACCGCCGGTTCTCCACCTCCTGGATGGCCTTCTTAATCCTCCTGACCGCGGCAGATAGCTCAGGCTTCTTGCTGCTAGAGGCCCTGTCGGACCTCTCCTGAGCTACCCTCAACTCCCCCCAGAGGAATTTTAGCTTCCTAGAGGCGTCCTCATACTCGCAGAGGTGCGCATGGATGCGGGAGCCATAGATGACAGTGGACTCCTTCGCCACCTTGGTGCCCCAATCAGGGGGCACCGCTGCAGCATCCCTGCACGTACTCCGGGGGGAGGAGCTGCCGTGGCCGTGGCCTCGGGGGTCCCTCTGGTCTTCATGCCGGACGCCTTGCCTTTTCCGGACCTGGTCATCCCAGCCACGATGGTATTCCTCCTGCCCCCCGCCGGCTTGGACCGGGGGGCAGGAGCTGGGGGCCCAGCCCCGGAGGCCAATCCCACAGCAAGCCTCCTTTCCTGGGAAGGGGGCAGACAAAAAGTCCCACGGGTTGTAGTGAATATCCATGGTCTTATAGCAGGCACACTGACTACAGAGCGGCAGCAGGAGCTGCACTGCGGTACAGTGTGCCGGCTATTGAACAGACTGAATGGTCACTGCTCCCCATGCGCAGAGTCCCGGCGTGGGGAGCAGTGACTATTCCAGCGCAGCATCTCACACTGTGTGAGGGCGCATGGCAGGGACGCCATGCGCGCCCTGCCATGCGCGGCTCACACAGTGAAAGTGTTGGCAGTAGAGTGGGACAGCGCTGGAGGAGAGAGGAGGTGGGTATGAGTGTTTATTCTTTTTTTTTGTAGGCAGCGTGATGGGGGCTCAGAGGGTGCCATACATACCAGGATGGGGGCTCAGAGGGGTGCCATGCATACCAGGATGGGGCTCAGTGGGTGCAATGCATACCAGGATGGGGGCTGAGAAGGTGCCATACATACCAGGATGGGGGCTCAGAAGGTGCCATACATACCAGGATGGGAGCTCAGAGGGGTGCCATGTACACCAGGATGGGGCTCAGAGGGTGCCATGCATACCAGGATCGGGGCTCAGAGGGGTGCCATGCACACCAGGATGGGGTTCAGAGGGTGCCATGCATACAAGGATGGGGGCTCAGAAGATGCCATAGATACCAGGATGGGGGCTCAGAAGATGCCATACATACCAGGTTGGGGGCTCAGAAGGTGCCATACATACCTGGATGGGGGCTCGGAGGGGTGCCATGCATACCAGGATGGGGGCTCAGAAGGTGCCATACATACCAGGATGGGGGCTCAGAAGGTGCCATACATACCAGGATGGGGGCTCAGAGGGTGCCATGTATACCAGGATGGGGGCTCAGAAGGTGCCATGCATACCAGGATGGGCGGTAAGAGGGGTGCCATGCATACCAAGATGGCGGCTCAGAGGGGTGCCAAGCATACCAAGATGGGGGCTCAAGGGGTGCCATGCATACCAGGATGGGGGATAAAGGGGTGCCATGCATACCAGGATGGGGGTAAAGGGGTGCCATGCATACCAGGAAGGAGGAGCCATACATACCAGGATGGAGTATATTAACAGAATTGCGGGACATTACCCTAATACCAGTGTCAGCAGCAGACCCCCCCCCCTCCCATAACAGGGCATCATGACCACAGTTTTTGCTTAATTTTTTTTCCTATTTTCCTCCTTTAAAATCTAGGAGCATCTTATTGTCCGGTGCGTCTTATAATCCGAAAAATACGGTAATTTAAAAAAATTATATTAATTTGGACAAAAGATATTACCTATTCATGATATATTCTCATAGTTTGCATGTTTCTTATATATTTTGCATATATTTTTCTTCTTTACTATTGTAATTTTTATATAGCTTCTTTCTATTTTTATTTATTTTTCATTTTTTCGTAGTATATTGTTATTATTTGTTTTTATTATTTGTTTGTATCACATATATTTGCAATATCTTTCTTACTATTTATTGTTATTATTATTTATATATTGTGACAGTCTGTGCCATTCCTATGTCAAAAAAATTCAAAAATAATTGTGTATATGTATACAATCCTATATCATGATTGCCATCTAAGGCATACTTTTTGAATACTGCATTCATTATTTTGTAAATGCTCTGCAAATTTTATCTCCTTTTTTTCTGTTCACTCTATGTATGTGGAATCGGCGGTTAGAATGCACGTTCTGGGGTTTGGATTTTCCTTGCCGACTGTATCTTTATGTGCCCCATTACGTTGGGTCACATAGTTACCCCACATGATCACGGTGTCACAGGTCACATGATGTGGTAGCAGTGGTTGCTCCTGGATGCTCATGCACATCATGCGTCCTTTCCTGATGAAGCCACCTCGTGAGGAAGGCAACAGCTGAAACGTGCGTCGTGGTGGATGCCACTCGGGAGAGGGAGTCTGCACTGGAAAGTGAGTATTACTTGCACCTATATTCATGTTCATGCATTAATACTATCATGATGCCGATCACCATACTGAACAGCGAGTAACAACTACACTTATAACTATGATTATGCACTATTATTACTATGATCATGATTATTTTACTGATCAGTGAATGTTGTCTACACCTACAACTGTGACTATGTATCATCACCATCATGATGATGTATATCATATTAAGCAATGAATATTTCCTGCATTTTTATCTGTGATTTTGCACTATCACTTTATATAATTCTCAGATTTATATACAGGATACTATCTATGCAATGCTTTGGTAATGGTGGATATCCATTAAAATTCTATGACTACTTGACTTCCGGTTTTTATTATCCTGCGTGTGCACGCTTTGTATTTATATAATTATTAGTCTGTAATCCTTTTTGTTAACAATATATTGAGGAAATTAATTGTAAATAATGATCCTAAGACCCTCATAGACTTTGATGTCAAGTGAGCCCACCGATTTCATGAGACTGAATGACCATGATGTAATGTATGTGGTGGCCTACTGACTCTACTACAGCAGCTTATTTTGGTGAGAGAAGGTTCGGACATGATGAATTACAACATCCTATCCTTGATAGATAGTGGCTTATCTCTGCCTGTATTTAAAACACATGTACTTTCAGCCATTCTAAAGCTAGCAAGATCGCTAGCGAGATCGCTGCTGAGTCACGGTTTTGGTGACGCAACAGCCTCCTCACCAGCGATGTCGCTATGTGTGACACTTTGCAGCGATCAGGCCCCTGCTGTGAGTTCGCTGATCGCTGCAGAATGTCCTGGACCTTTTTTTGGTCGTTTCCCTCCCGCTGGTCAGCACACATCGCTGTGTGTGACCAGCGGAAGCAGCGATCAGACTGGTAACCATGATAAACATCGGGTTACTAGGAGCACACGTGCACCTAGTAACCCGCTGTTTATCATGGTTACGAGCCTGCTAAAGTGAGCGGTAACCTCCCGCTCATCGTAGCAGAGTGGTAACCATGATAAACAGCGGGTTACTAGGTGCGCATGTGCCCCTTGTAACCCGATGTTTACCATGGTTACCAGCCTGCTCCTGCTTCAGCAGGCTGGTAACCAGGAGCAGGACATCGTGGAAAGATTCTTTCCACGATGTCGCTGCTCCCCTGATCGTTGGTGAGCCTGCCTGTTTGACAGCTCACCAGCGACCACATAGCGACACAGCAACGATCCCTGACAGGTCGTATCGTTGTCGGGATCGCTGCAGCATTGCTAAGTGTGACGGGGCCTTAAGTGTCAGCGTGTGTGGTTAGCAAGGAGAGACAGCTGTCAACCAACCGTTATTTAAAATTTATGGGCCCTTTTATATATGAGACTGGGTTGCCAACTATCCAGAGATTCTAAGTCTATAAAAATAGGGCACTTTTTCGCCCTCTCTGTAAAAAAGTTTGAAGGCATCCGTGATTTTTTTTAAAGCTGAAGAAAGTTATACACATTATTTTGACTGTAATTATCATTATTTTACAGTTTACAATGCATGCAGCTGATATCTCATATCAGAATTATGGGCTATAGACATGCATCACCATTTGTAATCATGATGATTTATTATGGTTTTCTAATGTGTCCGTAAAAAATATTGTCTGTCTGTCATTTTTTAATAAGCTGGCAACTCTGATGTAAGATGATCATATTGATGAAGTCTATAATCTCTGACCACTACTGATTGTCAGCATAAAAAGCTCCATAGAGCACTGAAACCCCTTTAACCAGCTCAAAGTTTTGTATCCTGGGAGCCAGTGGGAGTTTGAGATGACAAGTTTCAAAATTATGATAATTTACTCATGTGACATAATACAATATCAATTCAATTGTATTTCCTCTTTAAATTCATGTATTATGGCAAGGGTTGTCTGATTAAGAAATCCAAACTTTTAATACCCTTTTAATCAGATTTAACAGAGTGTAGACACTCATTTGGGACATTCATTAATCATCTATTGTAGGACCTCATTATGAAGCCAGCCAATGGGTCTCAATTTGCACAATGTAAAGCTATATTCTACCTGTGCTGGTCCTAAAAGAGAATTGAATATTTACTGTCAGGTTACAGCTTATCATTTTATTTTCTGGGATGCATTATAACAAAACTGTAATAAAACATACACCTCCTTTAAATTATAATAGGTTAGAGTATAAGACATACAGTACCCAGTGGTGGAACGCTAAGGGATTCAGGGCTTGCAGAAACTACTGGGCCCTGGTGGCATTTTGGTCCCTACACATATTAAAAGTGGCACATGGTAGATATGGGGCGCTTTTACAGATTTCTCATGGGGACCTTGTAACTTCATATTATGGCTATGAGTGGTTGACACTTAAGGTGGTCCAATCGCTCCATAACTATAAATGGTGTTTGAGAGACTCTGTCTCAAATGCTTCTAGGGAGCCCAATGACTGTATTCATTTTGGTTTCTATACACTATAAAAAACATATTTATAGACATTCATACACAGCTGAACATTGTGCAATGTTCTTGATAAGGCAGTGAAAAGAAAAATTTAACTCATAACATTTTCCATTTCATATTTCACCTAAATAAACAACACCAAGGATTATGTATCTGGCTTATAAGTCATAAAAGTCTGCAATGATTCGGGAATTTCAAGAACAAGAACCACTTTCTCCAAGTTTAATTGGTGGATTTTTCTGTGATGAAAGGAATATTTTTGCTTGTAGTTTTGGCTATTGAAGCCTTCAAAGTAACTGTGGTTGGTGACTGGGAAATGGTCATTTGATGCTTGGCCTCCATTACCCGTAGACTTTCGGCTACAGCTTCAAGTATGTGCTTGATATTTTTTCCATCATTCTTTAATTACAGGACCACCAACACAGCTTTGAGCCTCTTGGTGACCTCATGTGAAATCATCTTGTCTCTACATATTAAAATTTCTATTTGAGCATAACTAATCCTATAATATATATTCTTTCCACAAATAATTCTGGATTATTTTTATTATTATTAAAATGAATGAAGTACAATATATTAGTGGTAGTAGTGAACTATAAAACAATGTGCAAATGTAAACTCAAATTAATAGAGCAATATTCTAAATGATAAAAAGCACGAGTTGTAGTAGTCATTAGAATCCACTTTATTGTATTTTTTTGCCATAATAAATTGCTTGACCAAACGATTTCTATAACTAGAGAGCTGGACATATTGAACAGATCTAAACTGAATGCCAGACAAGTAACTATAGTAGATTTGCCTCATGGTGCGCATAATAAAAGTAACATTGCATGCAATATAACCATAGCACTATAAAAAGTTCTAAAACTTTGTAATATTCTTTACATTTTATTTATCCACCATTTCTTAAGACTTTTGATGTTTAAAGTCAGTAAACTAAAATTCTCTTATTTACATGCAGATGCTGAAAAACTGTACAGACCTAATAATTTTTACAGGCGAGAAGTGGGATCAGTAATTCCCAGTCCACCTCTGTAAGAAAAATATATTAGTAACACAAGTATCTCTTAATCTTAATAGATTACTTTATGTACAGTGCATTGTGAAAGTATTTGGCTCCCTTAAACTTTTCTACCTTTTGCCACATTTCTGGCTTCAAACATAAAGATATAAAATTCTAATTTTTTGGGGAAGAATCAACAACAAGTGGGATACAATCGTGAAGTGGAACGAAATTTATTGGATATTTTAAACGTTTTTAACAAATTAAAAACTGAAAAGTGGGGCATGCAATATTATTCGGCCCCCTTGAGTTAATACTTTATAGCACCACCTTTTGCTGCGATTACAGCTGCAAGTTGCTTGGGGTTTGTCTCTATCAGTTTTGCACATCGAGAGGCTGAAATTCTTGCCCATTCTTCCTTGCAAAACAGCTCGAGCTCAGTGAGGTTGGATGGAGGGCGTTTGTGAACAGCAGTTTTCAGCTCTTTCCACAGATTCTCGATTGGATTCAGGTCTGGACTTTGACTTGGCCATTCTAACACCTGGATACATTTATTTTTGAACCATTCCATTGTAGATTTTGCTTTATGTTTGGGATCATTGTCTTGTTGGAAGATAAATGTCCGTCCCAGTCTCAGGTCTTTTGCAGACTCCAACAGGTTTTCTTCCAGAATGGTCCTGTATTTGGCTCAGTCCATCTTCCCATCAATTTTAACCATCTTCCCTATCCCTGATGAAGAAAAGCAGGCCCAAACCATGATGCTGCCACCACCATGTTTGACAGTGGGGATGGTGTTTTGAGGATGATGGTCTGTGTTGCTTTTACGCCAAACATATAGGTTTGCATTGTGGCCAAAAAGTTTGATTTTGGTTTCATCTGACCAGAGCACCTTATTCCACATGTTTGGTGTGTCTCCCAGGTGGCTTGTGGCAAACTTCAAACGAGACTTTTTATGGATATCTTTGAGAAATGGCTTTCTTCTTGCCACTCTTCCATAAAGGCCAGATCTGTGCAGTGTACGACTGATTGTTGTCCTATGGACTGACACTCCCACCTCAGCTGTAGATTTCTGCAGTTCATCCAGAGTGATCATGGGCCTTTTGGCTGCATCTCTGATCAGTCTTCTCCTTGTTCGAGATGAAAGTTTAGAGGCACGGCCTGGTGTTGGTAGATTTGCAGTGGTCTGATACTCCTTCCATTTCAAGATGATCGCTTGCACAGTGCTCCTTGAGATGTTTAAAACTTGGGAAATCTTTTTGTATCCAAATCCGGCTTTAAACTTCACCACACCAGTATCTCAGACCTGCCTGGTGTGTTCCTTGGTCTTCATGATGCTCTCTGCACTTGAAACAGAACCCTGAGACTATCACAGAGCAGTTGCATTTATATGGAGACTTGATTACACACAGGTGGATTCTATTTATCATTACCAGTCATTTAGGACAACATTGGATCATTCAGAGATCCTCACTGAACTTCTGGAGTGAGTTTGCTGCACTGAAAGTAAAGGGGCTGAATAATATTGCACGCCCCACTTTTCAGTATTTAATTTGTTAAAAAAGTTTAAAACATCCAATAAATTTCATTCCACTTCACAATTGTGTCCCACTTGTTGTTGATTCTTCCCCAAAAAATTAGAATTTTATATCTATTTGTTTGAAGCCAGAAATATGGAAAAAAGGTTGAAAAGTTCAGGGGGGGACAAATACTTTCACAATGCACTGTATTAGTGTAGGTAAAATGTCAGTCCTAGATGATTGCCCATACTGGATACTACTACACCAATGTGTTCCTGGACCAGCATAGTTGGCCACCTGGGAATATTGAGCGATCAATAAAAAGATGCTAATCAGCATGTGATTTTGTAGCAGGTAATAAAATTCTCATACATCAGCATCCCAGATGACTGCACAGATACACAGATACAGTGGCACCTGCGAGCAACCAAAGCACCATTCTGTACCATAGACTATGACTATACAAATATGAAAAAAACAAGGAGCAACGCTAGTAAGGAATATTCCACTCTTTATACTTTCAAGATAAATAAGTATCAATTACATAAATTAGGAAATGATTACTCAAGCATATTTCCAAATATCAATATAATACCCCTACAAACCAAAGGGCATAAACACTACAATTAGCAGACTGTACTTACTTGGCGGTAAGAAAAGACACCAAGGACCACATGTGGGATAATGAGCAGTGAGGGCGAGCATTGAGGTTAGTATTGGTGTTTTTTTTTTTTTTTCTACATCTAATGCAGATTTAGTGAATTTGAATCTCGTCAGATCTGATCATCTCTAGTACTAAAATGTATTGAATCAAAAGCGACTTTTTAATATTTATTCAAAATTAGTCAAATGATAGATGGCCAACATTACTAGAATGGCACAAGCATAACTTTGAACATTGTCATAATGTTTATGATATGTAATTTGCATTGTTCATGCTTTTGGTTTGTACAAGTATTATATTGGACCAAAGACTATTTTTTAAAAACGTTTGGTAAAATGAAAGTTGCACTTTTCTTTTAGATGGTTTTGATAACTCTTCCTCATTATATTTCATTCTAAGAAATTTAATTTGTAGGATTTAATTTATATATTGCTGGATTTTTGTGATCTAAGTCATAGCTATTATTACATGTAGCAGCTTGCTAGTCACAGGGGCAAGTCTTTCCAACTTCTCTGACCTTGACTGACCAGCCTTTCTATGAACTCATAAGGAGAGACCAGTCATTCAAACAGTCAGGTTAAGAGAACGGTGGGACCTGTACCCCATGACTATTCTACTTTCCAGTTGAAGATTCAGAACAACCAAAGGATTAAACATACAGTGCAAAAAGTAAGGTATATGAAGGTTTTTTTACTTTAGCTGATGATAATCATTTAATGCATTTTAGGAACAAAGCAGCCCCATTCATCAGGTATGAACACCAATATAAGCATCAAAGAAAGTCAGGTATATATACAGTGACTTGCCAAAGTATTCACCCCCTTGGCATTTTTTTTTTCATTTTCATTTTTTGCTACCTTATAAGCTAAAATTTCAGGTTTTTTTAAGAACATACCTACAACTGTCAACATTTGTTTGTTTTTTTTTTATTGCGAAGCAAATAGCAAATAACAAAAAGAGCTGAAAACTTCATAACTACTCACCCCCCTAAAGTCAGTACTTTGTAGAGCCTCTTTTTTCAGCAATTACAGCTGTAAGTCGCTTTGGATAACTCTCTATGAGCTTTCCATATCCACTGGGATTTTTGCCCATTCCTCAAGGCAAAACTGCTCCAGCTCCTTTAAGTTCGATGGATTCCTCTGTTGAACAGCAATCTTAAAGTCTGACCACAGATTTTCAATTGGATTAAGGCCTGGGAACAGACTGAAAAAGATTTTGCTCAAGAATATCCCTGTATTTCCCACCATCCATCTTTCCCTCGACTCGGACCATTTTCCCTATCCCTGCTGCTGAAAAACATCCCAACAGCATGATGTTGCCATTACCATGTTTCACTGTGGGGATGGTGTTCTTGGGTTGATGCGGAGTGTTGATTTGGAACCAGACATAGCGTTTACTTTAGTGGCCAGAAAGTTCAATTTTGGTATCATCTGACCACAGCACCTTCCTCCATACATTTGTGGAGTCTCCCGTATGTCTTTTGGCAAACTCTAAATGAGCCTTACAATTTTTGTGTGTAAGTAAAGGCTTTTTTCTGCCCACTCTTCCATAAAGGCCATCTCTATAGAGTGTACGGGTTACTGTGGTCATATGGACAGATACTCCAGTCTCGGCCGGGGAACACTGCAGCTCCTTCAGCGTTACCTTTTGTCTCTGTGCTGCCTTTGGGATTTATTTTTATAACCCAACCCTGACTTGTACTTCTCAATAACTTTGTCTTCATAGTGTTGTTTGGTTAGTGGTGCCTCTTGCATAAACCCTTAACGACCACCAATGCACATTAAAACAGTGGTCGCTAAGGGACCTTATTCCCTCATCGCCGTTCCATAACGATGATTGGCAATAAGCCTATAGCACCCCTCCAGAGTTGGAAAATCTCTGGGGTTTCAGCTGCCGGGGGTAGCTGAGACCCTGAAGAACATGATTAGGGCCAGCTTTTCCAGTCCCCGATCACGCAACATAAAGTGTGTCTGCTACTCAAATTATTTCTCTCTCTTCTGACATGATATAATATGTCAGAGGAGAGAAAAATTATGACACCAAGCCACCCTCGGTACCTCCGCAATTCCCCAGGCCCTCCTTCTCTGTCCTCCAGTCCCCTGCCTCCTCATCATGAAGAAAAATGGGGGTCACATGTGCAGTGTGCCAGACAAGATCTGGCAGCTGGCACCCTGCAACAGCAGGGATTTTTCCTATTGGTTTCTGACTTTTGATCACTGTGATAGACCCTTTCACAGTGATCAAAGCCCAATTAGTAAATCATCTGCCCCTGTGTAATTCCCTTAGTCAGGTTAAATTGTTTTTATTTTACAATTTTTATTCTTTCATTCTTTGCCATTATGGTTAGGGTTAGGGCTGGACTTAGAGTTAGGGTTGGGCTTAACATAAGGATTAGGCATAGGGTAAGGGATTATGGTTAGGGTTGGGCTTAGGGCTTTTTCAAAGGTTAAAAAAAATTATGACGATATATACATATTGCCCGCCACACATGGGCAATCTCCGCATGTTTTTTTTTTGTGTGTCTAACATCTGTGAAACATGTGGGGTGGGGACTCGAGCATGTTGCTCCAGCACCCGCTATGCTTGTTGCGTACCCGAGCACCCGATGCAAACTTGAGAAGCGAGCACTTGCGCTCAACATTAATGATGACATATTCAATATGATGACCTAATGTTATCAAATTCTATGTACTACCTTTGGGTTCAAAATGCTCACTATACCCCTGATAAAATCCTTGATTGGTGTAATTTCCAAAATGTGGTCAGTTATGTGGAGTTTCTGCTGTTTAGGCACCTTAGGGGCCCTGCAAATGTGACATGTTGCCCGCAATCTATATCAGCCAAATTGTGATCCAAAATTCAAATGTTTCTCCTTCTGTTCTGAGCCCTTCTGTTTGTCCTAACAGAACATTTCGATCACATGAGGGGTATCGCTGCGCTCAAAATAAAGTGGGTAACAAACTCTGGGGTCCACTTTTTGGTGATATCTCTTTCAAATGGGAAAAAATTGGGGTTGAAGCAATATTTTAAAGGTAAAATTTAAGTGTATTTTTTTTTTCATTCCTCTTTGCATTAATTCCTGTGTAATACGTGAAAGGTTACACAATTTCCTGACAACAGTTTTGAAGAATTTGAGGGGTGTGGTTTTTAAAATGGTATTACTTTTTGGGGAGTTTCCAATAAATAGGCCCCTCAAGGTATATTGAAATCTGAATAGGTCCCTAAAGAAAAAGGTTTTGTAAATTTGTTGAAAAAATTAGAAATTGCTGCTAAACTTTTACCCCTCTAACATCCTAACAAAATAAAATAACATTTGAAAAATGATGCAGATGTAACGTAGACATATGGAAAATGTTATTTATTAATTATTTTGTACAGCATGACTAACTGGTTTAAGGACATAAAGACTGAAAATTTGAAAAATAAATGTCAAAATTTTTGCCAAAATTGTGATATTTTCACAAATAAATGCAAGTCATATTGAACAAACAGTCTCAGAATCACTGGGATCCATTGAAGCATTCCAGAGTTATTACTACATAAAGTAACACTGGTCAGATTTCAAAAATTTGGCCATGTCATTAATGTCAAAATTAGCTTGATCACTAAAGGGTTAATGATATTTCAACTTCTGTGGCCTTTCAGAAAAGGTGTGTATATACTGACAGACTATGTGACACTTAGATTGCACACAGGTGGACTTCCTTTCAGTAAGTATGTGACTTTTGAAGGTAAATGCACCAGAAATTTTTAGGGGCTTCATGGCAAAAGGGGTGAATACATATGCCCATGGCAATTTTTAGTCATTTGATTCCATAAATTTAATTTATGCCTATATTTTTTTCATTTCACTTCACTAACTTAGACTATTTATTCCTGATTAGAGATGGGCGAACCGAACAGTAAAGTTCGGCATCTGTACTGAACACCTAGTGTTTGGGCATGGATCCCGAACATGGACTTTCTTAGGAAGTCTGTGTTATTGTTTGGGTTCGGATGTTCCCCATGCTGCCATCTGCATGACAGTGGGGAAAACGGGCTTTGAATGGCGGTTAAATAGTTACCGCAGCTCAGAGTGCTGCGGGATCATGCTGTCAGCTGTCACTGTGATCCTCGGTAAAAAGCTTATTGCGGGTCACAGGCGTAGACTGATGAGAGTACTACTACTCCCATCAGCCTACGCCTGCTGTCATTGTTAACAGTGAGCACAAGCAGGAGAAGTAGTCTCTCATCAGCTGGCGCCTGTGCTACAATGAAAAAAAAAACTGTTTAAATTAATAAGTAAATATTGAAATAAAAAAAACACAATTATACTCACCTACACCTAATCCTCAATGCCCATATCACCTGTAAAAAATAAAAAATAATAAATCTTTATAATCCTCACCTATATGCCATTATCCACACTGTCCCACGGTGATTGCATCACTTGTAGAACAGTCACACTGAGAGATGTGACAGCTCTACCCAGCAGCCGGTGGTACACTGAGAGGAGCATGATCGCTCTCGCAGTGTGTAGCAATAAGCTGCCGGAAGTTCACTGATGAGTTCTGGTGATCGCACTTATGGCACTGCCTTGTGAGAAAGTTCTCACGCAGTGCTGGTGCCATAAGTGAGATCACAGGGGTTCATCAGCTGATAAATTCCAGTGAACTCTTTGGTGGCAGCTCAGCGCTACATACTGCCTGTGTCAGTGTGTAGCCAGCTATCTTGTAGGGCAGCCACATCAGTGACTGCTGATGTCACTGCTCTACAACTGATCCAGATCTTCGTTGGACATTGTGGATTATTTCATCATGTTGGATAGGTGAGGGATATGGTTGTTTTTATTTTTGTTTTTTTAAAGGGGGCATTGGCTTCAGTGGACTGGGCGTTAGGTAAGTATAATTGTTTTTGGTAAATTTAGAATCAATAAAAGAGTCTGTGTCATTATTTCAAATAAGTACTTTATTCAGGGTGTTTGTTTTTTCTTTAACAATTTGACTATGGGGTTAGTAATGGGGCTGTCTTATAGATGCCTCTCCATTACTAACTTGAGCTTCATGTCAGCTGCCTATACAAGGCTGACATGAACCCCAACTCTATTACTCCACTTGCCACCACATCAGGGCAAGTGGGAAAAGTGAGGCTAAGCACCAGATTTGGCGCATGTTATTGATGGGCCATTTCTGGGGTGGTTGAGCTGATGTTATTAGCCTCGGAGGGGGCCAGTATGCATGGCCCCTTTCTATGCTATTAAGATCAACCCTATAAAAATAAATTTCCTATTTAAGTGATTTCCTGATTGAGAATCGGTGTGGCAGTAATCAGGTCTGTGTGTGGCTAGGGAAATTAAACTCAGCTTCCCAAAGATGTGATAAACCACAGTTAATTCATGTTTTAAGGTGGGGAGGCAGTCACTTTTTTTACACAGGGCCCTGTAGGTTTGGATTTCTTTTTCCATTGATATTAAAGATTTTCATTTAAAAACTGCATTTTGTGTTTACTTGTGTTATATTTATCAAATATTTACATTTGTTTTGTGATCTGAAACATTAAAGTGTGACAAACATGAAAAAAGAATAAGAAATCAGGAAGGGAGCAAACACTTTTTCATACCACTGTACTTTGGCATGCTAACATGATCTGTTGCTAGCAGCTCCCTTTGCAATTGCCAACCATTAACATCCCAAATGTGCTTAAATTGAAGACAGGTGAAGAGAAGCTACAGACCATGGTATCATGATATCATGATTAGACCATGCAGGTTGTTCACAGTAGCACAAAAGCAGCATGTAGCCTTACGTTTTTGTGTTGAAAAATGGCTCCTGAGACACTTTGAAGAAATGGCCATACCACTCGATCCATTCTGTATTGCAAGCGATATTGGACGTCAAATACCAAGACTAAGGAATACCTTTCAAAGGCATTTGCATGACTTTAGACTATGAGTCGACATGCAGCAACAGGTGTTCCATTGACCTCAAGCCACCACTCTCAAACACCATCACGGTGCTGAACAAGATGTCAATGGAGGATGGAATAGAGTTCTATGAAACTTGCTTTTGTCTTGTATGCAACGATTGCCGGAGATTGTTCTGAAGATCACGTGGACAATGACTAGGAAATTACATAAATGCTATAACTATACTGTAAATTGCATAATATAAAAATGATTAAAAGAACAGATAGTTCAACATGGTTTTAAGGTATATTATAGAAATATTATCCAGACTAGGCAGACTACAAAAATTATTAGGAATCAACAGTAAAACCGTTTTTTATATTGATGCCGTAAATATGTAAATGTGAAAATTAAATAAACAATGATGAAATACACTGATAATGCTGTATAATATGTTATTATATCAGTTTGTATATCAGTTTGTTGATTTCATTCAGTTCTTTTGGAGTTAGTGAGTGTAAATTGTAGATTGAAAACGTATCTCTTTTTTTAAGGATCTCAAAACGATAGTTTGTCTTTTGGGATTATAATTATCAGGTAATAGTAATCAGATTGGAATCATCTCTATAGAATTTCCAACTGTGTTCTTAACACAGAGAAGCTGGTAACTGGTTTTGATATTATGTCTGTGTTTATTAATAAAATGGTAAGGTAGTTCTTCCCACATAAATCTAGGGACATTTACATTCTATGACATATATTACATATGATGACTGACAAGTCAAATTAACGAAGTGGTAAGGTATTTTTTCCATATAAGTCTAAGGAAATTTACATTCTATGACATATGTTACATATGATGAGTGACAAATCAAATTCTGTGTAATACGAAACAGTTCTTTAGTAGTGATGAGCGAACCTGCTCGCCACTGCTCGGTACTCGCCCCAGCATCGCTGTGCTTGACAAGCTCGCGAGTATTTCCGGGTTGCTTGGGCGAGACCTCGGGTCCTCTCCCTGCATGTTTGGCGCTCTTTAGAGAGCCAATGAACATGCAGGGATTGCCTGCCATGCACTGTAATGCCGTAGCCATGTTAGTTGTGGGATTACAGTGATTGGCTGGCAGCACAGCATCATCAAGTATATATAAGACCTGGCACCACTAGGCTCATCACAGTCTACCCCAGAAACAGACAGAGTAGGGAGAGGTGCTGCTGAAACAGGGAGAGATTTGTATGTGGCAGACTGCAGTGCATATAGTGCAAGAGGGTCCAATCAACGTCCTGTCTGCTGTTGCTGTAATCATTACAGATATTTGTAGACATAGCCCCAGATATCAAGGGCCAGGGCAAATTTATTATTATCTTAATCCTGCTTATTTGCTTAAAAAGCAATCCAGAGTGCAACATTTTTTCTGCTCCATTTGCTTGTTAGCACTGCAGAATACAGCCAGATCTGTTTCATATTTCGGCGATAAAAGTCCAGAAATTTGAACTGAATGTGAAAAATATTGGCCTCCTTTTCCATTCTGTTGCAGTGTGTCGGTCAAGCTATTCACATTAGGTGACTGTGAAGAATAGTATTAGTAAATTACAGGCCTGATATTTTAAACCGTGGTTCTCTGTCAAACATAACATCTATAACAGTGTTCCAAAATAAGCCATTTCTTCCATTTTCATTTCGTTGAAGAGTGTCGGTCAAGCTATTCACACTAGGTCTCTGCATAGAATAGTATTAGTAAATTACAGGTCTGCTATTTAAAACCGTGGTTCTCTGTCAGACACATCACCTATAAGAGTGTTAAAAAATCAGCCTTTTTTTCCATTTTCATTTCGTTGCAGTGTGTCGGTCAAGCTATTCACAAAAGGTCTCTGCGTAGAATAATATTAGTAAATTACATGACTGCTATTTAAAACCGTGGTTCTCTGTGAGACATATCACCTCTAAGAGTGTTCCAAAATCAGCCATCTCTTTCATTTTCATTTCATTGAAGTGTGTCGTCAAGCTATTCACACTAGGTCTCTGTGTAGAATAATATTAGTAAATTACAGGACTGCTATTGAAAACCGTGGTTCTCTGTCAGTCATATTACCTATAAGAGTGTACAAAAATCAGCCATTTTTTCCATTTTCATTTCGTTGCAGTCTGTGGGTCAAGCTATTCACACTAGGTGTCTGTGAAGAATAGTATTAGTAAATTACATGACTGTTATTTAAAACCGTGGTTCTCTGTCACACATATCACCTATAAGAGTGTTCCGAAATCAGCCATCTCTTCCATTTTCACTTCATTGAACTGTGTCGGTCAAGCTATTCACACTAGGTGTCTGTGAAGAATAGTATTAGTAAATTACAGGCCTACTATTTAAAACCGTGGTTCTCTGTCAGACATATCACCTTTAAGAATGTTCCAAAATCAGCCATTTCTTAATTTTTCATTTCGTTGCAGTGTGTCAGTCAAGCTATTCACACTAGGTGTCTGTTTAGAATAATATTAGTAAATTACAGGCCAGATATTTAAAACTATGGTTCTCTATCAGACATAGCACATATAAGAGTGTTCCAAAATCAGCCATTTCTTCCATTTTCGTTTCGCTACAGTGTGTCGGTCAAGCTATTCACACTAGGTGTCTGAAGAATAGTATTAGTAAATTACAGGCCTGCTATTTAAAACCGTGGCTCTCTGTCAGACACATCACCTATAAGAGTGTTCCAAAATCAGCCATTTCATCTATTTTCACTACATTGAAGTGTGTCGGTCAAGCTATGCACACTTGGTGTCTGTGAAAAATAGTATTAGTAAATTACAGGCCTGCTATTTAAAACCGTGGTTCTCTGTCAGACATATCATCTATAAGAGTGTTCCAAAACCAGCCATTTCTTCCATTTTCATTTCTTTGCAGTGTGTCGGTATAACTATTCACACTTGGTCACTGTGTAGAATAATATTTAGTAAATTACAGGCCTGATATTTAAAACCATGGCTCTCTGTCAGACATATCACATATAAGAGTGTTCCAAAATCAGCCATTTCTTCCATTTTCCTTTCGTTGAAGTGGGTCGGTCAAGCTATTCACACTAGGTGAATGTGAAGAATAGTATTAGTAAATTACAGGTCTGCTATTTAAAACCGTGGTTCTCTGTCAGACACATCACCTATAAGAGTGTTAAAAAATCAGCCTTTTTTTCCATTTTCATTTTGTTGCAGTGTGTCAGTATAGCTATTCACAATAGGTCTCTGTGTAGAATAATATTAGTAAATTACATGACTGCTATTTAAAACCGTGTTTCTCTGTGAGACATATCACCTATAAGAATGTTCCAAAATCAGCCATCTCTTCCATTTTCATTTCATTGAAGTGTGTCGGTCAAGCTATTCACACTAGGCGTCTGTTTAGAATAATATTAGTAAATTACAGGCCTGATATTTAAAACTGTGGTTCTCTATCAGACATATCACATATAAGAGTGTTCCAAAATCAGCCATTTCTTCCATTTTCATTTCGCTACAGTGTGTCGGTCAAGCTATTCACACTAGGTGTCTGAAGAATAGTATTAGTAAATTACAGGCATGCTATTTAAAACCGTGGCTCTCTGTCAGACACATCACCTATAAGAGTGTTCCAGAATCAGCCATTTCTTACATTTTCATTTCGTTGCAGTGTGTCGGTCAAGTTAGTCACACTAGGTCTCTGTATAGAAAAATATTAGTAAATTACAGGCCTGCTATTTAAAACTGTGGTTCTCTGTCAGACATATCAGCTATAAGAGTGTTCCAAAATCAGCCATTTCATCCATTTTCATTTTGTTACTATGTGTCAGTCAAGCTATTCATACTAGGTGTCTGTGTAGAATAATATTAGTAAATTAGAGGCCTGCTATTTAAAACTGTGGTTCTCTGTCAGACATATCACCTAAAAGAGTGTTATAAAATCAGCCATTTCTTCCATTTTCATTTCGTTGCAGTGTGTCTGTCAAGCTATTCATGCTAGGTGTCTGTGAAGAATAATATAAGTCAATTACAGGCCTGTTATTTAAAACCGTGGTTCTCTGTCAGACATATCACCTATAAGAGTGTTCCAAAATCAGCCATTTCTTCCATTTTCATTTCGCTACAGTGTGTCGTTCAAGCTATTCACACTAGGTGACTGAAGAATAGTATTAGTAAATTACAGGCATGCTATCTAAAACCGTGGCTCTCTGCAGACACATCACCTATAAGAGTGTTCCAAAATCAGCCATTTCTTACATTTTCATTTCGTTGCAGTGTGTCGGTCAAGTTAGTCACACTAGGTCTCTGTATAGAAAAATATTAGTAAATTACAGGCCTGCTATTTAAAACTGTGGTTCTCTGTCAGACATATCAGCTATAAGAGTGTTCCAAAATCAGCCATTTCATCCATTTTCATTTTGTTACTATGTGTCGGTCAAGCTATTCATACTAGGTGTCTGTGTAGAATAATATTAGTAAATTAGAGGCCTGCTATTTAAAACTGTGTTTCTCTGTAAGACATATCACCTAAAAGAGTGTTATAAAATCAGCCATTTCTTCCATTTTCATTTCGTTGCAGTGTGTCTGTCAAGCTATTCATGCTAGGTGTCTGTGAAGAATAATATAAGTCAATTACAGGCCTGTTATTTTAAACCGTGGTTCTCTATCAGACATATCACCCATAAAAGTGTTCCAAATTCAGCCATTTCTTGCCTTTTAATTTTGTTGAAGTGTGTCGGTCAAGCTATTCACATTAGGTCTCTATGTAGAATAATATTAGTAAATTACAGGACTGTTATTTAAAACCATGGTTCTCTGTCAGACATATCACCCATAAGAGTGTTCCAAAATCAGCCTTTCTTCCATCTTCATTTCGCTACAATGTGTCGATCAAGCTGTTCACACTAGGTGTCTGTGAAGAATAGTATTACTAAATTACAGGGCTGCTATTTAATAGCGCGGTTCTCCGTCAGACATATCACCTATAAAAGTGTTCCAAATTCAGCTATTTCTTACCTTTTCATTTTGTTGCAGTGTGTCGGTCAAGCTATTCATACTAGGTGTCTGTGAAGAATAATATTAGTAAATTACAGGCCTGCTATTTAAAACCGTGGTTCTCCGTCAGACATATCACCTATAAAATTGTTCCAAATTCAGCCATTTCTTGCCTTTTCATTTCGTTGCAGTGTGTCAGTCAAGCGATTCACACAAGGTGTCTGTGAAGAATAGTATTAGTAAATTACAGGCCTGCTATTTAAAACAGTGGTTCTCTGTCAGACATATTAACTATAAGAGTGGTCCAAAATCAGCCATTTCTTCCATTTTCATTTAGTTGCAGTGTGTCGGTCAAGCTATTCACACTATGTCTCTGTGTAGAATAATATTAGTAAATTACAGGCCTGCTATTTAAAATCATGGCTCTCTGTCAGATGAATCACATATAGCTGTGTTTCAAAATCAGCCATATCTCTTGAACGTGGAAATTATTGTCCTCCTTTAAAATGGGCAATGTGCGTGGCAAGGGATGGGGAAGTGGACGTGATGGTGATGGTGCATGCAGAGGCCGAGGACGTGGCCGTGGGCAAGCTGAAATTGTGTCACAACAACCACCCACATCTTGTCGCTCGACCTTCCTGTCTAGAGTTGAGCCACCCCCGTAGTGTTCGGGTTTGGTTCGTCGAACACCAGTGTGTTCGCCGAACTGTTCGTCGAACTGTTCATCGAACACCGTTAAAACCAATGGCAGGCAAACAAAAACACATAGAAACACATAGAAAACACCTTCAAATGTGTCCAAAAGCTGACAAACTGCTCAGAAGACACAACTAACACATGGAAAAGTGACAAGTACATATAGCCATGCGAAAAGAAAAGAGGTGGAGGAGTAAAAGGAGGGGGAACACAGATATAGGCATGTCATGCCCTTCTAAAATCAAGAAAGGCTGGAGTAAAAATCTAAAATCAGCCTACCAACACCCAGACGTCGTGACAAGAAAATTAAAAAAAGAAATATCTTTAGGTAGAATGGCGGTTCCATTCAGAACACTTTCTTTACAAGACGTAGTGGTATCCCCGTTGGGAGTTGTGCCAAAAACGGAACCCAATACATTCGGACTAATCTACCATTTGTCATATCCAAGGGGCAGGTCAGTAAACGATAACATCGACGTGGAACCAAGTACAGTAGTATATACTGTACATCCTTTGACAAGGCAATCAGGCTTGTCAAGAAGTTGGGAAGGGTCACCCAAATGGCTAAAACAGACATTCCGGTTACTTACTACCTGTGCCTCCAAATAGTGTCCACCTATTGGGCTGCTTCTAGGAAGGAGTATACTATATAGATCGCTGTTTGCCCATGGGGTGGTCCAGATCCTGCTCACTATTTGAGGCGTTTAGTTGCTTCCTCGAATGGGTTGTAATGGACGTTTCTAAGGGGGCACATATTATCCATTACCTCGACAACTTCTTATGCCTGGGCCCAAAAGATTCACCACAGTGTGAATACACGCGGTAGTCCACCTGTGAGAAGGAGAGAGCTGGAGGGAGAGTGGACACCACAGAGCCGAGGGGTTAGATGGAGAACGGAAGAAGGAAAGAGGGCGAGGGAGGTAAGGGAGTACAGTGGAAGGCAGACCTGGGCTCCCCCACATTCCTGCTGGGCGGGGAACAGCAATGGGAAGAAAAGCCGCTTGCGCATCTCTTTGAGGTTACGGTCACAAGTGGGCAGAGAGACTACGCTGGAGTGCGAAGCCGACGCGGCCAGTACATTCCTTCCCGTGCGACCTTCGTGTCGCCGGGTTTGTGCAAGAGCCGCGATGGACCCTGATGGCCAGCCCCCCTCTCCCAATACTGGTGCCTTTCCGCTGCTGGGTCGAGCCCCCCCTGCAGTGGGGGGGATGTAACATCTGCAGAAGAAAGACCATCTTCCAGCCAAACTAAGATGTCTACTTCTTTTCGTGGACAATGTGATACGATCCCTTTCTTACGGACACGCCCATCGCTACAAATTCCAGATGAGGCACAAAAACAGCAGGTGCTTCAATGGATATCAAGTGCTCCTTCAAGTGGGCTCTCCTCCACCTCAACTTCAACATCACAAATACTCCAGTCCCCAGAGTTGTCACCCCAATCGCACTTGCTTCCTCACAGCTCCCAAGTCTCCAGCTGCCCGTCTGAGTACGGGGTAACACAGATGGTTGAGTCTGCAGAGCTGTTTACTCATACTATAGCCTGGGAAATGGATGTCTGCTCCAGAGCTTCTGTTAATCCAGACGAGGAAATGATCTGCACTGATGCCAAGAATCTTTATGAGTCGGATCCAGGACCAGATGAAGAAGGTTCTGAGCATAATGTAGACCCTCATTCCCAAACTGTAACTCCTGTTGGTGGAGACAATGATGAAGATGATGATGAGACTCAAATACCTGAATGGAGCGACAACTTGACTTTTCGGTAAGGGCAGGAAGAGGTTGGCTCTGAGGACGACGGGTGTGAGAACACACAGGGTGATGATGACGAGATTGGAGATCCCACTTACTGTCAACCCACAGTCAGCCAGTCGATGAAGTCAGCAGAGGAGGTGGAGGAGGATGCTATTGACGACGAGGTTAGGCTGCACCTTCCTGGACATAGACGGAGTACTGGAAGCATGTCAACAACTGCATCCTCAACCACAACTCTGCCTCTGACCACAAGTCGTGGTGGCTCTTCAGGTCGCATGGGCTCTAAGCCTTGCATAGCCTGGCCGTTTTTTCAGAATTATAAGGATGACCCTACTCATGTTATTTGTAATATATATCACCAAAAGCTAAGTAGAGGCCAAAAAATCCATAGTTTGAGTACTTCATGCATGAACCGTCACATGGATATGAAGCATAAGTTGCAGTGGGAAGCTCACTGTGCTACAATGCGGCCTTGCCGGCCGGGCCAACCACCGTATGCCCCATCTTGTGCATCCGCGGCCTCTTCATCCTCTGTGACTGGGGGTCAGCAGTCATACATGTTTTTGGACGCAGACCTGCCACCTCTTTACCCGCAACAGCCAGTGTGATTGGCAGGTCATCATTTCATTTGGAAGTGGAAACACCAGCTGGTGTTGAGCGCTGTCCGACATCAAGAGCACCACCTTTGGATCAAGGCAACCTAACTTTTCCGCCTTGCATTTTCCTCACAGACCGGCAGTTTGCCGGGGACACCCTACTCAACCCCGTCTAAGCACAACAGCCAGCCCTCGGTCCCTCAGATGTGGACAAGTAAAAGACCATTTCCTCCAAGCCATAACAAAGCTAAGAGGTTGAATTTCACCATCTGCAAGCTGCTGGCTACAGAAATACTGCCTTTCTGCCTGGTGGACACAGAGGATTTTCGAGACCTTATGTCCGTCGCAGTACCCCAGTACCAGATGCCCAGTCGGCACTACTTCTCAAAGAAAGGTGTGCCTGCGCTACACCAGCATGTCGCACACAACATCACCGCTTCTTTGAGAAACTATGTGTGTGACAGGGTGCATTTCACCACAGACACTTGGATGAGTAGGCATGGACAGGGGCGTTACATGTCGCTGACTGAGCACTGGCTAACCATGGTGACAGCAGGACAAGGGGCTGCTGTCCAAGTCTTGCCGTCCCCACGAGTTGTGCGTCAATCCTCTTTATCTAGAAGTTCCTCCACTGCTTCTGCCTCCTCAACCTCCTCTCGGTCCTCCACCTGCACCCAAAGCCTGTCTGGTAATGCCACCCACTTTCTCACTGCTCAGAAGGAATCCTGCACACCTCTTTACTATGCTGGCAGCAGGGCTCAATGGCATCAGGCGGTGTTTACTTTGAAATGTCTGGAAATGTGAGTCACACAGCTGAGCAGTTGTGGTCAGCTCTGGAGACCCAGTTTCATGAATGGTTGTCTCCACTGGACCTGCAACCAGGGAAAGCCGTGTGCGACAATGCTGAAAACCTGGGTGCGGCCCTTCACCGGGGCAATGTCACACACGTGCCTTGTATGGCTCACGTGTTGAACCTGGTTGTTCAGCAATTTTTAGCCCACTATCCTGGACTAGATGGCCTTCTGCAGAGGGCACGGTCGCTGTGTGCTCACTTCCGCCTTTCGCATCCCGCAGCTCAATGACATACATCTCTACAGAAGTCGTTGGGCCTGCCAGTTCACCGACTGAAATGCGATGTGCCGACACGGTGGAATTCAACTCTGCACTGTGACAGCACCGACAAGCCCTGGTGCAATACGTTCTGATGTATAACCTGGGCCAATGAGATCCAGAGGTGGGGCAAATCACTCTGCAGGAGTGGTCTCAGATCAGGGACCTATGCACCCTTCTGCACAGTTTTGAAATGGCGACAAAGATGTTTAGTGCTGATGATGCCATTATCAGCGTGACTATTCCGGTGATTTACATGCTGGAGCACACGTTAAACAGAATTCGGAGTCAGGTGGTGGGACAAGAGGAGGTGGAGGAAGTAGAGGAGGAGTCGCATGGCGAAGGGATAACATCTCCAAGGTCCAGACGGTCGGCAGCACCAAGGAGGCAGGCATGGGAGGGTGGGGGAGATGATTAACCAGGGCGCATGGTAGCAGCCAAACTGTTGAGAAAGGTGCAGGAGCCGAGGAAGAAGTGGAGGATGAACTGGCGATGGGCATGGAAGACTCATCAGATGAGGAGACCTTGATCACATTTCTGTTGTGCGAGGTTGGGGGGAGAGGGCAGAGGAAGGAAGCATGATTCTTACCTCGCTACCAGCACAACAAGGACTTGGTCCTCCTGGATGCGCAAGACACATGAGTGCCTTCTTGCTGCAGTACCTGCAACATGACTCTCGGATTGTCAGAATTCGAAGTAATCCCGACTACTGGGTTGCCACACTCTTAGATCCCCGGTACAAAAGTAAATTTGCCTAAATAATTCCTGCCATAGAAAGGTATTCACGTATGCAGGAGTATCAGCAGAGGCTGTTGCAGAATCTTACATGTGCTTTTCCACAAAACACCAGTGGTGCACGTAGTGAATCTCACAGTTCTAACTTGCCAACCGTGGGACTGTCGAGTCTTCATCACTCAAACCGTAACAGTAACACAGTATCTGCTGGTAACAGCAATTTTGTGGAATCGTTTCACCACTTTTTTAGACCATCCTTTGCAAAGCCACAGGAGACAAGAAGTCTGACACATAGTCAACGCCTAGAGAGGATGGTACAGGAGTATCTCCAATTGAACATCGAAGCCATGACTGTGTCACTGGACCCTTGCTCATTTTGGGCTTCCAATCTGGAAAAATGTCCGGAGCTTGCCACTCACGCCTTGGAGATCTTGTCATGCTCTGCAGCCAGCGTTCTCTCTGAATGTGTGTTCAGCGCTGCTGGTGGTGTGCTGACAGATAAGCGCACGCTGCTGTCCACTGAGAATGTAGACAGACTCACGTTCATAAAGATGAGCAAATTATGGATCCGCAAGGACTTTTCTACCCCTGTGTCATCTTGGGGAGACTAAAAGCTTGAGAATTTGGTAAAATCACCTCACCAACCGTTTTAAGCAACTCTGGGGCAAATGATGCCACTTAAATGGTGTCTGTGCCACAATTTTTGGAAAAAATGGAGACTCTTTTTGGAGTCCCCTTGCTGTGTTTTATGTGGCATCATCAATTCCAGGTTTGTTGGGTCGCCCCCCCCCCTTTTAACCGTAAGAAACTACATACACTATGGCTTGGGGTAACACAGATGGTTGAGTCTGAAGAGCTGTTTACTCAGAGGTCTGCTCCAAAGCTTCAGTGTCTGCTAGTCAGTGTAGTAGCCCAGCTCTGAAGCAAGCTACACCGCCTGTGTATCTAATAAGAATTTTTAACTGCATCTAGCCTAGGCAATACTTTGGGCGCAGTAGCCAAGCTGTGAAGCAAGCTGCACCGCTTGTGTATCTAATAAGAATTTTTAACTGCATCTAGCCTAGGCAGACTGTGGGGACCCCCAACCAAACCCAGACGCTCAGCCCCCCTACCGCCCCCCTTTCCTTGACAATACAATAATGTAGCTCTTACACCTGGATAGGTGAGGATTGGTCACAGCTTTATTAACTCTTTATACTCATTCCATTAACAAGGCATTTTATTTCTAAAATAATTCAGCTTGTTGCAGCATTCCCTGTGTCTCCACACCGGCAAGTTGGCCAACAAGTGTAACTCTCCAACAAGTCCTTTCTATTTCCAGGCCACGGAGGATCCTGCGTACTCGTATGCAGGACTCTGACCCCCATCCATAACTCTTAACGCTTGTTCCACTCCGTCCTGGAGTCCTGACAGGAATATATCCAGTCCAATATCCATTAAGTGAACACTGTCAGGCTGTATGAGGCCTGCTTTATCTCCTTCCAGTTGTCGGTGTCGTATCACTACACCACCTCTGTCTCTTCTAAATTTTGCCATCCGAATATTTATTACCCGCCTTGTCCGTTCGATGGCCGTGATGTCTCGCGCACCTTGCCATACCGCTATTGGCACAATCTCTGACCATACTATAGTTAGTTTTGTGAAAAATTCTCTGAAGTGCTCAGTGTCTAGTTTCATTATTGCCATTAGTTATGCGCTCTTGTGATGACCTAGGTCGTTTCCCCCGGCCTGTATAACTAAGATGACCGGACCACTTGCCTCTCTCCCTACCATGATTACCTCCATTAGTACCTGTGGCCATTGCAGGCCTCTAATACCTCTCCAGTTGAAATATGTGTTATGAAACTCTAATTTCCTCCCGCATGGGCGGATTTTCACCCTTTTTTCTGCCCAATATATATATACGAGTGGCCTATCACCCACACTGTTGGCTTAGCGTCACCTGTAAAAGGACCAAACCACGTTAGGATAACAAGTCCAGTCATATGTATCTCGCCAAACACGTGGATCACCATCTCCCTATCCTCTGAACTTCCGTTTCTGACAGTCCTGCTCTTGCTGCTTCCGTGGCCGCGCCTATGCGAAATGAGTGTGTCCCGTAATCTTTGGGGTGGTTCCCTGCCGATGTTAGGCATTTATTAAATATAGCTTGGAACTGGCATCTTGATAATGGCGTTCCATCAATGTGTGATAGGAAGAAATTACTTTGTGATCTGATGGTTATATATGTTTTTACTATTGTTACCCGACTCAGTGTACCGTTTGTGGGTTGTAGAAGTACCCAAGTGCCCCTGCCCGCTGGAACCGTTTTCGATTTGCGTATGCGTAGACATATTGCATTATTGGCTATGACTACGTCCTGGTGTAATAAGCCTCCACTGTTGGTAATTTTGGATTGAGGGACTAATTCACTTATGCATAGTGCCCCGAAGAAGGCGATCGCAAATGCAGCAGACAGTAGTGTTGCTTCAAATTGTGAGTGTCATGTTAATGGTGTTAGGGATATGATGTAAGAAATCAGTTTTAGTGACACGGGACGGGACGTCTACACTCCTGACTTGGCTGACCCCTTTTCCACCCTTTTATGGATTGTCTGATGATGAATCTCTTTGTCACATCTCCCCAATTCAGTAGTTGGAAGTGAAATGCTACTCCGGTCAGACACCGCTGCGCTGACGCCCATGATATGCCCCTCATCATTAGCTGGTGGAGAAATTCTATGGTGACTTGTAATCTGGCTTGTTCACATTGGTCAACCCATCTGCCTGCTACTAGTCGTGTCCACTCTTCCCATGCCTTACCGTATGCTTGCCACGTCGACGGGGCAACTGACGCTCTGATTAATGGCATCAACTATTCGCCACTAGATCCCATAGGGAGGGTGGGCAACTGATGCCCGATGGGTGGGCGTTGGGGAGGATCTCTGTGAAAATCTGCCAATTGAATTGTGATAAAGTGTTAGTAGCAGCGTTAGACCCCTCAGCATCGAGGCTAGCGCGGACCCATACATTGTGTTTTAGGTGCAGGAATGCTAGCCGGCGTAGTAGGCCTAGCACTGGGAGAGACGATGATGCCATCATATTAATGCAGTGCGCTAGGCAGGTGTTTTTTGTTATGAAGCGTATGTTTTTGTTAGCCAGGAGTGCGCCCCAAATTTCTATTGCTACCACTATTGGGAAGAGTTCCAGGAGTGTCTGTTTTTTGTCAGCACTTGCTCTGCCCAATACGGAGGCCATAAGCTTGTGCACCATTGGTTATTTAGTATCTCTTCATATCCGTACAGATGGGCTACTACAATGAGTAACAGACACTGCTACTGGCCCAAAAGTATTTACTGGGCTAGATGCAGTAAAAATTGTTATTAAATACAAAGGTGGTGTAGCTTGGTACAGATGGGCTACTACAATGAGTAACAGACACTGCTACTATGCCCAAAAGGTTTTACTTGGCTAGATGCAGTAAAAAATTGTTATTAAATACAAAGGTGGTGTAGCTTGGTACAGATGGGCTACTACAATGAGTAACAGACACTGCTACAGGCCCAAAAGTTTTACTGGGCTAGATGCAGTAAAAAATTGTTATTAAATACAAAGGTGGTGTAGCTTGGTACAGATGGGCTACTACAATGAGTAACAGACACTGCTACTATGCCCAAAAGGTTTTACTTGGCTAGATGCAGTAAAAAATTGTTATTAAATACTTACGTGGTGTAGCTTGGTACAGATGGGCTACTACAATGAGTAACAGACACTGCTACAGGCCTAAAAGGTTTTACTTAGCTAGATGCAGTAAAAAAATTGTTATTAAATCCAAAGGTTGTGTAGCGTGGTACAGATGGGCTACTACAATGAGTAACAGACACTGCTACTATGCCCAAAAGTTTTTACTGGGCTAGATGCAGCTAAAGATTGTTATTAAATACAAAGGTGGTGTAGATTGGTACAGATGGGCTACTACAATGAGTGACAGACACTGCTACAGGCCCAAAAGTATTTACTGGGCTAGATGCAGTAAAAAATTGTTATTAAATACAAAGGTGGTGTAGCTTGGTACAGATAGGCTACTAAAATGAGTAACAGAATCTGCTACAGGCCCAAAAGATTTTACTTGGCTAGATGCATGAAAACATTATTATTAAATACAAAGGTGGTGTAGCTTGGTTCAGATGGGCTACTACAATGAGTAACAGACACTGATTCAGGCCCAAAAGTATTTACTGGGCTAGATGCAGCTAAAAATTGTTATTGAATACAAAGGTGGTGTAGCTTGGTACAGATGGGCTACTACAATGAGTGACAGACACTGCTACAGGCCCAAAAGTATTTACTGGGCTAGATGCAGTAAAAAATTGTTATTAAATACAAAGGTGGTGTAGCTTGGTACAGATGTGCTACTCCAATTAGTAACAGACACTGCTACTATGCCCAAAATGTTTTACTTGGCTAGGTGCAGTAAAAAATTTGTATTAGATACACAGTTGGTGTAGCTTGCAACACAGATAGGCTACTCCACTGACTAACACACACTGCTAGAGGCCCAAAAGGATTGGCTGAGCTATATTTAGCCAAATGCTGTGAAAAACACTTGCACAGGACTGGCACAGACCTGCCTGGCAAAAAGTGTTAGGAACTGCTGTAACCTAGCCCTCAAAAGGGCTGCAATTACAACTAGTCCCTACTCCCTAAACCTATCTGTCTATTTAAGAGCAAATTCGCTTGCAATTCACACAGTTACAAAGTATAGCGCCCACAGCAGCAGCGGTGCCGTCTAACACTCAGCTGCAGCAGTGAGAAAATGGTGGCGATGGGGAAAATGGCTGGGTCTTATAGGGCAAGGACATGTGACATACACTGCCAATGACACATGCCCTTGCTTGTGTGAAAAAAAAGCACTTCGCTGTGTGTGTGCACTGCTGAAGGGCTGACAAACTGCACCTCCCCACTGTAAATGCGGGAATGAAAAAAAAAATGGAGATCGGCATTGTTTCTGCAGAGATCCATCCCCTGCCCCTCCCCCCGCCCACTCTACACTGAAACTGTCTAATAACATTGATTAACAGTATTACTGTGAAAAAATCCAGTTACGATTTGGGTGCACGAACAGTTATCGAACATAACTTCGAACAGCCGGATTTTTTGCAAATCGTTCGGGTTCGTCGAACGGCTCGAACACCGCCCAAAACAGCTCGAATTTGAGATTGGCGAACAGTTCGAGTCGAACATCGCTCATCTCTATTCCTGTCCCAATTACAGTACTAGGGGACAGCAGTACATCACTATTGAACACAGAGCAGGGTCAAAAGTTTATTAATTGGATAGCAGATAATGCTTCCTGTCACTTAGCTACCACCACCACCCCCCTGTCTTCCACATGGTCAAATCTCAGTAGCTGTGAGTCTGGACCGCATATTTCTCACCCATATCCTCCTTCCTTCCATCATGCTGAGTGCCCGGAGACAACTTATCCCACACTTAGACACTCAGAAGAGCTGCTCACTTTTCCATTTGTAGATTCGGGCTTCTCACCCGGCTAGCTTCAAGCGAGTCAAGAGGAGAACGCGTGTAGCGATGCCCAAATATTTGAGCAGCCATGGTCACATGAAGGCAATGGTGGGAGAGTGCAATTACTGTCGCAAGAGGTGGATGATGATGATGATGAGACACAATTGCCAGAAATTCAGGAGGAGGACCAGGGTGATGAAGTGGAAGACAAGGTGGTGAATGATATAGTAACTGACTCAACCTGTCAGGCGGACATAAAGAGCGAGGACAGCAGCACACAGAGGAGGGAGGAGTAGCACCACAACAGGCAGGAAGAAGCAGTGTTGTGGCCACAGACACACGGCAGGAAAGTGTTCCTTGTAACGCCAACACGACGGAAGTTGCCAATACAACTGTTAGGTCTTCCCGAGCCTGGTTGTTTTTTAAAGACTCTGCAGATAACCCCAAAAAGGCCATTTGCACCACCTGCCAGGATAGCATCAGTAGGGGTAGCAAAACTAGCAGCCTGACTACCAGCAGCATGATCAGGCACATGGTAGCAAAGCACCTGACTAAGTGGGCAGAACTCCAGGGTCCTGAAATAGTGTCTGAGGGTGACACCACTGCTTCTTCCGCTGTTGTGTGTGCACTCCAATCTCCTGTCCATGGCGCATGCCTAGATGCCTCCCGCCCTGCATGTGTCATTGCACACTCTCAACTAGCACCATCAGCAAGGATGTTCATATCCTTGTCCCAGCGCAGCATTCATTTGTCCGTACCCCAGTCCTTGGAACGCAAACGCAAATACGCAGCCAATGACCTCACAGGCCACACTACTAAAAATTCACACATATCGTGAATGCTTGCGCTTGAAATGTTGCCTTTTAGACTCGTGGAGACGGAAGCTTTCCGCAGCCTGATGGCAGCGGCCGTCCCTCGGTACTCGGTCCCCATCTGCCACTATTTCTCCCAGTGTGCCGTCCCCGCCTCACACAAGCACTTGTCCCACAACATTAGCCGTGCCCTCAACAACGCAGTTACTGCCAAAGTCCACCTAGCAATGGACACGTGGACAAGTGCTTGTGGGCAGGGACGGTACATCTCGCTGACAGCACACTGGGTCAATATAGTGGAAGCCAGGAACCAGTTGGACTTTGGGACAGAACACTCCCTCCAGAAGCCGAGGATTGAGGGCCCTAGGTCAATTAGGGTTGCCTTCACATTCTACAGCTCCTACACCTCCTCCTCCTTCTCCTCTTCAGCCTCCATCTCTGAAATGACCACATCAGTCGCAAGCTGGAAGCACTGCAGTACTGCCTTGGCCAAGCGGCAGCAGGCTGTGCTGAAGCTAATATGCTTAGGTGACAAATCGCACAACGCTGAAGAGTTATGGACAGTTCTGAAAGAGCAGGCAGATCTGTGGCTGAGATCGCTGTCCATACAGCCAGGCATGGTAATGTGTGACAATGGCCGGAACCTGGTGGCGGCTCTGAGGCGAGGCAAGCTCACACACGTACCATGACTGGCTTATGTGCTTAACATCGTGATTCAGCGGGTTCTCAAAATCTACCCACATCTGATGGATCTGCATGTCAAAGTACGCCGCCTGTGTGTCCATTTTAGAAAGTCAGCTACAGCTTGCCATGCTTCAGCAGCGTTTGCAGCTTCCAGCTCACCGACTGATCTGTGATGTCCCCACGCATTGGAACTCTACATTGCACATGTTGGGAAGGATTTGTGAGCAGAAGAGGGCAGTTGTTGACTACCAGCATCAACAAGGCCGTCGGTATTCAGTTCAGACTCCACACATAAGACCTCAGGAGTGGACATAGATGTCAGACATATGTACCATCCTCCAAAACTTTGAGGACTCCACCAAGATGGTGAGCGGCGATGACGCCATAATTAGTGTCACCATCCCGCTTCTCTGTCTTCTAAAAAGCTCTCTGCTCACAATTAAAGAGGATGCATTGCAGGCATAGCGCGATGACATGGCGTAACCATACAGGGTGATTCCACACAGCCCAGCCTCATCTCATCCCAATGTGGATTGGGTGACAATGAGGAAGAGGAGGAGGAGGAAGAACAGAAGCTAGTTTCCTGCGCTATAGACGGTAATACCTGCACAACTGTCATACCGTCTGTGCAGCGTGGATGGCCTGAGGACAGGGAGGAGGAGGAAGAGGAGCAGGAGGAGGATAAGGAGGAGAGCATGGCCAGTTGTTCTCTTGGTGAGGTCACGGAAGTCTTGCCTCTTTGCAGTCTGGCACACAGGGCTGACTTAATGTTACGTTGCCTTTCCCGTGACCCTCACGTTGTCCAAATTTTGGGTGACAGTCATTACTGGTTGGTGACACTTCTTGACCCATGCTACAATGAGAACTTTGTGTCTCTTATTCCCGCACAGGACAGGCCTAATAAAACGAGGCAGTACGAGAAGGTCCTTGTTGCGAAATTATTGAAAAAGTTCCCATCTGAAAACGCTGGCGGCAGATGTCACAGTTTGTTGGACATCCAAGAAGTACAGGCGAGAGAGACACAAATGCAATCAAGCAGAGGCAGGAGAACACTGTCAAAGTTCTGGGACAGTTTTCTCAGACCCTCCCATTGCACAGGCCCTGAGACACGGGGTACTCACACAAGGAGGGAAAAGTTTCAGAAGATGGTGAGGGAGTACCTTCCCGACCGTACCACCCTCCTCCATGATTCCTCTGTGCCTTATAATTATTGGGTATCCGGGCTGGACACATGGCATGAACTGGCTCTCTATGCGTTGGAGGTCCTGGCCTGCCCTGCTGCTAGCATTCTGTCAGAGCGGGTTTTTAGTGCTGCCAGAGGAATTTTAACCAATAGGTGCATCCGCCTGTCAACTGAAAATGCTGACAAGCTGACTCTTATAAAAATGAACAAGGGCTGGATTGGCCAGACTTCTCAACATCACCAAATGATAGCAGCATAGCAAAAACTCAAATACAGTATTTTTTTTGGGAGGTCTAATTCTTCCCATGCACCTCTGTCTTCACACCCAGACATGGGTATACGCTTCCTGATTTTGTCTATTTGCTCTTGTCCTCCTCCTTCTCCTCATCTTCATCCTCCACATCCTCCTCCATATCACCATATCTACATCTCTTGCAAGGGGTATTGCAGTTCCTCCAAATTTTTGGCAGCCATTGCATTCACTGCATAGGCAAACAGTATGGGAGACACACTTCCTAATAATTGGAACATTTTTTCAGGAGGCCCTCCGACCTCTACGTCTCTTGCAAGCAGCATTGGAGTTTCTCAAAATTTTTGGCAGCTGTTGCATTCACTGCATAGGCAAACAGTATGGGAGACCCACTTCCTAATAATAGGAACATTTTTTCAGGCGACCCTCTGACCGCTACGTCGCTTGCAAGTGGCATTGGAGTGCCTCCAGATTTTTGTCAGCCGTTGCATTCACTGCATAGGCAAACAGTATGGGAGACTCACTTCCTAATAATGGGAACATTGTTTTCAGGAGGCCCTCCGACCTCTATGTCTCTTGAAAGTGGCATTGGAGTTCCTCCAAAATTTTGGCAGTCATTGCATTCACTGCATAAGCAAACAGTATGGGAGACCCACTTCCTAATAATGAGAAAATTGTTTTCAGGAGGCCCTCCGACCTCTACATGACTTGCAAGCGACACTGGAGTTCCTCCACATTTTTGGCAGCCATTGCATTCACTGCATAAGCAAACAGTATGGGAGACCCACTCCTTTCTAATGGGAACATGTCGTACTTGTAACTTTAGCCCAGCTCCATGTGTCTTTAAATTGTTAGTAGGGTTTTTCCTAAATTTTGGCAGCCTTTGGACTCACTGCATACCCTATAACTGGATAGCAGACCCTCTCCTTTCTAATGGGAACATGTCATTACTGTGACCCAGCTCTATGTGTCTTTAAATTGTTAGTGGGATTTTTCCCAAATTTTGGCAGTTCTTGCAGTCGCAGCATGGGCATTACTACTATAGGCGACCCACTCCTTTATAATGGGAACATTTTTTTACTGCGACCCTCCTCTATGTCTCTTCAAAGGGTTTTGGGTTGCATCCAAATTTTTGACAGCCCTTGCAGTCACTGCGTACGCAATAACTGTATAGGAGACCCACTCTTTAATAATGGGAACAACAAAGCATAGCCGATTGCTGGCCCTTTAAGAATTCTAAAGCTGTAAAAATTGTGTTTATGACTTTGTTTCACACACCACATGGCCAGATAAGGTTGTAAAATGTTAAAATGACATTTCCCGGTGAATGCATTTCTCTTGGTTGAAAGCAATGCAAAAGTGCAAAACCGCATCAATAATGCTATGTGTGAACATAGCCCAAGGTGTGGAGGAGCATTTTTGGCTTTGGTTATTTATTTTGCCTTATATGCAAGTCATTATCCTGAAAAGGATGTTCCTTAACATATTTCCCAGGAAGATCCATTTTGGTTTTGTTTTTGCATGTTTTATTGTGAGTCTGTAAAAGTGGCGTAATACCTCTGACAATGTTGTTGACAGTAGTGACCTGGGAGTCTCAGATGCTTTCAGGGGTCTTACCCATGCTGTTTCCATGTCGTTTGAGCACTGTTCCCATTTATTTGGGCAATTTTTAGGCCCTCTGCAGACCGCCAGGGGAGCCGCCAGAAAAATACTAGAGTTTCCCATAGACTTACATTGGGCTCGTTACTGGGACCGAGCTCTCGAGCATTCCAATTTGCTCGACCCAAGCAACGAGTACGCCAGCATTTTAGTGCTCGCTCATCACTATTCTTTAGTGTTAGGATTAAGGAAGGATGTGCAGTAATGGTTTGTCATTTTGTAACAGAGACAATTCCTGTGATAGCCTTTATAGATCTCCGGTTTATTAGTATTAGCTCCTGTAAACACATATGTGGATGCAGCGGCACAGAGGACACAGACTCAGTGGTTATAAAAGAACAGGTATTATTCATTAATTATTTACACAATTAGTAAGGCAAGTGGAAACACAAGAAATTGACAATTTTACTTTAACAATAGTTCAGATTATGTATTGTTACCTTGTGCTCTCCCTTAGTTCTGTCACTACCAGTCAGGTGCTAGTCCTTGCCCTGATATTGCTCACATCAGGTCGTAACAGGTGTCCACCAAATACACACTTTCGCTAGGCCGCAAGCCAAATCCTTAAGTGCTTCTGTCAGCCCGCTCCAACTTCTAGTGCCGACCGTCACTCCAGGCGCTAGTAGGAGTCAACAACTATGCACTTCTGTTAGGCCGCAAGCCTCGGCCCAGTCTCACACTGTGGACAGAAGTTTTATGCATCACAGATATTCTCTCATCATCTTCAGTCTCAGGGGAGATTAATTCACTTTCCCCACTGCTCACTGATCAATCCCTTCGGTCCCTCGAACGATTCCTCTAGTCACACAATCGATTCCTCTGGTCGCCCAATCAGGCTGCTGCTCACATGATTTATTCCTTTGCTTGTCCAATCAAACCACTGCTCACACAATCAAACCTCTGCCATCTTTTGTTTTCACTTTGGTAAAGAAGACTTCCTATCCTCTGGAAAGACTCAGCACCGATTGATTATTCAACATCCAGTGCTGATCTTGCGTTCTCCAATGTGTCTTCTTAGGGCTTGGTCTCCACAGATTGTGACTTGGTACTAGTCCAGACGACAACTGACCATCTCTCCTGTCCCCTGTTGCTTTTGTATTTTTTCCCTTGCATCACAGCGGGTAACATGCCCCTTGGACACTCAGCTTCTGTTTCCTCTCGTGCAACCAGTCTCCAATCTGTTTGTTCCAGCACTATTTCAAGTGCCTACACCAGCTGTCTCCATCCACTACATGGCAACATCTGCCCACAAATGCTCCACAGTACATTTCTATTACATAAATAATTGAAATACCCTTACACCCCACTTGTGTTTTCCTTATTTCTCAAGCAATTTGGGACTATATAATAGTAATACTCTCTATAGTATAAGATTGGATGGAATCAACTGACTTTTCCATGTGGTGACTTGTCCTCTTAGTCACCTTGTTCCCAGTAAAACATAGATATTTTTAATGATGGAGTCTGTCTCTGATATATGCTGCTTGTGGTTCAGGCAGCATGAATCACCTGACAGGTTCCATTTGATTAGAAAGGATGGAAGAAGAAGATTACATACAATGGAAGAATCATGAACTTTACAATATGGAGCTTAAAGGAGTGTCCCAATACCTATAAAGCCCTTTATAATTTCCTATTTTTAAGCCCTAACCACTTTTGTAATTAGGTTTACTACTAAATTGCCTACACTACTCCCTATCCTGCTGTTTCGCCACCGCCCACTCCAATGGCGGTGGCGACTGCATGAAATTTCAGGAAGGAGGCAGATCACTGAATAATCAGTGACCTGTAAAAGAATCACAGGACGCTGGGAAAGGAGCTGAAAAGACCCTACTGGTAGGCCGCCCCGATGCACATAAGACATCATTAGAAAAAAACTTTAGATGCTAATTAAACAACAACCACTGATCATATTCCTTCATCACAGATATCAATTCATCAGCATAACAGCCATTATGGCCATGTCTTTTCTCTGCAGTACTAACTCCTGTTGATAGCTGATAGTTTCTCGTTGAGGGTTGTGATAGATGCTGTAGGGCAGTGCTGCTGTCACTTACTCTGCTTCTACCACCACCCTTAAACATAAGGTCATGAGGGGGTAGGACTGGTGTCACCCATACTGATTCTATCACTGCCTCCTGATGACAATTTGTTTCTGGGAAAGAGACTATGATATTGGAAGCAAATACTGTGATGGCTAAGGTGGTGATTGAAGATGTAACCACTTTTATATCATCTTTACTGAATCAGGATGTCATCAGTGGACAGCGGTGACATTAGCTGTGATAAGTGAACGAAGCACCACCTCCTGATGATATCCTGTTTCAGGTGGGGTGATAGACGCTGAAGAGAAGTGAGTGCAGCCGCAGCCTCCTGCGACTTCCCATTTGAGAGATCACTCAAATGAATTGTCACAGAAGGTAAAGTGAAAAAAACAAACACTTATAGGATGTAGCAGAATAGGTAGAAGTGCAGGGAATTTAATAATAAAGATAATTACAAAAGTAGTTAGGGCTTAAATATAGATATCTATAATGGGCTTTCTAGGTATTGGGCCATTCCTTTAAAGGGAATCTGTCACCAGAAAAAACGCTATTAACCTGCAGATATGGGGCTAATCTTCAGGTTAACAGCATTACTAACCTACCCGGAGCCTGCACGTAGCTAAACGCTGAGGGGAGAAAATGAAATTTATTGCCCCCAGCATTCTGGTTTCAGTCACAGAGGCGGCGCCGGTACGGTTCAGTCATCCCTCTTGAAAATACAGAGCGGCGGCTGTAACTGCGCCCCGACACTGACTGACACTATCTCTACACTGGGGCCGGCTGTCGGTCAGGGCCGGGGGCGTGGTTACAGCTGCCATTCTGAATACTCAGAATTAATAACATTTTTTTCTGGGGACAGGTTCCCTTTAAGGCCGAGATGTAGACAAAGAAAAAAAACAAAACAAATGTTAAGTGGCTACTATTTAGTTTAAATAATTTAAAACTTTCTGGATTGCACTAAATATTATTATTATTATTATTAAAAATAAGGATACATGTTAAGGTTTAAATTAATATACAATACATAATTAAAGAAAATCCTGAGTACTGAGAATATTCTTATTAAAAATAACCATGTATTTTTGAAGTGAGAAGATTACTTTTAACAATTGTTTAGCAAAATATGCACAAGACTATAGCAGTACATATTTACCAGAATAAGAGGTATATATTTTGTCTTAAATACTGTTAATGTTCAATAGTTATGAACATTAGCAGTATCACAATATATGAGGCACCTGTGTTGTATTATATTTGTTACATGACTTTATTGCTATATTGTAGATACTAAACATCTTATTTTGCTGTTTTAATTCATACAGAACACACGTTTTTTGTGAACTACTACAGATTGCCAGCATGCATCATGTTCATATAGCAATAAATTACCTTAAGGGTATGTTCACACATCATCTTTTTTTTGGTATCACAAATCTGCAGCAAAACTTGATCTCTGGCAGGAAAGAAGCTGTGTCAAAAATGCAGGTTTTGCTGCTATTTTACGCATTTTTTCAGCGTGTCACTGTCCTTTTGTCTCTTTATGCATGTACGTAAAGTTATGTGAAAAAAAATCTCCTTTTTGTATTGGCATAGTGGGGGAAGTGAATTGTTCAGGAACAGTTTAGATACTGGCAATGCATTGAGTTTGTATGACACTATTTACCTTCACATTATAGGGTTTACCATTCACAGGCATTTTTTAATTTCATACTTCCCTGGGCCACAGGTATTGTTCAATCTCACACATAGCTCAGCTAGTGTACACATCACTAATTTAATTAAACTCTCCTAATACAAACAACCATCTCAGTGACCAAGACAAGTGTTAGGCATCGGTCTGTTTCCAGGCCAGCCAGGGCTGATACTGCTCAGCATTGTTGTCAGCCTCAATGCCTAGCTGTTCCACGAGCCCAGCATATTGTCTCCCAGGCATTTGTGCCTAGCAGTGTTAAGCATAGGCTGCAGAGGGAGACAGGGCTCGTGGAGTCTAAGTCCAGGATTCGCCGCACTGAGCATGTCCGTGACCTGGCGGATCAAGATTGGTGGTTTGGCACCCACCTGACCCGGTGACCTGGCACCGCCTGATTGGTCACGGGTGTCATCACCAATGGTGCGACAGTGGGGCAGGGCTTAATCTTTAAAAGGCCCGCCCACAAACATGGCGGTGCGCTCAGATCATTTGAGCTAGCTGTTCGGGGTGTGCACGCTGACTCCGGGCTCAAAGAGCCATAGTTTCCACTAGGCAGGTTTAGCTCCATAGAGGCAGGTTAGCTTCATAGAGGCAGGTATCTTCGCTTCGCTGACTGGCTCTGACCAGGGGGTTCGCCCTTACACCCCGAGCCGCCTGTGAGTTTAATAGAGCGAGTTTGCTCAGTCCGGTAGCACGCCGGCTGAGTGCTCGAATACCCAGCGGGAATCACCCGCAAGCTAGCGCCGTCTCCTATAGTGTAGCGCCTGTACCGAACAGTAAACGGAGATAGAGCGTACCGCTATACCCTGTCCGGTGTGAAGTTAACACGGAAGGGTTCATCATTTAGTTGTCGTTTGCCTTTCCACCCGGGAAGTGTTCGGCAGCAGTCCTTTAGGCCGCATCGCGGACCCCGGGGTCGGTTGTGTTCCATTAAATAAAGTTGTCTGCAACCGCTCCCCCTAACAGTAAGATGGTAAATTCACAAAACTAAATGTACTTGCTTATTTCCACTAAAAATGCAGCAAAACCTGATAGTCATGTTCACATTTCATGTTTTTTTCAGCGTTTTTTAACTACCCATTACTTCCAATGGGTGAAAAACGCTGAAAAAATGCTGAAAGAAGTGACATACTCTATTTTCCAAAAAAAGATGCAAGGTACAAAATACGCAACAAAAAAAAACATGATGTGTGAACAGAAAATTCTGGTTTCTCATAGACTTCACTTGTACTGCAAAAAGCAGCTGAAAATTTGCATAAAAATCGACAGCAAAAAACGCTGAAAAACTATGATGTGTGAACATAGCCTAATATAGTTACATTTTTAATCCCAATTATATGCTAAATGTTAATAGACATGTTAAAAGAAAATGTTAATATGCTATTCTATTCAACTCTTGTGTTTATAATTTCTTGATTGATATATGAAAGTGTTTTCAATGTAAAAGCCTGCCAAAAATAATCTGTATTCCTTTTTTTTTACCTATACATTTAATGGGACACAAATTCATAACTGTATGTCATGTCCAGGTCACATATTAAGCAAGTCAGGAGATTTCTTTTCTGCACATACAACAAACATATATTGCAAACGCAATGTTATTGCAAAATAATAATGTTAGTATTATTATTAGAAGTAGTAGTAGTAGTACCTTTGTTTTATTTTTAAGCAAAGCACCATAGATGTTTTTTAATACTTTAGCTGCCTATTGCCTCTATTAAGATCCAACCTCTGTCTTCTTCTATACAGTATACAGTTTCTATTGATCTCCCCAAAAAATGTATTGGTCAGCTGTATATATGAAACTGATACTTCCATTATTATGACTATATTTAACTTGAAAAATAGATAATGAAAAATATTGTGAATTTGTAATTCTTTGCTTACTCTTCCACCAAAATTCTGCAGCATTGCAAACAGATTATTATCACTGTTTTCTTCTCCAGTGAAGCCTGCTTTCTAATTAACCAACAGTATCTCACACACACAAATATATGGGATCAATTCAATTAGAGAACAATCAGCCTGTTTTAATTGTATCAGGAGAAACAAAAGTACCCAATGTACCCTCTATTTTTAGACCAAAAAGAGTTATACAATATATTATTACATAAAAACACCTGGATTAGTTCAGGATTGCCACAGAGTGGTAATGCTTTTAGTGAACTGAAAACATGTCAGGGGTCTGAAAAATAAAATAAGTAGCAAACAAAAATGTCAAATATTTCCATATCTGGATTTGATCATCAATATCAATTCTATTATGCAATAAAATAATAGAACTAATAAATTCCTAACAGGCACATATTGTAATAATATTCAAATGACGCACATTGCTGGAGTATGATGATGTGTTGGTTCTATATAATCACTCTATAAAGGATGGATGGATCTCTGGGGGTCCCAGCCTAACCTTGCAATGCAACAATGGAGTGGTCATAACATGCATTAACATACATGTATGTTAACACACACATTAATGAAAGTATATACATCCACACGTTCAACTTCATAACAGATTACTTCTTAAATGACTTAACATAATTGGAAAACAAGGATCAGCAGGAAATTACCTGCCAGCCCTAAGCATTGACTATTTTTCTAATATGGAAAACAGCAACAAATCAACCTACACGTTCTGCAGCCAGGAAATTAGCCATAGATGTCCAGACTTGATTAGACTAGGAACTACGGGTCTCCATCAGCACATGAAGAAACATCACCTGCTCATTTGGGAAAAGCAAGCTGTTGAGCAACTCGAGCAAGACTCAAGTCCTTCTACTCCTTATTACTCTTGCCTTTCTGTAAACCGGGCACCTCCTTAAGTAGTACTGGGTTGGTATCAACATTATTATTGTCATCCAAAAATACTGCTTTTTGCCCTCAAACTTCTTTTCCTCCTTCTCAATCGCACCACCAGTTATTTATTCCTCACTGATGATTGGATGCCCATTCAACTCCTACATGGTTAAATTGCTGGTGGTCCACATAGTGGAAGGGGCTACCTCTTCAAGAAATGATGGTGTATGCTCAACTTTGTTTGAAGACACCCACTGCCATTAATCCTCACAGAGAAGGATGCCCACATTTTTTTCTCATGTGCAGGAGAATGTGGGCTACTTTTTAGACTTGTGAAATGTGCATTGCGTAGATACATGGAGTAGCAACTATGGACAGTACACTCGGTGAATGTTTTGAGTGACAGTGATGCATCACCACAATCAGGGCAGGTATTAAGCCTCCACGATAGGGTGCTACATCTGGTTTCACAGCTAAGCAGCGGTTATCTACCTTTTATTGCACCTTCTCGCATGTCCCCCAGGATTTGTAAAAACATAATAATCTAAAAACATAATAATCTATCAGATAGCCACCTGAATTGCATCATTGCAACTTGCTGGAATTCGATGCTGCATATTGTCTGTATGAGCAACTTAAAGCGGTGCCGGATTATATCATGCAGCAGGCTAACTGGAGCCTGGGCTTTGAATTGGCAGATGATGAGAGATGTGTGTTGCCTATTTAAGCCCTTTGAAGAAGCTATAATATCATTCCCCTCATATTTATTTTGGACAAAACACTCACCAGGATACAACATGGGATGGAGGAAGCAATTTGTACTTGTGTACTGCCTTCTTGTGGCTTTTGGAGACCCTCAAAATACATGTTGCATGCAGCACATATACACATAAAATACATATATATATTGCAATGCAGCGACTTGCTGGCATTACGGTAATAGTCCAGGATGTGTTTTACCTGACCATGTACCTTCCCCCTCAGGTGACTGGTCACATGACTGTGACATAGCATAGGTCCTGCGCGCACAGAATGTCTGATCACATGACTGTGACATCAGAAAGGTCCTGTCAGTATGTGTGTGTGTGTGCACGGGATGCATATATAAACCCTGCTTGATGGGAGACAGGTGTGTTCTGTGAGAGAGGCGTAAGGCCTGTTCCCGTGTGAGTGGGACACCGATCGTGTGAGGCCTAGTGAGGCCGAGTGAAGCCTGGTGCCTGAAAGGCAAAGCCTGGATCCTGTGTGGATGCTAGTGGCCTTGGAAGGCAGAGGTTTGAGGAAGAGTCCTGAAAGGCAGAGCCTGGATCCTGTGTGGATGTCAGTGGCCTTTGAGGGATCGACGGCTGGAGACCCCTACCTGGGAAGCCGCAAAGCCACAGTGGTGGCGGAGTAATGGACTGAGACAGCTATACCCAGCAAAGGTAATACCCTGTGTTATATGGACATTAATATGGACATTGCTATGTTATTACCTTGCTGAAGGCTGTACCTGGAGCAAGTGGGCCGGTGTGTCACTTGGCTCGGGAACATTATATATATATGTGTGTCGGCGTGCCACTGAGTTGGACCCGGTGAACTGTGGCTTATGAAGTGCAATAAACTGCTGTATTGAGGAAATACCGGAAGGACATTGCACGTGTGCTTAATTGACCTGGTGCAGCGAGTATTCCCCATTATGATGACTAGTGCTGCCTTACATATGGTTTGAGAATGCGGGCAACGGCAGCCCGGTTGCTAGCGGCATCGACAACCCGGTTGCTAGGGGCAACTGCAGCCCGGTTGCTAGGGGCAACGGCACAGGACGACGAGTGTGGATTAAAGCATCTGGCTGCAACTCGGTGGGGTTGCGAAGATTGACGTCACACTCAAACCTGGTTTGCTGAGGCTTGGCGGGGCTCACGAAGTTTAAAGCATCTAGCTGCCACTCGGCGGGGTTGCGAAGGTTGTCATCGCACTCAAATCCAGTTTTGCTGCGGCTCGGCGGGGCCACGAAAATTTTTCCGGGGAGAGCGGTGTGTGAATAGTGTCCTGAGGAAATGCAGGAGCAGATAAAAATGGCTGTAAAAGGAGCAGCAACTGAGTCTGAAGCTATTGAGCGATTAGAGCGATTAAAGTGCCTGTTAAAACCGGAGCAGGTATTTGAGAAACGTCTACTGGACATGAAACTGGACATGGTGCAGGAACCACAGGAGCCGTGGGCACCGTATAGAATGGTGGCAGTGGACCATTCTATGAACTCTCTGGGGGCGCCAGTGTTGTCCCAGAGTGCCCGGGGAGGTGGTAAGAGCTGTTGTGAACTAAGTCCTAAGACTATTGCTGATTTTTCTTGTAAAAATTCCCCTGCCGGTGTGGTTGTTAAAAAGGGGGCGGAGTCTATAAAAGGGGCGGTTGTTCAAAACAGCGTGGAGGATAGAAAATCAAAAAAAATTAATGGTGGTGGGTTGGTACCTCCTAAAAATGACAATGTGACCGTTGATAACGGGGAAACTCCAGTAGAAGGGGGTGATGTCAAAGTGGGAGGTGACCTGTTAGTCCACAACACCATGGGGAGTGACACAGACCCCGTAGCTGACTGTGACACTATGAAAGTAAAAAGTGAGTTCAGTCAGGAGGGGCTAGACGAGGTGAGAAAGTCCCATCTCGTAGACGGCGCAAGGGCCACAAAAAGGTTGCTCCTGCAGACTTGGCTGAAAATGAAAATAAAGAGAATGTAGTACTGTGTGCCTTTGCTTCAAGTGGGGATCCTCCATTAGAGGTAGAAGAGGAGGTGACGTTGCCAGTAGCAACCTCCGGTACGGTACCAAGTCAGAAGGATCTGACAGCCCTGAAAGAGGAGGCGGCCAGTCGTGACCAAGAGCTGGAGCATATCGGCCAGCAGGGTCAGAGTGATGTGCAGCAATTATGTGAAAACCTGGGGAACGTGTCCTCAGACCAGTTGATCCTGGAGTCTGAACAGCAGAAAATACACCAGCTTATGAGGAACTGGCAGCGAGACGTGGAGCAAAGCCACGCGGAAATTAACCAGTGGAATGAAATGTTCTACCAATTAAGGAGGACCGCCGCAAATTCAAGGAAGAGGTTTTGCAGTTGAAGCTTGAGAAGGAGGCGCGGCAGGATGGTGTTTCTGGATGTGAACAAATCCTAGAACGACTGCGCGAACAGTTCCACCAGAAACTGTGTGACTCCAAGAAGGAGTGCGATGAAAAGTTTGGTAAGGAACTGCAACAACGTAGGAGAGATTATGAGGATCTCCTCAAGGTTAAAGTAAAGCTAGACGAGGATAAGGTGGATGCAGAGCACATGCGCCAAGTGGTTGAGACCACCCTGCAGGACACCCGTGATGAAAATGGTGATCTCCACAGGAAGACCCTAGGTCTGGAAGCTCAGGTGAAGGAGATACAGATGTCCTGTGATACTCTCCAGAGGGCGGTGACGTGCCTTAAGGAAGCGGTCAGCAAGATGGAAGCTGAGCAGAAAAAGATGATGGAGTCTATTGGAGAAGCCACAGACCAGTGCCAGGAGTTGGTCACTGGAGATGGGAGGTATAAAGCAGATACCTCCTCGAGAGATGTGAGCTCGGATGATTCGGTGGATGTAGGAGCTGAGATCAAGGAGCTCAAGGAGTCGCTACAAACCCATTGGAAGCAAGAGGAGCTTCAGAGACGGGCCACTGAGAGGCGAGTGGTGGAGCTAGAGAAAGAAGTTTCCAGGCTCAAAAGTCATCTGACAAAGTATCACTCAGTGAACGAGGCCTTCTTGGAGAAGGAAAAGGGCGAACATGTTGCACTCACTCCATTATACCATGAGAAGGTGGACCTGAGGAGAGCTAAGAGAGTGTTAACCACAGATAAATATGAGATGAAAGTGGTCAAGACGAAAATTCGTGAATTTGTAGCTGTGAGGCAGCTCAGGGGAAGCATACAGGGTGAAGAAGCTGGAGGTCAGTTGTCCCTGAAACCTGAGCTGGTTGATCGTCTGGAAACCACTGGTGAGACCGAAACGTCTCGGTACAAGTGCCTCGTAGAGGATTTGAGGGAAGAATGCACCAGTGAGTCCGTGCATGAGGAGTTTAAGAAGTCCGTGGGAGCCTTTAAGGTGTACTTGACCTCAGAAGCTAAACAGCTGGTGGTCCTGTCCACGACCGAAGTCACAGTGAAGAGGGTGGCTATCCTAAGTGACATGCACTGGCGATGTATTCGCACGAAGCGGTTTCTCCGGTTGAAGACGGAACAAGCCTTTAGACAACTGGAGTTGATGAGGAAAGCTCGCAGTATGCGTGAAGAGGTCATCCGGGTGCCTCATGTTCTGGTGAGGAAGCTCGTTGGGAGAAATGGTCGAGCCATGCAGATGATGGTCAAGCAGTCTGGTGTGGTGAAAGTAAGCAGGCCACGTGATCGTCAGGACTGGATACCAGATGAAGATGGCATGGTATCATTCTCCGCTGTAGGAACAGAAGAAAGCCTGGGATATAGGCGCATGCTGTTGGAGTACCGAGTAACCTACCTGCAAGAGGTAGAACAGTTGAATCTCGCTAGACTGCGAGTGGATAGACACCATCATCTGAGTAGCAGAAGATAGCAGCCGTCTAGAAATTATGAGACCAGACAGAGAAAGGGCCCCCTAAATAACAGAACAGCTATAGCTGGAGTTAGGGACCTTTCAAGATGTCCTGAGAGTAGTGGGCGTGGGTTTAGAGGTAGTGAGACCTCCAGTAACTCAGGTTTGAGCAGCCCATACAAACGACCCAATAGAGGACGGGACATTACGGAGTCGAACCGGACCTTAGATACCAGGGCATGTGAGTCACACCGCTGCATAACTGACCGCTGGGAGCGGGGGAGACCTGACAAGGTTACAACTGACCGCAGGGAGCGGGGGAGCTCTGACAAGGTTATGACCCGGAAAGGTGACCTGACGAAGTCAGTGACAGTGACAAATGGTAGGTCCCTAAGGAATGGGCTAATGTCGTTGACTAAGGTTCCAGGGGCTGAGTAGCACAATTGTAAAGTAGATGGTCTCTATGTGAACTGGGGGTTATAGTGATTGTGTATATTATGTGTTCAACCACACAAGTTTGAACAGAGGGGGGGGATATGTAATGCAGCGACTTGCTGGCATTACGGTAATGGTCCAGGATGTGTTTTACCTGACCATGTACCTTCCCCCTCAGGTGACTGGTCACATGACTGTGACATAGCACAGGTCCTGCGCGCACAGAATGTCTGTCTGATCACATGACTGTGACATCAGCAAGGTCCTGTCAGTATGTGTGTGTGTGTGCACAGGATGCATATATAAACCCTGCTTGATCGGAGACAGGTGTGTTCTGTGAGAGAGGCGTAAGGCCTGTTCCCGTGTGTGTGGGACACCGATCGTGTGAGGCCTAGTGAGGCCGAGTGAAGCCTGGTGCCTGAAAGGCAAAGCCTGGATCCTGTGTGGATGCTAGTGGCCTTGGAAAGCAGAGGTTTGAGGAAGAGTTCTGAAAGGCAGAGCCTGGATCCTGTGTGGATGTCAGTGGCCTTTGAGGGAACGACGGCTGGAGACCCCTACCTGGGAAGCCGCAAAGCCACAGTGGTGGCGGAGTAATGGACTGAGACAGCTAAACCCGGCAAAGGTAATACCCTGTGTTATATGGACATTAATATGGACATTGCTATGTTATTACCTTGCTGAAGGCTGTACCTGGAGCAAGTGGGCCGGTGTGTCACTTGGCTCGGGAACATTATATATATATGTGTGTCGGCGTGCCGCTGAGTTGGACCCAGTGAACTGTGGTTTATGAAGTGCAATAAACTGCTGTATTGAGGAAATACCAGAAGGACATTGCACGTGTGCTTAATTGACCCGGTGCAGCGAGTATTCCCCATTATGATGACTAGTGCTGCCTTACAATATATATGTATGTGTGTGTGTGTGTAGAGATTTACGTGTGCTCCAGTTCATTTTTTGGAAGTTACCAAAAATTCTACATTGATAGGTTGTGTGTAGATTCACACGCTTTCAGACAGTAGTGATCACACAGGCAGGTAATCTGGTCAGGTCCATAACAGTTGAAGTTTATTATATCCATAAGCTTCCAGATAAAGTCCAAACAAAACAGGTACAAAAGGTATAACAGAACCAAAAACAGAAAATAAAAATCCATATATAGTGAGGGCTCACCCATTTAGATGTCAGTCCTTCACTTATCCTCTAGCAGAGACTGAGCCACACAAGCAAGGTATTTAACCTTGTAAACACAGACAGCTAATGAGACAGTCTGGCTACTTTATATAGGCCATACCACACCCAAGGGTGAAGATAAGGGAAAAGCCAGTCCCACCCATCTTTTTGACTGCTCCTAAACCCGGCCCTTGATACAGTATGCCCTATGAACACTCTCATCCCTATCTGTGCTGGAGCCAGCCTTCTGGGCTTACCTCACTGAGGATAACCAACTCTGTGACACATCTCTCCCATCAAGGAACTGTTCGGTAGCCATTAACGGCTGCCATTTAAAGGCGTATGGGATGTCGGTAAGTGGTTTAAATAAGTTCAGAATTTTGTAAAATAAAAAAAAAATTAGATTTGTTTCACCATTTTCCAAAACCAATAACTTTTTTATATTACCATCGGTAGATCTGTGTGGGGGCTTGTTATTTGCATGACGAGTTTTTGTTTTTATTTGCATAGTTTTAGGGTATATACTATATTTTTATCACCTCATATTAAAATCTTTTACTGTATAGTGGAGACCGAAAAACTACAATTCTAGTGTTTTGAGTTTTTTTTTTACTGTGTACTAATCAGCTTAATTAATTATATATTTTGATAAATCGGACTACTCTGGAAACAGTGGTACTAAATATATTTTTAACATTTCTTTATTGTTAACTGTACAAAAAGGGAGTGATTCAAATTGTTATATTCATTCAATCTTTCCATATATTTTTGAACTTTTTTTTTATACTTTTAATTAATTTGTTGTTCCCCTTAAGGGTCTTCAATTTGTGATCACTTGTTCTATACCCAACAATACCGCAGTGTTTCTGTAAAAAGTAAAATTGACAGTCTTCTATGATGCTCAGCCACAGACTGGACTTCACAGAAAAGATCTTCAGTCAGAAATATTCAGAGATCTGCAATCCATCAGCAACATGCGATTGCAACACAGAGGGGTAGGATGGGTGCCCGAACTATCGTCCAGGCTGGATCCTGGCCTTTAAATGCTGCTGTCTGTGATTGACAGCGATATTCAAGAGGTTAAGAGTAGCAATCTGCAGGCGCACCGATCACTGCTGATACAGACAAATACCTGCTATATAATATAGCTGACATCTGCCCAGTGTGTAACGGACTCTGCTTCTGAGCAAGTTACAAAGTCTCTGGTATACTCCATGACATATTTAACCATCATGAATAGTGATGAGCAAGCACTAAAATGCTTGGGTGCTCATTGCTCTGGTCGAGCAAATCGTAATGCTCGGGTGCTCGACCCGAACAACGAGCCGAATGTAAGTCAATGGGAAACCCAAGCATATTTCTGGTGACTCCCCCCCAAAGGTCTGGGGGGGGCCTAAAAGTTGGCCTAATCCATGGGAACAGTGCTAAAATGATATGGGAACAGGATGGGGAAGACCACTGGAAGCATCTCTGACTCCCAGGTCACTGCTATAAACAATGTTGTCAGAGTATTACGCCACTTTAATGGATTCACAATAAAACATACAAAAACAAAGCCAAAATGGATTTTCCTGGAAAAAATGTTAAGGAACATTCTTTCAAGGGTAATGAATTGTATATAAGGCAAAATAAATAACCAAAAACAAAAATGCTTCTCCACACCTTGGGCTGTGTTCACACATGGTGTTTTTTGAGGCATTTTTGAACTTTTCCATTGTTTTCAATGGTGAAAAATACATTCATACATTGAAAAATGTAATTTTAATGTTTTATTACCTTATCTGGCCATGTGGTGTGTGAGACATGATCAGACACATCCTGTTTCATTTATGAAGAAGGGAGTGTGAAAGTCACAAAGCCTATTTTTACAAAGCTATCAGACGACCCTTACTATTGTTAAAGGGGCAGCAGTCACCCCTCACTATTGTTAGAGGGCCATCAGCGGGCTATGTTTTGTTATTCCCATTATTAAGGAGTGGGTCTCCTATACTGTTAATGCATATGCAGCAAGTTCAAGGGCTGCCAAAAATTTGTATGTACTCCAATACCCCTTTGAAAAGACTTCGAGGAGGTCCTCATTAAAAAAATTGTTCCCATTATTAATGAATGGGTCTCCTATAGTGGTAATGCCCATGCAGTGTCTGCAAATGCTGCCAAAAAATTAGATGCACTCCAATAACCCTTTGAAGAAACATAGAGGAAGTCCTCATTAAAAAAAATTGTTACCACTGTTAAGGAGTGAGTCTCCTATACTGGTAATGCCCATGCACTAAGTGCATGGGCTGAAAAACATTTACCCCTGGGGTGTACATGAACATACTGTATAGCTTACAGAATTTTAGAGGTAGGCCTCTAAAAAAAATTCCTACGGGCATCATAAACACCCTTAAAAGAATTATGTGGGTGTACCATCACAGTCACCCTGGTGATATGGTGGTGAAGGATGAGGAGAAGGAGACGGAGGAGGACAACAGAAAATAGACAAAATCAGGAAGTGTTTACCCATGTCTGGGTGTGAAGAGGGGCACTGAATGGGAATAGACCCCCCCCAAAAAAAGACACTGGATTTGACTTTATGTTCTGCTGCTGTCATCCAGTGGTGTTGAGATGTTTGGTCCAATCCAGCCCTTGTTCATTTTGATAAATCAGCCTGTCAGCATTTTCAATTGACAGGTGGATGCGCCTATCAGTTTTAATGCCCCTGGCGGCACTAAAAACCTGCTCTGACAAAACGCTAATGGCAAGGCAGGACAGAACCTTCAAGGCAAAGAGAGCCAGTTCATGCCACATGTCCAGCTTGGATACCCAATAGTTATAAGGCACAGTGGAATCACGGAGGACGTTGGTACGGTCGGCAAGTTACTCATTCAGCATCTTCCAAAATGTTTACCTCCTTGTCAGAGTGCCTAAGTGCCTGGTTACTGGGAGGGTCTGAAAAAACTGTCCAACACCTTTGACAGTGTTCCACTGCCTCTGCTGCATCATATTTGTGTCTCCCTCGCCTGTTCTCCTTGGTTGTCCAACAAACTGTGACCTCTCCCGCTAGCGTTTTCAGATGGTAATTTTTTTAATAATTCCTCATCAAGGGCCTTCTGGTTCGGCAACATTTTATTAGACATCTTTGCCACTGGAAGGAGAGATAGAAAATTCTCCTATAGAGTGGGTCTAGAAGTATGACCAACCAGTAATTACTGTCAGCCAAAATGTGAACAACGTGAGGGTCACGAGAGAGGCAGCGGAATATAAAGTCAGCCATGTGTGCCAGACTGCCAACTGCCAAGTCTTTCTTGTTCTGATCAAGAGGGTGACTGTCCATGCTCTCCTCCTTCTCATCCTCCTCATGGTCCTCTTCCTTCTCCCTCTCCTTAGACCATCCACGCTGAACAGACGGAATGATTGTTGTGTGGGTAGTACCATCTGTAGTGCAGGAAAACAGCTCCTGTTCCTCCGCCTCTTCGTCTCCCTCCTCCTCCTCATTATCACGCAATCCAAGTTGAGATGACGGTGGGCTGTGTGGCATCATCCTGTATGGTTCCTTGTCCCATCTCACCGTGCTCTGCCTGCAATGCCTCCTCTTTAATTGTGAGCAGCGAGCATTTCAGTAGACAGAGAAGCGGAATGGTGACGCTAATTATGGCGTCATCGCCGCTCACCATCTTGGTTGAGTCCTCTAAGTTTTGGATGTCAGACATCCATACCCACTCATCAGCTCTTATGTTTGGAGGCTGACCTAAATACTGATGGGCGTGTTGAAGCTTGCACTCAATAACTGCCCCCTGCTGCTCACAAATCCTTCCCAACATATGCAACGTTAAGTTCCAAAGCGTGGTAACATCGCACACCAGTTGGTGAGCTGAAAGCTGCAAACTCTGCTGAAGCACCGCCAGGGCGGCTGAAGCTGTAGTTGACTTTCGAAAATGTGCACACACACGGCGTACTTTCACAAGCAGATCAGGCAGATCCGGGCAGGTTTTGAGAAACCGCTGAACCACTAGGTTGGGCACATGAGCCAGGCATGGTACGTGTGCGAGCTCGCCTAGTTTCAGAGCCACCACCAGGCTACGGCCATTGTCACACACGACCATGCATGGAAGTAGGTTCAGCAATGACAGCCACAGATCTGTCTGCTCTGTTACAGCTGTTTACAACTCTGCAGCGATGTGCGGTTTGTCCCCTAAGCATATTAGCTTCAGCAAAGCCTGTTGCTGCTTGGCCGAGGCAGTGCTCCAGTGCATCCAGCTTCCGACTGATGTGGTCATTTCGGAGATGGAGGCTGAAGAGAAGAAGGAGGAGCAGGTACAGGATCTTTAGAATGTGGGGCAACCCTGATTGACCCAGGGCTCGCATTCTTCGGTGTCCTGAGGATGTGTTCCATCCCAGGGTCCGACTGGGTCCCGGCTTCCACTATATTAAACCAGCGTACCATCAGCGAGATGTACCGTCCTTGGCCACAAGCACTTGTCCACATGACCGTGGTTAGGTGGATCATCCCAGTAACTGCGTTGTTCAGGGCATGAATAATGTTCTGGGACACGTGCTTGTGTAAGGCGGGGACGGCACACCGGGAGATATAGTGGCTGCTGGGGAATGAGTACCGAGGGACGGCCGCCACCATCAGGTTGCGGAAAGATTCTGTCTCCATGAGCCTAAAAGGCAAAATTTCAAGTGCAAGCAGTCGAGAAATGTGGCAGTATAGCGCTGTAGACTGTGGGTGGTTGGCTGCATATTTGCACTTGCATTCAAAGGACTGAGGTTGGGACAACTGAACGCTACGCTGGCACAAGGGTGTGGATGTGGTTGTGATGGTGGTGGTTGCGAGTGTGCAATGACATGTGCTTGTTGTGAACCCTGGCATACAGCCCACCTAGTCGGGTGCTTTGCTGTCATGTGCCTGAGCATGCTGTTGGTGGTCAGGCTGGTAGTTTTGCTGCCCTGCTGGAGCTGGCATGGCAGATGTTGCAAATGGTCTTTTTGGGCTTATCTGGACTGTCTTTAAAAAAGAGCCAGACTCTGGAAGACCTAACAGTTGGACTGAAAACTTGTGTTGCTGTTCCTGGGAACACTTGTGTCTGTGGCCACCCCACTGCTTGTTCCTCCCTGTTGTGGTGCTACGCCTACCTCGCCCTCTGTGCTGCTGTTCACACTATGTATATCACCTTGTCAGGTTGGGTCAGTGACTTCATCGTCCACCACCTCGTCTTCCACGTATGCATCCTGGGCCTCCTCCTGAATTTCAGGCAATTGTGTCTCATCATCATCATCCACCTCTTCTGACCATAATTACACTTTCCCTCTTTGGTCATCGCTACATGCAATCTCCTTTTGCCCCACTTGAAGTGGGCCAGGCGAGAGGCCCGAATCTATAAATGGAAAAGAGAACAGCTCTTTAGAGTGTCCAATTGTGGGATCACTTGTCTCTGGGCACTCGGCATGGTGGGAGGAAGAAGGATCAGGGTGAGGAATATGTGGTCCAGACTCACGGCTAATGAGACTGGACCGTGTGGAAGACAGGGTGGTGGTGGTGGCAAACTGGAAGCATTATCTGCTATCCAACCAACAACCTTTTCACATTGCTCCGGCTTCAAGAATGGTGTTCTATGGCCCCTTAGAAATTGGGACAGGAAGGTAGTTCGACATGATGTGGGTGTTTGTTGTGCTCCCTCAGTAGGCACAGTTTCATCTTGCCCACGGCACCGGCCTCTGCATGCACCATTAGAATCACGTCCACTTCCACATCTCTTGCCACCCGCCATGCCCATTTTAAATGGAGTGTAATATTTGTCACACTCCAAAAAATGTCAAGATTATTACAGCAGTAATATTGGATCATGTCTGGCAGACTTTAACTGGAGTGTAATATTTGGCACGCTCCAAAGCATTTGACGATTATTACCGCAGTAATATCGGATCATGCCTGATGACCACGGTTTTAGGCAGTGGCCTAACAGATGTGGTATTGATCAGCGACCAAGTGTGAATAGGTTGAACAACACACAACTGGCAGACTTTAACTGGAGTGTAATATTTGGCACGCTCCAAAAATGTGACGATTATTACCGCAATAATATCGGATTATGTCTGATGACCACTGTTTTAGGCAGTGGCAATATTGATATAAAAAATCATGATTAATAGCAAATGAATAGCCCTAATTTTGAGGGCTATGAATATCTGTAACAGTAGTAGACAGAATATGCAATGGACCCTATTTTGCTGTATACAGTGTCCACAAACTCTGCCTGCCTAACTCCTGGTATCACCAGTAATATATGCAGTTGGATTAGTCATTAGAAGGACTGTTAGCTGTGGAATACCTAATACCTCACTAATAACAGCCAATTCTCTCCCTAGCTCAGCAGCAGCTCTCCCTACTCTACCTGTCAAAACGGTAGCTTGTGACTAGCATAGGGTCACTGGGTCTGATATAGACCTGATGACGCTATGCTGCCAGCCAATCACTGTAATGCCACAATCAACATGGCTACGGCATTACAGTGACTGGCAGGCAACCCCTGTATGTTAATTGGCTGTCTAAAAAGCGCCAAAAATGCGGGGCGGGGACCCGAGCTCCTGCCCAAGCATTTGAAAAATACTCGCCGAGCACCGAACCTACCGAGCACTGTGGTGCTTGGCCGAGTACCGAATAGTGGCGAGCATGCTCGCTCATCACTAGTGTAGAGCCACCCCCGTAGTGTTCGAGTTCGGTTCGGTTCGTCGAACACCCGTGTGTTCGCCAAACTGTTCGTCGAACTGTTCGTCGAACACCTTCGAACACCGTTAAAACCAATGGCAGGCAAACAAAAACACATAGAAACACATAGGTGTCCAAAAGCTGACAAACTGCTCAGAAGACATAACTAACACATGGAAAAGTGACAAGTACATATAGTCATGCGAAAAGAAAAGAGGTGGAGGAGTAAAAGGAGGGGGAGACACAGATATAGGCATGTCATGCCCTTCTGAAATCCAAAAAGTCAGAAGCCGACACGGCCAGTCCGTTCCTGCCCGTGCCACCTCCGTGTCGCCGGGTTTGTGCCAGAGCCGCGGTGGACCCTGACGGCCAGCCCCCCTCTCCCAATACTGGTGCCTGTCCGCTGGTGGGTCGAGCCCCCCCGCGGTGGGGGGGGGATAACATCTGCAGAAGAAAGACCATCTTCCAGCCAAACTAAGATGTCTACTTCTTTTCGTGGACAATTTGATACGATCCCTTTCTTACGGACACGCCCATCGCTTCAAATTCCAGATGAGGCACAAAAACAGCAGGTGCTTCAGTGGATATCAAGTGCTCCTTCAAGTGGGCTCTCGTCCACCTCAATTTCAACATCACAAATACTCCAGTCCTCAGAGGTGTCACCCCAATCGCACTTGCTTCCTCACAGCTCCCAAGTCTCCTGCTGCCCGTCTGAGTATGGGGTAACACAGATGGTTGAGTCTGCAGAGCTGTTTACTCATACTATAGCCTTGGAAACGGAGGTCTGCTCCAGAGCTTCTGTTAATCCAGATGAGGAAATGATCTGCACTGATGCCCAGAATCTTTATAAGTCGGATCCAGGACCAGATGAAGAAGGTTCTGAGCATAATGTAGACCCTCGTTCCCAAACTGTAACTCCTGTTGGTGGAGACAATGATGAAGACGATGATGAGACTCAAATACCTGATTGGAGCGGCAACTTGACTTTTCGGTCAGGGCAGGAAGAGGTTGGCTTTGAGGACGACGGGTGTGATAACACACAGGGTGATGATGACGAGGTTGGAGATCCCACTTACTGTCAACCAACAGTCAGCCAGTCGATGAGGTCAGCGGAGGAGGTGGAGGAGGATGTGACTAGCCCAGGGGATGGGGATGACTCGGTACCTGGGCCTTTGCCTGGCCTTGGGGATGTCACGGTGGTCGGCTCCCTGGCCCGTACCCTGTCACTCTTTAAAAGGGTGGATAATTGTTAATTTTATAAGAGTTCGTGACGCCACCTGTGGTATCTGGTGAGAAGCACCAGCGCTGCAGCAGTCCACTGAGACCCGTGATAAGGCAGCTCGATGGTATAGCTCCCCACAGGTGGAGCTAGGTCTCAGGGCAGCGTATGCAGGGGGAATGCAGGACAGGCGAGACCCAGCTGGGTCAGAGCAAGAACGGGAACGGACACGGTAGTCACTTCAGTACCTTTTACTGGAGGAAATTCAGGCACATCCCGGAGCACTGTAGGGTGAAGGGTGCATATCCGGATCCTCCCCAATGAGCGGGTGTAGGGCCTCCTGTTTCTTGCCTCTGCGTAGTAAGTTTCTGACCTGCCTGGAGCTAGGCCTAACTTTGTCTCTGTCCTGCGCTGGCTGACCTTGTGGTAGGGCCTTCTCTTGGAGTTCACGCTCCCAGTATGCGGGGCCTAAGCGTCTCCTGGCTGTGTTACGTATCAACACCTTAGCAATCCTGGGACTTGTAGTTCTCCAGTGATTCCGGTTATGCCTTACTGGGTCATAGAGATCCCGGTAAGCTCGGATCCGGTGTCCGGTAAATGCTTCGGGGTGAGCTGGTTAAGCTCCTCTGCCCCTTATGTACTAACTTGCCACTCGCCTTCGGCCTACTCGGGCCTTCACTAGGCTATACACACTAACGGCAGCTTGCTGCGCTTCACCGATCTTACGGCGCCGGCACACCTTAAGCTCTATCTGGGCTCCCTGAATCTAGCTAGCCGAAGCCTCGTGCTCCACTGCTGAACTATTAACTGAGTTCTCTAGACTAGACTGAGCTCCACTGCAGACTGACCTCTCTTAGGCTTCTCTACTGCAGGAACTCTTCAGAGGAACTGAACTGCGTAGCTCCACCTTCCCTATTTATATCCCTAACGGGCTCCCTCTGCTGGTCTGAGGTGGAAGGTGGAGATGTGTGAATGTTTATGGGGGCCTCTTGTGGAGGATTCCATCAATACACTCTTCTAGGATCTGTGATACCAAGCGCAGCGGGGCGTCACAGATGCTATTGACGACGAGGTTAGGTTGCGCCTTCCTGGACAGAGACGGAGTACTGGAAGCACGTCAACAACTGCATCCTCAACCACAACTCTTCCTCTGACCACAAGTCGTAGTGGCTCTTCAGGTCGCATGGGCTCTAAGCTTTGCATAGCCTGGGCATTTATTCAGATCGATAAGGATGACCCAACTCGTGTTATCTGTAATATTTGTCACCAAAAGCTAAGTAGAGGCCAAAAAATCCATAGTTTGAGTACTTCATGCATGTACCGTCACATGGATATGAAGCATAAGTTGCAGTGGGAAGCTCACTGTGCTACAATGCGGCCTAGCAGGCTGGGCCAACTACCGTCTGCCCCATCTTGTGCATCCGCGGCCTCTTCATCCTCTGTGACTGGGGGGACAGCAGTCACACATGTTTTTGGACGCAGACTTGCCACCTCTTTACCTGCAACAGCCAGTGTGATTGGCAGGTCGTCAGTTCATTGGGAAGTGGAAACACCTGCTGGTGTTGAGCGCTCTCTGACATCGAGAGCACCACCTTTGGATCAAGGCAACCTAACATGTTCGCCTGCATCTTCCTCACAGACCGGCAGTTTGCCGTGGACACCCTACTCAACCCCGTCTAAGCACAACAGCCAGGCCTCGGTCCCTCAGATGTGGAAAAGTGAAAGACCATTTCCTCCTAGCCATGACAAAGCTAAGAGGTTGAATTTCACCATCTGCAAGCTGTTGGCTACAGAAATGCTGCCTTTCTGCCTGGAGGACACAGTGGATTTTCGAGACCTTATGTCCGTCGCAGTGCCCCAGTACCAGATGCCCAGTCGGCACTACTTCTCAAAGAAAGGTGTGCCTGCGCTCCACCAGCATGTCGCACACAACATCACCGCTTCTTTGAGAAACTCTGTGTGTGACAGGGTGCATTTCACCACAAACACTTGGACTAGTAGGCATGGACAGGGGCGTTACATGTCGCTGACTGGGCACTGGGTAACTATGGTGACAGCAGGACAAGGGGCTGCTGTCCAAGTCTAACCATCCCCACGAGTTGTGCGTCAATCCTCTTTATCTAGAAGTTCCTCCACTGCTTCTGCCTCCTCAACCTCCTCTCGGTCCTCCACCTGCACCCAAAGCCTGTCTGGTCATGCCACCTGCTTTCTAACTGCGCAGAAGGAATCCTGCACACCTCCTTACTATGCTGGCAGCCGGGCTCAACGGCATCAGTGTTTACTTTGAAATGTCTGGGAAATGTGAGTCACACAGCTGAGGAGTTGTGGTCAGCTCTGGAGACCCAGTTTCATGAATGGTTGTCTCCACTGGACCTGCAACCAGGGAAGGCCGTGTGCGACAATGCTGCAAACCTGGGTGCGGCCCTTCACCGGGGCAATGTCACACACGTGCCTTGTATGGCTCACGTGTTGAACCTGGTTGTCCATAAATTTTTAGCCCACTATCCCGGACTAGATGGCCTTCTGCAGAGGGCACGGTCGCTGTGTGCTCACTTCCGCCGTTCGCATCCCGCAGCTCAACGACTTACATCTCTACAGAAGTCGTTGGGCCTGCCAGTTCACCGGCTGAAATGCGATGTGCCGACACGGTGGAATTCAACTCTGCACATGTTGAGCGACTGTGGCAGCACCGACAAGCCCTGGTGCAATACGTTCTGACGTATAGCCTGGGCCAACGAGATCCAGAGGTGGGGCAAATCACGCTGCAGGAGTGGTCTCAGATCAGGGACCTATGAAGTTGACGCACCCCCTGGGCCGTGGGGTACCATGAGCCGGGCCGGTAGATGCTGGGGGTTGTAGTCACTGTGGCGGTGACCCGGTCCTTGACCCAGGGCGGTCAATGCAAGGGTAATTTGTATATATGGATTTTATAATGTCCGACTACGCCACCTGTGGAGTGCGGCCAAAGGGGCCGCCGCTGCGGAACAGTCCTCTGAAGCTGGTGGTTTTGCAGCAATGGTATTTTTACTCACCACAGGAAGAGTGTAGCTTCAGGGCAGTGTGGGTGGATGATGGTGGTTGTAGTGCAGGGAGTTAGTAATGAACACAGAGTCCGTGTGATGCAGTCCCAAGATCTTTATTCACAGTTGTTGCAGTCCAGATTACAGGTACCAGAGCAATCTCACCCGTTGTGCTGTGCGTACTCATTGAGGGGCTCAGTCCAGCCCCAGAAAGCTCCGGAGTACTTAGCAGGACCCCCTTCTGTGTGTCCATTCTCTGGCCTTCTCCCTGCACCTCACACCCAGTGACACTTCTATCCGGTATCCTCGGGCCTTGGCGGGCGACTTGTGTTCCGTCCCCTGGGTCCTATGTGGCTACCTTCTTAGTGAGACTGGTGTGGACTTTTGCCTGCAGTACATGAAATGCTGCAGCCTCCGGTTTCTAGTTGAGCCTTGCTGTTTCTCCGCTAGTTGAGGGACCGGTTCCCCTTATCTGGCCTGACTCCTCTACCTCCTGGTAGCAGCGGGAGTACGGGTGGCCTTCTGCACGGCTCGTAGCCCTAGGGTCCCTTCGGTTCCTGGAGCCTTCCTGCTCCCACTCCTCTTTTCTCTCCTTCAGTCCTGGGCCTCCCAGGCTAGGCCCGCCTCCAGAGCAGATCTCATGCCGAGCCTCTGCTCCTGTCACTTTTCCTCCTCTGACTGGCTTGCTCTTTCTAAGATGGCTTCCTATTTATACTCTCCCTGTCATGTGCTCCCCTAAGCTGCTCCCCTAAGCACCCACTACATAGGACCCTCCCACCAGATAGGGACCTGGGACTGTGCTCTCCATTAGGAGCAATCTCACCCTACCCCCACTGCGGGTATGTGTTGGATGCAGGTGTTAGGGTCCCGAGCCATACACCTTCCTTACCTGAGGGTGAGATACCACACCTCTGGGTGAGATGCAGTAACTCCGTGGCGACTGAACCCTCAGGGGCGCCACACACCCTTCTGCACAGTTTTGAAATGGCGACGAAGATGTTTAGTGCTGACGACGATGCCATTAACAGCATGACTATTCCTGTGATTTACATGCTGGAGCACACATTAAACAGAATTCAGAGTCAGGTGGTGGGACAAGAGGAGGTGGAGGAAGTAGAGGAGGAGTCGTATGCAGAAGGGATAACATCTCCAAGGTCCAGACGGTTGGCAGCACCAAGGTGGCAGGCATGGGAGGGTGGGGGAGAGGTATTAACCAGGGCGCATGGTAGCAGCAAAACTGTTGAGGAAGGTGCAGGAGCCGAGGAAGAAGTGGAGGACGAACTGGCGATGGGCATGGAAGACTCATCAGATGAGGGAGACCTTGATCACATTTCTGTTGTGCGAGGTTGGGGGGAGAGGGCAGATGAAGGAAGCATGATTCTTACCTCGCTACCCACACAACAAGGACTTGGTCCTCCTGGATGCGCAAGACACATGAGTGCCTTTTTGCTGCACTACCTGCAACATGACCCTCGGATTGTCAGAATTCGAAGTAATCCCGACTACAGGGTTGCCACACTCTTAGATCCCCGGTACAAAAGTAAATTTGCCGAAATAATTCCTGCCATAAAAAGGGATTGACGCATGCAGGAGTATCTGCAGACACTGTTGCAGAATCTTACATGTGCTTTTCCATAAAACACTAGTGGTGCACGTAGTGAATCTCACAGTTCTAACTTGCCAACCGTGGAACTGTCGAGTCTTCATCACTCAAACCGTAACAGTAACACAGTATCTGCTGGTAACAGCAATTTTGTGGAATCGTTTCACCACTTTTTTAGACCATCCTTTGCAAGGCCACAGGAGACAAGAAGTCTGACACATAGTCAATGCCTAGAGAGGATGATGCAGGAGTATCTCCAAGTGAACATCGAAGCCATGACTGTGTCACTGGACCCTTGCTCATTTTGGTATACCAATCTGGAAAAATGGCCGGAGCTCGCCACTCACGCCTTGGAGATCTTGTCATGCCCTGCAGCCAGTGTTCTCTCTGAACGTGTGTTCAGCACTGCTGGTGGTGTGCTGACAGATAAGCGCACGCGGCTGTCCACTGAGAATGTAGACAGACTCACGTTCATAAAGATGAACAAATCATGGATTCGCAAGGACTTTTCTACCCCTGTGTTATCCTTGGGAGACTAAAAGCTTGAGGATTTGGTAAAATCAACTCACCAACCGTTTTAAGCAACTGTGGGGCAATTGATGCCACTTAACCCTAGAACGCATGACCATAAAAATCTACACTTTCATATACCTGGGGCCTTTTAGGCCCGTGTGCAAATAGCATGGAATAACTCAAACTCAAATGCAAACAACTATATACATGAAGAATACCTAGAGTTTCAAAATTCTAACTAAAGTAATCTTGCAGAAAATAGAAAACAATTAACAGGGCGGGCCTGCGAGGCCCCAGGTATGCGTTCTAGGGTTAAGTGGTGTCTGTGCCACAATTTTGGGAAAAAACAGAGACTCTTTTTGGAGTCCCCTTGCTGTGTCTTACGTGACGTTGGCATCGTCAATTCCAGGTGGGTTGGGTCGCTCCCCACCCCCTTTTAACTGTAAGAAACTACATACACTATGGCTTGGGGTAACACAGATGGTTGAGTCTGAAGAGCTGTTTACTCAGAGGTCTGCTCCAAATCTTCAGTGTCTGCTAGTCAGCGTAGAATTTTTAACTGCATCTTGCCCAGGCAATACTTTGGCCGTAGTAGCCAAGCTGCGAAGCAAGCTGCACCGCCTGTGTATCTAATAAGAATTTTTAAATGCATCTAGCCTAGGCAGACTGTGGGGACCATCAACCAAACCCAGACGCTCAGCCCCCCTACCGCCCCCCTTTCCTTGACAATACAATAATGTAACTCTTACAACTGGATGGGTGAGGATCGGTCACAGCTTTTTTAACTCTTTATACTCATTCCATTAGAAAGGCATTTTATTTCTAAAATAATTCAGCTTGTTGCAGCATGCCCTGGGTCTCCACTCCGGCAAGTTGGCCAACAAGTGTAACTCTCCAACATGTCCTTTCTATTTCCAGGCCACGAAGGATCCTGCGTACTCGTATGCAGGACTCTGACCCCCACCCATCACTCTTAACACTTGTTCCACTCCGTCCTGGAGTCCTGACAGTAATATGTCCAGTTCAATATCCATTAAGTGAACACCGTCGGGCCTTATGAGGCCTGCTTTATCTCCTTCCAGTTGTCGGTGCCGTACCACTACACCGCCTCTGTCTCTTCTAAATTTTGCCATCCGAATATTTATTACCCGCCTTGTCCGTTCGATGGCCGTGATGTCTCGCACACCTTGCCATACCGCTATCGGCACAATCTCTGACCATACTATAGCTAGTTTTGTGAAAAATTCTCTGAAGCGCTCAGTGTCTAGTTTCATTATTGCCATTAGTTATGCGCTCTTGTGATGACCTAGGTTGCTTTCCCCGGCCTGTATAACTAAGATGACCGGACATCTTGCCTCTCTCCCTACCTTGATTACCTCCATTAGTACCTGTGGCCATAGCAGGCCTCTAATACCTCTCCAGTTGAAATATGTGTTATGAAACTCTAATTTCCTCCCGCCTGGGTGGACTTTTGCCCTTTTTTCTGCCCAATATATATACGAGTGGCCTATCACCCACACTGTTGGCTTAGCGTCACCTGTAAAAGAAACAAACCACGTTACGATAACAAGTCCGGTCTTATGTATCTTGCCAAACACGTGAATCGCCATCTCCCTCTCCTCTGAACTTCCGTTTCTGACAGTCCTGCTCTTGCTGCTTCCGTGGCCGCGCCTATGCGGAATGAGTGTGTCCTGTAATATTTGGGGTGGTTCCCTGCCGATGTTATGCATTTATTAAATATAGCTTGGAACTGGTATCTTGATAATGGCGATAATCAATGTGTGATAGGAAGAAATTACTTTGTGATCTGATGGTTAGATATGTTTTTACTATTGTTACCCGACTCAGTGTACCGTTTGTGGGTTGTAGAAGTACCCAAGTGCCCCTGCCCGCTGGAACCGTTTTCGATTTGTGTATGCGTAGACGTATTGCATTATTGGCTATGACTACGTCCTGGTGTAATAGGCCTCCACTGGTGGTAATTTTGGATTGAGGGACTAATTCGCTTATGCATAGCGCCCCGAAGAAGGCGATCACAAATGAAGTAGACAGGATTGTTGCTTCAAATTGTGAGTGTCATGTTAATAGTGTTAGGGATATGATGTGAGAAATCAGTTTTAGTGACACGGGATGGGACGTCTACACTAGTGTTGAGCCACCCCCGTAGTGTTCGAGTTCGGTTCGGTTCGTCGAACACCCGTGTGTTCGCCGAACTGTTCGTCGAACTGTTCGTCGAACACCTTCGAACACCGTTAAATCCAATGGCAGGCAAACAAAAACACATAGAAACACATAGAAAACACCTTCAAAGGTGTCCAAAAGCTGACAAACTGCTAAGAAGACACAACTAACACATGGAAAAGTGACAAGTACATATAGTCATGCGAAAATAAAAGAGGTGGAGGAGTAAAAGGAGGGGGAGACACAGATATAGGCATGTCATGCCCTTCTAAAATCCAAAAAGTGAGAAGCCGACACGGCCAGTCCGCTCCTGCCCGTGCCACCTCCGTGTCGCCGGGTTTGTGCCAGAGCCGCGGTGAACCCTGATGGCCAGCCCCCCTCTCCCAATACTGGTGCCTGTCCGCTGGTGGGTCGAGCGAGCCCCCCTGTGGTGGAGGCAGCTCTAAGCTTTTTAATTTAAATTGTCTCTCTAATTTGAATGAATACACTTTAAATACATTTACAAGGATCTATTGGAGGGCAAGTCTCATGCCAGCAGCCGCGTAATTCCAGCTCCAGTATCGTCCACTAAAGCTGCTGCAGTTAAAAAGCTTTTATAAGGATCGAGCTCGGCTGTCCACCGCAAGGCATCCTACTGCCAGTCCCAGCCCCTATGCCTTGGGGTGCCTCCTGATGCTCTTCACTGAGTATCCCATGGTCCCGAAGCATTTCCTTTGAAAAAATTAAGTGTCTAAAGTACAGGTGGTGTAGCTTGCTTAACAGCCGGGATAATCCGCTGACTAGCAGACACTGCTACTAGGCACAAAGTATTTCCTGGGCTAGATGCAGTTAAAAATTTGTAATTAGATACTCTCGTTGGATGCTGAGAAAGCATTCAATAGAGTCTCCTGGCACGCCATATATGATTCTCTTAAAAATCTTGGGGTAGGGGTCTAGGGGACCCTTTTATAGCCAAAATCACGGCCCTGTATCGCAATACGTCACCTAGGCTGAAGATAAATGGAACTGTAGCACCCTGAGGGCTCGGTTGCTACAGACGTACTGCACCTCACCCAGAGGTGTGATATCTCACTCTCAGGTAAGGATGGAGTGTGGATCAGGACCCGACACCTGCATGCATTACACCACATTGCCATGGGGCAGGGCGACCAATATGCCCCTGAGTTGGGCACGACAGTCCCTGTCCCTGGCTGGAGTGGGGGGAGGGAACACTGAGGAAGGGGAACCCTGTAGTGCAGGAGCAGGGAGGAAGCAGTTCCTGGGTGCATTGAGAAGGGGGTATAAAAGGTGGGCACCATCTTAGTTCAGTGCAGAGAAGTCTGAGCAGAAGTGGCAGGGAGCAGGGGCTCTGCATGAGCTCTGATCCGGAGGCGGGCCTAGTAACAGAGGCCCAGGCCTGGAAGAGGGAGAAGGAAGGAAGAGGAGCGGAGAAGGCTCCAGGAACGAGGAATGAAGGGATCCCAGGGGTGCGGACGGGCGAGTCGCCACCGCACGCCCGAATCCACCTGTGTGGAGGGGTCAGGCCAAAGGGGGAGACCGGTCCCCGAACTAGTGGAGGCAGGAAACGACCCTCAGCTAGAAACCGGAGGCTCTGACATTTTATGTGGCGCAGCCCCTCGCTACACCCGCTAGGAAGGCACCACATAGGGTCAGGGAAACTGGCGCCAAGTTTACCAAGAGGAGGCCAGAGGCAGCCGGACAGAAGTGTTGGTAAGAAAGGCCAGACAAAGGACATACAAAGGGGGTCCTGTGAAGTGCTCCAAAGTTATCTGGGAGTTGTCTGAGCCCCTCACCTGGTGAGCACAGTACGACGTGGGCAGCCGTTACCTGCAGACGTGGTCTGGATAATAAGAACTGTGAGTAAAGGCCCTGAACTGCATCACTGACTCCGTGTCGTTACTGCTGCTGCCCTGCACCATCACCCCCATCCTCCGCATACACTGCCCTGAGGCTATACTCCTCCCGTGGGGAGTTATGCTACGCTCTGCTGCACCCACAACACCAGCCTCAGCGGTCTGCCCTGTAGCGGCGGTTCACTCTGACCGCAATCCACGGGTGGCGTAGTCGGACATTTAAACATCAAAACCACATAAATAGTTCCGCCACTGGTTTGACCGCCCTGAGCCACGGAACCGGGTCGCCGCCACGAAGACTACAACCACCAGCATCCACCAAAAAGGGTCCGGCTCCGGGTGTCCCAAGGCCCAGGGGGTGCGTCAGAACATTTTCATCACCTTTCACAATCACCAATGGGACAAGGCAGGGATGTCCTCTGTCCCCTCTCTTATACATCCTAGTGACGGAGCACCTGCTCTCATCAATTCGCCATAACCCCAATATTAGGTGGATTGAGGTGGGAGGCACCGAGTACAAGTGCTCTCTATTTGCTGATGATGTCCTAGTATATATCACTCAATCACATATATCCATCCATGCTGTTATGGCTGAAATAGATCACTTTGTTACATGGTAAAATTTTAAAATCAATGCAACGAAGTCTGAGGCCCTCGATGTCTCCCTCCCCAAATCCATATAGGATTCCATCCAGTCCAACTTTCCCTTTGCCTGGCCCTCACAGGGTATCAAATACTTAGGAATTCCTATTCATAGAGACCTCTCCCATCTATGTTATCTTAATTTTGGGCCCTTTATTGAACAATTCCATACAGACCACGGTTGGCAAGTTAGAACTGTAAGATTCACTACGTGAACCGCTGGTGTTTTGTGGAAAAGCACATGTACACCGCGTTCCAAATTATTATGCAAAAAGTGTTTAGGAGTGATAAGGGAAGAATTTGTTTGTTTGTCAGTTAAACTCATTGATGGTGATGTGTGTCAGGGCTCTTTATATCACTGTAAGCAATTGCAGACACCTGTGCTAATTAGTTTGGCAGGTGTGTCCAATGAAAGGCAAGACTACTTAAGAAGGCTCTCTCACATTATTAAGCAGCCTACATTTTCTGCCAAAATGGGAAAGAAAAAGGATGTGTCGGCTGCTGAGAAGCAACAAATTGTGGAGTGTTTAGGTCAAGGCATGACTACAATCAACATTGTGCGATGATCAGGATGAAGTGTCTTGGCAATCAAGAAGTATGTAGCTGATTCACAGTACACACGTGTGCGTGCTGATAAGGGCAAATTGAGGACTCTTTCCTACAGGCAATTACGTCAGGTTGAAAGAGCAGCGGCAAAAAAGCCTTGTCATAGCAGCAGACAAGTTTTTGAAACTGCTTGTGCCTCCAACGTCCCCCGAACAACAAGATGCAGGGTCCTTCAGAGGTTTGCAGCTGTGCATACGCCATCCTGTCGACCTCCTCTATCCACTTCACACAAGCAGAAACGGCTCCAGTGGGCCAAACATTACATGAAGACTGATTTCAAAACTGTTTTGTTCACGGATGAGTGCCGTGCAGCGCTCGATGGTCCAGATGGATGGAGTGGAGGATGGCTGGTTGATGGACACCCCACGCAAACACGGCTACAGCGCCAACAAGGAGGAGGTGGAGTAATGTTTTGGGCTGGAATCATGGGGAGAGAGATTGTCGGCCCCTTTAGGATCCCTGAAGGCGCTAAAGATGAACTCCATAATGTATGTGGATTTTCTCAAACAGCACTTCCTGCCATGGTTCAAGAAGAAGAACCGTGTATTTCACAGCAAGATCATTTTTCTGCATGATAATGCACCATCTCATGCTGCACATAAAACATCTGCATCTCTGGCTGATATGGGCATAAAAGGGGACAAACTTATGGTGTGACCCCCATGCTCCCCTGACCTCTACCCCATTCAGAACCTTTGGAGCATCATTAAAAGGAGTGTCTATGATGGCGGGAGGCAGTTCACATCTAAGCAACAGCTCTGGGAGGGTATTCTGTCCTCATGCAAAACAATTGAAGCAGAAACCATCCAAAACCTGACAAATTCAATGGACGAGAGAGTTCAGAAGCTCCTTTCGAACAAGGGGTCCTATGTGAAAATGTAACATCACCTAGAATAAAGTTTTGAGTTGAAAACTGTTTGATTTCAGTTTCTAACAACCTGCTAATGCTTATAATTTCAAAAATGACCATTTTTTTGGTCTTTATTAAAATGAAAAGGTTGATCGAAAAGTTTGGGGGATCTAAGAGTGTGGCAACCCAGTAGTCATGATTACTTCGAATTCTGACAATATGAGGGTCATGCTGCAGGTAGTGCAGCAAGAAGGCACTTATGTGTCTTGCGCATCTCGGAGCCCCAAAATTATTTTCCGGGCTAGATGCAGTTAAAAATTATTTTTAATTTTAAATCTGGTGGAGCTTATTATAGATGGCCTAATAGGATCAGTGCTGCACACTGCTACAAAGCCCAAATTATTTTCCAGTCAAGATACAGATAAACATGATTAGTAATTTGAAAGCTTAAAACGTTTGGTAGGGTGATTTTAACCAATCATCAAGCTTTTACTCTCCCCAGGATGACACAGGGGTAGAAAAGTCGTTTCGGATCCATGATTTGTTCACCTTTATGAACGTGAGTCTGTCTACATTATCAGTGGAGAGCCGCGTGCGCTTATCTGTCAGCACACCACCAGCAGCGCTAAACACACGTTCAGACAGAACGCTGGCTGCGGGGCATGACAAGATCTCCAAGGCGTAAGTGGCTAGCTCCGGCCATTTATCCAGATTGGAAGCCCAAAAAGAGCAAGGGTCCAGTGACACAGTCGTGGCTTCAATGTTTACTTGGAGATACTCCTGTACCATCGTCTCTAGGCGTTGACTATGTGTCAGACTTCTTGTCTCCTGTGGCCTTGCAAAGGATGGGCTAAAAAAGTGGTGAAATGATTCCGCAAAATTGATGTTACCAGCAGATACTGTGGTTCTGTTACGGTTTGAGTACTGAACACTTGACGGTCCCACGGTTGGCAAGTTGGAACTGTGAGATTCACTACGTGCACCACTGGTATTTTGTGGAAAAGCACATGTAAGATTCTGCAACAGTCTCTGCTGATACTCCTGCATGCGTGCATCCCTTTCTATGGCAGGAATAATTTCTGCAAATTTACTTTTGTACCGGGGATCTAACAGTGTGGCAACCCAGTAGTCAGGATTATTTCTAATTCTCACAATTCGAGGGTCATGTTGCAGGTAGTGCAGCAAGAAGGCACTCATGTGTGTTGCGCATCCAGGAGCACCAAGTCCCTGTTGTGTTGGTGGCGAGGTAACAATCATGCTTCCTTCCTCTGTCCTCTCCCCCCAACCTCGCACAACAGAAATGTGATCAAGGTCTCCCTCATCTGATGAGTCTTCCATCAGTTCGTCCTCCACTTCTTTCTGGGCTCCTGCACCTTCCTCACTAGTTTGGCTGCTACCATGCGCCCTGGTAAAACCATCTCCCCCACCCTCACATGCCTGCCGCCTTGGTGCTGCCGACCTTCTGGACCTTGCAGATGTTAGCCCTTCCGCATACAACTCCTCCTCCTCTACTTCCTCCACCTCCTCTTGTGCCACCACCTGACTCCGAATTCTGTTTAACATGTGCTCCAGCATGTAAATCACCGGAATAGTCATGCTGATAATGGCATCGTCAGCACTAAACATCTTCGTCGCCATTTCAAAACTGTGCAGAAGGGTGCATAGGTCCCTGATCTGAGACCACTCCTCCAGCGTGATTTGCCCCACCTCTGAATCTCGTTGGCCCAGGCTATACGTCAGAACGTGTTGCACCAGGGCTTGTCGGTGCTGCCACAGTCGCTGCAACATGTGCAGAGTTGAATTCCACCGGGTAGGCACATCGCATTTTAGCCGGTGAAGTGGCAGGCCCAACGACTTCTGTAGAGATGTAAGTCGCTGAGCTGCGGGATGCGAACGGCGGAAGTGAGCACACAGCGACCGTGCCCTCTGCAGAAGGCCATCTAGTCTGGGATAGTGGGCTAAAAATTGCTGGACAACCAGGTTCAACACGTGAGCCATACAAGGCACGTGTGTGACATTGCCCCGGCGAAGGGCCGCACCCAGGTTTGCAGCATTGTCGCACACGGCCTTCCCTGGTTTCAGGTCCAGTGGAGACAACCATTCATGAAATTGGTTCTCCAGAGCTGACCACAACTCCTCAGCTGTGTGACTCACATTTCCCAGACATTTCAATGTAAAAACCGCCTGATGACGTTGAGCCCTACTGCCAGCATAGTAAGGAGGTGTGCAGGATCCCTTCTGCGCAGTTAGAAAGCTTGTGGCATGACCAGACAGGCTTTGGGTGCAGGTGGAAGACCGAGAGGAGGTTGAGGAGGCAGAAGCAGTGGAGGAACTTTGACATAAAGAGGATTGATGCACAACTCGTGGGGACGGCAAGACTTGGACAGCAGCCCCTTGTCCTGCTGTCACCATAGTTACCCAGTGCCCAGTCAGCGACATGTAACGCCCCTGTCCATGCCTACTCGTCCAAGTGTCTGTGGTGAAATGCACCCTGTCACACACAGAGTTTCTCAAAGAAGCGGTGATGTTGTGTGCGACATGCTGGTGGAGCGCAGGCACACCTTTCTTTGAGAAGTAGTGCCGACTGGGCATCTGGTACTGGGGCACTGCGACGGACATAAGGTCTCGAAAATCCTCTGTGTCCACCAGGCGGAAAGGCAGCATTTCTGTAGCCAAGAGCTTGCAGATGGTGAAATTCAACCTCTTAGCTTTCTCATGGCTAGGAGGAAATGGTCTTTTACTTGTCCACATCTGAGGGACCGAGGGCTGGCTATTGTGCTTAGACGGGGTTGATAAGGGTGTCCCCGGCAAACTGCCGGTCTGTGAGGAAGATGCAGGCGGACAAGTTAGGTTGCCTTCATCCAAAGGTGGTGCTATCGATGTCGGACAGCGCTCAACACCAGCTGGTGTTACCACCTCCAAAGAAAATGATGACCTGCCAATCACGCTGGCTGTTGCGGGTAAAGAGTAGTGTTGAGCCACCCCCGTAGTGTTCGAGTTCGGTTCGGTTCCTCGAACACCCGTGTGTTCGACGAACTGTTCGTCGAACTGTTCGTCGAACACCTTCGAACACCGTTAAAACCAATGGCAGGCAAACAAAAACACATAGAAACACATAGAAAACACCTTCAAAGGTGTCCAAAAGCTGACAAACTGCTCAGAAGGCATAACTAACACATGGAAAAGTGACAAGTACATATAGTCATGCGAAAATAAAAGAGGTGGAGGAGTAAAAGGAGGGGGAGACACAGATATAGGCATGTCATGCCCTTCTAAAATCCAAAAAGTGAGAAGCCGACACGGCCAGTCCGCTCCTGCCCGTGCCACCTCCGTGTCGCCGGGTTTGTGCCAGAGCCGCGGTGAACCCTGACGGCCAGCCCCCCTCTCCCAATACTGGTGCCTGTCCGCTGGTGGGTCGAGCGAGCCCCCCTGTGGTGGAGGCAGCTCTAAGCTTTTTAATTTAAATTGTCTCTCTAATTTGAATGAATACACTTTAAATCCATTTACAAGGATCTATTGGAGGGCAAGTCTCATGCCAGCAGCCGCGGTAATTCCAGCTCCAGTAGCGTCCACTAAAGCTTCTGCAGTTAAAAAGCTTTTATAAGGATCGAGCTCGGCTGTCCACCGCAAGGCATCCTACTGCCAGTCCCAGCCCCTATGCCTTGGGGTGCCTCCTGATGCTCTTCACTAAGTATCCCATGGTCCCGAAGCATTTCCTTTGAAAAAATTAAGTGTCTAAACTACAGGTGGTGTAGCTTGCTTAACAGCCGGGATAATCCGCTGACTAGCAGACACTGCTACTAGGCACAAAGTATTTCCTGGGCTAGATGCAGTTAAAAATTTGTAATTAGATACTCTCGTTGGATGCTGAGAAAGCATTCCATAGAGTCTCCTGGCACGCCATATATGATTCTCTTAAAGAGCTTGGGGTAGGGGTCTAGGGGACCCTTTTATAGCCAAAATCACGGCCCTGTATCGCAATACGTCACCTAGGCTGAAGATAAATGGAACTGTAGCACCCTGAGGGCTCGGTTGCTACAGACGTATTGCACCTCACCCAGAGGTGTGATATCTCACTCTCAGGTAAGGATGGAGTGTGGATCAGGACCCGACACCTGCATGCATTACACCACATTGCCGTGGGGCAGGGCGACCAATATGCCCCTGAGATGGGCACGACAGTCCCTGTCCCTGGCTGGAGTGGGGGGAGGGAACACTGAGGAAGGGGAACCCTGTAGTGCAGGAGCAGGGAGGAAGCAGTTCCTGGGTGCATTGAGAAGGGAGTATAAAACGTGGGCACCATCTTAGTTCAGTGCAGAGAAGTCTGAGCAGAAGTGGCAGGGAGCAGGGGCTCTGCATGAGCTCTGCTCCGGAGGCGGGCCTAGTAACAGAGGCCCAGGCCTGCAAGAGGGAGAAGGAAGGAAGAGGAGCGGAGAAGGCTCCAGGAACGAGGAATGAAGGGATCCCAGGGGTGCGGACGGGCGAGTCGCCACCGCACGCCCGAATCCACCTGCGTGGAGGGGTCAGGCCAAAGGGGGAGACCGGTCCCCGAACTAGTGGAGGCAGGAAACGACCCTCAGCTAGAAACCGGAGGCTCTGACATTTTATGTGGCGCAGCCCCTTGCTCCACCCGCTAGGAAGGCACCACATAGGGTCAGGGAAACTGGCGCCAAGTTTACCAAGAGGAGGCCCGAGGCAGCCGGACAGAAGTGTTGGTAAGAAAGGCCAGACAAAGGACACACAAAGGGGGTCCTGTGAAGCGCTCCAAAGTTATCTGGGAGTTGTCTGAGCCCCTCACCTGGTGAGCACAGTACGACGTGGGCAGCCGTTACCTGCAGACGTGGTCTGGATAATAAGAACTGTGAGTAAAGGCCCTGAACTGCATCACTGACTCCGTGTCGTTACTGCTGCTGCCCTGCACCATCACCCCCATCCTCCGCATACACTGCCCTGAGGCTATACTCCTCCCGTGGGGAGTTATGCTACGCTCCGCTGCACCCACAACACCAGCCTTAGCGGTCTGCCCTGTAGCGGCGGTTCACTCTGACCGCAATCCACGGGTGGCGTAGTCGGACATTTAAACATCAAAACCACATAAATAGTTCCGCCACTGGTTTGACCGCCCTGAGCCACGGAACCGGATCGCCGCCACGAAGACTACAACCACCAGCATCCACCAAAAAGGGTCCGGCTCCGGGTGTCCCAAGGCCCAGGGGGTGCGTCAGAACATTTTCATCACCTTTCACAATCACCAATGGGACAAGGCAGGGATGTCCTCTGTCCCCTCTCTTATACATCCTAGTGACGGAGCACCTGCTCTCATCAATTCGCCATAACCCCAATATTTGGTGGATTGAGGTGGGAGGCACCGAGTACAAGTGCTCTCTATTTGCTGATGATGTCCTAGTATATATCACTCAATCACATATATCCATCCCTGCTGTTATGGCTGAAATAGATCACTTTGTTACATGGTAAAATTTTAAAATCAATGCAGCGAAGTCTGAGGCCCTCGATGTCTCCCTCCCTAAATCCATATAGGATTCCATCCAGTCCAACTTTCCCTTTGCCTGGCCCTCACAGGGTATCAAATACTTAGGAATTCCTATTCATAGAGACCTCTCCCATCTATGTTATCTTAATTTTGGGCCCTTTATTGAACAATTCCATACAGACCACGGTTGGCAAGTTAGAACTGTAAGATTCACTACGTGAACCACTGGTGTTTTGTGGAAAAGCACATGTACACCGCGTTCCAAATTATTATGCAAAAAGTGTTTAGGAGTGATAAGGGAAGAATTTGTTTGTTTGTCAGTTAAACTCATTGATGGTGATGTGTGTCAGGGCTCTTTATATCACTGTAAGCAATTGCAGACACCTGTGCTAATTAGTTTGGCAGGTGTGTCCAATGAAAGGCAAGACTACTTATGAAGGCTCTCTGACATTATTAAGCAGCCTACATTTTCTGCCAAAATGGGAAAGAAAAAGGATGTGTCGGCTGCTGAGAAGCAACAAATTGTGGAGTGTTTAGGTCAAGGCATACAATCAACATTGTGCGATGATCAGGATGAAGTGTCTTGGCAATCAAGAAGTATGTAGCTGATTCACAGTACACACGTGTGCGTGCTGATAAGGGCAAATTGAGGACTCTTTCCTACAGGCAATTACGTCAGGTTGAAAGAGAAGTGGCAAAAAAGCCTTGTCATAGCAGCAGACAAGTTTTTGAAGCTGCTTGTGCCTCCAACGTCCCCCAAACAACAAGATGCAGGGTCCTTCAGAGGTTTGCAGCTGTGCATACGCCATCCTGTCGACCTCCTCTATCCACTTCACACAAGCAGAAACGGCTCCAGTGGGCCAAACATTACATGAAGACTGATTTCAAAACTGTTTTGTTCACGGATGAGTGCCGTGCAGCGCTCGATGGTCCAGATGAATGGAGTGGAGGATGGCTGGTTGATGGACACCCCACGCAAACACGGCTACAGCGCCAACAAGGAGGAGGTGGAGTAATGTTTTGGGCTGGAATCATGGGGAGAGAGATTGTCGGCCCCTTTAGGATCCCTGAAGGCGCTAAAGATGAACTCCATAATGTATGTGGATTTTCTCAAACAGCACTTCCTGCCATGGTTCAAGAAGAAGAACCGTGTATTTCACAGCAAGATCATTTTTCTGCATGATAATGCACCATCTCATGCTGCACATAAAACATCTGCATCTCTGGCTGATATGGGCATAAAAGGGGACAAACTTATGGTGTGACCCCCATGCTCCCCTGACCTCTACCCCATTCAGAACCTTTGGAGCATCATTAAAAGGAGTGTCTATGATGGCGGGAGGCAGTTCACATCTAAGCAACAGCTCTGGGAGGGTATTCTGTCCTCATGCAAAACAATTGAAGCAGAAACCATCCAAAACCTGACAAATTCAATGGACGAGAGAGTTCAGAAGCTCCTTTCGAACAAGGGGTCCTATGTGAAAATGTAACATCACCTAGAATAAAGTTTTGAGTTGAAAACTGTTTGATTTCAGTTTCTAACAACCTGCTAATGCTTATAATTTCAAAAATTACCATTTTTTTGGTCTTTATTAAAATGAAAAGGTTGATCGAAAAGTTTGGGGGATCTAAGAGTGTGGCAACCCAGTAGTCATGATTACTTCGAATTCTGACAATATGAGGGTCATGCTGCAGGTAGTGCAGCAAGAAGGCACTTATGTGTCTTGCGCATCTCGGAGCCCCAAAATTATTTTCCGGGCTAGATGCAGCTAAAAATTATTTTTAATTTTAAATCTGGTGAAGCTTATTATAGATGGCCTAATAGGATCAGTGCTGCACACTGCTACAAAGCCCAAATTATTTTCCAGTCAAGATACAGATAAACATGATTAGTAATTTGAAAGCTTAAAACGGTTGGTAGGGTGATTTTAACCAATCATCAAGCTTTTACTCTCCCCAGGATGACACAGGGGTAGAAAAGTCGTTTCGGATCCATGATTTGTTCATCTTTATGAACGTGAGTCTGTCTACATTATCAGTGGAGAGCCGCGTGCGCTTATCTGTCAGCACACCACCAGCAGCGCTGAACACACGTTCAGACAGAACGCTGGCTGCGGGGCATGACAAGATCTCCAAGGCGTAAGTGGCTAGCTCCGGCCATTTATCCAAATTGGAAGCCCAAAAAGAGCAAGGGTCCAGTGACACAGTCGTGGCTTCAATGTTTACTTGGAGATACTCCTGTACCATCGTCTCTAGGCGTTGACTATGTGTCAGACTTCTTGTCTCCTGTGGCCTTGCAAAGGATGGGCTAAAAAAGTGGTGAAATGATTCCGCAAAATTGATGTTACCAGCAGATACTGTGGTTCTGTTACGGTTTGAGTGCTGAACACTTTACGGTCCCACGGTTGGCAAGTTGGAACTGTGAGATTCACTACGTGCACCACTGGTATTTTGTGGAAAAGCACATGTAAGATTCTGCAACAGTCTTAAAACGGTTGGTAGGGTGATTTTAACCAATCATCAAGCTTTTACTCTCCCCAGGATGACACAGGGGTAGAAAAGTCGTTTCGGATCCATGATTTGTTCATCTTTATGAACGTGAGTCTGTCTACATTATCAGTGGAGAGCCGCGTGCGCTTATCTGTCAGCACACCACCAGCAGCGCTGAACACACGTTCAGACAGAACGCTGGCTGCGGGGCATGACAAGATCTCCAAGGCGTAAGTGGCTAGCTCCGGCCATTTATCCAAATTGGAAGCCCAAAAAGAGCAAGGGTCCAGTGACACAGTCGTGGCTTCAATGTTTACTTGGAGATACTCCTGTACCATCGTCTCTAGGCGTTGACTATGTGTCAGACTTCTTGTCTCCTGTGGCCTTGCAAAGGATGGGCTAAAAAAGTGGTGAAATGATTCCGCAAAATTGATGTTACCAGCAGATACTGTGGTTCTGTTACGGTTTGAGTGCTGAACACTTTACGGTCCCACGGTTGGCAAGTTGGAACTGTGAGATTCACTACGTGCACCACTGGTATTTTGTGGAAAAGCACATGTAAGATTCTGCAACAGTCTCTGCTGATACTCCTGCATGCGTGCATCCCTTTCTATGGCAGGAATAATTTCTGCAAATTTACTTTTGTACCGGGGATCTAACAGTGTGGCAACCCAGTAGTCAGGATTATTTCTAATTCTCACAATTCGAGGGTCATGTTGCAGGTAGTGCAGCAAGAAGGCACTCATGTGTGTTGCGCATCCAGGAGCACCAAGTCCCTGTTGTGTTGGTGGCGAGGTAACAATCATGCTTCCTTCCTCTGTCCTCTCCCCCCAACCTCGCACAACAGAAATGTGATCAAGGTCTCCCTCATCTGATGAGTCTTCCATCAGTTCGTCCTCCACTTCTTCCTGGGCTCCTGCACCTTCCTCACTAGTTTGGCTGCTACCATGCGCCCTGGTAAAATCATCTCCCCCACCCTCACATGCCTGCCGCCTTGGTGCTGCCGACCGTCTGGACCTTGCAGATGTTAGCCCTTCCGCATACAACTCCTCCTCCTCTACTTCCTCCACCTCCTCTTGTGCCACCACCTGACTCCGAATTCTGTTTAACATGTGCTCCAGCATGTAAATCACCGGAATAGTCATGCTGATAATGGCATCGTCAGCACTAAACATCTTCGTCGCCATTTCAAAACTGTGCAGAAGGGTGCATAGGTCCCTGATCTGAGACCACTCCTCCAGCGTGATTTGCCCCACCTCTGAATCTCGTTGGCCCAGGCTATACGTCAGAACGTATTGCACCAGGGCTTGTCGGTGCTGCCACAGTCGCTGCAACATGTGCAGAGTTGAATTCCACCGGGTAGGCACATCGCATTTTAGCCGGTGAAGTGGCAGGCCCAACGACTTCTGTAGAGATGTAAGTCGCTGAGCTGCGGGATGCGAACGGCGGAAGTGAGCACACAGCGACCGTGCCCTCTGCAGAAGGCCATCTAGTCTGGGATAGTGGGCTAAAAATTGCTGGACAACCAGGTTCAACACGTGAGCCATACAAGGCACGTGTGTGACATTGCCCCGGCGAAGGGCCGCACCCAGGTTTGCAGCATTGTCGCACACGGCCTTCCCTGGTTTCAGGTCCAGTGGAGACAACCATTCATGAAATTGGTTCTCCAGAGCTGACCACAACTCCTCAGCTGTGTGACTCACATTTCCCAGAAATTTCAATGTAAAAACCGCCTGATGACGTTGAGCCCTACTGCCAGCATAGTAAGGAGGTGTGCAGGATCCCTTCTGCGCAGTTAGAAAGCTTGTGGCATGACCAGACAGGCTTTGGGTGCAGGTGGAAGACCGAGAGGAGGTTGAGGAGGCAGAAGCAGTGGAGGAACTTTGACATAAAGAGGATTGACGCACAACTCGTGGGGACGGCAAGACTTGGACAGCAGCCCCTTGTCCTGCTGTCACCATAGTTACCCAGTGCCCAGTCAGCGACATGTAACGCCCCTGTCCATGCCTACTCGTCCAAGTGTCTGTGGTGAAATGCACCCTGTCACACACAGAATTTCTCAAAGAAGCGGTGATGTTGTGTGCGACATGCTGGTGGAGCGCAGGCACACCTTTCTTTGAGAAGTAGTGCCGACTGGGCATCTGGTACTGGGGCACTGCGACGGACATAAGGTCTCGAAAATCCTCTGTGTCCACCAGGCGGAAAGGCAGCATTTCTGTAGCCAAGAGCTTGCAGATGGTGAAATTCAACCTCTTAGCTTTCTCATGGCTAGGAGGAAATGGTCTTTTACTTGTCCACATCTGAGGGACCGAGGGCTGGCTATTGTGCTTAGACGGGGTTGATAAGGGTGTCCCCGGCAAACTGCTGGTCTGTGAGGAAGATGCAGGCGGACATGTTAGGTTGCCTTGATCCAAAGGTGGTGCTATCGATGTCGGACAGCGCTCAAGACCAGCTGGTGTTACCACCTCCAAAGAAAATGATGACCTGCCAATCACGCTGGCTGTTGCGGGTAAAGAGGTGGCAGGTCTGCGCCCCAAAACAGGTGTGACTGCTGTCCCCCCAGTCACAGAGGATGAAGAGGCCGCGGATGCACAAGATATGGCATACGGTGGTTCTCCCGGCCGGCTAGGCCGCATTGTAGCACACTGAGCTTCCCACTGCAACTTATGCTTCATGTCCATGTGCCGGTTCATGCATGAAGTACTCAAACTATGTATTTTTTGGCCTCTACTTAGCTTTTGCTGACAAATGTTACAGATAACACGAGTTGGGTCATCTTTATCGATCTGAAAAAATGCCCAGGCTATGCAAGGCTTAGCACCCATGCGACCTGAAGAGCCACCACGACTTGTGGTGAGAGGCAGAGTTGTGTTTGAGGATGCAGTTGTTGACGTGCTTCCAGTACTACGTCTCTGTCCAGGAAGGCGCAACCTGACCTCGTCGTCACTAGCATCTTCCTCCACCTCCTCTGCTGACCTCATCTCTTGGCTGACTGTGGGTTGACAGTAAGTGGGATCTCCGACCTCATCATCATCACCCTGTGCGTTATCACACCCGTCGTCCTCAGAGCCAACCTGTTCCTGCCCTGACAAAAAACTAAAGTTGTCGCTCCAATCAGGTATTTGAGTCTTATCATCGTCTTCCTCATTGTCTCCACCAACAGGAGTTACAGTTTGGGAATGAGGGTCTACATTATGGTCAGAACCTTCTGCGTCTGGTCCTGGATCCGACTCATAAAGATTCTGGGCATCAGTGCAGATCATTTCCTCGTCTGGATTCACAGAAGCGCTGGAGTCGACCTCTGATTCCCAGGCTATAGTATGAGTAAACAGCTCTGCAGACTCAACCATCTGTTCTACCTCATACTCAGACGGGCAGCTGGAGATTTGGGAGCTGTGAGGAAGCAAGTGCGATTTGGGTGACACCTTTGAGGACTGGAGTATTTGTGATGTTGAAGTTGATGTGGAGGAGAGCCCACTTAAAGGAGCACTTGATATCCGTTGAAGCACCTGCTGTTTTTGTGCCTCATCTGGAATTTGTAGCGATTGGCGTGGCCGTAAGAAAGGGATCTTATCACATTGTCCGCTAAAAGAAGTAGACATTTTAGTTTGGCTGGAAGATGGTCTTTCTTCTGCACCTACCCCACGGACACAACCTTTTTTCCCCTTCCCAACACGCCTATTCCCCTTTCCACCAGCAGCAGGCCTTTTTCCACTCATTTTGGTGGTTAACTAATTCACAACTCTGGAGTTGTTTGCACAAAAAAACAATGGATGGCAACCGAGCAGAGCTGAGTGGCCAAACTGTGGTATTAGGCCAAAACTATTGGCTGGGTTAGATGCAGAAAAAAATTATTTTTAATTTGCAACCTGATGGAGGTCAGTATAGATGGACTAATAGACCAAGTCCCACACACCGCTAGAAGCCCAAATATTTTTTCAGAGCTAGATGCAGAAATTTTTTTTATTCAATTTGCAACCTGATGGAGGTCAGTATAGATGGACTAATAGACCAAGTCCCACACACTGCTAGAAGCCCAAATATTTTTTCAGAGCTAGATGCAGAAAAAAATTATTTTTAATTTGCAACCTGATGGAGGTCAGTATAGATGGACTAATAGACCAAGTCCCACACACCGCTAGAAGCCCAAATATTTTTTCAGAGCTAGATGCAGAAAAAAATTATATTCAATTTGCAACCTGCTGGAGGTCAGTATAGAAGGACTAATAGAACAAGTCCCACACACTTCTAGAAGCCCAAATATTTTTTCAGAGCTAAATGAAGAAAAAAATTATTTTTAATTTGCAACCTGATGGAGGTCAGTATAGATGGACTAATAGACCAAGTCCCACACACTGCTAGAAGCCCAAATATTTTTTCAGAGCTAGATGCATAAAAAAATTATTTTTAATTTGCAACCTGATGGAGGTCAGTATAGATGGACTAATAGACCAAGTCCCACACACCGCTAGAAACCCAAATATTTTTTCAGAGCTAGATGCAGACATTTTTTTTATTCAATTTGCAACCTGATGGAGGTCAGTATAGATGGACTAATAGACCAAGTCCCACACACTGCTAGAAGCCCAAATATTTTTTCAGAGCTAGATGCAGAAAAAAATTATTTTTAATTTGCAACCTGATGGAGGTCAGTATAGATGGACTAATAGACTAAGTCCCACACACTGCTAGAAGCCCAAATATTTTTTCAGAGCTAGATGCAGAAAAAAATTATTTTTAATTTGCAACCTGATGGAGGTCAGTATAGATGGACTAATAGACCAAGTCCCACACACCGCTAGAAGCCCAAATATTTTTTCAGAGCTAGATGCAGAAAAAAATTATATTCAATTTGCAACCTGTTGGAGGTCAGTATAGAAGGACTAATAGAACAAGTCCCACACACTGCTAGAAGCCCAAATATTTTTTCAGAGCTAAATGAAGAAAAAAATTATTTTTAATTTGCAACCTGATGGAGGTCAGTATAGATGGACTAATAGACCAAGTCCCACACACTGCTAGAAGCCCAAATATTTTTTCAGAGCTAGATGCAGAAAAAAATTATTTTTAATTTGCAACCTGATGGAGGTCAGTATAGATGGACTAATAGACCAAGTCCCACACACCGCTAGAAGCCCAAATATTTTTTCAGAGCTAGATGCAGAAATTTTTTTTATTCAATTTGCAACCTGATGGAGGTCAGTATAGATGGATTAATAGACCAAGTCCCACACACTGCTAGAAGCCCAAATATTTTTTCAGAGCTAGATGCAGAAAAAAATTATTTTTAATTTGCAACCTGATGGAGGTCAGTATAGATGGACTAATAGACCAAGTCCCACACACTGCTAGAAGCCCAAATATTTTTTCAGAGCTAGATGCAGAAAAAAATTATTTTTAATTTGCAACCTGATGGAGGTCAGTATAGATGGACTAATAGACCAAGTCCCACACACCGCTAGAAGCCCAAATATTTTTTCAGAGCTAGATGCAGAAAAAAATTATATTCAATTTGCAACCTGCTGTAGGTCAGTATAGAAGGACTAATAGAACAAGTCCCACACACTGCTAGAAGCCCAAATATTTTTTCAGAGCTAAATGAAGAAAAAAATTATTTTTAATTTGCAACCTGATGGAGGTCAGTATAGATGGACTAATAGACCAAGTCCCACACACTGCTAGAAGCCCAAATATTTTTTCAGAGCTAGATGCAGAAAAAAATTATATTCAGTTTGCAACCTGATGGAGGTCAGTATAGATGGACTAATAGAATGATGCTATGCCCAAAAGATTTTACTTCACTAGGTGCAGTAAAAAAATTGGTATTCTATACACAGGTGGTATATCTTGCAACACAGATAGGCTACTCCACTGACTAACACACTCTGCAATAGGCCAAAAAGGATTAGCTTTGCTAGATTCAGCCAAATGCTGTGAAAAAAATTTGCACAGCACTGGCACAGACCTGCCTGGCAAAAACTGATAGGAACTGATGTAACCTAGTCCTGAAAAGGACTCCAATTACAATTAGTCTTTACTCCCACAATCTATCTATTTAAGAGCACAGACCTGCTTGATAAAAGTCGTAGGAAATGCTGTAACCTAGTCCTTAAAAGGACTGCAATCACAACTATTCCCTACTCCCAAGCTATCTGTATATTTGTGCGAAAATTGGCTTGAAATTAACAAGGTATAGCGCACACAGCAACAGCGGTGCCGTCTAACACGCAGCTGCAGCAGTGAGAAAATGGTGGCGACGGGGAAAATGGCTTGGTCTTATAGGGCAAGGACATGTGACATACACTGCCAATCACACATGCCCTTGCTTGTGTGAAAAAAAGCACTTCGCTCCGTGTGTGCGCTGCTGATAGGCTGACATATTGCACCTCCCCACTGCAAATGCGGGAAAGAGAAAAAAAAATGGAGATCTTCATTGTTCCTGCAGAGATCCATCCCCTGCCCCTCCCCCCGCCCCGCTGTACACTCAAACTGCGTATTAACATTAATTTTCATCATTACTGAGAAAAAATCCAGTTATGATTTTGGTGCACGAACAGTTATCGAACATAACCTCGAACAGCCAAATTTTTCTCAAATTGTTCGTGTTCGCCGACCGGCTCGAACACCGCCCAAAACAGCTCGAATTTGAGATTGGCGAACAGTTCGAGTAGAACAACGCTCATCTCTAGTAAAGAGGTGGCAGGTCTGCGCCCCAAAACAGGTGTGACTGCTGTCCCCCCAGTCACAGAGGATGAAGAGGCCGCGGATGCACAAGATATGGCAGACGGTGGTTGGCCCGGCCGGCTAGGCCGCATTGTAGCACACTGAGCTTCCCACTGCAACTTATGCTCCATGTCCATGTGCCGGTTCATGCATGAAGTACTCAAACTATGTATTTTTTGGCCTCTACTTAGCTTTTGCTGACAAATGTTACAGATAACACGAGTTGGGTCATCTTTATCGATCTGAAAAAATGCCCAGGCTATGCAAGGCTTAGCACCCATGCGACCTGAAGAGCCACCACGACTTGTGGTGAGAGGCAGAGTTGTGTTTGAGGATGCAGTTGTTGACGTGCTTCCAGTACTACGTCTCTGTCCAGGAAGGCGCAACCTGACCTCGTCGTCACTAGCATCTTCCTCCACCTCCTCTGCTGACCTCATCTCTTGGCTGACTGTGGGTTGACAGTAAGTGGGATCTCCGACCTCATCATCATCACCCTGTGCGTTATCACACCCGTCGTCCTCAGAGCCAACCTGTTCCTGCCCTGACAAAAAACTAAAGTTGTCGCTTCAATCAGGTATTTGAGTCTTATCATCGTCTTCCTCATTGTCTCCACCAACAGGAGTTACAGTTTGGGAATGAGGGTCTACATTATGGTCAGAACCTTCTGCGTCTGGTCCTGGATCCGACTCATAAAGATTCTGGGCATCAGTGCAGATCATTTCCTCGTCTGGATTCACAGAAGCGCTGGAGTCGACCTCTGATTCCCAGGCTATAGTATGAGTAAACAGCTCTGCAGACTCAACCATCTGTTCTACCTCATACTCAGACGGGCAGCTGGAGATTTGGGAGCTGTGAGGAAGCAAGTGCGATTTGGGTGACACCTTTGAGGACTGGAGTATTTGTGATGTTGAAGTTGATGTGGAGGAGAGCCCACTTAAAGGTGCACTTGATATCCGTTGAAGCACCTGCTGTTTTTGTGCCTCATCTGGAATTTGTAGCGATTGGCGTGGCCGTAAGAAAGGGATCTTATCACATTGTCCGCTAAAAGAAGTAGACATTTTAGTTTGTCTGGAAGATGGTCTTCCTTCTGCAGATGTTACTGTTGCTTTAACACCTACCCCACGGACACAACCTTTTTTCCCCTTCCCAACACGCCTATTCCCCTTTCCACCAGCAGCAGGCCTTTTTCCACTCATTTTGGTGGTTAACTAATTCACAACTCTGGAGTTGTTTGCACAAAAAAAAAATGGATGGTAACCGAGCAGAGCTGAGTGGCCAAACTGTGGTATTAGGCCAAAACTATTGGCTGGGTTAGATGCAGAAAAAAATTATTTTGAATTTGCAACCTGATGAAGGTCAGTATAGATGGACTAATAGAGAAAGTCCGACACACTACTAGAAGGCCAAATATTTTTTCAGAGGTAGATGCAGAAAAAAATATATTCAGTTTGCAACCTGATGGAGGTCAGTATAGATCGACTAATACAACAAGTCCCACACACAGCTAGAAGCCCAAATATTTTTTCAGAGGTACTGTAGATGCAGATAAAAATTAGTTTTAATTTGCAACCTGATGGAGGTCAGTATAGATGGACTAATAGAGAAAGTCCGACACACTACTAGAAGGCCAAATATTTTTTCAGAGCTAGATGCAGAAAAAAATTATATTCAGTTTGCAACCTGATGGAGGTCAGTATAGATGGATTAATAGAACAAGACCCACACACAGCTAGAAGCCCAATATTTTTTCAGAGGTAGATGCAGAAAAAAATATATTCAGTTTGCAACCTGATGGAGGTTAGTATAGATGGACTAATAGAACAAGTCCCACACACTGCTAGAAGCCCAAATATTTTTTCAGAGGTACTGTAGATGCAGATAAAAATTAGTTTTAATTTGCAACCTGATGGAGGTCAGTATAGATGGACTAATAGAGAAAGTCCGACACACTACTAGAAGGCCAAATATTTTTTCAGAGCTAGATGCAGAAAAAAATTATATTCAGTTTACAACCTGATGGAGGTCAGTATAGATGGACTAATAGAGAAAGTCCGACACACTACTAGAAGGCCAAATATTTTTTCAGAGGTAGATGCAGAAAAAAATATATTCAGTTTGCAACCTGATGGAGGTCAGTATAGATGGATTAATAGAACAAGACCCACACACAGCTAGAAGCCCAATATTTTTTCAGAGGTAGATGCAGAAAAAAATATATTCAGTTTGCAACCTGATGGAGGTCAGTATAGATGGACTAATAGAATAAGTCCCACACACTGCTAGAAGCCCAAATATTTTTTCAGAGGTACTGTAGATGCAGATAAAAATTAGTTTTAATTTGCAACCTGATGGAGGTCAGTATAGATGGACTAAAAGAGAAAGTCCGACACACTACTAGAAGGCCAAATATTTTTTCAGAGGTAGATGCAGAAAAAAATATATTCAGTTTGCAACCTGATGGAGGTCAGTATAGATGGATTAATAGAACAAGACCCACACACAGCTAGAAGCCCAATATTTTTTCAGAGGTAGATGCAGAAAAAAATATATTCAGTTTGCAACCTGACGGAGGTCAGTATAGATGGACTAATAGAACAAGTCCCACACACTGCTAGAAGCCCAAATATTTTTTCAGAGGTACTGTAGATGCAGATAAAAATTAGTTTTAATTTGCAACCTGATGGAGGTCAGTATAGATGGACTAATAGAGAAAGTCCGACACACTACTAGAAGGCCAAATATTTTTTCAGAGGTAGATGCAGAAAAAAATATATTCAGTTTGCAACCTGATGGAGGTCAGTATAGATGGATTAATAGAACAAGACCCACACACAGCTAGAAGCCCAATATTTTTTCAGAGGTAGATGCAGAAAAAAATATATTCAGTTTGCAACCTGATGGAGGTCAGTATAGATGGACTAATAGAACAAGTCCCACACACTGCTAGAAGCCCAAATATTTTTTCAGAGGTACTGTAGATGCAGATAAAAATTAGTTTTAATTTGCAACCTGATGGAGGTCAGTATAGATGGACTAATAGAATGATGCTATGCCCAAAAGATTTTACTTCACTAGGTGCAGTAAAAAAATTGGTATTCTATACACAGGTGGTATATCTTGCAACACAGATAGGCTACTCCACTGACTAACACACTCTGCAATAGGCCAAAAAGGATTAGCTTTGCTAGATTCAGCCAAATGCTGTGAAAAAAACTTGCACAGCACTGGCACAGACCTGCCTGGCAAAAACTGATAGGAACTCATGTAACCTAGTCCTGAAAAGGACTGCAATTACAATTAGTCTTTACTCCCACAACCGATCTATTTAAGAGCACAGACCTCCCTGATAAAAGTCGTAGGAAATGCTGTAACCTAGTCCTTAAAAGGACTGCAATCACAACTATTCCCTACTCCCAAGCTATCTGTATATTTGTGCGAAAATTGGCTTGAAATTAACAAGGTATAGCGCACACAGCAACAGCGGTGCCGTCTAACACGCAGCTGCAGCAGTGAGAAAATGGTGGCGACAGGGAAAATGGCTTGGTCTTATAGGGCAAGGACATGTGACATACACTGCCAATGACACATGCCCTTGCTTGTGTGAAAAAAAGCACTTCGCTCCGTGTGTGTGCTGCTGATAGGCTGACAGATTGCACCTCCCCACTGTAAATGCGGGAAAGAGAAAAAAAAATGGAGATCTTCATTGTTCCTGCAGAGATCCATCCCCTGCCCCTCCCCCCACCCCGCTGTACACTCAAACTGCGTATTAACATTAATTTTCATCATTACTGAGAAAAAATCCAGTTATGATTTTGGTGCACGAACAGTTATCGAACATAACCTCGAACAGCCGAATTTTTCTCAAATTGTTCGTGTTCGCCGAACGGCTCGAACACCGCCCAAAACAGCTCGAATTTGAGATTGGCGAACTGTTCGAGTAGAACAACGCTCATCTCTAGTCTACACTCCTGACTTGGCTGACCCCTTTTCCACCCTTTTATGGATTGTCTGATGATGAATCTTTGTCACATCTCCCCAATTCAGTAGTTGGAAGTGAAATGCTACTCCGGTCAGACACCGCTGCGCTGACGCCCCTGATATGCCCCTCATCATTAGCTGGTGGAGAAATTCTATGGTGACTTGTGATCAGACTTGTTCACATTGGTCAACCCGTCTGCCTGCTACTAGTCGTGTCCACTCTTCCCATGCCTTACCGTATGCTTGCCACGTCGACGGGGCAACTGACGCTCTGATTAATGGCATCAACTATTCTCCACTGGATCCCATAGGGAAGGTGGGCAACTGTTGCCCGATGGGTGGGCGTTGTGGAAGAGCTCTGTGAAAATCTGCCAAATTAATTGTTATAAAGCGTTAGCAGCAGCTTTAGACCGCTCAGCATAGTGGCTAGCGCGAACTCATACATTGTGTTTTAGGCACAGGAATGCTAGCCTGGGTAGTAGGCCTAGCACTGGGAGAGACGATGATGCCATCTTATTAATGCAGTGCGCTAGGCTGGTGTTTTTTGTTATGAAGCGTATATTTTTGTAAGCCAGGCGCGCGCCCCATATTTCTATTGCTACCACTATTGGGAAGAAAAATTATTTTCAGGGCTAGATGCAGCTAAAAATTATTATTAATTTAAAAGCTGGTGGAGCTTGGTATAGATGGCCTAATACAATGAGTCCCACACACTGCTAGAAGCCCAAATATTTTTTCAGAGCTAGATGCAGATAAAAATTATTTTTAATTTGCAACCTGATGGAGGTCAGTATAAATGGACTACTAGACCAAGTCCCACACACTGCTAGAAGCCCAAATATTTTTTCAGAGCTAGATGCAGAAAAAAATTATATTCAGTTTGCAACCTGATGGTGGTCAGTATAGATGGACTAATAGACCAAGTCCCACACACTGCTAGAAGCCCAAATATTTTTTCAGAGCTAGATGCAGAAAAAAATTATATTCAATTTGCAACCTGATGGAGGTCAGTATAGATGGACTAATAGACCAAGTCCCACACACTGCTAGAAGCCCAAATATTTTTTCAGAGCTAGATGCAGAAAAAAATTATATTCAATTTGCAACCTGATGGAGGTCAGTATACAGTACAGACCAAAAGTTTGGACACACCTTCTCATTTAAAGATTTTTCTGTATTTTCATGACTATGAAAATTGTACATTCACACTGAAGGCATCAAAACTATGAATTAACTCAAGTGGAAATATATACGTAGCAAAAAAGTGAGAAACAACTGAAATTATATCTTATATTCTAGGTTCTTCAAAGTAGCCACCTTTTGCTTTGATGACTGCTTTGCACACTCTTGGCATTCTCTTGATGAGCTTCAAGAGGTAGTCACCGGAAATGGTTTTCACTTCACAGGTGTGCCCTCTCAGGTTTAAAAAGTGGGATTTCTTGCCTTATAAATGGGGTTGGGACCATCAGTTGTGATGTGCAAAGTCTGGTGGATACACAGCTGATAGTCCTACTGAATAGACTGTTAGAATTTGTATTATGGCAAGAAAAAAGCAGCTAACAGTCTATTCAGTAGGACTATCAGCTGTGTATCTACCAGACTTTGCACATCACAACTGATGGTCCCAACCCCATTTATAAGGCAAGAAATCCCACTTTTTAAACCTGACAGGGCACACCTGTGAAGTGAAAACCATTTCCGGTGACTACCTCTTGAAGCTCATCAAGAGAATACCAAGAGTGGGCAAAGCAGTCATCAAAGCAAAAGGTGGCTACTTTGAAGAACCTAGAATATAAGCCATATTTTCAGTTGTTTCACACTGTTTTGTTAGGTATATAATTCCATATATGTTAATTCATAGTTTTGATGCCTTCAGTGTGAATGTACAATTTTCATAGTCATGAAAATACAGAAAAATCTTTAAATGAGAAGGTGTGTCCATACTTTTGGTCTGTACTGTAGATGGACTAATAGACCAAGTCCCACACACTGCTAGAAGGCCAAATATTTTTTCAGAGCTAGATGCAGAAAAAAAATTATATTCAATTTGCTACCTGATGGAGGTCAGTATAGATGGACTAATAGAACAAGTCCCACACACTGCTAGAAGCCCAAATATTTTTTCAGAGCTAGATGAAGAAAAAAATTATATTCAATTTGCAACCTGATGGAGGTCAGTATAGATGGACTAATAGAACAAGTCCCACACACTGCTAGAAGACCAAATATTTTTTCAGAGCTAGATGCAGAAAAAAATTATATTCAATTTGCAACCTGATGGAGGTCAGTATAGATGGACTAATAGATGAAGTCCCACACACTGCTAGAAGCCCAAATATTTTTTCAGAGCTAGATGCAGAAAAAAATTATATTCAATTTGCAACCTGATGGAGGTCAGTAGACAGTACAGACCAAAAGTTTGGACACACCTTCTCATTTAAAGATTTTTCTGTATTTTCATGACTATGAAAATTGTACATTCACACTGAAGGCATCAAAGCTATGAATTAACACATGTGGAAATATATACGTAGCAAAAAAGTGAGAAACAACTGAAATTATGTCTTATATTCTAGGTTCTTCAAAGTAGCCACCTTTTGCTTTGATGACTGCTTTGCACACTCTTGGCATTCTCTTGATGAGCTTCAAGAGGTAGTCACCGGAAATGGTCTTCACTTCACAGGTGTGCCCTGTCAGGTTTAATAAGTGGGATTTCTTGCCTTATAAACGGGGTTGGGACCATCAGTTGTGATGTGCAGAAGTCTGGTGGGTACACAGCTGATAGTCCTACTGAATAGACTGTTAGCTGCTTTTTTCTTGCCATAATACAAATTCTAACAGTCTATTCAGTAGGACTATCAGCTGTGTATCTACCAGACTTTGCACATCACAACTGATGGTCCCAACCCCATTTATAAGGCAAGAAATCCCACTTTTTAAACCTGACAGGGCACACCTGTGAAGTGAAAACCATTTCCGGTGACTACCTCTTGAAGCTCATCAAGAGAATACCAAGAGTGGGCAAAGCAGTCATCAAAGCAAAAGGTGGCTACTTTGAAGAACCTAGAATATAAGCCATATTTTGAGTTGTTTCACACTGTTTTGTTAAGTATATAATTCCACATATGTTAATTCATAGTTTTGATGCCTTCAGTGTGAATGTACAATTTTCATAGTCATGAAAATACAGAAAAATCTTTAAATGAGAAGGTGTGTCCAAACTTTTGGTCTGTACTGTAGATGGACTAATAGACCAAGTCCCACACACTGCTAGAAGCCGAAATATTTTTTCAGAGCTAGATGCAGAAAAAAAATTATATTTAATTTGCTACCTGATGGAGGTCAGTATAGATGGACTAATAGAACAAGTCCCACACACTGCTAGAAGCCCAAATATTTTTTCAGAGCTAGATGCAGAAAAAATTATATTCAATTTGCAACCTGATGGAGGTCAGTATAGATGGACTAATAGAACAAGTCCCACACACTGCTAGAAGCCCAAATATTTTTTCAGAGCTAGATGCAGAAAAAAATTATATTCAATTTGCAACCTGATGGAGGTCAGTATAGATGGACTAATAAAACAAGTCCCACACACTGCTAGAATCCCAAATATTTTTTCAGAGCTAGATGCAGAAAAAAAATTATATTCAATTTGATACCTGATGGAGGTCAGTAGAGATGGACTAATAGAACAAGTCCCACACACTGCTAGAAGCCCAAATATTTTTCCAGAGCTAGATGGAAAAAAACATTATATTCAATTTGCAACCTGATGGAGGTCAGTATAGATGGACTAATAGAACAAGTCCCACACACTGCTAGAAGCCCAAATATTTTTTCTGAGCTAGATGCAGATAAAAATTATTTTTAATTTGCAACCTGATGGAGGTCAGTATAGATGGACTAATAGAACAAGTCCCACACACTGCTAGAAGCCCAAATATTTTTTCAGAGCTAGATGCAGAAAAAAAATATATTCAATTTGCAACCTTATGGAGGTCAGTAGAGATGGACTAATAGAATGATGCTTTGCCCAAAAGGTTTTACTTCACTAGGTGCAGTGAAAAAATTGGTATTCTATACACAGGTGGTGTAGCTTGCAACACAAATAGGCTACTCCACTGACTAACACACTCTGCAATAGGCCAAAAAGGATTAGCTTTGCTAGATTTAGCCAAATGCTGTGAAAAAAACTTGCACAGCACTGGCACAGACCTGCCTGGCAAAAGCTGATAGTAACTGATGTAACTTAGTCCTGAAAAGGACTGCAATTACAATTAGTCTTTACTCCCAACCTATCTATTTAAGAGCACAGACCTGCCTGTTAAGTCGTAGGAAATGCTGTAACCTAGTCCTTAAAAGGACTGCAATCACAACTATTCCCTACTCCCAAGCTATCTGTAGATTTGTGCGAAAATTGGCTTTAAATTAACAAGGTATAGCGCACACAGCAACAGCGGTGCCGTCTAACACGCAGCTGCAGCAGTGAGAAAATGGTGGCGACGGGGAAAATGGCTTGGTCTTATAGGGCAAGGACATGTGACATACACTGCCAATCACACATGCCCTTGCTTGTGTGAATAAAAGCAGTTCGCTCCGTGTGTGCTCTGCTGATAGGCTGACAGATTGCACCTCCCCACTGTAAATGCGGGAACGAGAAAAAAAAATGGAGATCTTCATTATTCCTGCAGAGATCCATCCCCTGCCCCTCCCCCCGCCCCACTGTACACTCAAACTGCGTATTAACATTAATTTTCATCATTACTGAGAAAAAATCCAGCTATGATTTTGGTGCACGAACAGTTATCGAACATAACCTCGAACAGCCGAATTTTTTTCAAATCGTTCGTGTTCGCCGAACGGCTCGAACACCGCCCAAAACAGCTCGAATTTGAGATTGGCGAACAGTTCGAGTCGAACAACGCTCATCTCTACTCATCACTAATCATGAAGTGTGAATAGGTTAAACTGCTGGTTTATTGTGCTTCAAGAAGGCTTACAAAATTATGCACTTTTTCAGCTGCCTGTGAATTAAAGTTGCCCAATACCCTATTTGAATAAATTAGTGTCTTAATCATTCAGCACAGTCTGCAGCAGCAGATCAGGCAAAATTCAAATATGACTGTGTGGGCGGATGTCACGGGGTTACTGCGACAATGTGGAGCCAGAGGCCCACAGAGTCGGATGGCTCCTACTCCAGCTCAAAAAAGTACATCTCCGACATTTTAAAAGTGTTTATTTTCTTCTGGCAGAACAGGGATTAAACAGCCATGTTGGAAATCCCTGTGTTCACAGCTGAGCTCGGTTAGCCACTCTTTTTCCCTTTATAATTCGGCTCAGAAACTAATCCTTGTCAGAGCTAGCTCTTGCTGCATGGCTAACGGAGGGAGAGGAGTTGTTATGAGAAGGAGAGTTGGAGGAGTAATCAGTGACTGTTGTTTGGTTTTCATGCGTGATTATCCCTTAACCTTCTCTACTTTGGTTTATTTCCTTACATTCACACCCCGGTGCATTCCTCTGTTATATGTGAGTGAATATTTTGTGTGCCTGGATTTTCTGTTTACCCCTCTCTGTGTTGGCCTGTTCGTCGGGTTAGTGTACTATGGTGCACAGTAGCTCCTCTCTTCCCCAGTTTGGGAAGAAGAAGAGGCAGAGGGCATATTTAGGAGGTAGGGCGAGCTAGGGCACCCCCTAGCGTTAGAGACAGGGTAGGTGCCCCTGGTCCCGGATCTTTTGACAGCTGTGTCGTGACATTAACTCTAATCGCAGCCGTTTATTCTGATCCTTGATGGATCCTATCACTGCCATGATGGGGCAATTACAACAGCTCAGCCTGGAGGTGGTGGATTTACGCACGTTGGTCTTGCAGTCCCCTAATATGTCTGTTGTGGGAGGCGCGTCTCTCAAACAAGCCATAGTTGAGCCCAAGGTCGCATTGTCTGACAGGTTCTCTGGGTGGTGGGACAAGTTTGTTGTCTTCAGAGAGGCCTGTAAACTGTACTTCAGGCTACGTCCGGTTTCCTTGGGTTCAGAGAAGCAACGAGTTGGGATAGTGATCACGCTCCTTCAGAGGGATCCCCAAGCATGGGCATTTTCTCTCTCATCTGACTCACAATTGCTTCAGATGGAGGAGGCTTTTTTTCAGGTATTGAGCCTTATATATGATGACCCTGATCGTGTCTCCTTAGCTGAGGCCACATTGCGCCAACTTCGGCAGGGAGACCGTCCGGTGGAGGTAATTGCTCTGAGTTCAGGAGATGGGCCATGGATACCAAGTGGCCCATCTTCGTAGTCAGTTCTGTGAGGGGCTAACAGTGAGGGTGAGGGACACTTTGGCTCTGTATGTGACTCCTAACTCCCTTGAGACAGCCATGTCACTGGCAATTCAGGTTGATCGCTGTCTTTGCCAGAGACATAGGGAGTCAACTCCGTGTGTGTGGGGGGGGTCTGGAGTCAAGCAAGGTCAGCATGGAGTCACCTGTGAAACCCATGCAGCAGGTGGGTGCGGCATCTCCCTCTGGTAAATTGAAGGTCATCTGGCATAAGGGGGAGTGTGTTTCTTTTGTGGAAGAAAGGGGCCATTTCGTGGGAACGTGTCCTTTTCGACCCCAAAATAAGCAACCGCCGGAAAACTAGGTGGCCCGGGTTGCGAGGGGGTTATCACCTCTTTGAGTAAAACACAGTTTTTTCCACCAGCCATAGTTCTTGTGGGGGGAGTTAACACTAGAACTACCGCATGTTTCATAATGCCTATAACTACCATTAGGGGTCATTTTGACCCCCAATCAAAAGTACTGACTCTGGAGTAAAAATAACTTTTTTTTGGCAATAAATTAAAGAACATTTATTTTAACTTAGTAGGAACAGTGTTAAGATCAAGTACAGCAGTTTAAACGCATTTTCCTTTTACATGGTCATAGCATGCGGTGTCCAACAGTTAACACAAACAGTACTTTCTTCCACTTTCCCAGTGCATTTTCCACAAACTGGTTTGTTACAGCTTGCGCAAGTTTTAATTGTTTTGTTTTCGTTGCATCTTCCAACTCCACATTTTCGACGCTTGCGGATTTCTTGTCCTTTTGTTTGTGGTTCAGACATTGCGGATGATGGGCCACTTCTTGATTCCAAATAATTCATGTGAAGGTCTAATGCCAGCTGAAGAATGAACTCCTGTCTGCTAATTTGACTCCCAGTTGCTGTTTTATAGAGTATTGTTGCGTTTATAGCTGCTAAATCAAGTACATTACAAAACACCTGAACAGGCATCGGCGGCTTCCAGATTTTGTGGTGTACTTTCGAGCCATCTGGTCTACTGTGTCCATTCCAACCTTTGTTTTATTGTAAAATTTTACCGTTTCCGTTTTTTTTTCCTTGTCGTTTCCAACTGCTACATCTGGGTGAAGACTACTGAGCAAAATGACATTCTTGTTTGGTTTACCTTGGTAAACTGTAAGAGTGATGTACCATTCTTCATCAGAGTAGTCTCATATGTATTTGTTCGTAGGTTTTTTGCCAAAGATGGAATCTCTTTTCTTGCACGGTTCATTGTTTCCACAATGCTTGTTCTCTTGGCTTTCAGTGTATTGGCAAGTTTCAATGAAGTGAAAAAATTATCTGTAGTAACATTTCTTCCCTTGTTCAAAAAAGGATCTGTGGCACCCCAGGGGTCTGGTTTCCACAGTAATGTAATGTTATGTCTGAGAGCAGGTGGGAGGTCCTTTGGTCAGGGATCCTGTGCATGCCACACCTCCTGCCCAGTCTTGGGAGGGGAAGGACTTCCCCTATATAGACCTGGGGCTGAGGCAGGGTTAGTGAGTTCTGAGAGGAGAAGACAGGGAGCAGAGCTGCTCTATGGGCTCTGCTCCACAGGCAGGCCCTGTCCAGGGGCCTGAGCCTGGAGTCAAGGAGAGTAGAGACAAGAAACAGCAGAAGCAATACTACTACGAGTCAGGGGCTGGCAGCTGCAGAGCTCGCCCTGACTGAGAAGCTTTCTTACCGGACCCGGCGTCCGAGGCTGTGGGGACTAACTCTTACCCAGCAGCAGAAGCCGACCGGCAGGGGATTTCAGGTCCTCAGGCCCAGAAACCCGAAGGCACAGTCACACGCGTGGGACCAGCACCGCCATCGTGGAGCGGAAGTCATTAGAAGGCCCCGAGTCACCGGCCATACGGGTGAGCACCACACGGTACACTCAGGGACGTGGGCTACTTATATCCGCTTCTAGCAAGGTAGCCAGAAGAGTACAGTCAGTTTGGGAGGCCTACAGCTCTGCCTGGCCAGGGGAGATCCCATCTGCTCAAGGACTGACCAGGCCCTGTTCACTAGCAAGTACTCCGGGAGGGTCTATCGTTGTTACCAGTAAAGACCCTGAATTACACCGCACCGTCTCTGAGTGGTTCCTGCTACCCCCATCATCCACATCTGCTGCCCTGAGGCCATACCCCTCCCGTTGGGGGTTATACCATCTACGCTGCACCATCCATCCACCGGCCTCAGCGGACTGTCTTGCAGCGGCAGCTCCATAGCTGCATTCAACGGGTGGCGTAGTCGTCCTACATCTACCGCTGTTACATCGCCGCTCAGTTTGACTCCCTGGGCACGGACCGGGTCACCGCCACGAGACTACAACCCTCAAGAGATCCGGCTCCGGATAAGCTCCCGCGTGCGCAACGCAGCGCGACACAGGCCCAGGGGCGCGTCAACTTTGGCGTAGTCGGCAGGATTTCGTGCCCGCAACCACCGGGTACTGCGTGCCTGAAAAAGAGACTTTTCAAACTTACCTGTGGTGAAGATTCCCGCCATCCGGCGCCATCTTCAGCCTTCTTCCCGCCATCGGTGAAGTTTCCCGCCATCCGGCGCCATCTTCTGCCTTCTTCCCGCCATCCGTGGAGTTTTCCCGCCATTGGACGCCATCTTGAGGACACCGCGCGGGAAGAAGAGGGGCGTGGACTCCGAAAGCGCGCGAGAACTGAAGCCCCGCCTCACGTCCGGACGTTGCGTAAGGTCCTGGAAGGAGCCCAGCAGACGCCGACGTCACAGGAGCGCGACGGAAGGTCCTCAACCCTGACGATCCACTGCGGAGCCGCGGCCTACGGAAGAGGATCATCGCAAGGTAGGCCACGGTCCACTAGGGGGGAGGAGGACACCAGGAACGGACAGCAAGATGGCGGACCGGCAGCAGACTAAGCTGCCCAGCATCGGCAGCGCCCCAGCCGTCGCGGGCCCCGACCAGCACCAGGAGAAGACGCGTGACGCAGGAGCGGTCGCGGGAGCAGGTAAGAGGAGTCTCCCTGTCCCGGACGCTGCCAGCGTCAGCCTGCTCCCGGGCCCCCTGGTGGAGCCGCTAACCCCGGGCGCTGCGAACACCGACCTGCTCCAGCCCCCGCAACAAGCCCTGCGGCCGAGCCCTCCAGCCCTGGGCACCGCCACCACCAGCCCGCGCCCAGGCCCAAAGTCGCACTCTCTGACCCCGGGCGTCATCAACGGCGACCCTCTCCAGGCCCGGTCGCAAGGCCTAGTGAACCAGGGCGCCGCTGTTCCAACAGCGCCCTCTACTTCCAAAGCACCCCCGGCCTGGTCGCAAGGCCGAGTAGCCCCGGGCGCTGCCGCCCCTACGGCGCCCTCAACCTCCACAGTGCCACCCCTGGGCGCAGATCTTTTCGCACAACATACCAGCCCGGACGGGCACCGCGGACGTGATCTCTATCCGGGTGATGTGGTTACCTTCACCCGGCATAAGGGTGCCAAAGGACTGTACGCCCTCCATGTACACCGTCTGACTGAGGAGGAGCTGCGGTATCGTCCAGACACATACTACCCTGAGGATCCGGACGGGTCTGAAGAGTACAAGGAGGAAGCATCAGGAGGACACCGTTACTGAAGTACGGTAAAGTGGAACTGTACATAGCTACCCGTCAGGGTACAAGGACTGCTGCTAATTAAAATATGGTCCTCGTTGGGACAAGTGTGAATTGTTCCCCGTGTGTCCCTATCCCTTACCAGGCTGAGGACTGTGAGCAGCCATCCCTTATTCCCACAGGCTGAGGAATGTGAACAGCCATCCCTCATCCCCACTGGCCGAGGACTGAGAGCGGCCATATCCTGTAAATAATAATGTGTTTCTAGTTATTTATAGGTGTCAGTTTGGATTATCCGGAATCCTTTGTACATAGTTGGAGCGTAACCCAGGATGGACTAAAGACTGTTAAGGACTTGGGGCAGGACAAACCCCTACCTGGTTACGTCTCCCTGTTTTGGTGAAATGGACACCGTCTCCCTGTTTTGGTGAAATGGACACCTTGTTTTTCCTCAAAGACTGCACCCGGTTGCGGACACGCCGTGACCATCGTTATGTGTCTCTTTATTATAATGTTTTGGTTGTACTCTGTTATGTTTACAAAAATATGTTTAGTCCCGGAGTACTAAATTTCACTAGGGGGGAATGTGGCACCCCAGGGGTCTGGTTTCCAGAGTAATGTAATGTTATGTCTGAGAGCAGGTGGGAGGTCCTTTGGTCAGGGATCCTGTGCATGCCACACCTCCTGCCCAGTCTTGGGAGGGGAAGGACTTCCCCTATATAGACCTGGGGCTGAGGCAGGGTTAGTGAGTTCTGAGAGGAGAAGACAGGGAGCAGAGCTGCTCTATGGGCTCTGCTCCACAGGCAGGCCCTGTCCAGGGGCCTGAGCCTGGAGTCAAGGAGAGTAGAGACAAGAAACAGCAGAAGCAATACTACTACGAGTCAGGGGCTGGCAGCTGCAGAGCTCGCCCTGACTGAGAAGCTTTCTTACCGGACCCGGCGTCCGAGGCTGTGGGGACTAACTCTTACCCAGCAGCAGAAGCCGACCGGCAGGGGATTTCAGGTCCTCAGGCCCAGAAACCCGAAGGCACAGTCACACGCGTGGGACCAGCACCGCCATCGTGGAGCGGAAGTCATTAGAAGGCCCCGAGTCACCGGCCATACGGGTGAGCACCACACGGTACACTCAGGGACGTGGGCTACTTATATCCGCTTCTAGCAAGGTAGCCAGAAGAGTACAGTCAGTTTGGGAGGCCTACAGCTCCGCCTGGCCAGGGGAGATCCCATCTGCTCAAGGACTGACCAGGCCCCGTTCACTAGCAAGTACTCCGGGAGGGTCTATCGTTGTTACCAGTAAAGACCCTGAATTACACCGCACCGTCTCTGAGTGGTTCCTGCTACCCCCATCATCCACATCTGCAGCCCTGAGGCCATACCCCTCCCGTTGGGGGTTATACCATCTACGCTGCACCATCCATCCACCGGCCTCAGCGGACTGTCTTGCAGCGGCAGCTCCATAGCTGCATTCAACGGGTGGCGTAGTCGTCCTACATCTACCGCTGTTACATCGCCGCTCAGTTTGACTCCCTGGGCACGGACCGGGTCACCGCCACGAGACTACAACCCTCATGAGATCCGGCTCCGGGTAAGCTCCCGCGTGCGCAACGCAGCGCGACACAGGCCCAGGGGCGCGTCAGATCCATTAAATTGAGAACAATGTGTTGTTCAAGAGACCGATCAGCCGGTCGTTGTTCATCTTTTCCCAAATATGGAAACCCGTTGCAGAGGTATTTGGATTCTACGTCAGCTACCAGCCAGAATTTTTTTCCAAATTTGTCCGGGTTATTGGCTATATATTGGGTGAAAGGACATCTTGATTTAGTTGGAAAAAGCTGTTCATCAACTGTCAGGTTTTGTCCAGGTTTGTAACACAGTATACAATTTCCAATGAAGTGATTCCACACTTCAGAAAATAATGCAAACTTGTCATTCTTCAATGTATCAGATCGGGTGGATTTGATGTCAAATCGTACAAATCACATCAATTCTTCGAACCTACTTCTTGGCATAGTGTCTTGAAAGAAGCGAGGACCCTAAGTACTTGACCGCAAGGTTTTTACAGAAAGACCATTTGCATTATATGCACCCCTCGCATATAATATTGCAGTAAATGCATCAAGCTCGATTAGAGAAACTGTCCATTTATCATCTTCAAGTTTCTGGCGAGCCTCCATTTCTGTACACTTTTTTATGTGGCGCAGTATAGGTTCATCAATTAGCAACCTCCATGCACTTGATACATTCCCATTGATGATCTCCCGTTTGGCATAAGGGGTGGGTCCAGCTGTTTCTCGTAGAATGTTTTGTTGGGACAGTCGACCAGTAGATGCAGAAGCAATTGGGACAACTTCCCACACAGTTCCACAAGACTCTTTATGGCCCACAGCAGGTGGAATGTCCACTGTACCTTTCTTTCTCCCTCCATATCCAAAATATTGTGGTTGGGTCCCTCTTCCTCTACCTCTCCGCAATTGTGGTGTGGCCGTACATCTTGTTGACATAGTAGGACGTCCATCATCCTCTCCAGAATCTTCGGTATCATCAATTATATCACTGTTTCTGCTTGAATCTGATTCTTCGGAAATATCATGAGGAAAATATTCTTCATCAGACTCTGAGTCTGACTCTGAGTCTATTTGTTCCTGATTTTCTTCTTCTGACTCATTTTCAGATAAATTCTGAAGACATTTCAAAATTTCATCACTTGTCAGACCCCTCTGCTTACTCATGCTTCAAATATACGTTGCAAAAAGGGACTTGTAAGATCGCAGAAGTAATAAAACGACACTGTACAAACATACAGAGTTGTAGCTTCAACTGTAATGTTTGCTACTGAAGTGCAGACAGAAATCGCTAGAAGAGACATGGATCAAACATGTTCAGACAAGTTTAGACAAAACAAAATGCTGAATCATCCCTGATATGCAAAGACACAATTACACTCTATAATTAGGGAGAAGCACTGGGATTTTCTGTACTCTGTAATATTAGGTGACTTGCCTACTACTACTTTTATGTATGGGGTCAAATTGACCCCTTCAGTACTTATAGGTATGAATTGTAAAATCCGGGCCCCTGAAAAAATTACAATTCATTTTTGTGTCCTAAAATATACACTACCATGAATAAATAAAAGTCACAAAAACTCAGAACTCATTTGTTAAAATTTTAGAAAAGATAGGAAAAATAAATAGCAAAAGGGTCAAAATGACCCCTCCGGTAGTTCTAGTGTTAAGGTGGAGGTGTCGGCCTTTCTGGACTGTGGGGTCAAGGATTAATTTGATCGACTAAGTTTGTCCAGGCCCAAGGCCTCAGTCCACATACTCTGTCCAGACCCATACCCACAATTGCCATCGACTCCGCCCCCCTGAGTCAGGGGCACTTTACTCATTTTGCCCATAATTTGCGGCTTCAGGTGGGGGCCATACACTCTGAGGTGTTAGACTGTTATGTGCTAGAGGGTCTGCCCTCACTTGTGGTTCTGGGTCTTCCTTGGCTTGCTCTGCACAATCCAGCGATAGATTGGCAGACTCAGAAGGTACAGTTATATGAAAAAGTTTGGGCACCCCTATTAATCTTAAGCTTAATGTTTTATAAAAAATTGGTGTTTTTGCAACAGCTATTTTAGTTTGATATATGTAATAACTGTTGGACACAGTAATGTTTCTGCCTTGAAATGAGGTTTATTGTAGTAACAGAAAATGTGCAATCTGCATTCAAACAAAATTTGACAGGTGCATAAGTATGGGCACCCTTATCATTTTCTTGTTTTAAATACTCCTACCTACCTTTTACTGACTTACTAAAGCACTTTTTTTGGTTTTGTAACCTCATTGAGCTTTGAACTTCATAGCCAGGTGTATGCAATAATGAGAAAAGCTACTTAAAGTGGCCACTTGCAAGTTGTTCTCCTGTTTGAATCTCCTCTGAAGAGTGGCATCATGGGCTCCTCAAAACAACTGTCAAATGATCTGAAAACAAAGATTATTCAACATAGTTGTTCAGGGGAAGGATACAAAAAGCTGTCTCAGCGATTTAACCTGTCAGTTTCCACTGTGAGGAACATAGTAAGGAAATGGAAGACCACAGGGACAGTTCTTGTTAAGGCCAGAAGTGGCAGGCCAAGAAAAACATCAGAAAGGCAGAGAAGAAGAATGGTGAGATCAGTCAAGGACAATCCTCAGACCACCTCCAGAGAGCTGCAGCATCAACTTGCTGCAGATCGTGTCACTGTGCATCGGTCAACTATACAACGCACTTTGCACAAGGAGAAGCTGTATGGGAGAGTGATGCGAAAGAAGCCGTTTCTGCAAGCACGCCACAAACAGAGTCGGCTGAGGTATGCAAAAGCACATTTGGAGAAGCCAATTTCTTTTTGGAAGAAGGTCCTGTGGACTGATGAAACCAAGATTGAGTTGTTTGGTCATACAAAAAGGCGTTATGCATGGCGGCAAAAAAACACAGCATTCCAAGAAAAACACTTGCTACCCACAGTAAAATTTGGTGGAGGTTCCATCATGCTTTGGGGCTGTGTGGCCAATGACGGCACCGGGAATCTTGTTAAAGTTGAGGGACGCATGGATTCCACTCAGTATCAGCAGATTCTTGACAATAATGTTCAAGAATCAGTGATAAAGTTGAAGTTACGCAGGGGATGGATCTTTCAGCAAGACAATGATCCAAAACACCGCTCCAAATCTACTCAGGCATTCATGCAGAGGAACAATTACAATGTTCTGGAATGGCCATCCCAGTCCCCAGACCTGAATATCATTGAACATCTGTGGGATCATTTGAAGAGGGCTGTCCATGCTCGGCGACCATCAAACTTAACTGAACTGGAATTGTTTTGTAAAGAGGAATGGTCAAAAATACCTTCATCCAGGATCCAGGAACTCATTAAAAGCTACAGGAAGCGACTAGAGGCTGTTATTTTTGCAAAAGGAGGATCTACTAAATATTAATGTCACTTTTCTGTTGAGGTGCCCATACTTATGCCCCTGTCAAATTTTGTTTGAATGCAGATTACACATTTTCTGTTACTACAATAAACCTCATTTCAAGGCAGAAACATTACTGTGTCCAACAGTTATTACATATATCAAACTGAAATAGCTGTTGCAAAAACACCAATTTTTATAAAACATTAAGCTTAAGATTAATTGGGGTGCCCAAACTTTTTCATATAACTGTAGTTAAGTGGAGTGGGTTTTGCCAAGGACACTGCTTGAGTACCTGGTTGGCTAGGGTGGGTCCCCGGTCTGTGCCTAGTTACTTGTCTGATTTTGGGGATGTGTTCTCAGAGCAGGGGTGCCAAGAATGCCCTCCCCATGGTCCCAATGATTGTGCCATAAATCTCGTGCATGGGGCCAAGCAGTTCAAGAGCAGACTCTATAGTATATCTAGTCCAGAGAGACAGGCCATGAAGGATTACATAACGGAAAGCCTGGCTAAGGGTCATAACAGACCATCCTGTTTCCCCCTTGCCGCTGGGTTTTTCTTTGTAAAAAAAAAGGATGGGGGTAACGTCCCTGCCTGAATTTCCATGAACTCAATGCGATCACTATGCGTGATCCTTATCCGCTTCCGCTCATTCCAGACCTCTTTAATCAAATTGTAGGGGCTAAGTGGTTCTCTAAGATCGACCTCAGGGGGGCGTATAATCTTATATGCATTAAAGAGAGAGATGAGTGGAAACGGCGTTCAATACGCCTGAAGGACACTATGAGAATCTAGTGATGTCTTTTGGGTTGACGAACGCACCAGCCGTCTTTCAACACTTTATAAATGACATCTTTAACCACCTGATAGGCAGATTCGTGGTTATCTACCTTGATGACATACTGATTTATTCTTCTGACCTTGAGTCACACCAGGTACACGTCAGACAGGTATTTCATATACTTGGACAATAAATTATATGTTAAACCTGAGGAATGTATGTTCTCAGTTGAGGAGATCCCATTCCTAGGATAAGTGTTGTCCTCCACCAGTTTGCGCATGGATTCAGCGAAAGTCTGGACGGTATTGGATTGGGATCTTCTGGAAGATTTGAAGGCATTACAAAGGTTTTTAGGTTTCGCCAACTACTACCGTAAGTTCATAAAAAACTTTTTGGTAGTAGCCAAACCTCTTACGGATATGACCAGGAAGGGGACGGACTTCTCCAGGTGGTCCAGTCCTTTATCAATGAGTTTGATGCGTCTGAGGTGGGAGTGGGGGTGGTGTTGTCGCAGGGTGCGTCTCCTGGTAAATTGCAACCATGTGCTTATTTCTCTAAAAAACTGTCGCCTGATGAGAGGAATTATGACATTGGTAATAGGGAACTCTTAGCTATCAAATGGGGTTTTGAGGAGTGGCGTCATTTTTTGGAGGGGGCAGTCCACCATGTGATGGTAACCATGGATCATAAGAATCTGGTATACCTGGAATTGGCTAAATGTCTAACACCTCGTCAGGCTAGATGGGTATTGTTTTTTACCAGGTTTAACTTCTTCGTCACTTATAGGCCGGGGAACAGAAATGTTAAGGCAGATTCCTTATCCCATTGCTTCTCTAGGGTAGGAGATAATTGTGTACCTTTTCTTCAAAAGGGAGTGGCTATGGAGTCTACCTGCTCTGATCTAGAAAGTGAGGTTGTTGACGCTCAGGGGGATGCCCTGCTGCCTGTCCACTTGGCAAACTGTCTATTCCTGTAAATATCCATCTTAGAGTCCTTAGAGAACATCACAATACAGTGTTGGCCAGACATCCTGGTAATAAGGCTACAGCTGATTTGCATTCCCGGCATTTTTGATGGCCAGGTGTTCATGAGGATGTTGCCGCCTGCAGTTTCTGCGTGAGTTCTAAGACCCCTCATTCTTTCCAGATTCCCAGCAGACCTTGGACTCACTTATCGGTTGATTTTATCACAGATCTATCCGTGTCGGCAGGGAGTTCTGTCATTTTTGTGGTGGTTGATAGGTTCAGTAAAATGTCTCATTTCGTCGCATTACTAGCTTTACCGAATGCCAGAAATTTGACTCAAGTTTTCGTTAGGGAGATAATTACATTACATGGGATCCCAACCGATATTGTTTCTGATCGAGGGGTGCAGTTTGTCTCCAAGTTTTGGAGGGCATTTTGCACCCATCTGGGGATTCATTTGTTGTTTTCTTCCGCATTCCACCCGCAGTCTAATGGACAGACGGAATGGGTTAACCAGAATCTGAAGATGTATCTCAGGTGTTTTGTTTCTGAAAGTCAGGAGGACTGGGTTACCTATTTACCATTAGCTGAATTCGCTGTAAATAATCGCTGTCAGGAATCGACTGGTAAGTCCCCGTTTTTCGGGGAATATGGGTTCCATCCTCAGTTTAGTTCTTTTAATGGTAATCGTTCTTCTTGATTACCAGAGGAAGAACAATTTTTATCTTCTATTTTCACCATTTGGCAGATGGTTACTAATAATTTGAGGAAGAAGGGATCCCAATATAAGAGTATGTGTTAGAACCTTGCTGTTAGGTTTTTTTTTCTTTGCTGGTCACATGACCTTGTTGGCCTATTTAATCCTGCTCCGCCCTTCTGGCTTTGCTGGACTTCATTGTATATCTACTTTCTAGCTAGCCTGTGCTCTGTATCTAGCTCTGTTAGTTTGCTTGGTCTTCGGACCTCTATGTTCTATCTATTTTGTTTGTTCGTCTGTCTGCTACTATTTCTGTTAGGAGGTGTCCCATATTCCTCCCAGTCCTTAGTACTTGTAGGGATTCCCTCCCCACATCTATAGGTCTCCGTACAGACTAGATTAGGACTTTAGCAGGTCTGATCGCAGGATCAGGTTCCCTGTTACATCGTAGGGATTCAGCTGAGTCCTATAGTAGGGACAGATCTCCTCTCTTTCCTTAGCTTTGGTAGCAGAACATAACAGTAAGTCCAGCCTGCAAATTCTCTAAGGAAAGATTTTTTTTTTTTTTTTGTTCCATCATGGTGTCGGTTCAGGATTTGGCTAAACACCTGCAGGGACTCTCTCTGGAAGTGGCCGAGCTCCGTCAGCACGTGAGTAACTGTCCTGGAGCATATTTCTTGGAGCCTAAGGTATGCTTGCCGGATTTATTTTTTGGTGAACATCGAGAATTTTTTTCATTTAAAAATGCTTGCTTATTGTATTTTCGTTTGAGACCCAAGTCCTCTGGGGATGAATCCCAGCGCGTAGGGTTCATAATGTCACTTTTGCGCAAAGAGCCTCAGGAGTGGGCCTTTTCTTTGCAACCTAGTGATACATGCTTCAGATCAGTGGATAGTTTTTTTTCTGCTTTAGGATTATTATATGATGATCCTGACCGTGTGGCATCAGCTGAGACTGAGTTGAGACGTTTAAAACAAGGATCAGGTAATGTGGAAAAATATTGTACTCATTTTCGTCGTTGGTCCACTCAAACAGGGTGGAACGATTCTGCTCTGAAAAGTCTATTTCTTGCTGGGCTCAGTGAAAGGGTTAAAGACCTGCTAATTGCTTATCCTACACCTGAGGATTTGCAACAGGCTATGCAATTAGCTATACGGGTGGATAGAAGACTGCGTGCTAGGGTTAATGAGAGCAAATCCTCTGCTATGTCAGTTTCTGGTTATGATAATGTGTGTACTAACAGTGGTGAACCGATGAAGATTGGATCGGTGGCACCTCGCTCTCAAGAAAAAGACCGTCGTTTTTCGGAAGGCTTGTGTTTCTATTGCGGAAAATCTGGTCATTTGATTAAAGGCTGTGAGCTTCGTATGAAGAAAGAAAAAAAAATGGTCAGTCACGCCCGTATTGCCTGTTTAAATTCCAAGGGTATATTTTTAGCTGCTTCCACGATTGCTCAGGAAAAATTAATGGAATTTCGGGTGTTTGTTGATTGCGGGTCTACACTGAATGTAATTGATGGGGGATTCGTGGAAAAACTCAATTTAAAACCTGAACCTTTATCATCCCCCATTGCTGTGGTTTCTGTGGATGGCTCCCCTTTGAAGAATATTACTCTCAAGGTCAGTGAATTTCCTCTCACTATTAATGGTGTTCACCATGAGAAATTGGATTTGGTAGTGTTGAATAACTTGCCTTCTCCAGTAATATTGGGTTTGCCCTGGTTAAAATTTCACAATCCTGTACTGGATTGGTCTACCAGTGAAATTAAATCCTGGAGCCATAAATGTTATGACATGTGTTGTAACGGGCGTATTGCAGCTTTGGATAGGGGAGAATTGCCTGTTCCTATTCAGGATTTTTGGAGAGTTTTTTCTGAGAAAGAATCGCAGGTTTTGCCTCCCCATAGAGACTATGATTGTTCTATTGAATTTGTCCCTGGAGCGATTCTTCCTAAAAGTCGTTTATTTAACCTTACTATTCCTGAGAGGAAGGCTTTGGAGGAATACATACAGACAAGTTTGGCCGCCGGTCACATTAGGCCCTCTAAGTCTCCTGTGGCGGTTGGATTTTTTTTTTGTAAAAAAAAAGGACGGCGGTTTACGTCCTTGTCTGGATTTTCGTGAGATTAACAAAATTACGGTACGCAATCCTTACCCACTGCCATTGATTCCTGATCTGTTTAACCAGTTATTGGGGGCCAAGTGGTTCTCTAAAATTGACCTTAAGGGGGCATACAATCTGTTGCGCATGAAGGAGGGTGATGAATGGAAGACTGCTTTTAACACTCCTGTGGGTCATTTTGAGAATCTGGTTATGCCTTTTGGTCTTACTAATGCTCCTGCATTTTTTCAGAATCTGATTAATGACATCCTTAGACCTTTGATCGGTAAAAATGTGGTTGTGTATTTGGATGACATTTTGATTTATTCGCCAGATCTGGAGTCTCATTGGCGGAGCGTGCGTGAGGTATTACAGTTATTAATGGACAATTCGCTTTTTGCTAAGCTGGAGAAATGTGAGTTCGCTGTACAGAGAATTAGTTTTTTGGGCTACATTATCTCCAGCAAAGGTTTTGAGATGGATCCGGTTAAGGTTCAGGCTGTGCAGGAATGGCCTAGGCCTATTGGTTTGAAATCGATACAGAGGTTTTTGGGTTTCGCCAATTACTATAGAAAATTCATAAAAAATTTTTCTAGTATTGTCAAACCTCTGACTGATCTCACCAGGAAAGGTGCTGATGCGGTTCAGTGGTCTTCTGAGGCCATTGAAGCTTTTGTGTATCTCAAGGAGAGGTTCACCTCTGCTCCCATCCTTATGCAGCCTGATGTTACTAGGCCGTTTTTGGTTGAGGTTGATGCTTCCTCTGTGGGGGTTGGCGCAGTATTGTCTCAGGATAACGGGGATGGATTACATCCCTGTGCCTTTTTTTCAAAAAATTTTTCGGAGACTGAATTGAATTACGATATTGGTAATCGGGAATTATTGGCTATTAAACTCGCATTTGAACACTGGCGCCACTTCTTGGAAGGTGCGGAATTTCCCGTTCAGGTTCTTACGGATCATAAAAATCTGATATATCTTGATGCTGCCAAGCGCCTGAATGCCCGTCAGGCTAGGTGGGCACTGTTTTTCTCGCGGTTTAATTTCTCCGTTACTTACATCCCTGGTACTAAGAATGTTAAGGCGGATGCCTTGTCTCGCAGTTTTTCTCCCATAGTCGGTGCTGAGAAAGAGGAAAACATTTTACAAGAAGGTGTTGTGATAGCTGCTTTAGACTCCGTTTTGGAAGATGAGATTCTTAAAGCTCAGAAGAATGCCCCATCTAACACTCCTCATGGGAGGTTGTTTGTGCCTGGGACCTTTAGGAGAGATTTGTTTGTTGAGTGTCACGAATCTCGGTTGGCAGGTCATCCCGGAATCTCTGAGACCAAGAGACTGGTGGGTCGCAGTTTTTGGTGGCCTGGATGGCAGAAGGAAGTCATTAAGTGGGTGCGCCAATGTACTATATGTGCTAGATCTAAGTCCTCACATACTCCTGCTGCGGGGTTACTTTGTCCTTTGGAGGTCCCCAGTGCTCCTTGGACACATTTGGCTATGGACTTTATAACTGACCTTCCCCCCTCTGAGGGTTTTACTGTCATCTGGGTGGTCGTGGACCGTTTTAGCAAGATGTGTCACTTGGTTCCCTTCGTCAAACTGCCCTGCGCTAAAACTCTCGCTAAGGCCTTTGTCAAGGAAATTGTCAGACTTCATGGTGTTCCTACTGACATTGTTTCTGATAGGGGTCCTCAGTTCGTGGCTCGTTTTTGGCGTGCCTTTTGTGACAGGTTGGGAATTCATTTGTCGTTTTCGTCCGGATATCATCCTGAATCTAATGGCCAGACAGAAAGGAAAAACCAGGATGTTGAGCAGTTCTTGCGTTGTTTTGTGGCAGACAATCAAGAGGGGTGGTCTGAGTTTCTGCCACTTGCCGAATTTGCTCTGAACAATCATACATCTTCTTCTGCTGGTTGTTCGCCTTTTTTTTGTTGTTCTGGGAGACATCCGTCGTTTGGGTCGTTCTCCAAGTTGGGATCTGCCGTGCCTGAGGAGGAGAATTTTTCCGGTGATTTGGAGAGAGTTTGGACGGATGTGCGTGGTAATCTTCAGGAGGCCAACAGAAAATCTAAAGACTACTTTGATAGGAAACGACAGGAGGTTTTGTTCGCTGTTGGTGACATGGTTTGGTTGTCCTCTAGGAATCTGCGGTTGAGGATTCCTTCTAAGAAATTGGGTCCCAAGTTTGTAGGGCCCTTTAAGGTGCTTCAGGTTGTCAACCAATCTGCTGTTAGGTTGGAGGTTCCTACCTCCTGGAGAATTATTACGGTCTTTCATGTCTCTCTGTTAAAAAAAGCTGTTGTGTCGGATGGTGACGCCTCTGCCTCTGTTCCTCCGGTGGTGGAGGACGGGGAATATGAAATTTCTCGCATCCTTGACTCTAGACGGTATAGAGGTAGTTTGCAGTATCTTGTGGCCTGGAAAGGTTTCGGACCCGAGGATAACTCTTGGGTGAGGTCAGATGATGTTTCCGCGTCCAGACTTATCAGAGCGTTTCACAGGAGATTTCCTGATAAGCCTGGTCCTAGGGGATCCGGAGGATCCTCTTAGAAGGGGGGGTACTGTTAGAACCTTGCTGTTAGGTTTTTTTTTCTTTGCTGGTCACATGACCTTGTTGGCCTATTTAATCCTGCTCCGCCCTTCTGGCTTTGCTGGACTTCATTGTATATCTACTTTCTAGCTAGCCTGTGCTCTGTATCTAGCTCTGTTAGTTTGCTTGGTCTTCGGACCTCTATGTTCTATCTATTTTGTTTGTTCGTCTGTCTGCTACTATTTCTGTTAGGAGGTGTCCCATATTCCTCCCAGTCCTTAGTACTTGTAGGGATTCCCTCCCCACATCTATAGGTCTCCGTACAGACTAGATTAGGACTTTAGCAGGTCTGATCGCAGGATCAGGTTCCCTGTTACATCGTAGGGATTCAGCTGAGTCCTATAGTAGGGACAGATCTCCTCTCTTTCCTTAGCTTTGGTAGCAGAACATAACAGTATGGCTGATTGGAGACATTTGGCCTGTGTGTTGGTGACTTGGTGTGGCTGTCCTCTAGGAACGTTAAGTTGAAAGTTCCATCTTGGAAACTGGGCCCAGGTTTATTGGTCCTTATAAAATAATAGCTGTCATCAATCCTGTAGCTCTTCGACTTGCTTTACTGCCTACCTTCTGGATCCATAATGTTTTTAATCATTCTCTCCTCAAAAAATACATTGCAACTTCAGTACCATCACCTCTACCTCCATCACCTGTCATTCTCGATGGAAGGTTGGAGTTTCAGATTGCTAAGATCTTGGATTCTCGTCTTGTTCATCAGTCGCTCAATATTTGGTACATTGGAGGGGGTACGGTCCTGAGGAGAAGATGTGGGTACCAGCATCTGATGTTCATGCGGCCAGACTGATCCGGGCTTTTCATGTGGCTCATCTCGATAGGCCTGGTCCTGAGGTTCCGGGGTCCCTCTTAGAAGAGAGGATACTGTCACGGGGTTACTGCGACAGTGTGGAGCCAGAAGGCCACAGCGTCGGATGGCTCCTACTCCAGCTTCAAGAAGAAGCATTTATCCTTTATTTTAAAAGTGTTTATTTTCTTCTGGCAGAACAGGGGTTAAATGACCATGTTGGAAATCCCTGTGTTCACAGCTGAGCTCGGTTAGCCACTCCTTTTCCCTTTATAATCTGGGCTCTGATACTAATCCTTGTCAGAGCTAGCTCTTGCTGCATGGCTAATGGAGGGAGAGGAGTTGTTATGAGAAGGAGAGTTGGAGGAGTAATTAGTGACAGTTGTTTGATGAGAGAAGGGAAGTACGACATTCCTAGGAGTATGTCAGGTGCACGGATAGGGTCCCAATCCTTTCAATTCAAATATGATGAATGAGAGAGGAAGTTAGGGAAGTGAGGAACATAAAATATGAGGGGCATGGAAAATAAAAGAAAAGAAAAGAGGTAGGAAAACAAGAATTGGACCTAAATAGGAATAAAGTATGTAATGTAAGAGAATAAAAAATGGAAAAAGGATGTAAAAAACTAAAATGGAGAAAAAATAAAGGAAAAAGATAAAGAATGAGAAATAAAAAATAAAAAAATAAGATAAAAATTAATAAAAGGAGAAAAATAGAAAAGAGGGGGGAAAGGAAAAATAAAAAATAACAGGCCGGTAAACTGAATTCTGATCAGCCGGAATCTCTCACTACATGTGCACATTTGTATATGTATATATATACAGTATGTCACTAGGTAACTATGCTATTTCATTGGATGTTCTGATACCTATATGTATAGGTCTGCGTCCCTATGTTACGGTTTATGGCATATTTTTTGTCACATGTTGTGGTATTGTCACCAATTTTTATTTTTAATTTTATTTCCTACTTCTGTATTTTCTGATGGTATCTTATATTGAATGTGTATATCATTTCTTTTAGTGTACGATCTGAACAAGGTCTCTAAGACAGAAACGTCAAATTGTTTTTGCACATCATGCTTTACTTTGAAATAAATCTTTAAAAGAGTGCCAGATTCCAGATTGTTTGTAGTGACTGTCGTTTGGTTTGCATGCGTGATTATCCCTTTACCTTCCCTACTTTGGTTTATTCCCTTACCTTCATGCCCCAGAGCATTCCTCTGTTATATGTGAGTGAATATTTTGTGTGCCTGGAGTTTTTCTGTTCACCCTTGTCTTTGTTGACCTGTTTATCAGGTTAATGTACTACGGTGCTCAGTAGTGCCCCTCTTCCCCGGGTGGGGAAGGTGAACAGATGGAGGGCATATTCAGGAGGTAGCGTGAGGGCGGAGGCCCCGGCATCTTCACCTTTAGAAGTATCCTGGGAAGTAGAGCGAGCTAGGGCACCCCCTAGCGTTAGGGACAGGGTAGGTGCCCCTGGTCCTGGATCTTTTGACAGCTGAGTCGTTACAGCAAATTTTCCTGGGAAATTCGACTTAAAGAAAAGTTATTCTCTACAAAATGAATGTCCATTTTTATATATCAACAAACCTCAGAGCATAATAAACATAAGATGCAAAAAATAAAAAAAATATTTATACTTACCTCTATTGTCTCTCCGATACTCATCATTACCCATCAGGTCCTTGACACATATTCTTATCACTGCCACTGACACTGATATCCCTGCAAGGTCAATACTTCCGGATTTGATGAATCCCGGCAGAATTCTGACAAGCATAAGAAAAGTCTTGATGTTATTATATCATAATTATCTGTGCAGTGGCAGAGGCAGTAACAGATGCCGCACGGTAGAGAAATATTTCAGAGATGGAAATCATATGTTTGGCAGGAAATTGTCAGAAATTGCAGTCTTGCAGCAGTAGTAGAGTCTAAGGCTGAGGTCACACGGCAGTTGATTCTTTCATGCGAGAGAAGTGGGTCGATTATACTAATTGACACTCGGCTCAAACTCTTACTGTGCTGTGATTCTCTTGCATGAGAGAATCGTATCACAGGTATGGAGAAGATGGAGAACTTAATTTCTCCATCTTCTCTATTCTCTGTGTCCGCGGATTTCAGACTGCACTCTGATGGCATTACACCAAAATGCAACGTAACTCTAAAATGCTAAGCTGCTTAGTATCCAGATTTACGACCTGTTGCTTAATTAGACAATTTAAAATTTCCAAGAATTAAAATGTGCCCTTTCTTTAAGAGTTAAAAAAATACCACCCCCTTCCCCGGTCCATTTTATTAAGGACAAAAGAAAAGCTAGATAGATTCCCTTCACTAAAGAAAGCATCGGCAACAGGTCGTTGCATTTGGTTGACATGTATAGGTCTAATATTAGACTAGTAATCAATGAAGTATGCATAAAAAAATATTTTTTTTTACAACACACACACTTTGTGAGGTAGATATTTGTGTTCGGATGATGGAGACTTTTCTTTTGCTTTAAAAAAAAAAGAAAATGATGGCTTGCCCGTGTCACATTTTCTGTGACACACAAGCATTAGTTTCAGGATTTTGGTTTAGTAACACAATTATAATACAGAGATATTGAAATGCCTTTTTTGTTTGCAGTGTATAAAGAATAAAAATAAGGCTGTTATTAAGATGTTATTTCTGCAGTTTATCACAGACCAATCCAGAGGTGTATCTTGGTTTTTCGCCACCCGGGGCAAGAATTCAGTTTGCCCCAAGCACATATGCGATTAGCACACTTACAGTCAAGTGCGGACTACCTGCTCTTCCTAATTCAATGTTCAATGAAAAACTGAGAAAAGCATGAAGAAAAGCTAGTTTTCGCGTGACCATAAGTATGAAAATCGCATGTGAGTGAAGTGGCCATGTGATGACTGCTGGAACTTGCAAGCAGAGCTGAATCCTGACAGTGAATATATTACAAGCAGCTACTAGGATTGGCATGCTACAGTGCTTCATTTTATAATTAAAGGGCTTGTCCTGGTTTGAGATGAAAGTCTGCAGTCACTGCAGGTAACTGCAGACTTTCTGAATTCTCACAGCGCATGCACTGCACACTTTTAGGATTCTCCCTTGCCGGTGGACAGATATGTGAGCACAAGTATGCATATTTTATATTTTTGTCCACATTCTGACTAGAAATGTCTGGCCTCGCTGAATTCACTTTCACTCAGTGAGGCTATGTGTGTCTAGTTGGCATGTGACCACATGTATGCAAATTGCATACTTGCAGTTTTGTAACCTCCTACTCTCACTGCCAGCACCAGAGAATGCTGACAGCGTGCAGTGCGTACTGTGAGAATTCAGAAGTCTGCAGCCACATAGAATGACTGCAGACTCATCATATACTTGGATAACCCAATGCTCCTGAAATAAATAAAAACATAATAACCCTTAACTTGTCAGATGGCACAACACTTTATTAACATAGCCATATAACCTGTAATCTTACAAGTTATGGATAGTTACATGTGTACAGGATCAGAACCAATAACAGCACCATAATCCATCACCAGAACCATCAGCAGTAAAGAAATACATCACTAGAAACCCCATCAGTACAGAAACAGAGCATTACAACACTCATCAGTACAGAAATACATCACCAGAACCACCAGCAATACAGAAATACATCTGTATAATCCCCATCAGTACAGAAACTCAGCACCAAAACCCTCATCAGTATAGGAATACATCACAAGAACCATCATCAGTACAGGAATACATCACCAGGACCACCATTAGCACATGAATACATCACTAGCACCACTATTAGTAAATTAATTCAGCACCAGAACCGCCATCAGTACATGGTACATCAATTGTAATATCATGTCAGACCCATATACATTTATATCGCATGAACCTACAACTTCACTTACAAATGGTCACCATCCATTTATATGGTGAGGTAACTTTGACGTTGCTAAGGATTGGTTCATATTAAAGAGATTAAAGAGGGGTTGGATAAAAAACTAGGAGACTTCTGTATGGTACATGCATCTTTTCAAGGGCAAGTGGTTTAACACTAGCAAATATGTTTGCTGCAAGTCACATTTTTGGAAGAAATTTCCTGAACCTGGAATTTGAATTTAAAAAAATTCAATCATCTCTATGTATCAAATGATATAGAGAAAATAGTGGCACTCACCTGACCTTTTAAAATTCAAAGTCTTTGTTTAAAGACACATCAAAATCGGATGCAGGGGGGAGAGAGCATGTCTGGAGGATAACGGCTGTTTCTTGCTAGCCTGCACTTCAACGGGTCCGTACCAGGCACTACAATGTATGGTCACTACAATGTGTGGGCACTGCAATGAACTGAGCACCACAACATACTGGGCACTGCAATGTATGGGCACTACAATGGCAGATTTGCAATTTTCATTTAACAGCATCCATTGCTGCTTGTTTCTGGAAACCACCCATGGAGTTAAAATCGTCACTGCACCTGTAAATAAGTTCCCAGAGAGTTGTAATTTCCAAAATGGTGTCATTTGGGGTTCTACTCTTCTGGCACTTGGGGGCTATGGATATGGAGTCTGCAAACTATTCTAGGAAATCTGTGTTCCAACAGTCAAATAGCGCTCTGTCCCTCCCAAGTCTCGCCATGTGGCTAAGCAGTACCATTTTTACCCATTTCCCTATGTGAAAATGTAAAATCTGGTGCCAAAACAGAATTTTTGTGGTAAAAATGTACCGTATTTTTTTTCAGACAATAAGACGCAAAATTTTGGAGGAAAGTGGGGAGTGCGTCTTATAGTCTGAATGTGGCTCTGGCTATGGATGGTGGGGGGGTGTGGAGGGAGCGACAGTTATGGAAGAGCAGGGCACAGGAGGCAGGAGCCACCTACTGCAGCCAATACTGTGCCCGCTGATAAAGAAAATGAATATTCACTGCTTCCCGTGCCCATGGGCATCGGGAGCACTGAGTATTCATTCTCCTTAATAGAGCTCATAGTGTCAGCAGCAGCTGCCGGCTTCCTGCAGTGGCTTGACTATCACGTGCAACTGCTATTAAAGAGCATGAATATTCACTACTCCCATGGGCATGGGGAGAAGTGAATATTCGCGTTTCTTAATAGCAGGCACACGTGAACGCCGAGCCACTGTAAGAGACGCGACAGTGTGGTGCGATATTAAGGAGAACGAATAGTCACTACTCTCCACTCCCATAGTCCAGTTGAGGGGAACAGTGACTATTCCGGCCGCTCATCTCAGCATGTGAGTGCGCATGGCAGTGATATCATGCGCTGCTCACATAGTGAGATCAGCTGCTGGCATCAGAACAGGACATAGACCTGGAGCAGAGGGAAGGAAGGTGAGTAGAATTTTTTTTTTTTTGTGTGCAGAGTGATGGGGATGGGAGTGCCATGCATACCAGGAAGGGGATGCCATGCATACCAGAATGGGGATGAAGGTTGCCATGCATACCAGGATGGAGATGGAGGTGCCATGCATACCAGGATAAGGATTGGGGTGCCATGGATACCAGGATGGGGATTGGGTGTTTCAGCAGCAGATTCCCACCACCATAAAAGTGCACCATGACCACATTTTTTGCTTCATTTTTTTTCCTTTAAAATCTATGTGTGTCTTATGGTCCAGTGAGTCTTATAGTCCAAAAAATATGTTAATTATTTTTTTCTTCACTGCCAAATCCTATAAAATTCTGTGGCACACCATGGTGTCAATATGATCACTGCACCCATACATTAATTCAATGAGAGGTGTAGTTTGTAAAATGAGGTCACTTATGGGGGAATTCTGCTGTTCTGGCACCTCAGGGGCCCTTCCATTGGGTAATGACACACACAAACCATAATAGCAAAATTTGCACTGTATTATAACACTCCATCCCTTCTGAGCTTTGCACTTTACCTAGAAAGTAGTTATTGATTACATGTTGGGTATTGGTGCACGCAGCAGAAATTGCACAGCAAATTGTGAAGTCCATTTTCACTCCTACCCCTTATAAAAATAAAAAAACTGGGGCTAACACAACATTTTAGTGGTAAAAATGTGATTATTCTTTCTTCACTGGTGAATGGTTTAAAATTCTATGAGGCATATGTGGTGTCAACATACTCTGCACCCCTAGATGAAATCATTGTGGGGTGTGATTTGTAAAATGACATCATTTATGGCGTTCCACAGTTTTAGCACCTCAGAGGCTCTGTCAATGAGACATGGAATTCCAATGCAACATTTTCCATTGACTGAGCCCCATGTCATACAATTCTCTGAATCTCCTGAAGGTTAAAAATGCTCACAACACCCCTGGATTAATTCCATGAGAGATGTAGTTTTCAAAATAGGGTAACTTGTGGGGGTTTCTGCTGTTTTGGCATGTTAGGTTCTCTTCAAAAGTGACATGACATCTGCAATATATTCCAGCAAAAATTGCACTTCAGAATTCAATTGGCGCTCCTTCCCTCCTGAGCTTTCCCATATGCACAAACAGTAGTTTTATACCACATATATAGGGTATCGTTGTACTCAGTAGAAATTGCAAAACAAACCGCATGGTCCATTTTCTCCTGTAGCCTTGCGAAAATGAAAAATTTGGGCAAAAGCAACATTTTTGTGTGAAAATTTTTATTTTTTATTTCCACGCTCAACTTTATAAATTCTGTGAAGCACCTGTGGGTTCTAGGTGGTCACCACACCTCTAGATAAGTTCCTTGAGGGGTGTTATTTTCAAAATGGTGTCACTTCTGTGATGTTTCAACTGTTTAGGCACATCAGGGGCTCTGCAAATACGACAAGGCATACACTATCTATTCCAGTCAATTTTGCATTCCAAAAGTCAAATAGTGCCCCTCCCTTTCTGAGCACTGCCGTGCACTCAAATAGTAGTTTTCCACCATATACGGGGTATCTGTGTACTCAGGAGAAATTTGTATGGTCCATTTTCTCCTATTACCCTTGTGAAAATGAAAACTTTGGGGCAAAAACAGCATTTTTGTCTGAAAAATGTGCTTTTTCATAGCTCGGCGATATAAAATTCTGTGAAGCACCTACAGACTCAAGGTGCTCACCACACCTTTAGATAAGTTCGTTGAGGGGTTTAGTTTCCAAAATTGGGTCACTTGTGGGGGTTTCCAGTGTTTAGGCACATCAGGGGTTCTGAAAAAATGACATGGCATCCAGTATCTATTCCAGCCAATTTTCCAAAAGTCAAATGGTGCTCCTTCACTTTCGAGCCCTGTAGTGAGCCCAAACAGTAGTTGTTCACTACATATGGGGTTTCTGCATACTTCACCCTTCTGAAAATGTAAAATTTGGGGCTAAAGCAACATTTTTATGGGAAAAAGTAAAATTTTCATTTTTTTCTTCCACATTGCTTTAATTACTGTGAAGTAGCTAAAGGGTTAATAAACTTATTGAATGTGGTTTTGAGCACTTTGAGGGATAAAATAGTTTAAAATGATGTCACTTTTGGGTATTTTCAGTCATATAGGCCATTCAAAATCACTTCAAATTTGATGTGGTTCCTACAAAATTGGGCTTTGTTAATTTTGTTGGAACAGTTAGAAATTGCTGAAAAACTTTCGAAAAATTAGGCTGATGTAAAGTAATTATGCGGTAAATGCTATTTATGAATAATTTGGCGTGATATAACTATCTAGTTTAAGGGCATAAAAATTTGTAAAATTTCAAACCTTTCGCCAAAATTCAGATATTTTCATAAACGCAAAAACATCTACCTAAATTTATCACACTAACATAAAGTACAATGTGTCACGAAAAAAACAATCTCAGAATCACTGGGATATGTTGAAGCATTCCACAGTTATCACCTCATAAAGTGACACTTGTCAGAATTGTAAAATTTGACCTGATCAGGAAGGTGTAAACAGGCTCGGGGGTGAAGGGTTTAAAGTCACCAAGTTGTGTCAAGGAATGCTGAGGTGCAAAGTGCATAACAGTTGTCATCTCTCTTATGACTCATTAAGTGCAGTGCACCACACCTCCTCTGGTATAAACATCAGCACAAAAACTCTGCGCAGGGAGCTTTATGGCATTAATTTCCATAGCCGAGCAGCTCAATGCAAACCTTACATCACTAAATACAATGCCAATTGACGGATGGAGTTGTGCAAAGCATGCCACCCCTGACTCTGAAGCAGTCGACACATGTTCTTTGGAGAGATGAATCATGTTTATCTGCCAGTCTGATAGATGAATCTGGGTTTGGCAAATGCCAGGATATTGTATTATGCCAACTGTAATGCTAGGTAAAGGAGGGATTATGCAACGGGGTTGTAATAACTGCATATTTATATCCCATTACTTTTGTCCATATAGAGCATATACTTAATGCGTCTTTGTAGGGGGAAAAAATGTAAATCTGTTTTACATTGGTCAGAAGAGGGGTTATGAGAGGTTCTGTGACATTCTGATGACTGCTGTTTGTGGTGGGGGTCAGGAGATAAGCCTACCAAAGGATAAGTGCTAAGTGCTATGTACACACTTCCTCTTCAGCTCATTAAATGAAAACTCTTTACATGAAACAAAAATAAGTGTCATCTTTTGACTAAGAATCATTTTTATGATCCAAATGCTTCTTTTATCTGGGTAGCAGGAAAAAAACTGTTTTAGAAACTCTCAGTTGTACAACTCAATGTTTAGATAATTATGGGCTTTTAAAACATGCCAAATTTATAGCAATTTTTTCAGCATCTTCTGAACAAAGCCAGCAGAAAGGAAACATTACAATTAGTTGTAAAATGTTAGATTAGAAGGGTGTGACATGGCTATTTAAAAAAGCACAGTGTAATAGATCATTTTACTTTGTTAATTAGCAAATCAGGGCTTTTCATGCACAATGGCATATTTTGGAAACATGCCAGTTCCTTGTACAAGTCCTTAATATGGCACTAATGTTATCTTAAAAGTTTTTTTTTATACCTCAGTATACAGTCCTGCTCTTTATTATTGGCACCCATGAAGTTTAAGCACCGTATTTTTTGGACCATAAGACACAAACGTTGCGTACCTGCGGTGGTGGTGGAGCGGGATCGCGGGGCCTCCCTCCTTCAAGAACTTGGCAGTGGTGGCGGTGGAGGTGTCGGCGGCAGCAGCAAAGGAGGAGAAGATGAGATGCTGCGGGTGTCTGGCTGCGGTCCGGAGCCAGTGAACGGCGCAGGTTTCCGGTGCGCGTGCCCATTTTTCTGAAGGTGTGATCCACAGGAAAATGGCTGCCCGAGCCGGCGCATGCACTGATTTGTAGCTCGGACGGCCATTTTCCTGTAGATCACAGCTCCAGAGAGATGGCTGCGCACACCGGAAACCTGCGCCACTCACCGATACTGCCCGCATCCAGTCCAACCCGCACCGACCCCCAGCCAGACACCCGCAGCACCTCATCGCCTCCTTTCTTGCTGCTGCCGCCGCCGCCTCCGCCAGCGGTCCCGGTCCCCAGGTAGGCCTCGGCGGCACACAGCCAGACCCCGGTCCCGGCCCTCAGGCAGGCCACGATCGCCAAACACTGGCCCCGGTCCTCAGCCAGGGCCCGGCCCCCAGCCAGACCCCCAGTCATGCACCGGGCCTCAGACAAGCCCTGGACCCCAGCCAGACCCCGGACCCCTGCCTGGCCCAGACCCTGCCACCAGACAGGCACCAGGCCCCAGCCAGACATCGGCCCCCAACAATCTTTTCTGCTGCAGCTGCCAGTTTCCAGAGGGAGGGAACTGAGGGCCCTGGAATCCTGCTCCACTGCAACGCCCCGATGGTGGAGCACCGGATTCCTGAAGGACCCTGTGACCCTCGCTCCAATGCCCCCAAGGTAAGATACTGTACCTATGAAGCCTATAAGATGGATCCCCATCTTATAAAACTAATTTTTTTTATATTCCACCCCAAAATTTGGGGTGCGTCTTATATTCCGAAAAATACTGTACATAATGTGAAATATCTCCTGAAAAAAATGAATCAAGTGAAACAGTTTTTATGTATAGAGCACTCATGTTAAATACAAAAGAGCAAATGATAAACAATAATTTAAAACCAAAAACAATGGGAAGGAAAAATAGAAAAACCTAAAGCTTGCTGTGACACTATTATTTGCACCCTTTAAATTAATTTAGTATGGAAACACATTTTGACTTGCCTGTCACAAAAGAGATTCTTCTGTGAATAATTGTTGGTGCTCATATGACATGAATTGCCAATGAATTATGACTTCACTGTTTTGAAAAGCCGCATGGTAGGCCCTGATCCTTTGTCACAATGGTGAAGACAAAGGAGCTCTCTGTGGACATCAGACCTGCTATTATTAGCAAACACAAGACTTCCAAAGGGTATGAGGCCATCTCCAAAGAAGTTGGTATCGAGTTTCAACATTGGGCATTGTTATTAAGAAGTTTGCCAAGCATAGAACCAACAAAAACCTCTGTAGACATGGGGGAAAGAGGAAAATTGACAAGAGATGTCTTCTAAGGTTGGTGTGAATGGTGAAAGAACACCATGTCCAACATCCAAAGACCTGAAGGCTAACTTGGAACAGTCTGGGCTCATGGTTTCAACAAGTACCTGTCACGGGTGTATCAGAGGTGACAGACAGTCGCCCTGCAGTGAGTTGCAGGAGATCTCTATGTTTGGCATTGTGGACAGTTTCTTAGATAAGAGGCTGTCTTTAGGACCGAGCAGCTACCTCTCTCTTGCTAATTAGCTCTCTTGCCTGAATGTATATATATGGTGTGTCTGAGAGGGAGTTGCCGGCTATATCCATTTCTTCGTGTCAAGCTTAGCAGGGCAGTACTTCGTGCTCTCTGGAGCTTGAGGCCATGTGCTTATTTGGAGTTCACCTAAAGCTAAGCCATTTCCCCTGTTTTGTCCACCCTTGTTGTCTATAGAGTTTAGTGGAGGTTGACTAGTGCTCATCTCCTTCCATCCCTAGTCGTAGCCATATGCTAGGGAGAGTACGGCGAGGCACACATGTGGAGATTGCTGAGGAGGCAATATAGGGATGATAGTTGAGGCAGGGTGACTGACGCTTCCCCCATTTCCCTAGTGTCTGGGTTCCCTTTCCCTTTTCCCTCTGTGTTGCTCTATGTTTTCCCCACACCTGGTGTGACAGTACCATATGCCGCACACTAAACTAAGTAGAGCTCTATGGGCGAATGCCAAGCAAGAAACCATTGCTGAAGAAAAGACATAAAAAGGAATGACTTGTATTTGCCAAAGAGTACCTTGACAAACCACAATCTTTTTGGGAAATTGTTCTGTGGACAGATGAAACAAAAATAGAGCTTTTTGGCAATGCAAAGCAACAGTTTGTTTACAGACGGAGCAATAAAGAACACCTTACTAACAGTTAAGCATGGTGAAGGATCCATAATGCTGTGGGGTTGCTTTTCGGTGTATGTTACTGGAGGCCTTGACCGTATCACAAGAATCATGAAATAAGAGAACTATCAAGAGATTTTAGATAGAAATGTCCTACCCAATGTTAGAAAACTTGGTTTGAGTAGAAGATCATGGGTCCTCCAGCAAGACAATGCCCCAATGCACACATCCAAAAGTACATAGGAATGGTTGAAAAAGAAAAATTGGACTGTTTTAAAATGGCCAGCAATGAGTCCTGACCTCAATCCCATTGAAAATATTTGGGGTGAGCTGAAATCAAACCATTGGGAAAAAGAACCATGCAAATATTCAAGAGCTTGAACAAACTGCAAAGAAACAGTTGGAAAAAAATCCAGCTGAGAAGTGCAAGAAGCTTATAGATGGCTACAAGAAATGTTTGGAGGCTGTCATCAATGCGATAGTTTGTACAACCAAGTATTAATTATGGGTGCCTTTTGCTGCACATGTAGATTTTTCTGTTTCTTCTTTTAAATTGCAACATGGAAGTTGAAAAACAATGTTTTATTGTTGTATTACTTTGGACCAATAATTAAGAAATCCTGAGGATATAACTTTGGCACATTTCCATTTATTTCTGAAGATATTGTACAGTCTATGAAAAAATGAAGGGGTGCCAATAATGGTGGCCAGCACTGTAATGCTTCTATGATTTGTAAAATACCTGAAACTGAACCCAGTAAGTATGTATTTTACAGCTGAGTTTAAAGAGGGTAAAGTTATCTATTCATATGTACTGATACATATTGATTGTGAACAACTTCATACAGATTTGTTGCTCTGCTTAACAGCAAATGATTAACTAGCTACTTAAAGAAGTTGTCCACTACTTGGACAACCCCTTATCATACCCCACGCTTGGCCCCAATAAAGCAAAAAAAGTTTATACTCACCTCCCGTGCCGGCGCCGTTCCAGCAATATGGGCACTCGCGTTCTCATGCAATTGTTACGACACGTGAGCTCAGAACTGGTGTCACTATTCCCACCTTTAGACAAATCGAATATCAAGAGGAAGTCAGGGCTGCGGCTGCTCTCTCACTTCCTCTTGATGTTCAATTTGTCCAAAGGCGGAGACAGTGACCCCAGCACTGATTGGGCACCAAGCTTACATGTAATAACAACCGCACAAGAGCCCCGGGAATGTGAGTGACGACACCGCTGAAACTGCACCAGCATGGGAGGTCAATATAAGCTTTTTTATTTTATCAGTGCCAAACATTTAGATCAAGAAGAGATTGTCCTAGCAGTGGAAAACCCCTTTAATAGTCAACAGTCTAATACCGATATACTTGAGATGTCTCCTTGCATAAAAGTGTATTCCTGCAACTAAAAGTGATCCTCCTTCATCCCGTCTGAATGGATTGAAGAGTGCACAGGCTCGACCTCTACTCCATTTATTTCCTAAGGGTATGTCTGAAATACTGGAGCGCTGTATGATAGCCAAGTGGTATGGATAGGGGATAACTAAAGTCAGGTATACATGGATTTGAATGCTTACACCTTTTCTTTTTAATTGATAGTCAAATGTGGAGGAGTTAGAGGAGGATTAATGACCTTGTCTAAAGTTGCAATAAAAAACTTGCTGAGCACACAAGTGATAACATTTGTTGTTGGATTTATAAGAAAAGACTTGAAAATTTTCCTTTCACTGGTAGCTGCTGCTCTTTGTATTACACCAGGTATGTATATCCAATATCACAGTGCTAAAGCTTTAATTTATTTTTTTCAGTTAACAAAATGTGAAGTGAATGATCGAGAGAAATCTAAAGCACATCAATATTTTATGTGACCAGCCTTTGCCTTTGCTGCCTTTGGATTTGTGAGAAAAGACATGAGCAGAAGCTTCTACTGAAAAGAAAAATGTTATTTTAATACCCCAGTTTTCTGGAATCAATTGCATAGTTTTCTTATGCAGCACTTAACTTTTTGATTGCTTACAAAGAGAGCATTATTATGGTCATTTTTCTACAACTGCAATGTATAGGCAGTGAATACAGGAAGTTTTTGTCCAAGGCTCAATAACAGATACAATAGATGGATGGATGGTCAAAATGTAAAGTGAGTGAACAAAATAGAAATCTAAATCAAATCAATATTTGGTATGACCAACCTTTGCATTCAAAACAGCATCAAAGCATAGGAACATTTGCATACAGTTTTTTGAAGAAGTTTCTTGCAAATACCTTGGGTATCTAAGCACAGATTGCACCGCATTTCAACTTGTTATGCAACTGTTATTTTTCTCTGATTTTCCTAAATGGTCAATGCAAGCGAGTCAGTATAATGTTCAAATCATCCACCATTAGAGTATAAATCAAATTTTATTGGACAAACCTTCCAATGGTAACAGTATTTTTTCAAAACTGAAAAAAACCCTCAAAATGCACTATTAAAAATTATTATTCACAAAAGAGCTTCCAAACATTTCATAGGTTGCAAAAAACTGAAAATGGTGATTTGTTGAATTTGCAGATTTTAGAGGCCACATTTATTGAAATCAATCAAAAACATCTTTAGAGGCCAAGTTACATGTTAACATAGGACCCCTTTTTTAAGATCACCTTCACATTTCTTTTGAGTTTTTGGATTGTTTCTGCTTGAATTTCTTCACAGGATGTCAGAATGGCCACCCAGACCTGCTGTTTTGATGTGAACTGCCTCCCGCCCACATAGATTTTTTGCTTGAGGATACTCTATAGGTTCTCAATAGTGTTGACCTCAGGGGAGGATGGTGGCCACACCATGAGTTTTTCTACGTTTATGCCCATAGCAGCCAATTCTCAGAGGTATTCGTTGCATCATGAGATAGTGCATTGTAATGCTTGAAGATGATTTTGCTATGGATGGGACAGTTCTTTTTTCTGTATCATGGAAGAAAGTGGTCATTCATAAATGCTATATACTTTGCTGAGGTCATTTTCACATCTTGAGGGACTTTAGAGCGGCCTACCAGCTCTCTACATGACTCTGCCACCTCCTTGCTGACATTGCAGCCTTGTTGGGGCATAGTGGCCATCCACCAACTATCCACTACTCCACCTATCTGGACCATGAAGGGTTGAACAGCTCTCATCAGTAAACAAGTAAACAAGACTTTCTAAAATTAGTCTTCATGTGTGTCTGGGCAAACTGAAAAAGTTTCTGTTTGTGAGCACTGTGTAGGGGGTGGCCAAATAGTAGGTCTATGCAGAACTACAAGTCTCTGGAGGATCCTACACTTTGAGGTTCATGGGACCGCAGAGGCATCAGCAGATTCAAATACCTATTTTCTTCTTTGTAATAATATTTTATCAGCTGCTCTCTTAATCAAATGAATTCATCTGGCAGAAATCTTCCTCATTATGCTTTATCTGCACAAACCCATCTGTGCTATGTATCAGCCACAAATCTCTTCATAGTATGATGATCATGCTTAAGTTTTTGTGAAATATTTAATGTTTACATAACTAGTCCAAACTATTTGATGCTTTTGGCAGCAGAGAAATCCTTTTTCTTTCCCATATTGCTTGAAAACTGTGGACTGCTTAATAATGTGGAACATCCTTCTTAACTAGTTTTCCTATAATTGGGTTCACCTGGAAAACTGATTATCACAGGTGTTTGAGATTTATTTCAGTGGTTAAAAGAGCCCTGAGACACAAGGTTATTAGAAAATCAAAAAGTTACATCTTTATAACTTATGTCCAAGCAGGTAGGCTGGCGAAAATCCTTCTGCTTCTTCATGAAATCTCAAACTGACTTGATGATGTTGAGATGATGGCTCTGTAGGAGCTAGATCATCATTTCTAGGACTCTTTGATCTTCTCTACTCTGAAGATAGTTATTTTTAGCATTGGCTGTATGCTTTGGGTTATTGTCCTGCTGCAGAATAAATTCGGTGCCTAATTGTATAATGGATAAATATCTGCTTGCATTTTACAGTATTGAGGACACCATACATTTGCTGACATGCAACCCCAAACTTTCAAGAAACATTTACCATGCTTCTCTGTTGCTGTCATACACTCATTATTTTACCACTCTCTAGTCCTTCAGGAAATAAACTAATTTATGTGAAACTCAATTATTTCAAATTTTGACTCATCAGTCCAGAGCACATACTGCTATATTTCTGTACCTCAGTTTCTATAATTTTATAATTTTGGGAATAGTTAAATTTCTTAGGCTTGCTTCCATGTTGAAGGTATGTTTTTTGACTGCAAATCCTATGGCTAGGCTTCTCCGAACAGTAGATGGTTATAGCTGGGTCCGACTGGTTTCTATCAGTTCTGAGCTGATATCACTCCTGGACATCATCAAATTTCAAAGGAAAGTAAGCAAGATGTGTCTTTCACCTGCTGCTGAGATGATTGTCTCCTTATGAGTATGTGAGGTATATATATATATATATATATATATATATATATATATATACATATATATATAAATAATCTTTGGTGTTACCATGTGGTTACATCTGCAAATATTGTCCCAAAGGTATTCATGAGTGACAGTCCTCTATGGTGGCAAAAACTCATAGGTAGACCAGTTGAAAGATGTTTGTAGAGTTGTAGACCTTATTTCATATTTAGGAATGAGAATCTTTGTCGTAGTGGATCTGATGATTTGTATGTTATCCTCTGATTAGGGGGTTGATCTGAGTATCTTGGTTATTCATTTTTTCTTCTCCATAATTATGGTTATATATTATCCTCGGATTGAGAGGTTGATCTGAGTATATTAGTTTTTCTTCTTTTCTCTCCATAGATATGGTTCAAATGCGGTCCCAGAGCTCACATCTCTCTCCCCCTCAGATCTCTGACCCTCACGAGGAAACAAAACAAAACATGGGTAAATAAGATATACAGTTGATCCCATTAGGGTGTATCTGTGCCTATGTTTCCCCGACACCATAAGTGTTGTAAAAGACATTACTAGACTTGTGAAGTGACATAACATAGATTAGATTTATTAAAATTCACTCATTCATAGGAAAGGTTTGAAACTCACATGTTCATTGAGGCCATTAGGGGCTATTGTATTTAGGGTCACTATCCATTTTGTTTCTTTTTTTAAAAGTTCTCTTTTGTAGTTACCTCCCCTGATACCCAGATGTACTCGGTCGATTCCACGTATTTTGAGAAATTTTGGATTACTGTTATGATGTCTTTTAAAGTGTTTGGGAATGGTTTTCAGAAACCCTAGATCTGTGACTTCTGCAGCGCTTTTAATATCTCTTATATGTTCCAACGTTGTGACTCTCAGTTCTCGAGTAGTCATCCCTATATTGATCAAATTACATGGACAGTATGCATAGTAGATAACATTATCTGTTTTGCAGTTTATATGGTGGGTTATGGTAAAGGATTTACTTCCATCACTGTTGGAAAATGAAAATGATCTTTCTATATATTTGCATGCTAGGCACCCTCCACATTGGAAAGATCCCCAACTTGGGCCAGCCCTATCAGAAAAGGGGCTTTTCTGTGGTGTTATATAATGACTTTTTGTGATTATGTCCTTTAAGTTTTTTGATCTTCTCCAGGTGACGGATGGGTGGTTTGGAAGATGTTTTGCTAAGTCCTCATCTGTTAATAATATTGACCAGTGTTTTCCCAGCATCTGTAAAATATCCTGCCATCTGGAGTTAAATGTGGTAATAAATCTATTGCATTGTTTTTCTCGACTGATAGTTTAATTTTTAATATGTCAGTAATTCGCTCCTAGGGGTGAATTTGGCCGGTCTGTAGCCGACCCTAATTGCTTTATGATCGTAGCCTCTATTTTGCAGATTATTTTTCAAAAGATTTGCTTGATTTTCAAATTTATCATTATCTGAACATAAGCGTTTCATAAGTAGAAACTGTCCATTCAGTAACGCTCGCTTCGTCTGGGGGGGTGGGAAGAGGAAGCATGAAGGAGTGTGTTGGTAGCTGTTTCTTTACGATAGACATCTGTAGTAATAAATCCGTCTGGAGCAACCTCAATGTGTAGGTCAAGAAAATCTACATTGGTCTTACTGTAGCGCCATGTGAGCTTAATGTTTAGCTCATTGGTATTGAGCTTGTCTAGGAAGATGAGTAGGTCTGATTCGGAACCCTGCCAAATAAACAAAATGTCGTCAATATATCTCGATCATGAGACCACGGCATCAATCTCATCCATATTTTGGATAGTTTGACTCTCCCACATCCCCAGGAAAAGATTTGCATACGAGGGTGCACAAGTCGCCCCCATAGCTGTTCCCTGGAGCTGTAGGAAGAATCTGTCCTTGAATGTAAAAAAATTGTGCATTAAAATGAATTGTAATAGAGTGATAATGAAGTCTGTTAAATCGTCATCAAAGTTTGACATTTCAAGGAAATGTTGGGACGCCATGATCCCATGGTCGTGGCATATAGACGTGTAAAGTGATTCAACGTCGCATGTAACTAGGAACATGTCTTCTTCAAGTTGTATGTCTGCAAGACGTCGCAGCATGTCTGTAGTATCTTTGATGAAAGATGGTAATGTTTCAATGCATTTCTGTAGATAGAAGTCTATGAATTTACATATACCCTCACATAGCCCACCCATCCCTGATACAATGGGGCATCCCGGAGGGTTTTTCTTTGTTTTTATGGATCTTGGGTTTTAGATAAAATGTCGGAACAATGGGAAAATCATGTGAGGCCTTTCAGCATATCGTTGGAAATAATGCCTTTTTGGTAACCTGCTAGGAGGATGGAATCTAGTTCTATTTTATATCTTTGTAGAGGGTTTGATTCCAATTTTTTGTAACAGTTTGACATATTGAGTTGTCTGAAGGCTTCTCTCTCGTACATGTCTGCAGGCCATAGTACAACATTTCCCCCTTATCTGTTGGTTTAATGACCAGATGTTTCATATTTTTTAGTTTTTTAATTGCTTTATTTTGTGAAGATGTTAGGTTATATGAGGAAATATTCTCTGGTATTTGGGAGATTTCTTTCCTCATTAACTTAACAAAAATGTCCACATTGGGACATAGTCCAGGTGGGGGGAAGTGTTGTGAACGGCCGTCCAGATCTGTCGGAAAGAGCTGTTCTCCTTGATCTGTCTGTTCCATTAATAGTTCCTCCAAATCTGCCAGAGCCGTTTGTTCAGTGTCAGTGGGGAATATATTTCTCGACTGATTAGCAAAGTATTTTTTGTAAGTTAGTTTTCTAGCAAACAGTTCTACATCTTTAATCATGGTGAAAGAATCAAAGCGTGCCGCCGGTGCAAAGGTTAGCCCCTTTTCCAACACCTGAGTTTGTGCTTCAGTGAGATGTGTATCTAATAGGTTAATTACCTTTAGATTCTGTATTGTTTTTTGTCTTTTTTGTAGAAATTGCGTGTCCTTACTGATTGGCGGTGAGTAGCGTTTTTTTGGGCCAGGTGGTCTGGATAGTTCTCCTCTCCGGCCCACCGCGCTTGCCTAAAAAAGGTTGATCACCACATGCTTCGTCTGATAGTAGTGATGCAGCTGATGATGATCTTGACACTGGTCTAGAGCTAGATTTTTTGTATTGCCACTTATATACTCTTTTTTTGGGAATAATCTTGAAAGTCTCTTTGAAATTTATGTACCTTCAGATCTTTTATCTCTTTTTCCCATTTATTAAGGTCAGTCTCTAGTTCCGCGTCAAATTTACTACATTCATCTGTCGTCAGTATTGTCTGTATTTTAGACCTTAATGTGTCTATTTCACCTTCAATTTTTTCTAAGGATCTTCGATCAGATCTGATAAGTAGTTCTAATAGTGTGCAGGAGCACTTATTGAGGGCTTCTTCCCACTTTCCAGAAAGTGTGGAATCGTTACTATCAGTAGTTGGGTATAGTTGAATTCTCAGGCCCCTTGGGATAATGTCTTTCTGGAGATAGTTCTCCAGTGAAGCCTTATTCCACCACAATTTAGTTAGCTTGTGTAGGAGATCTTTAATGCTACGTTTCAATTCCCTGATATCGTTGGTCTCTGTTGTTCCTATTGTACATTCTCCAAATAATGTCCCTAATTGGGTAGTCCAAGTTTTGTCCCTTTTTCTAAAATCAATGTATATGTTATTAGAGGCATCTGAAAACACAGATAAAAGAGTATATATACTAAAAAAGCTGCCTTAAATGGTGGGAGAGATCCCCTCCAGCCTAAACATCACCAATTACGAAGAAATGGAGTGAGCAGTAGATCAAAATAATTTATTTATCAGAAATTTATTATATCAAAAAAGTTATAAAAGAGTGACAACATAGATTTTTACATATACATAGAAATAGGACATAACTTCGTACAAGAGTTTATAAGAAACCAATGAGCTGGACTACAAAATTACTTCTCCCCTAAGTCTAAGGTCTAGGATGATAGACAAAGGAATAAGTATAGGAGGCTACCTTATAGTCAGTGTAATAGGTCTGATTTAAATAATAAGCTGTAGGAATATATTTAATAAGATCTATAGGTGTCTTATAATTGGCCTGATGTGTGTTGGCAGCGCATCCCCACCATGTTGCCGCGTCATCCCTGGGGGTCGCGCGCCCTGCTCGCGTCACCACCTCCACGTGAACCAGTCATATGATCGGAGCCGTAGCCGTTGTGATGCTTATTATTTAAATCAGACATGTGAACATAGCCTTACTCTGCAGCAAACTACCTAAAACTTGAAACTTTTGCACTGCAATAAATATATACAGTACAGACCAAAAGTTTGAACACACCTTCTCATTTAAAGATTTTTCTGTATTTTCATGACTATGAAAATTGTACATTCACACTGAAGGCATCAAAACTATGAATTAACACATGTGGAATTATATACTTAACAAAAAAGTGTAAAACAACTGAAAATATGTCTTATATTCTAGGTTCTTCAAAGTAGCCACTTTTTGCTTTGATGACTGCTTTGCACACTCTTGGCAAAGGTGTGTCCAAACTTTTGGTCTGTACTGTATATATTGTATTTTTAGGACCATAGTTAATTAATGTTTTAAGGGGAGATGGGCAATCACTTTTTCACACAGAGCCCTGTAGGTTTGGATTGATTTTTCCCTCAATAATAAAGACTTCCAGTTAAAAACTAAATTTTATGTTTACTTGTGTTATCTTTGTCTAATATTTAAATTTGTTTTGTGACCTGAAACATTTAAATGTGACAAACATGCAAAATACTAAGAAATCAGGAAGTGGGCAAACACTTTTTCACACCACTGTATATATACACTGTGTTCCAAATTATTATGCAAATAATATTTTCTCAGATTTTCCCAAATTACCTATATGAATTGCAGTCATTGTAATTTTCCAGTCAAATAACTATTAGAGTACAATTGAAAGGTTTTTGTACAAACTGCCTATGATAACAGTATATTTTTTAAAAAATAAAAAACTCAAGCTGCACTCAAAATGCATGTTCCAAATTATTATGCACAGCAGAGTTTTCAACCTTTTCATTTTAATAAAGAACAAAAAATGGTCATTTTTGAAATTCTAAGCATTAGCAGGTTATTACAAACTGAAATCAAACAGTTTTCAACTCAAAACTTTATTCTAGGTGATGTTACATTTGCACATAGGACCCCTTGTTCGAAAGGAGCTTCTGAACTCTCTCGTCCATTGAATTTGTCAGGTTTTGTATGGTTTCTGCTTCATTTGTTTTGCATGAGGACAGAATACCCTCCCAGAGCTGTTGCTTAGATGTGAACTGCCTCCCGCCATCATAGACACTCCTTTTGATGATGCTCCAGAGGTTCTCAATGGGGTTGAGGTCAGGGGAGCATGGGTGCCACACCATAAGTTTGTCCCCTTTTATGCCCATAGCAGCCAGAGATGCAGATGTGTTATGTGCAGCATGAGACGGGGCATTATCATGCATGAAAATGATCTTACTGCGGAATGCACGGTTCTTCTTCTTGAACCATGGAAGGAAGTGCTGTTTGAGAAACTCAACATACATTATGGAGTTCATCTTTACCCCTTCAGGGATCCTAAAAGGGCCGACAATCTCTCTCCCCATGATTCCAGCCCAAAACATTACTCCACCTCCTCCTTGTTAGCGCCGTAGCCGTGTTTGCATGGGGTGTCCATCAACCAGCCATCCTCCACTCCATCCATCTGGACCATCGAGATCATTTCATGCATGATAATGCCCCGTCTCATGCTGTACATAACAAATTTGCATCTCTGTCTGCTATGGGCATAAAAGGGGACAAACTTACGGTGTGGCACCCATGCTCCCCTGACCTCAACCACCGTGTCTTTGTGCGACGCAGAAAAGGTGAACAGATGGACTCTACATGCCTGGTTCCCACTGTGAAGCATGGAGGAGGAGGTGTGATGGTGTGGGGGTGCTTTGCTGGTGACACTGTTGGGGATTTTTTCAAAATAGAAGGCATACTGAATCAGCATGGCTACCATAGCATCTTGCAGCGGCATGCTATTCCATCCAGTTTGCGTTTAGTTGGACCATCATTTATTTTTCAACAGGACAATGACCCCAAACACACCTCCAGGCTGTGTAAGGGCTATTTGACAAAGAAGGAGAGTGATGGGGTGCTACACCAGATGACCTGGCCTCCACAGTCACCAGACCTGAACCCAATCGAGATGGTTTGGGGTGAGCTGGACCGCAGAGTGAAGGCAAAAGGGCCAATAAGTGCTAAGCATTTCTGGGAACTCCTTCAAGATTGTTGGAAGACCATTTCTGGTGACTACCTCTTGAAGCTCATCAAGAGAATGCCAAGAGTGTGCAAAGCAGTCATCAAAGCAAAAGGTGGCCACTTTGAAGAACCTAGAATATAAGACATATTTTCAGTTGTTTCACACTTTTTTGTTAAGTATATAATTCCACATGTGTTAATTCATAGTTTTGTTGCCTTCAGTGTGAATGTACAATTTTCATAGTCAAGAAAATACAGAAAAATCTTTAAATGAGAAGGTGTGTCCAAACTTTTGGTCTGTACTGTATATATATACAGCTATATATTTTAACAACTTTGCACTTGCTCCAGGCTTGCCGTTGACAAATTTGTAAATGTAGTAAATGTCGGACATGGATCTGGTTAATATTTAAGTTAATTAAAAGAAGTGGGACTGTATCCAGCTGGAGGAGTTCACAATGTGTGAGGGCTCACTAACTTTTCCCAGGTGAAACGAGTGTAATTTGTACCAATATGTCAATAAATGTCGGCAAGCCAAAATACTTATGGAAAGCTGTTTACACACCATGTTCTATTATGTCACAAAAAATGAAAGCCCATAAAAACATGTAAAGAGAAATGTGAAACTCATATCAAACAAATTCATCAGCATTATTTCTTTGCTTACTATTTAATATTTAAACTTCATTTGGTCAACACTGATTTGTTTGCATTATGATTTGTGATTATTATTCACAAAATAAAAAGTCTAATCTCGACCTGATTTTTAAATGGGAAATCATTTTAATTAGTTTTATTATTAATACAGTATAATTATTACTAATACTACTAATACAACTAATAATAATTATTCATAATACCATTATTGCTGTTATATTAAAGATGTATATGATAGATAGATAGATAGATAGATAGATAGATAGATAGATAGATAGATAGATGTATACAAATCCAAAAAATGGGGTCAGCACTCTACAACCCCTGGCAAAAATTATGGCTGTTTGTCACTCATTAAGTCCATACTTCAGAGATTGCAAGCTGTTATTAAAGCCAGAGGTGGTGCAACAAAATACTAGTGATGTATTGGAGTGTTCTTTTGTGTGGTTGTTTTTCATAATTCCATAATTTTTTCCTCAGAATTGAGTGATTCCATAATTTTTTCCCTCTGCTTGGTCTGAAAAAAAATACCCTTACTGAGTACCACATTTTTAATCTTGATTTCTTTTAGTGTTTCTTAAAGCCCTAAAGTTGCCATTTGAAATGACTTTAGTTTTGTGCCATGTCTGTGTTCTGCTTTTTTTCAACAACATTAAACAACTGAATGAACATCCTCCGAGCAAGGTGATTCCATAATTTTTGCCAGGGTTGTATAGTCAGATAGTTAGAAAACAGATTTTAATTCAGCCCATGCAACATTTTTGCTCAAACATGCAGGGTCTTCCCCAAGCATCAACATGGGTGAGAAAGGTTCTACTATTTTGAGCTGAAATGTCGCATGGGCTGGTTAAAATCAATTTTCTCACCATGTGACTTTGTGTAGAAAGGAAGGAAGGAATGAAGGAAGAAAGGAAGAAAGAAAGAAAAGAAGGAAAAAGGAAGGAAGAAAGAAAGAGAAAGAAAGAAAAAGAAAGAAAGAAAGAAAGAAAGAATGAGCACAATCCACATGGGTAAATAATCCACTGCTAATTTTTACTGGAGTATAAGGAGTCTGTAATCTGAGAAAAAATACTCTAAAGCCTCAAGTAAATGAGATGTCATTGCCTCTGGGTAAGAATATCTCCATAATATTCTGCATTCTGTGTTTCTATGTGCCAACCTACAGGTTTTGTACATGTGGCTCTGCCCTGTGAATGAGTCCTTAGGTCTTCAACCTGTCTATAGGTACTGTTTTACAGATCCATGAAACACAGATCTCTTGGAAAACTACAAGTTCAGGCGCTTCTCACAAAATTAGAATATCATCAAAAAGTTACTTTATTTCAGTTCTTCAATACAAAAAGTGAAACTCATATTATATATGATCTGTGTTCCCTGGATGTCCTAAGGTGTTTGCATATTTTTAATCTTCCCATGATGGATTAATAAAGAACATATTTTTTTATATTTTTTTCTTCGCTGGAGTATTTTTTCCTTTTTTTCCCATGTTTGTCTACACGCTCCTGACTAGAGCGGCTCCGGGCGACGGTTACTGAGGATTAGTGTTGAGCCACCCCCGTAGTGTTCGAGTTCGGTTCGGTTCGTCGAACACCCGTGTGTTCGCCGAACTGTTCGTCGAACTGTTCGTCGAACACCTTCGAACACCGTTAAAACCAATGGCAGGCAAACAAAAACACATAGAAACACATAGAAAACACCTTCAAAGGTGTCCAAAAGCTGACAAACTGCTCAGAAGACACAACTAACACATGGAAAAGTGACAAGTACATATAGTCATGCGAAAAGAAAAGAGGTGGAGGAGTAAAAGGAGGGGGAGACACAGATATAGGCATGTCATGCCCTTCTAAAATCCAAAAAGTGAGAAGCCGAGACGGCCAGTCCGCTCCTGCCCGTGCCACCTCCGTGTCGCCGGGTTTGTGCCAGAGCCGCGGTGAACCCTGACGGCCAGCCCCCCTCTCCCAATACTGGTGCCTGTCCGCTGGTGGGTCGAGAGAGCCCCCCTGTGGTGGAGGCAGCTCTAAGCTTTTTAATTTAAATTGTCCCTCTAATTTGAATGAATACACTTTAAATCCATTTACAAGGATTTATTGGAGGGCAAGTCTCATGCCAGCAGCCGCGTAATTCCAGCTCCAGTAGCGTCCACTAAAGCTGCTGCAGTTAAAAAGCTTTTATAAGGATCGAGCTCGGCTGTCCACCGCAAGGCATCCTACTGCCAGTCCCAGCCCCTATGCCTTGGGGTGCCTCCTGATGCTCTTCACTAAGTATCCCGTGGTCCCGAAGCATTTCCTTTGAAAAAATTAAGTGTTCAAACTACAGGTGGTGTAGCTTGCTTAACAGCCGGGATAATCCGCTGACTAGCAGACACTGCTACTAGGCACAAAGTATTTCCTGGGCTAGATGCAGTTAAAAATTTGTAAGTAGATACTCTCGTTGGATGCTAAGAAAGCATTCCATAGAGTCTCCTGGCACGCCATATATGATTCTCTTAAAAAGCTTGGGGTAGGGGTCTAGGGGACCCTTTTATAGCCAAAATCACGGCCCTGTATCACAATACGTCACCTAGGCTGAAGATAAATGGAACTGTAGCACCGAGGGCTCGGTTGCTACAGACGTATTGCACCTCACCCAGAGGTGTGATATCTCACTCTCAGATAAGGATGGAGTGTGGATCAGGACCCGACACCTGCATGCCGACACCTGCATACACCACATTGCCGTGGGGCAGGGCGACCAATATGCCCCTGAGATGGGCACGACAGTCCCTGTCCCTGGCTGGAGTGGGGGGAGGGAACACTGAGTAAGGGGAACCCTGCAGTGCAGGAGCAGGGAGGAAGCAGTTCCTGGGTGCATTGAGAAGGGAGTATAAAAGGTGGGCACCATCTTAGTTCAGTGCAGAGAAGTCTGAGCAGAAGTGGCAGGGAGCAGGGGCTCTGCATGAGCTCTGCTCCGGAGGCGGGCCTAGTAACAGAGGCCCAGGCCTGCAAGAGGGAGAAGGAAGGAAGAGGAGCGGAGAAGGCTCCAGGAACGAGGAATGAAGGGATCCCAGGGGTGCGGACGGGCGAGTCGCCACCGCACGCCCGAATCCACCTGCGTGGAGGGGTCAGGCCAAAGGGGGAGACCGGTCCCCGAACTAGTGGAGGCAGGAAACGACCCTCAGCTAGAAACCGGAGGCTCTGACATTTTATGTGGCGCAGCCCCTTGCTCCACCCGCTAGGAAGGCACCACATAGGGTCAGGGAAACTGGCGCCAAGTTTACCAAGAGGAGGCCCGAGGCAGCCGGACAGAAGTGTTGATAAGAAAGGCCAGACAAAGGACACACAAAGGGGGTCCTGTGAAGCGCTCCAAAGTTATCTGGGAGTTGTCTGAGCCCCTCACCTGGTGAGCACAGTACGACGTGGGCAGCCGTTACCTGCAGACGTGGTCTGGATAATAAGAACTGTGAGTAAAGGCCCTGAACTGCATCACTGACTCCGTGTCGTTACTGCTGCTGCCCTGCACCATCACCCCCATCCTGCGCATACACTGCCCTGAGGCTATACTCCTCCCGTGGGGAGTTATGCTACGCTCTGCTGCACCCACAACACCAGCCTTAGCGGTCTGCCCTGTAGCGGCGGTTCACTCTGACCGCAATCCACGGGTGGCGTAGTCGGACATTTAAACATCAAAACCACATAAATAGTTCCGCCACTGGTTTGACCGCCCTGAGCCACGGAACCGGATCGCCGCCACGAAGACTACAACCACCAGCATCCACCAAAAAGGGTCCGGCTCCGGGTGTCCTAAGGCCCAGGGGGTGCGTCAGAACATTTTCATCACCTTTCACAATCACCAATGGGACAAGGCAGGGATGTCCTCTGTCCCCTCTCTTATACATCCTAGTGACGGAGCACCTGCTCTCATCAATTCGCCATAACCCCAATATTAGGTGGATTGAGGTGGGAGGCACCGAGTACAAGTGCTCTCTATTTGCTGATGATGTCCTAGTATATATCACTCAATCACATATATCCATCCCTGCTGTTATGGCTGAAATAGATCACTTTGTTACATGGTAAAATTTTAAAATCAATGCAGCGAAGTCTGAGGCCCTCGATGTCTCCCTCCCTAAATCCATATAGGATTCCATCCAGTCCAACTTTCCCTTTGCCTGGCCCTCACAGGGTATCAAATACTTAGGAATTCCTATTCATAGAGACCTCTCCCATCTATGTTATCTTAATTTTGGGCCCTTTATTGAACAATTCCATACAGACCACGGTTGGCAAGTTACCACTGGTGTTTTGTGGAAAAGCACATGTACACCGCGTTCCAAATTATTATGCAAAAAGTGTTTAGGAGTGATAAGGGAAGAATTTGTTTGTTTGTCAGTTAAACTCATTGATGGTGATGTGTGTTAGGGCTCTTTATATCACTGTAAGCAATTGCAGACACCTGTGCTAATTAGTTTGGCAGGTGTGTCCAATGAAAGGCAATGAAAGGCAAGACTACTTAAGAAGGCTCTCTCACATTATTAAGCAGCCTACATTTTCTGCCAAAATGGGAAAGAAAAAGGATGTGTCGGCTGCTGAGAAGCAACAAATTGTGGAGTGTTTAGGTCAAGGCATGACTACAATCAACATTGTGCGATGATCAGGATGAAGTGTCTTGGCAATCAAGAAGTATGTAGCTGATTCACAGAACACACGTGTGCGTGCTGATAAGGGCAAATTGAGGACTCTTTCCTACAGGCAATTACGTCAGGTTGAAAGAGCAGCGGCAAAAAAGCCTTGTCATAGCAGCAGACAAGTTTTTGAAGCTGCTTGTGCCTCCAACGTCCCCCGAACAACAAGATGCAGGGTCCTTCAGAGGTTTGCAGCTGTGCATACGCCATCCTGTCGACCTCCTCTATCCACTTCACACAAGCAGAAACGGCTCCAGTGGGCCAAACATTACATGAAGACTGATTTCAAAACTGTTTTGTTCACGGATGAGTGCCGTGCAGCGCTCGATGGTCCAGATGAATGGAGTGGAGGATGGCTGGTTGATGGACACCCCACGCAAACACGGCTACAGCGCCAACAAGGAGGAGGTGGAGTAATGTTTTGGGCTGGAATCATGGGGAGAGAGATTGTCGGCCCCTTTAGGATCCCTGAAGGCGCTAAAGATGAACTCCATAATGTATGTGGATTTTCTCAAACAGCATTTCCTGCCATGGTTCAAGAAGAAGAACCGTGTATTTCACAGCAAGATCATTTTTCTGCATGATAATGCACCATCTCATGCTGCACATAAAACATCTGCATCTCTGGCTGATATGGGCATAAAAGGGGACAAACTTATGGTGTGACCCCCATGCTCCCCTGACCTCTACCCCATTCAGAACCTTTGGAGCATCATTAAAAGGAGTGTCTATGATGGCGGGAGGCAGTTCACATCTAAGCAACAGCTCTGGTAGGGTATTCTGTCCTCATGCAAAACAATTGAAGCAGAAACCATCCAAAACCTGACAAATTCAATGGACGAGAGAGTTCAGAAGCTCCTTTCGAACAAGGGGTCCTATGTGAAAATGTAACATCACCTAGAATAAAGTTTTGAGTTGAAAACTGTTTGATTTCAGTTTCTAACAACCTGCTAATGCTTATAATTTCAAAAATGACCATTTTTTTGGTCTTTATTAAAATGAAAAGGTTGATCGAAAAGTTTGGGGGATCTAAGAGTGTGGCAACCCAGTAGTCATGATTACTTCGAATTCTGACAATATGAGGGTCATGCTGCAGGTAGTGCAGCAAGAAGGCACTTATGTGTCTTGCGCATCTCGGAGCCCCAAAATTATTTTCCGGGCTAGATGCAGCTAAAAATTATTTTTAATTTTAAATCTGGTGAAGCTTATTATAGATGGCCTAATAGGATCAGTGCTGCACACTGCTACAAAGCCCAAATTATTTTCCAGTCAAGATACAGATAAACATGATTAGTAATTTGAAAGCTTAAAACGGTTGGTAGGGTGATTTTAACCAATCATCAAGCTTTTACTCTCCCCAGGATGACACAGGGGTAGAAAAGTCGTTTCGGATCCATGATTTGTTCATCTTTATGAACGTGAGTCTGTCTACATTATCAGTGGAGAGCCGCGTGCGCTTATCTGTCAGCACACCACCAGCAGCGCTGAACACACGTTCAGACAGAACGCTGGCTGCGGGGCATGACAAGATCTCCAAGGCGTAAGTGGCTAGCTCCGGCCATTTATCCAGATTGGAAGCCCAAAAAGAGCAAGGGTCCAGTGACACAGTCGTGGCTTCAATGTTTACTTGGAGATACTCCTGTACCATCGTCTCTAGGCGTTGACTATGTGTCAGACTTCTTGTCTCCTGTGGCCTTGCAAAGGATGGGCTAAAAAAGTGGTGAAATGATTCCGCAAAATTGATGTTACCAGCAGATACTGTGGTTCTGTTACGGTTTGAGTGCTGAACACTTGACGGTCCCACGGTTGGCAAGTTGGAACTGTGAGATTCACTACGTGCACCACTGGTATTTTGTGGAAAAGCACATGTAAGATTCTGCAACAGTCTCTGCTGATACTCCTGCATGCGTGCATCCCTTTCTATGGCAGGAATAATTTCTGCAAATTTACTTTTGTACCGGGGATCTAACAGTGTGGCAACCCAGTAGTCAGGATTATTTCTAATTCTCACAATTCGAGGGTCATGTTGCAGGTAGTGCAGCAAGAAGGCACTCATGTGTGTTGCGCATCCAGGAGCACCAAGTCCCTGTTGTGTTGGTGGCGAGGTAACAATCATGCTTCCTTCCTCTGTCCTCTCCCCCCAACCTCGCACAACAGAAATGTGATCAAGGTCTCCCTCATCTGATGAGTCTTCCATCAGTTCGTCCTCCACTTCTTCCTGGGCTCCTGCACCTTCCTCACTAGTTTGGCTGCTACCATGCGCCCTGGTAAAATCATCTCCCCCACCCTCACATGCCTGCCGCCCTGGTGCTGCCGACCGTCTGGACCTTGCAGATGTTAACCCTTCCGCATACAACTCCTCCTCCTCTACTTCCTCCACCTCCTCTTGTGCCACCACCTGACTCCGAATTCTGTTTAACATGTGCTCCAGCATGTAAATCACCGGAATAGTCATGCTGATAATGGCATCGTCAGCACTAAACATCTTCGTCGCCATTTCAAAACTGTGCAGAAGGGTGCATAGGTCCCTGATCTGAGACCACTCCTCCAGCGTGATTTGCCCCACCTCTGAATCTCGTTGGCCCAGGCTATACGTCAGAACGTATTGCACCAGGGCTTGTCGGTGCTGCCACAGTCGCTGCAACATGTGCAGAGTTGAATTCCACCGGGTAGGCACATCGCATTTTAGCCGGTGAAGTGGCAGGCCCAACGACTTCTGTAGAGATGTAAGTCGCTGAGCTGCGGGATGCGAACGGCGGAAGTGAGCACACAGCGACCGTGCCCTCTGCAGAAGGCCATCTAGTCTGGGATAGTGGGCTAAAAATTGCTGGACAACCAGGTTCAACAAGTGAGCCATACAAGGCACGTGTGTGACATTGCCCCGGCGAAGGGCCGCACCCAGGTTTGCAGCATTGTCGCACACGGCCTTCCCTGGTTTCAGGTCCAGTGGAGACAACCATTCATGAAATTGGTTCTCCAGAGCTGACCACAACTCCTCAGCTGTGTGACTCACATTTCCCAGACATTTCAATGTAAAAACCGCCTGATGACGTTGAGCCCTACTGCCAGCATAGTAAGGAGGTGTGCAGGATCCCTTCTGCGCAGTTAGAAAGCTTGTGGCATGACCAGACAGGCTTTGGGTGCAGGTGGAAGACCGAGAGGAGGTTGAGGAGGCAGAAGCAGTGGAGGAAAAATGACATAAAGAGGATTGACGCACAACTCGTGGGGACGGCAAGACTTGGACAGCAGCCCCTTGTCCTGCTGTCACCATAGTTACCCAGTGCCCAGTCAGCGACATGTAACGCCCCTGTCCATGCCTACTCGTCCAAGTGTCTGTGGTGAAATGCACCCTGTCACACACAGAGTTTCTCAAAGAAGCGGTGATGTTGTGTGCGACATGCTGGTGGAGCGCAGGCACACCTTTCTTTGAGAAGTAGTGCCGACTGGGCATCTGGTACTGGGGCACTGCGACGGACATAAGGTCTCGAAAATCCTCTGTGTCCACCAGGCGGAAAGGCAGCATTTCTGTAGCCAAGAGCTTGCAGATGGTGAAATTCAACCTCTTAGCTTTCTCATGGCTAGGAGGAAATGGTCTTTTACTTGTCCACATCTGAGGGACCGAGGGCTGGCTATTGTGCTTAGACGGGGTTGATAAGGGTGTCCCCGGCAAACTGCCGGTCTGTGAGGAAGATGCAGGCGGACATGTTAGGTTGCCTTGATCCAAAGGTGGTGCTATCGATGTCGGACAGCGCTCAAGACCAGCTGGTGTTACCACCTCCAAAGAAAATGATGACCTGCCAATCACGCTGGCTGTTGCGGGTAAAGAGGTGGCAGGTCTGCGCCCCAAAACAGGTGTGACTGCTGTCCCCCCAGTCACAGAGGATGAAGAGGCTGCGGATGCACAAGATATGGCAGACGGTGGTTGGCCCGGCCGGCTAGACCGCATTGTAGCACACTGAGCTTCCCACTGCAACTTATGCTTCATGTCCATGTGCCGGTTCATGCATGAGGTACTCAAACTATGTATTTTTTGGCCTCTACTTAGCTTTTGCTGACAAATGTTACAGATAACACGAGTTGGGTCATCTTTATCGATCTGAAAAAATGCCCAGGCTATGCAAGGCTTAGCACCCATGCGACCTGAAGAGCCACCACGACTTGTGGTGAGAGGCAGAGTTGTGTTTGAGGATGCAGTTGTTGACGTGCTTCCAGTACTACGTCTCTGTCCAGGAAGGCGCAACCTGACCTCGTCGTCACTAGCATCTTCCTCCACCTCCTCTGCTGACCTCATCTCTTGGCTGACTGTGGGTTGACAGTAAGTGGGATCTCCGACCTCATCATCATCACCCTGTGCGTTATCACACCCGTCGTCCTCAGAGCCAACCTGTTCCTGCCCTGACAAAAAACTAAAGTTGTCGCTCCAATCAGGTATTTGAGTCTTATCATCGTCTTCCTCATTGTCTCCACCAACAGGAGTTACAGTTTGGGAATGAGGGTCTACATTATGGTCAGAACCTTCTGCGTCTGGTCCTGGATCCGACTCATAAAGATTCTGGGCATCAGTGCAGATCATTTCCTCGTCTGGATTCACAGAAGCGCTGGAGTCGACCTCTGATTCCCAGGCTATAGTATGAGTAAACAGCTCTGCAGACTCAACCATCTGTTCTACCTCATACTCAGACGGGCAGCTGGAGATTTGGGAGCTGTGAGGAAGCAAGTGCGATTTGGGTGACACCTTTGAGGACTGGAGTATTTGTGATGTTGAAGTTGATGTGGAGGAGAGCCCACTTAAAGGAGCACTTGATATCCGTTGAAGCACCTGCTGTTTTTGTGCCTCATCTGGAATTTGTAGCGATTGGCGTGGCCGTAAGAAAGGGATCTTATCACATTGTCCGCTAAAAGAAGTAGACATTTTAGTTTGGCTGGAAGATGGTCTTTCTTCTGCACCTACCCCACGGACACAACCTTTTTTCCCCTTCCCAACACGCCTATTCCCCTTTCCACCAGCAGCAGGCCTTTTTCCACTCATTTTGGTGGTTAACTAATTCACAACTCTGGAGTTGTTTGCACAAAAAAACAATGGATGGTAACCGAGCAGAGCTGAGTGGCCAAACTGTGGTATTAGGCCAAAACTATTGGCTGGGTTAGATGCAGAAAAAAATTATTTTTAATTTGCAACCTGATGGAGGTCAGTATAGATGGACTAATAGACCAAGTCCCACACACTGCTAGAAGCCCAAATATTTTTTCAGAGCTAGATGCAGAAAAAAATTATTTTTAATTTGCAACCTGATGGAGGTCAGTATAGATGGACTAATAGACCAAGTCCCACATACCGCTAGAAGCCCAAATATTTTTTCAGAGCTAGATGCAGAAAAAAATTATTTTTAATTTGCAACCTGATGGAGGTCAGTATAGATGGACTAATAGACCAAGTCCCACACACCGCTAGAAGCCCAAATATTTTTTCAGAGCTAGATGCAGAAAAAAATTATATTCAATTTGCAACCTGCTGGAGGTCAGTATAGAAGGACTAATAGAACAAGTCCCACACACTGCTAGAAGCCCAAATATTTTTTCAGAGCTAAATGAAGAAAAAAATTATTTTTAATTTGCAACCTGATGGAGGTCAGTATAGATAGACTAATAGACCAAGTCCCACACACTGCTAGAAGCCCAAATATTTTTTCAGAGCTAGATGCAGAAAAAAATTATTTTTAATTTGCAACCTGATAGAGGTCAGTATAGATGGACTAATAGACCAAGTCCCACACACCGCTAGAAGCCCAAATATTTTTTCAGAGCTAGATGCAGAAAATTTTTTTATTCAATTTGCAACCTGATGGAGGTCAGTATAGATGGACTAATAGACCAAGTCCACACACTGCTAGAAGCCCAAATATTTTTTCAGAGCTAGATGCAGAAAAAAATTATATTCAGTTTGCAACCTGATGGAGGTCAGTATAGATGGACTAATAGAATGATGCTATGCCCAAAAGATTTTACTTCACTAGGTGCAGTAAAAAAATTGGTATTCTATACACAGGTGGTATATCTTGCAGCACAGATAGGCTACTCCACTGACTAACACACTCTGCAATAGGCCAAAAAGGATTAGCTTTGCTAGATTCAGCCAAATGCTGTGAAAAAAACTTGCACAGCACTGGCACAGACCTGCCTGGCAAAAACTGATAGGAACTGATGTAACCTAGTCCTGAAAAGGACTCCAATTACAATTAGTCTTTACTCCCACAATCTATCTATTTAAGAGCACAGACCTGCCTGATAAAAGTCGTAGGAAATGCTGTAACCTAGTCCTTAAAAGGACTGCAATCACAACTATTCCCTACTCCCAAGCTATCTGTATATTTGTGCGAAAATTGGCTTGAAATTAACAAGGTATAGCGCACACAGCAACAGCGGTGCCGTCTAACACGCAGCTGCAGCAGTGAGAAAATGGTGGCGACGGGGAAAATGGCTTGGTCTTATAGGGCAAGGACATGTGACATACACTGCTAATCACACATGCCCTTGCTTGTGTGAAAAAAAGCACTTCGCTCCGTGTGTGCGCTGCTGATAGGCTGACAGATTGCACCTCCCCACTGCAAATGCGGGAAAGAGAAAAAAAAATGGAGATCTTCATTGTTCCTGCAGAGATCCATCCCCTGCCCCTCCCCCCGCCCCGCTGTACACTCAAACTGCGTATTAACATTAATTTTCATCATTACTGAGAAAAAATCCAGTTATGATTTTGGTGCACGAACAGTTATCGAACATAACCTCGAACAGCCAAATTTTTCTCAAATTGTTCGTGTTCGCCGACCGGCTCGAACACCGCCCAAAACAGCTCGAATTTGAGATTGGCGAACAGTTCGAGTAGAACAACGCTCATCTCTACTGAGGATCTCCTGGATACCTATTCCTACAACAGAATGGTGAGCTGACTTTCCATTTCCCCTCATACCCTCCTTTTTTCTATTACATAGAGTCATTATAAACAGAGTGATCTATTTCAAGTGTTTATTTCTGTTAATGTTGATGATTATGGCTTACAGCCGATGAAAACACAAAAGTCATTATCTCATTAAATTAGAATACTTTATAACACCAGCTTGAAAAATGATTTTAACCCCTTTACCCCTGAGGGTGGTTTGCACGTTAATGACCAGGCCAATTTTTACAATTTATAATTGGTAATTACTCTGGAACGCTTCAAAGGATCACGCTGATTCTGAGATTATTTTTTCGTGACATATTGCACTTCATGATAGTGGTAAAATTTCTTCGATATCACTTGCGATTATTTGTGAAAAGTATGAAATTTGTCAAAAATTTGGGAAAATTTCACATTTTTGAAAACTTTAATTTTTATGCCCTTAAATCAGAGAGAGATGTTACACAAAATAGTTAATAAATAACATTTCCCACATGTCTACTTTACATTAGCACAATTTTGGAACCAAATTTTTCTTTATTAGGGACCTATAAGGGTTAAAAGTTGACCAGCGATTTCTCATTTTTACAACAAAATTTACAAAAACATTTTTTTAGAGACCACATCACATTTGATGTGACTTTGAGGGGCCTTTATGACAGAAAATACCCAAAAGTGACACCATTCTAAAAACTGCACCCCTCAAGGTGCTCAAAACCACATTCAAGAAGTTTATTAACCCTTCAGGTAATTTTTGGATATTTTTGGAATGTGGAACAAAAAAATGAACATTTAATTTTTTTCACAAAAATGTTACTTTAGACCCAAATTTTTTTATTTATTTTCGCAGCGGTAATAGGAAAAAACGGACCCCAAAATTTGTTGTGCAATTTCCCCTGAACATGCAGATACCGCATATGTGAGGAAAAACCACTGTTTGGGTGCACGGCAGGGCTCGGAAAGGAAGTACCTTTTGAATGTAAAATTTGCTTGAATAATTAGCGGACGCAATGTTGCGTTTGGAGAGCCCCTGATGTGCCTAAACAGTGGAAACCCCCCACAAGTGACCTTATTTTGGAAACTAGACCCCTTAAGGAACTTATCTAGATGTGTGGCGAACACCCTGAACCCCCAAGTGCTTCACAGAAGTTTATAACATTGAACCATAAAAATAAAATTTTCAAATTTTTTCAACAAAAATGTTTTTTAGCCCCCAATTTTGCATTTTCATAAGGGTAACAGGAGAAATTGCACCATGCAATTTGTTGTACAATTTCTCCTGAGTAAGCCGATACCCCATATGTGGGGGAAAACCACTGTTTGGGCGCACGGCAGGGTTCGGAAGGGAAGGAGTGCCATTTGACTTTTTGAATGTAAAATTTGCTTGAATAATTAGCGGATGCTATGTTGCATTTGGGGAGCCCCAGATGTGCCTAAACAGTGGAAACCCCCCACAAGTGACCCCATTTTGGAAACTAGACCCCTTAGGGAACTTATCTAGATGTGTGGTGAGCACCCTAAACCCCAAGGTGCTTCACAGAAGTTTATAACATTGAACCGTAAAAATAAAATTTTCACATTTTTTCAACAAAAATGTTTTTCAGCCCCTAATTTTTCATTTTCATAAGGGTAACAGGAGAAATTACACCATGCAATTTGTTGTGCAATTTCTCCTGAGTAAGCTGATACACCATGTGTGGAGGAATACCACTGTTTTAGCGCAAGGCAGGGTTTGGAAGGGAAGGAGTGCCATTTGACTTTTTGAATGTAAAATTTGCTTGAATAATAAGTAGATGCCACTTTGTGTTTGGGGAGTCCCTGATGTGCCTAAATAGTGGAAACCCCTCCCTCCTCATCCAGTAACCCCATTTTGGAAACTACAGCCCTCCAGGATTTTATCAAGGGGTATAGTGAACATTTTGAACCCAGAGGTACGACACAGAATTTGATAACATTAGGTCATCATATTGAATAAGTCGTCATTAGTCTTGAGTGCAAGTGCTCACTATTTGAGTTTGCATTGGGTACTCGGGTATGCACCAAGTATCACGGGTGCTCAAGTGAGATGCTCGAGTCCCTGCCCCACATGTTTCATGGTTATTAGACACCCAAAAAAAAACATGCGGGGATCATTCGTGCATGGCAGGCATTCCCCGCAAAGTTTGTTTGGCTGTAAAAAAGCTGCAAAACATTTGGGGCAAAGACTCGAGCATGTCACTCGAGCACCCGATGCAAACTCAAGTAGCGAGCACTTACGCTCAACATTAGTCGACATATCGTCGTCATTTCTTTTCTTTACTTCTGAAAAAATCCCAACACCAACCCTAACCTTAGCATAACCCTAACCCTAACCCAACCCTTGCCTAACTCTAACCCTAGCCTAACCTTAACCTAACCCTAACCTTATCCTAACCCTAGCCTAACCCTGGCACAACCCTAACCCTGGCACAATCCTATCACTAGCACAACCCTAACCCTAGCCCAACCCTAACCCTACCCTAACCCTAGCCCAACCCTAACCCTATCCCAACCCTAACCCTAGCCCAACCCTAACCCTAGCCTAACCCTAACACAACCCTAACCCTATCCCAACCCTAACCCTAGCCCAACCCTAACCCTAGCCTATCCCTAACCCTAACACATCCCTAACCCTAGCCCAACCCTAACCCTAGCCCAACCCTAACCCTAACACAACCCTAACCCTAGCACAACCCTAACATTAACCCTAGCACAACCCTAACCCTAGCACAACCATAACCCTAGCACAACCCTAACCTGAGCACAACCCTAACCCTAGCACAACCATAACCCTAGCACAACCCTAACCTGAGCACAACCCTAACCCTAGCACAACCCTAATCCCAGCACAACCCTAACCCTAAAGTTTATTTTTTATGCCGTTCCACGTGCGGTAAAAGTGATTAGATGTTTTTATTCCTTGGGTCGGTGCAATTACAGCGATGCCAGATTCATATGGGGTTTTTATGATTGACAGCTGTCATACACTAAAAGAAGCATTTTTTTGCAAAGACTAGTTTTTGCATCAGAAAATAATTTTGGTGAGTCCCAAAAATAATTAAAATTCTCAATTTATTACTAAATAATTTAAAAGATCACACAGGTTGGGAATACATCTCAAAGCGTTTCTGGCAAAAGCGCTTATTCACTGAGATACAGATTCCTTATGATACATGGTATAAAAACAAATGGTAACCAACCGTTGATCAATAAACACATATGTTAACAATCAATCACATTAGAGAATAATTAGCATAATCACAAGGCTAAATCACAAGGAAAACCAGGAGAAAAAAAATACCCTGCATTCAAATCCCTAAAATTTAATACAGGTAACGAGTATCATTCCTATTGTTCCTGCCATTGGGGTATTTTGTATCAAGTTTAATGATACAAATAATTCTCTTATGAGGACTTTTTTCCTCCAATCCCCTCCTCGAATAGGAATATTCACTTTTTCTAGCCTATAGAATGAAAACTTGTTTAATTCCCCTTTATGTCTCTCTACAAAATGCTTGCATGCTCCTGAATAGGATGCGTTTTTATTTTTGATGTTGGTAACATGTTCTGCCATCCTTTTCTTTAATTTACGTATTATGCAGCCAATGTATTTTATATTACATTCTTTGCAAAATATGCAATACACAACATAATTTGTATTGTAATTAATAAATCTTTTAATATCATTGGCTGCATCAATTTTTTGAGTTTGCAATGCATACTGGCACATCGTACATTTGGACCATGCACATTTAAAAAAAACTTTACAACTTAGCCAGGCATTTTTATCACTTTTTTGTGGCATGTATAGACTTGGGGAAAGAGTAGCACCTATTGATCTCCCTTTCCTCGGCACACATACTAATCCATTTTTCAGGATTTTATTTAAGTCCCAATCTTGGAATAATACAGGGACATACAGTACAGACCAAAAGTTTGGACACACCTTCTCGTTTAAAGATTTTTCTGTATTTTCATGACTATGAAAATTGTACATTCACACTAAAGGCATCAAAACTATGAATTAACACATGTGGAATTATATACTTAACAAAAAAGTGTGAAACAACTGAAAATATGACTTATATTCTAGGTTCTTCAAAGTAGCCACCTTTTGTTTTGATGACTTCTTTGCACACTCTTGGCATTCTCTTGATGAGCTTCAAGAGGTAGTCACTGGAAATGGTTTTCACTTCACAGGTGTGCCCTGTCAGGTTAAATAAGTGGGATTTCTTGCCTTATAAATGGGGTTGGGACCATCAGTTGTGTTGTGCAGAAGTCAGGTGGATACACAGCTAATAGTCCCACGGAATAGACTGTTAGCTGCTTTTTTCTTGCCATAATACAAATTCTAAGTAAAGAAAAACAAGTGGCCATCACTACTTTAAGAAATGAAGGTCAGTCAGTCTGAAAAATTGGGCAAACTTTGAAAGTGTCCCCAAGTGCAGTTGCAAAAACCATCAAGCGCTACAAAGAAACTGGCTCACATGAGGGCCGCCCCAGGAAAGGAAGACCAAGAGTCTCCTCTGCTTCTGAGGATAAGTTTATCCGAGTCACCAGCCTCAGAAATCGCAGGTTAACAGCAGCTCAGATTAGAGACCAGGACAATGCCACACAGAGTTCTAGCAGCAGACACATCTCTTCAACAACTGTTAAGAGGAGGCTTTGTGCAGCAGGCCTTCATGGTAAAATAGCTGCTAGGAAACCACTGCTAAGGACAGGAAACAAGCAGAAGAGACTTGTTTGGGCTAAAGAACACAAAGAATGGACATTAGACCAGTGGAAATCTGTGCTTTGGTCTGATGAGTCCAAATTTCAGATCTTTGGTTCCAACCACCGTGTCTTTGTGCGATGCTGAAAACGTGAACGGATGGACTCTACATGCCTGGTTCCCACCGTGAAGCATGGAGGAGGAGGTGTGATGGTGTGGGGGTGCTTTGCTCATGATACTGTTGGGGATTTATTCAAAATTGAAGGCATACTGAACCAGCATGGCTACCACAGCATCTTGCTGCGGCATGCTATTCCATCCGGTTTGCTTTTAGTTGGACCATCATTTATTTTTCAACAGGACAATGACCCCAAACACACCTCAGGCTGTGTAAGGGCTATTTGACCAAGAGGGAGAGTGATGGGTTGCTACACCAGATGACCTGGCCTCCACAGTCACCAGATCTGAACCCAATGGAGATGGTTTGGGGTGAGCTGGACCGCAGATTGAAGGCAAAAGGGCCAACAAGTGCTAAGCATCTCTGGGAACTCCTTCAAGATTGTTGGAAGACCATTTCCGGTGACTACCTCTGGAATCTCATCAATAGAATGCCAAGAGTGTGCAAAGCAGTCATCAAAGCAAAAGGTGGCTACTTTGAAGAACCTAGAATATAAGACATATTTTCAGTTGTTTCACACTTTTTTGTTAAGTATATAATTCCACATGTGTTAATTCATAGTTTTGATGCCTTCAGTGTGAATGTACAATTTTCATTCTTTAAATGAGAAGGTGTGTCCAAACTTTTGGTCTGTACTGTATCTGTTTATAATATTTTTTATTTCCTGAAATTGGCGACTATATGGGATACTGAAGGTGGTTTTTTTTTGTCCATATTATTCGATTTTATTGTTATTGGTTTCTTGTTGTTATTAATACTATCCTATCTTACGAGAACTTTTTTAATGCTGAATCAATATGTTTTTTCTTATACCCCCTTTCCATTAATCTAGATGTTGCTAACTTTGCTTGTTCATTGAATAGTGTGATATCAGAGCTATTTCTATAAATTCTATTTAATTCACCATAGGGGATTGAATTCACAGTATGGGCAGGGTGGCAGCTGTCTGCTCTAAGTGTAGTGTTCCCACTAATAGGTTTTCTATAGTTGCGATATCTAACCTTTTGTTGTTTTACGTCCCCCATGAGATACAAATCCAAAAAGCTGATTTTATCCTGCGGTTCAGTATAAGTAAATCTTAAATTTACATCATTAGCATTGATGTTCTGTCTACTCATGAGCAGCTAAGGGACTATTCATAGGGTTATTCTAGTTGCGACCTGTAGAGGTCACCAGTTGTCTGTTTATGTTGTTTAGAAGCTGCACATCATCTAGTAATACTCTTATAGTCACAAGAGTCTGTCCCCTTTAAGAATAATGTGTGCAGAGGGACCGCCCCCTCCTTTCTCAGGGAGAAAGAGTTTCTGTAATCAGTTTTTCCCAGGCTTTCAGGGAAGGAGATAAGACGTGTGTCTGGCTTTACACTCTACAACTTTCCTCTTGTCAGATGATTCCATTTTTACCACACTATAAAGTTCATACGATCATCATTAAATCAAGATTACAGTCTATTTAATTGAGTATGAATGAGGGTTAAGCTGTATGCTAAATCCCCCACAGCATAATACGTGGAGGAAGGCAGAACAGTAAAAACGGACCCTGGCCGCAGGCGGTGGTTGAACAAACTGTACGGGACCGCTAACGCCCACGCTGCTCCACATACGGGCATTACAGCAGCCGCCATACAGCCACAGAGAAAAAGAGCCCAGCCTCCCCCCGAGCAAGCATGACGCCATTCCCGCCATGCAAAAGCCCGTCCGCATATAGACTCAGTTTCCCGCCAAAGTATTCAGCAGTCTACAGCTAAGCGTGCCATGTCTTGAAGCGCTACATCCTCACTCAAAACAAGGTCACAAGCAGGCTCTAGAAAATCATCAATAGCAGAGCTTGCTGCAGTCACTCGCGCCGAAGCCGAGGCGGCCAAAGCGAGATCCTCCTTCGCCGTGCAAGAGATGCAATTGAAGTTGAGACAAGTAGACTAGTAGATCAAGAATCAAAAAACGGCTCTTCTACAAGCAGAGAGTGTGCGTCTGCAAGTGTCTCTGGAAAGACTTGCCACCAACAGAGAGTCAGCGGCCGCAATATCCAAGGCAGAGTACTTGGAAGCAATGGAGTATCCTGATTATGAGAAACACAGCAACGTTCTGGGACCAGATCTAGATCAGCAGGATCCAGTACAGCGCGTCTCAGAGTATGTCAACCGACATCACGGAAAAGATGACAGCCCTCATGCATTACATCGACCAGCCTACGCCAATTTGCAACGATCCAACCCTGAACTTCGCTACTACAAACGAGAAGACATCCAGCACGGAGATGTCGGCCATAGCCACAGTTCCGCTGAGCAGAAGGTACAACCCCTGTCCCGCATCCACGAGACACCTTCCTCTCCAGAGAGGTATCATACAGACTATCCGAAGCCAGAAACGTCCGACAGGTATGGTAATACACCACACACTAGACGTGACTATAACACACCAGTTCGTATCAGCGATAACCAAGCCACCATGGACTTTGTAAAACTCCTTGCTCGCCGGGAGCTGATTACACAGGGACTTGTAAAGTTCACCGATCGAGCTGAGAACTATAGGTCATGGCAAGCCTCATTCCAGAATGCCATCAGAGGTTTGGAACTTTCTTACAGCGAGGAGTTAGACCTCCTAGTAAAGTCGCTTGGAAGCGAGTCCGCTGAACACTCCAAAAGAATCAGAGACATTAATATAAAGCATCCACACACAGGTCTATTCAAGGTGTGGGAAAGACTTGATGAGTGTTATGGGTCAACAGAAGCAATAGAAAATGCTGTATATAAGAGAATTGATGATTTTCCCAAAATAGTGTCTAAGGGTTACCAAAAGCTCAGGGAACTAAGCGATTTGCTAGCGGAGCTACAGGTGGCTCAAGCGGAAGAAGATTTACCTGGATTGGCATTCCTGGACACCGTCAGGGGTGTCAATCCGATTGTTCAAAAACTTCCTGACAACCTATGAGATAAGTGGGTCACATATGGTTCGCGTTATAAACAGACTCAAAATGTACCGCTCCCCCCCTTTTACTGTGTTTGTAGATTTTGTCGTCCAACAAGATAAAATCAGAAATGACCCTAGCTTTGACTTCACTTTGTCATGTCCCACTGCCCCCGGTGCCAAAGCTAGTAGAACACCAGTGGCAGCCCACAAAACTAACATTACTTCCACAGGTCCTCCTCACAAGGCGAATAGGTCCCCTTCAGAAGAGAATAAACCTCAAGACGTCAGTAAGCAGTGTCCTCTACACAGGAAACCACATCCTCTCCCAAAATGCAGAGTCTTCAGGAAGAAGTCTTTAGAGGAGTGCAAAGGGTTCCTTAAGGAAAATAACATCTGCTTCAAATGATGTGCCACAACCTCTCACCTTGCCAGGAACTGTGAAGCTAGCGTGAAATGTGCACAATGCAGCAGCACGGATCACAATACAGCCTTGCACCCCGGACCACCCCCTCGAGTGCTGTTGCAGCCAGAGGAGCACGATGGGAGACAGAACAACACTGACGAAGGCACCCCCGAGGTCACCTCTAAATGTACAGAGATCTGCGGAGGGCTCGTGGGAGGAAGATCCTGTTCAAAAATCTGCCTTGTCCGAATCCACCCAACAGGCCACAGGGACAAAGCGATCAAGATATACGCGATCCTGGATGACCAAAGTAACAAGTCCATCTTCTTCGACAACTTCAGCATTGTAGGCCCCGGTTCTCCCTACCCCCTGAAGACGTGTTCAGGTACCGTTGGGACGGCGGGGAGGAAAGCTACTGGATACAAAGTGGAGTCCACAGATGGCCAGACCTGCCTATCGCTACAGACCATCCTGGAGTGCAACAAAATTCCCGACAACAGGTCTGAGATACCTTCACCGGAGGTGGCGATACATCACCCCCATCTGAAGCGTATAGCTCACCCGATACCTGAGTTGGACTCAGAAGCTCCAATAGCTTTACTCCTGGGAAGAGAGTCCACAAGTTTAGAGAGTCTATCAATGGCTTCCTGAATGCTCCGTACGCACAGAGGCTTGACCTTGGTCGGGTCATAATAGGAGACGTTTGTCTAGGAGGAGCACACAAGCCGACCTCAGTCAACTGTATGCTCACCCGCACGCTAGAAAATGTACGTCCATCTCTCTTCCAACCATGTCCAAATACACTGTGTGCAGAATTATTAGGCAAATGAGTATTTGATCACATGATACTTTTTATGCATGTTGTCCTACTCCAAGCTGCATAGGCTTGAGAGCCAACTACCAATTAAGTAAATCTGGTGATGTGCAACTCTGTAATGAGGAGGGGTATTGACTAATGACATCAACACCCTATATAAGGTGTGCTTAATTATTAGGCAACTTCCTTTCCTTTGGCAAAATGGGTCAGAAGAGAGATCTGACGGGCTCTGAAAAGTCCAAAATTGTGAGAGGTCTTGCAGAAGGATGCAGCAGTCTTGAAATTTCCAAACTTTTGAAGCGTGATCACCGAACAATCAAGCGTTTCATGGCAAATAGCCAACAGGGTCGCAAGAAGCGTGTTGGCCAAAAAAGGCACAAAATAACTGCCCATGAATTGAGGAAAATCAAGCGTGAAGCTGCCAAGATGCCATTCGCCACCAGTTTTGTCATATTTCAGAGCTGCAACGTTACTGGAGTATCAAAAAGCACAAGGTGTGCGATACCCAGGGACATGGCCAAGGTAAGGAAGGCTGAAAAATGACCACCTTTGAACAAGAAACATAAGATAACACGTCAAGAATGGACCAAGAAATATCTTAAGACTGATTTTTAGTCTTAGGTTTTATGGACTGATGAAATGAGAGTGACTCTTGATGGGCCAGATGGAGGGCCAAAGGCTGGATCAGTAAAGGGCAGAGAGCTCCACTCCGACTCAGACGCCAGCAAGGTGGAGGTGGGGTACTGGTATGGGCTGGTATCATCAAAGATGAACTTGTGGGAAGTTTTCGGGTTGAGGATGGACTGAAGCTCAACTCCCAGACCTACTGCCAGTTTCTGGAAGACAACTTCTTCAAGCACTGGTACAGGTAGAAGTCTGTATAGTTCAAGAAAAACATGATTTTCATGCAGGACAATGCTACATCACATGCATCCAACTATTCCACAGCGTGGCTGGCCAGTAAAGGTCTAAAAGAAGAAAAAATAATGACATGGCCCCCTTGTTCACCTGATCTGAACCCCATAGAGAACCTGTGGTCCATCATAAAGTGGGAGATCTACAGGGAGGGAAAACAGTACACCTCTCAGAACAGTGTCTTGGAGGCTGTGGTGGCTGCTGCACGCAATGTTGATCGAAACAGATCAAGCAACTGACAGAATCTATGGATGGAAGGCTGGTGGGTGTCATCATAAAGAAAGGTGGCTATATTGATCACTAATGTTTTTGGTTTTTGTTTTTGCATGTCAGAAATGTTTATTTCTAAATTTTGTGCACTGACATTGGTTTACCTGGTGAAAATAAACAAGTGAGATGGGATTATATTTGTTTTTTATTAAGTTGCCTAATAATTCTGCACAGTAATAGTTGCCTGCTCAAAGAGATATCCTCCTAAGATAGCCAAATCTAAAAAAAAACACTGCAACTTCCAAAAATATTAAGCTTGGATATTTATGAGTCTTTTGGGTTGATTGAGAACATAGTTGTTGAACAATAATAAAAATAATCCTCTAAAATACAACTTGCCTAATAATTCTGCACACAGTGTAGTCTGCTCGTAAAGGAGTTACCGAGCAGCACTCACCTGCCTCGCCCTTTCTCATCTCCTTCCAACGAAGACCACGTCTGTGATGGTGAACAAGACCACATAGGATGTGCAGTTTTCCGCAGGACAAAGGAAGACAACAAGACAGCGATGTCCATAGAAGACAGGATGTTCGTGAACGTCATGGATCGAGAGATAGTCAAAGACAAGTCAAACAGTTGGGTCGCACCTCTACCATTCCGACTCCGGAGAAGACGTCTACCCAACAACAGGGAACTGGTCTACAGTCGATTCATCTCCCTAGGACACAAGCTTTGGAAGTCGCCTGAGACGAGGGAACATTTCTTTACCTTCATGGGGAAGATATTCCAGAAAACCACGCTGAGATTGCACCTGCACTTCGGCATTCAGAGGAGTGTTGGTACTTACCCATCTTCAGAGTGTACCATCCTAAGAAGCCAGGTCAGATAAGAGTGGTATTCGACTCAAGCGCCAAATGTGAAGACGTCTCGTTGAGCGATGTCCTACTGTCAGGCCCAGACCTCAACAACATGCTCCTGGAGGTGCTACTCTGTTTCCACAGCGATACGGTGGCATTTATGGCTGACATACAACAGATGTTCCACTGTTTCCTCGTCAAGGAGGACCACAGAAACTACTTGAGGTTCTTCTGTCTGAAGTCCACACCAACAAACGAGGTTGCAATCAGCCTCCTGAAGAGGGCTCAAGAAATGCTCGCTCTGTCAAACCTGAGGTTACATAAGACCGCCTCCAACTGCAGAGAACTGATGGAAGCCTTTCCTTCTCAAGACTATTCCAGTGATCTGAATTACTTAGACATAAGCATCGACTCCCTTCCCATGCAGCGGAGCCTAGGATTGCTTTGAGATTTGAAGACGGATGCCTTCACCTTTCAGATCAACAAAGACGATAAACCCTTCACTCGCAGAGGAGTTCTTTCCTTCATGAATAGCCTGTACGACCCCTTGGGGTTCGTAACTCCAGTAACCATCCAAGGCAAAATGATGCTGAGAGACTTCACCCAAGGGAAGTTTGATTGGGATGATCCACTCCCAGCAGAAAAGGCAGACTTGTGGACAGAGTGGAGGAAGTCTCTTGAAGCCTTGACCGACCTTTGTGTGAAATGACCCTATGCTCTCGTGCCATCAACAGAAGTCAAGAACTCAAAGACTTTGTATCTTCTGTGATGCATCAGTCAAAGCGATCGCAGCAGTAGCATATCTCAAGACCACAGACGTGAATGAACAAAGCCATATCGTGTTCATCATGAGTCGGACAAAGCTGGCGCCACTCCGTGAACACACGATACCCAGACTGGAACTCTGTGCTGCCATCCTTGCAGTTGAGTTGGCCAAACTTATCTCAGATGGGTTGAATCTGCAGATTTAAAATGCCAAAATCTACATAGATAGCAAGGTGGTAATGGGATACATCTGCAACGAGATGCAACGCTTCTACGTCTATGTAAGCAATCGGGTACTGAGGATAAGAAGATCCACTTGCCCTATTCAGTGGCACTACATGTCTACTTATCACAATCCTGCAGACTATGTGACCATATCCATCGCACCCAGTCATCTTAAGGACACTACGTGGTTCACAGGCCCCTCCTCCTTGTACTATTCAACGCCCCATAGCAGCAAGCCTGATACATTCGAACTAGTGGATCCGGATGCCGACGAAGAGCTTCGTCCTCAAGTGTCTGCCCTACATACAGTGATTTCAGGTCATCGCCTCGAATCTCATCGGTTCAGCAGGTTCTCAACCTGGAAGTCACTCGTTCGAGCCATCGCTTGCCTACTTCACGTGGCTCAGTCCTACAAGTCTGCAATACCTACGAGTCAGAGACCTTGTAAAGGTTGGCATCGCTGCAAACATGCGTTCACCGCCCCCAACCTAGAAAAGGCCAAGATTGCGATACTTCATGTAGTACAAAGGGAAGTCTACGACAAAGAAATAGACAACCTCAACAAGGGACAACCTGTTCTTAGAGACAGTGTGCTGAAGAAGCTCGACCAGATAGTCGACCAAAACAGACTGTTGAGAATAGGTGGCCGCCTTCAAGAAGCCAACGTAGAAGTTTCAGAGAAACACCCGGTAATAGTTCCAGGACCTCATCATGTCACAACCCTTCTCATTCAACATCATCATGTCCTAGAGAGACACCAAGGAAGTTTGTTTACCGAAGGGAACCTGCGTACAGCCGGACTATGGATAATTGGAGCGAAGAGAAGGGTAAGCTTGGAGAGAACAAACTGTTCCTCAGGCCAGTCACCAAACTCGTGTTGCTGCTTTCCCCGAAAGAATCAAATGGTGGCATCCGTTGATGCCAAGTGGGGAGTGTTCTGTCTACTCATGAGCGGCTAAGGGACTGTTCATCGTGTTATTTTAGTTGCGACCTATAGAGGTCACCAGTTGTCTGTTTATGTTGTTTAGAAGCTGCACATCATCTAATAATACTCTTAGAGTCACAAGAGTCAGTCCCCTTTAAGAATAATGTGTGCAGAGGGTCCGCCCCCTCCTTCCTCAGGGAGAAAGAGTTCCTGTAATCTGTTTTTCCTGGGCTTTCAGGGAAGCAGATAAGACGTGTGTCTGGCTTTACACTCTACAGCTTTCCTCTTGTCAGAGGATTCCGTTTTTACCACACTATCAAGTTCATACCATCATCATTAAATCAAGCTTACAGAACGCTACAGTCTATTTAATTGGGTATGAATGAGGGTTAAGCTGTATGCTAAATCCCCCACAGCATCATACGTGGAGGAAGGTAGAACAATTGATATAGGATAAAAAATATGGGATTTTTTCCACTTTTACTACCCATATTAGTAAAACATCGTCCAAATATCTAACATGTAGCTCAATGTCATTTTTAGAAGGATTTTTGTCTGTGAAAATAGTGCTTTGTTCCCACTATGATACAAAAAGTACAGCTAAAGATGGGGAGAAACATGAGCCCATTGGGAAACCTTTAATTTGGAAATAATATTCTTCATTGAACATAAAAAAATGATGCTCAAGGAGATATTCAAAACTACGGATAATCATTTCAATTTTTGCATCACCATATTTTGAGAGCTATAATTTTTCCATATTTCGGCCGACAGGGTCATGTGATGACTTGCTTTTTGCGGGACAAGTTGACATTTTTATTGGTACCATTTTTGGGCTTGTGACATTTTTTAATCGCTTTCTATTCTGATTTTTAGAAGTTAGAATAAACAAAAGCCAACAATTCAGGAATTGTTTTTTTGGGGTTATTTTATGCCGTTCCGCTTGTGGCAAAATTGATAAGGTAGCTTTATTCTTCGGGTCAGTACGCTTTTATATTTTTTTATATATTTTGGTGCTTTTACACAATAAAAACTATTTTTATCGAAAAAAATTGTTTTTGCATCGCTTTATTCTGAGAGCTATAACTTTTTTATTTTTCTGCCGTTGGAGCTGTATGGCAGCTGATGTTTTCAGCATTACCATTTTAATTTAAATTCGTCATTTTGATCGCATTTTATTCCATTTTTTGTTTGGCGTATGATGATAAAACATCGTTTTATGTTTCGTTTTTTTTTTTTTTACCGTGTTCACTAAAGGGGTTAACTAGCAGGACAGTATTATAAGTCAGGTCGTTGCGGATGTGTACTTTTATTAGTTTATATTTTTTTGTCATAAGATTATTTATTTATGGGCACAATATATTTTTATTTATTTTTTCTTTTTTTTTTTATATTTTTGCAATTTTTTTTTTCACTTTCTGACATTTTTATTACTTTTACACTTTGTCCCACTATGGGACTTTCACTTTTTGCAGCCTGATCGGCTGTATAGCACAGGAATGCAGAACCATCCTTGTGCTATGCTGCCTGTCAGCGCTGCACAGGGAGAAGTTACTTTGGTCGTGCACTGCGTATGACCAAAGCAACTTCCCGCCTTCTGGTGACCCAGATGTTGTCATGATGACATCGGGTCACCATGGCAACATCCGGGACAGGACTAAGACGCCGCTGGACGCCGGCAGAGAAGGTAAGTATAGCGCTTACCTCCTCTTGCCACCAGAATGCTGAGATCGATTTCGAGCGCAGCATTTCAGGGGTTAATGTGTAGGGAGCGGTGCGGGACCTCTCCCTACACATAGCACCGGGTGTCAGCTGTAACAATCAGCTGACACCCAGTGGCGATCTCGTTCACACCGCTTGTGTGCGGGCGAAATCGCTAGGGCGTACTAATATGTATCAGGCCCATAAGGCCCAGGACACAGATATGTATTAGTACGCCCTGGGCCAGAAAGGAGTTAAAATCCAAAATGTTGGTCAACTGAAATGTATGTTCAGTAAATGCACTCAATACTTGGTTGGGGTTCTTTTTGCATTAATGACTGCATCAATGCGGCATGGCATGGAGGCGATCAGCCTGTGGCACTGCTGAGGTGTTATCAAAGCCCAGGTTGCTTTGATAGCAGCCTTCTGCTCATCTGCATTGTTGGGTCTGGTGTCTCTAATCTTCCTCTTGACAATACCCCATAGATTCTCCATGGGGCTAAGGTCAGGCGAGTTTGCTGGCCAATCAATCACAGTGATACTGTTGTTTTTAAAATGAGTATTGGTACTTTTGGCAGTGTGGACAGGTGCTAAGTCTTGCTGGAGAATGAAATTTCCATCTCCAAAAATCTTGTCGAAAGAGGGAAGCATGAAGTGCTCTAAAATTTCCTGGTAGATGGCTGTGCTGACTTTGGTCTTTATAAAACACAGTGGACCTACACCAGCAGATGACATGGATCCCCAAACCATCACTGATTGTGGAAACTTCACACTAGACCTCCAGCAGCTTGGATTGTGTGCCTCTCCTCTCTTCCTCCAGACTCTGGGACCTTCATTTTCAAATGAAATGCTAAATTTGAAAACAATACCTTGGACCACTGAGCAACAGTCCAGGTCTTTCTCTCCTTGGCCCAGGTAAGACGCTTCTGGCGTTGTCTATTGGTCATGAGTGGCTTGACACAATGGATGCGACACTTGTAGCCCATGTCTTGGATATTTCTGTGCGTGGTGGCTCTTGAAGCAATGACTCCAGCAGCAGTTCACTCCTTGTGAATCTCCCCCAAGTTTTTGAATGACCTTTTCTTAACAATCATTTCAAGGCTGAGGTTATCCCTGTTGCTTGTGCACCTTTTTCTACCACACTTTTTCCTTCCACTCCACTTTCCATTAATATGCTTGGATATAGCACTCTGTGAACAGACAGCTTCTTTAGCAATTACCTTTTGTGGCTTACCCTCCTTGTGGAGTGTGTCAATGACTGCTTTCTGGACATCTGTCAAGTCAGCAGTCTTCCCCATGATTGTGGAGCATACTGAAACAGACTAAAGGACCTTTTTTAAACAAGAAGGAAGCCTTTGCAGGTGTTTTTTGTTAATTATTCTAATTTACTGAGATAATTAATTTTGTGTTTTCATTGACTGTAAGCCACAATCATCAATATTAACAGAAATAAACACTTGAAATAGATCACTCTGTTTGTATTGACTATATATAATATATGAGTTTCCCTTTTTGTATTGAAGAACTGAAATAAATTAACTTTTTGATGATATTCTAATTTTGTGAGAAACACCTGTATGTGCATGGGCTCTTTCCAAAGGACTACAATGTTAGTGTAGATAAAGCAGAGCTATCATGATTAATATACAGTATAAGTGAACAATATATTTCATATTGTATAAAATGAAACCACCTGCATTATGATGACTAGAGATGAGCGTTGTTCTACTCGAACTGTTCGCCAATCTCAAATTCGAGCTGTTTTGGGCGGTGTTCGAGCCGGTCGGCGAACACGAACAATTTGAGAAAAATTCGGCTGTTCGAGGTTATGTTCGATAACTGTTCGTGCACCAAAATCATAACTGGATTTTTTCTCAGTAATGATGAAAATTAATGTTAATACGCAGTTTGAGTGTACAGCGGGGTGGGGGGAGGGGCAGGGGATGGATCACTGCAGGAACAATGAAGATCTCCATTTTTTTTTCTCTTTCCTGCATTTGCAGTGGGGAGGTGCAATCTGTCAGCCTATCAGCAGCGCACACACGGAGCGAAGTGCTTTTTTTCACACAAGCAAGGGCATGTGTCATTGGCAGTGTATGTTACATGTCCTTGCCCTATAAGACCAAGCCATTTTCCCCGTCGCCACCATTTTCTCACTGCTGCAGCTGCGTGTTAGACGGCACCGCTGTTGCTGTGTGCGCTATACCTTGTTAATTTCAAGCCAATTTTCGCACAAATATACAGATAGCTTGGGAGTAGGGAATAGTTGTGATTGCAGTCCTTTTAAGGACTAGGTTACAGCATTTCCTACGACTTTTATCAGGAAGGTCTGTGCTCTTAAATAGATAGATTGTGGGAGTAAAGACTAATTGTAATTGGAGTCCTTTTCAGGACTAGGTTACATCAGTTCCTGTCAGTTTTTGCCAGGCAGGTCTGTGCCAGTGCTGTGCAAGTTTTTTTCACAGCATTTGGCTGAATCTAGCAAAGCTAATCCTTTTTGGCCTATTGCAGAGTGTGTTAGTCAGTGGAGTAGCCTATCTGTGTTGCAAGATATACCACCTGTGTATAGAATACCAATTTTTTTACTGCACCTAGTGAAGTAAAATCTTTTGGGCATAGCATCATTCTATTAGTCCATCTATACTGACCTCCATCAGGTTGCAAACTGAATATAATTTTTTTCTGCATCTAGCTCTGAAAAAATATTTGGGCTTCTAGCAGTGTGTGGGACTTGGTCTATTAGTCCATCTATACTGACCTCCATCAGGTTGCAAATTAAAAATAATTTTTTTCTTCATTTAGCTCTGAAAAAATATTTGGGCTTCTAGCAGTGTGTGGGACTTGTTCTATTAGTCCTTCTATACTGACCTCCAGCAGGTTGCAAATTGAATATAATTTTTTTCTGCATCTAGCTCTGAAAAAATATTTGGGCTTCTAGCAGTGTGTGGGACTTGGTCTATTAGTCCATCTATACTGACCTCCAGCAGGTTGCAAATTAAAAATAATTTTTTTCTTCATTTATCTCTGAAAAAATATTTGGGCTTCTAGCAGCGTGTGGGACTTGTTCTATTAGTCCATCTATACTGACCTCCATCAGGTTGCAAATTAAAAATAATTTTTTTCTGCATCTAGCTCTGAAAAAATGTTTGGGTTTCTAGAAGTGTGTGGGACTTGGTCTATTAGTCCATCTATACTGACCTCCATCAGGTTGCAAATTAAAAATAATTTTTTTCTGCATCTAGCTCTGAAAAAATATTTGGGCTTCTAGCAGTGTGTGGGACTTGGTCTATTAGTCCATCTATACTGACCTCCATCAGGTTGCAAATTGAAGAAAAAAATTTTCTGCATCTAGCTCTGAAAAAATATTTGGGCTTCTAGCGGTGTGTGGGACTTGGTCTATTAGTCCTTCTATACTGACCTCCAGCAGGTTGCAAATTGAATATAATTTTTTTCTGCATCTAGCTCTGAAAAAATATTTGGGCTTCTAGCGGTGTGTGGGACTTGGTCTATTAGTCCATCTATACTGACCTCCATCAGGTTGCAAATTAAAAATAATTTTTTTCTGCATCTAGCTCTGAAAAAATATTTGGGCTTCTAGCGGTGTGTGGGACTTGGTCTATTAGTCCATCTATACTGACCTCCATCAGGTTGCAAATTAAAAATAATTTTTTTCTGCATCTAGCTCTGAAAAAATATTTGGGCTTCTAGCAGTGTGTGGGACTTGGTCTATTAGTCCATCTATACTGACCTCCATCAGGTTGCAAATTAAAAATAATTTTTTTCTTCATTTAGCTCTGAAAAAATATTTGGGCTTCTAGCAGTGTGTGGGACTTGTTCTATTAGTCCTTCTATACTGACCTCCAGCAGGTTGCAAATTGAATATAATTTTTTTCTGCATCTAGCTCTGAAAAAATATTTGGGCTTCTAGCGGTGTGTGGGACTTGGTCTATTAGTCCATCTATACTGACCTCCATCAGGTTGCAAATTAAAAATAATTTTTTTCTGCATCTAGCTCTGAAAAAATATTTGGGCTTCTAGCAGTGTGTGGGACTTGGTCTATTAGTCCATCTATACTGACCTCCATCAGGTTGCAAATTAAAAATAATTTTTTTCTTCATTTAGCTCTGAAAAAATATTTGGGCTTCTAGCAGTGTGTGGGACTTGTTCTATTAGTCCTTCTATACTGACCTCCAGCAGGTTGCAAATTGAATATAATTTTTTTCTGCATCTAGCTCTGAAAAAATATTTGGGCTTCTAGCGGTGTGTGGGACTTGGTCTATTAGTCCATCTATACTGACCTCCATCAGGTTGCAAATTAAAAATAATTTTTTTCTGCATCTAGCTCTGAAAAAATATTTGGGCTTCTAGCAGTGTGTGGGACTTGGTCTATTAGTCCATCTATACTGACCTCCATCAGGTTGCAAATTAAAAATAATTTTTTTCTTCATTTAGCTCTGAAAAAATATTTGGGCTTCTAGCAGTGTGTGGGATTTGTTCTATTAGTCCTTCTATACTGACCTCCAGCAGGTTGCAAATTGAATATAATTTTTTTCTGCATCTAGCTCTGAAAAAATATTTGGGCTTCTAGCGGTGTGTGGGACTTGGTCTATTAGTCCATCTATACTGACCTCCATCAGGTTGCAAATTGAATAAAAAAAATTTCTGCATCTAGCTCTGAGAAAATATTTGGGCTTCTAGCGGTGTGTGGGACTTGGTCTATTAGTCCATCTATACTGACCTCCATCAGGTTGCAAATTAAAAATAATTTTTTTCTGCATCTAACCCAGCCAATAGTTTTGGCCTAATACCACAGTTTGGCCACTCAGCTCTGCTCGGTTACCATACATTGTTTTTTTGTGCAAACAACTCCAGAGTTGTGAATTAGTTAACCACCAAAATGAGTGGAAAAAGGCCTGCTGCTGGTGGAAAGGGGAATAGGCGTGTTGGGAAGGGGAAAAAAGGTTGTGTCCGTGGGGTAGGTGTTAAAGCAACAGTAACATCTGCAGAAGAAAGACCATCTTCCAGCCAAACTAAAATGTCTACTTCTTTTAGCGGACAATGTGATAAGATCCCTTTCTTACGGCCACGCCAATCGCTACAAATTCCAGATGAGGCACAAAAACAGCAGGTGCTTCAACGGATATCAAGTGCTCCTTTAAGTGGGCTCTCCTCCACATCAACTTCAACATCACAAATACTCCAGTCCTCAAAAGTGTCACCCAAATCGCACTTGCTTCCTCACAGCTCCCAAATCTCCAGCTGCCCGTCTGAGTATGAGGTAGAACAGATGGTTGAGTCTGCAGAGCTGTTTACTCATACTATAGCCTGGGAATCAGAGGTCGACTCCAGCGCTTCTGTGAATCCAGACGAGGAAATGATCTGCACTGATGCCCAGAATCTTTATGAGTCGGATCCAGGACCAGACGCAGAAGGTTCTGACCATAATGTAGACCCTCATTCCCAAACTGTAACTCCTGTTGGTGGAGACAATGAGGAAGACGATGATAAGACTCAAATACCTGATTGGAGCGACAAATTTAGTTTTTTGTCAGGGCAGGAACAGGTTGGCTCTGAGGACGACGGGTGTGATAACGCACAGGGTGATGATGATGAGGTCGGAGATCCCACTTACTGTCAACCCACAGTCAGCCAAGAGATGAGGTCAGCAGAGGAGGTGGAGGAAGATGCTAGTGACGACGAGGTCAGGTTGCGCCTTCCTGGACAGAGACGTAGTACTGGAAGCACGTCAACAACTGCATCCTCAAACACAACTCTGCCTCTCACCACAAGTCGTGTGGCTCTTCAGGTCGCATGGGTGCTAAGCCTTGCATAGCCTGGGCATTTTTTCAGATCGATAAAGATGACCCAACTCGTGTTATCTGTAACATTTGTCAGCAAAAGCTAAGTAGAGGCCAAAAAATACATAGTGAGTATTTCATGCATGAACCGGCACATGGACATGAAGCATAAGTTGCAGTGGGAAGCTCAGTGTGCTACAATGCGGTCTAGCCGGCCGGGCCAACCACCGTCTGCCATATCTTGTGCATCCGCGGCCTCTTCATCCTCTGTGACTGGGGGGACAGCAGTCACACCTGTTTTGGGGCGCAGACCTGCCACCTCTTTACCCGCAACAGCCAGCGTGATTGGCAGGTCATCATTTTCTTTGGAGGTGGTAACACCAGCTGGTCTTGAGCGATGTCCGACATCGATAGCACCACCTTTGGATCAAGGCAACCTAACATGTCCGCCTGCATCTTCCTCACAGACCGGCAGTTTGCCGGGGACACCCTTATCAACCCCGTCTAAGCACAATAGCCAGCCCTCGGTCCCTCAGATGTGGACAAGTAAAAGACCATTTCCTCCTAGCCATGAGAAAGCTAAGAGGTTGAATTTCACCATCTGCAAGCTCTTGGCTACAGAAATGCTGCCTTTCTGCCTGGTGGACACAGAGGATTTTCGAGACCTTATGTCCGTCGCAGTGCCCCAGTACCAGATGCCCAGTCGGCACTACTTCTCAAAGAAAGGTGTGCCTGCGCTCCACCAGCATGTCGCACACAACATCACCGCTTCTTTGAGAAACTCTGTGTGTGACAGGGTGCATTTCACCACAGACACTTGGACGAGTAGGCATGGACAGGGGCGTTACATGTCGCTGACTGGGCACTGGGTAACTATGGTGACAGCAGGACAAGGGGCTGCTGTCCAAGTCTTGCCGTCCCCACGAGTTGTGCGTCAATCCTCTTTATGTCATTTTTCCTCCACTGCTTCTGCCTCCTCAACCTCCTCTCGGTCTTCCACCTGCACCCAAAGCCTGTCTGGTCATGCCACAAGCTTTCTAACTGCGCAGAAGGGATCCTGCACACGTCCTTACTATGCTGGCAGTAGGGCTCAACGTCATCAGGCGGTTTTTACATTGAAATGTCTGGGAAATGTGAGTCACACAGCTGAGGAGTTGTGGTCAGCTCTGGAGAACCAATTTCATGAATGGTTGTCTCCACTGGACCTGAAACCAGGGAAGGCCGTGTGTGACAATGCTGCAAACCTGGGTGCGGCCCTTCGCCGGGGCAATGTCACACACGTGCCTTGTATGGCTCACGTGTTGAACCTGGTTGTCCAGCAATTTTTAGCCCACTATCCCAGACTAGATGGCCTTCTGCAGAGGGCACGGTCGCTGTGTGCTCACTTCCGCCGTTCGCATCCCGCAGCTCAGCGACTTATATCTCTACAGAAGTCGTTGGGCCTGCCACTTCACCGGCTAAAATGCGATGTGCCTACCCGGTGGAATTCAACTCTGCACATGTTGCAGCGACTGTGGCAGCACCGACAAGCCCTGGTGCAATACGTTCTGACGTATAGCCTGGGCCAACGAGATTCAGAGGTGGGGCAAATCACGCTGGAGGAGTGGTCTCAGATCAGGGACCTATGCACCCTTCTGCACAGTTTTGAAATGGCGACGAAGATGTTTAGTGCTGACGATGCCATTATCAGCATGACTATTCCGGTGATTTACATGCTGGAGCACATGTTAAACAGAATTCGGAGTCAGGTGGTGGCACAAGAGGAGGTGGAGGAAGTAGAGGAGGAGGAGTTGTATGCGGAAGGGCTAACATCTGCAAGGTCCAGACGGTCGGCAGCACCAGGACGGCAGGCATGTGAGGGTGGGGGAGATGATTTTACCAGGGCGCATGGTAGCAGCCAAACTAGTGAGGAAGGTGCAGGAGCCCAGGAAGAAGTGGAGGACGAACTGATGGAAGACTCATCAGATGAGGGAGACCTTGATCACATTTCTGTTGTGCGAGGTTGGGGGGAGAGGACAGAGGAAGGAAGCATGATTGTTACCTCGCCACCAACACAACAGGGACTTGGTGCTCCTGGATGCGCAACACACATGAGTGCCTTCTTGCTGCACTACCTGCAACATGACCCTCGAATTGTGAGAATTAGAAATAATCCTGACTACTGGGTTGCCACACTGTTAGATCCCCGGTACAAAAGTAAATTTGCAGAAATTATTCATGCCATAGAAAGGGATGCACGCATGCAGGAGTATCAGCAGAGACTGTTGCAGAATCTTACATGTGCTTTTCCACAAAATACCAGTGGTGCACGTAGTGAATCTCACAGTTCCAACTTGCCAACCGTGGTCTGTATGGAATTGTTCAATAAAGGGCCCAAAATTAAGATAACATAGATGGGAGAGGTCTCTATGAATAGGAATTCCTAAGTATTTGATACCCTGTGAGGGCCAGGCAAAGGGAAAGTTGGACTGGATGGAATCCTATATGGATTTAGGGAGGGAGACATCGAGGGCCTCAGACTTCGCTGCATTGATTTTAAAATTTTACCATGTAACAAAGTGATCTATTTCAGCCATAACAGCAGGGATGGATATATGTGATTGAGTGATATATACTAGGACATCATCAGCAAATAGAGAGCACTTGTACTCGGTGCCTCCCACCTCAATCCACCTAATATTGGGGTTATGGCGAATTGATGAGAGCAGGTGCTCCGTCACTAGGATGTATAAGAGAGGGGACAGAGGACATCCCTGCCTTGTCCCATTGGTGATTGTGAAAGGTGATGAAAATGTTCTGACGCACCCCCTGGGCCTTGGGACACCCGGAGCCGGACCCTTTTTGGTGGATGCTGGTGGTTGTAGTCTTCGTGGCGGCGATCCGGTTCCGTGGCTCAGGGCGGTCAAACCAGTGGCGGAACTATTTATGTGGTTTTGATGTTTAAATGTCCGACTACGCCACCCGTGGATTGCGGTCAGAGTGAACCGCCGCTACAGGGCAGACCGCTAAGGCTGGTGTTGTGGGTGCAGCAGAGCGTAGCATAACTCCCCACGGGAGGAGTATAGCCTCAGGGCAGTGTATGCGGAGGATGGGGGTGATGGTGCAGGGCAGCAGCAGTAATGACACGGAGTCAGTGATGCAGTTCAGGGCCTTTACTCACAGTTCTTATTATTCAGACCACGTCTGCAGGTAACGGCTGCCCACGTCGTACTGTGCTCACCAGGTGAGGGGCTCAGACAACTCCCAGATAACTTTGGAGCGCTTCACAGGACCCCCTTTGTGTGTCCTTTGTCTGGCCTTTCTTACCAACACTTCTGTCCGGCTGCCTCGGGCCTCCTCTTGGTAAACTTGGCGCCAGTTTCCCTGACCCTATGTGGTGCCTTCCTAGCGGGTGGAGCAAGGGGCTGCGCCACATAAAATGTCAGAGCCTTCGTTTTCTAGCTGAGGGTCGTTTCCTGCCTCCACTAGTTCGGGGACCGGTCTCCCCCTTTGGCCTGACCCCTCCACGCAGGTGGATTCGGGCGTGCGGTGGCGACTCGCCCGTCCGCACCCCTGGGATCCCTTCATTCCTCGTTCCTGGAGCCTTCTCCGCTCCTCTTCCTTCCTTCTCCCTCTTGCAGGCCTGGGCCTCTGTTACTAGGCCCGCCTCCGGAGCAGAGCTCATGCAGAGCCCCTGCTCCCTGCCACTTCTGCTCAGACTTCTCTGCACTGAACTAAGATGGTGCCCACCTTTTATACTCCCTTCTCAATGCACCCAGGAACTGCTTCCTCCCTGCTCCTGCACTGCAGGGTTCCCCTTCCTCAGTGTTCCCTCCCCCCACTCCAGCCAGGGACAGGGACTGTCGTGCCCATCTCAGGGGCATATTGGTCGCCCTGCCCCACGGCAATGTGGTGTAATGCATGCAGGTGTCGGGTCCTGATCCACAATCCATCCTTATCTGAGAGTGCGATATCACACCTCTGGGTGAGGTGCAATACGTCTGTAGCAACCGAGCCCTCGGTGCTACAGTTCCATTTATCTTCAGCCTAGGTGACGTATTGTGATACAGGGCCGTGATTTTGGCTATAAAAGGGTCCCCTAGACCCCTACCCCAAGCTTTTTAAGAGAATCATATATGGCGTGCCAGGAGACTCTATGGAATGCTTTCTCAGCATCCAACGAGAGTATCTACTTACAAATTTTTAACTGCATCTAGCCCAGGAAATACTTTGTGCCTAGTAGCAGTGTCTGCTAGTCAGCGGATTATCCCGGCTGTTAAGAAAGCTACACCACCTGTAGTTTGGACACTTAATTTTTTCAAAGGAAATGCTTCGGGACCACGGGATACTTAGTGAAGAGCATCAGGAGGCACCCCAAGGCATAGGGGCTGGGACTGGCAGTAGGATGCCTTGAAGTGGACAGCCGAGCTCGATCCTTATAAAAGCTTTTTAACTGCAGCAGCTTTAGTGGACGCTACTGGAGCTGGAATTACGCGGCTGCTGGCATGAGACTTGCCCTCCAATAGATCCTTGTAAATGGATTTAAAGTGTATTCATTCAAATTAGAGGGACAATTTAAATTAAAAAGCTTAGAGCTGCCTCCACCACAGGGGGGCTCTCTCGACCCACCAGCGGACAGGCACCAGTATTGGGAGAGGGGGGCTGGCCGTCAGGGTTCACCGCGGCTCTGGCACAAACCCGGCGACACGGAGGTGGCACGGGCAGGAGCGGACTGGCCGTCTCGGCTTCTCACTTTTTGGATTTTAGAAGGGCATGACATGCCTATATCTGTGTCTCCCCCTCCTTTTACTCCTCCACCTCTTTTCTTTTCGCATGACTATACGTACTTGTCACTTTTCCATGTGTTAGTTGTGTCTTCTGAGCAGTTTGTCAGCTTTTGGACACCTTTGAAGGTGTTTTCTATGTGTTTCTATGTGTTTTTGTTTGCCTGCCATTGGTTTTAACGGTGTTCGAAGGTGTTCGACGAACAGTTCGACGAACAGTTCGGCGAACACACGGGTGTTCGACGAACCGAACCGAACTCGAACACTACGGGGGTGGCTCAACACTAATGATGACTTGCCATTACACAGCAGGAAAGTTGGTTATGTTGCTATGAGTGTTTTTCTTAAATATAAAAATGTGATTGTCTAAGCAAAGTTTACACAGCTTGCAGAGGAGTGGAATTAAAATCCCTGCAGTTCTTCTTCCAGCTGATATATGTTTTGCAAATCTTTCATTCAGCCTCTACAAATCTGTGTAAAAGCATACAACAGCCAAGACCATGTAGAAACCAGACATCTGATACATAACAAGCAAACCAATATGTTGAAATTGTCTTTTCTGGCACTTTAAGCTTGACAGAAAACCTATATTATGTTCATATAATATTCAGATGATAATATTGTAAAACAATGCTGGAATAATTTCATTTGGCTCATTAGAAACCAATTTGTTATTGAGCCTACTCCTAAAAGATTACAGTTTATAGAATAATCCACCGCACTCTCCAGGCTTCAAAATGCAAATTATTTATTGTGAAAGAACAAAAAGACGGCAGTATTGAGATATAAATACATGGGTGACCATACAAAGACGTTCCAACATTTCTCGGGTCTTTATCGTGCAGTCGCTGTGTCCAAAGTATAATGCAGAATAAGAGAGCATGCGGTTCCAGCACTTAGGCAATTCACATAAGCAATGGAAGCACCTCCTCTGTTATTCTGCATTATCCTTTAGAAACAGTGACTACATGATAAAGTCGAAGGAAGGGTTGAAACGTTTTTATATGGTTGCTTATGTCTTTATAGCTCAATACTGCCTGCTTTATGTTTTCTCACAATAAATAATTAGCATTTTCAACCTTCGAGAGTGCTGTGGATTATTCTATGACCTCAATCACGGGAACAACATCTCGATCAACAAGCACCTCTCACTGAATGCATACCAATTTTTCTCTACTCGGTAAACTTTTTATTACTTTTTGGCATTTTGGAGATTGCTGTTCTGTGTCCTGTGGTACTGATCACACATAGGGCTTTCTTGTCCTATTACTTTATCCAAATGTACTTGTTTTAAGCAAATTAAACAAATAGTAGTGTCCAGAGACTGAAGGTTTTTGTAATGAAAAAAATACTTCCCCTCACCGCTGTGGTCCCGGTCCGGCGTATTCCTGCTCCCCTCCCACCGCTGCTGTGGCGCGCACCGCGCGCAGCTTCCCGGGCACTGTGCTTAGGGCGCTCGCTCCCTCCCTCTTAAAGGGGCCGCGTGCGCCATCCTAAAGAGTACCTAGCCAATGGCTGGAGGACTTCCCCTATATAAGGCGCCTCCTCCAAAATGGAGGTGCCTGTGTAAGGTTGTTGTTTTGTGTGCTAACACTTTAATCAGCCCTTAGGTCCCGCTGCCTGTCAGCCTTGTTCGCCAGTCTGTCTAACAGTCCTGCCCGCCAGTCAGTCTAACAGTCCTGCCCGCCAGTCTGACTTACCTGCCGTGCCCACCAGCCTGACTACCCGGAGCACCTGCCAATTACCTGCTGTGCCCGCCAGCCTGCTTACCCGGAGCACCTGCCAGTTACCTGTCGTGCCCGCCAGTCTGCTTACCTGAAGCACCAGCCAGTTACCTGCCGTGCCCATCTGCCTGCTTACCTGGAGCACCAGCCAGTTACCTGCCATGCCCGCCAGTCTGCCTACCCGGAGCTCCTGCCAGCTATCTGCCGTGGTCATCAGCTTGCCTACCCGGAGCACCTGTCTGGCTGTCAGCCGTACTTGCCTGCTTATCTACCCGGATCACCCGCCAGCCTTCCTGCCGTGCTTATCCGCTGTACCGGTCAGCTCCTGTCATCTGACCTGTATGAGTCACCTGCTCTCTCACAAGGTCGGTCTCCCAGAGAGGCACCTCCTTCACCTGCGCGGTCCCCTCTCCCTGGCTCACAGAGTCGACTAAGCTGCCGTGTGACCTGGGTCAGTCTGAGTAGGCACTTAGTTACTACCCTCTAGTCCCTCCTTGCACTGAAGCACAGAGGTTCCACCACCTGGACCCGTAACAACTTCTGCTCATTATTGCTGTTCATTTGTGGTATATTAATCACCAATGGCTTTGAGCCTGTTGGTCAAGATGTTGTTACAGTAATTTTTTCCAGTTTTTGCTTTGGCTAGTGACATTGATTCTTCAAAGGGGTTCTAACATTTATCTTTGTTTTGCCAAATATGTTGGTAAGTATTATAGATAACCTTCCTGCACCTGTTAGTTCAGCTTTTCTCAAAGCCTCCACAGCTCTAACCGGTGTGAGATCACCTGGTGAGGTGGATTCCTTAATCCGTAGGTCAGGGTGGACATCATCGACCAAAGGCAATGGCAAAGCTGCCAGAACTTGCCAAATACCATATGAATCAGCGAGGACCAAGCAGGCAGAGAAGCTGAGCAGGAAACACAAGAAGACAGAGTCAGGAGTGTGGATATATATACAGGAGCTGTAGATTCACGGTCAGCCCAGAACTTGCAGCAAACAAATGATTAATGGCAGAGTTGTATGCTATCAGCAGAAAGATAGTCAATGAGAGATATATGTAGCTGATGAAATAAGTAATGAACACGTCACCGATTTTCTAAGTAAGTATATTTTAAAAGGTGCTATTGTCTTGAGATTCTGACCAGATGTCGGTAATAATCCATCCATCCATCAACATAGGCAAAGAAATCAATCCAAGATGTCCATAAATTAAGTTATGTGTAATAATGAGAAATGACACAGGGAAAAAGTTATGAACACATGAAGAAATAGAGGTTCAAAAAGCCATGGAAAGTCAAGGCACCAGCTGAAATTGATCAGTAATTAGAAAACAATCCTGCCACTTATTCAAAAATAATATCAGCTGGTTCAACTGATGGCCTATAAAAATGTATTTCGTTACTAAGTGCCAGACACAAACATCTCATGATGGGATAATCCAGTGAGTTGTCTCCAGACCTTCGCAACATTATTGTTGCTAAACATACTGATAGATTGGTTACAGAAGAATTTCTAAACTACTGAAGGTTCCAGTGAGCATTGTTGGGGCAATAATCTGGAAGTGGAAAGAGCATCATTTCACCATAAACTGTCCACGACCAGGTGCTTCCTGCAAGATTTCAGACAGAGAAGTGAAAACAATTATCAGACGAGTTGTCCAAAATCCAAGGACCATTTTTGGAGAGCCACAGAAAAACCTGGAATTAGCAGGTACAAATGTTTTAAAGAAAACTATAAGTAATGCACTTAACCTCCATGGCCAGTATGCACACTCACCACACAAGACTCCATTGCTGAACAAAAGCATATTGAAGTGCGTTTAAAGTTTGCTCAACAACATTTAGATAAGCCTGTGAATTACTCAGAGAATATAGTCTGGTCAGGTGAGACCAAAATTTAACTCTTTGGATGCCATAATACACAACATGTTTGGAGATCAAAAGGCACTGCACATCACCCCAGAAATACCATACCAACAGTGAAGTTTGAACGTGGCAACATCATGTTGTGGGGCTGTTTTTCAGCATATGCACTGGCAGACTTCACATAATTGAAGAAAAGACGAATGGACAAATGTACCGAGACATTCTTGATAAAAAATCTTCTGCCATTTACCAGGATGATGAAGATGAAATGAGGGTGGACATTTCAGCAAGACAATGATCTCAAACACACAGCCAAAGAAACTCTCAGTTGGTTTCATATAAAGAAAATAAAGCTGCAAGAATGGCCCAGCCAGTCAACTGACCTGAATCCAATAAAAAGTTTATGGAAGGAACTAAAGCTCAGAGTTCATAGCAGGAATGGAACATTCAGGATTTGAACAGTGTGTGTGGAAGAATGGGCCAAAATTACACCTGAGTAATGCATGTGACTAGTTTCTCCATATAAGAGGCGTCTTGAAGCTGTCATCACCAAAAAAGGCTTTTGTATGAAGTATTACAAAATATCAGTAAGCATGTTCAATACTTTTCCCCTTTGTCATTTCTTAAACAACTAAATTTATGGACATCTTTTGTATAATTTCTTTGCCTATATGGATTGGATGGGTTGTTACCAACATCTGGTTAGAATTTAATTTCAATAGCATCTTTAGAAATATATTTACTGAGAAAATTGGTGACATGTTCAATACTTATTTCACCCGCTGTAAGCTATAAGCAAACAAATGATTAGCCACGGGCAGAATTGATAAACAGCCAAATTGTATACTTGCAGAAAAGATTACGCACAACATTGCAGTGTGAACAGAACCAAAATAGCAGAGAAGAATTTATTAAGCTTAATGCTGACAAATGATTAAGCAAAGATTAGCAATGATGAACAGGATTTACGCACTGTTGCATTAGCATTATAGTGTGAACAACACCAGTATAACGGAGAAGAGTTTTGCTCATAGCAGACAAATGGTTAACTGCAGGGCAGAGTCAGAAAGTAAATGCAGATAGATAATAAATAAGGAAGAGATGAATAACTAGCTGAGAGACATAAAGAGTGAGGCAAACTCCACAAGTACACATACAACTGAATACAAAGCTTACTAAATACTCAGGCAGCTGTGGGTGATAATGTAAAAGGTAGTTGTCAGGTCATTACAATGGACTCGCATAAAAGGAATTGGCCCTATGAGAGAAACAAAGAGTCCGTGCCTGAGCAAGGACAAGTGGGTAACACTACCATTCTTAAAATGGTAGCTGATGGAGGAGTATTCGACCAAACCTATATATCAGCCTCCTCCAATTGATGGCAGCACATATGAACTGTTTTTCAATTGGACTATGCTGATTCATTTATTAAAATAAAGATAAAGTGAACAACCCCTTTATGGCAATTTCATTAACCTGATTTTTAAGTAAATCATCTGCTTCTTATCTTTATCTAATCACCAAACTCAAAAGAAATACAGCATCAATTAGAAGAACACCTGTAGAGTTCACTTTAAATGGTTTAGCAAGTTACCTGAGAAAGTACTTAATGGGTTGTCCACATTTTTTCTTAACCCCTTAATGACCGGAGCATTTTTCATTTTTGAGTTTTTGTGTTTTGCTCCCCTTGTTCTCAGAGCCATAACTTTTTTATTTTTCAGTCAATATGGCCATGTGAGGGCTTATTTTTTGCGGGATGAGTTGTAATTTTGAACGATGTCATTACAAGTTCGCAGACACCAAACATGTATAGTTTTATTTTTTATTTAAGTGGTGAAAAAAAATACAAAGTTTGCAAGAAAAAAAATGGTGCCATGTTCCGAGACCCATAGCATCTCCACTTTTTATGATCTGGGGCCGGGTGAGGGCTTATTTTTTGTGTGCCTAGCTGATGTTTTTATTGATACAATCTTGGAGTAGATCCAATGTTTTCGTCACCCGTTATTGCATTTTATTGCAATGTTGCGGATACCAAAAAAAACGTAATTCTGGCATTTAGAATTTTTTTCTCGTTATGCCAGAATTAGTGAATTCTGAATTCCATAGGCACTACACCTGCCTATGGAAACTACGTGGAACCAATCGGATTGACTCTTTTTTTTAATATATTAATAGATTGGGTGATTCTGAACGCGGCGATACCAAATATGCGTATATGTGTATTTTTTTATTGTTTTATTTTGAATGGGGCAAAAGGGGGGTGTTAGGAGGGCGGTTGCAAACAACTTTATTATAATGGAATGCAACCGACCCCGGGGTCCGCGATGCAGCCTGGTAGACTGCTGCCGAACACTTTCCGGGTGAAAAGGAAAGCAACGAACTTAAATGATAAACCTTTCCGTGTTACTGCACACTGGAATGGGTATAGCAATTCGCACTATCTCCGTTAGCAGCACAAGAGATATGCAGTGAAAAACTATCTGTAGTCCTGCTACAGCACAGGGACTACACTGGCGGTGCTAGGATGCGTGTGTGACTACGCCGATGGGTAAACGTGCCTCCAGCCGGCGTGCTACCGGACAGAAGGGTACTACTCCACGTGGCTGACAGGCGATAGCCATGGATAGGACGTCTGCAGGCTGCTCGGGGTGTTAGGCGACCCCTTTGGCAGAGCCAGACTGGAATACGAAGCTACCTGTCTATTTCCACTAGCCTGCCTATTTCCACTACACCTGCCTATGGAAACTACGTGGAACACAGTCGTCCACACAACAGCATCACTTGCTCAAAGATCAGAGCACGCCGCCATGTTTGTGGGCGGGCCTTTTAAAGACTAAGCCCTGCCCACCATCGCACCATTGGTGACGCCACCCGTGGACCAATCAGGCGGTGCCAGGTCACCAGGTCAGGTGGTTGCCAAACCACCAATCATGGTCCGCCAGGTCACGGGCATGCTCAGTGCGGCGAATCCTGGACTTAGACTCCAAGAGCCCTGTCTCCCTCCGCAACCTACGCTTAACATTGCTAGGCAAAAATACCCAAGAGACAATTTGTACATCTCGTGGACCAGCTAGGCGTTGGGGCTGATGACGATGTTGAGCAGCATCAGCCCTGGCTAAACCAGAATGGGGGACCACAGAAGGTTCTGGACTAATTTCAAATCCATCAACAGCTCGATGCCTAACATTATCCCCCCTTTTAACATCCCCCTCCACTTGATGCTCATTTTCCTCAACGAGCAGGGGAGCATGAGTGTGGTCCACCGGTTCACAGGGAAAATCCTCAGATCTGTGACCCCTCCGGTGTACAGGATACCCTTTTTTCCCACGAACCATTTTAGACCCCATAATAGCCTGCAGCTCGAGATTATCACCCCTGGTGTCTGTAGCAGGTTGGGGTTCAGCGAGTTTTGACAGGTGAACAGGTCTAAGGAGCGACACATGGAAAGTGTCGTGACTCCTCAGGTGTCGTGGTAACTGTAACCGGTACATTACAGGGTTTACTTGGGCCAAAATTTTGAATGGACCAATAAAGCGAGGAGCAAACTTAGCCGATCTCCCGCATAATCTAGAATTGCGGGCCAAGAGCCACACTCTGTCGCCCGGGTAGAATACGGGGGCAGGACGACGAGAAGTGTCAACCGACTCTCTATCTGTGGAGTCCGTCACGGGTGGTGGATGGAGAACACCAGCCGGACTTTAACGGGATGATTTATCTCTCGCACAGAAGGCACACGCGAGAACAAACTCCTTGACATCCTGACGCCACCGGGGCCACCAATAGGACCGTTGAAGGGACTTAGTGGCATGTTTGACCCCAAGATGGGCTCCGATCTTAGGGGCATGAGCCCAGGAGAGGACCTCATTTTGTAGATTAGGAGGAACGAATGTCCTCCCTGAAGGAACCTGGTTATTTTTTACATAATCTGTCAAGAGCTGGGTCTCGGGGACAGACAGAGGATCTGTGCCGGAAGCCACATCGGTAGAAGGGCCAGAGACTACCCTGCGGGTGACTGTAACCATACACTGAGACACACAATTCTCACTCCAGGAAGAAATTCTCCCTGTATTCCAGTCAATGTGTGGAGTGTGACAACGTAACCTTGGAAGGCCCAATAACACCTCATCTAATCCCCCGGGAATAATTAGAAAGGAGATAACCTCCCGGTGACCCTGAGGAAATGACATGGTGAGGGGAATCGACTGGTGGGTGATTTGCGTGTCCAGGAGTGAACCGTTGACTACTCTAATGTTCATTGGTCTTGGCAGTAACTCTATAGGGATAGCATGTCTCTGGGCAAACGTAGATGACAAAAAATTGCCGTCAGCGCCAGAATCCACCCACGCCTTGGCAGTAACCGCAATTGCTCTGAAGGACAAGGACACCTTATACAATAATTTGGAGGAAGAAGCCCCAGAATCTAACACACCTCCTCCAACGGTGGTTAGACACACTCGTTTACCCGACTGCTTGGGACCCTTATTAACGGGGGACTCCAAGAGATGTGCAGGTCGGGAACGAGAAGAGCTAGACTCAGTTCGGGATATATCAACAGCCTCAGGCTCCGGGTTGGGAGTCTCGGGTTTGGAAATGGGTCTAGAGAAGGATGGTGCCAACCGATACTGAGGTCTGGCGACCTCCAGCTCTAACTTGTGTTCTGCATGACGCAAATCTATTCGGTTAGCGAGAGATATTAACTCTTCCAGGGAGGTTGGAATCTCTCTAGCAGATAGAACATTTTTAATATGCCCAGCCAGACCCTTCAGGAACACTGGGATTAAAGACCTCTCAGACCAATCCAATTCAGCTGCTAAGGTTCTGAATTGATGGCATAGTGGCTTGCGGTGGCCGAACCCTGGATCAGCGCAAGGAGCTTAAGAACCGTATCATGCGTGACCTGAGGAACAAGGAATACACTCTTTAGGGCTTTGAGAAAGAGACCCGCATTAGTCACTACCGGGTCATTGCACTCCCACAGAGGAGTAGAATACTCCACAGCTCTGTGGAAGAGTAACGAGATGACAAAACCCACTTTGGCTCTTTCGGAGGGGAACCGTGCCTCCATCATTTCCAAGTGAATGGAGCATAAATTAATAAAACCCCTGCAGGATTTATTGTCCCCAGAAAATTTTTCCGGGAGAACAAAACGGGGTAATGGGGCAGTTGCAGCTGTCGCAGCATTTATCGCAGCCGAGTTAACCAGATTGGCTGCTTGCGAAGCCGCCTGGGTAGCTACTGCAGTGATATCAGCGACCGGAGCTTGTTCCAGAGACCTAAGTCTGGTCTCCAGTTGCTGTATGTAATGCTGCAGTTGCTGGTTGTCGGCCATGTTCGGCAAGACCCGGGCGCTCTGATACTGTTAGGAGGGCGGTTGCAAACAACTTTATTATAATGGAACACAACCGACCCCGGGGTCCGCGATGCAGCCTGGTGGACTGCTGCCGAACACTTTCCGGGTGAAAAGGAAAGCAATGAACTTAAATGATGAACCCTTCCGTGTTACTGCATACTGGAACGGGTATAGCAATTCGCACTATCTCCATTAGCAGCACGAGAGATATGGGGTGAAAAACTATCTGTAGTCCTGTTACAGCACATGGACTACACTGGCGGCGCTAAGATGCGTGTGTGACTACGCCGACGGGTACACGTGCCTCCAGCCGGCGTGCTACCGGACTGAAGGGTACTACTCCACGTGGCTGACAGGCGATAGCCATGGATAGGACGTCTGCAGGCTGCCCGGGGTGTTAGGCGACCCCTTTGGCAGAGCCAGACTGCAAGACGAAGCTACCTGCCTATTTCCACTAGCCTGCCTATTTCCACTACACCTGCCTATGGAAACTACATGGAACACAGTTGTCCACACAACAGCATCACTTGCGCAAAGATCAGAGCGCACCTCCATGTTTGTGGGCGGGCCTTTTAAAGACTAAGTCCTGCCCACCGTCGCACCGTTGGTGACGCCACCCGTGGACCAATCAGGCGGTGCCAGGTCACCGGGTCAGGTGGTTGCCAAACCACCAATCACGGTCCGCCAGGTCACGGGCATGCTCAGTGCGGCGAATCCTGGACTTAGACTCCAAGAGCCCTGTCTCCCTCCGTAACCTATGCTTAACATTGCTAGGCACAAGTACCTGAGAGACAATCTGTACATCTCGTGGACCAGCTAGGTGTTGAGGCTGATGATGATGCAGAGCAGAATCAGCCCCAGCTGGACCGGAATGGGGGACTACAGAAGGTTCTGGACCCATTTCGAATCCGGCAACAGCCTGATGCCTAACAGGGGGTGATTTAAATTTTTATATTTTTTTAATATTTTTAAAGACATTTTTTTTACTTTTTGCATGCTTCAATAGTCTACATGGGAGACTAGAAGCAGCACTTGCCTGATATGTATGCAGCAGATTTGCTCACTTTCCATGAGCGCCGACCAAACGCGTAGTCAACACCTTCAAAGTGGCTCAAAAGCTGCCAAAACAGCTCAAATTAGGGGCAGACACCAGGAAAAGTGGCATCAATTGATCCAGAGTACAAATAGTATAATTATTATTTATTTTTATAGCACCATTTATTCCATGGCGCTTTACATGTGAAAAGGGGTATACATAGCAAACAACAAGTACGATAATCCTGAACAAAAATGAGTCACCAACTGGTACAGGAGGAGAGAGAACCAATGCTGCTAGGGCTCGCAATCTATGAGGGATGTGTGAGGATTAGGGTTGAGCGAGCATGCTCGACACTGCTTGTTACTTGCCCGTGCATCACGCTACTCGGGATTAGTGTTGAGCCACCCCCGTAGTGTTCGGGTTCGGTTCGGTTCGTCGAACACCGGGATGTTCGAGGAACTGTTCGTCGAACTGTTCGTCGAACACCTTAGAACACCGTCGAACACCGTTAAAACCAATGGCAGGCAAACAAAAACACATAGGAACACATAGAAAACACGTTCAAAGGTGTCCAAAAGCTGACAAACTGCTCAGAAGACGCTTTCTTTAAAAAAGCCGGCCGGCAATTCAGCAGCGGCATACACCGGTACCCGACAATTTAGACATGAAGGAATAGAGCATCACACATAGATTAGATAGATAGAAACATGTCAGTCACATATATATGAAGTACAGTGACAGTGTTGCTTACTGTACTTGTCATTTAGTGTAAAGGATTTATTAAAAAATATAATAGTGTTTTCGTGCACCGTCTCTTTAAAAAAGCCGGCCGGCAATTCAGCAGCGGTACCCGACAATTTATAACAGACCGAATAGAGCTTCACACATAGATTAGATAGATAGAAACATGTCAGTCACATATATATGAAGTACTGTGACAGTGTTGCTTACTTTACTTGTCATTTACTGCAAAGGATTTATTAAAAAAAATAATAGTGTTTTCATGCACCGTCTCTTTAAAAAAGCCGGCCGGCAATTCAGCATCTGTACCCGACAATTTATAACAGACAGAATAGAGCTTCACACATAGATTAGATAGATAGAAACATGTCAGTCACATATATATGAAATACAGTGACAGTGTTGGTTACTGTACTTGTCATTTAGTATTAAAATAAAGGATTTATTATTAAAAAAAATTGGCGTGGGGTTCCCCGTAATTTTAGTCTCTAGCGGAGGTTAAGCAGACAGCTGGGGCAGATGTTTGAAGCCTGGGAAGGGGGTAATACCCACGGAGCTTCCCAGGCTACTAATATCAGCCCCCAGCTGAATACCTAGCCTTTACTAGCTATTAAAATGGAGGACCCCCCCCAAAAAAAATGACGTGGGGTCCCCCCTAATTTAATAGCTAGCAAAGGCTAGGCAGACAGCTGGGGGCTGATATTAATAGCCCAGGAAGGGAGCCATGAATATTGGCCCCCTCCCAGGCTAGAAACACCAGCCGTCAGTCGCCCCAGAAATGGCGCATCCATAGGATGCGCCAATTCTGGCACTTAGCCTCGCTCTTCCACGCTGCCCTGTAGCGGTGGCAGGGGGTAATAGGGTTGGGGTTGATGTCAGCTTATAATGCCAGCTGACATCAAGCCCAGGTTAGTAATGGAGAGGCGTCTATAAGACACCCCCATTACTAACCCCATAGTCAAAGTTAAAAAAAAAACACAAACACCCAGAATAAAGTCCTTTAATTGAAATAAAGACACAATTCTTTATTGTTCTAAATTAAACCATACTTACCATCACACCCATTCCAGCTGAAGCCAACGATCTCCTGCAATAAAAGAAAAATAATAAAGCAACATCATCCTTACCTTTCCATGGTTCCCAGGACAGCTTCAGCTCTGCTACATCGAGATGACAGGCTGGACCGCAGCAGAACGCTGCCATCCAGCCTGTCATCCCGCAGACACTGAGAAGCGCAGGCATGCTTGCGCTCCTCAGTGTCTGACTGTGACGGCATCCAGATGAGCCGACAATGAACTCGGCTCACCTCATGTACGTCACTGACAGCGTGGGAAAATTCTCCTGCACTCAGCGCTTCAGCGTGAGAATTTTCCCACGCTGTCAGTGACGTGCATGAGGTGAGCCGAGTTCATTGGACATGACCTCGGCTCATCTGGATGCCGTCACAGCCAGACACTGAGTAGCGCAAGCATGCCTGCGCTTCTCAGTGTCTGCGGGATGACAGGCTGGATGGCAGCGTTCTGCTGCGGTCCAGCCTGTCATCTCGATGTAGCAGAGCTGAAGCTGTCGTGGGAACCATGGAAAGGTAAGGATGATGTTGCTTTATTATTTTACTTTTATTGCAGGAGATCATTGGCTTCAGCTGGAATGGGCGTGGCGGTAAGTATGGTTTAATTTAGAACAATAAAGAATTGTGTGTTTATTTCAATTAAAGGACTTTTTTCTGGGTGTTTGTGTTTTTTTTAAATACTTTACTAGAAATTCATGGTGGTCATGTCTAATATTGGCGTGACCCCATGAATTTCGGGCTTAGGGCCAGCTGATAATGCCAAGCTGGCCTTAACCCCTTTATTACCCAGTGAGCCACCGCACCAGGGCCCTGGATGAGTTGGGTACAGCGCCAGAAGATGGCGCTTCTATGAACGCGCCATTTTCCGGGGCGGCTGCGGACTGCAATTTGCAGCGGGTGGGGCCCAGAAAGCTTGGGCCTCCCTGCGCTGCAGATTCCAGCCCCCAGCTGCCTAGTTGTAACTGGCTGGACACAAAAATAGGGCGAAGCTCCACGTATTTTTTTTTTAAATTCATGAAATTCAAGGAATAATTAAGAAAAAAAGGGCTTCCCTATATTGTTGTGTCCGGCTAGGTACAAATAGGCAGCTGGTGGTTGGGAGCAGCCCGTTCCTGCCTGCTGTACCTGACTGGACACAAATATAGGGCGAAGCCCCACATCAATTTTTTTTTCATTATTTCATGAATTTCCTGAAATAATTTTAAAAAAATTGACGTGGGGCTTCGCCCTATATTTGTGTCCAGTCAGGTACAGCAGGCAGGAACGGGCTGCCCCCAACCACCAGCTGTCTATTTGTACCTGGCCAGACACAACAATATAGGGAAGCCCTTTTTTAAAAAAATTATTTCATGAAATAATTAAAAAAAAATTGACGTGGGGCTTCGCACTATATTTGTGTCCAGCCAGGTACAGCAGGCAGGGACGGGCTGCCCCCAACCACCAGCTGCCTATTTGTACCTGGTTGGACACAACAATATAGGGAAGCCCTTTTTTTCTTAATTATTCCATGAATTTCATGAAATAATTTAAAAAAAAAATGCGTGGGGCTTCGCCCTATTTTTGTGCCCAGCCAGGTACAACTAGGCAGCTGGGAGCTGGAATCCGCAGCGCAGGGAGGCCCAAGCTTTCTGGGCCCCACCCGCTGCAAATTGCAGTCCGCAGCCGCCCCGGAAAATGGCGCGTTCATAGAAGCGCCATCTTCTGGCGCTGTACCCAACTCATCCAGGGCCCTGGTGCGGTGGCTCACTGGGTAATAAAGGGGTTAAGGCCAGCTTGGCATTATCAGCTGGCCCTAAGCCCGAAATTCATGGGGTCACGCCAATATTAGACATGACCACCATGAATTTCTAGTAAAGTATTTAAAAAAACACAACACCCAGAAAAAGTCCTTTAATTGAAATAAACACACAATTCTTTATTGTTCTAAATTAAACCATACTTACCGTCACGCCCATTCCAGCTGAAGCCAATGTCTTCTGCAATAAAAGTAAAATAATTATGCAACCTCATCCTTACCTTTCCATGGTTCCCACGACAGCTTCAGCTCTGCTACATCGAGATGACAGGCTGGACCGCAGCAGAACGCTGCCATCCAGCCTGTCATCCCGCGGACACTCAGAAGCGCAGGCATGCTTGCGCTCCTCAGTGTCTCGCTGTGACGGCATAAAGATGAGACAAGCTCATGTCCAATGAACTCGGCGCACCTCATGCACGTCACTGACAGCGTGGGAGAATTCACCTGCACTCAGCACTTCAGCGTGAAAATTCTCCCACGCTGTCAGTGACCTACATGAGGTCAGCTGAGTTCATTGGACATGAATGAGCTCACCTCATGCACGTCACTGACAGCGTGGGAAAATTCTCACGCTGAAGCGCTGAGTGCAGGAGAATTTTCCCACGCTGTCAGTGACGTGCATGAGGTGAGCTCATTCATGTCCAATGATCGCAGCTCACCTCATGCACGTCACTGACAGCGTGGGAAAATTCTCCTGCACTCAGCGCTACAGCGTGAGAATTCTCCCACGCTGTCAGTGACGTGCATGAGGTGAGCTCATTCATGTCCAATGAACTCAGCTGACCTCATGCACGTCACTGACAGCGTGGGAGAATTCTCACGCTGAAGTGCTGAGTGCAGGAGAATTCTCCCACGCTGTCAGTGACGTGCATGAGGTGCGCCGAGTTCATTGGACATGAACTCGTCTCATCTTTATGCCATCACAGCCAGACACTGCAGAGCGCAAGCATGCCTGCGCTTCTCAGTGTCTGCGGGATGACAGGCTGGATGGCAGCGTTCTGCTGCGGTCCAGCCTGTTATCTCGATGTAGCAGAGCTGAAGCTGTCGTGGGAACCATGGAAAGGTAAGGATGAGGTTGCTTTATTATTTTTCTTTTATTGCAGGAGATCGTTGGCTTCAGCTGGAATGGGCGTGACGTGACGGTAAGTATGGTTTAATTTAGAACAATAAAGGATTGTGTCTTTATTTCAATTAAAGGACTTTATTCTGGGTGTTTGTGTTTTGTTTTAACTTTGACTATGGGGTTAGTAATGGGAGTGTCTTATAGACGCCTCTCCATTACTAACCTGGGCTTGATGTCAGCTGGCATTATAAGCTGACATCAACCCCAACCCTATTACCCCCTGCCACCGCACCAGGGCAGCGTGGAAGAGCGAGGCTAAGTGCCAGAATTGGCGCATCCTATGGATGCGCCATTTCTGGGGCGGCTGACGGCTGGTGTTTCAAGCCTGGGAGGGGGCCAATATTCATGGCTCCCTTCCTGGGCTATTAATATCAGCCCCCAGCTGTCTGCCTAGCCTTTGCTAGCTATTAAATTAGGGGGGACCCCACGTCATTTTTTTTGGGGGGGTCCTCCATTTAAATAGCTAGTAAAGGCTAGGTATTCAGCTGGGGGCTGATATTAGTAGCCTGGGAAGCTCCGTGGGTATTACCCCCTTCCCAGGCTTCAAACATCTGCCCTAGCTGTCTGCTTAACCTCCGCTAGAGACTAAAATTACGGGGAACCCCACGCCAATTTTTTTTAATAATAAATCCTTTATTTTAATACTAAATGACAAGCACAGTAACCAACACTGTCACTGTACTTATTATACATGTGACTGACATGTTTCTATCTATCTAATCTATGTGTGAAGCTCTATTCTGTCTGTTATAAATTGTCGGGTACAGATGCTGAATTGCCGGCCGGCTTTTTTAAAGAGACGGTGCATGAAAACACTATTATTTTTTTTAATAAATCCTTTGCAGTAAATGACAAGTACAGTAAGCAACACTGTCACAGTACTTCATATATATGTGACTGACATGTTTCTATCTATCTAATCTATGTGTGAAGCTCTATTCTGTCTGTTATAAATTGTCGGGTACCGCTGCTGAATTGCCGGCCGGCTTTTTTAAAGAGACAGTGCATGAAAACACTATTATATTTTTTAATAAATCCTTTACACTAAATGACAAGTACAGTAAGCAACACTGTCACTGTACTTCGTATATATGTGGCTGACATGTTTCTATCTATCTAATCTATGTGTGATTCTCTATTCCTTCTATTCTAAATTGTCGGGTACAGATGCTGAATTGCCGGCCGGCTTTTTTAAAGAGACGGTGCATGAAAACACTATTATTTTTTTTGATAAATCCTTTACACTAAATGACAAGTACAGTAAGCAACACTGTCACTGTGCTTCTTATATGTGTGACTGACATGTTTCTATCTATCTAATCTATGTGTGAAGCTCTATTCTTTCGGTTCTAAATTGTCGGGTACCGGTGTATGCCGCTGCTGAATTGCCGGCTTTTCATGTTTCACTGTGAGCACTGTTCCCATCGATTTGGGCAATCACTGTAATGCCAAAACCACCATGGCTGTGGCATTACAGTGAGTGGCAGACAATCCCTGCATGATTGGTGCTCTAAATAGCGCCAGACATGCAGGACACGCTTTTGGTGCACGAACAGTTATCGAACATAACCTCGAACAGCCGAATTTTTTGCAAATCGTTCGGGTTCGTCGAACAACTCGAACACCACCCAAAACAGCTCGAATTTGAGATTGGCGAACAGTTCTAGTCGAACACCGCTCATCTCTACTCGGGATGTTCGGCGAGCACCAAGCATTTCCGGGTTACTCGGGCGGGAGCTCGGGTCTCCGCCCTGCACGCTTGGCGCTCTTTACAGAGCCAATGAACAAGCAGGGATTGCCAGCCAGTCACTGTAATGCCGCAGCCATGTGGATTGTGGGCATTACAGTGATTGGCTGGCCGCACAGCGTCACCTCGAGTATTTAAAACTGGGCGCCGCCATCTTGGACACAGTTGCTCCGATCAGCCAGTGTAGGGTCAGTGCTGCTGAGTTAGGGAGAGATATATAGTGCGAAATAGGTAGTGTAGGGTCTCTAAAGCCTGCCAAATCAAACAAACAGTCCTTCTTAGGACTAATATCCATCCCAGATATCAGGCAGGCAGGCTGTATAGGAGACGCAGTGCTTGTACCAGCTAACGTTGCATTACAGTCCTGTGTGCTACTGTTGGTCAAATTGCTAGACTTATTTTTTTCATCTAAATCCTGTATTTTTTTTTTCCTCAGTCAGACTGTCCAAATACGCGTCTTATTAACCTTTTGGTATTCCCACCCCCCCAAAAAAAAATTGAGTGTGTCTGTGACTGTTCAGACACCAATATATCTGTTTAAAAGATTCGGCTGTATGCCACATAACTATACCTGTGGTTTTGCAGTTCCATGGGTCAAATCTCTGTATTATCCTGCTTTTGGCATTTTTTGCCGTAAAAAAAAACTGTAATAGTGACTCCCTGACTGGTCAGACACCAATATATCTGTTTAAAAGAGTCTGGTGTACACCACATAACTATAACTGTGGTTTTGCAGTTCCACTGGTCAAATCTCTGTATTATCCTGCTTTTTGTATTTTTTGCCGTAAAAAAAACAGTAATAATGTCTCCCTGACTGTTCAGACACCAATATATCTGCTTAAAAGAGTCTGATGTAGGCCAGAAAAATAGAACTGTGGTTTTGCAGTTCCACGGGTCAAATCTATGTATTATCCTGTTTTTGGCATTTTTTGCCATAAAAAAACCTGTAATAGTGTCTCCCTGACTGATCAGACACCAATATATCTGTTTAAAAGAGTCTGGTGTACGCCACATAACTATAACTGTGGTTTTGCAGTTCCACGGGTCAAATCTCTGTATTATCCTGCTTTTGACATTTTTTGCCGTAAAAAAAACCTGTAATAATGTCTCCCTGACTGTTCAGGCACAAATATATCTGTTTAAAAGATTCTGGTGTAGGCCAGACAAATAGAACTGTGGTTTTCCTCTTCCACGGTTCTAATCTCCTATTTATTACCCTTTTTCCATTGATAGTGCGAGTGTAAGCTGTTTTACTTCATTTACAATGGGCAAGGCGCGTGGCAAGGGAGGTGGAACTGGACGTTCTGGTGATGGTGCATGTAGAGGACGGGGCCGTGGCCAAGGTGAAAATGTGCCACAACCAACTTCTCGAGTCTTCTCGCTCCCACTTCTTGACCGAATTACTAGGGAAGCACACTACAACACCAGTATTGTGAACTGATCAGTGTGAACAGGTTATTAATTGGATAGCAGATAATACTTCCAGTTACCTTGGCACCACCACCTCCGGTCTGTCTTACACACGGTAAAGTTTTAGTAGCCGTGAGTCTCAACCGCATACTCCTCCTCACCCTGATGCTCTTTCCTCCCACCATGCCGAGTGTCATCAGACAGCAACTGATCCCACACTTGGACACTCTGAAGAGCTGTTCACTGGTCCATTTCCATATTTGTGCCCCTCGCCTGCTCCGCTTGAAGTCGTGGAAGAGGAGTTCCCATGTAGCGATGCCCAAATATTTGAACACCCACATCCACAGGAAGTCGACGCTGGCAATTTGTCACAAGAGGTGGACGATGACGACTCACAATTGCCACGAAGTGAGGAGGAGGATCGTGGTGCGCAAGTGGAAGAGGAGGAGGTGGTGGATGATCTGGTAACTGACACGCAGAGTGAGGCCAGCAGCACACAGGGGGAGGGAGGCAGAGTACCCCAACAGGCAGGAAGAAGCAGTGTGGTGGCCGCACACAGAAGGAGGGCAACAGTTCCCCGTAACACCAACACGAGGGACGTTGCCAGTACAACCGGTAGGTCTTCCAGAGTCTGGAATTTTTTAAAGACTCTGCTGATAACCCCAAAACGACCATTTGGACCACCTGCCATGCCAGCATCAGCAGGGGTGACAAAACTACCAGCCTGACCACCACCAGCATGATCAGGCACATGGCAGCAAAGCACCCGACTTTGTGGAGCGAACCCCAAGGTCCACGACCAGTGTCAACAGGTGTCACCACTGCTTCTTCCGCTGTTGTACGTGTGATAGAACCCCCTGTTGTGCGTGCAAGGCAATCCCCTGTCCATACGGCATGCAAAGATGCCCCCTCCTCTCAGTCTTCACTTGTTATGGCAGTTTCTCAAGAAACAGCATCAAAGTCCACGTCCACGTCCCATCGCAGCGTTCAATTGTCCGTATCCCAGAGCTTTGAACTAAAGCGCAAATTCGCAGCCAACGCCCCAAAGGCCACAGTCCTAAATTCGCACATTTCATGACTGCTTGCATAATCCTTCCGCAACCTTATGGCGGTGGCAGTCCCTCGGTACTCGGCCCCAGCCAACACTATTTTGCCTGGTGTGCCATCCTCACACTACACAAGCACATGTCCCAAAACATCTGCCATGCCCTCAACAACGCAGTTACTGGGAGAGTCCACCTGACAACGGACACGTGGACAAGTGCTTGTGGCCAGGGATGGTACATCTCCCTGACGGCACACTGGGTTAACATAATGGAAGCCGGGACCCAGTCGGACCTTGGGACGGAACACATCCTCCCCACACCGAGGATTGCGGGCCCTATGTCAGTCAGAGTTGCCCCCACAGTGTACAGCTCCTGCGCATCCTCCTCCTCATGTTCAGCCTCCATCTCAGATATCACCACATCAGTTACAAGCTGGAAGAACTGCAGTACTGCCTCAGCCAAATGGCAACAGGCTGTGCTGAAACTCATAAGCTTAGGTGATAAACCTCACACTGCTTGTGAGTTGTGGACAGCTGTGAAAGAGCAGGCAGATCAGTGGCTGAGACCGCTGAACCTACATCCAGGCATGGTCGTGTGACAATGGCCGTAACCTGGTGGCGGCTCTGAGGCGAGGCAAGATCACACACGTACCATGCCTGGCTCATGTGCTTAACCTCGTGGTTCAGCGGTTTCTTAAATCGTACCCCAGTTGCCAGATCTGCTCGTCAAAGTACGCCACCTGTCAGCTCATTTTCGCAAGTCGGTTATAGCTTCCGCCGCCCTTGCTGTGTTGTAGCAGCGTTTGCAGCTTCCATCACACCGACTGGTGTGTGATGTCCCCACATGCTGGAACTCTACCCTCCACATGTTGCCAAGGATTTGTGAGCAGAAGAGAGCAGTTGCGGAGTACCAGCTGCAACAAGGCCATCGATATTCAGGTCAGACTCCACACATAAGACCTCAGGAGTGGATCTGGATGTCTGACATATGTACCATCCTGACAAACTTTGAGGAGTCCACCAAGATGGTGAGTGGCGGTGACGCCATCATTAGGGTCAGCATCCCACTTGTCTGTCTTTTGCAAAGCTCTCTGCAGAGAATTAAAGAGGAGGCATTGCAGCCAGAGTATGCTGAGATGGATCAAGAAGCCGTAGCGGGCGATTACACACAGCCCAGCCTCATCTCTTCCCAACGTGCATTGGGGGACAATGAGGGAGAGGAGGAGGAGGAGGACGAAGAAAAGGAGCTGGTAACATGCGCTATAGACGGTAGTACCTGTACAACTGTCATACCGTGGGTGGCCTGAGGACAGGGGGAAGGAGGAGGAGGAGGAGAGCATGGTCATTCATCATCTTGGTGAGGACACGGAAGTCTTGCCCGTTACCAGGCTGACTTTATGTTACACTGCCTTAACCGTGACCCTCACGTTGTCAAAATGTTGGGTGACAATCATTACTGGTTGGTGACACTTTTAGACCCCCGCTACAAGGAGAACTTTCACTCTTTTATTCCTAAGGTGGAGAGGTCTACAAAAATGTGGCAGTACCAGAAGGCCCTTGCTGCAGAACTGTTAAAAAAATTCCCATCTGAACACCCTAGCGGCAGAGGTCACAGTACGTTGACCAACCAAGGCGTACAGGCGAGAGAGACGCAACTCCAATCCAGCAGAAGCAAGCGAACACTGTCAACTTTCTGGGACAGTTTTCTGAGACCCGCCCAGCTTACAGGCCCTGAGGCGTGGGGTGCTCTCACAAGGAGTGGAAAGTTTCGAAAGATGGTGAGGGAGTACCTTGCCGACCGTACCAGCATCCTCCGTGATTCTTCTGTGCCTTTAAATTATTGGGTATCCAAGCTGGACACTTGGAATGAGCTCAATCTGTATGCCTTGGAGGTCCTGGCCTGCCCTGCCGCTAGCGTGTTATCGGAGCGTGTTTTTAGTGCCGCTGGGGGAATTATGACAGATAAGCGCACTCGCCTGTCAACTGACAATGCTGACAAGCTGACCCTTATCAAAATGAACAAGGGCTGGATTGGGCCAGACTTCTCATCACCACTAAATGACAGTAGAGTAACATAAAGTCAAATCCACTGTGTTATTTCGGGAGGTGTATTCCCATGCACGCTTAACACCCACACATGGGTATAAGCTTCCTCATTTCGGCTGTATTTTGCTCTTCTCCTTATCCTCAGCCTCCACCTCCACTATACCATCAGGGTTACCTTGGTCCGTGTTGCCAGCATTGCAAGTTCCTCCATCCTAAGTTTTGGCAGCTTTTGCTTGGAAGCGATAGGCAAAGACTATGGGAGACCCACTCCCCAATAATGGGAATAATGTTTTTAAGACGCTGTACTGCATGGCTCTTGTTTACCATCATTGCAAGTTCCTCCGTCCTAATTTTTGGCAGCTTTTGCTTGGAAGGCATAGGCAAAGACTATGGGAGACCCACTCCCCAATAATGGGAATAATGTTTTTAAGATGCTGTACTGCATGGCTCTTCCAAGTGGCATTTAAACCATCTTGTTAAGCTACTGCGACCTCTACCACTTTTCCCAGGGGCATTAATATTGTCTTTTTATTCCACTGCGACCTACACCATTCTTCCAAGGGGCATTAAAACCGTCTTCTTAAGCTACTGCAACATCCACGTCTCTTCCAAGGAGCATTAAAACCATCTTCTTAAGCTACTGCGACCTCTACCACTTTTCCCAGGGGCATTGATATCGTCTTTTTATTCCACTGTGACCTACACCATTCTTCCAAGGGGCATTAAAACCGTCTTGTTAAGCTACTGCAACCTCCACGTCTCTTCCAAGGGGCATTAAAACAGTCTTGTTAAGCTACTGCGACCTCCACCACTTTCCCCAGGGGCACTAAAACTGTCTTGTTAAGCTACTGCGACCTCCACCATTCTTCCAAGGGGCATTAAAACCATCTTGTTAAGTTACTGCAACCTCCACGTCTCTTCCAAGAGGCATTAAAACCATCTTGTTAAGCTACTGCAACCTCCACGTCTCTTCCAAGAGGCATTAAAACCGTCTTTTTAAGCTACTGCAACCGCCAAGTCTCTTCCAAGGGGCATTAAAACATTCTTGTTAAGCTACTGTGACCTTCACCACTTTCCCCAGGGGCATTAAAACCGTCTTGTTAAGCTACTGCGACCTCCACCATTCTTCCAAGGGGCATTAAAACCATCTTGTTAAGCTACTGCAACCTCCATGTCTCTTCCAAGGGGCATTAAAACCGCCTTGTTCAGCTCTTGCGACCTCAAGCATTTTTCCCAGGGGCATTGATATTGTCTTTTTATTCCACTGCGACCTCCACGTCTCTTCCAAGGGGCATTAAAACCATCTTGTTAAGCTACTACATCCTCCACGTCTCTTCCAAGGGGCATTATAACCATCTTGTTAAGCTACTGCAACCTCCACGTCTCTTCCAAGGGGCATTAAAACCGTCTTGTTAAGCTACTGCGACCTCCACCACTTTCCCAAGGGGCATTAAAACTGTCTTGTTAAGCTACTGCAACCTCCACCATTCTTCCAAGGGGCAATAAAACCGTCTTGTTAAGCTACTGCGACCTCCACCACTTTTCCAAGGGGCATTGTTATGGTCTTTTTATTCCACTGCGACCTCCACCATTCTTCCAACGGACATTGCATTTCCTCCTAATTTTAGTCAGCTTTTGCTTTTCAATGCATAGGCGAACACTAAGGGAGACCCACTCCCCAATAATGGGTAGAAGGTTTTTAGTATGCTGTAATCCACGTCTGTTTCAAGGGGGATTGCAGTTCCTAATAATTTTTGGAAAGCCTTCCATTCACTGCTTAGGCCAACAGTGCACAGGAGAACCAGTTGCTATAAATGGAAAAAACGGTTTAGTTAACGCCCTCTGACCTCCATGTCACTTCCAAGGGGCATTGGAGTGCCTCGAAATTTTTGTTAGGCATTGTACTCTCTGCATGCCCTTTAACTGTGTAGCCGTACCGCTCCTTTTGGTACAGAAACATATCCTACAAGACATGTGTGGTTGACTGGCCTGATATTGATTTGAATGGTCCCTGTTCCTCCTGCTCTTTCTCCTTTGCCACCACCTCATCCATCATTCATCACCTGAAGCTTTGTTTTAACGGGAGTCATAGAACTGGGATAGTATCAGGAAAACATCCAGCAATCCTCGGAGGAGGTAGGATATGCGCCAAAACGCTGACCACCTCAGGCCTAGCCACTACTACATACATGCACTAGTATTCCAAGAAAACAAAGCAGACGCTATCTTCTATCATCATCATCATTCTCCTCATCTTGGCACTCTCAAATCCCCTGATGGAGAAGCCAGGGCCCACTGGAGGAGTCTGGTTCTCTGGTGGGCTCGTCCAATGCTGCACTAAAGCAGGCCAGGCTAAGAAAAGTGTGGGGGAAGTTTCAAGGAAAAATAGGAGCGGCTGGGGACCGTTTATGGACACCCGGCCACCCCCAGGCGGCTGGGGACCAAGCGTGGACACCCGGCCGCCGGGTAGGCTGGGGACCGAGTATGGATACCTCGCTGCCGAAGCAGCCATGAGGTAGTGGCCAGCTTCAGCCTCCTCCAAACTAAAAGGCCCCATTTCAAGTGCAAGCAATCTAGCAGTATGGTATTGCAGCCTGGGGGTGGGTGGGTGGCAGGTTGCACACTTACGCTTGCATTCCAACAAAACAAAGCAGATGCTAACTTCTATCATCATCATGATTCTCCTCATCTTGGCACTCTCAACTCCCCTGATGGAGAAGCCAGGGCCCACTGGAGGAGTCTGGTTCTCTGGTGGGCTCGTCCAATGCTGCACTAAAGTAGGCCAGGCTAAGAAAAGTGTGGGGGGATGTTCCAAGGAGAAATAGGGGTGGCTGGAGACTGTTTATGGACACCCGGCCCGCCCCCTGGCAGCTGGGACCAAGCGTAGACACCCGGCCGCCTGGAGGCTGGGGACTGAGTATGGATACCTTGCTGCCGAAGCAGCCATGAGGTAAGGGCCAGCTTCAGCCTCCTCCAAACTAAAAGGCCCCTTTTCAAGTGCAAGCAAGCTAGCAGTATAGTATTGCAGCCTGGGGGTGGGTGGGTGGCAGGCTGCATACTTGCGCTTGCATTGCAAGGAATGGGGGAGGTACAATTGAACACTGCCCTGGGACAAGGACTTGCACGGGGATAGTTGCAAGTCTGCATCTTCTGATGCGGAAAGGATCACTTCTGATGGGCACACTTTTAGGCAGTGACCTGAGTGTCAGAGATGCTTCCAGGGGTCTTCCCCATGCTGCTCCCATCTATTTTCAGCACTGTATGCATGTGTCACACAGCACATGGCCAGATAAGATTGTAAAATGTTAAAATGACATTTCACGGTGAATGCATTTGTCACGGTTGAAAGCAATACAAAAGTGCAAAAATGCATAAAAAATGCTACTTGTGAACATAGCCCAAGGTGTGGAGGAGTATTTTTGGTTTTGGTTATTTATTTTACCTTATACACAAGTCTTTACCCTGGAAAGGAAGTTCCTTAACATATTTCACAGGAAAACCGTTTCAGTTTCGTTTTTGAACGTTTTATTGTGAGCCTGTTAAAGTGGCTTAATACCTCTGATCACGTTGTTGACAGCAGTGACCTGGGGGTCAGAAATGCTTCCTGGGGCGATGCCCATGCTGTCCCCATGTCTTTTGAGCACTGTCACTATCGTTTTTGGCACTTTTGAGGCTTTCTACAGACTGCCGGGGGCGCCGCCTCAAAAATTCTCGGGTCTCCCATAGACTAACATTGGGCTCGTTGCTCGGGTCGAGCACCCGAGTATCACAGTGAGCTCGGACTGAGCTTCGAGCACCCGAGCATTTTAGTGCTCGCTCAACACTAGTGAGGATACATTAGGTGAGGGTACAGCTGGCCATGCAGCGGTATGGTGGAGCATGGATTACTGCAGGTTGTACACTTTTAAGAAAAGGTAGGTCTTCAGGTTCCTTTTGAAGGTTTCTACTGTAGGCGAGAGCTTGATATGTTGCAGTAGAGTGTTCCAGAGTAGAGGAAATGGAAGGGACAAATCTTGTATGCAAATGTGGGAAGAGGAGATAAGAGAGGAGTAAAGAAGGAGATCTTGTGAGGATCGGAGGTTGCTTGCAGGTAAGTACTGGGAGACTAGGTCACAGATGTATGAAGGAGACACGTTTTGGATGGCTTTGTATGTTAAAGTTAGGTTTTTGAGCTGGAGTCTCTAGGCAACGGGGAGCCAGTGCAAGGAATGACAGAGGGGAGAAGCCGGGGAATAGCGGGTTGACAGGAGGATTAGTCAGTCAGCAGAGTTTAGAATAGATTGGAGGGGTGCGAGAGTGTTAGAAGGGAGGCCACAGAGCAGAAAGTTGCAGTAGTCGAGGGAGGGGATGATGAGGACGTGCACTAGTGTTTTTGCAGATTCATGGTTGAGAAATGTGCAGAGATATTTTGGAGTTGGAGTAAGCAGGATGTGGAAATGGCTTGGTTCTCAGGTTTGAAGGAGAGATCAGAGTCAAGCTTGCGGAACTGGGGAGAGGAGGCATGGACTTTGATGGATAGGTCAGTTGTGGGGGTTGAAAGAGATGGTGGAAAGATGATGAATTTGGTTTTATCCATGTTAAATTTTAGAAATCTAGCAGAGAAGAAAGATAAAATAGCGGACAGACATTGTGTGATTCTGGTTAGTAAGAACATGATATCAGGTCCAGAGAGGTAAATCTGTGTGTCATCAGCAAAAAGTTGATACTGATGAGACTCAGATACCTGAGACGCACATGCAATGTACTGTGCTATCAGGACAGGAAGAGGAGGAGGATGACTCTCAGAGAGAGAACTGGGGGAACAGATAGGATGATGATGAAGTTTTAGATCCCACTTGGTGTGAACCCAAAGGCAAGCAGCTGAGTAGCTCAGCAGAGGAGGTGGAGGAGGAAGACGAGGAGGTTATGTTGCGGGTTCCCGCACAGACATTGAGTGATGCAACCACATCTGTGGCTGTGGCCAGCAATGGTCATGGGTCTGCAGTTCACAGGGGCGGCAAGGGTTGCTTAGCCTTTGTCTTTTTGTAGATCGCAAAGGATGACACAACTCACATTATCTGCCAACTTTGTCAATAGCGACTGAATAGAGGAAAAAATTGCAATAATTTGACTACTACATGCATGAACTAGCACACGCACGATCATCATGCATTAGTCTCACTGCGCTAAAATGCAGACTAGTGGGCCTCGCCAACCACCAGCTGCCCCATCAACCGCAATTGCGGCTCCTTCATCCTCTGTCACAGTGGCAAGTGTTCTCACAAAGGTCTTCAGCCACAGAACCTCCACTTGTTTACCAGCTACAGTCGGGGTGAGTGAAAGCCCGTCAGCTGTTACGGATGTGGACATGCCTGCTATTTTTGACCATTCTCAGACATCGAACACACCACATCTTTCTCAATCCACTGTAACATCTCCGTCTGCACCTCAGTCACAGTCCAGCAGTTTGTCGTGTTCATCTTACTCCACCCTCTCTCTGCACAGCAGCCAACCCTCGGTCCAATAGTTGTGGTCACAAAAAAGATTGTTTCCTCCTATACATGCTCAAGCAAAGTGCTTGAACTTCATCATCTCCAATCTGTTGACCATGGGAATGCTGCCTTTCCGCCTGTTGGATACAGATGGTTTCCGAAAGCTGATGGCCATCGCAGTCCCCCAGTACCAGTTGCCCAGTCACAATTACATCTCTAAGAAAGATTTGCCTGCACTACACTATCATGTTGCAGACATCATCACCTGTTCCTTGAAAAAATCTATGTCTGACAGGGTGCATTTCACCACAGACACCTGGACAAGCAAGCATGGCCATGGGTGTTACATCTCACTGACTGGGCACTGGGTGCCTCTGGTGGCTTTGAGGACAGGCAGGGAATGGGCTGCTCAACAAGTCTTGGAGTCTTCAAGGCTTGCAGGGTGCTTGGGGATGGAGAACTAAACCACTACACATCAGAAGATGGAGAATTAAACTAGTAGACAACAGATGTTGGAAAACTAAACTACTTGACACTTAGGGTTGGAGAACTAAACCACTACACACCAGGGGATGGAGAACTAAAGCACTAGACACCCAGTCTTGGAATCCCCAAGGCTTGTGGGAAAAACCTCTGTATCTAACACTTCCTCCAGTGCTTCTGCCTACTCCACCTCCTCTAGGGCTTCCACCTGCACCCTCAACCTCTCCCTTAATGAGGTTCAACAGTGTAATAGTACTAATAGTACTTAAATTAATATGCCTTGGAGACCACAGTCAAACAGCTCAAGAGTTGTGGACAGATATTCAGGCCAAGTTTGAGCAGTGGCTGTCTCCACTGAACTTGGAGCCAAGGAAGGCCATATTCGATAGCACTGCAAACCTAGCAGCAGCCCTACGCCAGGGCAACCTCACACACGTGCCTTGCATGGCTCACATCCTCAACCTGGTGCTACAGCAATTGCTACACCACTATCCTGGCCTAGATGCACTGCTGCAGAAACCACGGTTGCTGTGTGCTCACATTCGCCATTTACAACCCACGGGTCATCGACCTTCATTTCTACAGAGATCTTTCGGCCCACCGGTTAACCGGTTGATATGCGATGTGCCAACATGGTGGAATTCCACTCTGCACATGTTGCAGTGACTGTAGCAGCAGCGATGAGCCATGGTGCAGTATGTCCTTTTGCATAGCCTGGAACAATGCAGTACGGATGTGGTGCAAATCACACTTGTGGAGTGGACACAGATAAAGGACCTCTGCACAAATGGCTACTAAGATGGTTAGTGCTGATGATGCCATCATCAGCATCAATATTCTGGTGATCTACATGCTGGAGCAAAATTTGAATAGTCTGCAGGAGGAGGTGGTGGTCCCAGGGGAAGAGAAGGAAGCAGGGAAGGATGTGGAAGGATAAAAATATCTCTAAGTTCTGTACTGTTGTCACACAGGTAGATGCCATGAGAGTGTGGATTACAGTGTTCAAGGGGGGCTCATGTTACCAGACAAACTGTTAGTGAAGGAGCAGGAGCTGAGGAACAAATGGAGTAGAACAAGGAGGAAGAGGTGATGGGCGCACAATAGTTAGGAGATGAAGAGGATAATGACCCTCTCTCTGCTGTCTGTGTTTGGTGGGAGGTGACAGAGGAAGCAAGCTTGGATTGTTACTCCTATACCTACATACCATGGACTTGGACCTCATGGACAAGCCCAACACATGAGCGCCTTCTTGCTGCAGCATCTGCAACATGATTATTGCCCGTATTGTTAGGATTAGAAATAGTGCTGACTACTGGGTTGCCATTCTGTTAGATCCACGGTACAAGAGTAAATTTTGCCAGATGCTTCCCTCCCTGGAAAGGTACACACTCTTGCTGGAGTATCGAAACACACTTGAACACAATCCTAAGAGTGGTTTTCCCCAAGACAGCAGTGACGAACACAGTGTGCATCGCAGTTCTAGACTTACAACTCCGGGAGAGTTGAGTCATCAACGCAAAAATATTAGCAGCCTTGCGGCACTGGGGTTCTAGGTTCCAACCCCACTAAGGACAACATCTGCAAGGAGATTGTTTGTTCTCCTTGTGTTTTGTGAGGGTTTCCTCCAGGTACTCTGGTTTCTTCACATCTCCAAAGATATATTGATAGGAAATTTAGATTGTTGTGAACCCTAAAGGGGACAGTGCCATTAATGTCTGTAAATGTCTTTAAAGCGCTGCTAAATTAATGGTGCTATATAAGTGAGTAAAATAAATAAAAATAAAAAAAATTAGCAGCAGGGTAAGTGGCAGAAGCAATTTCTGTGAGTCCTTTCACACATTTTTTACACCAGCTGGTGCACCAGCACAACAGAGTACAAGTTTGACATATAGTGAATGACTGGAGAAGATGGTTAAGGAGTATCTTGAGCTCAATATCAATGTCATCAGGGGGTGTGGATTCTTTTGCATTTTAGTCTTCAAAAATGAAAGAGTGGCCTGAGCTTGGCTCTCACGCCTTGGAGGTTTTGTCATGCCAGGCAGCCAGCATTCTCTCAGAACGTGTCTTCAGCGTTGCTGGTGGTGCCCAGATGGATAAGCACATCTGGCTGTCCCCTGAAAGCATAGACTGCCTAACTTTCATCAAGATGAACAAGTCATGGACCTCCAATGACTTTTGCTCCCCAGTCACAGACTGGGCAGACTGGGCGATGGTGTAGTTTTTAGTGTGCTGCATTGATCTTGCATTATTGCAGTCTGTGACACCTTTGTTGTGGTTTCTGTGCCTACAGTTGCTGGTGCTGCTGCTGATGTTACTAAAAAATTTTTGAAATGTGGAGACTCCAATTTGGGTCTCCATCTGGTGGGTTGCCTGTAGTGGAAGGAGTGTCAGAGCCCCATTATAATATTTCTGCTCTGGGGAAATTGATAAAGTCTGTAAAGTGCTGTGGAATTAATGGCGTTATATAAATGAGTAAAATAAATAATTAAAACAAATTGATGCCACTTTAGTGGTGTCTGCCCCAAATTTTTCAAAATGTTTGGACTCAAACTTGGATCTTCTTCATGTGTGTTTCCTGAATTTGGCAGGGTTTTCAGAGCACCAGGCCTATACCTGTCACTCATCCACCTGTTACTGATCAAAGTTTAAGCTAGAAATGCTGGTCCAAGCCATGTCCCATGCCGAAATGTGGCCTGGTTTCAGGACCACGCTATCAGCGCAATCAATTTAGATTCTGAAATGTGGACTCCTGGAAGGAGCACAATATTAACACAAAAAAATTAAAAGCTGATATGTGGCCTGGTTTCACGAACACGCTATTAGCATATTAGCACAAAGAATTTAGATTTTGAAATGTGGACTCTTGGATGGAGCAGAATATCAGCGCAAAACAATTACAAGCTTAGATGTGGCATGGTTTCTGTAGCCCGGTAGTAACAGAAAAAAATTTAGATTTTATAAAGTGAACCCCTGGGTGGAGCAGAATATCAGATCAAAAAAATTAAAAGCTCAAATGTGGCATGGATACTGTAGCACGGTGGTAACAGAAAAAAAATAGATTTGATAATGTGAAACCCTAGATGGAGTAGAATGTCAGCGCAAAACAATTACAAGCTGAAATGTGGCCTGCTTTATGTAGCATGGTAGTACCAGAAAAAATTAGATTTCCTACTGTGGAGCCCAGGATAGAGCAGAATCACGGCACAAAACATTACAAGCTCAGATATGGCCTTATTTATGTAGTACGGTAGTACCAGAAAAAATTAAAGTTTTAAAGGTGTACTCCTTAATGGAGCACAATATCAGCACAACAGAGTTCTATGCAGAAATGTGGCCTGGTGTCTCTGTCTGGACCACACTATTAGCAAAAATAATTGATCTGCTAGAAGGTCGATTTCACAGCCATGCAGGATCTATCTAAAATATCTGACTTACAAGAAACCACCTAGCTAACTATTTCACTCTCTCACTATCAAGGAGTAGCAGCAGGAGCAGCCTCTCTGCGCTGTTACTGTGTCAAAATGTCCGCTCTGTATGGAGAAGGGCATGTGATTTTGACAGCCAATGACACAAGCCCTTGTGCCTGGACATTGTGAATGGCTCCTGCTCCCTGATTGGCTAGCTGGAATCTCCACACATTAAGTTAAGAAAAAAAATTAAGAATAACAGTCCGCCACTCCTCTTACCTCTCCCCACCCCCCTCATCAAACACGCTCCCTCTCCCCACAGCCCTTCATCATACAGCACCACTATCCTAGCCAAAGTCCTAAAAAATACACTAGTGGAAACGTGATCATTTACAGAACTTTAGCCCAATTTTGCTGATTTTGATAAAAAACGCTTAGGGGTCCGATCACGAATCCGAATGTGCAATGTTCGTGCTGAATTTGAAATTACCGAACGTATTCCGAACATATTCGCTCATCTCTAATCAGCACTAAATAGTCTAAGTTGTTTAAGAGAAGTGAGAAAACTATAGGCATAAATTCAATTTATTGGATCAATAACTAAAAATTGGCATGTGCATATGTATTCAGCTCTTTTTCTATGAAGCCCCTAAAAAATTTCTGGTGCAAGCAATTACTTTCATAAGTCACATGCTTAGTGAAAGGAAGTCCATCTGTGTGAAATATGAGTGTCACATGAGCTGTCAGTATATACACCTTTTATGAAAAGCCCCAGAGGCTGCAACACCATTAAGCAAGAGGCACCACTAACCAAACAATACCATGAAGCCTGAGGAGATCTCCAAACAAGTCAGGTACAAAGCTGTTGAGAAGGACAAGTCAGGGTTGGGTTTTAAAAAAATATCCCAATCTCTGATGATCCCCTGGAACATCATCAAATCCATTATCATCAAATGGAAAGAACATGGTACCACAATAAACTTGCCAAGAGAAGGCCGTCCACCAAAATTCTTAGCCCGGGCAAGGAGGCAAATAATTAGAGAGGTAACACAGAGATCAAATCTGACCCTGAAGGAGCAGCAGAGTTCCCTAGCAGAGACTGAAGTATCTGTCCAAGCGACCACAATAAGCTGTGCACTCCATAGAGGTGGCCTTTATGGAACAATGGGCAGAAAAAGCCTTTACTTACACACAAAAATTGTAAGCCTTGTTTTGAGTTTGCCAAAAGACACGTGGGAGGTTCTCCAAATGTATGGAGGAAGGTGCTGTGGTCAGATGAGACAAAAGTTTTTGGCTACCAATGTAAACGGTATGATTGGCGCCCAACCAATACAGCTCATCACCCCAAGAAAACCATCCCTAGAGTGAAACATGATGGTGGCAGCATCATGCTGTGGGTATGTTTTTTTGCAGCAGGGCCAGGGAAAATGGTCCCAGTTGAGGGGAAGATGGATGGTGCAAAATACAGGGATATTCTTTACCAAAACCGGTGTCAGTTTGTCAGTGATTTGAGGGTGGGACAGAGGTTCACCTTCCAACAAAACAATGACCAAAGCATACTGCTAAAAAGCAACACTCGAGTGGTTTAAAGAGAAATGTGTAAAGGTTTTGGAGTGACCTAGTCAAAACTCAGACCTTAGTACAATTGAGAATCTGTGGTCAAACTTGAAGATTGCTGTTCACCAGAGGAAACCATCTAACTTGAAGGAGCTGGAGCAGATTTGCCTTGAGAAATGGACAAAAATCCCAATGACAAGATGTGTAAAGCTCATAGAGACTTATCCAAAGCAACTTTCAACTGTAATTGCCGCAAAAGGAGGCTCTCCAAAGTACTGACTTTTGGGGGATGAATTGTTATGCAAACTGAAGTTTTCATTAATTTTTGTCCTATTTGTTGTTTGCTTCACAATAAAAAGAAAACCAAATGTCCACAGTTGTAGGCATGTTATTTACATGAACTGATGCAAACCCTCAAAAACACAGTGAAATTCCAGGTTGTGAGGTAGCAAAACACGAAAAATGCCAATGGGGTGAATACTTCCTCATCCACTACTACTTGTATTTTGGTTTTTGGGACAAACCTTATTTGGTGTGTTTTTATCATGACACTAAACTATGAAGAAGGTCTTACTCAAACTTATAACTAAAAGTTGGTTCACAACCACCTCTTTTTAGCAGGCAAAAATAAATTAAAAAATAATGACGAATCAGTCATCTGTAACTTTCAAATTCTAACTATGCAATGCAAAGAACACCTGTCTGTATCAGTTTTTGTATGTTTGTGTGGCACCCCTGCGGGTCCAGTTGCCACAGAGGTGCGGCATCTCACCCAGAGGTGTGGTACCCCACTCTCAGGTAAGGAGGGAGTAATACACGGGACCCACACACCCACATCCAACACACTCCACTTCAGTAGGGAAGGGCGAGATTGCTGAAACCTAGGTAGAGGAGGTGGGTGGAGGAAGAAGGTCAGTGGAGCACAGACAGAAAGGGTATAAAAGACAGAGAGAAACATCTAGAAGGGTCCAGTCCTGCTCAGGAGAACAGTGCAGAAGGGTCCATGCTCCTGGTTCCAGTGTTTGGAGCAGGAGTTTAGTAGAGAGAGAGGAGTCTGGCCTAGTAAGAGAGGCCCAGGAGGAGAGTGAGAGAGGACGGGAGCAGAGGGAAAGGCTCCAGAGAAAGAAGGGATCCCAAGGGCACGGTGAGTGCAGGAAGTCACCCGTGCACCCGAATTCACACTGACGTGGAGGGATCAGGCCGCAGAAGGGGACCGGCCCCAGACTAGTGGAGAACAACCAGGCTCAGCTAGCCAACCAGAGGCTGCAGCATTTGCAAGGTGTTGTAGCCCAAACCCACAATTATATCGCTGAAAAGGTGGCCACATAGGGTCCAGGGGATTGCAAGTCGCCCGACATGGCCCGAGGCCACTGGCTTGGGACACTGATTGTGAGGCACAGGGCAGGAGGGTGAGAGCCAGTGCAGTGAGACGAACAGGAATGGTACATAGAATGGGGTCCCTTCCAAGTGCTCCTGAAATACCTGAGAGTTTGCTGGATCACTACCCAGGAGGACACAGGACGACGTAGGCAGTTGCACATCGGTGATTGTAACCTGAGAAACTTAAGAACTGTGAGTAAAACCTGAAGACTGCACCCCGCTGTGTCTTTGATTAATTGCTACGCCATCACCTGTATTACACCGCACCAACAACATCTACCTCCACAATTCTTCATATACTGCCCTGGAGCTAAGCTCTGCCTGTGGGGAGCTGAAACAACTGTGCTGCGTCACCATCAGCTCCAGTGGATCTGCACCGCAGCGGCGGCCCCATAGAGCCACACACCACAGGTGGCATCAAGAACATTATCTCCAAAAACTTTATTCCCCTTTTACTTTTCCTTTAATTGACACCGCCCGGGGCCACGGACCGGGTCACTGCCACCGTGACATCCCCAGCATCGACCGGCCCGGCTACCGAGTACCCCACAGCCCCAGGGGGCGCGTCATTTGTCTTTTAAAAATCAAAAGAACACAAATGGGAGTTGTAATTACTTTATTTGATATATGCATTTTAAAATGAAGTTGCAATAATGTACAGTAAATCTCACCACACTACATGGTTACTCCATTCCAATAAGTTCTCCACAATAACTTGTATAGTATCTTGGGACACACAGTTTAGAAACACCACCACAGCTACAGAAAAAAAATGTTAATATATTGGTTAGCTTATTTCCTTTCTTCGATTTTTTTTAGTTTTCATTCTTTGCTTTAAAAAGGAACTTGTCATGTAAAAAAACATTATTAACCTGCAGATATGGGGTTTATCTGCAGGTTAATGGCATTCTGAACTTGCCCAGTGCCAGCACTGAGAGCCCCGCTGCCAGGAGGAAATTAACTTTATTCCTCTCGGCAGCCTCAGTCTTTAAGTCATAGAAGTGGACCGTAGTGGCTTCAGTCATCACTGAGTGCATGGTAAGCAGCAGATGTAACCACGCCCTCAGCATTAACTGATTGTCAGCTCTAATGCCATGCACATGAACGTGTAGTGGTGAGTATGAAGGTGCCAAAGAGGTGAGTATAACGATTTTTTTGTTTTTTTAACTTTTTGATGACCTGATATGTATCAGAAAAATGGTGTTCAGCAGCTGCTATTTTGCTGATTTTCTGCAGAACCAAGTTACAAAATCTCCACAATTTGGCAATTGTGGATTTTTGTAAAATTCACATAGAATTCAGTTCCACTCAAATTTATTTACTCTACTCTACTAGATACTCATACTGACCCATTGGTGTGTTCATTATCTTCTTCCATTCCTCTTCTTCTTTTAGGTTATAAGCTCATATAAAACCAAGTTTGGTGAACCCACAGGTCCCCAACACCTGGTTATGTAGATCAGGGATGAGTAGCAGAGAATACTGATTCTTACAGTAATTTCGTTAAATGCCTTGTAGTCAATACATGGTTTTAAATCATCATTTTTTTTTCTAAAAAAGATTTTTAAAAAAGTAAGAAATAATTGTACAGAATTGAAGGAAAATACCTGTGTGCCTAGGTGGGTGTACTCAGGCCCACCTAGGTATTGGCATGTTTCTGTCAGCAGTTGTCTTGAACAGGCATGCATCTGACATCCAGGTTCTCCACATTTGCTGCTAAGAATCAGTCTTTGTTGCTTGATCCCTTGCTGTTGATGGGACTGAGACACTCCAATCTGCATGAGTTCCTTAATAAAGTTATTGGTAAACAAAACTTAGGTGGCTGTGCAGAGTCAGTAGTGCTTTCCAGTATATGTTGGCACAACCGCTTATCCTGACTGATTATCAGAGACATTGCTGAGTCAAGGGAGTCACCTATTGTGCTTGATGAATCATTTATAAATAGCTGTGTATAGAGGTACCATCTGCTATTATATTCCTGTTTTTGATGCTAAGGAGACTGCTGAAAAATCTTTCTGAAAGGACAGGAAGTATGTGTCTAAAATAGCCTGAGTGGTCAATGTGAAAATAACAATATTAATAGTTTTTTTTTATATATACAGATTGTGATATGAAAAAAACTACGATATTTCCAAAACTTTTAAAAAAATACATGTAAAACAATAACCTGATTAAACAATAGGTCATTTTCTGAAAATAGCTTCTACTTAAGTTACTGCTGCTGTAAGGACATACTGCCATGTTCCCCCTTGAAGACAGGTGTATAGTTGTAAATATACCTTGATGTGTAATGTGTATTGTCACATGCGTTATTGGTGATACTGTTGTGTTCTACCCAACAGTACGGAGAGTTAGGGTTAATGTTTGGGACTAGCCCAGAGTGGGATGGGATAGGATGAAAGGACACAGACAGTTTCCTGTCAGGATTTTAGATAGGGCCCAGTGTGAAGCCAGAAGCAGACCAATGGTCTGGATAGAGAGCAGAGCCGCCTGACATGGGTGTCCCTGACGTGAGTGGAAACCAAAATAGCAGATAGCCAGATCCGGAGTAGAGGAAGTAAAAATGACCAAAGAACAGTATGATGCATCCTGTAACAGGATGCCTAGCAGTACGGCCCCGAGTTTATACCTCATAGACATGATGGGCCAGGGAACTTGAGATGAAAAGAGTGCCCAAGGTAGGAGTTCCAAGGCGTCAGGAAGCAGAGAAGCTAAGGACCAGCAATATTGGCAAACTAGCTCCCTTTAGAGGAAAAGAGAGTTGAGAATAGGATTCTCACTGACTGGACTGCAGTAGTGTCCTGGGTGGTGATGAAGACAGAGAAACATGAGGCAGGAACAAGTAAACTTGAAGAGGAAAAGAAACTGTGTTTGAAGATGCTCTGTATTGTGAAAGAAACAATTGTTAAGTTATGCACCGGCTATCTATTGTACATAATCCCCACCAAGTTGATGTTGAGTAAAAGACTGTTTATTTTTGAGTGGTGGTGTCCCTCATTGAATTGTTCAACATCCGGTCCTGTTCAGCCTGCAAGAGCGAAGTGCCTCCTTAGACAAAGTCCACACACCCAGCCAGGACCCCCACCTTCATGTAATGTGCAAGGGCCTAAGAGACGAGTACATTGCCCATGGCTACCTCTCCGCTTCACGTTACACGGCCACCAACTCAGACCTTTATGCATGAATTTTGAAACAATATACCATTGTACACCTTTTTTCTTTACATATTGTGAGATTAAATGACTTGTCTCATCTTAAACAACCCCTTACAAAATGTGGCTGCTGAGGTCAAACATTGATTTTATAAGGATAAGCTGACATTAAAATATCATCGATTTAGATGAATATCTATTCATGGAATACAAAGCCGACTTCAGTCTGCCAGAATGGAAACCATTCATACAGAGAAGATCTGTTTTGGATCATATAAGGTGGTCAACATCAGATGATTTTTGCTTAGGATGTTCATATGATGAGACAACCCCTTTTAAGGCTTTCTTGTGAAGCTAAACATGTCATATATTACAACAATTAGCTAGGTACATTGTGCTATCCTTTATTATGAAATTTTTCATTTTATTTACAATTTTAATTTTCCAAATCCCAAACTTAGGATGATGTTTTCAAGTAGCAAAATCATTTTTGGGACCACTTGAACAAGTTTGTAGTCAACTTTACATGTGATGACACATATACTGTACAAAAAGCTGTGCTACAGGCCATCTAAAAGTAGTTTTGCAATCACCCAGATAAAATGGGCTCAATTAAGAGCAAAATTGCCTACATTACGCATGTGTTTGCAACATTTCACAACCTTGGAAGCACAATCAAATGTTTTGGACAGTTCAACATTGAGAAACCTTTAATACATGTCCAAGTATTATAATTACTGTGCTAACTAAAATGTTGATACAAGGGCATCATGTTAAGTCAAAATAAAAAGGAAGTCCAAGGAGGTCACAGGATGTAGCCGGCTAGTTGTTTGGACAGATTTAGAATACGTTTCTATCTGGAATTTTCTGTGTTCAACCTCGAAATGTTCCCACAAAAATCATATAAACAACCCATGAAATCACTGTTGTGTTGGGCTATGTGCCATGTACAAGATTACTGCTCCTAGACAGACAATTACATATTAATTGTTTACACAGAAGACAATAGCTAACTTGATATTAGAATGATATGCATTTTAATTACCAATTAAATCAAAGTGTATGACTACAAAGTGGAATAAATGTAAAGCTGTCCATAGACACGGCAGATTCAAAGATTTTCCAAAGTAAAAATATTACATGAAACATTATTTTTCTTGTTCTTGACTTGAAGATTGAGGTTGCATGCTTGAATTGATGCCACCAATTGATTTTTCATCTTCTAGGTTTGCTAAATGAATTTATATTTTCTTATGTTGGGCTTAGGTTTGCATACAATCCATATTCTATTTTTTTCCTATAAAATATACCTTAAATGATAGATTTGTATTAAATTTTTGTCTCTCATATATACCACTGTGTTGTGGAAACATTAAAAATAAAATATTTTATTCATAAATATTTTAATAGTCAGTACAACTCTTAAAGGGAACCTGTTACTCTAATCATAATCCGCATAATCCATGAGCAGCATGAATCAGAGCCTTGCTGCATGTTTGCAGCCAGGTATATTTTTTTTCTGAAATGCTCTACGGTTTCAGAAAAAGCATATTTTAAAGAGACGGACAGGTACTATAGGAAGACACTGGCTGGTTTCTCCCCACGTTGCTCTTGTTGATTGACAGGTTTTTCTCCTGTGTGTACACAGAGAGAGACCTTATAGTCACTTGGAGCAATGTGTGGAAAGACCAGGCTAGACTCGTCTCTTTCTATAGTCCTTGACCAGTTATTCAAATTATGGTTTTCTCTGAAACACAAGAGTAACATAGTTACATAGGTTGAAAAAAGACATAGGTCCATCAAGTTCACCTTTCTCCACCAATTGTACATTTTTTTTTACTAAATTATCTATAACCCACAATGTTATGTGTACTGAGGAAATCATCCAGCCCTTTTATAAAAGTTGCAATAGTGTCTGGCATTACTACTTCTTGTGATAGGGCAATCCACATTTTGACTGCTATAACTGTAAAGAAAGCTTTGCTATTTAGCTGCTGTAATCACCTTTCTTCCACCTTTAATAAGGTAATGAGTGCCCCCTGGGCCTTATATGGTCTTTGGAAAGAATATGTCATGTTCCAGTCCTTTGTATTGACCACACATGTATTTATGCATATGTGGCGCCCCTGCGGGTTTAGTCCCACAGAGGTGCTGCATCTCACCCAGAGGTGTGGTACCCCACTCTCAGGTAAGGAGGGAGTATTGCCCGGGACCCACCCACCTGCATCCAACACTACACCATTCCAGACCAGCAGGTGGGGCAACATGCATGTGTGCGGTGCTGAGCCCTGTCCCTGGTTGGAAGGGGGGGAACCGAGAGAGGGGGAACCATGTAGTGGGTGTGGGTGGAGGAAGTAGCTCAGGGGAGCACCTTCAGAAGGAGTATAAAAAGGGAACCATCTTGAAGGAGACAGAGCAGTCTGAGGAAAGAGTGAGAGAGAGAGAGTTAGGAGCAGGAGCTCTGTAGGAGCTCTGCTCAGGAGGAGAGGAGGAAGGTCCGGGCCTAGTCTGGGAGGCCCAGGAGAACAAACAGAGAGAGGACGGGAGCAGAAGGAAGGCTCCAAGAGGGATCCCAGGGGCACGGCGAGTGCAGAAGCCACCCGTGCACCCAAATCTACAAGGACGTGAAGGGATCAGGCCGCAGAGGGGACCGGCCCCTAACTAGTGGAGAACTACAAGGCTCAGCTAGATAATCAGAGGCGACTTTACTTTCAAGGTGCAGCTGCCCAAAACCACAATTATATCTCCGAAAAGGTGGCTGCATAGGATTCAGAGGACTGCACGTCGCCCGACAAGATCCGAGGCTACTGGCTTCAGACACTGATTGTGAGGCACAGGGCAGGAGGATGAGAGCCAGCGCAGGAAGACGACCAAGGAAGGCACATAGAACGGGGTCCCATTTAAGTACTCCTGAGATACTTGAGCGATTGCTGAACCCCTTCCTTGGTGAACGCAGGACGACGTGGGAGGTTACACACTGGTGCTGGTAACCTGGAGCGTGAACAACTGTGAGTAAAACCTTGAAGATTGCACCTCACTGTGTCCTAGAATTATTGCTGCACCATCACCAGCCCTTCACTACACAGCAGAAGCAACATCTACCTCAGAAAATCACTATTTCCTGCCTGGGGCTTAGCTCTGCCTGTGGAGAGCTGTACCAACTCTGCTGCGTCACCATCAGCTCCAGAGGATCTGCACTGCAGTGGCGGCCCCATATAGCTGCATACCACAGGTGGCGTCACGAACATTATATATAAAAACTTTATTCCTTTTACTTTATTCCCCTTTAATTGACCACCCTTGGTCACAGACCGGGTCACTGCCACCGTGACATCCCCCAGCATCGACCGGCCCGGCTAGCGAGTACCCCACGGCCCGGGGAGCGCGTCACATATAAATGAGATCTCCTCTGAGTTGTCTTTTCTCTAAGCTAAACAAGCCCAAGTTTTCCAACCTCTCATCATATGAGAGGCCTTCCATCCCTTGTAATAATGTAGTTGCTTGCCGTTGAACTATTTAACGTCTGAAAATCCTTTTTAAAATGTGTAACCCAAAACTGGATCCAATATTCTAGTTGTGACCCCACCAGTGATTTATAAAGGGGTAACAATACATTGAGATCACAGGATTTTATAGCTCTTTTTAAACACCCTAAAATCTTTTTTGCTTTTGCTGCTGCAGCCTGGCATTGAGTACTGCTGCTCAGCTTACTGGAAACCAGAATACTAAAGTCCTTCTCTTGTTCTGTAGTCCTGAGTATACTCCCATTTATCGTATATGCAGCAATAGGATTACTCTGTCCTAGGTACATTAGTCTACATTTATCAACATTAAATCTCATTTGCCAAGTGTTTGCCCATTCAGACATTTTATTCAGATCATTTTGTAATATTGCACTGTCAAAGTCAGTTTTTAATATCCGACATAGTTTGGTGTCATCAGCAAAGACTGACACTTTAAACTCAATCAAATCCACAAAGTCACTAATAAAGAGGTTAAAAAGAATCGGTCCTAGCACAGATCCCTGCGGCACCTCACTGCTGACTGTATCCCATTTAGATAATGCACCATTTACAACTACTCTTTGTTTCCTGTCTTTTAGCCAATTCCTTACTCATCTGCATATAGTTTCCCCTAGTATCTGCTTCTGGAGCTTCAGTATAAGGCTATTATGTGGTATAGTATCAAATGCCATTGCAAAGTCCAGATAAATCATTTCAGCCGCATTACCAACATTCAGATTTGCACTTATCTCCTCATAGAAACACAACCTGTTGGTTAGACACGACTAGAGATGGGCAAACATGTTTGGCAAACTTTGGTTTTTTTCAAATTCGACACGAACACTGCACATTCAGGTTCGTGTTCGGGTTCCCAAGCCTTTTGCGCAATAATTGGCAAAAGTCGACCCGAATACGAACATCCCTGGTTTCCCATGCTGTCATCTGCGTGACAGCGTGGGAAACAGGGGCTGTGATCAGTGTAACATCACAACTTCCGGTCACAGCGCTGCGGGATAATGCTGTCATGTGTCAGTGTGATCCTGCAGCTGTGACAGTGACCCGTGGTAAAAAGGTTACCGTGGGTCATAGCCGCCGGCTGATGGGACTACTACCCCCATCATCCAGTGCCTGCTATCACTGTAAACAAGCAGCGCAAGCCCCGCTGATAGGAGGAGTAATCTCTCATCAGCTGGCGCTTGTGCAGTCAAACTGAAAGTAAAAAAAAAAGTTAAAATTAATAAATAATTATTTCAATAAAAATAATAAACATATTATACTCACCTACATCTAATCCCCAATGCCCTTGTCTCCTGTAATAAATAAAAAATTTACTTAACCACCATAATCCTTACCTGTCCGCCGTAGTTCAGGTAATAGCGAGTGTCCCATGCAGATCTCACTGATAGCAGAGCCACTGTGCTATGCAGCAGCCAGCGATTCAATGACAGGAGCATCATCGCTCCTGCAGTGTATGACGCTGAGCTGCGTGAGAGAAGTCACACGAGTTCAACAGCTGATGAACTTGTGTGACCTCATTTACTGCACTACTGCTGCGTAAGAAAATTCCCACACAGTAGTGCTGACGTAAGTGAGGTCACCGGAGCTCTCAGATGATTGAACTCCAGTGACTTTACTCACTGAAGCTCAGCACAGTACACTGACACAGGACTGATTACACTCCTGTGAGTGTATAGCCTACTGTCTTGTAGAGCAGTCACATCAGTGACTGCTGATGTGACTGTCCTACAAATGACCACCATGGGACACTCGGGATTACGTCATCACTGCGGACAGGTGAGGCATATGGTTGTTTTTTATTTTTTTATAGGAGACGAGGGCTTCGGGGATTAGGCATTTGGTGAGTATACAGTGTTTTTTATTTTTAAATAAATTATTAAAACCATGTGTACTTTTATTTAGAATAAAAGACTTCATTCTGGCCTTGAGTTTATTTCAAAACCTTGACTATGGGGTTAGTAATGGGGGAATCTTATAGACGCTTCTCCATTACTAACCTGGGCTTCATGTCAGCCACCGACATGAATCCCAACCGTATTACCCCACTTGCCACCGCACAAGGGCAAGTGGGAAGACAGGAGGCTGAGCGCCAGATTTGGCGCATCTTATGGATGCGCCATTTCTGGGGCCGCTGAGGACTGATATTATTAGCCTCAAAGGGGGCCAGGATCCATGGCCCCTTCCCTAGCTATTAATATCAGCTCACAGCTGTCTGTTTAGCCTTTGCTGGTTAGATTTTATAGTTGGACAGGTTAGATTTTATAGTTGGACCCCACGTCAATTTTTTTCTAGGGTCCCCCTGTAATCTAGCCAGTAAAGGCTAAGCAAACATTTGTGAGCCGTTATTAATAGCCAGGGAATATCTTTGGCTAATGGCCCTTTCCCTGGCTAGTGATATCAGTCCACAGTGGTCAGATTTCCCTCTGCTGGTTATGAAAATTTTATTTCATTTATAAGAAACCCCATGCCCATTGTGCTTGTTTTTGTTGCTGTGTAAACTCACCCGCAGCATGTCAAATTTCTGCTGCAGATATTGATCAATTGAAATGTCATTACGTGCAGTGTATCCGCATTCGCATTAGAATGCAGCATTTTTGACGCAGCCAACATACTCACCCCGGGTCCTTTGGTAATCAAAAAGTTAGCGATGTCCCACATTTCTTTTTCAAATATCTTTATTTAGCTACAAAAAGCATACATTGCTGTACAAAAATGCATCAAAAAACGCGTGCAAAAATGCATGGAACACGCACCAAAAACACATTTTTTTCTGCCGAAAAGTGCATGAGAAACGTGAAGTGTCATGCACATGTTGAGTATTTTTTGACTTGCAGATTTGATGCAGAATATAATCATCAGCATGTCAATTCTCTGTGCTTTTTTGCCGCATTTTTGCCTGAATTTTTTCAGTGCATTCAATGGGTGAAAAATGCAGGCAAAATGTACTAAAGACTAAAGTAGGAAATAATCTTCAGAATGTCAATTCTCTGTGCGTTTTTGCCTGCGTTTTTCACCCATTGAATGCACTGAAAAAACACAGACAAAATTGCGAGTAAAAACGTGGCAAAATCACGGCAAAAATGCAGCAAAATTATGGCAAAAATGCAGTCAATAAGGTGCAGAAAAATCATGACAGAAATGAAGGTAATAAAATGCAGCAAAATTGTGGCAAAAATGCAGGCAATAAAACACATCAAAATCGCAGTAAAATTGCAGGCAACAAAACGCAGCAAAAACACAGGAAATAAAGCGCATCAAAATCACAGAAAAATTGAGCCAAAAATCAAAATCAAGGCAAAAACGTAGGCAATAAAATGCATCAAAATCGTGGCAAAAACACAGGCAATAAAATGCATCAAAATCACAGCAAAAACGTTTGCAAAAAAAACCGCAGCAAAAACGGAAGCAGAACGGGAAACCTCTGATGTTTGGGGGCCCCATTCAGGATCAAGTGCCCAAAAACGAAATTTTTTTTGATGTTCAGATTTAGTCGACAAACCCGAACATCAAAAGGTTTGCTCATCTCTAGTCACGACTTATCTTTCATGAATCCATGCTGGTTGTCAGTTACTATATTATTCTATGCAATATATATTTGCAGGTCATCCCTTACAATGCCCTCAAAAACATTGCACATACCGATGTCAGATTTACCAAATGGTAGTTGCGTGGATTCACCTTCTTACTAAAGATGAGCGAACGTGCTTACTACTGCTTGGTATTCTCCCCAGCATCTCACTGCTCGAGATGCTTGGTGCTCGGCGAGTACTTCAGGGATACTCGGGTGGGAGCTCGAGTCCCCGCCCCGCATATTTGGGTTGTTTTTTTGGAGAGTGCCAAATATTACACTCCACCTAAAGTCTGCCAATTGTGTGTTGTTCAACCTAGTCACATTTGGTTGCTGACCAATACCATATCTATATCGTCGCTGCCTAAAACCATGGTCATCACACGTGATCCGATCAAACTGCCGTCATAATCTTGACATTTTTTGGAGCATGCCAAATATTACACTCCAGTTAAAGTCTGTAAGTTGTGTGTTGTTCAACCTATTCACACTTGGTCACTGACCAATACCATATCTATAAGGCCACTGCCCAAAATAGTGGTCATCAGACGTGATTCGATATTACTGCCGTAATAATTGTCACATTTTTTGGAGCGTGCCAAATATTACACTCCATTTAAAATTGGCAAGACGCGTGGCAAGGGACAGGGAAGTGGATGTGATGCTGATGGAGCATGCAGAGGCTGAGGTCATGGGCAAGATGAAACTGTTCCTGCTGAGGGAGCACAACAAACACCCACATCATGTCAAACTACCTTCCTGCCCCAATTTTTAGGGGGCCGCGGAACACCATTCTTGAAGCCCAATCAGTGTGAAAAGGTTGTTGGTTGGATAGCAGATAATGCCTCCAGTCAGTTTTCTACCACCACCCTGTCTTCCATACAGTCCAGTCTCAGTAGCCGTGAGTCTGGACCACATATTCCTCACCCTGATCCTCCTTCCTCCCACCATGCCGAGTGCCCGGAGACAAGTGATCCCACACTTGGATACTCTAAAGAGCTGTTCACTCTTCCATTAATAGATTCAGGCCACTTGCCCAACCCGCTACAAGTGGGGCAAGAGGAGATTGCATGTAGCGATTCCCAAATATTTAAGCAGCCACGGTCACATGAAGGCGACAGTGGGAAAGTGCAATTACTGTCGCAAGAGGTGGATGATGATGATGATGAGACACAATTGCCAGCAAGGTAGGAGAAGGCATAGGGTGCGTACGTGGAAGACGAGGTGGTGGATGAAGAAGTCACTTACCCAACCTGGCAAGGTTACATGCATAGCGAGGACAGCAGCACAAATGGCGAGGGATACGTAGCACCACAACAGGCAGAAACAAGCAGTGGAGTGGCCACAGACACAAGGCGGGCAACTGTTCCCTGGAACACCAACACGATGGAAGTTGCCAGTCCAACTGTTAGGTCTTCCAGAGTCTGGCTCAGACTGTCCAGGTAACCACAAAAAGGCCATTTGCAACATCTGCCATGCCAGCATCAGCAGGGGCAGCAAAATTACCAGCCTGACCACCAATAGCACGTTCAGGCACATGACAACAAAGTACCCGACTATTTGGACCGAACGCCAGGGTCCAGAAAAAGGGTCTGCGGGTGACACCACTGCCTGTTCTGCTGTTGTGCATGCATGTCAGTCCCCTGTCCATGGTGCAGGCGAAGATGCCTCCTGCCCTGCACCTGTCGTTGCACAATTGCAACGACCACTATCAGCAACCATGTCCAAGTCCTTGTCCCAGCGCAGTGTTCAGTTATCCCTACCCCAATCCTTTTAAAGCAAGCGCAAATATGCAGCCAATGTCCCACAGGCCACAGCGTTAAACTGACACATTTCTCGACTGCTTGCACTTGAAATGTTTCCTTTTAGGCTTGTGGAGACGGAATCTTTTGTAACCTCATGGCGGCGGCCATCCCTTGGTACTCGATCCCCAGCCAGCAATATTTTTATTTGCCATTCCCCCCTTACATAAGCACGTGTCCGAGAACATTAGGTGCGCCCTCAATAGCGCAGTTACTGGGAAGGTCTACCTAACCACGGACATGTGGACAAGTGCTTTTGGCCAGGGACAGTACATCTTGCTGATAGCACACTGGGTTAATATTGTGGACTCTGGGATGGAACACATCCTACCTACTCCGAGGATTGCGGGCCCTGGGTCAATCAGGGTTGCCCCCATATTCTACAGCTCCAGCACCTCCTCCTCCTCTTCAGCCTCCATTTACGAAATTACTATATCAGTCGCAAGCTTGAAGCAATGCAGCACTGCCTCAGCCAAGCGGTAACAGGCTGAGCTGAAGCTAATATGCTTAGGGGACAAACCACACACTGCTGCAGAGTTGTTGTCAGCTGTAAAAGAACAGGCAGATCTGTGTCTGTCACCGCTGAACCTACTGCCAGGCATGGTCGTGTGTGACCATGGTCAGAACCTTGTGGTGGCTCTGAAGCTAGGCAAGATCGCACATGTACCATGCCTGGCCCATGTGCTCAACCTAATGGTTTAGCGGTTTCTAAAAACCTACCCGGATCTGCCTGATCTGCTTGTGAAAGTACGCCGCGTGTGTACCCATTTCCGAAAGTCACCTACAGCTTCCGCCGCTCTTGCCGTGCTTCAGCAGCATTTGCAGCTTACAGCTCACCGACTGTGGTGCGATGTGACCACAAGTTGGAACTCAATGTTGCATATGTTGGGAAGAATTTGTGAGCAGCAGGGGGCAGTGGTTGAGTACCAGTTTCAACATGCTGGTCAGGTCAGCCTCTGCACACAGGAGCTGATGAGTGGGCATGGATGTCAGACATCTGTGCCATTCTCCTAACCTTTGAGGACTCCACCAAGATGGTGAGCAGCGATGACACCATAATTAGTGTCACCATCCTGCTTCTCTGTCTACTGAAATGCTCGCTGCTCACAATTAAAGAGGAGGCATTGCAGGCGGAGCACAATCAGATGGAGCAAGGTACCATATAGGGCGATGCTACACAGCCCAGCTTCATCTCATCTCAACGCGGATTGGGGGATAATGAGGAGGAAGAGGAGGAGGAACCGGAGCTGTTTTCCTGCTCTACAGATGGTACTACCTACACAACAGTCATACCGTCTTTTCAGCGTGGATGGCCTGAGGAGAGGGAGAACAAGGAGGAAGACCAGAAGGAGGATGAGGAGGAGGAGAGCATGGACAGTCATCTTCTTGGTCAGGACAGGGAAGTCTCGGCTGTTGGCTGTCGGGCACACATGCCTGACTTGATGTTCCGCTGCCTTTCTCGTGACCCTCTCATTGTTCACATTTTAGTCAACAGCAATTACTGGTTGGTCACACTTCTAGACCCACTCTACAAGGAGAACTTTCTATCTCTCCTTCCCATGGCAGGGAGGTCTAATAAATTCTTGCACAGCCAGAAGGCCCTTTTTCAAGAATTATTAAAAAATTCCCATCTAACAACGCTGGTGGCAGAGGTCACAGTTTGTTGGATAACCAAGTAGTACAAGTGAGGGAGACACAAATATGATACAACAGAGGCAGGGGAACACTGTCAAATGTGTGGGATAGTTTTCTCAGACCCTCCCAGCGCCCAGGCCCTGATTCACGGGGTACTCTGACAAGGGAAAAGTTTTGGAAGATGCTGAAGGAGTACCTTGCCGACCGTACCAATGTCCTCCGTGATTCCTCTGTGCCTTATAACTATTGAGTATCCAAGCTGTGCTCATTGCATGAACGGGCTCTCTACACCTTGGAGGTCCTGGCCTGCCCTGCTACTAGCATTTTTTCAGAGAGGATTTTAAGTGCCGCCGGGCGAATTAAAACTGATAAGCACATCCGCATGTCAACTGAAAATACTGACCGTGACCTGTTGAAGCGCTTATATGCGTGAAGCCTGAAACGGACATTGTCTATTAAGCGTTCCACTGACTCCCTGCCTTACTGTTTTAAAGTTCTGAAAAAAAGAAGACATTTTTATTTACGAGTGCACTCTATATTCTTTCATATGATATGCCTGGACTCTGTTTTCAAGCGAAGCACCCGGTTCAAAAGGGAGAGGTGTTTGTGCTGCTCAATCAGAGATTGTGTAGGTGCAATAGAGCCAGTGTTTTTTCTATGAACTGAAAATGCTGACAGGCTGACTCTTCTAAAAATGAACAAGGGCTGGATAGGGCCAGACTTCTTAACACCACCGAATGATAGCAGCGGAATATAAACTTAAATCCAGTGTCTTTTTTTGGGAGGTCTATTCCCATGCACCTCTTCACACCCAGACATGGGTATATTCTTACCCATTTAGTTTATTTTCTGTTGTGCTCCTCCTTCTCCTCATCCTCCTCCAACATATCACTTAGGTGACCGTGATACAAAACCCACATAATTTTTTTAAGGGTGTTTATGATGCCCGTAGGAAATTTTTTTAGAGGCCTACGTCTAACATTCTGTATGTTATACAGTATGTTCATGTATTTTCCCCAGGGGTAAATGTTTTTCAGCCCATTCACTTAGTGCATGGGCATTACCAGTATAGGAGACCCACTCCTTAAAAATGGTAACAATTTTTGCAATGAGGACCTCCCCTACGTCTCTTCAAATGGGTATTGGAGTGCGTCCAAATTTTTGGTAGCCCTTGCAGTCACTGCATGGGCATTACTGCTATAGGAGACTCACTCCTAATGGGAACAACAAAGCTTAGCTGGCTGATAGCCCTCTAGCAATAATGAGGGACGACTGCTGGCTCTCTAACAATAGTAATGGACGCCTGATGGCCTTGTAAATGTAGGATTTGTGACTTTCACAGTCCCTCCTTCATAAATGAAACAGGATGTGTCTGATCACCACATGGCCAGATAAGGTAGTAAAATGTTAAAATTACATTTCCCGGTGAATGCATTTATCTTAAAAAATAACGTAAAAAAGGAAAAAACAGTAAGATCTTTCTTTAGTATAAAAACAGTGTTGTTCCCATATCATTTGAGCACTGTTTCTATCGATTATGCCCCCTCCAGACCTCTGAGGGATTGGGGGGGCATCGGAAAAATGCTCGAGTTTCCCATTGACTTACATTGGGCTCGTTACTCGGGTCGAGCATCCAATCATTACGATTTGCTCGACCAGACTCCAGCTGGACAACACATTTAAAAACTTCCCTTGGCTGGTGTTCCTAGTTTGGGACCGGAGCCTCAGTCTGCCCTTATTCACACAAAGGTCAACTTTGACACATGGTAAGGTTTTTAATATTAGACAGAGTAGGTTCTATCCCTAACTGGTTCACCTTGTCGCTACTTCTTACCTTTCTTAAATATCGGTACCACGTCAGCCATCCTCCAACCTTGTTACAAGAGAGTATAAGAAGATGAGATACATTGGATGCCAATTACTGAACTAAATTCCCTCAGCATTCGTATATGAAAGACATCTGGCCCAGGGGATTTGTTAATATTTAATTTACTCAGTCACAGGCGTACTTCTTCTTGTTTTAAACTAGTGATATCAGGTTGTGAACTTTGATTTTTGCCTTGTTGAATGATCCTTGAAACAGTCAGTTTACTGGTGAACATAAATGAAAAGTGCCTGTTTAATAAATATCTCAACATTTTCTTTATCCTCTATAATTATCTTGTTATTATCATCTCTTAAGGGGCTGATACCATCTGTTTTTTCTTTTTTGGCATTGATGTATTTATAAAAATTTTGGGGATTTATTTTACTGATGCTGGCAATTTGTGTTTCAGTAGCTAACTTTGCTGGCTTCATTTCTTTTTGATTTCTTTTTTACATTTCCTATTGAGATCTTTGTGCTCCTGAAATGCCTGAAAAGGTTTTGAATGCCCTTTATTTTTGTCTTTTTAAACTTTGTACTTTCTTATTTATCCATAATGTAGTATATCCTTAAACATGCCCCATTTATGTTCAGTATCCCCAGTTACCATGACATGGTCCCAGTTTACATGATTGAGCTCTTCTCTGAATTTGTTGAAATCAACTTTCATAAAGTTCCAGATTTTTGTATTTCCCCTTTGAAATTTTTTATTGAATATTACATTGAAACTTACAATATTATGGTTGCTGCATCTTAAATGCTCCCGGACCTGTAGATCTGAAATTGTATCTTGCGTGACACTGAGTCACTACTCACGGGCAAGCCGTGAGACAGGGTAGTCGGGAGTTCCAAGGTCAGATACCAGGAGAGCTAGTAGTACACAGGGGTAATCAAAGGTGTGGTCAGCAAACAATCTGGGGTGAAATGCCAGGCGGGTGCGTCAAAACCAGGGAATACAAAAGCAGATAGTCAGAGGTCGAAGCCGCGGTCAGATGCCAGAAGAGTACGTCAAAAGCAGAAGGGGAAATCCACCAGAAATAGTCAGGACAATTTCTAGGTTCAGCAACAGGGTCAGAGGAAAGAGACACAGAGGTAAGAAACCACATCCAGCTAAGCAGAATTACAACTGACACAGACTCTTAGCAGCTAGCCAGTTAAATACCTTGCAAATGATTTAAGGATGGGAGATTCCTGGTGGGAAACACCCACAGACTAAAACAGGTAGGACAGCTGAGCTGTCAATCAAAATGCTGACAGCTCAGCACACTACAGATTCCATAGGGCAGCTGAGCTGTCATTCACAGCGTCCCTAGGTCACAGTCAGTATGAAACCATGACAGTCAATCGGCCCTCATGGATTGAGCTGGAACCCAGGATCTCTCTTCTGGTTCATATCCCTTTCAATGTATGAGGTACTGAGGGGAATTTTGGACCCTCCAGGAATCCACAACCCTTTGAACCTCATACTCTAGACTATCATCGACAGCAATCGGAGGAGGCGACAGGGTGACACCACTTAGGGAAGAAATTACTTCAAAAGGAATCTATGGAAGACATTAGTGATGCGGAGAGATAGAGGAAGCTTCAACCTAAATGCCACTGGATTGACCACTTCCAGGACCTCATATACACTGATGAATTTTGGACCTAACTTCGCCGACGATACCTTAAGTTTAATGTTTCTGGATGATAGCCAGACCCTATCAAAACCAGACACCTTAAAAACAGAATCCGCTGAACGTCTTCTATCAGCCTTCCATTTTTGGCAAACTTGAGCAACTCCAATATTCCTTTCAACTTCCTTCCAAACATCCCCAAGCTTCTGTATAGCTACCTCCACCCCTGGACACTCAGAACTTATCCTGGAAAACTCACAAAATGTGATTAAAAACTGTAATAACAGAAAAAAAGCGAAAGTTCCAGTTGATTGATTGACCCGACTATTAAAGGCGAACTCTGCCAAAGGTAGAAATGAGGACCAGTTTTCCCGCTGAGCTGCAACAAAACACCTCAAAATTTGCTCCAAAGATTGATTTGTTCTCTTGGTCTGTGTTATGCACACGCCCGGGCTAAGCGGCGTGTGCGTGTGATTGGTAGTGATTCCACTGGACCGTGCCGGAGAGTGAATGCCTGGAGGGGCGTGACTAAGTATTCACCCGATCCGACCAGGGTCGCACGACGGCATACGACGCCAGTGCACCAAGGAGGAACCGAGCAGAGGGACCAGGTGCTACTCCAGGACAGACCCCGGACACGGCTGTTGACCCACACAGGGGAATACAGGAACAGGCTGGTAGGCTGGCACACAGACTGGTGGGTATAGGCAGGCACGACTGGTATGCAGGCAGGCGGGTATGCAGGCAGGGGGGTAAAGGCAAGCACAGCTAGAGTGCAGACAGGGAGGCACTAGCAGGTAGGAACACAGGCGGGATAGGACCCAGTACACACCGGGACTCAGGAACAATACAGGCAGAGGGTTACAGGCAAGCACTGCTAGAGTGCAGACAAGGCTGAGCAGGGAGGACAGGGCTCTGTTCACACGGAACAGACAGGAAGGGAAAAGACAGAGCCAGATACTCACACAGTACTTGCAGAGAAAACAAGCAGGAGTTAGGTACGAGTTCAGACTCTGCAGAAAAAGGAAGGGAACGGACATAGAGGCAAAACAGGTAAAGGACAGGAGAGTGTTCAGACTGGAACTGAGTGTACGGAGGAGACCGACACTGCAGCGGGATACAGGAGCGGGTCTGGGAATACGGCCCCCAGAGAGGCGGAACGAACAGGCAAGGAGCGTGTACAGACAGGACAGACAAGAGAACACAGAAAGGACTCAGTTCGGACACGGGAACTAATACCGCAAAGCAGGAGACATACAGGACTTAGTTCAGACACGGGAACTAATACCGCAAAGCAGGAGACATACAGGACACAGTTCAGACACGGGAGCTGATACCGCAAAGCAGGAGACATACAGGACTCAGTTCAGACACGGGAACTGATACAAAAAGCAGGAGACATACAGGACTCAGTTCAGACACGGGAACTGATACAAAAAGCAGGAGACATACAGGACTTAGTTCAGACACGGGAACTAATACCGCAAAGCAGGAGAAATACAGGACTCAGTTCAGACACGGAAACTGATACAAAAAGCAGGAGACATACAGGACTCAGTTCAGACAGGCCTGGAAATACAGCCTCCAGGAAAGGCAGACAAGGAAACAAAGACGGGACCTGGCACCTTCAGAGTGCAAGCACACACTGAAGGAAAACACTATGCTCAGGCAGGGATAGAAGGGAGCTGCTGAGCTATATACCAAGTGTCAGACAGCAATAGGCTGAGGACGCACAAGGGGCGTGACCCACAGCAGGTACAAAAAGCAGGAAGTGATCGGGCGCCGCCCTTAAGCAGCAGAAACAGACACAAACAGACAGCATGGAGGGAAGCCAGAGAGACATTCTGGACAGGAGATCAAGTGCGCTCTCTTGCACAGTGGGAGATGGACCACCATGCAAGGACGCCGCCAGGTATGTTACAGTACCTCCCCCCTTACGCCCCCTCTTCTTCAGGCCTGCCAGAATCTTCCGCAGGGAATTCGAGGACCAGTCGTTCACTGGGTTGGAGGGGGACAGAGACTTGAGGGTAATCTCTGCTTCGAGGTACATCTTGTCAAGCTCACAGGAAAAAATAGACGGGTTATCAGGTACATAATGAGGAAAAGTCACTGTCTCTTTGTTATCTGGTGGTACCCCGGAGGATTCAGGAAACAACTGGAGGTCCTCCGCCGGGTCAGAAGAGTGCAGAGGCTCAGAGAAAACAACTGCTTCAGAGTACACTAGGTCGGACTCACTGGAGGAAGCAGGCGAGGTATCGGGTACCGAGTATAGGAAAGTCTCTGTCCATTCACCACCAGGTGGCACCCCGAAGGGTTCTGAACACAACTGGAGGTCCTCCGCCTGGTCGGAGGGGTGTAGAGACTCGGGAGTAACCTCTGCTTCGGAGTACACTAGGTTGGACTCACTGGACGAAGCGAGCGAGGTATCAGGTACAGAGTATAGGAGAGTCTCTGTCCTTTCACCACCAGGTGGCACCCCAAAGGGTTCTGAACACAACTGGAGGTCCTCCGCCTGGTCGGAGGGGTGTAGAGACTCGGGAGTAACCTCTGCTTCGGAGTACACTAGGTTGGACTTACTGGACGAAGCGAGCGAGGTATCAGGTACAGAGTATAGGAGAGTCTCTGTCCTTTCGCTACCAGGTAGCACCCCGAAGGGTTCAGGAGACAACTGGAGATCCTCCGCCTGGTCGGAGGGGTGTAGAGACTCGGGGGTAACTACCACTTTGGTGTACCCATTGTCAGGCTCACAGGACGAAGCGGACAAAGTATTGAGTACCGGGTGTAGAGAAGTCTCTCTCCATTTGTCATCGAGTGGTATCCCGGAGGATTCTGGAGGCAACAGGGGATCCTCCGCCAGGTAGTAGAGGTGCACAGACTCTGAGGTAACCACAGCTTTGGAGCATCCTTGGACATGCACACCGGTTAAAGAGAGAGAAGCAACTGATGCCGGGTGCAGGAAGTTCTCCTGTGTGGAGTCTGGATGGGCAGAAGTCTCTTCGGGCAGGAGAACTGGTGCACTACCCACGCACATTACCCATTGGGGTTTCTCCGGGATACAGGGAGATGAAGCTTCAGTAGGGACTTCAAGGTTGGGGTCAGGAGGTCTCAGGGAGGACAGACCCTGGCGTGACGGCTTGCCTCTAAGTCTAGCACGTCTGGACTGCCTCTTGAGGTTGAGAGAAGTATTCCGGAAAGCGTAGTCACCCTGTGAGGATTCTGGGTGGGCAGTAGTCTCATTGGGCTGGAGGACTATTGCGCTACCCACACACATTACCCATCGGGGCTGCTCCGGGATATTGGGAGGTGAAGCTTCAGCAGGAGCCTCCGGGTTAGGATCATCGAAGACCATTAGAAAGGCCACCAGGAAGGCCATTAGGTCCAGGAGGATCGGATCCTGTGTTTCATATAGGGGGTTGATCCATTCCAAGGCATCACCCGCCAGGTAAGACATCATAAAGGCCACTTTAGCCCAATCGGAAGGAAAATAGAGAGGGTAGGCCTTAAAGTGTAGCATGCATTGCTCCACAAATGCACGACACTGTCTTGGATCCCCATAGTAACGTGGCGGATCCGCAGGAACGAGAGCTGATAGATCCATCTGGACGGTGCGTAATTTCGCCTGGAACTCAGCTAAGAGAAAAAAAATTTATTTATTTATTTTAATGCATATATTCGCTGGAAAACTTCTCAGAGGGCGAAGGCCGTGGGGCTCAACGGGAACCATGGCCTGAGCATGCTGTTATGCACACGCCCGGGCTAAGCGGCGTGTGCGTGTGATTGGTAGTGATTCCACTGGACCGTGCCGGAGAGTGAATGCCTGGAGGGGCGTGACTAAGTATTCACCCGATCCGACCAGGGTCGCACGACGGCATACGACGCCAGTGCACCAAGGAGGAACCGAGCAGAGGGACCAGGTGCTACTCCAGGACAGACCCCGGACACGGCTGTTGACCCACACAGGGGAATACAGGAACAGGCTGGTAGGCTGGCACACAGACTGGTGGGTATAGGCAGGCACGACTGGTATGCAGGCAGGCGGGTATGCAGGCAGGGGGGTAAAGGCAAGCACAGCTAGAGTGCAGACAGGGAGGCACTAGCAGGTAGGAACACAGGCGGGATAGGACCCAGTACACACCGGGACTCAGGAACAATACAGGCAGAGGGTTACAGGCAAGCACTGCTAGAGTGCAGACAAGGCTGAGCAGGGAGGACAGGGCTCTGTTCACACGGAACAGACAGGAAGGGAAAAGACAGAGCCAGATACTCACACAGTACTTGCAGAGAAAACAAGCAGGAGTTAGGTACGAGTTCAGACTCTGCAGAAAAAGGAAGGGAACGGACATAGAGGCAAAACAGGTAAAGGACAGGAGAGTGTTCAGACTGGAACTGAGTGTACGGAGGAGACCGACACTGCAGCGGGATACAGGAGCGGGTCTGGGAATACGGCCCCCAGAGAGGCGGAACGAACAGGCAAGGAGCGTGTACAGACAGGACAGACAAGAGAACACAGAAAGGACTCAGTTCGGACACGGGAACTAATACCGCAAAGCAGGAGACATACAGGACTTAGTTCAGACACGGGAACTAATACCGCAAAGCAGGAGACATACAGGACACAGTTCAGACACGGGAGCTGATACCGCAAAGCAGGAGACATACAGGACTCAGTTCAGACACGGGAACTGATACAAAAAGCAGGAGACATACAGGACTCAGTTCAGACACGGGAACTGATACAAAAAGCAGGAGACATACAGGACTTAGTTCAGACACGGGAACTAATACCGCAAAGCAGGAGAAATACAGGACTCAGTTCAGACACGGAAACTGATACAAAAAGCAGGAGACATACAGGACTCAGTTCAGACAGGCCTGGAAATACAGCCTCCAGGAAAGGCAGACAAGGAAACAAAGACGGGACCTGGCACCTTCAGAGTGCAAGCACACACTGAAGGAAAACACTATGCTCAGGCAGGGATAGAAGGGAGCTGCTGAGCTATATACCAAGTGTCAGACAGCAATAGGCTGAGGACGCACAAGGGGCGTGACCCACAGCAGGTACAAAAAGCAGGAAGTGATCGGGCGCCGCCCTTAAGCAGCAGAAACAGACACAAACAGACAGCATGGAGGGAAGCCAGAGAGACATTCTGGACAGGAGATCAAGTGCGCTCTCTTGCACAGTGGGAGATGGACCACCATGCAAGGACGCCGCCAGGTATGTTACAGTCTGACTGTTGGTTGTAGAGTGGTAAGCAAAAGAAAATGACAAGTCAATCCATAGTTTCTTCCAAAAGCTCTCCAGAACTTACAGACAAATTGCACTACCCTATCAGACACAATATTAAGAGGAATTTAATACAACCTCACAATCTGGAGAGTGTCTCTGCATTAGGTAACCCTGACAACCAAACAAAATAAGCTTGTTTACTGAAACGGTCAACTACAACCCAGATAACCATTTTCCCATCTGACAGAGGCAAATCAGTGATGAAATCCATGGCCAGATGAGTCCATGGTCTTTCCGGAATTGGCAATGAAACCCATTTCCTGGCTGGCCGGATATGACAAACTTTCGTGCGTGCGCAGACTTCACAGGCGGATACAAATCTTTAATATTATTACTCATAGACGACCACCAAAAGAGTCTTGAAATAGGTTCATGAGTAGCTGTGATCCCAGGGTGACCACTCAAAATGGAATTATGAAACTCCTGTAACAGACGTAATCTTAAGTACACAGGTACAAATAGCTTGGATACTGGAGTGGCGGACGGGGCCAACGACTGAGTTTTACGGATCTCTGCTGCAAGCTCAGAGGATACCACAGAAACCCCAATGCCCTTAGGAAGAATGGAGGATGGAGGTTCTGGAGGTGAAACTCAATCAAAATTGCGTGACAGTGCGTCAGCCTTCACAATCTTAGACCCCGGCCTGAATGTGATAGAGAACTTGAACCAAGAGAACAACAAGGACCCTCTGGCCTGTCTAGGATTTAACCATTTAGCTGATTCCATGTAGGCTAAATTTTTATGATCAGTGACCACAGTGATTTCATGAACTTCTCCCTCCAAAAAATGCCTCCTTCTTCAAAAGCTAATTTAACAGTGAGTAACTCACGATTCCCAACATCATAATTTCTTTCATTAGAGAAAAATGCACTTGGCCGTAAATTAGTCAGAGTTTTGAGCCCCTGAGATATAACGGTCCCTACCCCAACCTCAGAAGCATCCACCTCTACAATGAATGGTTCATGGTGATTGGTTTGGATTAGAACAGGAACAGATATAAAATACTTTTTCAATTATTCAAAAGCCCCAATAGCATCTGGTGACCAAACCTTGATGTCCGTCCCCTTAAGTGTGAGATCAATAAGAGGTTTAACAAACTGCAAAAACCCCTTAATGAATTTCCTATAATAGTTGGCAAATCCTAGAAAACATTTCAATGGTTTCAGGTCACTAGGTTGAACCCAATCTACTATAGCCTGCACCATTTTAAAACCATCAGCCAACAAAATGTATCCCAGAAATGAAACCTCCTGAACAGAAAAAATACATTTCTCAATTATCTCAAACAAATAATTTTCCCTCAATCTTTGTAATACAACCTGGACATGTTCATGATGAGAATCCAATTCAGGCTAAAAAATTAAAATATCATCAGGGTAAATAACAACCAATCTCTCAATGCAATCAGAAAAGACATCCTTCATAAAGTTTTGAAACACTGCTGGTGCTTTGGATAACCCAAAGGCATGACAAGATTTTTGAATAGACCCTCCTACATTAAAAACGCCTTTTTCCACTCATCACCCTTCTGGATATGTATTACATTGTAAGCCCCTCTAAGATCTAGTTTAGAAAACCATTTAGCCCCAGTAAGCTGATTATAAAGGTTGGGGAGTGGAAGTGAAAGTGGGTATGTATTCTTAACCGTGATCTTGTTCAGTTCTCGGAAATCGAGGCAAGGACGAAGACCCCTATCTTTCTTCTTTACAAAGAAGAATCCAGCAGCCACAGGGGAGGAGGAAGGACGGATATGACCTTTCCGTAAACCTTTGTTCACATAACTTTTCATGGCGGTACATTCAGGCCCAGATAAATTATACAGGCGGGCTTTAGGTAATTTAGCACCAGGAACAAGATCAATAGCACAGTCATAAGGATGATGGGGACGTGATATCTCTACCTCTTTTTCCGAGAACACATCTCCAAGTCTTTCAGGTACGCTAGTAGACCCTCCAGACTTGCGGAGCATACTTGCACAGACCTTAGATATTTCTTATGACATTTGGGGCCCCACCTAACAATTTTCTTCTGACAGCAATCAACTGGATTGTGAAGGAGTAGCCATGGAAGCCCCAGTACCACCCCAGCAGGAAACTTATCCAAGACAAAACAGGAGATGGATTCTGAGTGAAGTGCTCCTATTTGAAGTGTGAATTTCACCATTACAAATTTGACACAGTTCTGAAGTAGTGGAGTTTTGTCAATCGGAGAAATTTGAATGGGTTTTGCCTGATTAACTGTCCCTAATCCTAATGGCTTACTTGCTTAAGGGCAAGCTGAACAGTCCTTTAAAAAATGTCCTGCGATACCACAGTAGAAACAGAGTCCTAGATTCTATCTCCATCTTTTCTCAACGGCACGAAAGCTGGCAGCACCTACCTCAATTGGTTCTACCATGAGTTAATGGGTCTGCTCCGGAGAAGGATACAAGGCATCCCACTGTCCACCACGCCTCTCACAGATTCTGTGGTCCATCCGTACAGCCCGGGTTATGGCTTCTGCCAAAGAACAAGGGGGATCATGCAGAACCAGAGCGTCCTTCAGGGACTGAGACAGACCTCTATGAAATTGACACCTCAGGGCTGCATTATTCCACAGAACCTCAGTGGACTACTGTCGAAATTCAGCATAATAGTCCACAGCTGTGTGGCTCCCCTATGTCAGGTTCATGATCCAAGCCTCAGCATCCTGGATTCTGTCGGGTTCATCATAGATAACCCCTAAGGCATCAAAAAAGGCATCAACTGAAGACCGTTCTGGGGCTTGTGGGAACAAGTAAAATGGCTAAGTCTGGGGGCCCCCTCTTAACAGGTACATAACTATTCCCACCAACTGGGACTCATCGCCTGAAGACTGGGGTCGTAGGGTAAAGAATAGCTTACAACTCTCCCTGAACACCCTAAACTGGTTTCTCTCCCAAGAAAATGTATCAGAGAGGGCTACTACAGGTTCGGGGGAGGCCAACTGGACATCACAGGGGACAGGCAATTCAGTCTCCACTAGCAGTGAAGGGCTAGAGGGAGTTTTCATAATACTAGTTATCTGTCCCTTAAACTGTTAAACTGGTACTGTGATGATCCCAGACTCTGGCCTTCCTTAGCCAAATCCTGCATTATCTGAGTCAAATTTGCCACCTGGTCACAAAGTGATGGAACAGGCTACATAAAGGTGAGGAGAGAAAAAAAAACATACACAATCAGTTATGTGATGCTGAGCTACTCATGGGCAAGTCGTGAGACAGGGTAGTCAGGAGTTCCAAGGTCAGATACCAGGAGGGCTAGTAGTACACAGGGGAAAGTCAAAGGCGTGGTCAGGAAACAATATGGGGTCAGATGCCAGGAGGGTAGTCAAAAGCAGAAGGGGAAATCCACCAGAATAGTCAGGACTAATCCTAGGTTCAGCAACAGGGTCAGAGGAAAGAGACAGAGCTAAGAAACCACATCCAGCTAAGCAGAATTACAACTGACACAGACTCTTAGCAGCTAGTTAGTTAAATACCTTACAAATGATTTAAGGATGGGAGATTCTTGGGGGGAAACACCCACAGACTAAACCAGGTAGGACAGCTGAGCTGTCAATCAAAATGCTGACAGCTCAGCACACTCCAGATTTCATAGGGCAGCTGAGCTGTCATTCACAGCGTCCCTAAGCCACAGTCAGTATGAAACTGTGACATCTTGTCTATTTAACAGAACTACATCCAGCAAATTATCTCCTCTGGTTGGTTCATCTGCCAACTGAGATAGGTTATTGTCTTGAACTGTAGATAAGAACTTGCAGATTTTAGCAGAACCAGTATATTATTCTATGTTCCATTGAATGTCTGGGTAAATTCCCCCATAATAAGGACCCTATCATTATTTGCTCCCTTTTTCATTCGTTGCAGCATTTCATCCTCTACCTGTTCAGCTATGTTAGGAGACTTAAAACAAACTCCAATTAGCATCTTTTTATTGTTGCCATTCCCATATAGATTTACCCATACTGACTCTGACTTGTTGCAGTTCCCTCCAATGTCATCATTGAGCACAGGTTTTAAGTTGGATTTAATGAAAATAAACACCCCTTCAACCTATTTGTCTTTCCTGACCTTTCTAAATGTAGTAAAACCCTCTATGTTTGTTATCCAGTCATGGCTTTTGTCCAGCCTAGTTTCCGTAATGCCCACCACATTGTAATCTGTGGCTGACATAAGTGTATCCAATTCATTCATATTGCTTTCAAGACTTCTTGAATTCACCAGCAGACATTTAATACTATTAGCACATGTATTACTCATGCTCACTTCCCTACTTTACTTAAATGTATCAGCACCCCTAAATCCTCATTGACCCATACCGTCTTACTCTCACTGTCTACTCTATCCCATTATTTACACAACTACCCTCCCTTCCTCCAGATCCTAGTTTATCATGACTTGCATTGCCTCGGATTCTGTTTCCTTGACAGCACTACACATTACGATCTCAGTCCTAGTGAGCGTAAGTTTCTTAAGTAAAATTGAACTAGACAGCGCAAGTGGCGTCCTCATGGTTCCCTCACGCCATGCCCTTTGACACACACATGACATTTCATGCATTCATTGGACGACTGTAGTTTTGGGCCGACATATGATGTTTTTACAGATTCGGGACAGCCCTCATACTAATGTACCTATGATGCGCATGTGGGATGTACTTTTCTTATTGTTATTTCACTAATTGGGTCTGCCTCCATATACTCCCCTTCCTGATTTGCTTAAGACATGCCCCCTGACAAAGTTGGGTGAAACGCGCGTTGGGGCACACAAGCTACATCACAACTAGGCTTTTCATCAAAGGATTAGGTAAATTACATCATTATCAATATTTGCCTCCGTCCATTGTGATTTAGATTATACATATGAGCATGTTGCAATTGACATATAGTAAAAACATTGCCCCCATTGTGTTACTCTGCTTTTATAAATTATTTTCATGTAAACATATTCTTTACACTGTTTGCAGAATTATTAGGCAAATGAGTATTTTGATCACATAATACTTTTTATACATATTGTCCTACTCCAAGCTGCATAGGCTTGAGAGCCAACTACCAATTAAGTAAATCTGGTGATGTGCATCTCTGTAATGAGGAGGGGTGTTGACTAATGACATCAACACCCTATATAAGGTGTGCTTAATTATTAGGCAACTTCCTTTCCTTTGGCAAAATGGGTCAGAAGAGAGATTTGATGGGCTCTGAAAAGTCCAAAATTGTGAGATGTCTTGCAGAGGGATGCAGCAGTCTTGAAATTTACAAACGTTTGAAGCGTGATCACCTGAACAATCAAGCGTTTCATGGCAAATAGCCAACAGGGTCGCAAGAAGCATCTTGGCCAAAAAAGGCACAAAATAACTGCCCATGAATTGAGGAAAATCAAGCGTGAAGCTGCCAAGATGCAATTCACCACCAGTTTTGCCATATTTCAGAGCTGCAACGTTACTGGAGTATCAAAAAGCACAAGGTGTGCGATACTCAGGTACCTGGCCAAGGTAAGGAAGGCTGAAAAACGACCACCTTTGAACAAGAAACATAAGATAAAACATCAAGAATGGGCCAAGAAATATCTTAAGACTGATTTTTCAAAGGTTTTATGGACTGATGAAATTTGAGTGACTCTTGATGAGCCAGATGGATAGGCTAGAGGCTGAATCAGTAAAGGGCGGAGAGCTCCACTTCGACTCAGATTCCAGCAAGGTGGAGGTGGGGTACTGGTATGGGCTGGTATCATCAAAGATGAACTTGAGGGACCTTTTCGGGTTGAGGATGGAGTGAAGCTCAACTCCCAGACCTACTGCCAGTTTCTGGAAGACAACTTCTTCAAACAGTGGTGCAGGAAGAAGTCGGTATCGTTCAAGAAAAACATGATTTTCATGCAGGACAATGCTCCATCACATGCATCCAACTACTCCACCGCTGGCTGGCCAGTAAAGGTCTAAAAGAAGAAAAAATAATGACATGGCCCCCTTGTTCACCTGATCTGAACCCCATAGAGAACCTGTGGTCCATCATAAAATGTGAGATCTACAGGGAGGGAAAACAGTACACCTTTCGGAGCAGTGTCTGGGAGACTGTGGTGGCTGCTGCATGCAATGTTGATCGAAAACAGATCAAGCAACTGACAGAATCTATGGATGGAAGGCTGTTGAGTGTCATCATAAAGAAAGGTGGCTATATTGATCACTAATTTTTTTGGTTTTTGTTTTTGCATGTCAGAAATGTTTATTTCTAAATTTTGTGCACTGATATTGGTTTACTTGGTAAACATAAACAAGTAAGATGGGATTATATTTGTTTTTTATTAAATTGCTTAATAATTCTGCACAGTAATAGTTACCTGCACAAACAGATATCCTCCTAAGATAGCCAAATCTAAAAAAAAAACCACTCCAACTTCCAAAAATATTAAGCTTGGATATTCATGAGTCTTTTGGGTTGATTGAGAACATAGTTGTTGATCAATAATAAAAATAATCCTCTAAAATACAACTTGCCTAATAATTGTGCACACAGTGTATATAAATAAAATTGTTTCTTCTTTGAGACTTTTGCAGCAACTTTTGTTTTTGGTTTAGCTTTTATATTTGTAGGTGTGTCTCCTGTACAGTATTGTTCATTGTTTGGATCTGAAGATTTAGCTGACTTTAATATTGTCTTACTCTCTCTGTCTACTCTTTCTGCTTATTTGCACAACTATCCGCGCTCCCACCTCCTTCCGTAGGAATGTTTTTTCCCCCAGTACAGCTGCACCATCCCCTTTGTGGTGCAGCCTGTAGCTAACAGAGAAGTTGGCCCAGTTCTCCATGAACTCTTCCTTACTGCACCAATTTTCCTTACTGGACCCATGGAAACCTCAGAGCAGATGTGAAATGGCCATAGTCCATTGATTCCCTGGCACCCCCTGCATGCTACCAGCATGTCTTGCTAACCGCAATAAAGGACTTGTAGCATCGGCGTCTCTGCCTCCTGCTGGGCAGAGACGCCATTCCCCTCACCGCCGCGGTCCAGGCCCGACATCCTCCCGTTTCCCTGCTGCTGTGGCATCCTCTGCGCACAGCTTCCCGGGCTCTGTGCTTAGGGCGCATGTGCTCCCTCCCACTTAAAGGGGCCCTGTGCGCCGTCCTATAGAGTCCCCGGCCAATGGCCGGAGGACTTCCCCTATATTAGGCACCTCTTCCAATATGGAGGTGCCTGTGCAAGGTTTTTGTTCCGTGTGTTAAACACTCGCTCCAGCCCTCAGTTCCCGCTGCCTGTCAGTCCTGCCTTCCAGTCTTCTGTCAGTTTAGCCCACCAGCCTGTCTGACAGTTCTATTCTCCAAACTGTCTACAGCTGTGCCCGCCAGCCTGCTTACCTGGAGCACCTGTCTGTAACCTGCCTGTTACCTGTCGTGCTCGCCAGCCAGTCTACCCGATGCACCTGCCAGTTACCTGCCGTGTCCGCCTGCTCGCTTACCCGGAGCACCCGCCTGGCTATCTGTCGAACCAGCCCGCTTATCTACCCAGTCCACCCGTCAGCCTTCCTGCCGTGCTCATCCGCTGTACCAGTCAGTTCCTGCCATCTGACCCGTGGGGGTCACCTGCTCTCACACAAGGTCGGTCCCAGAGTGGCACCTGGTCCACCTGTCCAGTTCCTTCCTGGTTCACGGAGTTGACTAAGCCGCCGTACGACCTTGGTCGGGCCATGTAGGCATTTAGTCATGCCCCTCTGGTCCCTCCTTGCACCGAAGCACAGAGATTCCACCACCCGGACTCGTAACAGGACTGATGTTTTGGAAATGGTGAGTGCTGCTTTTTCTTTTTCTTCTGCTTGCAACAATTTCTAAGCCACTTATTTATCTCACTAATCTCCGCTGCCTTTCTAGTGATGCTTGTGGCACCGGTAATATTTCTATCCGATCCGCAATATGCCGAACCGGGTGACGACATACTGTTCGGCATTCACGGTCTCGGCGCAGATGACCCTGTTTGTCAACCTAATTATAGAGTCTCCTGGCATTCAACATCTGTCTGGCCTTTTCTGCACTCCTATTTCCCTCCTTCCTACAGCAGTCATTTTTCTAGTTGCTAGGTCCTGTGTAGTGATCCTAGTCCTGGGCCTGCATTTCTAATATCAGCCAAACAGGCATATTTACTAGGTTGTGCCACATCAGGACTAGGTTCTCTGACACTTTTCCCCCTACCCCTTCTTCTGTTAGCCAGCTACCTACTTCTGAGTCATGATCTTCTCCACCTCTCCCCTTGTCCATATCACTTGCCCCAGCCAGAGCATGCTCAATGAGCTCTAAACTCCTCTCAAGGTTTGCAACACTCCTGAGTGTTGCAAGCTGTATATTTAGATCCATTACCTGGGCTTCCAAATATGTAACATGCTGACATTGAGCGCAGATATATTCACCTTCAAACGGCTGTTCACGGCATGCATACATCTCACAAGATGCACACGTGGTAGCATTGTACATATTAAATGTACATAATAAACAGTACAGATAAAAGCAGAAAAACAATGGAAAACACCAAACTATTCAGTTGTGTTAAACTATGATATTGTGTTTAACTATGCATTTGTGTGCAGCCCCGCACTTAACATACAGCCACTGCTTCGCTCAGCATTCCTCGCTTAGAGTCACTGGAACTCGCTGTACTCGAACCAGCAAGGAATTAAGCAAGGAGTTTTTTCTGACTTCAATCCTAAAGTCATCTGATTCAGCGGTTTCATGCTGCTTTTGGTTTCTACCGCATAAATTGAGCAACGGGATCCCTTTAACTGAGTCAGTAGGGTTTCTTTTATTTTTAAACCTCATCATGGTATATGGTTTTGTTAATGTGAAATGGATTGCATGAATCTTCTACATTTCAAATGTTGCATTGTAAAGGATAGAGTTTGCAGCTAAAATCTGCAACCTAAATGATGTGCTGCAGATATAAAGTCTCATCCACTTTGTTGCTACTATAATACAATGTTCAATTTTCATCCCCAAATATGGACAGAAAATCTGAAGCATATTTACCATGTGTGAAAATGCTCTTAATACTCATGCAATTGATATGTCATCATGGCAAATCCATAAAAATCAGCAGGAAAACCTCAAAGATGCAATGATATTAAATTCAGCAGACTGCGGTAAAGATTTAAATTTTGTTGACTCTAACAAATCTTTAAAAAAAAAGAAGCAAAATAAACAAAAAAATGAGCCAGAGAATTTTTTTTGTTTTGATTTAATGTCTTGTACATTGATATAGCTTAACATGGTTGGTTGTCTGAACAGTTGAGCTGCGGTCATGCTCTGTCCCCATCTACATTGACGTCGTCTGACAAAAGGTGAGGATAGGTCCGTCCCGATTGGGGTACACCTTGTCGTGGTGGGATAGTTTTCACACTTTTTTGATCAAAAACAGTGTTTACTAAGTACCCCATATTATTTATATGCACTATTACTTTTTACTTACAGGAAGGTATATGCTCATTTTGTTTTTATCTTAGGTTTTAGACGATCTATAAAAAAACATAAAAAGAGAAGTGCTTCCACACACATGTGAACTTCTGTCGTTTTTATTATAAATACTAAGGAAGTGACAAAAGTGCAATTGGGTCTTACCCAGTTAAAATGGATAAAACTAATCCAGGGACCAAGTAGAATTGTGTGGAAAGGAAAAAATGAAAATATTCGCGCTGCTGGTGGATGGTAATAAATCCAGGTACACACTAAAATAATGTGTGTTTTTTATTTTGTCTACATGTTTTGAAGTACCATATTTCTTCTTCAGGACAAAAAAACACATGACAAATGGCAGGTTACAGCCATATATATACTGGTGAGAGTTAAAAAAAAATTGTGGAGCCAAAAGAAAGTTACATGACGTGTCCAAGTTTATCTTGGGCATTTCAGTATTACAAAAAAGATTAAAGAAGAAATGATGGTAATAAAAGGTTAAAACTGTATCATTGCATATAAATCATAAAATAAAATTCAATAAAATTAGAAAAATAAAGATATACAGTACAGACCAAAAGTTTGGACACATCTTCTCATTTAAAGATTTTTCTGTATTTTCTTGACTATGGAAATTGTACATTCACACTGAAGGTATCAAAACTATGAACTAACACATGTGGAATTATATACTTAACAAAAAAGTGTGAAACAACTGAAAATATGTCTTAAATTCTAGGTTCTTCAAAGTAGCCACCTTTTGCTTTGATGACTGCTTTGCACACTCTTGGTATTCTCTTGATGAGCTTCAAGAGGTAGTCACCGGAAATAGTTTTCACTTCAGAGGTGTGCCCTGTCAGGTTTAATAAGTGGGATTTCTTCCCTTATAAATGGGGTTGGGACCATCAGTTGTGTTGTGCAGAAGTCAGGTGGATACACGGCTGATAGTCCTACTGAATAGACTATTAGAATTTGTATTATGGCAAGAAAAAAGCAGCTAAGTAAAGAAAAACGAGTGGCCATCATTACTTTAAAACACTAGAACTACTGATGGAGTCATTTTGACTCCTTTCGTTTTTTATTTCTCTTCTGTGACTACATTTTTCAGAATTCCGGCTTGAAACTCGGTGACTTTTCCTCAAATATGATGTGAAAAAAGATTTTGTGAGAATAAATAATTTTGGTGAAAAATTTGCGCGTTTTTTTCAAAATTTACCAAGAACTACTGAAGGGAGTCATTTTGACTCCCTACTATATTTTGAGGTCCTTTTGTCACTAAATGTTGCTATAAAGTTTTGTGCATAATTTTTTCACTCTGTCTTATTTACCCTGATGTTCATATAGATGTAGTTCAATTTACATGTCAACTTTTCACATTTTCCTTGTGTTTTACCTGCTTGTATTACTGTGTAATGCTGAACAAACTCTATCTGATGAGGAGCTAGATGCATTCATTGCGATATTCTATGCTCGTGGAATATCTGGCACGAACTGTCACTCGATTAGCAGTATTTGGTGTAATGACTGGGGAATACCGTTTTGCAAAGCGACAATGTCTAGGGACCGCTTTGTTGAAATTATGAGGTTTCTCAGATTTGATGAGAAATCTACTCGATCGGAGAGACTGCAAACGGACAAGTTTGCTCTATTTTCTACTGTGTGGGACAGGTTTATTGAAAATTGTACTGCGTGTTACAAACCTGGCCCATACATAATGGTGGATGAGCAACTTTTAGCAAGCAAAACTAGGTGTCCATTCACGCAGTACATGCCTTCCAAACCAGATAAATATGGCCACAAATATTGGCTAGCTGTTGATAAGAGGAACAAATATCTGGCAAATGGCTTCCCTTATCTATGCAAAGATGACACACGCCGTGCTGAGGACCGTTTAGCTGACCATGTGGTAATGAAGTTATTGGACCCGTTTTTGAAAAAAGGTCGCAATGTTACAACCGATAATTATTTTACTTCAGTAAAATTAGCTAAACAGCTAAAAAGCAAAGGAACAACCATCGTGGGAACACTGAACAAGATAAGGCGAGAAGTGCCTAAAGAAATAAAATCCATGAAAGAGGAATTGTACAACACTAAAGTGTTTAGAAATGAAGACAATTTTACACTTACAGTATATCAAGGAAAGCCCAACAAAAATGTTGTCATTTTGAGTTCCGTCCATCCAGATGTTGTTGCTGCGTCTGATTCCGCTAAAAAAACTCCAGAAACGGTAAAGTTTTACAATGAAACAAAATATGGAGTAGATGTAGTGGATCAGATGGCACGAAAATATACCACACGAACATGCACAAGGAGATGGCCTGTTCATGCATTTGAAAATGCCTTAGACTTTGCGGGTATAAATGCATGGATAATATTCAAGGAGATTACCCACCAAAAAATGTCACGCAAGGCATTTTTGCAAACGCTTGTGAGAGAGTTGAGTGGTCCTTATGTCACAGATAGGGAAAAGGGTTCCACGTCCCAAGTTTCTACATGCTCAGAAGTGATGGTTCAAACAAAATTTTGCCAGATCAAAGAAAAGTGCAAGAAAAATAGATCTGTCGGAAATTGTAAGACTTGTGGTAAGTCTTTGTGTGGGCAATGTACTGCCATAAATCAAAGGCAATGCCTAAAATGCGAAACACCAAATGTTTAGAAGGTGAATTCTGCGCCATATTTTCATTTTTATGCTCCTCCACCTACATTTTCTCTGCTTTTTGTTCTTCAGTTGTTGTTTATATGTGTGCACTTGAATAAAAAAAAATGTCTGAAAAACGTCTATTATAATTATTGTTATTTTCTGTAGAAAAATAAGAAAAGCAGAAAAAAAACAATCAAAAGCATTACTGTTGGATCTCACAATAATAATACATTACAAAAAATATAATTATTAATAAATAACCACAAATGAAACTCTAAAAATAAACAAAAACAAGCAAGGAGTTAAAATGACTCCTTTCAGTAGTTCTAGGCGGGGTCACGAGTCCAGTAGTCCTAGTGTTAAGAAATGATGGTCAGTCAGTCTGAAAAATTGGGAAAACTTTGAATGTGTCCCCAAGTGCAGTTGCAAAAACCATCAAGCGCTACAAATAAACTGGCTCACATGAGGTCCGCCCCAGGAAAGGAAGACCAAGAGTCACCTTTGCTTCTGAGGATAAGTTTATCCGAGTCACCAGCCTCAGAAATCGCAGGTTAACAGCAGCTCAGATTAGAGACCAGGTCAATGCCACACAGAGTTCTAGCAGAAGACACATCTCTACAACAACTGTTAAAAGGAGACTTTGTGCAGCAGGCCTTCATGGTAAAATAGGTGCTAGGAAGCCACTGCTAAGGACAGGCAACAAGCAGAAGAGACTTGTTTGGGCTACAAAACACAAGGAATGGACATTAGACCAGTGGAAATCTGTGCTTTGGTCTGATGAGTCCAAATTTGAGATCTTTGGTTCCAACCACCGTGTTTTTGTGCGACGCAGAAAAGTGAACGGATGGACTCTACATGCCTGGTTCCCACCATGAAGCATGGAGGAGGAGGTGTGATGGTGTGGGGGTGCTTTGCTGGTGGCACTGTTGGGGATTTATTCAAAATTGAAAGCATACTGGTCCAGCATGGCTACCACAGCATCTTGCAGTGGCATGCTATTCCATCTGGTTTGCGTTTAGTTGGGCCATCATTTATTTTTCAACAGGACAATGACCCCAAACACACCTCCAGGCTGTATAAGGGCTGTTTGACAAAGAAGGAGAGTGATGGGGTGCTACGCCTGATGACCTGGCCTCCACAGTCACCAGACCTAAACCCAATCGAGATGGTTTGGGGTGAGCTGGACCGCAGAGTGAAGGCAAAAGGGCCAACAAGTGCTAAGCATCTCTGGGAACTCCTTCAAGATTGTTGGAAGACCATTTCCGGTGACTAGCTCTTGAAGCTCATCAAGAGAATGCCAAGAGTGTGCAAAGCAGTCATCTAAGCAAAAGGTGGCTACTTTGAAGAACCTAGAATATAAGACATATTTTCAGTTGTTTCACACTTTTTTGTTAAGTATATAATTCCACTTGTGTTAATTCATAGTTTTGATGCCTTCAGTGTGAATGTACAATTTTCAAAGTCATGAAAATACAGAAAAATCTTTAAATGAGAAGGTGTGTCAAAACTTTTGGTCTGTACTGTACATGTGTGTTTGTGTATTGTGGTAATATTTTTAATTTAAAATAATTATAATGTGCTGTAAAAATATCAGTATACATGAAGGACTAGAACTCACGGAGTCATGTTTAAACAGGATTAATATGTGTGACATGATGTTCAAGTCCCACAGAGGAGATTGAGTGAACCCAAGGGGATAGAGGTTGATGAAGAGCCCTATGGAGCCAGGTTTATTCAAATAAAATTGTAGTGATTAAAATTATTTGGATGTATTTATCACGGAGGAGATTGAGTGAACAAAAAATTCCATAACTGAGATAGAAAGAATTATGGTTGACTGAACTGAAGTTCTAGTTCCTTTTTTACCCTGCGCCCTTTCCCCCAAGAAAAAACGGATAGACTCCTATTTCTCACCCAAAGCGGGAAAAAGAAAAAAATCAAATATAGGAACTAGAAGCAGGCAAAGAAAAAGGGAAAGACAGGACTCTCTCCCAAACCAAAATAAATGAGCCATCCAATGTTTTTAATTTATCCAGATATACACTATTAAAGGCAAAATCCTCTCTATTGAGCAAAGGACTTTCTTTATGTTTCTCTCTTTGTTCAAAAAAAATTGACTTATTTCTGGATTTACAAGTATTTATAAGGACAATGACCCTGAAACAGCATTTCATCATTAGCAAAGATAAAGTTCCTTCCACTCCCTGTAACTCTCCTAGTGACACGAATCACCATCTAGATGTTAAATCAAAATCCAATTTTCCTCCTACCAAAAATAAAGGCCATCACTTAAACACTTTTAGCGATCTAGTGCAACATGATTTTAAATCATAAATGAAAAACCTAGATTACCAGGAAAAACTCCCCATAACTTAAACAAGACAGAAAGGGAAGCTATCCAATCACTCAATAAAAACATGAAAATCATAATCAGGTCAGCTGATAAAGGATGAGGAGTAGTTATATAAGATTTTGATGAGTGCATTAAAGAAGCACAGTGAATCCTGTCAGATATGAATTACTATGAACTCACATCTCCAAACACACCTCAGAATGTGATTGTTACTTATAACACATTGATTAATGAAGCTGCTGTGGATAATATTTTGAATTCCCAAGAGAAAAAATTTCTATCAGTAAAAAATCCCAACATCCACTTTTTTTAACATCTACCTAAGATACACAAAAGTCTGATATATCCACCCGGGAGACCTATAATTTCAGGCATAGGATCCCTCACATATAATCTCTCAGAATATATAGATAAGATAATAAAAAAACTACAAGAAGCAAAATGAACATAAACCCTGCTGCTCAATTTTTGTGTTTTTTTCTTTGTATCTTTGCATTCTGTGCAAGGCAGCGTGTGGCCTCCCTTTCTTGGGCTAGAGCATACATTTAATTAGCTTCCCAAGGCTGGTGTCCACAGTACAGGACCCGGTCCTTTGTCTGCCCTTATTCACACACTGAGGTCAACTTTGATATATGGTAAGGTTTTTAATATTAAACAGCGTAGCCCAATCCCAAATGGGGTTTCCTTGCCATGGTGGGATGGCTTTTATGCTATTTTTGATCAATAACAGTGTTACTAAGAACCCTATGTCATTTAACCACTTAGTGACAGAACCAATTATGTCCTTAATGACCAAGCCAAATTTTACAATTCTGACCAATGTCATTTTATGACGTAATAGCTCTGGAACGCTTCAATGGATCCAACTGATTCTGAGAATGTTTTCTCAAAACATATTGTACTTTATGATAGTGGTAAAATTTCTACGGTACGATTTGTGATTATTTGTGAAAAAACAGAAATTTGGCAAAAATTTAGAAAATTTTGCAATTTTAAAACTTTGAATTATGCCCTTAAATCAGAGAGTTATAACACAAAAATAGTTCATAAGCAACATTTCTCACATGTCTACTTAAAATCAGAACAATTGCTGCAGCAAAAAGTTTTTTTGTTAGGAAGTTATAAGGGTTAAAAATTGACCAGAGATTTCTCATTTTTGCAACAAAATTTAAAAAACCATTGAAGTGACTTTGAGGGGCCTATATGACAGGAAATACGCAAAAGTGATACTATTCTAAAAACTGCACCCTTCAAGGTGCTCAAAACTACATTCAACAAGTTTATTAACCCTTCACGTGATTCACAGGAACTGATGCAACGTGGAAGGAAAAAATGAACATTTAAATTTTTTCACAAAAATGTTACTTCATACCCCAATTTTTTTTATTTTCACAAGGGTAACAAGAGAAAATGGACCACAAAATTTGCTGAGTAATTTCTCCTGAATACGCCGATACCCAATATGTGGGGGAAAATCACTGTTTGGGCACACGGCAGGCCTTGGAAGGGAAGGAGCACCGTTTGGCCTTTTCAACACAAAATTTCCTGGAATCTAGAGCGGACGCCATGTCACATTTGGAGAGACCCTGATGTGCCTAAACAGTGGAAACCCCCCACAAGTGACCCCATTTTGGAAACTACATCCCTCAAGAATTTTATCAAGGGGTATAGCGAGCATTTTGAACATAGAGGTACGACACAGAATTTGATAACATTAGGTCATTATATTGAATATGTTGTCATTAGTGTTGAGCGCAAGAGCTCGCCACTTGAGTTTTTAAGCGTTTCCGCAGCGGCAATTCCACTGCAAAAAAATGCTTGGTAGAAGGTCTGCCATGGTGCCCAATGATAATCCGCATGTGCTGTGCACATGCTGCGGAAATTTCCGCTACGGATTATCATTGCGAAAAAATCCGCAGCTCTACCAATTATTTTGTGGAATCGTGGCGTTTTCGCCGCCATTGACTTGCATTGGACCGCATGACATCCACATCACTGCATCTGCACATGCAGATATCATGTCGATTCAATGTGCGGATGGTACCCGGGTTTGGAGAAGAGGAGACTCTCCTCCAGACCCGGGTACCATAGTACCTGTAAAAAAAGAATAATATTTCTCCATAGCGATCCGACCTGGCTTGCCAGCAGCTCGCAGTGGACTAAAAGGAGTCCTTTAGACTCTCCATAGCGACCTGCCGGCAAGCCAGAACGGATCGCTATGGAGACCGGGGGCCATCAGAAGGTAAGTATAATGTATATTTTTTATTTTTTACCACTCTTTTACGGTCACACTATATAAATCAATGCCGTTTGCATGGATTTATATAGTGTGACCAAGTTGTCAAGCACTTTCCAAGTGATGCTAAAATCGCTTGGAAAGCACTTGACAACCCGCATGCGGAAATGCATGTGAAGAACGCTTCACTTCCACTTGTCCCTGGCAGGAAAAACGCATGTAAAATCCGCATGCATTTTTTCTGCCAGGAAGATGCAGAAACGCTCAGGAAAAATCCGGAGCATTTTTGCATCGTGAGCACATAGACTAATCCTAACCTTAACCCTAAACCTTAACTCTAATCCTAAACCCTAACCCTAATCCTAACCCTAACTGCAAAGAATGGAAAAAATATATATTTTTTGTTTTATAATATTTATCTAACAAAGAGGATGACAAAGGGGGTTTTGATTTTTTTTTTTTTTTATTACTGTGATAGAGTTTATCACAGAGACCAAAAGTAACCCTATTACTTTAAAATTCCCTATTGTTGCCAGGTACCAGCCGGCAGATCTCAGCAGGAGCATGCGCCCGCCATTTTTTTTTACAGGAAGATGACAGAGGGCCAAGGGATGGATCAGGAGATCCGGGGGATGGTGGAGGTACCGGGTGGGCTTCGGGGATGGCGGAGGTACCAGGAGGACTCAGGTATGCATCAAGTATTGTGGGTGCTCGAGTGAGATGCTCGATTCCCTGCCATTTCTCTCTCCTCTGACATACATATCATGTCAGAGGAGAGAGAAATCATTGTAACCGCAGGCGCACTTTTTTTTGTGATCGTCGTTATTCGCTGAATAACGGCGATCACGTGATTGGGGATCGGAGGAGAAACCGGCCCTGATCATGTTTTCTAGGGTTTCAGCTACCGCCGGAGAATTTCCAATTCTGGGGAGCGCTACAGCCTTTTTGCCGATTGCCATTTTAAAACGGCAATGAGGGAATAAGGCCCCTTAATGACTGCCATTTGAATTCGTATCGGCGGTCTTTAAGGGGTTAAATGCACTTTTGCCTTTTATTTATTTATTTACAGCAGGGTTTATGTTCATTTTGCTTCTTGTAGTTTTTTTCTGATTTATGGCCAGTGTGAACGTGCGTTTATGTTCTGCATAGATAGGATTATGCAGTTTCACGTTCTCAACCTCACTAGTTATCTTAGGGATTTCAACCAAATAATTCATATGATACAAAGAGTCAGATGCAAACCTTCTTATATTTTTGTAACCCTCGATGTGGCCAATTTATATTTAAATATTGTGCATGACATTGGTCCCCTTTGCTTCAAAAAATATCTTGAGAAAGACTCTAGACTCCCTTCAGACCAAAAACAGTTCATATATGATGGTCTTACTTTTATTCTCAATAACAATTTCTTCTCCTTCCAAAGTTCAACATACCATCAAGTACAGGGGACTGTGATGGAGTCTAAAGTCGCATCGACGTACGCAAATCACTTAATGGGGATCTTTGAGGAATACAGTGGCGACCAAAAGTTTAGCATTTTTTTTAAAAGTGTGATTACTTCTGTCTAGTTGTTGTGATGCCATTTTCTGATTTTAGTAAATCAGAAGCAAATGGTTGTCAGGACGAAAATTGTGTTTGACATTGTTTTATCCATTTATCCCTGTTTTAATCTGTTTTTTTATCCCTTTATCTGTTTTAATTTTCAACATATGCTGGACCAAATGTTTTGCATATTTTGTCATGGGTAGTAGAATTTTGCCTAAATTTTTTTTTTTTTTTTTATGAGTGTGTTTTTAGGTTAAAACATGACAAAGACACAGCCTAATTTATCACCAGATGTCAGGAAGCTTTTTATTCTGAGAGTGAAGTCAGGCAAAAGCCAAAAAGAGGTAGCTATGGAATTCAACTGTTCAACTGCTCTCAGAGTCAAGTGTCATGTATATTGTGATGAACCTGTAGCCGCCATCTTGGTAATGATAAATCATATCCAGGGATGGCCACACTTCAGCAGCCCCCACCCTTGGGACCTTCTGTTAAAACGTCAACTAGATAGTTTCCCCCCATCCAGGCTCCTGTAAGATAAGAAGCCTACTTAACACTTGAATGCTAGGAGCTTCAAAGACTTCGAGAGGAAACACAGCCAGCAGGGGGGGGTGCTTCGTCTATCTGTACCTGACCATTTGTCCCATAGGACTAGTTTCTTTGTCTGTCACAAGCATGGAGGCATAAGATATAGAAACATGAATAGTACACGCATGTTGCGTGGGATGGGCCAATAAAAAAATATCACGGCGTCCCGGAGCCATTGCGCACACAAGCCTCCGCGGTAGACGTTTGTACGTGCTCTGGAAGCCAAGATATAGCGCGGAGCCATTCCTGAGGACCGTATGGTATCATAATTGATATCAAAAGGTCGGTTACGGCGGCCCGAATCCATGGGAACCCCTGGGGGTATCCTGAGACCATCCCAGAAGAAGTTATTGGGTTCCTTAGAATTTGGGCTTCTGATCGAAGTTAGACCTGAGGGTGGAGACTGAGCCAGCTGACCTCACCAGCAGTGGGCGGGACGGGGCAGGTAAGATAGCAGGACAGACAAGAGACAAGTCAGTCTTGACCCAAGAGTGGTGTGCTGAACATCTGAGCACCAGCTGAGGCCACCAAGGGGAGGAGCAGTTTGACCATGCGGTGGTAGGCCTCAGCCTGTAACAAAGAACCGTGCCTGCGATCGCAGAATCCTCTCCCTGCGTCACAAGAAAATCAAGAAACCGGTAACTGATATGCTGTGGTGATTCTGTGTGTTGTATTCCATTGTTGTATAGTTTAGCCTGACCTTATACCTGTGTATATTTAGTTGTATATCGTGTATCTAGTGTATTATTATAATCAATTACCTCAAGTAATTGTGGGCCTGCCTTTTATTCTGCATAACGAACGCACGTCCGTGTGAGCTCGGCTCAAGCCAAAACGCTACCCAGGGTTGGTTCCTGACCCGATATAGGCCCATTCACGGACTGGGCGTATATCTAAAATAGGGACTGGTGGCAGCATACCAACTGGGGATTGGGGAAGGCTGGTAGTGACGGTCGGAGGTTCAGATATATATATTCCTGGCGCGGCCAAGGAAGATATATATACCGCCCTCACTACAGAGGGCCCCGATACCCAGTAGGTTACAGGACAGTCTCCCTGGCGACCGCTTATCCTAGGTGCAGTTCCTTGACTGACCTGAGGCTAAGAGGGCGCTAGCGAGTTGTGCTGTGTAGTGACGTTACGGTTTAGTGACGTTGAAGGGATAACACACTACCGTGTTCCCTGCGCGGGTTGCAGCTACCTGGCACTACTTTCTCTAGGTGCAGTACCTTGACTGACCTGAGAGGTAAGGGGGCGCCAGAGAGCTGCACCCACCGGCCGGCTTTCATCACATTGGTGGCAGCAGTGGGATTGCAGAATAATAGTGTTGTGGGACCCCTACTCCCAGGCACTAAAGACTGCCAGTGGTAACTTCCACTGCTGGAGTCTTAAGGTCAGCCCAACGTTAGACGGTCAGGCTAAAAGTATAACAAGGTGTGTGCAAACTCAGGGTTGCAGCGGTGTCGGTTACCAAGATGGCAGACGGCACCAGGAGCAAGACCCTGCAAGAGGCTAATGCTACGGTCCGTGTGGCAGGAGGGGAGGACATTGTTACTCATGGCGAGGAGGAGTCCAGCCCGGGCACCTCAGGGAGCCAGTCCCCAGTATACGGTCCCGCAGTGGGCTGCCCACCACCTACCCAGCCCAGCCTGTCCAGATCACAAGCCCTTTTACAAGCGGCTATGGCAAGTCTCCAGTCTCATGGCGATGCCGTCTACAAAACCCTCCTGGCAGCATCAGAGAAGGCAGCGGAGGAGGAGCGCGAAGCTGCGGAGCGCCGGGAGGCTGCGGAGCGTGCAGAGCGGGCTGCAGAGCGCCGGGAGGCTGCGGAGCGTGCAGAGCGAGCTGCGGAGCGCCAGCACCAACTGGACCTGGCCCAGCGGGGGCTTCCGCTAGAGCAACCAACCCATCAGGAGACCAAGTCGTCCAAAGTCTGAGCTGAGGACTTCCCTCTACTGGAGAAGGATGGGGACCTGGACTCCTTTCTGGTGGCATTTGAACGGACCTGTCTTCAGCACCATCTGGCCCGGGATCAGTGGGCCAGATACCTGACCCCCCGTTTGAGGGGTAAGTCCCTGGATGCCTTGGGGGACTTACCTGCCGGGGAGGTACAGAACTACGACTGCATCAAGCGGGCCCTGATCCGGCAGTACAACCTCACTCCCGAGTCGTACCGCCAGAAGTTCCGGAGCCTGCTGCGTGGCCCCAAGGACACCTGGACCGATCATATGCGGGCGCTGTTGAGAGCCGCAGAGCACTGGACCTCGGGTCTAGCGCTTACTACCCGCCAGGAGGTCCAGGAACTGTTCGTCACGGAGCAGTTCTTGTGGAACTGCCCAGAGGACCTCCGACAGTTCCTCCGTGACCGAAAACCAACAGGGGCTTCTGCTACAGCCGCCCTGGCAGACGAGTATGCCAATAACAGGGCGCCTGAGCTGAAGAAGTCTGCCAGCAGCACCTGGAGAGGGGGTAAGCCCAGTCATGCCCCTGTTTCCCCGGCCCCTAGAACACAAGGGGTGTATCCCCCTGTTGCCCTCTCCAGGCAAGGACCAGACGTAAGACGTTGTCATCTATGCAACAAACCAGGACACTTTAGGGCTGAGTGTCCCCAGCGCCAAAAGACCCCATCCCAGTCCCAGAGAGCGCCCAATGTTTTGTGAGTGGGAGGGGGTGGTGGTAGGTCCCTGGACAACATCCAACCCGTCACCATAGGCCGTTCTGCGGTCATGGGACTGCGGGACACGGGCGCTGAACGAACACTGGTACGGCCTGAGGTGGTGTCCCCCCAGGACTTGGTACCAGGAAAGACTCTTTCCGTCTCCGGGGTTGGAGGCGTGGAGCCGGCACTTCCCGTTGCCATGGTGTATTTGGACTGGGGTGCCGGAAGGGGGATGCGGGAGGTGGGAGTAACGCCAAATATTCCCGCAAATGTTTTATTAGGGACCGACTTGGGGCGTCTAGTATCGCAGTATGTACCCTCTGAACCCCCAAGTTCGGCCCCCCAAGAGTGTATTGATTTGTCTGCTGCTAATGCCAACCATGTTGTATGTAGTGTGTGTCCTGCTGAGGAGGAGGGAGTGAAACCTGAGGGTAACACCTGCACAGACACAACACAAACAGGGTTAGTGAAAGCAGGTGGGGAGTGTGGGGATGCCCGCAGAGGTGCTCAGCCGGCGTGCCGTGACCTCTTGTCCTCCGGTGAGGGAGGGGGCGGGCAGGATTCTGTAGAGGGAAGCTCAGGGATGGAGAGGGGGGCAGCTACCGGCAGTGTAGGGCTCCCAGGGGTATCCAGGCTGCTGAGTATAGGCCCACTGCAGGGGGAGGAACAGGCCATGGGGGGTGGGGGTGTCCCAAGAGAGGAGCCGCCAGGTAAGACCCCAGGGCAGGAGTTCCCCACATCCGAGATGTCCAAAGGCCTAGGAAGCCTGCCTGATCGGGCGGCTTGGTCAGAAACAGAGGGGAAGCGGGCACTACCCACGGTCACAGCGGTCATAGCCGCTGTCACCAGGAGTGGGAGCGCCGGAGCCCAAGGAGCCTTGCAGAGGTCCGACGGCTTCCCCACTTCTGACCAAGTGTCTGCCGGGTCAGACAGCGGCCAGGTGACATGCCCGGAGGGGCTGACGGAGGATGTGGCAGTTTCGTCGATTCTGGCCACATCAAGTCAGGAATTTCAGGCTGCGTTGGAAGCAGACGACAGCCTGAAAGCTCTCAAGGAACAGGCGGCACAGCCTCCCATGGAGTCAGACTGCGAGCGTGTGGTCTGGGACCAGGGACGGCTGTACCGGGTAACGGTCCAGCAGGGTTCACCGGAGGCGTGGCCCAGGGACCGACAGTTAGTGGTACCCTATCCGTTCAGGGCGGAATTGTTGCGGATCGCACACGAGATTCCGATGGCCGGACACCTAGGGATCGCTAAAACCAAGGCCAGGATAGCTCAGCATTTCTACTGGCCTGGGATGGGAGCCGCGGTGGGTGCCTACTGCCGTTCGTGTGACACCTGTCAGAGGGTGGGGAAGGCGGGGCCGCGCCCCAAAGCCCCACTGGTAACTCTGCCAATCATCGAAGAGCCTTTCTCGAGGGTCGCTGTGGATCTTATTGGACCTCTGTCCACTCCCAGCCACTCCGGGAAATGCTTCATACTCACGGTAGTGGACTATGCCACCCGGTACCCGGAAGCGGTAGCTTTGTCGTCCATTCGGGCCGACAAGGTGGCTACCGCCTTACTGGAGATCTTCTCCAGAGTGGGTTTCCCCCAAGAAATGCTCACCGACCGAGGGACCCAGTTCATGTCGCGGCTGATGGAGTCCCTCTGTAAGCAAATGCAGGTGCAACATCTGGTGGCCAGCCCGTATCACCCACAGACCAATGGCCTGTGTGAGCGGTTCAATGGCACCTTAAAGCAGATGCTTAAGATGTTGGTCGACTCCCACGGGAGAGACTGGGAGCGTTACCTCCCACACCTCCTATTTGCTTACCGGGAGGTTCCGCAGGCCTCAACGGGGTTCTCCCCCTTTGAGCTCCTGTACGGGCGACGGGTACGGGGCCCCCTGGCTCTGGTGAAGGAAGCATGGGAAGGGGATTTGGCCACCCCCGAGGTGTCGGTCATCGAGTATGTCGTGCGCCACCGGGACAGGATGATGGCCTTGGCAAAGCTGGTGCAGGACAATATGGCCCAGGCCCAGGCCGACCAGAAGCGGTGGTACGACCAGAATGCTTGTGAGAGGACCTACTAGGTGGGTCAAAAGGTGTGGGTACTGGTCCCCGTACCACAGAACAAGCTTCAGGCAGCCTGGGAAGGTCCCTACTTCGTGCACCAGAAACTCAATGCCGTCACCTATCTGGTCACCCTGGATCACGCCCGTGGAAGGAGGAAGGCCTTCCACGTGAACATGATGAAGGCTCATCATGAGCGGGAAGCGACTGCCCACCCAGTGTGCAACCTTCCCGAGGAAGGAGAGGTAGAAACCCTCCTGGATCTGCTCACCCAAGCCAAGGCGGGTGGGTCCATCGAGGATGTGGGGGTTGGCCACCAGCTCACGGAGGACCAACGGTCCCAGCTGGGGACCACCCTGCACCCCTTCCGGGGGCTGTTCAGCAGCCTGCCCGGAAGGACTGAGATGGCTGTCCACGACGTGGACACTGGCGATCACCCGCCGATCCGGCGTTCAGCATATCGGGTCTCTTTCGAGGTGCAGGGAAACATGCGCCAAGAGATAGACGAGATGCTGAAGCTGGGGGTGATCCAGGCATCCAGCAGCGCGTGGGCCTCGCCTGTAGTCCTCGTACCAAAGAAGGACCGAACTACACGGTTCTGCGTGGACTACCGGGGGCTCAACGCTGTAACGGCCACCGATGCGTTCCCCATACCACGCATCGATGACCTGCTCGATCGGATGGCCGGGGCTAAGTACCTGACCATCATGGATCTGAGCCGGGGGTACTGGCAGATTCCTCTGACCCCCGCGGCAAGGGAACGCTCTGCCTTTATCACCCCTTTTGGACTGTACGAGTCCACAGTGATGCCATTCGGCATGAAGAATGCCCCTGCCACTTTTCAGCGGATGGTCAATACGCTGCTTGAGGGACTTGAAGGGTACGCGGCTGCGTATTTGGACGATATTGCAGTCTTCAGTCCCACTTGGGAGGATCACCTAGAGCACCTGCGGCAGGTGCTCGGTCGGATCCACCGGGCAGGCTTGACCATCAAGCCGGAAAAGTGCCAGCTGGGCATGAGTGAGGTCCTCTACCTGGGTCACCGGGTAGGCGGGGGGGTTCTGAAGCCAGAACCGGGGAAAGTGGATGCCATCGCATCCTGGCCCACTCCTAGGACCAAAAAGCAGGTGATGTCCTTCTTGGGGACCGCCGGGTACTATAGGAGGTTCGTCCCACACTATAGCACCCTGGCCAAGCCCCTGACGGACCTCACCAAGAAGAAGCTGCCCGTCGCAGTCGACTGGACAGTCGCCTGCGAGACAGCTTTCGGGGCACTCAAGGCCGCCCTAAGTAGCTCCCCTGTACTGCAAGCTGCCGACTTCGACCGGCCGTTTGTGGTACAGACCGACGCCAGTGACTTTGGCCTCGGTGCTGTGCTAAGTCAGGTCAACACGACAGGCCAGGAACATCCTGTCTTGTACCTGAGCAGGAAGCTACTGCCCCGGGAGGTGGCTTACTCCACGGTGGAAAAAGAATGCCTGGCAATTGTATGGGCCCTGCAGCGTCTGCAGCCCTACTTGTACGGGAGCCATTTCACCGTGGAGACGGACCACAACCCCCTCAGCTGGTTACACACGGTCTCTGGGTCGAATGGCAGGTTGCTACGCTGGAGCCTCGCTCTCCAGCAGTACCACTTCTCCATTCGCCACAGAAGAGGCCGTGACCACGGTAACGCTGACGGGTTATCCCGGCAAGGGGAGGGTGCAGAAGGACGCACGGGGGAACACAGGAATGTGCTACCCCCTCGCGCCCTCGTATAGGGGGAGGTGTGATGAACCTGTAGCCGCCATCTTGGTAATGATAAATCATATCCAGGGATGGCCACACTTCAGCAGCCCCCACCCTTGGGACCTTCTGTTAAAACGTCAACTAGATAGTTTCCCCCCATCCAGGCTCCTGTAAGATAAGAAGCCTACTTAACACTTGAATGCTAGGAGCTTCAAAGACTTCGAGAGGAAACACAGCCAGCAGGGGGGGGTGCTTCGTCTATCTGTACCTGACCATTTGTCCCATAGGACTAGTTTCTTTGTCTGTCACAAGCATGGAGGCATAAGATATAGAAACATGAATAGTACACGCATGTTGCGTGGGATGGGCCAATAAAAAAATATCACGGCGTCCCGGAGCCATTGCGCACACAAGCCTCCGCGGTAGACGTTTGTACGTGCTCTGGAAGCCAAGATATAGCGCGGAGCCATTCCTGAGGACCGTATGGTATCATAATTGATATCAAAAGGTCGGTTACGGCGGCCCGAATCCATGGGAACCCCTGGGGGTATCCTGAGACCATCCCAGAAGAAGTTATTGGGTTCCTTAGAATTTGGGCTTCTGATCGAAGTTAGACCTGAGGGTGGAGACTGAGCCAGCTGACCTCACCAGCAGTGGGCGGGACGGGGCAGGTAAGATAGCAGGACAGACAAGAGACAAGTCAGTCTTGACCCAAGAGTGGTGTGCTGAACATCTGAGCACCAGCTGAGGCCACCAAGGGGAGGAGCAGTTTGACCATGCGGTGGTAGGCCTCAGCCTGTAACAAAGAACCGTGCCTGCGATCGCAGAATCCTCTCCCTGCGTCACAAGAAAATCAAGAAACCGGTAACTGATATGCTGTGGTGATTCTGTGTGTTGTATTCCATTGTTGTATAGTTTAGCCTGACCTTATACCTGTGTATATTTAGTTGTATATCGTGTATCTAGTGTATTATTATAATCAATTACCTCAAGTAATTGTGGGCCTGCCTTTTATTCTGCATAACGAACGCACGTCCGTGTGAGCTCGGCTCAAGCCAAAACGCTACCCAGGGTTGGTTCCTGACCCGATATAGGCCCATTCACGGACTGGGCGTATATCTAAAATAGGGACTGGTGGCAGCATACCAACTGGGGATTGGGGAAGGCTGGTAGTGACGGTCGGAGGTTCAGATATATATATTCCTGGCGCGGCCAAGGAAGATATATATACCGCCCTCACTACAGAGGGCCCCGATACCCAGTAGGTTACAGGACAGTCTCTCTGGCGACCGCTTATCCTAGGTGCAGTTCCTTGACTGACCTGAGGCTAAGAGGGCGCTAGCGAGTTGTGCTGTGTAGTGACGTTACGGTTTAGTGACGTTGAAGGGATAACACACTACCGTGTTCCCTGCGCGGGTTGCAGCTACCTGGCACTACTTTCTCTAGGTGCAGTACCTTGACTGACCTGAGAGGTAAGGGGGCGCCAGAGAGCTGCACCCACCGGCCGGCTTTCATCACATATATTAAAGAAAGAAAAAGAAGGTTATGGAACAGCTGATAAAGCTAGAAGTGGACGTCTATGGAAAACTTCCTCCAGAGTTGATCACATTATTAAGAAAAAGTCAGTATCTGATATCCATAAAAGTGCTGTACAGATTTCACACAAAATGAACGAAGAATAAGGGGTCAAAGTGAGTCCCCAAACTGTGGTGCAATGGCTAAGAGCAGTAAGGTTGAATGCACAAGTTCCAGCCTTTCATATCTGCAAAGAACCGGAAGGTCTGACTTGAGTTTGCGAAAGAACACAGCCAATGGAAAGAGACAGTTTGGTCTAAGGTGTTGTGGTCAGATGAATTCAAGTTCAATCTGTTTGATAGTGATGACAAGCACTATATATCCTGCCCAATTTGAAAGCATAATGATGTAAGGTATCAAAAACCTGCAGAGAAATATGGTGGTGGCAATGTCATGGTTTGGGGCTGCTTTTCTGCATCTACCATTGGCCCTCTGCAAAGCATTGATGAAAATATGAATGTACAAGGATATACTGGAGAATGTAATACTACCACATGGTAAAACCAAAGTAGGCAGGGGATGGAAATTCCAGCAAGACAATGATCCTAAGCACACATCCAATTTAGTCAAAAATTGGTTAGCAAAGAAAAATATTCGCCTTTGGCAATGGCCAAGCCAATCATCTTATTTAAACCCTATATAGCACCATTGTGATGAGTTAGGGCAACGAGTTGGGGCCAATACCCACAGCAATAAAGATGAATTGTTTGTAGATTTGAAAATGGAATGGAGCAAGATCCCTCAATATGTCTTGTATATGTAGCACCCCGAGGGCTCGGCTGCTACAGGGGTATTGCACCTCGAACCAGAGGTGTGGTATTCCACTCCCGGGTAAGGATGGAGTGTGGACTAGAACTCAGTTAGCTGCATGCACCACATACATCCCATTTCCGGGGGACAGATCAACGGTACTCCCACCAGATAGATGTGCAGGTACGACAGCGTCTGTCCCTGGCTGGAGTGGGAGGGGGGGAGGAATATCCCAGTGGTGCAGGAGCAGAGAGGGGAGGGACTCTGGGCATAGGAAGGAGCCCATTGGTGGCTAGTCACCTGGGCTCGGGTGTCAGAGGGAGTATAAAAGGTGGGCACCATCTTAGGAGTTGGGTTCAGTCAGACAGAAGAAGAGGAGAAGAGTAGTGACAGGGAGCAGCAGCCCTGTCTGGGTGCTGCTCCTGAAGGGAGCAAGAGAGAGAAAGACAAGAGGAAAGGAACAAGGAACAAGGAAGGAATGGAACCTGGAGAAAGGCCCAGAGACATGAAGGAAGAGGGAACCCGAACACGCTAGGAGTCAGCGGGTGAAGGGTTGGCAGATCAGGGTACCGGATCCCGAACTGGTGGAGGCCACTTATCCTCAGCCAGGAACCGGAGGTCGTGGCCACGTCTTGGCGCGACCACTCACTACACTCACCACGAAGGCACGCCACATAGGGTCAGGGAAACCGGAGATAGGTTTCGCCACCAGAAGGCCCGAGGAAGCTGGACATGGGTGGGTCCCTAGTGGGGACGGCCAGAGAAAGGAACGGAGAAAGGAGTTCAAGGTCACACTCTGGAACTGCCTGGGGGTTGGTCGAGCCCCGTACCTGGTGGACGCAGCACGGCTCGGGTCGTCATCACCTGCAGGACTGACACTGATAACATCTGTGAGTAAAGCATTGAAAACTGCAATCTGTCTCTGTGTTCCATCGCACTACCAGCACTAAAGGTACCGGGGCGCCCTTTCTATCACTCCCTTCACCCGCACCAGCTGCCCTGAGGCCATACCTCTCCCGTTGGGGGTTATACCACCATTGCTGCACACATACCACCGGCCTCAGCGGACTGTTCTGCAGCGGCGGCCTGGCGACCGCAAATCAACGGGTGGCGTAGTCGACACTTAAACAACATCTACAAAGACTGCCACACACTTAGTTTGACCACCCTGGGCACGGACCGGGTTCCCGCCACTCGGAGACTACTACCCCCATCGGATCCGGCTCCGGGTATTCCCCCGCGCACACGTGCGCCGCACTACAGCACTGGCCCAGGGGGCGCGTCATATACCCTAGTCGCTTCAATAATAATCTTTTTAATAATAATCTTTTTATTTATATAGCGCCAACATATTCCACAGCACTTTACAAGTCACACAATTTAAAGACAAGTACAGAAATGATGGTATTTCGAAACGCGTAGATGAAATAAAAAACACAAATTATCCTAGTGTGTACCTGGATTTATTACCATCCACCACCAGCACAGATTTTTCCACTTTTTCCTTTCCTCACGTAGTCTTTTTTATAGCATGTCAGCACAACATGACATCTCTGGAAGCCAGTAAATAGAGATCAGCAGTGGACTATTGAGACACCTCCAAGAGAACATCAAGTGTTTGGTAAGGTGAGTATACTCCTTTTTTATTTTATATGATTCGTCACACTTACATACACAAAATGGCTTAAAAATTGTAATTAGAACTATATGCTAGGTTGCTTCATGTGTTATTTTAAAATTAGAGCAATGATTGTAAAGGTGTAAGTAGCATTTAAAATTATACCTTATATGGTTTCTATTTTGTGAATAAATAATAATGTATATGTTAATTTTATATACACCGCATGCAGAAGTATTAGGCAAATGAGTATTTTGATCACATGATATTTTTTATACATGTTGTCCTACTCCAAGCTGCATAGGCTTGAGAGCCAACTACCAATTAAGTAAATCTGGTTATGTGCATCTCTGTAATGAGGAGGGGTGTTGTCTAATGACATTAACACCCTATATAATGTGTGCTTAATTATTAGGCAACTTCCTTTCCTTTGGCAAAATGGGTCAGAAGAGAGATTTGACGGGCTCTGAAAAGTCCAAAATTGTGAGATGTCTTGCAGAGGGATGCAGCAGTCTTGAAATTTCCCATCTTTTGAAGTGTGATCACCGAACAATCAAGCGTTTCATGGCAAATAGCCAACAGGGTCGCAAGAAGCGTCTTGGCCAAAAAAGGCGCAAAATAACTGCCCATGAATTGAGGAAAATCAAGCGTGAAGCTGCCAAGATGCCATTCGTCACTAGTTTTGCCATACTTCAGAGCTGCAACGTTACTGCAGTATCAAAAAGCACAAAGTGTGCGATACTCAGGGACATGGCCAAGGTAAGGAAGGCTGAAAAACGACCACCTTTGAACAAGAAACATAAGATAAAACATCAAGAATGGGCCAAGAAATATCTTAAGACTGATTTTTCAAAGGTTTTATGGACTGATGAAATGAGAGTGACTCTTGATGGGCCACATGGATGGGCCAGAGGCTGGATCAATAAAGGGCAGAGAGCTCCACTCCGACTCAGACGCCAGGAAGGTTGAGGTGGGGTACTGGTATGGGCTGGTATCATCAAAGATGAACTTGTGGGACCTTTTCGGGTTGAGGATGGAGTGAAGCTCAACTCCCAGACATACTGCCAGTTTCTGGAAGACAACTTCTTCAAGCAGTGGTACAGGAAGAAGTCAGTATCGTTCAAGAAAAAGATGATTTTCATGCAGGACAATGCTCCATCACATGCATCCAACTACTCCACAGCGTGACTGGCCTGTAAACGTCTAAAAGAAGAAAAAATAATGACATGGCCCCCTTGTTCACCTGATCTGAACCCCATAGAGAACCTGTGGTCCATCATAATATGTGAGATCTACAGGGAGGGAAAACAGTACACCTCTCGGAGCAGTGTCTGGGAGGCTGTGGTGGCTGCTGCATGCAATGTTGATCGAAAACAGATCAAGCAACTGACAGAATCTATGGATGGAAGGCTGTTGAGTGTCATCATAAAGAAAGGTGGCTATACTGATCACTATTTTTTTTGGTTTTTGTTTTTGCATGTCAGAAATGTTTATTTCTAAATTTTGTGCACTGATATTGCTTTACCTGGTGAAAATAAACAAGTGAGATGGGATTATATTTGTTTTTTATTAAGTTGCCTAATAATTCTGCACAGTAATAGTTACCTGCATAAACAGATGTCCTCCTAAAATAGCCAAATCTAAAAAAATCCCACTCCAACTTCCAAAAATATTAAGCTTGGATATTTATGAGTCTTTTGGGTTGATTGAGAACATAGTTGTTGATCAATAATAAAAAGAATCCTCTAAAATACAACTTGCCTAATAATTCTGCACACAGTATAGTAATTTTAGTATTCACGTTCAATAAGTGCAGAAAGTTTTTTTTTTAAATGTAATCAATATGTATTAGAACATCGCCAATGAATTCCTAAAATACTAGGATACTTGGTCTGTTAATAGGAATGTCTGTTTCCTTGTTCATTTGAATGAAATATTTAAGCAATAAATGCATCAAATTATAAATGTTGGTAGTTTTAATGCAGAAATTGTTTTTTCATGCCAAATGGAAATGAAGCATGATTAAACTAATACCTACCTTAAAAATATTTCTATGTTGATTTAGCTCAGGCTAGCTAAATTGGTTAACCAAAGGAAATGATTCAATTGGTAGCCCCTAGGACAACATTTAAGTAACCTTGCCATAGTATACTGAGTTCAAAACCTGATGAAAGACATCTTGTGAAATTAATACCACTGCGTGAAACTTGAAATTTGCCTTTTCATTCTAAAGTGCAGTACAGAGAGAATAAATAAAAAGAAAAATTGATTAGCGTAAGCAGTATCAAATGTAGAAATAATTCAATGTAAGTTCATATACCTTCTAATCCAGAAAGCATAAGCTGAAATCAAGTTATCCTTTATTAAGAGCAGAATAAGATGTTTTTAATTAGCTGATCACATAAGCTACTCTTCGAATTAACATATACATTACACTTAGGCAAATATTATCTAAAACTGAACTTAGTTTAAAAAGATAATAGATAACATCAGTTAACAAAAAGTCAGACTCCTGATACATTCATTAACCTGCAATCTACTTAAGATTATACAGCAAAAGACTTCAAAATGACCTATGGTAATATTTAGTGATGAGCGAGCACTAAAATGTTAGGGTACTCATTTCCCGGGTCGAGCAAATTTGAATACTCGGGTGTTTGACCCGAGCAACGAGCCCAAAGTAAGTCTATGGGAAACTCGAGCATTTTTCAGGCGGCTCCCCCCGGTGTGCAGAGGGCCTAAAGGTTTCCCAAATCGATGGGAACAGAGCTCAAATGACATGGGAACAGCATGGCGAAGACCACTGCAAGCATCAATAACTCCCAGATCACTGCTGTCAACAACGTGGTCAGAGTATTACGCCACTTTTACGGACTGACAATCAAACATACAAAAACAAAACCAAAATGGATTTTCCTGGGAAATATGTTAAGGAACATCTTTTCCAGGGTAACGACTTGTATATAAGGCAAAATAAATAACCCAAAACAAAAATACTCCTCCACAACTTGGGTTATGTTCACACGTAGCGTTTTTGATGCATTTTTGCACTTTTGCATTGCTTTCAACCAAGATAAATGCATTCACCAGGAAATGTCATTTTAACATTTTACAACCTTATCTGGCCATGTGGTGTGTGACACATCATCAGACACATGCATACAGTGCAGAAAAGACATGGGAACAGCATGGGAAAGACCTCTGGAAGCATCTCTGACTCCCAGGTCACCGCCTAAAAGTGTGCCCATCATAAGTGATCCTTGGCACATGCGAAGATGCCTCCTGCCATGCACCTGTCATTGCAAACTTGCAACAATCACCGTCCATGTCCCTGTCCCACTGCAGCATTCAGTTGTCCCTACCCCATTCCTTGGAATGCAAGCGCAAGTATGCAGGCAGCCACCCACACACCCACAGGCTGCAATACTATACTGTCAAATTTTTGACAGCTGCTTGCACTTGAAATGTGGCCCTTTAGGCTCGTGGAGGCAGGAGCTTTTCATAAACTCATGCCGGCGGCGGCCGGGTGTCCATGTTCGGTCCCCAGCCGCCACTATATTTCCCGATATCGCCTCCGCCTTCCACAAGCACGGGTCCCACAACATTACCCGTGCCCTACCCATTGCACTTACTGGGAAGGACGCCTAACCACAAACACGTGGACAGGTGAATGTGGCCAGGGACGGTACGGAAACCGAATAGAGGAAATCCGTATCTACCCTGGGTGTCATTTCTCCCAGGAAGTCCTCTTAAGCTGCTTGCACTTGAAATGTGGCCTGGTACTTTTGTGTGGGGATTTGCTTGCCTCCTACCAGCCTGGAATATTTCCAGCAAACTATGGTAAGACGCCAAGGTATTAGCACAGCCTCCAGTACCAGTAGCGAAGCCATCCCCAATTTCCTTCTCAGGAACTTTATTTGGTAGACTGAGAGGCTGCCCAAATACATTTTCTCACAAAGGAGCTGAAGATAGAGTGGCAGTAGGTGCAAGTTTCTCCAGCCTGTAAGATATTAGATGGTGAACGGCAGCACATTGGATCAGTGGTTAGCACTGAAGCCTTGCAGCGCTGGGATCCTGGGTTCAAATCCCAACAAGGACAACATCTGCAAGGACTTTGTATGTTCTCCCCGTGTTTGCGTGTGTTTCCTCATCAGTAAAAAAGCAGCCATAGAGTGTCCGGGAACCTTCCCACATACTTTTATTAGCAAGGAGTGCTTCTTGGCAGGGTCGAACAGTCCCACCAGAGAATCCTCTGATGTGCTTTGGCTTCAACCTCAGGAGAGTTCATGATAGCGCTAACTTTGCAGCTGCTATGGAGCTCTTGAGCGGGTGAGAAAGGTTATCCATCAGAAACAAATCCTCTGGTGGGCACAATGTTTTTCAATCTGAAACAGCTTCTCAGTTGGAGTTGTATTTCACCACAGCCATATTCTTTAGCTCGGTGAAAGGACTGGCATAGAGGGAAACTGTATCTACCCCGGCTGTCAATTCTCCATCACCAGGTTCTGCCCGTTGTCACACACGACAATGCCTGGCTGTATGTTCAGCGGTAAGAGCCACAGATCAGGCTGCTGTGTTACAGCTTTCAACAACTCTGCAGTGCTGGGCGGTTTGTCAATTAAGCATTAAGCAGGTTATCTTCAGCACAGACTGTTGTCGCTTGGCCAAGGCAGTGCTGCAGAGCTGTCAGCTTGTGACTGAAATACTCATTTCGGAGATGGAGGAGGAGGTGCATGAGCTGAACAATGTGATTACATTGTTGTTAAATTGATGACGCTGTTTTTTATACTAAAGAAATAACCTATTGTTTTGTTTTTTTCACGTTATTTATTAAGACAAATGCATTCACCGGGAAATGTCATTTTAACATTTTACAACCTTATCTGGCAATGTGGTGTGTGACACATCATCAGACACATCCTGTTTTATTTATGATGGAGGGACTCTGAAAATCATAAAGCCTATTTTTATAGAGACATCAGACGGCCCTTAGTATTCTTAAAAGGCCAGCAGTCGGCCCTTGCTATTGTTAGAGAGCCATTGGCCGGCTATGCTTTGTTGTTCTTATTATTAACAAGTGGGTCTCCTATACTGTTATTGCATATCAAGTGACTGTAAGGGCTGCCAAAAATTTGGACGCAACCCAATACTCCTTTGAAGTGACATAGAGGAGGGTCTCAGTAAAAAAAATGTTCCCATTATAAAGGAGCGGGTATCCTGTAGTAGAAATGCCCATGCTGTGACTGCAAGGGCTGCCAAAATTTAGGAAAAACCCCAATAAGAATTTAAAGACACATAGAGCAGGGCCACAGTAACGACAAATTCCATTTACAAAGGAGAGAGTCTGCTATACAGTTATAGGGTATGCAGTGAGTCCAATGGCTGACCAATTTTGGGAAAAACCCCACTAAGAATTTAAAGACACATAGAGCAGGGTCACAGTAACAAGTACGACATGTTCCCATTAGAAAGGAGAGGGGCTGAAATACAGTTATAGGATATGCAGCTAGTCCAAAGGCTGACCAATTTTAGGAAAAGCCCCTCTAAGAATTTAAAGACACATAGAGCAGGGCCACAGTAACGACAAATTCCATTTACAAAGGAGAGAGTCTGCTATACAGTTATAGGGTATGCAGTGAGTCTAACGGCTGACAAATTTTAGAAAAAACCCCACTAAGAATTTAAAGACACACAGAGCAGGGCCACAGTAACAAGTACGACATGTTCCCATTAGAAAGGAGAGGGTCTGCTATACAATTACAGGGTATGCAGTGAGTCCAATGACTGACAAATTTAGGAAAAACCCCACTAAGAATTTAAAGACACATAGAGCAGGGCCACAGTAACGACAAATTCCCATTAGAAAGGAGAGGGTCTGCGATACAGTTTTAGGGTATGCAGTGAGTCCAACAGCTGACGAATTTTAGGAAAAACCCCTATAAGAATTTAAAGATACATAGAGCAAGGCCACAGTAGCAAGGTACGACATCTTCCCATTAGAAAGGAGAGGGTCTGCTATACAGTTATAGCGTATGAAGTGAGTCTAACGGCTGACGAATTTTAGGAAAAACCCCACTAAGAATTTAAAGACACATAGAGCAAGGCCACAGTAACAAGGCATGACATGATCCCATTAGAAAGGAGAGGGTTTGCTATACAGTTATAGGGTATGCAGTGAGTCCAACGGCTGACCAAATTTAGGAAAAACCCCACTAAGAATTTAAAGACACATAGAGCAGGGCTAATCATGCTCCACCTGCAATGCATCCTCTTTGATTGTGAGCAGAGAGCGTTTCAGAAGACAGAGAAGCAGGATGGTGACGCTAATTATGGCGTCATCGCCACTCACCATCTTGGTGAAATCCTCAAAGTTTTGGAGGATGGTACATATGTCTGACATTCATGTCCACGCCTGAGGTCTCATGTATGGAGTCTGAACTGAATACCGACGGCCTTTTTGATGCTAGTGCTCAACAACTGCCCTATTCTGCTCACAAATCCTTCCCAACATCTGCAGTGTAGAGTTCAAATGCGTGGGAACATCACACACCAGTCTGTGAGCCGGAAGCTGCAAATGCTGCTGAAACACTGCAAGGGCGGCGGAAGCTGTAGCTGACTTTCTAAAATGGGCACACAGGTGGCGTACTTAAACAAGCAGATACAGCAGCTACGGGTAGGATTTGAGAAACCACTGAAACACGAGGTTAAGCACATGGGCCAGGCATGGTACCTATGTGAGCTCGCCTCACCTCAGAGCCACCACCAGGTTACAGCCATTGTCACACACGACCATGCCTGACTGTTGGTTCAGCGGTGTGAGCCACAGATCTGCCTGCTCTTTCAGAGCTGTCCGCAACTCTACAGAATTGTGCGTTTTTTCACCTAAGCATATTAGCTTCAGCACAGCTTGTTGCCGCTTGGCCGAGGCAGTGCTGCAGTGCTTCCAGCTTGTGACTGAATTGTTCATTTCGGAGATGGAGGCTGAAGAGGAGAAGCAGGCTGAGGAGGATGAGGTGCTGGAGCTGTAGACCGTGGGGGCAATCCTCATTGACCTAGGGCCCGCAATCCTTGGCGTCGGGAGGACGTGTTCCGTCCCAAGGTCCGACTGGGTCCCAGCTTCCACTATGTTATCCCAGTGTGCCGTCAGCGAGATGTACTGTCCCTGCCCACAAGCACTTGTCCACGTGTCCGTGTTTAGGTGGACTTTACGGGTAACTGCGTTGTTGAGAGCGCGGCTAATGGTTTGGGACACGTGCTTGTGTAATGCGGGGACGGCACACAGAGAGAAATAGTGGCGGCTGGGGACCGAGTACCGAGGGTCGGCCACCGCCATCAGGTTGCGCAATGCTTCCGTCTCCACGAGCCTAAAAGACAACATTTCGAGCGCAAGCAGTTGTGAAATGTGAGAATTTAGTTGTATGGCCTGTGGGGAGATGGCTGCATATTTGCGCTTGCATTCCAAGGACTGGGGTATGGACAACTGAACGCTGCGCTGGGTCAAGGACATGGACGTGCTTCCTTCTGCTGCTACTTGAAAGTGTGCAACGACAGGTGCAGTGCAGGAGGCGTCTTCGCATGCACCATGGACAGGGGATTGGCTTGCATGCACAACAGCGGAAGAAGCAAGGTGCCACTCGCAGACACTATTCCTGGACCCTGGGTTTCGGCCCACAAAGTCAGATGCTTTGCTGCCATGTGCCTGATAATACTGGTGGTGGTCAGGCTGGTGGTTTAGCCACCCCTGCTGATGCTGGCCTGGCAGGTGGTGCAAATGGCCTTTTTGGGGTTATCAGCAGAGTCTTTAAAAAACAACCAGACTCGGGAAGACCTAACCGTTGTACTGGCAACTTCCTTCGTGTTGGTGTTATGGGGAACGGTTGCCTGCCTTCTGTCTGCGGCCACCACACTGCTTCTTCCTGCCTGTTGGGGTGCTCTTCCTTCCTCCCCCTGTGTGCTGCTGTCCTCGCTCTGCATGACCTCCTGCCAGGTGGGGTCAGTTATTATATCATCCACCATCTCGTCTTTCACTTCCGCACCCTGGTCCTCCTCCTGACTTTCTGTCAATTTTGTCTCATCATCATCCACCTCTTGTGACACTTTCCCACCGTCGCCTTCGTGTGACCTTGGCTGCTCAAATATTTGGGCATCGCTACACACAATCTCCTCTTGCCCCGCTTCAAGTGGACCATGCGAGAGGCCCGAATGTATAAATGGAAAAGTGAACAGCTCTTCAGAGTGTCCAAGTGTGGGATCAGTTGTCTCTGGGTACTCGGCATGGTGGGAGGAAGGAGGATCAGGGTGAGGAATATGCGGTCCAGACTCACGGCTACTGAGACTTGACAATGTGGAAGACAGGGTGGTGGTGGTGGTGGCTAAGTGACTAGCAGCATTATCCGCTATCCAACCAACAACCTTTTGACAATTCCCTGGGTTCAATAGTGGTGTGCTGCGGTCCCCTAGAATTTGGGACAGGAAGGTCAGGCGAGAAGATGTGGGTGTTTGTTGTGGCACAATTTCGGCTTCCCCACGGTCTTGTCCTCGGCCTCTGCATGCACCATTACCATCACGTCCAGTTCCCTGTCCCTTGCCACGTGCCTTTCCCATTTTAAATGGAGGACAGTATCTTCCACGCTCACTACAAATGAGTGAGTTTGGAGCGAACTTTTATGTCATCCGTGTGATGGAGAAAACAGAGTTTTAAATACCTGGCCTGTAGGTAAGTAGTTTGAACAGCAAATTGCGGTGAATTGCTTCACTGACACACTAAAGGAAATTTTTAATGGAGGCCAGAAATGGCAGTATTTTCTGACAACGTATATGTGATCCGTGTGACTGAGAAAACAGAATTTTAAATACCTGGCCTGTAGGTAAGTAGTTTGAACAGCAAACTGCTGTGAATTTCTTCACTGACACACTAAAGGAAATTTTTAATGGAGGCCAGAAATGGCAGTATTTTCTGAAAACCTATATGTGATCCGTTTGACGGAAAAAACACAGTTTTAAATAGATGGATTTTTAGCGCTCTAATATGGAAAGGACCTGGCTGCATTCTGCAGTGCCAACAAGCAAATGGCGCAGAAAAACCGTGTTCTCTCGATTGCTTTTTAAGCAAATAATGAGGATTAAGATGCAAAAAAAATTTTCCTGGCCCATGAGACCTGGGCCTATTTCCAGAAATATCTAACAGCAGCAGCCGACAGAACTGGAATGGAGCCTCTTGTGCTATATGCACTGCAGGCAGTCTGCTATATACCCTGCCTGCCTATACACCCTGCCTGCCTGATATCTCTGCAGATGGATTAGTCCTCAGAAGGACTGTTTGTTAAAATGGATATGTGTAATGTACGTTTTTTCTAACTACACTACCTAATACACGATCAAATCTCTCCCTGACGCAGCACCAGCTCTCCCTACACTGTCTAATCCGGAGTGACTGTGACGAGCATGGTGGCGCCAGGTCTGATATAGACCTGATGACGCTGTGCGGCCAGCCAATCACTGTAATGCCCACAATTAACATGGCTACTGCATTACAGTGCACGGCAGGCAATCCCTGCATGTTCATTGGCTCTCTAAAGAGACCCAACATGCATTGAGGGGACCTGAGTTCCCACCCGAGCAACCCGGAAATGAGATGCTCGGGCGAGCACCGAGCAGTAGCGAGCATGCTCGCTCATCACTAGTAATATTGTATGAAACTGTAACCCATAATTATTAAAACACATACAGCAAAAGTATGCAATTTATATGCAATTAAGCTAGAAAATGTTATTATAGACTTAGCCTAATGCTTGACCTAGAATGACTGAGAAAATCAGTAAATGGTTTGTAAGTCAATCAAAGATTTCTAGAAATATTAAGTTCCATATATTTTTTATCATACATTTTTTAAACTGCAATCCTGCAGATGAAACATTAAGAAAAAACATATTTTAAATTAATTGCCTATAACTAAATATCATTTTTTAACTAAATTTGTCTAAAAATCGGTACAGATTAATTTCTTAGTATAACTTTACAGTGTTGAGAGCTAGATATCACTAAAGCTAAAACGCAATATTCTGGCTGCTTTCAGCCACCACCAGGGGAGTATAGAATTCTACCACTGCAAACTGATTTTACAGTGGACAATAAACCCACAAGCAGCCTCTAGTGGAGGATGGTGAGATTCAGAATTCATTATTTATTGGGGTTGTGCAGCGCTCTCTATTTTGCCTGATCCTACTTAATAGGACACGATCGTTATATTTGCTGGGCTTTTGAGAATTGTCTTAGTAACTTTCCTTCCCAGCATACAGCAGCATCTTTTCATGAAAAAGGTGCAATGCAACACATTAACAGTATGTTTATAGGGAAGATATGAAGCTTTGTATCTTAAAAACAGACATGGTGTTAAATTCTAGACATTAATTTTAAAGTTTAAACTTCCTTTACTGATCAAATCTGCCTGAAGAATGATATTAAGGTAGTAATGTAATGGCTGATTCATGTTAAAGATTATTGCCTATGTAGGGCTTGCAAATATTTATCAAAGAGCACATAGCCATGTGTTGCAGCTGGTATAAGCACTAAATTAAAGAGCTCTTCAAGATAATTGGTACTGTGGTATGAAGTTGTGCTGTGTGTTTTTGCAAACTTCCAAAGAATGTGAATGTTTACTTGACAGAATACCTTTCATGAGATTCCTGATCTCCTCTATAGATAAACCTGCATACCCTTTCTTATAAAGTATATTCAAGGATTTACCTGCTGAGAACACATGGGATACATAGTTAATTCATACACATTTCACATGTGTGTTCAGGTAATTATACTGTAGCTAAAGTTGAGTTATCCTTTCACATATCTGAGACAACATAGCTTACAATTCTGCCCTTTCTGCTATTTGGCATAACATGACTATTCTTATAGACAGGAAATGGCCTCCATCATCACACCCAGCCGATGACCATCAACATGATACAAAGCAAAAAGGCCACCAGCATCATACCTAGTAAATGGCTACCTTCATCAAATAACAAGTAACCACCATTATCATACTCAACACATGGTCTCTATCATCACATCTATCAATTCTGGGAATTTGCTGAAATTAATTGAAGGAATTCCTATAATACTATCTATGATGAAAAGCCGTTAACGTTTACTTTAACTAGAAATAATGCTATCCCGCAGACATAAAATATAACAAAATGCCTTAATAAGAAATCTAATATTTTTATCATTTTACCCCTATACCACCCTACAGGAAACAAGAGTGGGAAAAAGAAAAAATTATAATTATTGATTAAAATATTACAAATGCAATCAAAATTATTCAAAGCCCCTCCCTCATAGCAAATTTTACTATCAAAATTTACAAACTATCTATGTTTGTAATAAACCAATCAAACAAGAAAAAATAAATAACTCATCACAACTAATATACTGAACAAAATATAAATGCAACACTTTTGCTTTTGCTCCCATTTTTCATGATCTGAACTCAAAGATCTAGGACTTTTTCTATGTACACAAAAGGCCTTTTTCTTTCAAATATTGTTCACAAATTTGTCTAAATCTGTGTTTGTGAGCACTTCTCCTTTGCTGGGATAATCCATCCACCTCACAGGTATGGCATATCAAAATGCTGATTAGACAGCATGATTATTGCACAGGTGTGCCTTAGCTGCCCACAACAAAAGGCCACTTTAACCCCTTCCCGACCCGTATCACACCGTTTGTGACATGGAAAACAGTTCGTTCCCGACCCATGTCACAGCGTCTGTGACATGGAGGGAAAGAGCCCCTGCAGCGCCTGCGAGCGGGGTCGCTCAGGTGTCACAGTTGCTACTGCAACTGGACATCCTGAAGTCGACCCCCCGGGGGGTGGATTAACCGCCCCGTGCCTGGGACCCCTCCGATTGGCTGTTTCATTTTCACTTTTAGTGAAACTGCCAATCGGTATGAATTAAATATTTCACCAATGAAAATTGGTGTAATATTTAAATCTGGGCATTGCCTGATGCTTACAGCATCAGCCATTGGCTGGGGGGAGTGTCACCTCTGTTCCCCCCCTCCCCCCAGATCTGATTGGGGGGCTAGCGTCACATGGATACTAGCCCCAATCAGATATGGAGGGATGGCTGAAACCTCCCAGCACCTTCCCAACCCTAGATCGTCTGCTGTGGACCCCCTGCTGTGGACCCCCTGCTGTGGACCCCCTTCTGTGGACCCCCTGCTGCGGACCCCCTGCTGCGGACCCCCTGCTGTGGACCCTGTGGATCGCGTCTGCCACCGCCACCGCTGATCAGCGGTAAGTATTGCCGCCACTCCCCCCGACCCCCCCCCTCCACCCCCCCGCGACCCCCCCCCGCTCCACTCTCCACCCCCCTCCACTTTCATACCTGCACCCCGACCTCTGCTCCCTCTCCCACGTCTTCATCCACCGGCTGCTGCTCTCCTTCTGACAGCCGGTGGACTGTGATCACAGCAGCAGCAGGCTCAGTGTAAATGCCCTGCTCCTGTGATCAAACCCACCATCCCCCAGTCCCAGTGATATCACCCCCCACCTCCCAATAATCACCCCCTCCCCCAGTGTTCACCCCCCCTGTCCCCAGTGTTCACCCCCCCAGTGTTCACCCCCCCTGTTCCCAGTGTTCACCCCCCCTGTTCCCAGTGATCACCCCCCCCAAAAACCCAGTAATCAGCCCCCTGCTCCTGCCAGCTCCTGCTCCCCTTTCTGCCCCAGTAATCACCCCCCGATGCTGCCGGCCTCCTACCCCCCCTTGCTGCTGCCGGCTCCTGCCCCAGTGATCACCCCCCTTGCTGCTGCTTCTGGCTCCTGCATCTCCTCAGCCCCCTCCTACGTCTGACCGCCCCATACGTCTGACCGCCCCCTACGTCTGACCGCCCCCTATGCCTGACCGCCCCCTACGCCTGACCGCCCCTATGCCTGACCCCCCCTACGCCTGACCGCCCCCTACGCCTGACCCCCCCCTACGCCTGACCGCCCCCTACTCCTGACCGCCCCCTATGCCTGACCGCCCCCTACGCCTGACCGCCCCTACTCCTGACCGCCCCCTATGCCTGACCGCCCCCTATGCCTGACCGTCCCCTACGCCTGACCGCGTGACTGCAGAAGGTTACAACAAGCACACACACGTACACTCACACTATAATAAAGTTTTGATTTTTTTTTTTTTTTTACACACGCACAAAGCACACAAAATGTCCCGCCCGTCCCGCTCATCCCAGTCTAGGGCGTACTCAGCTGAGGAGGCTATGTCAGGTTGGTGTGTGTGTGTTGTAGTGTATGAGATTGTGTGTGTGTGTTGTGTGTGTGTGTGTGTGTGGTGTATGCACTACAATATACCACACCGCACACCAACCTGACATGCACTACACAATGGTGTCCGCTAACAAATTGGAACCCTTTGCGTTTGGAGAGTCCCTGTGTGCCCAAACATTGGAGCTCACCAACAAGTGACCCCTTTTTGGAAACTAGACCCCCCAAGGCACCTATATAGATGCATAGTGAGCACTTGGAACCCCCAGGTGCTTCACAAATTGATTGATAAAAATGAAAAAGTGAAAAAAAAACACTTTTTTATTTTTACGGATTAATTTCCTAAGGACCTGGGGGTCCCAAGTGCTCACTATGCATCTAGATAGGTGCCTTGGGGGGTCTAGTTTCCAAAATGGGGTCACTTGTGGGGGAGCACTTGGAACCCCCAGGTGCTTCACAAATTGATTGATAAAAATGAAAAAGTGAAAAAAAAACACTTTTTTATTTTTACGGATTAATTTCCTAAGGACCTGGGGGTCTCAAGTGCTCACTATGCATGTAGATAGGTGCCATGGGGGGTCTAGTTTCCAAAATGGGGTCACTTGTGGGGGAGCTCCAATGTTTGGGCACACAGCGGCTCTCCAAACGCAACATAGTGTCTTCTAACAATTTGAGCCGACAATTTGTTAGCGGACACCATGTTGCATTTGGAGAGCCGCTGTGTGCCCAAACATTGGAGCTCCCCCACAAGTGACCCCATTTTGGAAACTAGACCCCCCAAGGCACCTATCTAGATGCATAGTGAGCACTTGGAACCCCCAGGTGCTTCACAAATTGATTCATAAAAATGAAAAAGTGGAAAAAAAACCACTTTTTTATTTTTACGGATTAATTTCTGAAGGACCTGGGGGTTTCAAGTGCTCACTATGCATCTAGGTAAGTGCCTTGGGGGGTCTAGTTTCCAAAATGGGGTCATTTGTGGGGGAGCTCCAATGTTTGGGCACACAGCGGCTCTCCAAACGCAACATGGTGTCTTCTAACAATTTGAGTCGACAATTTGTTAGCGGACACCATGTTGCTTTTGGAGAGCCGCTGTGTGCCCAAACATTGGAGCTCCCCCACAAGTGACCCCATTTTGGAAACTAGACCCCCCAAGGCACCTATCTAGATGCATAGTGAGCACTTGGAACCCCCAGGTGCTTCACAAATTGATTCATAAATATGAAAAAGTGGAAAAAAAAACACTTTTTTGATTTTTACGGATTAATTTGTGAAGGATCTGGGGGTTCCAAGTGCTCACTATGCATCTAGATAGGTGCCTTGGGGGGTATAGTTTCCAAAATGGGGTCACTTGTAGGTGAGCTCCAATGTTTGGGCACACAGCGGCTCTCCAAGCGGGACATGGTGTCCGCAAACAAATTGAATGGAAAATCGGCTCAAATTGTTAGCGGACACCATGTTGCGTTTGGAGAGCCCCTAATGTGCCTAAAAAGTGGAGCTCCCCCACAAGTGACCCCATTTTGGAAACTAGACCCCCCAAGGCACCTATCTAGATGCATAGTGAGCACTTGGAACCCCCAGGTGCTTCACAAAATGATCTGTGAAAACAAAAAAGTACTTTTTTTTTCACAAAAATTTTCTTTTAGCCTAAATTTTTTAATTTTCACATGGGTAACAGGATAAAATGCATCCTAAAATGTGTTGGTCATTTTCTCCTGAGTACACTGATTCCTCATATGTGGTCATAAACCACTGTTTGGGCGCATGGCAGGGCTCAGAAGAGAAGGAGCGCAATTTGACTTTTGGAGCTAATTTTCCATTCAAAAAGTAAAATGGCGCTCCTTCCCTTCTGAGTCCTGCCGTGTGCCCAAACAGTGGTTTATGACCACATATGAGGTATCAGTGTACTCAGGAGAAATTGACCAACAAATTTTAGGATGCATTTTATCCTGTTACCCATGTGAAAATTAAAAAATTTAGGCTAAAAGAAAATTTTTGTTAGAAAAATAAAAATGTTCATTTTTTTCTTCCATGTGGCTTTAGTTCCTGTGATGCACCTGAAGGGTTAATAATCTTCTTGAATGTAGTTTTGAGTAGCTTGAGGGGTGAAGTTTTTGGAATGGTGTCACTTTTGGGTGTTTTCTGTCATGTACACCCCTCAAAGGGACTTCAAATGTGATGTGGTCACTAAAAAAAATGACTTTGCAAATTTTGCTGGAAAAAAGAAAATTTGCTGATGAACTTTGAACCCTTCTAACTTCCTACCAAAAATTTTTTTTTTTTCCAAAATTGTGCTGATGTAAAGTAGACATGTGGGAAATGTTATTTATTAACTATTTTGTGTCACATCACTCTCTAGTTTAGCAGAATAAAAATTCAAAATTTGAAAATTGCAAAATTTTCAAAATTTTTCCCATATTTTTCACAAATAAACGCAAATATTATCGACCTAAATTTAATACTAACATGAAGCCCAATATGTCACGAAAAAACAATCTCAGAATTGCTAGGATCCGTTGAAGTGTTCCAGAGTTTTTACTTTGTAAAGGGACACTGGTCAGAATTGACAAAAATGCCAAGGTCTTTAGGGTCAAAATAGGCTGGGTCCTGAAGGGGTTAAAATATGCAGTTTTACAGTATTGGCCGGGGGGGTCAAAAAAACAGTCAGTATCTGGCGTGCCCACTATTTGCCTCACGCAGTGCAACACTTCTCCCTTGCATAGAGTTGATCAGGTTGTTGATTGTGGCCTATGGAATGTTGGTCCACTCCTCTTTAATGGCTGTGTGAAGTTCTTGCATAGCAAGCATACTCAATGGACATGTCCCACATTGAGCATGTTTGGGATGCTCTGGATCGGAGTATACGACAGCGTGTTCAATGGATGGGACAGACAAAGGACTGAAAGGGTTAGTACATTGGGACATAACAGCATAATCACAGTGAGCCAGTTTCAGCCGCAGGTCAAACACAGTAACATACAGTACATAAAGGTGTAGTCTAATAGATTGCCTTTTGATAAACACTGATTATTCTTATGCATTATATATTGTATATGATAAGCATCATCATATTTTTGATGTCCTATACAAAACCATATATAAAATAAATTTAAAGGAGTTGTCCATAACTTTACATTGATGACTTATTCTTAGGATAGGTCATCAATATCTGATTTTGCAGGTGCAATACCTGGCACCCACACTGGTCAGATGTTCCTGTTGCTGTTGGCGGATGGAAATGCTCAGTTGCTGAGCTGCACAGCACAGCTGTGGTAACAGTATAGTGGCCACCGTCGTGTAATGCACATCTACCTCCCTGTTCAAATCAAAAAAGGGGGTAGATGTTCAAAATATGACTCGGCCACTATACAATTGACGGAGCTGTGCTGTGCAGCTCCTGTTACAATACTGGTGTAGTACTACTGAAAACCAATGGCCAAAGCAACATGAGCAGGAACAGCAAATGGTTGTAGAAGTTCTTGGAGTTAGCAAAAGGAGTTGTAGTAAACAATCCATAGATAGGTGAGAACAGCCTGAGTAAGAATGTTCAGAAGCTGGAGACTGAAACTAGGCTAACAGCTAGATACAATACTCAAGCAATGAGTGAAAGATCCATGCGGCTTTAAGTAGACTCAAACAAGAAACAAGATGGATCCCACAGGTTCAGAATCTGCCATATCACTCGAGCACCCGCTATACTCAGTGCATACCCGAGCACCCGATGCAAACTCAAGTAGCAAGCACTTGCTCTCAACATTAGTCGCCATATCGTCGGCATTTTTTTTCTTTACTTCTGAAAAAATCCCAACCCCAACCCCAACCCTAACCCTAACCCTAATACAACCCCAACCCTTGCCCAACTCTAACCCTAGCCTAACCCTAACCTAACCCTAACCCTAGCCCAACCCTTGCCCAACTCTAACCCTAGCCTACCCCTAACCTTAGCCTAACCCTAACCCTAGCCTAACCCTAGCACAATCCTAACCCTAGCACAACCCTAACCCTAAACCTAGCACAACCCTAACCCTAAAGTTTATTTTATACACCGTTCCTCGTGTGGTATAAGTGATTAGACGTCTTTATTCTTTGGGTCGGTGCAATTACAGCAATGCCAGATTCATATTGTGTTTTTTTTATTGACAGCTGTCACACACTAAAAAAAACTTTTTTTTGCAATGACTAGTTTTTGCATCGCCATATTTTGAGAGCTATAATTTTTCCATACTTCAGCCGACAGAATCTTGTGATGGCTTGTTTTTGCGGGACAAGTTGAAGTTTTTATTGGTGCCATTTTCAGGCATGTGACATTTTTTGATCGCTTTCTATTCTGATTTTTGGAAGTCAGAATAAATAAAAAACAACAATTCAGGAATTGTTTTTTGTTTTTTTTTATGCCGTTCTGCATGTGGTAAAATTGATAAGGCAGCTTTATTCTTCGGGTCAGTATGTTTACAGCGGTACCGCATTTATATATATTTTTTTATATTTTGGCGCTTTTATACAATAAAAACTATTTTATTGAAAAAAGAATTGTTTTTGCATCACTTTATTCTGAGAGCTATAACTTTTTTATTTTTCAGCCGTTGGAGCTGTATGGCAGCTTGTTTTTTGCGGGACAAGATGACGTTTTCAGCAGAATCATTTTTATTTACATTCGTCTTTTTGATCACGTTTTATTCCATTTTTTGTTTGGCATTATGATGATAAAACATCGTTTTATGTTTTGTTTTTTATTTTTATTTTTTACCGTGTTCACTAAAGGGGTTAACTAGAGTGACAGTTTTATAGGTTAGGTCGTTCCGGACGTGGCGATGCTAAATATGTGTACTTTTATTGGTTTATTTTTTTTTTCATAAGATTATTTATTTATGGGTACAATATATTTTTATATATTTTTTCGATTATTTTTTCATTTTCTTAAAAATATTTTTACTTTTTTTTTTTTTCTTCACTTTCTGACATTTTTATTAGTTTTAAACTTTGTCCCACTATGGGACTTTCACTTTTTGCAGCCTCATCGTCTATACAGCACAGGAATGCAGAACCATCCCTGTGCTATGCAGCCTTTCAGCGCTGCACAGGGAAAAGTTAGTTTGGTCGCGCACTGTGCATGACCAAAGCAACTTCCTGCCTCCTGGTGATCCGGATGTTGTCATGATGACGTTGGGTCACCATGGCAACATCCGAGACAGGACTCAGACGCTGCGGGACGCCGGCAGAGAAGGTAAGTATAGCTTAAGAACAAGGAGAAAACATGGAGTGACTTATTTAGAAAGATAATCTTTATTAATACATAAATATCAAAAATCACAGCATTTTAAAGATAGAGAACCATAGAATCAGGAAATAGCAGCACTAAACAACTGGTGACCTCCTCCACATATCCATACCGTATATATCAATTGTGGAGTGAGGGCTCCCAAGGCAAGGTAACTAGCAAAGGAGAGAGTGAAAGTAAAACAACTGGGGAACAATCATTATTGCATTGTAGCTAGGACTGAATTCCGTCCACATTATACCCCCAGTCAGTTAATTACAAAAGAACCTTATCAGAGGATAGGACCCAAAGTTTAAAGTGCTATGTGCAGGAACCCATGAAAAGGACCACCTCAATGCGCATTTCGCCTCATGCAATGTGGCTTTCTCAAGAGGCAGAAACAACGATGTGTGCAAGGACCTTAAATATGCAAATCTTGGTGCTCATGTGACGCATCACATGACCAGCAAAAGTACCAGCTGCGAGTGCGCCGTGGGTATCCTGTCAGGCGCGGGCGACCAAGCCATCACGCCCCCTGCGCGTGCGCAAACCGCACTCCGGAGGAGACGACAGACAGCGGGGCGCGCGCACTCAAGGGAAACCAAACGGGCCGCATACGCACAGCATCAGTCAGTCAAAAAGTAATAAGTTGATCAGCAGGAACGTGGAACGGCCATATTAAATATTATTGTAGGCATCCAGTATTCTTATATATCAAAAGGAACACCACAACAATAATTAATATGTCTAATATTATAAATTATAATAATAAGGTGAGCAGCAGAAGCATAGAACATCCATATTAATTGGTATTGTGGGCATCCAGTGTTTTTTAGCCTATCATAAGGGACATTACAACAATACTTCACATGCCTCACATTATAAAAATGGGGGGCACACAATTCCACATTTTTTGCGTGCAGCAATAAATATTGACACATTTCAGGCGGATGGTGTACTTAATAGTGGCTAACATGATCACACAAGAAACTCTGTATAAGGATGCCACACATAATCGCTCACACTATTAAAAGACACAATTCCACATTTTAGCAGCATTCAAAATTGTCACAGTCCGGGCCCAAGGTATTCATCACAATGACTGAAGAGTAGAAATGATCACACAGCATCACAGTGGCTGAAGAGTAGACGTAGACACACAGCATCACGGTGGCTGAAGAATAGACATGATCACACAGGCACAATGGCTGAAGAGTAGACATGATCACACAGGCACTTTATATAAGGTATGCAACACATCATCGCTAGAATAAAAATAGAAATGTGTGAAAGTTACAAACAAGAAATAAAACACTAGGACATTAAAAACATTTAAAACAAAAAATATGGGACTACGTAACAGAGAATGCAGGAGAGTAGAGCCTGGAACCATGATAAATCATAAAAACGCTGCGAAACTTAAAGCCTTATTTAGACCACGCGGGGAGACCGTGTCCAAATTCACCATCCATCTCGCCTCCCTCTGAGCTAAACATTTCTTGAAATTTCCACCCCGAGAGCCGAGACGCACCACTTCAATACCACGTATCTGTAATGTCTTGGGATCACAGTCGTGTACTGCCTTAAAATGTCGTGGAAGCGTCTTCAGCTCCCGGAGGTCGGTCGCTGTCCTGGCCGCCCCAATGTCCCGCACGTGCTCGCGCACCCTGACGCGAAGCTCCCGAGATGTGAGGCCTATAAAGATCAAATTACAGCCACAAGTAGCGCAATATATCACATTGTTGGTATTACATTAAATATAATACAACATTTTAAATTCTCGGGAGCCGTCAGAGGACGCGAAAGAAGCACTGTGCAGAACATTAGCGCAGGCAAGACAGCGGCCGCACGGGAAACATCCCACAGTGGGGCCACAGGAACCGAATGGGTTAGATGCAGGGGGAATATAGTGGCTAGAGACTAATAAGTCTCTCAGGTTCTTCCCACGCCGGGCCGTCATTGGCGGAAAGGGCTCAAGATGATCACGTAATGCCGGTTCCGTGCCCAACACTGCCCAATGACGACTAAGAACCTGTCGCATCCTTTCCCATTCATGATTAAAAGAAGAGATATATCTAATCATTTGACTCTTATCTTTCCCCTGTTTGGCCCGATCTGGATACAAAAGATCACTGCAGGAGGTGTACCGTGCCCTCTCATAGCCACGTCTGATGCTTCGGTTACTATAACCACCATCTGGTTAAATCGGCAGCCTGAACCTCGAACCTAGAGTTTGTAGAGCAGATCCGCCTCATCCTCAGGAACTGTCCAATCGGTACAGCCCGAATAGTAGGTGAATAATGTGCCGACTCCGCGTGGATCAGAGAATTCACCGACGTAGACTTCTGTTTGGCGGTATGATGATAAAACATCGTTTTATGTTTTTTTTGTTGTTTTTTTTTTTACCGTGTTCACTAAACGGGTTAACTAGAGTGACAGTTTTATAGGTCAGGTCGTTCCGGACGTGGCGATACTAAATATGTGTACTTTTATTGTTTTATTTTTTTTTTCAGAAGATTATTTATTTATGGGTACAATATATTTTTATATATTTTTTTGATTATTTTTTTCATTTTTTAAAAAATATTATTACTTTTTTTTTTTCACTTTCTGACATTTTTATTACTTTTACACTTTGTCCCACTATGGGACTTTCACTTTTTGCAGCCTCATCATCTGTACAGCACAGGAATGCAGAACCATCCCTGTGCCATGCAGCCTTTCAGCGCTGCACAGGGAGAAGTTACTTTGGTCGCGCACTGCGCATGACCAAAGCAACTTCCTGCCTCTTGGTGACCCGGATGTTGTCATGATGACGTCAGGTCACCATGGCAACATCCGAGACAGGACTCAGACGCTGCGGGACGCCGGCAGAGAAGGTAAGTATAGCGCTTACCTCCTCTTGCCACCGGAATGCTGTGATCGATTTCGATTGCAGCGTTTCGGGGGTAAATATGCAGGGAGCGGTGCGGGACCGCTCCCTGCACATAGCACCGGGTTTCAGCTGTGACAATCAGCTAACACCCGGTGGCGATCTCGCCCGCACAGCCTGTGTGCAGGCGAAATTTCCAAGGCGTACTAATATGTATCAGGCCCATAAGGCCCAGGACACAGATACGTATTAGTACGCCCTGGGCCAGAAAGGGGTTAAACACCTCTCAGCACTATGTGTGCTGGAGTCTGCTTTTCTGGGTCCTACATCACCAAGGGTTGGTACCTCGGGGACAAATACCTCCCATCCACAACCTGTCCAGCTGCAACCTTACAGTTAGTAAATAACACCACCATCTCATGACTGGATAAAGCCCCAACTCTGTGAACTGGATAATACTACTATACAGTGACAGAATAATACAACTATATCACAACTGTATAATACCACCATATACTAAATGAATAGCACCATCATATTATAACTAGATAATACTACAATACCATGATTTAGATAATACAACCATATAGGAACTGAATAACAACATGCTGTTAGTAAATAATACCATCATATTATGACAGGATAATACCCCATTCTGTGAACGACATTATACTATGGAATGACAGGGTAATACCACTAAATCATGACAAGATAATACGACAATACTAACACAATCATATTGTAATTGGATAATACCACAATACTGTAAACTTGATAATACCACCATGTAAGAACTGAATAACTCCATCACACTGTTTCTGAATAGAAATATTACACAGTACCACCAAAATTTCCACATATTGTAGATAAATATTACTACTATACTGTATATCTCCGGACCCGAACTCAACAGGTCTAAATGGTACCAAAAAGGTGCTAAAGCAACAAGGAAAACGCTAGTTTGCCCTGCAAAATAACAAGCCCACATAGCTCCACTGAAGAAAAAGTTAAAAAAAAATTGTTTGAGGTCTTAAATTATAGTAACAAAAAACTTATTTTTAATCCAGTCAATTGTATATAAAATAATAATGCAAAATAGTGGGTCATTTTTATAACATGGTGAACAAGGTAATCATTTTTCAATATATCATATTCAAGGTTTTTTTCTACATTTTTCAGAATATTGCAAACCACAACTTGCCTTGCAAAAATATATGCCCTTGGCTATCTTGTCAGAAAAATGAAATTATTATAGCTCTTAGAAGAAGGAGACAAGAGAGGAAAAAAAATGGCCATGAGGGGAAGGAGAAAAATGTTGTCCCTTAAAAAGCCCCTAACCTGACACAATAGTGCTATAACAGAATTGTACATGTCACTCTCCTAACCCCTTCATGACGTTACGATTTTCCATTTTTGCACTTTCATTTTTTCCTCCCCTTATTCCAAGAGCCTTAACTTTTTTTATGCTTCTGTCAATAGAGCTGCATGAGGGCTTGTTTTTTGTTGTGATGCATTGGAAAGCAGGTAAAAAATTCCATGTGTGTTGAAATTGCAAAAAATTTCCCTATTGTTTTTTGGGTTTTTTATTTACCATGTTCAATAAATGCTAAAAATGTTCTGGCAAAATGATTCTCAAGGTCAATATGAGAACGCAGATACCAAACATGTATAACGTATTTATTTAAGTGGTGAAAAAAAAAATTCGTAAATTTGTAAGAAAAAACATTTTTTCTTGTGTCGCTATTTTCCGAGTCCCATAGTGTTTCCATTTTTTGGAGACTGGGGCTGGTTTTTTGCTCCCTGAGCTGACGATTTTATTGATTCCATTTTGGCATAGATACGATGTTTTGATCACCTCTTATTTCAAAAAACTTAAATCTGGCGTTTTGATTTTTTTTTTTGTGCTACGCCGTAACTATGTGGATTTTTTTTATGGTAAATGTGTTTTTTTTAATTGTTTTATTTTTAATGAGGCAAGATGGTGGCAATTTGAACTTTTGTGTTTTTTTTTTTTCATACTTTTAAAAACTTTTTTTTTTTTTACTTTTCACTGAATTTAATAGTCCCTTTAGGAAACCTGAAGCTGCGATCATCCGATCGCTTGTGCTATACATAGCAGTGCTTCAGCACTGTCATGTATAGCAGAAAACACAATCCCCTATGAATGCCGGCCACAGGCCGACGTTCACAGGAGGATAGCAATGACAGACTCAGGGGTCATCAGCAGATACCCATCGACACCCTGCAATCATGTGACAGGGGTGCCAATGGGAGGGAAAAACGACGAACTTCCGGCCGGCGCATATTAAAACCCGCTGTCAGTGATTGACAGCAGGCTTTAACTGGTTAACAGCAGTGAACAGAGCACCACTCCACCTGCGGCTGGTAAAGGAACATGATGACTGATTAAATTAGTCATCATGTGCAGGGAAAGATGTGGGCTCGGCATGCGAACCCACATCAAAGTCAAAGACACGAGCTTTGACATAAATAAAAATGAGCTTTGACATAAATATACGTCAAAGGTCATAAAGGGGTTAAATATAGTGATGAGTGAGCATGCTCGTCACTACTCGTTTCTCACCTGAACATCCCAGTGCTCGAGATGCTCGTTACTCGGCGAGTATTTTTTGAATGTTCGGGCGGCAGCTTGAGGCCTCGCATCTTTGGCGCTTTTTAGGCAGCCAATTAACATGCAGGGATTGCCTGACAGTTTCAGTAATGCTGCAGCCATGTTGGTTGTGGCATTACAGTGATTGGCTGGCCACATAGCATCATCGGGTCTATATTCCCCTTGCTCGTCACAGTCAGTCTACCCCATGTTACAGACAGAGTAGGGAGAGGTGTTGCTGAGCGAGGGAGAAAATTGGTGCTTATTTTAGGCAGGGATTCCACACCACTATTATCTACCAATAGCATCGCGATACCGCTACTGCATAGAAGTTGTACGTTCAAAACATATCCAGACTTGGCCTCTGATCAATAGCATCGCTATACCACCACTGCATAGAAACTTGGTCATCAGAGGTGATCAAATCCTGAAATTTTTTGCAAGCTGCCAAATATTTCACTCCATTTAAAATGGGCAAGGCGTGTGGTAAGGGACGGGGAAGTGGACGTGATGCTGATGGTGCATGCAGAGGCCAAGGCCATGAGCAAGGTGAAACTGTGCCTGCTGTGGGAGCACAACAAGCACCCACATCATGTCGACCTAGCCTCCTGTCCCACTTTCTAGGGGGCAACGCAACACCACTCATGAAGTCATACCAGTGTGAAAAGGTTGTTGGTTGGATAGCAGATAATGCTTCCAGTCAATTTACTACCACCACCCTGTCTTCTACATGGTCCAGTCTCAGTAGCCATGAGTCTGGACCACATATTCTTCACCCTGATCATCCTATCTCCCACACTTGGACACTTCAAAGAGCTGTTCACTTTCCATTTATAGATTCTGGCCTCTCACTCTGTCCTCTTCAAGCAGAGCATGAGGAGATCGCATGTAGCAATGCCCAATTATTTGATCAACCATGGTCACATGAAGGCAACAGTGGGAAAGTGCAATTACTGTCGCAAGAGGTGGATGATGATGAGACACAATTGCCAGAAAATCAGGAGGAGGACCAGGGTGTGTATGTGGAAGAGGAGGTGGTGGACGAAGAAGTCATTGACCCAACCTGGGAAGGTGACATGCATAGCAAGGATAGCAGCACAGAGAGGGAGTGAGCCATAGCACCACAACAGGCAGGAAGAAGCAGTGGGGTGGCCACAGACACAAGGTGGGCAACTGTTCCCCAGTACACCAACAAGATGGAAATTGCCAGTCCAACTGTTAGGTCTTCCAGAGTCTGTCTCTTTTTTAAAGACTGTCCAGTTAACCCCAAAAAGGCCATTTACAACATCTACCATGCCAGCGTGGTGCCCCTGCGGGTTCAGTCGCCACAGAGGTACTGCATCTCACCCAGAGGTGTGGTATCTCACTCTCAGGTAAGGATGGAGTACTGCCCGGGACCCAAACACCTGCATCCAATACTACACTACTCCAAACCAGCAGGAGGGGCAAGATGTGCTGCTCCTCTGCTCAGCCCTGTCCCTGGCTGGAGTGGGGGGAACCAAGAGAGGGGGAACCATGTAGTGGGTGTGGGTAGAGGAAGGAGATTAGGGGAGCACTTCGGCAAGTGTATAAAAAGGGATGGAACCATCTAGAAGGGTTCCAGTCAGAGGAGGACAGTGAGTGGGAGCAGGAGCTCTGCAAGAGCTCAGCTCAGGCAGAGCTGGCCTAGCGAGAGAGGCCCAGGAGGTGAGACTGACAGAAGAGAGGAGAGGAGCAGAAAGGAAGGCTCCAGAAGGAAAGAGGGGATCCTAGGGGTACGGGAAGTGCTGGAGGCCACCCGTACGCCCGAATCTACCAGAACATTGAGGGATCAGACCGCACAGGGGACCGGCCCCTAACTAGTGAGAATTGCAATGTTCAACTAGGTAACCGGAGGGTGCAGCATTTCAGGTGCTGCAGCCAACAGCCACATCTAGCTCACCAAAAAGGTGGCCATAGAGGATCCAGGGGGCAGAGAAAACGTCTCCCAACAAGGTCCGCGGACACTGGGTGTGAGGTGCAGGGAGACAGCCAGAAGGAACACACACAGAAGGGGGTCCTGTTATGTTCTCCAGAGGTACCTGAGGGTTTGATGAACCCCTCCCTGAGTAAGCACAGGACAACATGGGCGGTTATAATCAAAAAAGAGTAACCTGAGGAACTTCACAACTGTGAGTAAACCCTGAAGACTGCACCCCACTGTCTCTATTGCTACGCCATCATCCCCCTGCACCATACTGCACAGCAACATCTACCTCATACAACATCTACACTGCCCTGGAGCTAAGCTCTACCTGTGGAGAGCTAAACCAACTCTGCTGCATTAACAACAGCTCCAGAGGACCTGCTCCGCAGCGGCGGCTCCCTTTAGCCGCATACCACAGGTGATGTCACGAACATTAAAAGAACTTTAAATCCCCTTTATTAAATCATTCCACTTTTCATTGACTGCCCTGGGTCATGGAGCGGGTCACTGCCACTGTGACATCCCCAGCCCCAACGACCGGCCAGGCTACCAAGTACCCCAAGGCCCAGGGGGCGAGTCACCAGTATCAGCAGGGTAAGCAAAACTACAAGCCTGACCACCACCAGCATGCTCAGGCACTGGACAGCAAAGCACCTGACTAGTTGGGCCGAACGCCAGGGTCCAGAAATAATATCTGGGGATGACACCACTGCCTGTTCCCTTGTGGTACGTGCACAACAATCCCCTGACCATGACGCCGGCGAAGATGCCTTCCACCCTGAATCTGCCATTGCACACATGTAACCATCATCAGCAACTACGTCCACATCCTTGTCCCAGCGCAGCGCTCAGTTGTCCTTACCCCAGTTCTTGGAACACAAGCACAAATATGCAGCCACCCACCCAGAGGCCAAAATATTAAACCGCCACATTTCCAGACTGCTTGCACTAGAAATGTTGGCTTTCTGCAACCTCATGGCGGCAGCCGTCCCTCGGTACTCGGTCCCCAGCCGCCACTATTTCTCCTGGTGTGCTGTCCCTGCTTTACACAAGCACATGTCCTAGAACATTACCCGTTCCCTCACCAACACTGTTACTGGGAATGTCCACCTAACCATGGACACATGGACAAGTGCTTGTGGCCAGGGACGCTACATTTCACTGACGGCACACACGGGTGAATATTGTCCCAGTCAGATTCTTGGACGGAACACGTGCTACCGACATCGAGCATTGCGGGCCCTGGTTCAATCAGGGTTGCCCCCAACTTCTATTGCAGTTCCTGCACCTCCTCCTCCTCCTCTTCAGCCCCCATCTCTGAAATGACCACATCAGTTGCAAGCTGGAAGCACTGCAGTACTGCCTCGGCCAAGCGGCAACAGGCTCTGCTGAAGCTCATCTGCTTAGGTGACAAACTGCACATTGCTGCAGAGTTTTTCAAAGCTGTAACAGAGCAGGCAGATCTTTGGCTCTCACCGCTGAACCTGCAGCCAGGCATGGTCGTGTGTGACAATGGCCGGAACCTGGCATACCACGTCTTGCCCATGTGCTCAATTTATTGGTTCAGAGGTTTCTCAAAACCTACCCGGATCTGCCTGAGCTACTTGTACAAGTACGCCACGTGTTTGCCCTTTTCAGAAAGTTAGCTACAGCTTCCACCGCCATGACAGTGCTTCAGCAGCGTTTGCAGCTTCCAGCTCACTGACTGGTGTGTGTTGTCACCACATGTTGGAACTGAACGTTGCATATATTGGCAAGGATTTGTGAGCTGCAGAGGGCAGTTGTTGAGTACTAGCTTCAATACGCCCGTTGGTGCTTTTCTCCATTGCGCCACACAGGATTTCCTTCTGAGTGTCCCCTTGCAGCACTTCCTTGGGGTACATGGGGATCTCTATACTTATCCTCTATCTGCACCTTAGAGATAGTTCTGCAGAGCATTTCCTTGTTTTTCCAATATATATATGGTCTTATATCTCATTTCAGCTTGCCTTTAGCCATACCTACTCAATCACAATATTCTGGTAATGGTGATCACTGCAGTTCTTCTTTTTCTTTTTTTACACTCTTGACTGTTCATATACTTTTGTAACAAGACCATTGTATGTGACAATATACTTTATTTTGGATATTATTTAATTTTCTTTTTCATTATGGACTAATATATGAATGTTTGTATACTGATTATTGGATTATTAGTTTTCATTCTTTGTATATATTGCCATATGACTACGGATTTCTTCTTTTGCACGATATACTTATGTGAACATATTATAAAGGGTGGTCCAAAAGTAGGTGGACAGAAAGTGTAATAAGGTTATGAAGGGGGAGATTTATTAAACATGGTGTAAAGTCAAACTGGCTCAGATGCCCTTAGCAACCAATCAGATTCCACTTTTCATTCCTCACAAGTCCACCAGAAGAGCCTCTTTGGAATTGAGAATTTCACGAGCTTCTATCATGCGAATCCTGAAATCTATTGGGTGGAAAGCTTATCGTCCACGTCTAATTCATGGTTTATTGGAGGATGATCCAGACAGGCGGCGGCAATTTAGTGAGATTATGCTTAACGAACTTGAAGAAAATCCAGTAATTTTAGATAGCATTATGTGGAGTGATGAAGCTTCTTTCAAATTATCTGGCAATATTAACAGACATAATTGTATTTACTGGTATAATGAGAACATGCATTTAACATTAGAGCAACAACTGAATGAGCCTGGTGTCAATGTTTGGGGTGGTATTTCAAGTTTTGGTGTTTTAGGACCAATATTTTTTGATGGAACAGTCACAGGAGATAAGTATCTCGAAATTTGAATGAATCAAGTTGTTCCCCAGTTACAGCAACAGCCTAATTCAAATGACCTTTATTTCCAACAAGATGGGGACCCTCCACATTATTCAAGAGTAGTCCGCAAGTATCTTGATGAAACATTTCCTAATAAATGGATTGGCCGAAGAGGCCCACTTGATTGGCCCGCACGTTCACCAGACTTGACCCCAATGGATTTTTTCTTTTGGGGAGTACTCAAGGACAAAGTTTATAGTCGAAAACCAAAAAGTGTCAGTGATTTGAAAAATGACATAATAGATGCATTACAAGAAATTAATACCCAAAGATACTTGCGCAAAAAAGTTTGTCGAAGCGTAAGAGGCAGACTTCAAAGCTGTGCAAATTGTAATGGAAAACAGTTTGAGCATCTGCTTTGATAAAATTTAAGGGCTTTTGTATTATTGTTCAGAATAAAATTTAATTGTCAGTGTTATGCTTGTGTTAGTAAATATAATTTTATATATAAATCAAAATAAATGTTATTATTTTCTGGCCACCTCCTTTTGGACCACCCTGTATATATTATTTTTCTTCTGTAGTTCTGAGGAAGGCTAATAAAAGGCCGAAACGTTATTGTGTATTGGCAACAAACTGGATTTTTATTCATAATAAATACCTTTTCTGCATGATGTAATTGGAGTGGCAATATTTTTGGAGTGGAATCCTAATTGAGCACCCTTATAGCGATTGCCAAGTAGCCTTCTTAACTTGGACAGTTTCACCTTGTCCATGGCCTCGGCCTCTGCGTGCGCCGTCAGTATCACGTCCACTTCCCCGTCCCTTACCACACTCCTTGCCCCTTTTAAATGTAGTATTATATTTTGCAGCTTAGAAAAGAAGAGGAGTAGGGTTAGGGGCGCTGGTAAGTACACTTAGTATCACTTGCAGCGAGTAGCAAGGGGCACCATATACCCCATGAATAGGAGAAATTAAGAATTAATATAATGACTATCGTGCCTGTGTACCGAGGCCAGGAGAAACGAGATAAATGAGTAGTTAATAAAAACTCTGTTTATTTTATTAATAAAGGTTAAAATTCATAGTCACATAAATAGTATAATTAAGGAGTATAAATAAGGAAGTCTTAGGATGCCAAGGATATGGGGTAGAGTGTTGTTGGAGGCACGGTTCACTTTATTTGATGCGTAGACTTCTGAGGGATCCAGAGCATGTAGGTACCTGTAGAAGGTGTTTAGAGCTTATTAGTTTACTACTTTGGTTGAATTACAGGTTACCTATACTGAAGGTGGACCATCTGTACCTGAGATAGAGGTTGGTAGTATGTGTGTTCTACTTGGAGGTTGGTAGGCGTCTCTGGCCAGATGCAGTCAAGGTGACTAACTGAAAGAGAAAGCACTTGGATTAAAGGACACTGACTGCTTATTGTTAGGATTATTCTGGGTGATTAGTAGGCTGGAGGTTGAGTTTTTGATTTTTGATCCAAGTGTCCTGGGGAGCCAAATGTGTTTATACAGCTGGAGAAGTGGTTCCCTGTGGAGACTAAAGCCCCCGTCTCACATAGCGAGATCGCTAGCGAGATCGCTGCTGTGTCACGGTTTTGGTGATGCAACAGCGACCTCACCAGCGATGTCGCTATGTGTGACACTTTGCAACGATCAGGCCCTTGCTGTGAGGTCGCTGATCGCTGCAAAGTGTCCTGGACCATTTTTTGGTCGTTGCTCTCCCGCTGGTCAGCACACATCGCTGTGTGTGACCAGCGGGAGCAGCGATCAGGTTGGTAACTATGGTAAACATCGGGTTACTAGGGTCACACGCGCACCTAGTAACCCGTTGTTTATCATGGTTACGAGCCTGCTAAAGTGAGCAGTAACCTCCCGCTCACTGTAGCAGAGTGGTAACCATGATAAACAACGGGTTACTAGGAGCGCGTGTGCCCCTAGTAACCCGATGTTTACCATAGTTACCAGCCTGCTCCTGCTTCAGCAGGCTCGTAACCAGGAGCAGGACATCGTGGAAAGATTCTTTCCACGATGTCGCTGCTCCCCTGATCGTTGGTGAGCCTGCCTGTTTGACAGCTCACCAGCGACCACATAGCGACGCAGCAACGTTCCCTGACAGGTCGTATCGTTGTCGGGATCGTTGCAGCGTCGCTAAGTGTGACGGGGCCTTAAGCTAATAAATGTTAGGAGTCAGGTAAGAGGAGATTATAAACTTGGTCGACTCATTGGATTGAAGGCATGTGTAGATAAAATTAAAAGGTAGAGGTTATAAAAATACAAAATTATATAAATGAAATTAAATATTACAATAAAACCAAGTACATTACCAGTGGGAATACTGGTGAAGGGGCTGGTATGTCTCTATTGTTATCTAGCTCTGCCGTATGGCTTGTCCCGCAGTAGATACGGGTAATTTTGTTGATGATTTTCCCCAATAGCCAGAGGTGGTAAGTGATACAGTGTGGTCCTGTGGAGACTTAAAAAATTGTTATTATTATTATCCACTGGTAGAAAATGACACTGCTTTGGATGTACAGAAATATATAACAATTTACCACTGGTTAGGTGAAGTTATAATAGAGTTAGATGCTGCCAGGAGGGCTTATTAATTAAATAGCGATGCCTTTACTGGCTGTCTCATAGATCTAGCTTCCTGCTGTTGGCTTCTAGGTAGATACGCTGGTTAGCTGTTTTGAGCTTGGACCAGACAGACAAAAATTCCTTTAGTGTATGTCCAAAGAGCCTGAATGCTCTATTCTGTGTGACGCGCCCCCTGGGCCTGTGTTGTGCAGGGGAACCCGGAACCGGGCCTGTTGTAGAATGCTGGGGGTTGTAGTCTCCGTGTGGCGGTGACCCGGTCCGTGCCCAGGGTGGTCAAACCAGTGGCAGTCTTAATGTATAGCAAATGTCCGACTACGCCACCTGTGGATTGCGGTCAGTGGGGACCGCCGCTGCGCTGCCGACCGCTGAGGCTGATGTTGTTTGCGCAGCCGAGTATGGGATAACTCCCCACGGGAGAAGTATGGCCTCAGGGCAGCTAATGTGAGAGAGATGATGGGAGTGATGGTGTGAGCGTCCCAGTACTTATGGTGCTGGTGCGGCGAGGAATCACAGAGACGTGCAGTTGCAGTTTTCAATGCTTTACTCACGGTTGTTATTCTGGTCACTTGTGCACATGAGGGACCGCCTGAGCCGTGCTGCGTTCACCAGGCAAGGGACTCGGCCAACTCCCAGGCAATTCCAGAGCGTGGCACAGGACTCCCTTCTCTTCCTTTCTACTGGCCGTCCCCACCAGGGACCCACCTTTGTCCAGCTTCCTCGGGCCTTCTGTTGGCGAAACCTCTCTCCGGTTTCCCTGACCCTATACGGTATGCCTTTCTGGTGGATGTAGTGAGGGGTCGCACCAAGATGTGGTCACAACCTCCGGTTTTGGCTGAGGATTAGTCGCCTCCACCAATTCGGGTTCCGGTACCCTGCTCTGCCAACCCTTCACCCTGTATCTCCTGGGCATATGGGGTTCCTTCTGTCCTCGTGTCTCTGGGCCTTTCTCTGTGTTCCTGTTCCTTGCTTCCTTTCTTACTGTCCTTTCTGTTCCTTCTTCTCTCTCCCTCTCTCAGGCTCCAGCCTCCTGACAAGGCCTGCCTGCAGAGCAGAGCCCATGCAGAGGCTCTGCTGCCTGTCTTCTCCTCAGACTGTCTCCACTGAACTGAACTGGACTGGACTGCACACTGTTCTAAGATGGTGCCCACCTTATATACCTCCTTCTGACACCCGAGCCCAGGTGACTAGCAACCAATGGGCTCCTACCTATGCCCAGAGACCCACCCCTATCTGCTCCTACACTATTGGGTATTCCACCCCCTCCCCACTCCAGCCAGGAACAGATGCTGTCGTGCCTGCACTTCTGTCTAGTGGGAGCACCGTTGAGCTGTCCCTCGGAAATGGGGTGTGTGTGGTGCATGCAGCCTACCGAGCTCTGGTCCACACTCCCTCCTCACCCGGGAGTGGAATATCTCACCTCTGGACTGAGGTGCAATACCCCTGTAGCAGCCGATCCCTCGGGGTGCTACATTCCCCCCTGGTAAATCACAGCACGTCCTCGGGCTGGAAAAGAGCAAAGACAATTTAAACATACAAGTTTTTAGAATGCATTCGTATATAAGACCATAACTTTTCACTCATCCCTTTATGGGAGGTATTCTTCTCTTTTTAACGTTACTGGTACTCTTTTTTCTTTTCTTTAACATTCTTCTGTCACTAGCTATGGTCAAAACTACCGGAACTCTTTTATCATATAAAACATCACATAAAACATTTGCAGTATTACTCTAGCAGCATATAAAACTTTTTCATTTTAAACATTTTCAAGTGAAACATTCTTGAGCTCTGGCCGCGGTGCAACTTGCGAACAGGAAAAGGTGCAACAGTCCATTTAATCCGCCTTGAGGTAGACGTTGCGGTTTTTGTATAAAACCAGTAGGGGGCGCTTTAAGAAGCGCAACTATATACAAGGGATGGCCGCTCTCAGTCCTCGGCCAGTGGGGATAAGGGAGTGGCTGCTCACAGTCCTCAGCCTGGTTAGGGATTGAGGGGGTTAACTTGCACACGGGTAACAGTCCTTTAACTATTCCACATGAGTCCTAACGGGGACCACACTTCACTCAGCAACAGTTCTTGTACCCTTACGGGTAACTATATACAGTTCCATTTTACCGTTTACTGGTAACGGTGTCCTTCTCGCTCTTCCGGGTAATCTTCTGGTCCGTCCGGATCCTCAGTGTATTCCGTGTCTGGGCGGTACTGCAGTTCCTCCTCTGTGAGCTGGTGAACGTGGAGGGCGTACAGTCCCTTTGCGCCCTTGTGCCGGGTGTAGGTGACCACGTCGCCGGGGTGCAGGTCACGTCCGTGATGTCCCTCTGGCAGGTGGCTTTCAACGTCCCTTCTAGTGACGAAGACGTCGGTGTCAGCCTCCGGGTCTCTGACGAAGCCCCAGCCATGCTCCAGCTGGAACTTGACTACGGTCCCGGTGGCTCGGGGACCGCGGATGGCGTGGGTGTCTTGTCGGGCCCTCCTCTTTTGCTCCGCACTCCTGGCCTGGAGTCGCTGCTCCCTGATGCGCCTCTGCCGCCGCTCTCTTTCATAGGTGGCTAGCTGCTGACGGCAGCACTCCAGGCGCTGGGCTTCTTCCGCCCGGGTCTCCTGGGTGAAGCCCATGAGGTTCTCGCCAGTGGGGTCCCATGCAAACTGGGCATCCTCCGGCAGGGGTGGAGCGCTGTTGGCGGGCTCCGGGGCCAGGATCAAAGGCTCACTCAGGGGTCGCTCTTTCCGGAGACGGGGGTTGGCAAACTCCGGCGGCCATTCAAAGGGTAGCCCGTCCGGGCTGGTATATTGGGCATACAGGTCCGCGCCCAAGGGTGGCACTGTGGGCTTCGGACGGGTGGCAGCGCCCGGGGGCACTCGGCCTTGCGACCAGGCCGGTGGTCGCTTGTTGGTCGCGCCCGGGGGTGGCACCGCCAAGGTAGGGGGCGCTGGTGAGGCAGCGGCGCCCGGGTGTGCTAGGTCTTGTGTCCTGGCCCGTGCCTTCTCACGCTGTATGGCGCCAGGGTTCAGAGGGCATAGCGCGGGGCGGGGCGTGACGATGGTGCTTGCTGCCTGAGGCCTAGCTGGTGGCGGTGGAGGCGTGGTGTCAGGTACGGTCCCCGGGGCTTCGGGTCCCACAAAGGAGGGTGAGGGCAGGCTGGTGTTCCCCGGGCTTGGGGTGGTGGCATCCCCATTACCTGCCTCGGTCTCCGTGGCCTCCTCCGCGGCGTCATCTGAGGCTGCCGGTCCCTCTTCTCCGCACCCAGTGGTAAGCGCGCTGCCCGGTTTCGGCGGGGTCCCCTGCTGGTCACCTCCGTGCTGCCGGGCCATCTCCTCTCTTCACCCGGCAAACACATCCCGCTGCGCCCGGACCATTCTTCTATTCAGATCTTCCAGCGCTGCGCGCGCACGATCCGGGTCTCTAGGCAGTTGGGCCAGCAGTTCTGTCAGGCTGCAGGGTGGCTCCGCTTGCAGCATGCTGCGGGCCAGGGTGCTGGTGGAGTTTTCTGCTCCCTCCATCTCCGGGTGCAGCAGATCCAGACTGATCCAGGCCGCCCCCAGCCCCTCAGTTTTCTTTCCTATCCGCCCCCATGGGGGTTGGTCTTGGGGGCATCTGCTGACAATCACCTTCAGGGGCAGCCCCCCACGTTGATGGACATCTCCATTGCTGCATTCATGGCTGGTGGGGGCGGGCTCCTTCTTTGGCGCCACTCTGGGACCTGGCCCACGATGGGAGGTGGCTTCCTGCTGTCCTTTGGTGCGCACATAATGGCGTCCGCTCTGCCAGGGCGGGAAAAACGGATGAAGATGGCGGGAAACGGTCCAAAATGGCGTCTGATGGTGGGAATCGGCTCCGGATGGCGGGAAACGACTCCGGACAGCGGGAAACTTCTGGAAATGGCGGGAGACTTCTTTTTAAGGTACATGTGCAGTTTTCTTCAGGCACGCAATACCCGCTTGTGGCGGGTTGGTAATGATCCTGCCGACTACGCCAAAGTTGACGCGCCCCCTGGGCCTGTGTTGTGCAGGGGAACCCGGAACCGGGCCTGTTGTAGAATGCTGGGGGTTGTAGTCTCCGTGTGGCGGTGACCCGGTCCGTGCCCAGGGTGGTCAAACCAGTGGCAGTCTTAATGTATAGCAAATGTCCGACTATGCCACCTGTGGATTGCGGTCAGTGGGGACCGCCGCTGCGCTGCCCACCGCTGAGGCTGATGTTGTTTGCGCAGCCGAGTATGGGATAACTCCCCACGGGAGAAGTATGGCCTCAGGGCAGCTAATGTGAGAGAGATGATGGGAGTGATGGTGTGAGCGTCCCAGTACTTATGGTGCTGGTGCGGCGAGGAATCACAGAGACGTGCAGTTGCAGTTTTCAATGCTTTACTCACGGTTGTTATTCTGGTCACTTGTGCACATGAGGGACCGCCTGAGCCGTGCTGCGTTCACCAGGCAAGGGACTCGGCCAACTCCCAGGCAATTCCAGAGCGTGGCACAGGACTCCATTCTCTTCCTTTCTACTGGCCGTCCCCACCAGGGACCCATCTTTGTCCAGCTTCCTCGGGCCTTCTGTTGGCGAAACCTCTCTCCGGTTTCCCTGACCCTATACGGTATGCCTTTCTGGTGGATGTAGTGAGGGGTCGCACCAAGATGTGGTCACAACCTCCGGTTTTGGCTGAAGATTAGTCGCCTCCACCAATTCGGGTTCCGGTACCCTGCTCTGCCAACCCTTCACCCTGTATCTCCTGGGCATATGGGGTTCCTTCTGTCGTCGTGTCTCTGGGCCTTTCTCTGTGTTCCTGTTCCTTGCTTCCTTTCTTACTGTCCTTTCTGTTCCTTCTTCTCTCTCCCTCTCTCAGGCTCCAGCCTCCTGACAAGGCCTGCCTGCAGAGCAGAGCCCATGCAGAGGCTCTGCTGCCTGTCTTCTCCTCAGACTGTCTCCACTGAACTGAACTGGACTGGACTGCACACTGTTCTAAGATGGTGCCCACCTTATATACCTCCTTCTGACACCCGAGCCCAGGTGACTAGCAACCAATGGGCTCCTACCTATGCCCAGAGACCCACCCCTATCTGCTCCTACACTACTGGGTATTCCACCCCCTCCCCACTCCAGCCAGGAACAGATGCTGTCGTGCCTGCACTTCTGTCTAGTGGGAGCACCGTTGAGCTGTCCCTCGGAAATGGGGTGTGTGTGGTGCATGCAGCCTACCGAGCCCTGGTCCACACTCCATCCTCACCCGGGAGTGGAATATCACACCTCTGGACTGAGGTGCAATACCCCTGTAGCAGCCGAGCCCTCGGGGTGCTACATTCCCCCCTGGTAAATCACAGCACGTCCTCGGGCTGGAAAAGAGCAAAGACAATTTAAACATACAAGTTTTTAGAATGCATTCGTATATAAGACAATAACTTTTCACTCATCCCTTTATGGGAGGTATTCTTCTCTTTTTAACGTTACTGGTACTCTTTTTTCTTTTCTTTAACATTCTTCTGTCACTAGCTATGGTCAAAACTACCGGAACTCTTTTATCATATAAAACATCACATAAAACATTTGCAGTATTACTCTAGCAGCATATAAAACTTTTTCATTTTAAACATTTTCAAGTGAAACATTCTTGAGCTCTGGCCGCGGTGCAACTTGCGAACAGGAAAAGGTGCAACAGTCCATTTAATCCGCCTTGAGGTAGACGTTGCGGTTTTTGTATAAAACCAGTAGGGGGCGCTTTAAGAAGCGCAACTATATACAAGGGATGGCCGCTCTCAGTCCTCGGCCAGTGGGGATAAGGGAGTGGCTGCTCACAGTCCTCAGCCTGGTTAGGGATTGAGGGGGTTAACTTGCACACGGGTAACAGTCCTTTAACTATTCCACACGAGTCCTAACGGGGACCACACTTCACTCAGCAACAGTTCTTGTACCCTGACGGGTAACTATATACAGTTCCATTTTACCGTTTACTGGTAACGGTGTCCTTCTCGCTCTTCCGGGTAATCTTCTGGTCCGTCCGGATCCTCAGTGTATTCCGTGTCTGGGCGGTACTGCAGTTCCTCCTCTGTGAGCTGGTGAACGTGGAGGGCGTACAGTCCCTTTGCGCCCTTGTGCCGGGTGTAGGTGACCACGTCGCCGGGGTACAGGTCACGTCCGTGATGTCCCTCTGGCAGGTGGCTTTCAACGTCCCTTCTAGTGACGAAGACGTCGGTGTCAGCCTCCGGGTCTCTGACGAAGCCCCAGCCATGCTCCAGCTGGAACTTGACTACGGTCCCGGTGGCTCGGGGACCGCGGATGGCGTGGGTGTCTTGTCGGGCCCTCCTCTTTTGCTCCGCACTCCTGGCCTGGAGTCGCTGCTCCCTGATGCGCCTCTGCCGCCGCTCTCTTTCATAGGTGGCTAGCTGCTGACGGCAGCACTCCAGGCGCTGGGCATCTTCCGCTCGGGTCTCCTGGGTGAAGCCCATGAGGTTCTCGCCAGTGGGGTCCCATGCAAACTGGGCATCCTCCGGCAGGGGTGGAGTGCTGTTGGCGGGCTCCGGGGCCGGGATCAAAGGCTCACTCAGGGGTCGCTCTTTCCGGAGACGGGGGTTGGCGAACTCCGGCGGCCATTCAAAGGGTAGCCCGTCCGGGCTGGTATATTGGGCATACAGGTCCGCGCCCAAGGGTGGCACTGTGGGCTTCGGACGGGTGGCAGCGCCCGGGGGCACTCGGCCTTGCGACCAGGCCGGTGGTCGCTTGTTGGTCGCGCCCGGGGGTGGCACCGCCAAGGTAGGGGGCGCTGGTGAGGCAGCGGCGCCCGGGTGTGCTAGGTTTTGCGTCCTGGCCCGTGACGTCTTCACGCTGTACGGCGCCAGGTTCAGAGGGCACAGCGCGGGGCGGGGCGTGACGACGGTGCTTGCTGCCTGAGGCCTAGTTGGTGGCGGTGGAGGCATGGTGTCAGGTACGGTCCCCGGGGCTTCGGGTCCCGCAAAGGAGGGTGAGGGCAGGCTGGTGTTCCCCGGGCTTGGGGTGGTGGCGTCCCCATTACCTGCCTCGGTCTCCGTGGCCTCCTCCGCGGCGTCATCTGCAGCTGCCGGTCCCTCTTCTCCGCACCCAGTGGTAAGCGCGCTGCCCGGTTTCGGCGGGGTCCCCTGCTGGTCACCTCCGTGCTGCCGGGCCATCTCCTCTCTTCACCCGGCAAACACATCCCGCTGCGCCCGGACCATTCTTCTATTCAGATCTTCCAGCGCTGCGCGCGCACGATCCGGGTCTCTAGGCAGTTGGGCCAGCAGTTCTGTCAGGCTGCAGGGTGGCTCCGCTTGCAGCAGGCTGCAGGCCAGGGTGCTGGTGGAGTTTTCTGCTCCCTCCATCTCCGGGTGCAGCAGGTCCAGACTGATCCAGGCCGCCCCCAGCCCCTCAGTTTTCTTTCCTATCCGCCCCCATGGGGGTTGGTCTTGGGGGCATCTGCTGACAATCACCTTCAGGGGCAGCCCCCCCACGTTGATGGACATCTCCATTGCTGCATTCATGGCTGGTGGGGGCGGGCTCCTTCTTTGGCGCCACTCTGGGACCTGGCCCACGATGGGAGGTGGCTTCCTGCTGTCCTTTGGTGCGCACATAATGGCGTCCGCTCTGCCAGGGCGGGAAAAACGGATGAAGATGGCGGGAAACGGTCCAAAATGGCGTCTGATGGTGGGAATCGGCTCCGGATGGCGGGAAACGACTCCGGACAGCGGGAAACTTCTGGAAATGGCGGGAGACTTCTTTTTAAGGTACATGTGCAGTTTTCTTCAGGCACGCAATACCCGCTTGTGGCGGGTTGGTAATGATCCTGCCGACTACGCCAAAGTTGACGCGCCCCCTGGGCCTGTGTTGTGCAGGGGAACCCGGAACCGGGCCTGTTGTAGAATGCTGGGGGTTGTAGTCTCCGTGTGGCGGTGACCCGGTCCGTGCCCAGGGTGGTCAAACCAGTGGCAGTCTTAATGTATAGCAAATGTCCGACTACGCCACCTGTGGATTGCGGTCAGTGGGGACCGCCGCTGCGCTGCCGACCGCTGAGGCTGATGTTGTTTGTGCAGCCGAGTATGGGATAACTCCCCACGGGAGAAGTATGGCCTCAGGGCAGCTAATGTGAGAGAGATGATGGGAGTGATGGTATGAGCGTCCCAGTACTTATGGTGCTGGTGCGGCGAGGAATCACAGAGACGTGCAGTTGCAGTTTTCAATGCTTTACTCACGGTTGTTATTCTGGTCACTTGTGCACATGAGGGACCGCCTGAGCCGTGCTGCGTTCACCAGGCAAGGGACTCGGCCAACTCCCAGGCAATTCCAGAGCGTGGCACAGGACTCCCTTCTCTTCCTTTCTACTGGCCGTCCCCACCAGGGACCCACCTTTGTCCAGCTTCCTCGGGCCTTCTGTTGGCGAAACCTCTCTCCGGTTTCCCTGACCCTATACGGTATGCCTTTCTGGTGGATGTAGTGAGGGGTCGCACCAAGATGTGGTCACAACCTCCGGTTTTGGCTGAGGATTAGTCGCCTCCACCAATTCGGGTTCCGGTACCCTGCTCTGCCAACCCTTCACCCTGTATCTCCTGGGCATATGGGGTTCCTTCTGTCCTCGTGTCTCTGGGCCTTTCTCTGTGTTCCTGTTCCTTGCTTCCTTTCTTACTGTCCTTTCTGTTCCTTCTTCTCTCTCCCTCTCTCAGGCTCCAGCCTCCTGACAAGGCCTGCCTGCAGAGCAGAGCCCATGCAGAGGCTCTGCTGCCTGTCTTCTCCTCAGACTGTCTCCACTGAACTGAACTGGACTGGGCTGCACACTGTTCTAAGATGGTGCCCACCTTATATACCTCCTTCTGACACCCGAGCCCAGGTGACTAGCAACCAATGGGCTCCTACCTACGCCCAGAGACCCACCCCTATCTGCTCCTACACTACTGGGTATTCCACCCCCTCCCCACTCCAGCCAGGAACAGATGCTGTCGTGCCTGCACTTCTGTCTAGTGGGAGCACCGTTGAGCTGTCCCTCGGAAATGGGGTGTGTGTGGTGCATGCAGCCTACCGAGCCCTGGTCCACACCCCATCCTTACCCGGGAGTGGAATATCACACCTCTGGACTGAGGTGAAATACCCCTGTAGCAGCCGAGCCCTCGGGTTGCTACATGTGTGTCACAGGAAAGGCAGGATATTCGTGGTTCCTTTAAGGAAGACTGCCGAAACCAGCATTGGAGATACAGTGTGGTACCTTAGGTAGACGCTGTTCCGTAGTGTAGTGGAATCGCAGCTGGCGTCCTGGTCCAGTTCAGAGACTAAGATGCTGGCAGGGCAGACAATGGTATGTTTCGGAGTCCTGGCCGGAGACTCCGATACCAGCGCGGCGTCCGGAGGCACGTTGATCGAAGGGCGTCTTGCGTAATAGGACCTGCATAGCGTCAGGTCCTAGTTGGTCACGTGACTTGAATTGAGGATGGAGCGCAGGGAGGACCAATAGATTCCTACGCATTTCGGATACTGCGGTATCCTTCGTCAGGGATGGTCACTGGTTTTTCTGCACTCCTTATATACACATCCTAATCAGTGCTTAATAATTGTTAGTTCATTAATTAAAGGCAAAAAGCTCTATTCCACTGTTGAGGCCCTTTGGTCTCAAGGAATCTAGCATGAAGATTCAATTTGTTTCAGCTTTAGACATTTGTTTAATGAAATCGCCATGTCTCCAATGCTTTTGTATAATCTGTATGCCTGTAATCTCATCCCCTTTTTTGAACCATTATGTTTGTCCTTAAAGTATTTGGATAGGGGGTGTCCTTCGAATTTATTTTTAATATTTCTAATGTGCTCGCCTAGCCTTTTGTTAAGGGGTCGCATGGTCCGACCTACATATAGTTTGTTGCATGGGCATTTTAACCCATATATTACCCCTTTGCTAGTACAGGTAATATGGTCCCTTATGGGGAATTCAATGTTGCCATGTGAGATATGGCTATGTTTTTATGTATAGAGAGCTTTGCATACTTTGCACATTTTACATGGAAAAAAGCCCACATTGCCGGAAGAGCGGGTAACGCTTGGATTTTTTATTGTGGGGGCTACCTTGTTACCAATGTTGTTGGCTTTTCTGAAGATGAAATTAGGGAAGGGAGATATTAAATCCCCTATAGTTTTGTCATCTTTAAGGATATTCCAGTGTTTCCTGATAATGGTTTTAAGGATGTTAGTATTGGAATTATAGGTGGTGATAATCGGGATCTCAAGTACAGGCTCACCAGGTTTAAAGTTCTCAGTGTTTATAGGATTTTTGTCTGTTAGTAGCTGTGAGCGTGGTATTGCCCTAACTTGATTTTTTGTAGTGTGGAGGAAATCTTGTTGATAACCTTTGCTAAGGAATTTTGTTGTGAGGAGGTTAGCTTCAGTATTAAAATCCGACACCTGGGAGCAGTTCCTATAAGTCTTAGATATTGACTTCTTGGTATGTTTAGAATATAAACATGTACCCATTTGTGTCAGTTGGTTTAAAAAAGGTGCTTGTGCACAGTTGGTCCTGATTGATGAAAATATTAAAATCTAGAAAATTCACTTTTTCTTGAAAGTGACTTTTTCTAATAGAGGAAGTGAAATTGAGAAAAAAGTCATTTTGGTTGATCTCCATTAAAAATTCCTCCAGAGTCAGGCGGTCTCCCGACCAGATGAATAGAATATCGTCGATAAAGCAACGCCATAGGACCTGGCCCGGCCGTAGCTCGCCCCCGGGGTACATAGCAGAGTGCTCCCACATACCCACGTATAGGTTAGAATAGCTTGGCGCAAACCTGGTCCCCATGGCAGTGCCCCACCTCTGAGTATAATGATACTGTCCATATTTAAATGAGTTATGGTTTTAAAGAAAGCTCATACAGTTGTTAATAAAATCCATCTGTGTGTCTGGCATGTTACTAAATTCTTTTAGAAAAAAGTTGGTTGCTTGGCAACCTTTCTGATGCTGGATCACTGTGTAGAATGATGTAATGTCTAGTGTGCCCAGGATGTAGTGCTTTTGCAACTGGACCTGGCTAAGAAGCTGGAGGGCATGTTTTGTGTCCTTTAAATGGGCAGGTAGCTGAGGTTCTAAGTGTTGTATGTGACGATCTTTTGCAGCTTGCATAAAAAAACAGGAATAATACCGCAGTATTTGATCACACCTGATGACCAATTCTATTGCCCAGTGATGGTATACCGATGCTATTGGTCAGTGAACAAGTGTGGATATGTTTTGAACACACAAGTAGCAGACTTTAAATGGAGTATAATATTTTGCAGCTTGCAAAAAAAATCAGGAATAATACCACAGTATTTGATCACGTCTGATGACCACTTCTTTTTCCCAGTGATGGTATACCGATGCTATTGGTCAGTGAACAAGTGTGAATATATTTTGGACACAAGTAGCAGACTTTAAATGGAGTATAATGTTTTGCAGCTTGCAAAAAAATGGCAGGATTAATACCGCAGTATTTGATCATGTCTGATGACCACTTTTTTGCCCAGTGGTGGTATAGCAATGCTAATGGTCAGCAAACAAGTGTGGATATGTTTTGGACACACAAGTAGCAGACTTTAAATGGAGTATAATATTTTGCAGCTTGCAAAAAAAATCAGGATTAATACCACAGTATTTGATCACTTCTGATGACCACTTCTTTTGCCCAGTGACGGTATACCGATGCTATTGGTCAGCGAACAAGTGTGAATATATTTTGGACACAAGTAGCAGACTTTAAATGGAGTATAATGTTTTGCAGCTTGCAAAAAAATGGCAGGATTAATACCGCAGTATTTGATCATGTCTGATGACCACATTTTTTTGCCCAGTGACGGTAGAGCAATGCTATTGGTCAGCAAACAAGTGTGGATATGTTTTGGACACACAAGTAGCAGACTTTAAATGGAGTATAATATTTTGCAGCTTGCAAAAAAATTCAGGATTAATACCACAGTAATTGATCACGTCTGATGACCAATTCTTTTGCCCGTGACAGTACACTGATGCTATTGGTCAGAAAATGAGTGTGAATATACAGTACAGACCAAAAGTTTGGACACACCTTCTCATTTAAAGATTTTTCTGTATTTTCATGACTATGAAAATTGTACATTCGCAATGAAGGCATCAAAACTATGAATTAACACATGTGGAATGATATACTTAACAAAAAAGTGTGAAATAACTGAAAATATGTCTTATATTCTAGGTTCTTCAAAGTAGCCACATTTTGCTTTGATGACTGCTTTGCACACTCTTGGCATTCTCTTGATGAGCTTCAAGAGGTAGTCACCAGAAATGGTTTTCACTTCACAGGTGTACCCTGTCAGGTTTAATAAGTGGGATTTCTTGCCTTATAAATGGGGTTGGGACCATCAGTTGTGTTGTGCAGAAGTCTGGTGGATACACAGCTGATAGTCCTACTGAATAGACTGTTAGAATTTGTAATACGGCAAGAAAAAAGCAGCTAAGTAAAGAAAAACGAGTGGCCATCATTACTTTAAGAAATGAAGGTCAGTCAGTGTGAAAAATTGGAAAAACTTTGAAAGTGTCCCCAAGTGCAGTTGCAAAAACTATCAAGCGCTACAAAGAAACTGGCTCACATGAGGATCGCCCCAAGAAAGGAAGACCAAGAGTCACCTCTGCTTCTGAGGATAAGTTTATCCGAGTCACCAGCCTCAGAAATCGCAGGTTAACATCAGCTCAGATTAGAGACCAGGTCAATGTCAAACAGAGTTCTAGCAGCAAACACATCTCTACAATAACTGTTAAGAAGAGACTTTGTGCAGCAGGCCTTCATGGTAAAATAGCTGCTAGGAAACCACTGCTAAGGACAGGCAACAAGCAGAAGAGACTTGTTTGGGCTAAAGAACACAAGGAATGGACATTAGACCAGTGGAAATCTGTGCTTTGGTCTGATGAGTCCAAATTTGAGATCTTTGGTTCCAACCACCGTGTCTTTGTGCGACGCAGAAAAGGTGAACGGATGGACTCTACATGCCTGGTTCCCACCGTGAAGCATGGAGGAGGAGGTGTGATGGTGTGGGAGTGCTTTGCTGGTGACTCTGTTGCAGATTTATTCAAAATTGAAGGCATACTGAACCAGCATGGCTGCCACAGTATCTTGCAGCGGCATGCTATTCCATCCGGTTTGCATTTAGTTGGACCATCATTTATTTTTCAACAGGACAATGACCCCAAACACACCTCAAGGCTGTGTAAGGGCTATTTGACCAAGGAGGGGAGTGATGGGGTGCTACGCCAGATGACCTGGCCTCCACAGTCACCAGATCTGAACCCTATCGAGATGGTTTGGGGTGAGCTGGACCGCACAGTGAAGGCAAAAGGGCCAACAAGTGCTAAGCATCCCTGGGAACTCTTTCAAGATCGTTGGAAGACCATTTCCGGTGACTACCTCTTGAAGCTCATCAAGAGAATGCCAAGAATGTGCAAAGCAGTTATCAAAGCAAAAGGTGGCTACTTTGAAGAACCTAGAATATAAGACATATATTCAGTTGTTTCACACTTTTTTGTTAAGTATATAATTCCACATGTTCATAGTTTAGATGCCTTCAGTGTGAATGTACAATTTTCATAGACATGAAAATACAGAAAAATCTTTAAATGAGAAGGTGTGTCCAAACTTTTGGCCTGTACTGTTTTTTGGACAAACAAGTAGCAGACTTTAAATGAAGTATAATATTTTTCAGCTTGCAAAAAAAGTCATGGTTATTACCGCAGTAATATTTGAACATGTCTGTTGACCAATTTTTTTAGGCAGTGCCGGTGTAGCGATGCTATCGGTCAGCGAACAAGTGTGGATATGTTTTGAACACACAACTCGCAGACTTTAAATGGAGTATAATATTTTGCAGCTTGCAAAAAATGTTACGGTTATTATTGTAGCAATATGCGATTATGTCTGATGACCAATTTTTTTATGTAGTGGCGGTATACTGATTGCTATTGGTCAGCGAACAAGTGTGGAGAAATGTTTTGAATGCACAACTGCCACACTTTAAAAAGAGTATAATATTTTTCGACTTCCAAAAAATTCAGGATTAATACTGCAGTAATATTTGACCACCTGAGATGATGGACAAGTTTCTCTACTTGCACAATAAGGCAATGCTATTCAAATCAACCAAATTTGGTTGTATGCTGCTAACAAGCAAATGGAGTAGCAAAAATGGTGTATTATATTGCTTTTCACGAAATTTAACAGGATTAAGAGCAAAAAGAATATTATCAGCCGTGATATCTATGGCTATTGTTTGGAGTTCCAGCAGCAGAAAAAATGTACAATGGACCCTATTCTGTACTATACTAGGTCTCCACACACTCTGCTTAACTAGTGCTATCAGCAGGATTATTATTTTCTTCAGAATGAGCCCTTACAAGGACTGTCAGAGTAGATTTATAATAGTGGTGTGGAATCATTGTTTAAAATAACCGCTAATTCTTTCCTTCGCTCAGCTGCAGCTCTCCCTACTCTGTTTCTTTGATCGGTAGACTGTGACGAGCATAGGGTCCCGGGTCTTATGTAGACATGATGACACTATGCGGCCAGACAATCACTGTAATGCCACAACCAACATGACTACGGCATTACAGTGACTGTCAGACAATCCCGGCATGTTAATTGGCTGCCTAATATGCGCCAAACATGCGGGGCAGGGACTCGAGCTCCCGCCCGAGCATTTCAAAAGACACTAGCCAAGTAACGAGCATCTCGAGCACTGTGATGCTCCGGCGAGTAAGGAATAGTGGCGAGCATTCTCACACATCATTATACGCCGCGTGGGTGCCCATTTCCAAAAGTCAGCTACAGCTTCCGCCACACTGGCAGTGCTTCAGCATCATTTGCAGCTTCCAGCTCACTGACTGATCTGCGATTACACCACGCATTGGAACTCAATGTTGCATATGTTTGCAAGGATTTGTAAGCAGCAGAGGACAGTTGTCGAGTAACAGCTCCAACACGCCCGTCGGTATTCAATTCAACCTCCACACAAGAGAGCTAATGAGTGGGCATGGATGTCTGACATCTGTACTTTTCTCCAAAACATTAAGAACTCCATCAAGATGGTGAGCAGCGATGACGCCATAATTAGCATCACCATTCCACTTCTCTGTCTTCTGAAACACTCTCTGCTCACAATCAAAGAGGATGCATTGTAGGCAGAGCACGATGAGATGGAGCAAGGAACCATACAGGGTGATTACACACAGCCCAGCCTCATCTCATTCCAAAGTGGACTGGGAGACAATGAGGAAGAGGAGGAGGAAGAACAGGAACTAGTTTCCTGCGCTATAGATGGTACTACCTGCACGACTGCCATACCGTCTGTTCAGCGTAGATGGCCTGAGGAGGGGGAGGAGAGGGAGGATGAGGAGGAAGACAAGAGGAGGATGAAGAGGAGAACATGGACAGTCATTCTTTTGGTGTGAACAGGTAAGTCTTTGCTGTTGGCAATCTGGCACACATGGCTGAGTTTATGTTCCACTGCCTTTCCTGAGACCCTCTCATTTTACACATCTTGGGCAAAAGTAATTACTGGTTGGTCACATTTCTAGACCCACGCTACATGGAGAACTTTCTATCTCTCCTTCTCGTGGCGGAGAGGTCTAATAAAATGTTGCAGTAGCAGAAGGCCCTTGTTGAAGAATTATTAAAATTATTCCCATCTGACAATGGTCACAGTTCTTGGACAACCAAGGAGTACAGGCGAGGGAGACACAAACCAGATGCAGCAGAGGCAGGGGAACACTGTCAAAAATCTGGGACAGTTTTCTCAGACCCTCTCAGCATCCAGGCCCTGATGCGCGGGGTACTCTGACAAGGAGGGAAAAGTATTGGAAGATGCTAAAGGAGTACCTTGGCGATCGTACCAGGATACTCAATGATTTCTCTGTGTCTTACAACTATCAGGCATCAAAGCTGGACACGTAACATGAACCGTCTCTCTGCACCTTGGAGATCCTGGCCTGCTCTGACGCTAGCATTTTGTCAGTGAGTCAGTGTGCGTTTTGGTGTGAGTTTTTAGTACCTCCGGGGGCATTATAACTGATAGGCGCATCTGCCTGTTAACTGAAAATGCTAAGAAAAATGTAGTATTTAGCTCCAAGTAAAAACATGTGTTTAATTAGCCCATGTTAAAATTACATTCAGGAGAAAAGTGCATGGGGGATAGTTGAAGAGTGCTATGTTTTTCAAACGATCTAGTGTTGTTTGTGACAATTAAATGCCTGTTTTACCTTGGAGTTGGATACCACATTTTTCTTGGCTACTCACCACGTTTTGATCAGAACGTTCTTCCTTGCTTTATTCATGAACCACACAGGTGAGCTGGCTTTACTTTTTTGTTATGAACTGAAAATGCTGACAGGCAGACTCTTATCAAAATGAACAAGGGCTGGATTGGCCCAGACTTCTCAACACCACCAGATGACAGCGGAGGAACATAAATTCAAATCCAGTGTTGCTGTTTTTTGGTCTATTCCCATGCACCCCTTCACACCCAGACATAGGTATGCGCTTCAGGATTTCAACTTTTTTATGTTGTCCTCCTCATTCTCCTTCTTCTCATCCTACAACACCATATCAACAGGGTGACCATCATGCAACACCCCATTAATTTTTTTAATGGTGTTTATGATGCCGGTAGGATCGATTTTTAGAGGCCTACCTCTAACACTCCATAACATATATATATATATATATATATATATATATATATTCCCCACAGGGGTAGTGATGAGCGAGCATGCTTGCTACTGCTACGGAACTCGGGTCCCCTCCCTGCATGTTTGGCGCTCTTTAGAGAGCCAATGAACATGCAGGGATTGCCTGCCATGCACTGTAATGCAGTAGCCATGTTAGTTGTGGGCATTACAGTGATTGGCTGGCCGCACAGCGTCATCAGGTCTATATCAGACCTGGCGCCGCCATGCTCGTCGCAGTCATTCCAGATCAGACAGTGTAGGGAGAGCTGCTGCTGCGTTAGGGAGAGATTTGATAGTGTATTAGGTAGTGTACAGAGAAAAACCGTACATTACACATATCCATCTTAACAAACAGTCCTTCTGAGGACTAATCCATCTGCAGAGATATCAGGCAGGCAGGGTGTATAGGCAGGCAGTGTATATAGCAGACTGCAGTGCATATAGCACAAGAGGCTCCATTCCAATTCTGCCTTCTGCTGCTGTTAGATATTTCTATTCAAAGGCCCAGGTCTCAGGGGCCAGGAATACTTTTCTTTGAATCTTATTCCTCATTATTTGCTTAAAAAGCAATCCAGAGAACACCGTTTTTTATCCTCCATTTGCTTGTTGGCACTGCAGAATACAGCCAGGCCCTTTCCATATTAGAGCGCTAAAAATCCATCTATTTAAAACTGTGTTTTTTCCGTCAAACGGATCACATATAGGTTTTCAGGAAATGCTGCCATTTCTGGCCTCCATTAAAAATTTCCTTAAGTGTGTAAGTGAAGCAATTCACCGCAGTTTGCTGTTCAAACTACTTACCTACAAGCCAGGTATTTAAAACTCTGTTTTCTCCGTCACACGGATCACATATACGTTGTCAGAAAATACTGCCATTTCTGGCCTCCATTAAAAATTTCCTTTAGTGTGTCAGTGAAGCAATTCACCGCAGTTTGCTGTTCAAACTACTTACCTACAGGCCAGATATTTAAAACTGTGTTTTCTCCGTCACACGGAACACATATATGCTGTCAGAAAATACTGCCATTTCTGGCCTCCATTAAAAATTTCCTTAAGTGTGTCAATGAAGCAATTCACCTCAGTTTGCTATTCAAACTACTTATCTACAGGCCAGGTATTTAAAACTCTGTTTTCTCCATCACACGGATCACATATATGTTGTCAGAAAATACTGCCATTTCTAGCCTCCATTAAAAAAAAATTTCAGTGTGTCAGTGAAGCAATTCACTGCAGTTTGCTGGTCAAACTACTTAACTACAGGCCAAGTATAACTCTGTTTTCTCCATCACACGGATCACATATAAGTTCGTTCCCAACTCAGTCATTTGTAGTGAGCGTGGAAGATACTGTCCTCCATTGAAAATGGGCAAGGCACGTGGCAAGGGGCGGGGAAATGGAAGTGATGGTAATGGTGCATGCGGAGGCCGAGGACAAGGCCGTGGGCAAACCGAAATTGTGCCACAACAAACACCCACATCATCTCGCCTGACCTTCCTGTCCCAATTTCTAGGGGATCGCAGCACACCACTATTGAACCCAGAGCAGTGTCAAAAGGTTGTTGGTTGGATAGCAGATAATGCTTCCAGTCACTTAGCCACCACCACCCTGTCATCTACATGGTCAAGTCTCAGTAGCCGTGAGTCTGGACCGCATATTCCTCACCCTGATCCTCCTTCCTCCCACCATGCCGAGTACCCAGAGACAACTGATCCCACACTTGGACACTCTGAAAAGCTGTTCACTTTTCCATTTATAGATTCTGGCCTCTAGCCCGGTCCACTTGAAGTGGGGCAAGAGGAGATTGCGTGTAGCGATGTCCAAATATTTGAGCAGCCATGGTCAGACGAAGGCGACAGTGGGAAAGTGTCACAAGAGGTGGACGATGATGAGACACAATTGCCAGAAAGTCAGGAGGAGGACCAGGGTGCAGAAGTGGAAGATGAGGTGGTGGATGATTTAGTAACTGACCCAACCTGGCAGGAGGACTTGCAGAGTGAGGACAGCAGCACACAGGGGGAGGGAGGCAGAGCACCCCAACAGGCAGGAAGAAGCAGTGTGGTGGCCGCAGACAGAAGGCAGGCAACCGTTCACCGTAACGCCAACACGAAGGAAGTTGCCAGTACAACTGTTAGGTCTTCCCGAGTCTGGTTGTTTTTTAAATACTCTGCCAATAACCCCAAAAAGGCCATTTGCACCACCTGCCAGGCCAGCATCAGCAGGAGTGGCAAAACGACCAGCCTGACCACCACCAGCATGATCAGGCACATGGCAGCAAAGCACCTGACTTTGTGGGCCAGACTCCAGGGTCCAGGAACAGTGTCTGTGGGTGGCACCATTGCTTCTTCCGCTGTTGAGCATGCAAGCCAATCCCTTGTCCATGGTGTATGCAAAGATGCCTCCTGCCCTGCACCTGTCGTTACACACTCTCAAGTAGCAGCATCAGAAAGCATGTCCATATCCTTGTCCCAGCTCAGCGTTCAGTTGTCCATACCCCACTCCTTGGAAGGCAAGCGCAAATATGCATACGCATATCCAATGCCCCACAGGCCACACTACTAAATTCTCACATTTCACGACTGCTTGCGCTCGAAATGTTGCCTTTTAGGCTCGTGGAGACGGAAGCATTCCACAACCTGATGGCGGCAGCCGTCCCTCGGTACTCAGTCTCCAGCCGCGACTATTTCTCCCGGTGTGCCGTCCCTGCATTACGCAATCACATGTCCCAAAACATTAGCCGTGCCCTCAACAACGCAGTTACTGGGATGGTCCACCTAACCACGGACATGAGGGCAAGTGCTTGTGGGCAGGGACGGTACATCTCGCTGACAGCACACTAGGTTAACATAGTGGAAGCCGGGACCCAGTCGGACCTTGAGACGGTACACATCCTCCCGACGCCAAGGATTGTGGGCACTAGGTCAATCAGGGTTCCCCCACAGTCTACAGCTCCTGCACCTCATCCTCCTCAACCTCCTCCTCCTCTTCAGCCTCCATCTCCGAAATGACCACATCAGTCACAAGCTGGAAGCACTGCAGCACTGCCTCGGCCAAGTGGCAACAGGCTATGCTAAAGCTAATATGCTTAGGTGACAAACCACACAATGCTTAAGAGTTGTGGACAGCTCTGAAAGAGCAGGCAGATCTGTGGCTCACACTGCTGAAGCTACAGCCAGGCATGGTCGTGTGTGACAATGGCCAGAACCTGGTGGCAGCTCTGAGGCGAGGCGAGCTCACACACGTACTATGCCTGGCCCATGTGCTTAACCTCGTGGTTCAGCGGTTTCTCAAATCCTACCCGGAGCTGCCGGATCTGCTTGTTAAAGTACGCCGCCTGTGTGCCCATTTTAGAAAGTCAGCAATAGCTTCCGCCACCCTTGCCGTGTTTTAGCAGTGTTTGAAGCTTCCGGCTCACAGGCTGGTGTGTGATGTCCCCACGCGTTTGAACTCTACACTGCAGATGTTGGGAAGGACTTGTGAGCAGAAGAGGGCAGTTGTTGAGTACCAGCATCAACAAGGCCATCGGTATTCAGTTCAGACTCCACACATAAGACCTCAGGAGTGTACATGGATGTCAGACATACAGTATGTACCATCCTCCAAAACTTTGAGGACACCACCAAGATGGTGAGCGGCGATGACACCATAATTAGCGTCACCATCCCTCTTCTCTGTCTTCTGAAACGCTCTCTGCTCACAATCAAAGAGGATGCAATGCAGGCGGAGCACGATGAGATGGAGCAAGGAACCATACAGGGTGATTACACACAGCCAAGCCTCAACTTATGTCAATGTGGATTGGGTGACAATGAGGAAGAGGAGGAGGAGGAGAAAGGACAGGAGCTAGTTTCATGCACTATAGATGGTACTACCTGCACAGCTGTCATACCGTCTGTTCAGCGTGGATTGCCAGAGGACAGAGAGGAGGAGGAGAGCATGGTCAGTCATCCTCTTGGTGAGGACATGGAAGTATTGCCTGTTAGTTGTCTGGCACGCATGGCTGAATTTATGTCACGTTGCCTTTCCCATGACCCTCGTGTTCTCAACATTTTTATGGTGACAGTCATTATTGGTTGTTGATACTTCTAGACCCACGCTACAAGGAGAACTTTATATTTCTTATTCCTGAGGCAGATAGGTGTACAAAAATGGCGCTGTACCAGAAGTCCCTTGTTGCGAAACTATTAAAAAAATTCCCATCTAAAAACGCTGGAGGCAGAGGGCACACTTCGCACCTTGTTACAGAGGCCCTGCTCCGTGTGTCTTTAAATTCTTTGTGGGGTTTTTCCTAAAATTGGTCAGCCGTTGGACTCACTGCATACCCTATAACTGTATAGCAGACCCTCTTCTTTCTAATGGGAACATGTCGTACCTTGTTACTGTGGCCCTGCTCTGTGTGTCTTTAAATTCTTAGTGGAGTTTTTCCTAAAAGTGTCAGCTGGTGGACTCACTGCATACCCTATAACTGTATAGCAGACCCTCTCATTTCTAATGGGAACATGTCGTACCTTGTTACTGTGGCCCTGCTCCGTGTGTCTTTAAATTCTTAGTGGGGTTTTTCCTAAAATTGTTCAGCCGTTGGACTCACTGCATACCCTATAACTGTATAGCAGACCCTCTCCTTTTTAATGGGAACATGTTGTACCTTGTTACTGTGGCCCTTCTCTGTGTGTCTTTAAATTCTTAGTGTTTTTTTTCCCAAATTTTGGCAGCCCTTGCAGTCACAGCATGGGCATTACCACTATAGGAGACCCGCTCCTTTATAATGGGAACATTTTTCTTACTGAGACCCTCCTCTATGTCTCTTCAAAGGCGTATTGGGTTGCGTCCAAACTTTTGGCAGCCCTTGCAGTCACTGGACATGCAATAACAGTTTAGGAGACTCACTCCTTAATAATGGGAACAACACAGCATAGCCGGCTGATTTCTCTCTAACAATAGCTACCCGACTGCTGGCTTTTTAAGAATAGTAAGGGCCGTCTGATGTCCCTATAAAAATAGGCTTTATGACTTTCAAAGTCTCTCCATCATAAATAAAACAGGATGTGTCTGATGATGTGTCACACACCACATTGCCAGATAAGGTTGTAAAATGTTAAAATGACATTTCCCGGTGAATGCATTTGTCTTAATAAATAACGTAAAAAAACAAAACAATAGGATCTTTCTTTAGTATAACAAACAGTGTCACCAATTTAACCTCAATGTAATCACATTGTTCAGCTTCTGCACCTCCTCCTCCATCTCTGAAATGACCACATCAGTCACAAGCTGAAAGCACTGCAGCACTGCCTTGGCCAAGCGGCAACAGGCTGTGCTGAAGATAACATGCTTAATGCTTAATTGACAAACTGCCCAGCGCTGCAGAGTTGTTGAAAGCTGTAACACAGCAGCCTGATCTGTGGCTCTCACCGCTGAACATACAGCCACGCATGGTCGTGTGTGACAATGGGCGGAACCTGGTGACGGAGAAATGACAGTCGGGGTAGATACGGTTTCCCTCTATGCCAGTCTTTTCACTGAGCTAAAGAATATGGCTGTGGTGAAATACAACTCCCACTGAGAAGCTGTTTCAGATTGAAAAACATTATGCCCAGCAGAGGATTTGATTCTGAGGGCTAACCTTTCTCACCCGCTCAAGAGCCCCATATCAGCTGCAAAGTTAGCACTATCATGAACTCTCCTGATGTAGAAGCCACGGCTCACCAGAGGATTCTCTCGTGGGACCGTCCAACACTGCCGAGATGCAGTCCTGGCTAAGAAAAGTGTGTGGGAAGGTTCCCGGACACTCTATGGCTGCTTTTTTACTGAGGAGGAAAAACACGCAAACACGGGGAGAACATACAAAGTCCTTGCAGATGTTGTCCTTGCTGGGATTTTAACCCAGGATCCCAGTGCTGCAAGGCTTCAGTGCTAACCACTGATCCAATGTGCTGCTGTTCACCCTCTAATATCTAACAGGCTGGAGAAACTTGTACCTACTGCCACTCTATCTTCTGCTCCTTTGTGAGAAAATGTATTTGAGCAGCCACTCAGTCTACCAAATAAATTCCTGAGAAGAAATTGGGGATGGCTTCGCTACTGGTACTGGGGGCAGTGCTAATACCATGGCATCGTATCATAGCTTGCTGGAAATATTCCAGGCTGGTAGGAGGCAAGCAAATTCCCACAGAAAAGTACCAGCAGTAATGTTCAGGCGACATTTCAAGTGCAAGCAGCTTTAGAGGACTTCCTGGGAGAAATGACACCCAGAGTAGATACAGTTTCCCTCTATGCCAGTCCTTTCACTGAGCTAAAGAATATGGCTGTGGTGAAATACAACTCAGCAAAAAAAGCTGTGGACTGGCTCCGTACCGTCCCTGGTCACATTCACCTGTCCACGTGTTTGTGGTTAGGCGGTCCTTCCCAGTAAGAGCACTGGGGAGGGCACGGGTAATGTTGTGGGACCCATGCTTGTGGAAGGCGGAGGCGACACCGGGAAATATAGTGGTGGCTGGGGACCGAGTATGGACACCCGGCTGCCGCTGGCATGAGATTGTGAAAAGCTTCTGCCTCCATGAACTTAAAAGGCCATATTTCAAGTGTAAAGAGCTGCCCAGAAATCTGGCAGTTTAGTGTTGCGGCCTGTGGGTGAGTGGGTGGCTGGCTGCATACTTGCACTTGCATTCCAAGTAACAGAAAACTAAGCAGATGATGGCCTCTCTCATCACCATGGCCTCACCTTGGCACTATGAACTCTCCTGAAGGAGAAGCCAGGGCCCGCCGGAAGAGTCTAAGGTTCTCTGGTGGGCCCATCCAACCCTGCCGAAAAGCAGCCCTGGCTAAGAAGAGTGTAGGGGAAGGTTCCCGGACACTCTATGGCTGCTTTTTTAATGTGGATCGGCCATGCTTATTAGAGATGAGCGTTGTTCTACTCGAACTGTTCGCCAATCTCAAATTCGAGCTGTTTTGGGCGGTGTTCGAGCCGTTCGGCGAACACGAACGATTTGAGAAAAATTCGGCTGTTCGAGGTTATGTTCGATAATTGTTCGTGCACCAAAATCATAACTGGATTTTTTCTCAGTAATGATGAAAATTAATGGTAATACGCAGTTTGAGTGTACAGTGGGGTGGGGGGAGGGGCAGGGTTGGATCTCTGCAGGAATAATGAAGATCTCCATTTTTTTTTCTCTTTCCTGCATTTGCAGTGGGGAGGTGCAGTCTGTCAGCCTATCAGCAGCGCACACACAGAGCGAACTGCTGTTTTTCACACAAGCAAGGGCATGTGTCATTGGCAGTGTATGTCACATGTCCTTGCCCTATAAGACCAAGCCATTTTCCCCATCGCCACCATTTTCTCACTGCTGCAGCTGCGTGTTAGACGGCACCGCTGTTGCTGTGTGCGCTATACCTTGTTAATTTCAAGCCAATTTTCGCACAAATCTACAGATAGCTTGGTAGTAGGGAATAGTTGTGATTGCAGTCCTTTTAAGGACTAGGTTACAGCATTTCCTACGACTTTTATCAGGCAGGTCTGTGCTCTTAAATAGATAGATTGTGGGAGTAAAGACTAATTGTAATTGCTGTCCTTTTCAGGACTAGGTTACATCAGTTGCTGTCAGTTTTTGCCAGGCAGGTCTGTGCCAGTGTTGTGCAAGTTTTTTTCACAGCATTTGGCTGAATCTAGCAAAGCTAATCCTTTTTGGCCTATTGCAGAGTGTGTTAGTCAGTGGAGTAGCCTATCTGTGTTGCAAGATATACCATCTGTGTATAGAATACCAATTTTTTACTGCACCTAGTGAAGTAAAATCTTTTGGGCATAGCATCATTCTATTAGTCCATCTATACTGACATCCATCAGGTTGCAAATTGAATATAATTTTTTTCCGCATCTAGCTCTGAAAAAATATTTGGGCTTCTAGCAGTGTGTGGGACTTGTTCTATTAATCCATCTATACTGACCTCCATCAGGTTGCAAACTGAATATAATTTTTTTCTGCATCTAGCTCTGAAAAAATATTTGGCCTTCTAGCAGTGTGTGGGACTTTCTCTATTAGTCCATCTATACTGACCTCCATCAGGTTGCAAATTAAAAATAATTTTTATCTGCATCTACCTCTGAAAAAATATTTGGCCTTCTAGCAGTGTGTGGGACTTTCTCTATTAGTCCATCTATACTGACCTCCATCAGGTTGCAAATTAAAAATAATTTTTATCTGCATCTACCTCTGAAAAAATATTTGGGCTTCTAGCTGTGTGTGGGACTTGTTCTATTAGTCCATCTATACTGACCTCCATCAGGTTGCAAACTGAATATAATTTTTTTCTGCATCTAGCTCTGAAAAAATATTTGGCCTTCTATCAGTGTGTGGGACTTTCTCTATTAGTCCATCTATACTGACCTCCATCAGGTTGCAAACTGAATATATTTTTTTTCTGCATCTACCTCTGAAAAAATATTGGGCTTCTAGCTGTGTGTGGGACTTGTTCTATTAATCCATCTATACAGACCTCCATCAGGTTGCAAACTGAATATAATTTTTTTCTGCATCTAGCTCTGAAAAAATATTTGGCCTTCTAGCAGTGTGTGGGACTTTCTCTATTAGTCCATCTATACTGACCTCCATCAGGTTGCAAATTAAAAGTAATTTTTTTTCTGCATCTACCTCTGAAAAAATATTGGGCTTCTAGCTGTGTGTGGGACTTGTTCTATTAATCCATCCATACAGACCTCCATCAGGTTGCAAACTGAATATAATTTTTTTCTGCATCTACCTCTGAAAAAATATTTGGGCTTCTAGCTGTGTGTGTGACTTGTTCTATTAGTCCATCTATACTGACCTCCATCAGATTGCAAACTGAATATAATTTTTTTCTGCATCTAGCTCTGAAAAAATATTTGGCCTTCTAGCAGTGTGTGGGACTTTCTCTATTAGTCCATCTATACTGACCTCCATCAGGTTGCAAATTAAAAATAATTTTTTTTCTGCATCTACCTCTGAAAAAATATTGGACTTCTAGCTGTGTGTGGGACTTTCTCTATTAATCCATCTATACAGACCTCCATCAGGTTGCAAACTGAATATAATTTTTTTCTGCATCTACCTCTGAAAAAATATTTGGGCTTCTAGCTGTGTGTGGGACTTGTTCTATTAGTCCATCTATACTGACCTCCATCAGGTTGCAAACTGAATATAATTTTTTTCTGCATCTAGCTCTGAAAAAATATTTGGCCTTCTAGCAGTGTGTGGGACTTGTTCTATTAGTCCACCTATACTGACCTCCATCAGGTTGCAAATTCAAAATAATTTTTTGTCTGCATCTAGCTCTGAAAAAATATTTGGCATTCTAGCAGTGTGTGGGACTTTCTCTATTAGTCCATCTATACTGACCTCCATCAGGTTGCAAACTGAATATATTTTTTTTCTGCATCTACCTCTGAAAAAATATTTGGGCTTCTAGCTGTGTGTGGGACTTGTTCTATTAGTCCATCTATACTGACCTCCATCAGGTTGCAAATCGAATATAATTTTTTTCTGCATCTAACCCAGCCAATAGTTTTGGCCTAATACCACAGTTTGGCCACTCAGCTCTGCTCGGTTCCCATCCATTGTTTGTTTGTGCAAACAACTCCAGAGTTGTGAATTAGTTAACCACCAAAATGAGTGGAAAAAGGCCTGCTGCTGGTGGAAAGGGGAATAGGCGTGTTGGGAAGGGGAAAAAAGGTTGTGTCCGTGGGGTAGGTGTTAAAGCAACAGTAACATCTGCAGAAGAAAGACCATCTTCCAGCCAAACTAAAATGTCTACTTCTTTTAGCGGACAATGTGATAAGATCCCTTTCTTACGGCCACGCCAATCGCTACAAATTCCAGATGAGGCACAAAAACAGCAGGTGCTTCAACGGATATCAAGTGCTCCTTTAAGTGGGCTCTCCTCCACATCAACTTCAACATCACAAATACTCCAGTCCTCAAAGGTGTCACCCCAATCGCACTTGCTTCCTCACAGCTCCCAAATCTCCAGCTGCCCGCCTGAGTATGAGGTAGAACAGATGGTTGAGTCTGCAGAGCTGTTTACTCATACTATAGCCTGGGAATCAGAGGTCGACTCCAGCGCTTCTGTGAATCCAGACGAGGAAATGATCTGCACTGATGCCCAGAATCTTTATGAGTCGGATCCAGGACCAGACGCAGAAGGTTCTGACCCTCATTCCCAAACTGTAACTCTTGTTGGTGGAGACAATGAGGAAGACGATGATGAGACTCAAATACCTGATTGGAGCGACAACTTTAGTTTTTTGTCAGGGCAGGAACAGGTTAGCTCTGAGGACGACGGGTGTGATAACGCACAGGGTGATGATGATGAGGTTGGAGATCCCACTTACTGTCAACCCACAGTCAGCCAAGAGAAGAGGTCAGTAGAGGAGGTGGAGGAAGATGCTAGTGACGACGAGGTCAGGTTGCGCCTTCCTGGACAGAGACGTAGTACTGGAAGCACGTCAACCACTGCATCCTCAAACACAACTCTGCCTCTCACCACAAGTCGTGATGGCTCTTCAGGTCGCATGGGTGCTAAGCCTTGCATAGCCTGGGCATTTTTTCAGATCGATAAAGATGACCCAACTCGTGTTATCTGTAACATTTGTCAGCAAAAGCTAAGTAGAGGCCAAAAAATACATAGTTTGAGTACTTCATGCATGAACCGGCACATGGACATGAAGCATAAGTTGCAGTGGGAAGCTCAGTGTGCTACAATGCGGCCTAGCCGGCCGGGCCAACCACCGTCTGCCATATCTTGTGCATCCGCGGCCTCTTCATCCTCTGTGACTGGGGGGACAGCAGTCACACCTGTTTTGGGGCGCAGACCTGCCACCTCTTTACCCGCAACAGCCAGCGTGATTGGCAGGTCATCATTTTCTTTGGCGGTGGTAACACCAGCTGGTGTTGAGCGCTGTCCGACATCGATAGCACCACCTTTGGATCAAGGCAACCTAACATGTCCGCCTGAATCTTCCTCACAGACCGTCAGTTTGCCGGGGACACCCTTATCAACCCCGTCTAAGCACAATAGCCAGCCCTCGGTCCCTCAGATGTGGACAAGTAAAAGACCATTTCCTCCTAGCCATGAGAAAGCTAAGAGGTTGAATTTCACCATCTGCAAGCTCTTGGCTACAGAAATGCTGCCTTTCCGCCTGGTGGACACAGAGGATTTTCGAGACCTTATGTCCGTCGCAGTGCCCCAGTACCAGATGCCCAGTCGGCACTACTTCTCAAAGAAAGGTGTGCCTGCGCTCCACCAGCATGTCGCACACAACATCACCGCTTCTTTGAGAAACTCTGTGTGTGACAGGGTGCATTTCACCACAGACACTTGGACGAGTAGGCATGGACAGGGGCGTTACATGTCGCTGACTGGGCACTGGGTAACTATGGAGACAGCAGGACAAGGGGCTGCTGTCCAAGTCTTGCCGTCCCCACGAGTTGTGCGTCAATCCTCTTTATGTCAAAGTTCCTCCACTGCTTCTGCCTCCTCAACCTCCTCTCGGTCTTCCACCTGCACCCAAAGCCTGTCTGGTCATACCACAAGCTTTCTAACTGCGCAGAAGGGATCCTGCACACCTCCTTACTATGCTGGCAGTAGGGCTCAACGTCATCAGGCGGTTTTTACTTTGAAATGTCTGGGAAATGTGAGTCACACAGCTGAGGAGTTGTGGTCAGCTCTGGAGAACCAATTTCATGAATGGTTGTCTCCACTGGACCTGAAACCTGGGAAGGCCGTGTGCGACAATGCTGCAAACCTGGGTGCGGCCCTTCGCCGGGGCAATGTCACACACGTGCCTTGTATGGCTCATGTGTTGAACCTGGTTGTCCAGCAATTTTTAGCCCACTATCCCAGACTATATGGCCTTCTGCAGAGGGCACGGTCGCTGTGTGCTCACTTCCGCCGTTCGCATCCCGCAGCTCAGCGACTTACATCTCTACAGAAGTCGTTGGGCTTGCCACTTCACCGGCTAAAATGCGATGTGCCTACCCGGTGGAATTCAACTCTGCACATGTTGCAGCGACTGTGGCAGCACCGACAAACCCTGGTGCAATACGTTCTGACGTATAGCCTGGGCCAACGAGATCCAGAGGTGGGGCAAATCACGCTGGAGGAGTGGTCTCAGATCAGGGACCTATGCACCCTTCTGCACAGTTTTGAAATGGCGACGAAGATGTTTAGTGCTGACGATGCCATTATCAGCATGACTATTCCGGTGATTTACATGCTGGAGCACATGTTAAACAGAATTCGGAGTCAGGTGGTGGCACAAGAGGAGGTGGAGGAAGTAGAGGAGGAGGAGTTGTATGCGGAAGGGCTAACATCTGCAAGGTCCAGACAGTCGGCAGCACCAAGGCGGCAGGCATGTGAGGGTGGGGGAGATGGTTTTACCAGGGCGCATGGTAGCAGCCAAACTAGTGAGGAAGGTGCAGGAGCCCAGGAAGAAGTGGAGGACGAACTGATGGAAGACTCATCAGATGAGGGAGACCTTGATCACATTTCTGTTGTGTGAGGTTGGGGGGAGAGGACAGAAGAAGGAAGCATGATTGTTACCTCGCCACCAACACAACAGGGACTTGGTGCTCCTGGATGCGCAACACACATGAGTGCCTTCTTGCTGCACTACCTGCAACATGACCCTCGAATTGTGAGAATTAGAAATAATCCTGACTACTGGGTTGTCACACTGTTAGATCAACGGTACAAAAGTAAATTTGCCGAAATTATTCCTGCCATAGAAAGGGATGCATGCATGCAGGAGTATCAGCAGAGACTGTTGCAGAATCTTACATGTGCTTTTCCACAAAACACCAGTGGTGCACGTAGTGAATCTCACAGTTCCAACTTGCCAACCGTGGGACCGTCAAGTGTTCAGCACTCAAACCGTAACAGAACCACAGTATCTGCTGGTAACATCAATTTTGCGGAATCATTTCACCACTTTTTTAGCCCATCCTTTGCAAGGCCACAGGAGACAAGAAGTCTGACACATAGTCAACGCCTAGAGACGATGGTACAGGAGTATCTCCAAGTAAACATTGAAGCCATGACTGTGTCACTGGACCCTTGCACTTTTTGGGCTTCCAATCTGGATAAATGGCCGGAGATAGCCACTTACGCCTTGGAGATCTTGTCATGCCCCGCAGCCAGTGTTCTGTCTGAACGCGTGTTCAGCGCTGCTGGTGGTGTGCTGACAGATAAGCGCACGCGGCTCTCCACTGATAATTTAGACAGACTCACGTTCATAAAGATGAACAAATCATGGATCCGAAACGACTTTTATACCCCTGTGTCATCCTGGGGAGAGTAAAAGCTTGATGATTGTTTAAAATCACCCTACCAACCGTTTTAAGCTTTCAAATTACTAATCATGTTTATCTGTATCTTGGCTGGAAAATAATTTGGGGTTTGTAGCAGTGTGCAGCACTGATTCTATTAGGCCATCTATAATAAGCTCCACCAGATTTAAAATTACTAATCATGTTTATCTGTATCTTGGCTGGATAATAATTTGGGCTTTGTAGCCGTGTGCAGCACTGATCCTATTAGGCCATCTATACTAAGCTCCACCAGATTTAAAATTTAATAATAATTTTTAGCTGCATCTAGCCCGGAAAATAATTTTGGGGCTCCGAGATGCGCAAGACACATAAGTGCCTTCTTGCTGCACTACCTGCAACATGACCCTCATATTGTCAGAATTCGAAGTAATCATGACTACTGGGTTGCCACACTCTTAGATCCCCCAAACTTTTCGATCAACCTTTTCATTTTAATAAAGACCAAAAAAATTGTCATTTTTGAAATTATAAGCATTAGCAGGTTATTAGAAACTGAAATCAAACAGTTTTCAACTCAAAACTTTATTCTAGGTGATGTTACATTTTCACATAGGACCCCTTGTTCGAAAGGAGCTTCTGAACTCTCTCGTCCATTGAATTTGTCAGGTTTTGGATGGTTTCTGCTTCAATTGTTTTGCATGAGGACAGAATACCCTCCCAGAGCTGTTGCTTAGATGTGAACTGCCTCCCGCCATCATAGACACTCTTTTTGATGATGCTCCAGAGGTTCTGAATGGGGTAGAGGTCAGGTGAGCATGGGGGTCACAACATAAGTTTGTCCCCTTTTATGCCCATATCAGCCAGAGATGCAGATGTTTTATGTGCAGCATGAGATGGTGCATTATCATGCAAAAAAATGATCTTGCTGTGAAATACACGGTTCTTCTTCTTGAACCATGGCAGGAAGTGCTGTTTGAGAAAATCCACATACATTATGGAGTTCATCTTTAGCGCCTTCAGGGATCCTAAAGGGGCCGACAATCTCTCTCCCCATGATTCCAGCCCAAAACATTACTCCACCTCCTCCTTGTTGGCGCTGTAGCCGTGTTTGCGTGGGGTGTCCATCAACCAGCCATCCTCCACTCCATCCATCTGGACCATCGAGCGCTGCACGGCACTCATCCATGAACAAAACAGTTTTGAAATCAGTCTTCATGTAATGTTTAGCCCACTGGAGCCGTTTCTGCTTGTGTGAAGTGGATAGAGGAGGTCGACAGGATGGCGTATGCACAGCTGCAAACCTCTGAAGTACCCTGCATCTTGTTGTTCGGGGGACGTTGGAGGCACCAGCAGCTTCAAAAACTTGTCTGCTGCTATGACAAGGCTATTTTGCCGCTGCTCTTTTAACCTGACGTAATTGCCTGTAGGAAAGAGTCCTCAATTTGCCCTTATCAGCACGCACACGTGTGTACTGTGAATCAGCTACATACTTCTTGATTGCCAAGACACTTCATCCTGATCATCGCACAATGTTGATTGTAGTCATGCCTTGACCTAAACACTCCACAATTTGTTGCTTCTCAGCAGATGACACATTCTTTTTCTTTCCCAATTTGGCAGAAAATGTAGGCTGCTTAATAATGTGAGACAGCCTTCTTAAGTAGTCTTGCCTTTCATTGGACACACCTGCCAAACTAATTAGCACAGGTGTCTGCAATTGCTTACAGTGATATAAAGAGCCCTGACACACATCACCATCAATGAGTTTAACTGACAAACAAACAAATTCTTCCCTTATCACTCCTAAACACTTTTTGCATAATAATTTGGAACACAGTGTACATGTGCTTTTCCACAAAACACCAGTGGTTCACGTAGTGAATCTTACAGTTCTAACTTGCCAACCGTGGTCTGTATGGAGTTGTTCAATAAAGGGCCCAAAATTAAGATAACATAGATGGGAGAGGTCTCTATGAGTAGGAATTCCTAAGTATTTGATACCCTGTGAGGGCCAGGCAAAGGGAAAGTTGGACTGGATGGAATCCTATATGGATTTGGGGAGGGAGACATCGAGGGCCTCAGACTTCGCTGCATTGATTTTAAAATTTGACCATGTAACAAAGTGATCTATTTCAGCCATAACAGCATGGATGGATATATGTGATTGAGTGATGTATACTAGGACATCATCAGCAAATAGAGAGCACTTGTACTCGGTGCCTCCCACCTCAATCCACCTAATATTGGGGTTATGGCGAATTGATGAGAGCAGGTGCTCCATCACTAGGATGTATAAGAGAGGGGACAGAGGACATCCCTGCCTTGTCCCATTGGTGATTGTGAAAGGTGATGAAAATGTTCTGATGCACCCCCTGGGCCTTGGGACACTCGGAGCCGGACCCTTTTTGGTGGATGCTGGTGGTTGTAGTCTTCATGGCGGCGACCCGGTTCCGTGGCTCAGGGTGGTCAAACCAGTGGCGGAATTATTTATGTGGTTTTGATGTTTAAATGTCCGACTATGCCACCTGTGGATTGCGGTCAGAGTGAACCGCCGCTGCAGGGCAGACCGCTGAGGCTGGTGTTGTGGGTGCAGCAGAGCGTAGCATAACTCCCCACGGGAGGAGTATAGCCTCAGGGCAGTGTATGCGGAGGATGGGGGTGATGGTGCAGGGCAGCAGCAGTAACGACACGGAGTCAGTGATGCAGTCCAGGGCCTTTACTCACAGTTCTTATTATCCAGACCACGTCTGCAGGTAACGGCTGCCCACGTCGTTCTGTGTTCACCAGGTGAGGGGCTCAGACAACTCCCAGATAACTTTGGAGCGCTTCACAGGACCCCCTTTGTGTGTACTTTGTCTGGCCTTTCTTACCAACCCTTCTGTCCGGCTGCCTCGGGCCTCCTCTTGGTAAACTTGGCGCCAGTTTCCCTGACCCTATGTGGTGCCTTCCTAGCGGGTGTAGCAAGGGGCTGCGCCACATAAAATGTCACAGCCTCCGGTTTCTAGCTGAGGGTCGTTTCCTGCCTCCACTAGTTTCGGGGCCGGTCTCCCCCTTTGGCCTGACCCCTCCACGCAGGTGGATTCGGGCGTGCGGTGGCGACTCGCCCGTCCGCACCCCTGGGATCCCTTCATTCCTCGTTCCTGGAACCTTCTCCGCTCCTCTTCCTTCCTTCTCCCTCTTCCAGGCCTGGGCCTCTGTTACTAGGCCCGCCTCCGGAGCAGAGCTCATGCAGAGCCCCTGCTCCCTGCCACTTCTGCTCAGACTTCTCTGCACTGAACTACGATGGTGCCCACCTTTTATACTGCCTTCTCAATGCACCCAGGAACTGCTTCCTCCCTGCTCCTGCACTACAGGCTTCCCTTTCCTCAGTGTTCCTTCCCCCCACTGCAGCCAGTGACAGGGACTGTCGTGCCCATCTCAGAGGCATATTGGTCGCCCTGCCCCACGGCAATGTGGTGTAATGCATGCAGGTGTCGGGTCCTGATCCACACTCCATCCTTACCTGAGAGTGAGATATCACACCTCTGGGTGAGGTGCAATACCTCTGTAGCAACCGAGCCCTCAGGGTGCTACAGTTCCATTTATCTTCAGCCTAGGTGACGTATTGTGATACAGGGCCGTGATTTTGGCTATAAAAGGGTCCCCTAGACCCCTACCCCAAGCTTTTTAAGAGAATCATATATGGCGTGCCAGGAGACTCTATGGAATGCTTTCTCAGCATCCAACGAGAGTATCTAATTACAAATTTTTAACTGCATCTAGCCCAGGAAATACTTTGTGCCTAGTAGCAGTGTCTGCTAGTCAGCGGATTATCCCGGCTGTTAAGCAAGCTACACCACCTGTAGTTTGGACACTTAATTTTTTCAAAGGAAATGCTTCGGGACCACGGGATACTCAGTGAAGAGTAAATATGAGCGTTGTTCTACTCGAACTGTTCGGCAATCTCAAATTCGAGCTGTTTTGGGCGGTGTTCGAGCCGTTCGGCGAACACGAACAATTTGAGAAAAATTCGGCTGTTCGAGGTTATGTTCGATAACTGTTCGTGCACCAAAATCATAACTGGATTTTTTCTCAGTAATGATGAAAATTAATGTTAATACGCAGTTTGAGTGTACAGCGGGGTGGGGGGAGGGGCAGGTGAAGGATCTCTGCAGGAACAATGAAGATCTCCATTTTTTTTTTCTCTTTCCCGCATTTACAGTGGGGAGGTGCAATCTGTCAGCCTATCAGCAGCTCACACACGGAGCGAAGTGCTTTTTTTCACACAAGCAAGGGCATGTGTCATTGGCAGTGTATGTCACATGTCCTTGCCCTATAAGACCAAGCCATTTTCCCCGTCGCCACCATTTTCTCACTGCTGCAGCTGCGTGTTAGACGGCACCGCTGTTGCTGTGTGTGCTATACCTTGTTAATTTCAAGCCAATTTTCGCACAAATCTACAGATAGCTTGCGAGTAGGGAATAGTTGTGATTGCAGTCCTTTTAAGGACTAGGTTACAGCATTTCCTACGACTTTTATCAGGCAGGTCTGTGCTCTTAAATAGATAGATTGTGGGAGTAAAGACTAATTGTAATTGGAGTCCTTTTCAGGACTAGGTTACATCAGTTCCTATCAGTTTTTGCCAGGCAGGTCTGTGCCAGTGCTGTGCAAGTTTTTTTCACAGCATTTGGCTGAATCTAGCAAAGCTAATCCTTTTTGGCCTATTGCAGAGTGTGTTAGTCAGTGGAGTAGCCTATCTGTGTTGCAAGATATACCACCTGTGTATAGAATACGAATTTTTTTACTACACCTAGTGAAGTAAAATCTTTTGGGCATAGCATCATTCTATTAGTCCATCTATACTGACCTCCATCAGGTTGCAAATTGAATATAATTTTTTTCTGCATCTAGCTCTGAAAAAATATTGGGCTTCTAGCTGTGTGTGGGACTTGTTGTATTAGTCCATCTATACTGACCTCCATCAGGTTGAAAACTGAATATATTTTTTTCTGCATCTACCTCTGAAAAAATTTTGGGCTTCTAGCTGTGTGTGGGACTTGTTCTATTAATCCATCTATACAGACCTCCATCAGGTTGCAAACTGAATATATTTTTTTCTGCATCTACCTCTGAAAAAATATTGGGCTTCTAGCTGTGTGTGGGACTTGTTGTATTAGTCCATCTATACTGACCTCCATCAGGTTGCAAACTGAATATATTTTTTTCTGCATCTACCTCTGAAAAAATATTGGGCTTCTAGCTGTGTGTGGGACTTGTTCTATTAATCCATCTATACAGACCTCCATCAGGTTGCAAACTGAATATATTTTTTTCTGCATCTACCTCTGAAAAAATATGTGGCCTTCTAGCAGTGTGTGGGACTTTCTCTATTAGTCCATCTATACTGACCTCCATCAGGTTGCAAACTGAATATAATTTTTTTCTGCATCTAGCTCTGAAAAAATATTTGGCCTTCTAGCAGTGTGTGGGACTTTCTCTATTAGTTCATCTATACTGACCTCCATCAGGTTGCAAATTAAAAATAATTTTTATCTGCATCTACAGTACCTCTGAAAAAATATTTGGGCTTCTAGCTGTGTGTGGGACTTGTTCTATTAGTCCATCTATACTGACCTCCATCAGGTTGCAAATTGAATATAATTTTTATCTGCTTCTAGCTCTGAAAAAATATTTGGCCTTCTAGCAGTGTGTGGCACTTTCTCTATTAGTCCATCTATACTGACCTCCATCAGGTTGCAAATTGAATATAATTTTTCTCTGCATCTAGCTCTGAAAAAATATTTGACCTTCTAGCAGTTTGTGGGACTTTCTCTATTAGTCCATCTATACTGACCTCCATCAGGTTGCAAATTAAAAATAATTTTTATCTGCATCTACCTCTGAAAAAATATTTGGGCTTCTAGCTGTGTGTGGGACTTGTTCTATTACTCCATCTATACTGACCTCCATCAGGTTGCAAACTGAATATATTTTTTTCTGCATCTACCTCTGAAAAAATATTGGGCTTCTAGCTGTGTGTGGGACTTGTTGTATTAGTCCATCTATACTGACCTCCATCAGGTTGCAAATTAAAAATAATTTTTATCTGCATCTACAGTACCTCTGAAAAAATATTTGGGCTTCTAGCTGTGTGTGGGACTTGTTCTATTAGTCCATCTATACTGACCTCCATCAGGTTGCAAATTGAATATAATTTTTATCTTCATCTAGCTCTGAAAAAATACTTGGCCTTCTAGCAGTGTGTGGGACTTTCTCTATTAGTCCATCTATACTGACCTCCATCAGGTTGCAAATTAAAAATAATTTTTATCTGCATCTACAGTACCTCTGAAAAAATATTTGGGCTTCTAGCTGTGTGTGAGACTTGTTCTATTAGTCCATCTATACTGACCTCCATCAGGTTGCAAATTGAATATAATTTTTATCTGCATCTAGCTCTGAAAAAATATTTGGCCTTCGAGCAGTGTGTGGGACTTTCTCTATTAGTCCATCTCTACTGACCTCCATCAGGTTGCAAATTGAATATAATTTTTATCTGCATCTAGCTCTGAAAAAATATTTGGCCTTCTAGCAGTGTGTGGGACTTTCTCTATTAGTCCATCTATACTGACCTCCATCAGGTTGCAAATTGAATATAATTTTTATCTGCATCTAGCTCTGAAAAAATATTTGGCCTTCTAGCAGTGTGTGGGACTTTCTCTATTAGTCCATCTATACTGACCTCCATCAGGTTGCAAATTAAAAATAATTTTTATCTGCATCTAGCTCTGAAAAAATATTTGGCCTTCTAGCAGTGTGTGGGACTTGCTCTATTAGTCCATCTATACTGACCTCCATCAGGTTGCAAATTAAAAATAATTTTTATCTGCATCTACAGTACCTCTGAAAAAATATTTGGGCTTCTAGCTGTGTGTGAGACTTGTTCTATTAGTCCATCTATACTGACCTCCATCAGGTTGCAAATTGAATATAATTTTTATCTGCATCTAGCTCTGAAAAAATATTTGGCCTTCTAGCAGTGTGTGGGACTTTCTCTATTAGTCCATCTATACTGACCTCCATCAGGTTGCAAATTGAATATAATTTTTATCTGCATCTAGCTCTGAAAAAATATTTGGGCTTCTAGCTGTGTGTGGGACTTGTTCTATTACTCCATTTATACTGACCTCCATCAGGTTGCAAACTGAATATATTTTTTTCTGCATCTACCTCTGAAAAAATATTGGGCTTCCAGCTGTGTGTGGGACTTGTTGTATTAGTCCATCTATACTGACCTCCATCAGGTTGCAAATTAAAAATAATTTTTATCTGTATCTACAGTACCTCTGAAAAAATATTTGGGCTTCTAGCTGTGTGTGGGACTTGTTCTATTAGTCCATGTATACTGACCTCCATCAGGTTGCAAACTGAATATAATTTTTATCTGCATCTAGCTCTGAAAAAATATTTGGCCTTCTAGCAGTGTGTGGGACTTTCTCTATTAGTCCATCTATACTGACCTCCATCAGGTTGCAAATTAAAAATAATTTTTATCTGCATCTAGCTCTGAAAAAATATTTGGCCTTCTAGCAGTGTGTGGGACTTTATCTATTAGTCCATCTATACTGACCTCCATCCGGTTGCAAATTAAAAATAATTTTTATCTGCATCTACCTCTGAAAAAATATTTGGGCTTCTAGCTGTGTGTGGGTCTTGTTCTATTAATCCATCTATACTGACCTCCATCAGGTTGCAAACTGAATATAATTTTTTTCTGCATCTAGCTCTGAAAAAATATTTGGCCTTCTAGCAGTGTGTGGGACTTGTTCTATTAGTCCACCTATACTGACCTCCATCAAGTTGCAAATTCAAAATAATTTTTTGTCTGCATCTAGCTCTGAAAAAATATTTGGCCTTCTAGCAGTGTGTGGGACTTTCTCTATTAGTCCATCTATACTGACCTCCATTAGGTTGCAAACTGAATATATTTTTTTTCTGCATCTACCTCTGAAAAAATATTGGGCTTGTAGCTGTGTGTGGGACTTGTTCTATTAATCCATCTATGCAGACCTCCATCAGGTTGCAAACTGAATAAAAAAATTTTCTGCATCTACCTCTGAAAAAATATTTGGGCTTCTAGCTGTGTGTGGGACTTGTTCTATTAGTCCATCTATACTTACCTTCATCAGGTTGCAAATTGAATATAATTTTTTTCTGCATCTAACTCAGCCAATAGTTTTGGCCTAATACCACAGTTTGGCCACTCAGCTCTGCTCGGTTCCCATCCATTGTTTTTTTGTGCAAACAACTCCAGAGTTGTGAATTAGTTAACCACCAAAATGAGTGGAAAAAGGCCTGCTGCTGGTGGAAAGGGGAATAGGCGTGTTGGGAATGGGAAAAAAGGTTGTGTCCGTGGGGTAGGTGTTAAAGCAACAGTAACATCTGCAGAAGAAAGACCATCTTCCAGCCAAACTAAAATGTCTACTTCTTTTAGCGGACAATGTGATAAGATCCCTTTCTTACGGCCACGCCAATCGCTACAAATTCCAGATGAGGCACAAAAACAGCAGATGCTTCAACGGATATCAAGTGCTCCTTTAAGTGGGCTCTCCTCCACATCAACTTCAACATCACAAATACTCCAGTCCTCAAAGGTGTCACCCCAATCACACTTGCTTCCTCACAGCTCCCAAATCTCCAGCTGCCCGTCTGAGTATGAGGTAGAACAGATGGTTGAGTCTGCAGAGCTGTTTACTCATACTATAGCCTGGGAATCAGAGGTCGACTCCAGCGCTTCTGTGAATCCAGACGAGGAAATGATCTGCACTGATGCCCAGAATCTTTATGAGTCGGATCCAGGACCAGACGCAGAAGGTTCTGACCATAATGTAGACCCTCATTCCCAAACTGTAACTCTTGTTGGTGGAGACAATGAGAAAGATGATGATAAGACTCAAATACCTGATTGGAGCGACAACTTTAGTTTTTTGTCAGGGCAGGAACAGGTTGGCTCTGAGGACTACGGGTGTGATAACGCACAGGGTGATGATGATGAGGTTGGAGACCCCACTTACTGTCAACTCACAGTCAGCCAAGAGATGAGGTCAGCAGAGGAGGTGGAGGAAGATGCTAGTGACGACGAGGTCAGGTTGCGCCTTCCTGGACAGAGACGTAGTACTGGAAGCACGTCAACAACTGCATCCTCAAACACAACTCTGCCTCTCACCACAAGTCGTGGTGGCTCTTCAGGTCGCATGGGTGCTAAGCCTTGCATAGCCTGGGCATTTTTTCAGATCGATAAAGATGACCCAACTCATGTTATCTGTAACATTTGTCAGCAAAAGCTAAGTAGAGGCCAAAAAATACATAGTTTGAGTACTTCATGCATGAACCGGCACATGGACATGAACCATAAGTTGCAGTGGGATGCTCAGTGTGCTACAATGCGGCCTAGCCGGCCGGGAGAACCACCGTCTGCCATATCTTGTGCATCCGCGGCCTCTTCATCCTCTGTGACTGGGGGGACAGCAGTCACACCTGTTTTGGGGCGCAGACCTGCCACCTCTTTACCCGCAACAGCCAGCGTGATTGGCAGGTCATCATTTTCTTTGGAGGTGGTAACACCAGCTGGTGTTGAGCGCTGTCCGACATCGATAGCACCACCTTTGGATCAAGGCAACCTAACATGTCCGCCTGCATCTTCCTCACAGACCGGCAGTTTGCCGGGGACACCCTTATCAACCCCGTCTAAGCACAATAGCCAGCCCTCGGTCCCTCAGATGTGGACAAGTAAAAGACCATTTCCTCCTAGCCATGAGAAAGCTAAGAGGTTGAATTTCACCATCTGCAAGCTCTTGGCTACAGAAATTCTGCCTTTCCGCCTGGTGGACACAGAGGATTTTCGAGACCTTATGTCCGTCGCAGTGCCCCAGTACCAGATGCCCAGTTGGCACTACTTCTCAAAGAAAGGTGTGCCTGCGCTCCACCAGCATGTCGCACACAACATCACCGCTTCTTTGAGAAACTCTGTGTGTGACAGGGTGCATTTCACCACAGACACTTGGACGCGTAGGCATGGACAGGGGCGTTACATGTCGCTGACTGGGCACTGGGTAACTATGGTGACAGCAGGACAAGGGGCTGCTGTCCAAGTCTTGCCGTCCCCACGAGTTGTGCGTCAATCCTCTTTATGTCAAAGTTCCTCCACTGCTTCTGCCTCCTCAACCTCCTCTCGGTCTTCCACCTGCACCCAAAGCCTGTCTGGTCATGCCACAAGCTTTCTAACTGCGCAGAAGGGATCCTGCACACCTCCTTACTATGCTGGCAGTAGGGCTCAACGTCATCAGGCGGTTTTTACATTGAAATGTCTGGGAAATGTGAGTCACACAGCTGAGGAGTTGTGGTCAGCTCTGGAGAACCAATTTCATGAATGGTTGTCTCCACTGGACCTGAAACTAGGGAAGGCCGTGTGCGACAATGCTGCAAACCTGGGTGCGGCCCTTCGCCGGGGCAATGTCACACACGTGCCTTGTATGGCTCACGTGTTGAACCTGGTTGTCCAGCAATTTTTAGCCCACTATCCCAGACTAGATGGCCTTCTGCAGAGGGCACGGTCGCTGTGTGCTCACTTCCGCCGTTCGCATCCCGCAGCTCAGCGACTTACATCTCTACAGAAGTCGTTGGGCCTGCCACTTCACCGGCTAAAATGCGATGTGCCTACCCGGTGGAATTCAACTCTGCACATGTTGCAGCGACTGTGGCAGCACCGACAAGCCCTGGTGCAATACGTTCTGACGTATAGCCTGGGCCAACGAGATCCAGAGGTGGGGCAAATCACGCTGGAGGAGTGGTCTCAGATCAGGGACCTATGCACCCTTCTGCACAGTTTTGAAATGGCGACGAAGATGTTTAGTGCTGACGATGCCATTATCAGCATGACTATTCCGGTGATTTACATGCTGGAGCACATGTTAAACAGAATTCGGAGTCAGGTGGTGGCACAAGAGGAGGTGGAGGAAGTAGAGGAGGAGGAGTTGTATGCGGAAGGGCTAACATCTGCAAGGTCCAGACGGTCGGCAGCACCAAGGCGGCAGGCATGTGAGGGTGGGGGAGATGGTTTTACCAGGGCGCATGGTAGCAGCCAAACTAGTGAGGAAGGTGCAGGAGCCCAGGAAGAAGTGGAGGACGAACTGATGGAAGACTCATCAGATGAGGGAGACCTTGATCACATTTCTGTTGTGCGAGGTTGGGGGGAGAGGACAGATGAAGGAAGCATGATTGTTACCTCGCCACCAACACAACAGGGACTTGGTGCTCCTGGATGCGCAACACACATGAGTGCCTTCTTGCTGCACTACCTGCAACATGACCCTCGAATTGTGAGAATTAGAAATAATCCTGACTACTGGGTTGCCACACTGTTAGATCCCCGGTACAAAAGTAAATTTGCAGAAATTATTCCTGCCATAGAAAGGGATGCACACATGCAGGAGTATCAGCAGAGACTGTTGCAGAATCTTACATGTGCTTTTCCACAAAATACCAGTGGTGCACGTAGTGAATCTCACAGTTCCAACTTGCCAACCGTGGGACCGTCAAGTGTTCAGCACTCAAACCGTAACAGAACCACAGTATCTGCTGGTAACATCAATTTTGTGGAATCATTTCACCACTTTTTTAGCCCATCCTTTGCAAGGCCACAGGAGACAAGAAGTCTGACACATAGTCAACGCCTAGAGACGCCTAGAGACGATGGTACAGGAGTATCTCCAAGTAAACATTGAAGCCATGACTGTGTCACTGGACCCTTGATCTTTTTGGGCTTCCAATCTGGATAAATGGCCGGAGCTAGCCACTTACGCCTTGGAGATCTTGTCATGCCCCGCAGCCAGCGTTCTGTCTGAACGTGTGTTCAGTGCTGCTGGTGGTGTGCTGACAGATAAGCGCACGCGGCTCTCCACTGATAATGTAGACAGACTCACGTTCATAAAGATGAACAAATCATGGATCCGAAACGACTTTTCTACCCCTGTGTCATCCTGGGGAGAGTAAAAGCTTGATGATTGGTTAAAATCACCCTACTAACCGTTTTAATCTTTCAAATTACTAATCATGTTTATCTGTATCTTGGCTGGAAAATAATTTGGGCTTTGTAGCAGTGTGCAGCACTGATTCTATTAGGCCATCTATAATAAGCTCCACCAGATTTAAAATTACTAATCATGTTTATCTGTATCTTGAGTGGAAAATAATTTGGGCTTTGTAGCAGTGTGCAGCACTGATCCTATTAGGCCATCTATACTAAAGCTTCACCAGATTTAAAATTAATAATAATTTTTAGCTGCATCTAGCCCGGAAAATAATTTTGGGGCTCCGAGATGTGCAAGACACATAAGTGCCTTCTTGCTGCACTACCTGCAGCATGACCCTCATATTGTCAGAATTCGAAGTAATCATGACTACTGGGTTGCCACACTCTTAGATCCCCCAAACTTTTCGATCAACCTTTTCATTTTATTAAAGACCAAAAAAATGGTCATTTTTGAAATTATAAGCATTAGCAGGTTGTTAGAAACTGAAATCAAACAGTTTTCAACTCAAAACTTTATTCTAGGTGATGTTACATTTTCACATAGGACCCCTTGTTCGAAAGGAGCTTCTGAACTCTCTCGTCCATTGAATTTGTCAGGTTTTGGATGGTTTCTGCTTCAATTGTTTTGCATGAGGACAGAATACCCTCCCAGAGCTGTTGCTTAGATGTGAACTGCCTCCCGCCATCATAGACACTCCTTTTAATGATGCTCCAAAGGTTCTGAATGGGGTACAGGTCAGGGGAGCATGGGGGTCACACCATAAGTTTGTCCCCTTTTATGCCCATATCAGCCAGAGATGAAGATGTTTTATGTGCAGCATGAGATGGTGCATTATCATGCAGAAAAATGATCTTGCTGTGAAATACATGGTTCTTCTTCTTGAACCATGGCAGGAAGTGCTGTTTGAGAAAATCCACACGTGTGTACTGTGAATCAGCTACATACTTCTTGATTGCCAAGACACTTCATCCTGATTATCGCACAATGTTGATTGTAGTCATGCCTTGACCTAAACACTCCACAAATTGTTGCTTCTCAGCAGATGACACATCCTTTTTCTTTCCCATTTTGGCAGAAAATGTAGGCTGCTTAATAATGTGAGACAGCCTTCTTAAGTAGTCTTGCCTTTCATTGGACACACCTGCCAAACTAATTAGCACAGGTGTCTGCAATTGCTTACAGTGATATAAAGAGCCCTGACACACATCACCATCAATGAGTTTAACTGACAAACACACAAATTCTTCCCTTATCACTCCTAAACACTTTTTGCATAATAATTTGGAACACAGTGTACATGTGCTTTTCCACAAAACACCAGTGGTTCACGTAGTGAATCTTACAGTTCTAACTTGCCAACCGTGGTCTGTATGGAGTTGTTCAATAAAGGGCCCAAAATTAAGATAACATAGATGGGAGAGGTCTCTATGAATAGGAATTCCTAAGTATTTGATACCCTATGAGGGCCAGGCAAAGGGAAAGTTGGACTGGATGGAATCCTATATGGATTTGGGGAGGGAGACATCGAGGGCCTCAGACTTCGCTGCATTGATTTTAAAATTTGACCATGTAACAAAGTGATCTATTTCAGCCATAACAGCATGGATGGATATATGTGATTGAGTGATATATACTAGGACATCATCAGCAAATAGAGAGCACTTGTACTCGGTGCCTCCCACCTCAATCCACCTAATATTGGGGTTATGGCGAATTGATGAGAGCAGGTGCTCCGTCACTAGGATGTATAAGAGAGGGGACAGAGAACATCCCTGCCTTGTCCCATTGGTGATTGTGAAAGGTGATGAAAATGTTCTGACGCGCCCCCTGGGCCTTGGGACACCCGGAGCCGGACCCTTTTTGGTGGATGCTGGTGGTTGTAGTCTCCGTGGCGGCGACCCGGTTCCGTGGCTCAGGGCGGTCAAACCAGTGGCGGAACTATTTATGTGGTTTTGATGTTTAAATGTCCGACTACGCCACCGGTGGATTGCTGTCAGAGTGAACTGCCGCTCCAGGGCAGACCGCTGAGGCTGGTGTTGTGGGTGCAGCAGAGCGTAGCATAACTCCCCACGGGAGGAGTATAGCCTCAGGGCAGTGTATGCGGAGGATGGGGGTGATGGTGCAGGGCAGCAGCAGTAACGACACGGAGTCAGTGATGCAGTCCAGGGCCTTTACTCACAGTTCTTATTATCCAGACCACGTCTGTAAGTAACGGCTGCCCACGTCGTACTGTGCTCACCAGGTGAGGGGCTCAGACAACTCCCAGATAACTTTGGAGCGCTTCACAGGACCCCCTTTGTGTGTCCTTTGTCTGGCCATTCTTACCAACCCTTCTGTCCGGCTGCCTCGGGCCTCCTCTTGGTAAACTTGGCGCCAGTTTCCCTGACCCTATGTGGTGCCTTCCTAGCGGGTGTAGCGAGGGGCTGCGCCACATAAAATGTCACAGCCTCCTGTTTCTAGCTGAGGGTCGTTTCCTGCCTCCACTAGTTTCGGGGATCGGTCTCCCCCTTTGGCCTGACCCCTCCATGCAGGTGGATTCGGGCGTGCTGTGGCGACTCGCCCGTCCGCACCCCTGGGATCCCTTCGTTCCTCGTTCCTGGAACCTTCTCTGCTCCTCTTCCTTCCTTCTCCCTCTTCCAGGCCTGGGCCTCTGTTACTAGGCCCGCCTCCGGAGCAGAGCTCATGCAGAGCCCCTGCTCCCTGCCACTTCTGCTCAGACTTCTCTGCACTGAACTAAGATGGTGCCCACCTTTTATACTCCCTTCTCAATGCACCCAGGAACTGCTTCCTCCCTGCTCCTGCACTACAGGGTTCCGCTTCCTCAGTGTTCCCTCCCCCCACTCCAGCCAGGGACAGGGACTGTCGTGCCCATCTCAGGGGCATATTGGTCGCCCTGCCCCACGGCAATGTGGTGTAATGCATGCAGGTGTCGGGTCCTGATCCACACTACATCCTTACCTGAGAGTGAGATATCACACCTCTGGGTGAGGTGCAATACCTCTGTAGAAACCGAGCCCTCAGGGTGCTACAGTTCCATTTATCTTCAGCCTAGGTGACGTATTGCGATACAGGGCCGTGATTTTGGCTATAAAAGGGTCCCCTAGACCCCTACCCCAAGCTTTTTAAGAGAATCAAATATGGCGTGCCAGGAGACTCTATGGAATGCTTTCTCAGAATCCAACGAGAGTATCTAATTACAAATTTTTAACTGCATCTAGCCCAGGAAATACTTTGTGCCTAGTAGCAGTGTCTGCTAGTCAGCGGATTATCCCGGCTGTTAAGCAAGCTACACCACCTGTAGTTTGGACACTTAATTTTTTCAAAGGAAATGCTTCGGGACCACGGGATACTCAGTGAAGAGCATCAGGAGGCACCCCAAGGCATAGGGGCTGGGACTGGCAGTAGGATGCCTTGCGCTGGACAGCCGAGCTCGATCCTTATAAAAGCTTTTTAACTGCAGCAGCTTTAGTGGACGCTACTGGAGCTGGAATTACGCGGCTGCTGGCATGAGACTTGCCCTCCAATAGATCCTTGTAAATGGACTTAAAGTGTATTCATTCAAATTAGAGAGACAATTTAAATTAAAAAGCTTAGAGCTGCCTCCACCACAGGGGGGCTCGCTCGACCCACCAGCGGACAGGCACCAGTATTGGGAGAGGGGGGCTGGCCGTCAGGGTTCACCGCGGCTCTGGCACAAACCCGGCGACGCGGAGGTGGCACGGGCAGGAGCGGACTGAACGTGTCGGCTTCTCACTTTTTGGATTTTAGAAGGGCATGACATGCCTATATCTGTGTCTCCCCCTTCTTTTACTCCTCCACCTCTTTTCTTTTCGCATGACTATATGTACTTGTCACTTTTCCATGTGTTAGTTGTGTCTTCTGAGCAGTTTGTCAGCTTTTGGACTCCTTTGAAGGTGTTTTCTATGTGTTTCTCTGTGTTTTTGTTTGCCTGCCATTGGTTTTAACGGTGTTCGAAGGTGTTCGACGAACAGTTCGACGAACAGTTCGGCGAACACACGGGTGTTCGACGAACCGAACCGAACTCGAACACTACGGGGGTGGCTCAACACTAGTGAAGAGTAGTGTTGAGCCACCCCCGTAGTGTTCGAGTTCGGTTCGGTTCGTCGAACACCCGTGAGGCAGCTCTAAGCTTTTTAATTTAAATTGTCTCTCTAATTTGAATGAATACACTTTAAATCCATTTACAAGGATCTATTGGAGGGCAAGTCTCATGCCAGCAGCCGCGTAATTCCAGCTCCAGTAGCGTCCACTAAAGCTGCTGCAGTTAAAAAGCTTTTATAAGGATCGAGCTCGGCTGTCCACCGCAATGCATCCTACTGCCAGTCCCAGCCCCTATGCCTTGGGGTGCCTCCTGATGCTCTTCACTGAGTATCCCGTGGTCCCGAAGCATTTCCTTTGAAAAAATGAAGTGTCCAAACTACAGGTGGTGTAGCTTGCTTAACAGCCGGGATAATCCGCTGACTAGCAGACCCTGCTACTAGGCACAAAGTATTTCCTGGGCTAGATGCAGTTAAAAATTTGTAATTAGATACTCTCGTTGGATGCTGAGAAAGCATTCCATAGAGTCTCCTGGCACGCCATATATGATTCTCTTAAAAAGCTTGGGGTAGGGGTCTAGGGGACCCTTTTATAGCCAAAATCACGGCCCTGTATCGCAATACGTCACCTAGGCTGAAGATAAATGGAACTGTAGCACCCTGAGGGCTCGGTTGCTACAGACGTATTGCACCTCACCCAGAGGTGTGATATCTCACTCTCAGGTAAGGATGTAGTGTGGATCAGGACCCGACACCTGCATGCATTACACCACATTGCCGTGGGGCAGGGCGACCAATATGCCCCTGAGATGGGCACGACAGTCCCTGTCCCTGGCTGGAGTGGGGGGAGGGAACACTGAGGAAGGGGAACCCTGTAGTGCAGGAGCAGGGAGGAAGCAGTTCCTGGGTGCATTGAGAAGGGAGTATAAAAGGTGGGCACCATCTTAGTTCAGTGCAGAGAAGTCTGAGCAGAAGTGGCAGGGAGCAGGGGCTCTGCATGAGCTCTGCTCCGGAGGCGGGCCTAGTAACAGAGGCCCAGGCCTGGAAGAGGGAGAAGGAAGGAAGAGGAGCGGAGAAGGCTCCAGGAATGAGGAACGAAGGGATCTCAGGGGTGCGGACGGGCGAGTCGCCACCGCACGCCAGAATCCACCTGCGTGGAGGGGTCAGGCCAAAGGGGGAGACCGGTCCCCGAAACTAGTGGAGGCAGGAAACGACCCTCAGCTAGAAACAGGAGGCTGTGACATTTTATGTGGCGCAGCCCCTCGCTACACCCGCTAGGAAGGCACCACATAGGGTCAGGGAAACTGGCGCCAAGTTTACCAAGAGGAGGCCCGAGGCAGCCGGACAGAAGGGTTGGTAAGAAAGGCCAGACAAAGGACACACAAAGGGGGTCCTGTGAAGCGCTCCAAAGTTATCTGGGAGTTGTCTGAGCCCCTCACCTGGTGAGCACAGTACGACGTGGGCAGCCGTTACCTACAGACGTGGTCTGGATAATAAGAACTGTGAGTAAAGGCCCTGGACTGCATCACTGACTCCGTGTCATTACTGCTGCTGCCCTGCACCATCACCCCCATCCTCCGCATACACTGCCCTGAGGCTATACTCCTCCCGTGGGGAGTTATGCTACGCTCTGCTGCACCCACAACACCAGCCTCAGCGGTCTGCCCTGGAGCGGCGGTTCACTCTGACCGCAATCCACGGGTGGTGTAGTCGGACATTTAAACATCAAAACCACATAAATAGTTCCGCCACTGGTTTGACCGCCCTGAGCCACGGAACCGGGTTGCCGCCACGGAGACTACAACCACCAGCATCCACCAAAAAGGGTCCGGCTCCGGGTGTCCCAAGGCCCAGGGGGCGCGTCAGAACATTTTCATCACCTTTCACAATCACCAATGGGACAAGGCAGGGATGTTCTCTGTCCCCTCTCTTATACATCCTAGTGACGGAGCACCTGCTCTCATCAATTCGCCATAACCCCAATATTAGGTGGATTGAGGTGGGAGGCACCGAGTACAAGTGCTCTCTATTTGCTGATGATGTCCTAGTATATATCACTCAATCACATATATCCATCCATGCTGTTATGGCTGAAATAGATCACTTTGTTACATGGTCAAATTTTAAAATCAATGCAGCGAAGTCTGAGGCCCTCGATGTCTCCCTCCCCAAATCCATATAGGATTCCATCCAGTCCAACTTTCCAATTGCCTGGCCCTCACAGGGTATCAAATACTTAGGAATTCCTATTCATAGAGACCTCTCCCATCTATGTTATCTTAATTTTGGGCCCTTTATTGAACAACTCCATACAGACCACGGTTGGCAAGTTAGAACTGTAAGATTCACTACGTGAACCACTGGTGTTTTGTGGAAAAGCACATGTACACTGTGTTCCAAATTATTATGCAAAAAGTGTTTAGGAGTGATAAGGGAAGAATTTGTTTGTTTGTCAGTTAAACTCATTGATGGTGATGTGTGTCAGGGCTCTTTATATCACTGTAAGCAATTGCAGACACCAGTGCTAATTAGTTTGGCAGGTGTGTCCAATGAAAGGCAAGACTACTTAAGAAGGCTCTCTCACATTATTCAGCAGCCTACATTTTCTGCCAAAATGGGAAAGAAAAAGGATGTGTCGGCTGCTGAGAAGCAACAAATTGTGGAGTGTTTAGGTCAAGGCATGACTACAATCAACATTGTGCGATGATCAGGATGAAGTGTCTTGGCAATCAAGAAGTATGTAGCTGATTCACAGTACACACGTGTGCGTGCTGATAAGGGCAAATTGAGAACTCTTTCCTACACCCAATTACATCAGGTTGAAAGAGCAGCGGCAAAAAAGCCTTGTCATAGCAGCAGACAAGTTTTTGAAGCTGCTTGTGCCTCCAACGTCCCCCGAACAACAAGATGCAGGGTCCTTCAGAGGTTTGCAGCTGTGCATGCGCCATCCTGTCGACCTCCTCTATCCACTTCACACAAGCAGAAACGGCTCCAGTGGGCCAAACATTACATGAAGACTGATTTCAAAACTGTTTTGTTCACGGATGAGTGCCGTGCAGCGCTCGATGGTCCAGATGGATGGAGTGGAGGATGGCTGGTTGATGGACACCCCACGCAAACACGGCTACAGCGCCAACAAGGAGGAGGTGGAGTAATGTTTTGGGCTGGAATCATGGGGAGAGAGATTGTTGGCCCCTTTAGGATCCCTGAAGGCGCTAAAGATGAACTCCATAATGTATGTGGATTTTCTCAAACAGCACTTCCTGCCATGGTTCAAGAAGAAGAACCGTGTATTTCACAGCAAGATCATTTTTCTGCATGATAATGCACCATCTCATGCTGCACATAAAACATCTTCATCTCTGGCTGATATGGGCATAAAAGGGGACAAACTTATGGTGTGACCCCCATGCTCCCCTGACCTGTACCCCATTCAGAACCTTTGGAGCATCATTAAAAGGAGTGTCTATGATGGCGGGAGGCAGTTCACATCTAAGCAACAGCTCTGGGAGGGTATTCTGTCCTCATGCAAAACAATTGAAGCAGAAACCATCCAAAACCTGACAAATTCAATGGACGAGAGAGTTCAGAAGCTCCTTTCGAACAAGGGGTCCTATGTGAAAATGTAACATCACCTAGAATAAAGTTTTGAGTTGAAAACTGTTTGATTTCAGTTTCTAACAACCTGCTAATGCTTATAATTTCAAAAATGACCATTTTTTTGGTTTTTATTAAAATGAAAAGGTTGATCGAAAAGTTTGGGGGATCTAAGAGTGTGGCAACCCAGTAGTCATGATTACTTCGAATTCTGACAATATGAGGGTCATGCTGCAGGTAGTGCAGCAAGAAGGCACTTATGTGTCTTGCGCATCTCGGAGCCCCAAAATTATTTTCCGGGCTAGATGCAGCTAAAAATTATTTTTAATTTTAAATCTGGTGGAGCTTATTATAGATGGCCTAATAGGATCAGTGCTGCACACTGCTACAAAGCCCAAATTATTTTCCAGTCAAGATACAGATAAACATGATTAGTAATTTGAAAGCTTAAAACGGTTGGTAGGGTGATTTTAAACAATCATCAAGCTTTTACTCTCCCCAGGATGACACAGGGGTAGAAAAGTCGTTTCGGATCCATGATTTGTTCATCTTTATGAACGTGAGTCTGTCTACATTATCAGCGGAGAGCCGCGTGCGCTTATCTGTCAGCACACCACCAGCAGCGCTGAACACACGTTCAGACAGAACGCTGGCTGCGGGGCATGACAAGATCTCCAAGGCGTAAGTGGCTAGCTCCGACCATTTATCCAGATTGGAAGCCCAAAAAGAGCAAGGGTCCAGTGACACAGTCGTGGCTTCAATGTTTACTTGGAGATACTCCTGTACCATCGTCTCTAGGCGTTGACTATGTGTCAGACTTCTTGTCTCCTGTGGCCTTGCAAAGGATGGGCTAAAAAAGTGGTGAAATGATTCCGCAAAATTGATGTTACCAGCAGATACTGTGGTTCTGTTACGGTTTGAGTGCTGAACACTTGACGGTCCCACGGTTGGCAAGTTGGAACTGTGAGATTCACTACGTGCACCACTGGTATTTTGTGGAAAAGCACATGTAAGATTCTGCAACAGTCTCTGCAGATACTCCTGCATGCGTGCATCCCTTTCTATGGCAGGAATAATTTCTGCAAATTTACTTTTGTACCGGGGATCTAACAGTGTGGCAACCCAGTAGTCAGGATTATTTCTAATTCTCACAATTCGAGGGTCATGTTGCAGGTAGTGCAGCAAGAAGGCACTCATGTGTGTTGCGCATCCAGGAGCACCAAGTCCCTGTTGTGTTGGTGGCGAGGTAACAATCATGCTTCCTTCCTCTGTCCTCTCCCCCCAACCTCGCAAAACAGAAATGTGATCAAGGTCTCCCTCATCTGATGAGTCTTCCATCAGTTCGTCCTCCACTTCTTCCTGGGCTCCTGCACCTTCCTCACTAGTTTGGCTGCTACCATGCGCCCTGGTAAAACCATCTCCCCCACCCTCACATGCCTGCCGCCTTGGTGCTGCCGACCGTCTGGACCTTGCAGATGTTAGCCCTTCCGCATACAACTCCTCCTCCTCTACTTCCTCCACCTCCTCTTGTGCCACCACCTGACTCCGAATTCTGTTTAACATGTGCTCCAGCATGTAAATCACCGGAATAGTCATGCTGATAATGGCATTGTCAGCACTAAACATCTTCGTCGCCATTTCAAAACTGTGCAGAAGGGTGCATAGGTCCCTGATCTGAGACCACTCCTCCAGCGTGATTTGCCCCACCTCTGAATCTCGTTGGCCCAGGCTATACGTCAGAACGTATTGCACCAGGGCTTGTCGGTGCTGCCACAGTCGCTGCAACATGTGCAGAGTTGAATTCCACCGGGTAGGCACATCGCATTTTAGCCGGTGAAGTGGCAGGCCCAACGACTTCTGTAGAGATGTAAGTCGCTGAGCTGCGGGATGCGAACGGCGGAAGTGAGCACACAGCGACTGTGCCCTCTGCAGAAGGCCATCTAGTCTGGGATAGTGGGCTAAAAATTGCTGAACAACCAGGTTCAACACGTGAGCCATACAAGGCACGTGTGTGACATTGCCCCGGCGAAGGGCCGCACCCAGGTTTGCAGCATTGTCGCACACGGCCTTCCCTGGTTTCAGGTCCAGTGGAGACAACCATTCATGAAATTGGTTCTCCAGAGCTGACCACAACTCCTCAGCTGTGTGACTCACATTTCCCAGACATTTCAATGTAAAAACCGCCTGATGACGTTGAGCCCTACTGCCAGCATAGTAAGGAGGTGTGCAGGATCCCTTCTGCGCAGTTAGAAAGCTTGTGGCATGACCAGACAGGCTTTGGGTGCAGGTGGAAGACCGAGAGGAGGTTGAGGAGGCAGAAGCAGTGGAGGAACATTGACATAAAGAGGATTGACGCACAACTCGTGGGGACGGCAAGACTTGGACAGCAGCCCCTTGTCCTGCTGTCACCATAGTTACCCAGTGCCCAGTCAGCGACATGTAACGCCCCTGTCCATGCCTACTCGTCCAAGTGTCTGTGGTGAAATGCACCCTGTCACACACAGAGTTTCTCAAAGAAGCAGTGATGTTGTGTGCGACATGCTGGTGGAGCGCAGGCACACCTTTCTTTGAGAAGTAGTGCCGACTGGGCATCTGGTACTGGGGCACTGCGACGGACATAAGGTCTCGAAAATCCTCTGTGTCCACCGGGCGGAAAGGCAGCATTTCTGTAGCCAAGAGCTTGCAGATGGTGAAATTCAACCTCTTAGCTTTCTCATGGCTAGGAGGAAATGGTCTTTTACTTGTCCACATCTGAGGGACCGAGGGCTGGCTATTGTGCTTAGACGGGGTTGATAAGGGTGTCCCCGGCAAACTGCCGGTCTGTGAGGAAGATTCAGGCGGACATGTTAGGTTGCCTTGATCCAAAGGTGGTGCTATCGATGTCGGACAGCGCTCAACACCAGCTGCTGTTACCACCTCCAAAGAAAATGATGACCTGCCAATCACGCTGGCTGTTGCGGGTAAAGAGGTGGCAGGTCTGCGCCCCAAAACAGGTGTGACTGCTGTCCCCCCAGTAACAGAGGATGAAGAGGCCGCGGATGCACAAGATATGGCAGACGGTGGTTGGCCCGGCCGGCTAGGCCGCATTGTAGCACACTGAGCTTCCCACTGCAACTTATGCTTCATGTCCATGTGCCGGTTCATGCATGAAGTACTCAAACTATGTATTTTTTGGCCTCTACTTAGCTTTTGCTGACAAATGTTACAGATAACACGAGTTGGGTCATCTTTATCGATCTGAAAAAATGCCCAGGCTATGCAAGGCTTAGCACCCATGCGACCTGAAGAGCCACCACGACTTGTGGTGAGAGGCAGAGTTGTGTTTGAGGATGCAGTTGTTGACGTGCTTCCAGTACTACGTCTCTGTCCAGGAAGGCGCAACCTGACCTCGTCGTCACTAGCATCTTCCTCCACCTCCTCTGCTGACCTCATCTCTTGGCTGACTGTGGGTTGACAGTAAGTGGGATCTCCAACCTCATCATCATCACCCTGTGTGTTATCACACCCGTCGTCCTCAGAGCCAACCTGTTCCTGCCCTGACAAAAAACTAAAGTTGTCGCTCCAATCAGGTATTTGAGTCTTATCATCGTCTTCCTCATTGTCTCCACCAACAGGAGTTACAGTTTGGGAATGAGGGTCTACATTATGGTCAGAACCTTCTGCGTCTGGTCCTGGATCCGACTCATAAAGATTCTGGGCATCAGTGCAGATCATTTCCTCGTCTGGATTCACAGAAGCGCTGGAGTCGACCTCTGATTCCCAGGCAATAGTATGAGTAAACAGCTCTGCAGACTCAGCCATCTGTTCTACCTCATACTCAGACGGGCAGCTGGAGATTTGGGAGCTGTGAGGAAGCAAGTGCGATTTGGGTGACACCTTTGAGGACTGGAGTATTTGTGATGTTGAAGTTGATGTGGAGGAGAGCCCACTTAAAGGAGCACTTGATATCCGTTGAAGCACCTGCTGTTTTTGTGCCTCATCTGGAATTTGTAGCGATTGGCGTGGCCGTAAGAAAGGGATCTTATCACATTGTCCGCTAAAAGAAGTAGACATTTTAGTTTGGCTGGAAGATGGTCTTTCTTCTGCAGATGTTACTGTTGCTTTAACACCTACCCCACGGACACAACCTTTTTTCCCCTTCCCAACACGCCTATTCCCCTTTCCACCAGCAGCAGGCCTTTTTCCACTCATTTTGGTGGTTAACTAATTCACAACTCTGGAGTTGTTTGCACAAAAAAACAATGGATGGTAACCGAGCAGAGCTGAGTGGCCAAACTGTGGTATTAGGCCAAAACTATTGGCTGGGTTAGATGCAGAAAAAAATATATTCAGTTTGCAACCTGATGGAGGTCAGTATAGATGGACTAATACAACAAGTCCCACACACAGCTAGAAGCCCAATATTTTTTCAGAGGTAGATGCAGAAAAAAAAATATTCAGTTTGCAACCTGATGGAGGTCAGTATAGATGGACTAATACAACAAGTCCCACACACAGCTAGAAGCCCAAATATTTTTTCAGAGGTAGATGCAGAAAAAAATATATTCAGTTTGCAACCTGATGGAGGTCAGTATAGATGGAATAATACAACAAGTCCCACACACAGCTAGAAGCCCAAATATTTTTTCAGAGGTACTGTAGATGCAGATACAAATTATTTTTAATTTGCAACCTGATGGAGGTCAGTATAGATGGACTAATACAACAAGTCCCACACACAGCTAGAAGCCCAAATATTTTTTCAGAGGTACTGTAGATGCAGATAGAAATTATTTTTAATTTGCAACCTGATGGAGGTCAGTATAGATGGACTAATAGAGAAAGTCCGACACACTGCTAGAAGGCCAAATATTTTTTCAGAGCTAGATGCAGAAAAAAATTATATTCAGTTTGCAACCTGATGGAGGTCAGTATAGATGGATTAATAGAACAAGACCCACACACAGCTAGAAGCCCAATATTTTTTCAGAGGTAGATGCAGAAAAAAATATATTCAGTTTGCAACCTGATGGAGGTCAGTATAGATGGACTAATACAACAAGTCCCACACACAGCTAGAAGCCCAAATATTTTTTCAGAGGTAGATGCAGAAAAAAATATATTCAGTTTGCAACCTGATGGAGGTCAGTATAGATGGACTAATACAACAAGTCCCACACACAGCTAGAAGCCCAAATATTTTTTCAGAGGTACTGTAGATGCAGATAAAAATTATTTTTAATTTGCAACCTGATGGAGGTCTGTATAGATGGACTAATACAACAAGTCCCACACACAGCTAGAAGCCCAAATATTTTTTCAGAGGTACTGTAGATGCAGATACAAATTATTTTTAATTTGCAACCTGATGGAGGTCAATATAGATGGACTAATAGAGAAAGTCCGACACACTGCTAGAAGGCCAAATATTTTTTCAGAGCTAGATGCAGAAAAAAATTATATTTAGTTTGCAACCTGATGGAGGTCAGTATAGATGGATTAATAGAACAAGACCCACACACAGCTAGAAGCCCAAATATTTTTTCAGAGGTAGATGCAGAAAAAAATATATTCAGTTTGCAACCTGATGGAGGTCAGTATAGATGGACTAATACAACAAGTCCCACACACAGCTAGAAGCCCAAATATTTTTTCAGAGGTACTGTAGATGCAGATAAAAATTAGTTTTAATTTGCAACCTGATGGAGGTCAGTATAGATGGACTAATAGAATGATGCTATGCCCAAAAGATTTTACTTCACTAGGTGCAGTAAAAAAATTGGTATTCTATAGACAGGTGGTATATCTTGCAGCACAGATAGGCTACTCCACTGACTAACACACTCTGCAATAGGCCAAAAAGGATTAGCTTTGCTAGATTCAGCCAAATGCTGTGAAAAAAACTTGCACAGCACTGGCACAGACCTGCCTGGCAAAAACTGATAGGAACTGATGTAACCTAGTCCTGAAAAGGACTCCAATTACAATTAGTCTTTACTCCCACAATCTATCTATTTAAGAGCACAGACCTCCCTGATAAAAGTCGTAGGAAATGCTGTAACCTAGTCCTTAAAAGGACTGCAATCACAACTATTCCCTACTCCCAAGCTATCTGTATATTTGTGCGAAAATTGGCTTGAAATTAACAAGGTATAGCGCACACAGCAACAGCGGTGCCGTCTAACACGCAGCTGCAGCAGTGAGAAAATGGTGGCGACGGGGAAAATGGCTTGGTCTTATAGGGCAAGGACATGTGACATACACTGCCAATGACACATGCCCTTGCTTGTGTGAAAAAAAGCACTTCGCTCCGTGTGTGCGCTGCTGATAGGCTGACAGATTGCACCTCCCCACTGCAAATGCGGGAAAGAGAAAAAAAAATGGAGATCTTCATTGTTCCTGCAGAGATCCATCCCCTGCCCCTCCCCCCACCCCGCTGTACACTCAAACTGCGTATTAACATTAATTTTCATCATTACTGAGAAAAAATCCAGTTATGATTTTGGTGCACGAACAGTTATCGAACATAACCTCGAACAGCCGAATTTTTATCAAATTGTTCGTGTTCGCCGAACGGCTCGAACACCGCCCAAAACAGCTCGAATTTGAGATTGGCGAACAGTTCGAGTAGAACAATGCTCATCTCTAGTGAAGAGCATCAGGCGGCACCCCAAGGCATAGGGGCTGGGAGTGGCAGTAGGATGCCTTGCGGTGGACAGCCGAGCTCGATCCTTATAAAAGCTTTTTAACTGCAGCAGCTTTAGTGGACGCTACTGGAGCTGGAATTACGCGGCTGCTGGCATGAGACTTGCCCTCCAATAGATCCTTGTAAATGGATTTAAAGTGTATTCATTCAAATTAGAGAGACAATTTAAATTAAAAAGCTTAGAGCTGCCTCCACCACAGGGGGGCTCGCTCGACCCACCAGCGGACAGGCACCAGTATTGGGAGAGGGGGGCTGGCCGTCAGGGTTCACCGCGGCTCTGGCACAAACCCGGCGACACGGAGGTGGCACGGGCAGGAGCGGACTGAACGTGTCGGCTTCTCACTTTTTGGATTTTAGAAGGGCATGACATGCCTATATCTGTGTCTCCCCCTCCTTTTACTCCTCCACCTCTTTTCTTTTCGCATGACTATATGTACTTGTCACTTTTCCATGTGTTAGTTGTGTCTTCTGAGCAGTTTGTCAGCTTTTGGACACCTTTGAAGGTGTTTTCTATGTGTTTCTATGTGTTTTTGTTTGCCTGCCATTGGTTTTAACGGTGTTCGAAGGTGTTCGACGAACAGTTCGACGAACAGTTCGGTGAACACACGGGTGTTCGACGAACCGAACCGAACCGGAACACTACGGGGGTGGCTCAACACTAATGCTTATGCATGTTATTTCTCAAAACGCATTAAAGATCAGGCCATTGTCCAACTCTGTTTTCAAGAAATTAAATGCGCAAAGAAAGATGTGTGTGTGTGTGTGTCAAAGCACCACCCACATGGGCGAGTTGATGTTGGACGGGTTGCCATTGCTTCTGCAACAAGCTCAATTACAGGACTTCCTGGGAGAAAGGACACGCAGGGTAGATACGGTTTCCCGGCCACCGCTGGCATGAGGTTGTGAAATGCTTCCACCTCCACGAGCCTAAAAGGCCACATTTCAGTGCAAGCAGCTGTCAAAAATTTGGCAGTATAGTGTTCCAGCCTGTGCGTGGGTGGGTGGCTGCCTGCATACTTGCGCTTGCATTCCAAGGAAAGGGGTAGGGACAACTGAACGCTGCAGTGGGACAAGGACATGGACGGTGATTGTTGCAAGTCTGCAACGACAGGTGCATGGCGGGAGGCATCTTCGCATGCGTCAAGGATCAATTATGATGGGCACACTTTTAGGCAGTGACCTGGGAGTCAGAAATGCTTCCAGAGGTCTTCCATATGCTGTTCCCATGTCTTTTCAGCACTGTATGCATGTGTCTGATGATGTGTCACACACCACATGGCCAGATAAGTTTGTAAAATGTTAAAATGACATTTCCTGGTGAATGCATTTGTCTTAGTTGAAAGCAATGCAGAAGTGCAAAAATGCATCAAAAATGCTACGTGTGAACATAGCCCAAGGTGTGGAGGAGTATTTTTGTTTCTGGTTATTTATTTTGCCTTATATACAAGTCATTACCCTGGAAAGGATGTTCCTTAACATATATCCCAGGGAAAATCCATTTTGGTTTCGTTTTTGTATGTTTTATTGTGAGTCCGTAAAAGTGGCGTAATACTCTCACCACGTTGTTGACAGCAGTGTTCTGGGAGTCAGAGATGCTTCCAGGGGTCTTCCCCATGCTGTTCCCATGTCATTTGAGCTCTGTTCCCATCGATTTGGGCAATTTTTAGGCCCTCTGCAGACCGCTGGGGGGAGCAGCCTGAAAAATGCTCCAGTTTCCCATAGACTTACATTGGACTCGTTGCTCGGGTATAGCACCCGAGCAACAAGTACCCGAGCATTTTAGTGCTCGCTCATCACTTCACAGGGGTAAATATTTTAGCCCATGCATTTAGTGCGTGAGCAGTACCAGTCTAGGAGACCCACTCTTAATAATGGGAAAACCATTTTTTACTGAGTAACTAAACTATGTCTCTTCAAAGTGGTATTGGAGTGCATCCTAATTTTTGGTAGCCCTTGCACTTACTCCATACGCAATAACAGTATAGGAGACCCATTCTTTAATAATTTTTAATACAATTTTTCCGAGGCCTTTCACTACTTCTCTTCAAAGTAGTATTGGAGTATGTCCTAATTTTTGGTAGCCTTTGCACTTACTGCATACACAATAACAGTATAGGAGACCCATTCTTTAATAATTTTTAATACAATTTTTCTGAGGCCCTTCACTACGTCTCTTCAAAGTGATGTTGGAGTGCGTCCTAATTTTTGGTAGCCCTTGCACTTACTGCATACACATTATCAGTATAGGAGACCCATTCTTTAATCATTTTTAATACAATTTTTATGAGGCATTTCACTACGTTTCTTCAAAGTGGTATTTTATAGTGCATCCTAATTTATGGAAGTCCTTGCAGTTACTGCATGCGCATTAACAGTATAGGAGGCCCACTCCTTAATAATGGGAAGGCCAATTCAAATTGATTCTATATTCTACAATATTACCACTTTTATCTGTAATTCGTGTATGGGTGAGCTATCGCACTAGGGATAGCATATTACATGCATCCAGCCAGGGATTATTGCCTTATACTTCTTGCTACTGCAACTAAGCAAAAAAAATAAATAGTTTACTTGACAACCAAGGAGTACAGGCGAGGGAGACACAGATGCAGCAGAGGCACGGGAACGCTGTAAAAGGTCTGAGACAGTTTTCTCAGACCCTCCTAGTGCCCAGGCCCTGATGCGTGGGTTACTCTGACAAGGAGGGAAAAGTTTTGGAAGATGCTGAAGGACTACCTTGGCGACCGTACCAGCGTCCTCTGTGATTCCTCTGTGCCTTACAACTATTGGGTATCCAAGCTGAATACGTGGCATGAACTGTCTCTCTACAACTTGAAGGTCCAGGCTGCTAGCATTTTGTCAGAGATGGTTTTTAATGGTGCCGGGGGAGCATGATAACATATAAGCAATAACAGTTTAGGAGACCCACTCCTTAATAATAGGAAGGCCAATTCAAATCAATTATATATTCTACAATATTACCTCTTTTATGTGAAATTAGTTTATGGGTGAGCTATTGCAGTAAGGATAGCATATTACACTGATCCAGCAAAGTATTACTGCCTTATACTGCGTGCTTCAAAAAAAAAAAAAAAATTAAAAATCTATTCTATTCCATATCGATACCTCTGTTAGCTGCATTTACAATAGGAACAGGTATCATCAGCTGGAGATGAGTGTTATTCATTGTCGTCAAATACATCTCTTCCACAGTGCACTACTTGATAATTTCCATGCACTAGTTGACCGATTCTTAATTTTTAATGGTGATCTGTGCTCACAAATTCATGAAAGCAGGCAGGGTTGCTTGCGTTCCTTCACAGTTTGGTGCTGCCATGTCCAAAAAAAACTCTTCTGGGCCGGTTAAAATCTATTTTATATTCTCCAATATTACCTCTTTTATCTGCAATTTGTGTGCGGCTGAGCTATCGCACTATGGATATCGTATTACATGCATCCAGCCAAGGATTATTGCCTTATACTGCTTGCTGCTGCAACCAAAAAAAAAAAAAAAGTATATTCCATTCCCTATTAATACCGCTGTAAGCTGCATTTACAATAGGGGCAGGTGCTAGGTGATAAAATCTGCTGCAAATGAGTGTTCATTGTCGTCACATACAACTCTTCCACAGTCCATAACTAGATTGATTTTTTCTATACACTCATTGACCAATTCACAATTTTTACGGTGTTCTGTACTCAGAAATTAATCAAAGTTGACAGAAATTTATCATAGTTGACAGAAATTCATCAAAGTTGGCAGAATTTTTTTAAATTTGACAGAAATAGATCAAAGTTAACAAAATGTACTGATTTAATATATCAGTTCGCAATTTTTCTGTAGCTTTGGTATGTAAGAGGTAGTGGTGGGAGACTTGACGCTACTGGAGCTAGAATGATTAGTTCAGAACTCTCCAGTGCTTTGTTTCCATCCATTTCTGGGTGCTTTTTGAAGTATGTTTGGGGTCATTGTCCTGCTGGAAGATCCATGACCTAGGATGCAAACCCAGCTTTCTGACACTGGGCACTACATTGCGACCCAAAATCCTTTGGGAATCTTCACATTTTGTGATGCCTTGCACACAGTCAACGCACCCTGAACCAGAAGCAGCAAAACAGCCCCTAAATATTTTTAACCTCCACCATATTTGACTGTATGTAGTGTGTTCTTTTATTTGTAGGCCTCATTCCTTTTACAGTAAACAGTTGAATGATGTGCTTTACCAAAATGTTCTATCGTACTCTCATCTGTCCCCAAGAAGCCTGCTGGCTCTCTAAAAATAGTGGAGGCCGCCTGTTGGCACTCTATAAATTGTGAGGGCCACCTGCTGGACATCCATGTTTCAAACTTTACAGAATATATACGAAAAAGAAAATTTGACCACCTCAGATGGATAAATTATATTGCAGTAGCAATATATGGCTATGCAAAGCAAAGCCGGCTGCTGGACCTCTAACAATACTGAGAGCCAACTGCTGGCCCTCTAACAATAGTAAGGGCCGCCTGATGGTCCTCTACAAATAGTGAGACCACCTGATGGCCCTGTAAAAATAGGCTTTGTGACATTCAGAGTCCTTCCTTCATAAATGAAACAGGATGTGTCTGATCATATCCGACACACCACATGGCCAAATAAGGTAGTAAAATGTTAACATTACATTTAATGGTGAATGTATTTTTCACCATTGAAAGCAATGTGAATGTGCAAAAATGCAGCAAAAACACTATGTGTGAACATAGCCCAAGGTGTGGAGAAGCATTTTTTTTCTGTTATTTATTTAGCCTTATATACAAATCATTATCCTGGAAATAATGTCCTTTGGGGGGACAGCCCGAAAAATGCTTGAGTTTCCCATTGACTTCCCAGTCTAATGAATAGTTGTGCTCTTCTAGCTTGCAAGCAAGAGCATGCATATTGTAAAAAAGAAGGTGATATATCATTGTACATATGCTGAATGCTAGTGGAGTTTGCTTGGAAGTTAGGATTGCATGACTACTCCTGTGACAAGGATCACCATTATGATTATTCACAAATATCACACAATACTTTATAACAGCAATGTGTGCAAATCCCTGTGCTGATAAGATCCTCAATAGATAGTAAGCAAAAGTTCAAGTAAAAAAGTGAAAAAAATATTTCCTTTATTTGCCTATATGTTACAACAATATTTTGCAAACTTTGGAGTGCCTCCAACTTTGCTCGCTGATTTATGCTCAGAATTAGGGCTTGTGCACACGACCATATTTTCGGGACGAGTAGTATCAATTAAAAAACCGAATCACACTGAGGCCAATGTTATTGAATGGGGCAGTGCAGATGAGACATTTTTTTCTACTGAATCTGCATGTGAAAAAAATCACAGCATGCATGATTTTCCTCTGAAAATTGGATGAGACTCATCCATTCAATTTTATGGTTGTGAAAAAAAATTGGAAGCCATGTGGAACCACAATATAGGATTCAATTTTTATGGATACTTTGCAATTCTGTAACATAGGAAGCTGTAAATGGTCTTGTAAATGATTAATAGCTGCTGAGTAAAAAACGGAGTGTACACAGACAGCACACGGATGTCAAGTGAAAAAAAATCGTCCCACTTGTCTGGATGTAACTCTGTTTGATGTTTTATACTGTCGTGTGACCCTAGTCACTCGACAGTATAAACAAATTGATCCAATTTTCATCCTGAAAAGTGGGACATTTTATTTCTCACTTGTCATCCTGGTACAATCCATTTTTAACAGCAACAGTTATTAATCATCTACAAGACCATTTACAGTTTCCTATGTTATAGCATTGCAATGTATCTGTAAAAGTTAATTTCTTTACTGCAACATCTAATTTTTTTCTCACCCTCATAGACTTGAATGGGTGAGTCTCATCCAATTAATGGAGTAAGGCCATGTTCACACGTTCAGTATTTGGTCAGTATTTCACATAAAAAATCCAAAGTGGAACAGTCAGAGGAAAAGTATAATAGAAATACGGGCACCACTTCTACGTTTCTCACCCACTCCAGGTTTTGCCTTACAAATACTGATATAAAACGCAGACCAAATACTGAACGAGTGAACATGGACTAAAATCGAGCATGTCGCAATTTTTTTCTCACTCCAATTAGCGGCGGTCTAAGTGCCGTAACTGGGCAAGTTAGAAATGCTACAAACCTGCAGATTAAACCCATTTCCGCAGGTTGATAGAGTTTTTTCATGTAACAGGTTTCCTTCAACTGTCATAGAAAGCAACTGATAGAACAGGATAAAATGTGAGTTCTGAAATGCATGTAAGCTTTTATAAGTCTTAATAAAATTAAAAATGAGAAAATCTTTCCTTGACAAATCATAGTATTCAAGTATCAAGATTTGGTGACAGATTATTTCAGGAAGCGCTATAGACAGATCATTGGGTCTGACTCTGTTTTCTTCTCAGTAATCAGATCCAAGTGAATCAACAGGTGATAAGAGAAAATCCATTCTCAAGCTTCTTATTCACCTTTGTAAACTCTGAATATGTTACCAGTAGTAGGAGCTGGCAAGATGTGAGGACAGACAAAGTGATAACAACTAGTACTGAGTGATTTTTTTGTTCTAATCTTTGAAAAGTTATGGTTACCGACAACCTGCGGGTAAGTTTGATGAGGGAAACCTTTCACTTTAGTTTCAGTTTTCAGGTGTCTTGTAGTATAAGTTACCAGTAAACCCATGAGAAGCACATGAAGTCTATCTTCTGGAAAAAACTTTTTTTAGACATCAAAATGATGGAAATAAAGTACTGCAAAAAAATTACCAATTGTTTTTCTATCTAAACAGGACCTGTCATTTCCAATAAATATGTAATATTTTTACCTGGTGTAAATACAGATGTTTCCCTGAATTTGACATTACTTTTTGTTTGTTTGTTTTAGCACCTCTCAGTTCCTAAGATAAGACTCTGTTCCATTTTAGTATTTTTAGCCAAATGGGCATGGTCTTCCTCAAGTCTTCACTATGGCAATCTTCTTGAGGACTATGCCAAGTTGTTGGCTAGCAAGACTAGATTTATATATACAGGCAAGAGGGGGGCATACAGGTGCATCTCACTAAATTAAAATATCCAAAAGTTAATTTATTTCAGTTCTTCAATACAAAAAGTGAAACTCATATATTATATGGAGTCATTACAAACAGAGTGATCTATTTCAAGTGTTTATTTCTGTAAATGTTGATGATTATGGGTTACAGCCAATAAAAAACAAAATTAATTATCTCATTAAATTAAAATAATTAACAAAAAACACCAGCAAAAGGCTTCCTAAGCATTTGAAAAGGTCCCTTAGTCTGTTTCAGTAGGTCCCACAATCGTGGGGAAGACTGCTGACTTGACAGATGTCCAGAAGGCAGTCATTGACACACTCCATAAGGTCCCAGAGTTCCCATTTTCATTTGGAAATCAAGGTCCCAGAGTCTGGAGGAAGAGTGGAGAGGCATACAATCCAAGCTGCTTGAGGTCTAGTGTGAAGTTTCCACAATCAGTGATGGTTTGGGGAGCCATGTCATCTGCTGGTGTAGGTCCACTGTGTTTTATCAAGACCAAAGTCAGCGCAGCCGTCTACCAGGAAATTTTAGAGCACTTCATGCTTCCCTCTGCCGACAAGCTTTTTGGAGATGGAAATTTCATTCTCCAGAAGGACTTGGCACCTGTCCACATTGCCAACAGTACCAATACCTGGTGTAAAAACAATAGTATCACTGTGATTGATTAGCCATCAAACTCGCCTGACCTTAACCCCATAGAGAATCTATAGGGTATTGTCAAGAGGAAGATGAGAGACACCAGACCCAACAATGCAGACGAGCTGAAGGCTGCTATCAAAGCAACCTGCGCTTCCATAACACCTCAACAGTGCCACAGGCTGATCGCCTCCATGCCATGCTGCATAGATGCAGTAATTGATGGAGAAGGAGCCCTGACCAAGTATTGAGTGCATTTACTGAATATACTTTTCAGTAGGCCAACATTTCGGATTTTAAAATTATTTTTCAAGCTGGTGTTATAAAGTATTCTAATTTTCTGATATAATGACTTGTGTTTTCATTGGCTGTAAGCCATAATCATCAACATTAACAGAAATAAACACTTGAAATAGATCACTCTGTTTGTAATGACTCTATATACTTAATGATTTTCACTTTTTGTATCGAAGAACTGAAATAAATTAACTTTTTGATGATATTCTAATTTTGTGAGATGCACCTGTATATCAAGAATAGAATGGTGCATAAGCAAAATAACAATTCCAGATTCAGAACAGCACTTACAAGAGGTAAAAATCACACTTTTATGATAACTGAAAAATCCTCTTTAATTTTCAGTTTAGATTGTTATAAGCAGGAAACATGAAAGTAAACAAAAGCTTACAACTCAAAGTATAATAGTAAATGATAAAAAAAGTTAATAAAATATTCTAAAATATATAGGAAACCTCAAACAGAAATAGAGATGATGGATTTTTAGATTAAAAACAGTGTATCAACATGGTCTAAGTAAAAACATGTAATTCACTGTATTTGTATAGTATTTCTGTAAATCTGTAAGGGCACTTCAAGTTAGGGAAAATTAGCCAAATCTGCCCTTTCATTAAAGGGATCTCATTAGTGATGAGCGAATGTGCTCGCCACTACTCGGTACTCGCCCGAGCATCATGGTGCTCGACATGCTCAGTGAGTATTTCCGGGTTGCTCGGGCGGGAACTCTGGTCCCCTCCCTGCATGTTTGGCGCTCTATAGAGAGCCAATGAACATGCTGGGATTGCCTGCCGTGCACTGTAATATAAACTCTAATCCAATGTCTTTTCTTGGGAAGTGTATTCCCATACACCTTTTCACACCCACACATGGGTATACAGTTCCTGATTTTGGCTATTTGCACCTGTCCTCCTCCTTCTCCTCATCCTCCACCACCATATCACCAGAGTGACCGTGGTCCGTGATGCAACACCCACCTAATTTTTTAAAGGGTGTTTATGATGCCCGTAAAAAAAATTTTTTATACAGTATGTTCATGTATACCCCCAGGGGTAAATTTTTGTCAGCCCATACACTTAGTGCAAGGGCATTACAAGTATAGGAGGCTCACTCCTTTCTAATGGGAACATTCCTTTATGAGGCCCTCCTCCACGTCTCTACCAAGGGGCATTGAAGTGCCTCCAAATTTTTGGCAGCCCTTGCATTCACTGCATAGGCCAACACTATGGGAGACTCTCCTTTCTAATGGGAATTTTTAGTTACTGTGGCCCTGCTCTGTGTGTCTCTAAATTCTTAGTGGGGTTTTTCCTAAAATTGTCAGCCGTTGGACTCACTGCATACCCTATAACTGTATGGTAGACCCTCTCCTTTCTAATGGGAACATGTCGTACCTTGTTACTGTGGCCCTGCTCCATGTGTTTTTAAGTTCTTAGTGGTGTTTTTCCTAAAATTGTTCAGCCGTTGGACTCACTGCATACCCTATAACTGTATAGCAGACCCTTTCCTTTCTAATGGGAACATGTCGTACCTTGTTACTGTGGCCCTGCTCCGTGTGTCTTTAAATTGTTAGTGGGGTTTTTATTAAAATTGTCAGCCATTGGACTCACTCCATACCCTATAACTGTATAGCAGACCCTCTCATTTCTAATGGGAACATGTCGTACCTTGTTACTGTGGCCCTGCTCCATGTGTCTTTAAATTCTTAGTGGTGTTTTTCCTAAAATTGTTCAGCCGTTGGACTCACTGCATACCCTATAACTGTATAGCAGACCCTTTCCTTTCTAATGAGAACATGACGTACCTTGTTACTGTGGCCCTGCTCCGTGTGTCTTTAAATTCTTAGTGGGGTTTTTATTAAAATTGTCAGCCATTGGACTCACTCCATACCCTATAACTGTAGAGCAGACCCTCTCATTTCTAATGGGAACATGTCGTACCTTGTTACTGTGGCCCTGCTCCATGTGTCTTTAAATTCTTAGTGGTGTTTTTCCTAAAATTGGTTAGCCGTTGGACTCACTGCATACCCTATAACTGTATAGCAGACCCTCTCCTTTCTAATGGGAACATGTCGTACCTTTTTACTGTGGCCCTGCTCCATGTGTCTTTAAATTCTTAGTGGTGTTTTTCCTAAAATTCGTCAGCCGTTGGCTCTCTGCATACCCTATAACTGTATAGCAGACCCTCTCCTTTCTATTGGGAACATGTCGTACCTTGTTACTGTGGCCCTGCTCTGTGTGTCTTTAAATTCTTAGTGGGGTTTTTCCTAAAATTGTCAGCTGTTGAACTCACTGCATACCCTATAACTGTAAAGCAGACCCTCTCCTGTCTAATGGGAACATGTCGTACCTTGTTACTGCGGCCCTGTTCCATGTGTCTTTAAGTTCTTAGTGGTGTTTTTACTAAAATTGTTCAGCCGTTGGACTCACTGCATACCCTATAACTGTATAGCAGACCCTCTCCTTTCTAATGGGAACATGTCGTACCTTGTTACTGTGGCCCTGCTCAGTGTGTCTTTAAATTCTTAGTGGGGTTTTTACTGAAATTGGTCAGCCGTTGTACTCACGGCACACCCTATAACTGTATAGCAGACCATCTCCTTTCTAAGGGGAACATGTCGTACCTTGTTACTGTGGCCCTGCTCCATGTGTCTTTAAGTTCTTAGTGGGGATTTTCCTAAAATTGTCAGCCGTTGGTCTCACTGCATACCCTATAACTGTATAGCAGACCCTCTCCTTTCTAATGGGAACATGTCGTACCTTGTTACTGTGGCCCTGCTACATGTGTCTTTAAATTCTTAGTGGTGTTTTTACTAAAATTGGTCAGCCGTTAAACTCACTGCCTACCATATAACTGTATAGCAGACCCTCTCCTTTCTAATGGGAACATGTCATACCTTGTTACTGTGGCCCTGTTCTATGTGTCTTTAAATTCTTAGTGGGGTTTTTCCCAAATTTTGGCAGCCCTTGCAGTCACAGCATGGGCATTACCAGCATAGGAGGCCCGCTCCTTTATAATGGGAACATTTTTTTTACTGAGACCCTCCTCTATGTCTCTTCAAAGGGGTATTGGGTTGCATCCAAACTTTTGTTAGCCCTTGCAGTCACTGGATACGCAATAACAGCATAGGAGACCCACTTGTTAATAATTGGAACAACAAAGCATAGCCGGCTGATGGCTCTCTAACAATAGCTAGGGCCGACTGCTGGCCTTTTAATAATAGTAAGGGCCATCTGATGTCCCTATAAAAATAGGCTTTATGACTTTCAGAGTCCCTCCATCATAAATAAAACAGGATCTGTCTGAGGATGTGTCACACACCACATTGCCAGATAAGGTTGTAAAATATTAAAATGACATTTCCCGGTGAATGCATTTGTCTTAAAAAAAAACATAATAAAAAACAAAACAATAGGATCTTTCTTTAGGATAAAAAACAGAGTCACCAATTTAACAACAATGTAATAACATTGTTCAACTCATGTGCCTCCTCCTCCATCTCCGAAATGATCACATCAGTCACAAGCTGACAGCACTGCAGCACAGCCTTAATGCTTAATGCTTAATTGACAAACTGCCCAGTGCTGCAGAGTTGTTGAAATCTGTAACACAGCAGCCTGATCTGTGGCTCTCACCGCTGAACATACAGCCAGGCATGGTCGTGTGTGACAATGGGCGGAACCTGGTGACGGAGAAATGACAGCTGGGGTAGATACGGTTTCCCTCTATGCCAGTCCTTTCACCAAGCTAAAGAATATGGCTGTGGTGAAACACAACTCCCACTGAGAAGCTGTTTCAGATTGAAAAACATTGTGCCCACCAGATGATTTGATTCTGAGGGCTCACCTTTCTCCCACGCTCAAGAGCCCCATTGCAGCTGCAAAGTTAGCGCTATCATGAACTCCCTGAGGTAGAAGCCAAGGCACACCAGAGGATTCTCTGGTGGGACCGTCCAACCCCGCCAAGAAGCAGTCCTGGCTAAGAAAAGTGTGTTGAAAGGTTCCCGGACACTCTATGGCTGCTTTTTTACTAAGGAGGAAACACACGCAAACACAGGATCCCAGCACTGCAACACTGATCCAATGTGCTGCCGTTCACCCTATAATATCTAACAGGCTGGAGAAACTTGCACCTACTGCCACTCTATCTTCAGCTCCTTTGTGAGAAAATGTATTTGGGCAGCCACTCAGTCTACCAAATAAAATTCCTGAGAAGGAAATTGGGGAAGGTTTCGCTACTGGTACTGGGGGCAGTGCTAATACCACGGCGTCGTACCATAGTTTGCTGGAAATATTCCAGGCTGGTAGGAGGCAAGCAAATTCCCACAGAAAAGTACCAGCAGCAATGTTCAGGGACCCGCGCTTGTAGAAGACGGAGACAACACCGAGAGAAATAGTGACGGCTGGGGACCGAGTATGGACACGAGGCATGAGGCATGTGGTTGTGAAAAGCTTCCACCTCCACGAGCCTAAAAGGCCACATTTCAAGTGAAAGCAGCTTTACCGGACTTCCTGTGAGAAATGACACGCAGGATAGATAGAGTTTCCCTCTATGCCAGTCCTTTCACCGAGCTAAATACAACTGTCAGCAAAAAAAGTTGTGGACTGCCACCGTACCGTCCCGGGCCACAATCACCTGTCCACGTGTTTGTAGTTAGGCGATCCTTCCCAGTAATTGTACTGGGGAGGGCACGGGTAATGTTGTGGGACCTGTGCTTGTGGAAGGTGGAGGCGATACCAGGAAATATAGTGGCGGCTGGGGACCGAGTATGGACAACCGGCTGCCCCCGGCATGAGGTTATGAAAAGCTTCCACCTCCATGAGCCTTAAAGGCCACATTTCAAGAGCAAGCTGCTGTCAAAAATTTGGCAGTATAGTATTGCAGCCTGTGGGTGGGTGGGTGGCTGACTGCCTGCATACTTGCGCTTGCATTCCATGGAATGGGGTAGGGACAACTGAATGCTGCAGTGGGATAAGGACGTGGACGGTGATTGTTGCAAGTCTGCAATGACAGGTTCATGGCAGGAGGCATCTTCGCATGCGCCAAGGATCACTTACGATGGGCACATTTTTAGGCAGTGACCAGGGAGTTTGAGATGCTTCCAGCGGTCTTCCCCATGCTGTTCCCATGACTTTTCAGCACTGTATGCATATGTCTGATGATGTGTCACACACCACATGACCAGATAAGTTTGTAAAATGTTAAAATGAAATTTCCTGGTGAATGCATTTGTCTTGATTGAAAGCAATGCAAAAGTGCAAAAACGCAGCAAAAACACTACGTGTGAACATAGTCCAAGGTGTTGAAGCGTATTTTTGTTTTTGGTTATTTATTTTGCTTTATATACATTGTACATGTCATGGAAAGGATGTTCCTTAACATATTTCCCAGGAAAATCCATTTTGGCTTCGTTTTGGTATGTTTTATTGTGAGTCTGTAAAAGTAGCGTAATACCTCTGACAGCGTTGTTGACAGAAGTGACCTGTGAGTCAGAAATGCTTCCAGGGGTCTTCCCCATGCTGTCCCCATGTCATTTGAGCACTGTTCCCATCGATTTGGAAATTTTTTAGGCCCTCTACAGACCGCCGGGGGGGAGCCGCCTGAAAAATGCTCGAGTTTCCCATAGACTTACATTGGGCTCGTTGCTCGAGTCGAGCACCCGAGTATACCAATTTGCTCGACCCAAGCAACGAGTACCCGAGCATTTTAGTGCTCGCTCATCAATAGATCTCATTATTGAAAGTTATCAGTAGAGATGAGCGTTGTTCTACTCGAACTGTTCGCCAATCTCAAATTCGAGCTGTTTTGGGCGGTGTTCGAGCCGTTCGGCGAACACGAACAATTTGAGAAAAATTCAGCTGTTCGAGGTTATGTTCGATAACTGTTCGTGCACCAAAATCATAACTGGATTTTTTCTCAGTAATGATGAAAATTAATGTTAATACGCAGTTTGAGTGTACAGCGGGGTTGGAGGAGGGGCAGGGGATGGATCTCTGCAGGAACAATGAAGATCTCCATTTTTTTTTCTCTTTCCCGCATTTGCAGTGGGGAGGTGCAATCTGTCAGCCTATCAGCAGCGCACACACGGAGCGAAGTGCTTTTTTTCACACAAGCAAGGGCATGTGTCATTGGCAGTGTATGTCACATGTCCTTGCCCTATAAGACCAAGCCATTTTCCCCGTCGCCACCATTTTCTCACTGCTGCAGCTGCGTGTTAGACGGCACCGCTGTTGCTGTGTGCGCTATACCTTGTTAATTTCAAGCCAATTTTCGCACAAATATACAGATAGCTTGGGAGTAGGGAATAGTTGTGATTGCAGTCCTTTTAAGGACTAGGTTACAGCATTTCCTACGACTTTTATCAGGGAGGTCTGTGCTCTTAAATAGATAGGTTGTGGGAGTAAAGACTAATTGTAATTGGAGTCCTTTTCAGGACTAGGTTACATGAGTTCCTATCAGTTTTTGCCAGGCAGGTCTGTGCCAGTGCTGTGCAAGTTTTTTTCACAGCATTTGGCTGAATCTAGCAAAGCTAATCCTTTTTGGCCTATTGCAGAGTGTGTTAGTCAGTGGAGTAGCCTATCTGTGTTGCAAGATATAACACCTGTGTATAGAATACCAATTTTTTTACTGCACCTAGTGAAGTAAAATCTTTTGGGCATAGCATCATTCTATTAGTCCATCTATACTGACCTCCATCAGGTTGCAAACTGAATATAATTTTTTTCTGCATCTAGCTCTGAAAAAATATTTGGGCTTCTAGCAGTGTGTGGGACTTGGTCTATTAGTCCATCTATACTGACCTCCATCAGGTTGCAAATTAAAAATAATTTTTTTCTTCATTTAGCTCTGAAAAAATATTTGGGCTTCTAGCAGTGTGTGGGACTTGTTCTATTAGTCCATCTATACTGACCTCCATCAGGTTGCAAATTAAAAATAATTTTTTTCTGCATCTAGCTCTGAAAAAATATTTGATCTTCTAGCAGTGTGTGGGACTTGGTCTATTAGTCCATCTATACTGACCTGCATCAGGTTGCAAATTAAAAATAATTTTTTTCAGCATCTAGCTCTGAAAAAATATTTGGGCTTCTAGCAGTGTGTGGGACTTGGTCTATTAGTCCATCTATACTGACCTCCATCAGGTTGAAATTAAAAATAATTTTTTTCTTCATTTAGCTCTGAAAAAATATTTGGGCTTCTAGCGGTGTGTGGGACTTGGTCTATTAGTCCATCTATACTGACCTCCATCAGGTTGCAAATTAAAAATATTTTTTTTCTGCATCTAGCTCTGAAAAAATAGTTGGGCTTCTAGCAGTGTGTGGGACTTGGTCTATTAGTCCATCTATACTGACCTCCATCAGGTTGCAAATTAAAAATAATTTTTTTTTGCATCTAGCTCTGAAAAAATATTTGGGCTTCTAGCGGTGTGTGGGACTTGGTCTATTAGTCCATCTATACTGACCTCCATCAGGTTGCAAATTAAAAATAATTTTTTTCTGCATCTAGCTCTGAAAAAATATTTGGGCTTCTAGCAGTGTGTGGGACTTGGTCTATTAGTCCATCTATACTGACCTCCATCAGGTTGCAAATTAAAAATAATTTTTTTCTTCATTTAGCTCTGAAAAAATATTTGGGCTTCTAGCAGTGTGTGGGACTTGTTCTATTAGTCCTTCTATACTGACCTCCAGCAGGTTGCAAATTGAATATAATTTTTTTCTGCATCTAGCTCTGAAAAAATAGTTGGGCTTCTAGCGGTGTGTGGGACTTGGTCTATTAGTCCATCTATACTGACCTCCATCAGGTTGCAAATTAAAAATAATTTTTTTCTGCATCTAGCTCTGAAAAAATATTTGGGCTTCTAGCAGTGTGTGGGACTTGGTCTATTAGTCCATCTATACTGACCTCCATCAGGTTGCAAATTAAAAATAATTTTTATCTGCATCTACAGTACCTCTGAAAAAATATTTGGGCTTCAAGCAGTGTGTGGAACTATTTGTATTAGTCCATCTATACTGACCTCCATCAGGTTGCAAATTCAAAATAATTTTTTTCTGCATCTAACCCAGCCAATAGTTTTGGCCTAATACCACAGTTTGGCCACTCAGCTCTGCTCGGTTACCATCCATTGTTTTTTTGTGCAAACAACTCCAGAGTTGTGAATTAGTTAACCACCAAAATGAGTGGAAAAAGGCCTGCTGCTGGTGGAAAGGGGAATAGGCGTGTTGGGAAGGGGAAAAAAGGTTGTGTCCGTGGGGTAGGTGTTAAAGCAACAGTAACATCTGCAGAAGAAAGACCATCTTCCAGCCAAACTAAAATGTCTACTTCTTTTATCGGACAATGTGATAAGATGCCTTTCTTACGGCCACGCCAATCGCTACAAATTCCAGATGAGGCAAAAAAACAGCAGGTGCTTCAACGGATATCAAGTGCTCCTTTAAGTGGGCTCTCCTCCACATCAACTTCAACATCACAAATACTCCAGTCCTCAAAGGTGTCACCCAAATCGCACTTGCTTCCTCACAGCTCCCAAATCTCCAGCTGCCCGTCTGAGTATGAGGTAGAACAGATGGTTGAGTCTGCAGAGCTGTTTACTCATACTATAGCCTGGGAATCAGAGGTCGACTCCAGCGCTTCTGTGAATCCAGACGAGGAAATGATCTGCACTGATGCCCAGAATCTTTATGAGTCGGATCCAGGACCAGACGCAGAAAGTTCTGACCATAATGTAGACCCTCATTCCCAAACTGAAACTCCTGTTGGTGGAGACAATGAGGAAGACGATGATAAGACTCAAATACCTGATTGGAGCGACAACTTTAGTTTTTTGTCATGGCAGGAACAGGTTGGCTCTGAGGACGACGGGTGTGATAACGCACAGGGTGATGATGATGAGGTCGGAGATCCCACTTACTGTCAACCCACAGTCAGCCAAGAGATGAGGTCAGCAGAGGAGGTGGAGGAAGATGCTAGTGACGACGAGGTCAGGTTGCGCCTTCCTGGACAGAGACGTAGTACTGGAAGCACGTCAACAACTGCATCCTCAAACACAACTCTGCCTCTCACCACAAGTCGTGGTGGCTCTTCAGGTCGCATGGGTGCTAAGCCTTGCATAGCCTGGGCATTTTTTCAGATCGATAAAGATGACCCAACTCGTGTTATCTGTAACATTTGTCAGCAAAAGCTAAGTAGAGGCCAAAAAATACATAGTTTGAGTACTTCATGCATGAACCGGCACATGGACATGAAGCATAAGTTGCAGTGGGAAGCTCAGTGTGCTACAATGCGGCCTAGCCGGCCGGGCCAATCACCGTCTGCCATATCTTGTGCATCCGCGGCCTCTTCATCCTCTGTGACTGGGGGGACAGCAGTCACACCTGTTTTGGGGCGCAGACCTGCCACCTCTTTACCCGCAACAGCCAGCGTGATTGGCAGGTCATCATTTTCTTTGGAGGTGGTAACACCAGCTGGTGTTGAGCGCTGTCCGACATCGATAGCACCACCTTTGGATCAAGGCAACCTAACATGTCCGCCTGCATCTTCCTCACAGACCGGCAGTTTGCCGGGGACACCCTTATCAACCCCGTCTAAGCACAATAGCCAGCCCTCGGTCCCTCAGATGTGGACAAGTAAAAGACCATTTCCTCCTAGCCATGAGAAAGCTAAGAGGTTGAATTTCACCATCTGCAAGCTCTTGGCTACAGAAATGCTGCCTTTCCGCCTGGTGGACACAGAGGATTTTCGAGACCTTATGTCCGTCGCAGTGCCCCAGTACCAGATGCCCAGTCGGCACTACTTCTCAAAGAAAGGTGTGCCTGCGCTCCACCAGCATGTCGCACACAACATCACCGCTTCTTTGAGAAACTCTGTGTGTGACAGGGTGCATTTCACCACAGACACTTGGACGAGTAGGCATGGACAGGGGCGTTACATGTCGCTGACTGGGCACTGGGTAACTATGGTGACAGCAGGACAAGGGGCTGCTGTCCAAGTCTTGCCATCCCCACGAGTTGTGCGTCAATCCTCTTTATGTCAAAGTTCCTCCACTGCTTCTGCCTCCTCAACCTCCTCTCGGTCTTCCACCTGCACCCAAAGCCTGTCTGGTCATGCCACAAGCTTTCTAACTGCGCAGAAGGGATCCTGCACACCTCCTTACTATGCTGGCAGTAGGGCTCAACGTCATCAGGCGGTTTTTACATTGAAATGTCTGGGAAATGTGAGTCACACAGCTGAGGAGTTGTGGTCAGCTCTGGAGAACCAATTTCATGAATGGTTGTCTCCACTGGACCTGAAACCAGGGAAGGCCGTGTGCGACAATGCTGCAAACCTGGGTGCGGCCCTTCGCCGGGGCAATGTCACACACGTGCCTTGTATGGCTCACGTGTTGAACCTGGTTGTCCAGCAATTTTTAGCCCACTATCCCAGACTAGATGGCCTTCTGCAGAGGGCACGATCGCTGTGTGCTCACTTCCGCCGTTCGCATCCCGCAGCTCAGCGACTTACATCTCTACAGAAGTCGTTGGGCCTGCCACTTCACCGGCTAAAATGCGATGTGCCTACCCGGTGGAATTCAACTCTGCACATGTTGCAGCGACTGTGGCAGCACCGACAAGCCCTGGTGCAATACGTTCTGACGTATAGCCTGGGCCAACGAGATTCAGAGGTGGGGCAAATCACGCTGGAGGAGTGGTCTCAGATCAGGGACCTATGCACCCTTCTGCACAGTTTTGAAATGGCGACGAAGATGTTTAGTGCTGACGATGCCATTATCAGCAGGACTATTCCGGTGATTTACATGCTGGAGCACATGTTAAACAGAATTCGGAGTCAGGTGGTGGCACAAGAGGAGGTGGAGGAAGTAGAGGAGGAGGAGTTGTGTGCGGAAGGGCTAACATCTGCAAGGTCCAGACGGTCGGCAGCACCAAGGCGGCAGGCATGTGAGGGTGGGGGAGATGGTTTTACCAGGGCGCATGGTAGCAGCCAAACTAGTGAGGAAGGTGCAGGAGCCCAGGAAGAAGTGGAGGACGAACTGATGGAAGACTCATCAGATGAGGGAGACCTTGATCACATTTCTGTTGTGCGAGGTTGGGGGGAGAGGACAGAGGAAGGAAGCATGATTGTTACCTCGCCACCAACACAACAGGGACTTGGTGCTCCTGGATGCGCAACACACATGAGTGCCTTCTTGCTGCACTACCTGCAACATGACCCTCGAATTGTGAGAATTAGAAATAATCCTGACTACTGGGTTGCCACACTGTTAGATCCCCGGTACAAAAGTAAATTTGCAGAAATTATTCCTGCCATAGAAAGGGATGCACGCATGCAGGAGTATCAGCAGAGACTGTTGCAGAATCTTACATGTGCTTTTCCACAAAATACCAGTGGTGCACGTAGTGAATCTCACAGTTCCAACTTGCCAACCGTGGGACCGTCAAGTGTTCAGCACTCAAACCGTAACAGAACCACAGTATCTGCTGGTAACATCAATTTTGCGGAATCATTTCACCACTTTTTTAGCCCATCCTTTGCAAGGCCACAGGAGACAAGAAGTCTGACACATAGTCAACGCCTAGAGACGATGGTACAGGAGTATCTCCAAGTAAACATTGAAGCCACGACTGTGTCACTGGACCCTTGCTCCTTTTGGGCTTCCAATCTGGATAAATGGCCGGAGCTAGCCACTTACGCCTTGGAGATCTTGTCACGCCCCGCAGCCAGCGTTCTGTCTGAACGTGTGTTCAGCGCTGCTGGTGGTGTGCTGACAGATAAGCGCACGCGGCTCTCCACTGATAATGTAGACAGACTCACGTTCATAAAGATGAACAAATCATGGATCCGAAATGACTTTTCTACCCCTGTGTCATCCTGGGGAGAGTAAAAGCTTGATGATTGGTTAAAATAACCCTACCAACCGTTTTAAGCTTTCAAATTACTAATCATGTTTATCTGTATCTTGACTGGAAAATAATTTGGGCTTTGTAGCAGTGTGCAGCACTGATCCTATTAGGCCATCTATACTAAAGCTTCACCAGATTTAAAATTAAAAATAATTTTTAGCTGCATCTAGCCCGGAAAATAATTTTGGGGCTCCGAGATGCGCAAGGCACATAAGTGCCTTCTTGCTGCACTACCTGCAGCATGACCCTCATATTGTCAGAATTCGAAGTAATCATGACTACTGGGTTGCCACACTCTTAGATCCCCCAAACTTTTCGATCAACCTTTTCATTTTAATAAAGACCAAAAAAATGGTCATTTTTGAAATTATAAGCATTAGCAGGTTGTTAGAAACTGAAATCAAACAGTTTTCAACTCAAAACTTTATTCTAGGTGATGTTACATTTTCACATAGGACCCCTTGTTCGAAAGGAGCTTCTGAACTCTCTCGTCCATTGAATTTGTCAGGTTTTGGATGGTTTCTGCTTCAATTGTTTTGCATGAGGACAGAATACCCTCCCAGAGCTGTTGCTTAGATGTGAACTGCCTCCCGCCATCATAGACACTCCTTTTAATGATGCTCCAAAGGTTCTGAATGGGGTAGAGGTCAGGGGAGCATGGGGGTCACACCATAAGTTTGTCCCCTTTTATGCCCATATCAGCCAGAGATGCAGATGTTTTATGTGCAGCATGAGATGGTGCATTATCATGCAGAAAAATGATCTTGCTGTGAAATACACGGTTCTTCTTCTTGAACCATGGCAGGAAGTGCTGTTTGAGAAAATCCACATACATTATGGAGTTCATCTTTAGCGCCTTCAGGGATCCTAAAGGGGCCGACAATCTCTCTCCCCATGATTCCAGCCCAAAACATTACTCCACCTCCTCCTTGTTGGCGCTGTAGCCGTGTTTGCGTGGGGTGTCCATCAACCAGCCATCCTCCACTCCATCCATCTGGACCATCGAGCGCTGCACGGCACTCATCCGTGAACAAAACAGTTTTGAAATCAGTCTTCATGTAATGTTTGGCCCACTGGAGCCGTTTCTGCTTGTGTGAAGTGGATAGAGGAGGTCGACAGGATGGCGCATGCACAGCTGCAAACCTCTGAAGGACCCTGCATCTTGTTGTTCGGGGGACGTTGGAGGCACAAGCAGCTTCAAAAACTTGTCTGCTGCTATGACAAGGCTTTTTTGCCGCTGCTCTTTCAACCTGACGTAATTGCCTGTAGGAAAGAGTCCTCAATTTGCCCTTATCAGCACGCACACGTGTGTACTGTAAATCAGCTACATACTTCTTGATTGCCAAGACACTTCATCCTGATCATCGCACAATGTTGATTGTAGTCATGCCTTGACCTAAACACTCCACAATTTGTTGCTTCTCAGCAGCCGACACATCCTTTTTCTTTCCCATTTTGGCAGAAAATGTAGGCTGCTTAATAATGTGAGAGAGCCTTCTTAAGTAGTCTTGCCTTTCATTGGACACACCTGCCAAACTAATTAGCACAGGTGTCTGCAATTGCTTACAGTGATATAAAGAGCCCTGACACACATCACCATCAATGAGTTTAACTGACAAACAAACAAATTCTTCCCTTATCACTCCTAAACACTTTTTGTATAATAATTTGGAACGCAGTGTACATGTGCTTTTCCACAAAACACCAGTGGTTCACGTAGTGAATCTTACAGTTCTAACTTGCCAACCGTGGTCTGTATGGAGTTGTTCAATAAAGGGCCCAAGATTAAGATAACATAGATGGGAGAGGTCTCTATGAATAGGAATTCCTAAGTATTTGATACCCTGTGAGGGCCAGGCAAAGGGAAAGTTGGACTGGATGGAATCCTATATGGATTTGGGGAGGGAGACATCGAGGGCCTCAGACTTCGCTGCATTGATTTTAAAATTTGACCATGTAACAAAGTGATCTATTTCAGCCATAACAGCATGGATGGATATATGTGATTGAGTGATATATACTAGGACATCATCAGCAAATAGAGAGCACTTGTACTCGGTGCCTCCCACCTCAATCAACCTAATATTGGGGTTATGGCGAATTGATGAGAGCAGGTGCTCCGTCACTAGGATGTATAAGAGAGGGGACAGAGGACATCACTGCCTTGTCCCATTGGTGATTGTGAAAGGTGATGAAAATGTTCTGACGCACCCCCTGGGCCTTGGGACACCCGGAGCCGGACCCTTTTTGGTGGATGCTGGTGGTTGTAGTCTTCGTGGCGGCGACCCAGTTCCGTGGCTCAGGGCGGTCAAACCAGTGGCAGAACTATTTATGTGGTTTTGATGTTTAAATGTCCGACTACGCCACCCGTGGAATGCGGTCAGAGTGAACCGCCGCTACAGGGCAGACCACTGAGGCTGGTGTTGTGGGTGCAGCAGAGCGTATCATAACTCCCCACGGGAGGAGTATAGCCTCAGGGCAGTGTATGCGGAGGATGGGGGTGATGGTGCAGGGCAGCAGCAGTAACGACACGGAGTCAGTGATGCAGTTCAGGGCCTTTACTCACAGTTCTTATTATCCAGACCACGTCTGCAGGTAACGGCTGCCCACGTCGTATTGTGCTCACCAGGTGAGGGGCTCAGACAACTCCCAGATAACTTTGGAGCACTTCACAGGACCCCCTTTGTGTGTCCTTTGTCTGGCCTTTCTTACCAACACTTCTGTCCGGCTGCCTCGGGCCTCCTCTTGGTAAACTTGGAGCCAGTTTCCCTGACCCTATGTGGTGCCTTCCTAGCGGGTGTAGCGAGAGGCTGCGCCCCATAAAATGTCAGAGCCTCCGGTTTCTAGCTGAGGGTCGTTTCCTGCCTCCACTAGTTCGGGGACTGGTCTCCCCCTTTGGCCTGACCCCTCCACGCAGGTGGATTCGGGCGTGCGGTGGCGACTCGCCCGTCCGCACCCCTGGGATCCCTTCATTCCTCGTTCCTGGAGCCTTCTCCGCTCCTCTTCCTTCCTTCTCCCTCTTCCAGGCCTGGGCCTCTGTTACTAGGCCCGCCTCCGGAGCAGAGCTCATGCAGAGCCCCTGCTCCCTGCCACTTCTGCTCAGACTTCTCTGCACTGAACTAAGATGGTGCCCACCTTTTATACTCCCTTCTCAATGCACCCAGGAACTGCTTCCTCCCTGCTCCTGCACTACAGGGTTCCCCTTCCTCAGTGTTCCCTCCCCCCACTCCAGCCAGGGACAGGGACTGTCGTGCCCATCTCAGGGGCATATTGGTCGCCCTGCCCCACGGCAATGTGGTGTAATGCATGCAGGTGTCGGGTCCTGATCCACACTCCATCCTTACCTGAGAGTGAGATATCACACCTCTGGGTGAGGTGCAATACGTCTGTAGCAACCGAGCCCTCAGGGTGCTACAGTTCCATTTATCTTCAGCCTAGGTGACGTATTGCGATACAGGGCCATGATTTTGGCTATAAAAGGGTCCCCTAGACCCCTACCCCAAGCTTTTTAAGAGAATCATATATGGCGTGCCAGGAGACTCTATGGAATGCTTTCTCAGCATCCAACGAGAGTATCTAATTACAAATTTTTAACTGCATCTAGCCCAGGAAATACTTTGTGCCTAGTAGCAGTGTCTGCTAGTGAGCGGATTATCCCGGCTGTTAAGCAAGCTGCACCACCTGTAGTTTAGACACTTAATTTTTTCAAAGGAAATGCTTCGGGACCATGGGATACTTAGTGAAGAGCATCAGGAGGCACCCCAAGGCACAGGGGCTGGGACTGGCAGTAGGATGCCTTGCGGTGGACAGCCGAGCTCGATCCTTATAAAAGCTTTTTAACTGCAGCAGCTTTAGTGGACGCTACTGGAGCTGGAATTACCGCGGCTGCTGGCATGAGACTTGCCCTCCAATAGATCCTTGTAAATGGATTTAAAGTGTATTCATTCAAATTAGAGAGACAATTTAAATTAAAAAGCTTAGAGCTGCCTCCACCACAGGGGGGCTCGCTCGACCCACCAGCGGACAGGCACCAGTATTGGGAGAGGGGGGCTGGCCGTCAGGGTTCACCGCGGCTCTGGCACAAACCCGGCGACACGGAGGTGGCACGGGCAGGAGCGGACTGGCCGTGTCGGCTTCTCACTTTTTGGATTTTAGAAGGGCATGACATGCCTATATCTGTGTCTCCCCCTCCTTTTACTCCTCCACCTCTTTTATTTTCGCATGACTATATGTACTTGTCACTTTTCCATGTGTTAGTTATGTCTTCTGAGCAGTTTGTCAGCTTTTAGACACCTTTGAAGGTGTTTTCTATGTGTTTCTATGTGTTTTTGTTTGCCTGCCATTGGTTTTAACGGTGTTCGAAGGTGTTCGACGAACAGTTGGACGAACAGTTCGGCGAACACACGGGTGTTCGACGAACCGAACCGAACTCGAACACTACGGGGGTGGCTCAACACTAGTTATCAGTCAGGAGAGGGGTACAAAAAAATTCCTCGTCATTAGATATAGCATGGAACACATGAAACACTGTGAAAATGGTCATCAAGAAGTGGCTTAAATTTAACACAACAGTGTCATTACCTAGAACTGAACATCTATCAAAATTGATGAAAAGATTAGAAAATGGGTCTGCCAATACGCCTACAGCAACTTTAAAGGAGCTGCAAGAAGTTCTGGCAAGTACTGGTTGTGTACTGCATGTGACAAAAATCTCCATAATTCTTTATATGTTTGGCCTGTGGAGTTGGGTGGCAAGACGGAAGCGTTTTCTTATAAAAAAACACCCCTATGTTTTGCCAAAACCTACATAAAGTCTGCCAAAAGCACGTGGGAAAATGTGTTATTATCTGATGAGACTGAAGTTGAAAATGTTTCCATAATTCCAAAAGTTATGCTTGGCACAAAAGCCAACACTGTGTATCATAAAAAGAACACCATATGCACAGTGAAGTATGGTGGAGGCAACATTATGCTGTAGGGCTGTTTTTCACCAACTAAAACTGGGGCTTTAGTCTAGATGGAGAGATTTCTGAACAGTTTGATTTATCAGTCAATTTTGTAACAAATCCTTCTGGCCTCTGCTAAAAAGCTGAAGGTGAATAGGAATTTCACCTTCAGTACGATAATGACCCTAAGCATACCACCAAATCAACAAAAGAATGGCTTTGCCCAAAGAAGATCAAAGTTTTGAATTGATCCACCCAGAGCCCAGACCCGAGTTTAATCAAAATCCTATGGGTTGACTAGGAGAGGGCTGTACGCAGGAGATGCCCTGGTAATCTGACTGATTTGGAGCGCTACTCCAAGTAAGATTGGGCAAAGATTGCCAATTCTAGATGTGTCATGATGATAGCCTCCTACCCTAAAAAGACTGAACACTGTCATAAAATCAAAGGGTACTTCAACACAGTATTAGTTTAAGGGTGTGCATATTTATGCAACCATATTATTTTAAATTTTTATTTTTCATCCAGTGTTATTATGGGTGACTAAACTAAATGGTTATCTAAAGTGTATAGGCACCTTTATGCACTGATACCTGGGATATTTTACATTAAATGTTGGTATCAAGACCCCACAATCCTGATTATGCCATACAATTTTTTTAATACTTTAATTAGAGATGAGAGAATTTATTCATAATGGAATTCATTTATTCTTGAATTGTACAAAAAATTTAATTCTCAGAATAAGGATTGTTTATACTTTGCTTTGTGCAAATTCAGCAAAATAGTGGCCATCTCTGGCCAACATTCTGCTGATCTATAAAGTGACAGGAACATGATTTAAAAATCTAATAATAACACTCATCTTACCTCTCACCTGCCTCTCCACTTCACAGCCTTCTGTTCAGTCCTCCGTGCCCCTTTTTTCCCCTTCCCCAATTGAGCGCACTGCCTTCGGCTTCTTTACTTCTTCACAGACTTCCGGCATGACTAGGCTTCAGACCTCCCAGCGTGCAAAGATTTTTGAGGCATAAACATGCCAGAAGTAAGGGCATGGGGAAAATGTGCCAACAGGGGATGGGGAAAATAAGAGGCATAGAGAACCTAGATAGCTGGCTGCGTGGGCCAATAAGGTATTATATATTTTCTTTTTTTTCATACATTTATTATTCTCTAGGGTCTTGTGAGACCAAAAGCATAATAAGGAACATTCAGTTTGCATCAAATAGATTTGCTACAAATTGAATTTCCCTGTAAAATCTGAACGATTTGACAAATTTGAATTTCGGTAGATCCGCTCATCTCTAACTTAGATTATGTTAGTGGCCTATGGGAAAACATTCCTCTTCAAATTATCTATGTATATGTGATGAGGACACTTTAACAGTCTACACGTGAAAATTGACATATGGTTTGAAATGAACAGACCAGTGTTTAATTACTTTTTCTAACTTAAACTTTGTCTGACTTTGTTCTAAACATAAGCTGGCTTGCTTTTTGTAAAGATTAATCTGATATTTGTTTTCCCTTGAACTGCATTTTAACTTGATGAAGGTTATATAACGTTTAGCATGGAAAATGAAGCCCTCTGTTCATTCACCGCCCAGGTGTGGTGTAGACAGTCTCAATCTGCACATTTCCTCAGACTGCCCTGCAAATGACCTTAACTATGGCACAGTGTAAGAAGTTACATTGAGTGGCTTCTCCTCAATAATATACAGTTTAGACATGGTGACGTAAAAGTTGTCACATTTTATAATTACTTGGTTATATCTTGGCTAATGCATGATTAGTATTTAATAAGCTCCTCACTCTACTAGATCAAACATAATAAAGCTCATCAATACATAATTAGCCCCTTCACCCCCAAGCCTGTTTCACCTTCATGACCATGCAAAATATTACAATTCTGACCAGTGACACTTTATGTGGTAATAACTCTGGAACACTTCAACGGATCTGAATGATTCTGAGATTGTTTTTTCGTGACATATTATACTCCATGATAGTGGTAAAATTTGTTCGATATGACTTTAAATTTTGTGCCCTCAAACCAGAGAGTTATGTTTTACAAAATAGTTAATAAATAACATTTCCCACATGTCTACTATACATCAGCACAATTTTTGAAACATAATTTTTTTTGTTTGGAAGTTAGAAGGGTTAAAAGTTGACCAGCAATTTCTAATTTTTCCAAGAAAATTTACAAAACCATTTTTTTAGTGATCACATCACATTTGAATTGACTTTGAGGGGTCTATATGACAGAAAATACCCAAAATTGACACCGTTCTAAAAACTGCACCCCTCGAGGTGCTTAAAACCACATTCAAGAAGTTTATTACCCATTCAGGTGCTTCACATGAACTGAAGCAATGTGGAAGGAAAAAATTAACATTTAACTTTTTTCCGCAAAAAATTTAATTTGGACCCAATTTTTTTCTTCTTATAAGGGTAACAGGAGAAATTGCACCATAGAATTTGTTGTACAATTTCTCCTGAGTACATTAATACCCCATAGGTGGGGGAAAACTACTCTTTGGGCGCACGGCAGAACTCGGAAGGGAAGGAATCCCTTTGACTTTTGAACGCAAAATTTGCAGGAACCATTAGCGGACGCCATGTCGAACTTGGAGAGCCCCTGGTGTGTCTAAACAGTGGAAACCCCCACAAGTGACCCAACTTTGTAAACTAGACCCCTCAAGGAATGTATCTAGATGTGTGGTGAGCACTTTGAAACCCTAGGTGCTTCACGGAAGTTTATAACGTTGAGCTGTGAAAACAAAAAATCACATTTTTCCCACAAAAATGTACTTTTAGACCCATTTTTAATTTTTACAATGGTAACAGGAGAAATGACACCATACAATTTGTTGTGCAATTTCTTCTGAGTACACCGATATCCTACATGTAATCTGGAACTACTTTTCAGGCACAGTACAAAGCTCAGAAGGGAAGGAGCGCCTTATTGGAGTTCAGATTTTGCTGGAACGGTTTGAGGGTGCCATATCACATTGGCAGAGCCCCTGAGGTGCCAGAACAGCAGAAACCCCCCATAAGTGATGTCATTTTACCAGCTACACCTCTTAATGAATTCATCTAGGGGTTCAGTGAGCATGTTGACCCCACATGTGCCTCACAGAAATTTATACCATTGGGAATTGAAGAAAGACTAATTACATTTTTACCGCTAAAATGTTGTTCTAGCCCCAATTTTTTATTTTTATAAGGGCTAATAGGAAAAAATGGACTTCTCAGTTTGTTGTGCAATTTCTGATGATTGCACCAATACCCTACATGTAATCTGGAACTACTTTTCAGGCACAGTACAAAGCTCAGAAGGGAAGGAGCACCATACTTATCTAAGGGTGCAGTGATCATATTGACACCCTGGGTGTGTCACAGAATTTTATACCATTGGGCAGTGAAGAAAAAATATTTACAATTTTACTAGTGATGAGCGAGAACTAAAATGCTTGGGCACTCGTTGCTCAGGTCGAGCAAATTGGAATACTCGAGTGCTCGACCCGAGCAACGAGCCCAAAATAAGTCTATGGGAAACTGGAGCATTTTTCAGGCGGCCCCCCCGGCGGTCTGCAGAGGGCCTAAAAATTGCCCAAATCGATGGGAACAGTGCTCAAATGACATGGGAACAGCATGGGGAAGACCCCTGGAAGCATATCTGTCTCCCAGATCACTGATGTCAACAACTTTGTCACAGTATTACGCCACTTTTACGGACTCACAATAAAACATACAAAAACAAAATGGATTTTCCTGGGAAATATTTTAAGGAGCATCCTTTCCAGGGTAATGACTTATATATAAGGCAAAATAAATAACCAAAAACAAAAATACTCCTCCACACCTTGGGCTACGTTCACACGTAGCATTTTTGATGCATTTTTGCACTTTTGCATTGCTTTCAACCAAGACAATTGCTTTCACCAGGAAATGTCATTTTAACATTTTACAACCTGGCCATGTGGTGTGTGACACATCATAAAACACATGCATACAGTGCAGAAAAGACATGGGAACAGCATGGGGAAGACCTCTGGAAGCATCTCTGACTCCCAGGTCACTGCCTAAAAGTGTGCCCATCATAAGTGATCCTTGGCGCATGCGAAGATGCCTCCCGCCATGAACCTGTCGTTGCAGACTTGCAACAATCACCGTCCACGTCCTTGTCCCAGTGCAGCATTCAGTTGTCCCTACCCCATTCCTTGGAATGCAAGCGCACGTATGCAGCCAGCCACCCACCCACCCACAGGCTGCAATACTATACTGCCAAATTTTTGACAGCTGCTTGCACTTGAAATGTGGCCTTTTAGGCTCGTGGAGGCGGAAGCTTTTCACAACCTCATGCCTCATGCCTCGTGTCCATACTCGGTCCCCAGCCGCCACTATTTATCCCGGTGTTGTCTCCGCCTTCTACAAGCGCGGGTCCCTGAACATTACTGCTGGTACTTTTCTGTGGGAATCTGCTTGCCTCCTACCAGCCTGGAATATTTCCAGCAAACTATGGTATGATGCCATGGTATTAGCACTGCCCCCAGTACCAGTAGCGAAGCCATCCCCAATTTCCTTCTCAGGAATTTTATTTGGTAGACTGAGTGGCGGCCCAAATACATTAGTTTCTCACAAAGGAGCTGAAGATAGAGTGGCAGTAAGTGCAAGTTTCTCCAGCCTGTTAGATATCAGAGGGTGAACGGCAGCACATTGGATCAGTGGTTAGCACTGAAGCCTTGCAGCGCTGGCATCCTGGGTTTAAATCCCAGCAAGGACAACATCTGCAAGGATTTTGTATGTTCTCCGGGTGTTTATGTAGGTTTCCACCTCAGTAAAAAAGCAGCCATAGAGTGTCCAGGAAACTTCCCACACACTTTTCTTAGCCAGGATTGCTTCTCGGCAGGGTTGGACGGTCCCACCAGAGCATCCTCTTGTGTTCCCTTGCTTCTACATCAAGAGACTTGATGATAGCGCTAACTTTGCAGCTACTATGGGGCTCTTGAGCGGGGGAGAAAGGTGAGCCCTCAGAATCAAATCCTCTGGTGGGCCCAATGTTTTTCAATCTGAATCAGCTTCTCAGTGGGAGTTGTATTTCACCACAGCCATATTCTTTAGCTCGGTGAAAGGACTGGCATAGAGAGAAGCTGTATCTACTCCGGCTGTCATTTCTCCATCACCAGTTTCTGCCCATTGTCACACACGACCATGCCTGGCTGTATGTTCAGCGGTGAGAGCCACAGATCAAGCTGCTGTGTTACAGCATTCAACAACTCTGCAGCGCTGGGCGGTTAGTCACCTAAGCATTAAGCATGTTATCTTCAGCACAGCCTGTTGCTGCTTGGCCAAGGCAGTGCTGCAGTGCTTTCAGCTTGTGACTGATGTGGTCATTTCAGAGATGGAGAAGGAGGTGCAGGAGCTGAACATTGTTATTACATTGAGGTTACATTGGCGACTCTGTTTTTATTCTAAAGAAAGATCCTACTGTTTTTTTTTTTTACGTAATTTTTTAAGGCAAATGCATTCACCGGGACATGTCATTTTAACATTTTACAAACTTATCTTGCAATGTGATGTGTGACACATCATCAGACACATCCTGTTACATTGATGATGGAGGGACTCTGAAAGTCATTTAGAATAGGGCCACAGTAACGAGTACAACATGTTCCCATTAGAAAGGAGAGAGTCTGCTATACAGTTATAGGGTATGCAGTGAGTCCAACGGCTGACCAAATTTAGGAAAAACCCCACTAAGAAATGAAAGACACATAGAGCAGGGCCACAGTAATGAGTACGATATGTTCCCATTGGAAAGGAGAGGGTCTTCTATACAGTTATAGGGTATGCAGTGACTCCAACGGCTGATCAAATTTAGGAAAAACCCCACTAAGAAATTAAAGACTCACAGAGCAGGGCCGCAGTAATGACAAATTCCCATTATAAAGGAGAGAGTCTGCTATACAGTTATAGGGTATGCAGTGAGTCTAACGGCTGACCAAATATAGGAAAAACCCCACTAACAATTTAAAGAGACATAGAGCAGGGCTACAGTAACGACAAATTCCCATTAGAAAGGAGAGATTCTCCCATAATGTTGGCCTATGCAGTGAATGCAAGGGCTGACAAAAATTTGGAGGCACTTCAATGCCCCTTGGAAGAGACGTGGAGGAGGGCCTCATAAAAAAATGTTCCCATTAGAAAGGAGCGGGCCTCCTATACTTGTAATGCCCATGCACTAAGTGTATGGGCTGACAAATATTTACCCCTGGGGGGTATGCATGAACATACTGTATAAATTTTTTTTTTTTCGGGCATCATAAACACCCTTTAAAAAAATTATGTGGGTGTTGCATCACGTACCACGGTCACCCTGGTGATATGGTGGTAGAGGATGAGGATGAGGAGAAGGAGGAGGACAAGAGCAAATAGCCAAAATCAGGAAGTGTATACCCATGTGTGGGTGTGAAAAGGTGCATGGGAATACACCTCCCAAGAAAAGACACTGGATTTGAGTTTATGTTATGCTGCTATCATTCGGTGGTGTCGAGAAGTCTGGCCCAATCCAGCCCTTGTTCATTTTTATAAGAGTCAGCCTGTCAGCATTTTCAGTTGACAGGCGGATGCACTTATCCATTATAATTCCACCAGCGGCACTAAAAACCCGCTCGGATAAAACGCTGGCAGCAGGGCAGGCCAGGACCTCCAAGGCATAGAGAGCCAGTTCATTCCACGTATCCAGCTTGGATACCCAATAATTATAAGGCACAGAGGAATCACGGAGATCATTGGTACGGTCGGCAAGGTACACCCTCAGCATCTTCCCAAACTTTGCACTCCTTGTGAGAGTAGCCCGCGCCTCAGGGCCTGTGCGATGGGAGGGACAGAGAAAACTCTCCCAGAACTTTGATAGTGTTCCCCTGCCTCTGCTGGATTGAAGTTGTGTCTCTCTCGCCTGTATTCCTTGGTTGTCCAATGGAGTGTGCCCTCTGCTGCCAGCGTTTTCAGATGGGAATTTTTTTAATAGTTCCACAACAAGTGCCTTCTGGTACAGCCCCATTTTTGTAGACCTGTCTGCCTCAGGAATAAGAGATATAAAGTTCTCCTTGTAGCATAGGTCTAGAAGTGTCACCACCCAGTAATGACTGTCACCCAAAATTTTGAGAACGCGAGAGTCATGGGAAAGGCAGCGTAACATAAACTCAGCCATGCGTGCCAGACTACTAACAGGCAAGACTTCCGTGTCCTCACCAAGAGGATAAAGTAATAGATGACTTTACTTCCTATGCATGGTGCACGAGCAGGGTCCAACGTCAGGAGATATATAACGTAAAACTCGGCACTCAGAATAAATTTTCAAAGTTTTAATAAGCCAGTTAATCAAGAGTGTTTCAACAGCCGACGTTTCGGTCAGATAGACCTTTATCAGTACACTCAGAAAACTCAAGTAGCGGTGCCTACTTGGTATCCGACATCCTAAGGCGTTATCCACCACTTGTTGGCATGCAGCTTATTAAAACTCACCAAGAGAATGACTGACCATGCTCTCCTCCTCCTCCTCCTCTCTTTCTTCTGGCCATCCACGCTGAACAGACAGTATGACAGCTGTGCAGGTAGTACCGTCTATAGTGCATGAAACTAGCTCCTGTCCTTCATCCTCCTCCTCCTCCTCTTCCTCATTGTCACCCAATCCACGTTGGGAAGAGATGAGGCTTGGCTGTGTGTAATCAGCCTGTATGGTTCCTTGCTCGATCTCATCGTGCTCCGCCTGCAATGCATCCTCTTTGATTGTGAGGAGAGAGCGTTTCAGAAGACAGAGTAGCAGGATGGTGATGCTAATTATGGCGTCATCGCTGCGCACCATCTTGGTGGAGTCCTCAAAGATTTGGAGGATGGTACATACTGTATGTCTGACATCCATGTCCACTCCTGAGGTCTTATATGTGGAGTATGAACTGAATACCAACGGCCTTGTTGATGCTGGTACTCAACAACTGCCCTCTTCTGCTCACAAATCCTTCCCAACATCTGCAGTGTATAGTTCCAACGCGTGGGGACATCACACACCAGTCTGTGAGCCGGAAGCTGCAAACGCTGCTGAAACACGGCAAGGGCGGCGGAAGCTGTAGCTGACTTTCTAAAATGGGCACACAGGTGACGTACTTTAACAAGCAGATCCTGCAGCTCCGGGTAGGATTTGAGAAACCGCTGAACCACGAGGTTAAGCACATGGGCCAGGCATGGTACGTGTGTGAGCTCGCCTCACCTCAGAGCCGCCACCAGGTTCCGGCCATTGTCACACATGACTATATCTGGCTGTAGGTTCAGCGGTGTGAGCCACAGATCTGCCTGCTCTTTCAGAGCAGTCCACAACCCTTCAGCATTGTGCGGTTTGCCACTTAAGCATATTAGCTTCAGCACAGCCTATTGCCGCTTGGCCGAGCCAGTGCTTCAGTGCTTCCAGCTTGTGACTGATGTGGTCATTTCAGAGATGGAGGCTGAAGAGGATGAGGAGGCTGAGGAGGATGAGGTGCAGGAGCTGTAGACCGTGGGGGCAACCCTGATTGACCTAGGGCCTTGGCGTCGGAAGGAGGTGTTCCGTCCAAATGTCCGGCTGGGTCTCGGCTTCCACTATGTTAACGCAGTGTGCCGTCAGCAAGATGTACCATCCCTGCCCACAAGCACTTGTCCACGTGTCCGTGGTTAGGTGGACTTTCCTGGTAACTGCGTTGTTGAGGGCACGGCTAATGGTTTGGGACACATGCTTGTGTAATTCGGGGACGGCACACCGGGAGAAATAGTGGCGGCTGGGGACTGAGTACTGAGGGACGGCCGCCGCCATCAGGTTGCGGAATTCTTCCTTCTCCACAAGCCTAAAGGGCAACATTTCGAGCGCAAGCAGTCGTGAAATGTAAGAATTTAGTAGTGTGACCTGTAGGGCATTGGCTGCGTATTTGTGCTTGTGTTCCAAGGACTGGGGTATGGACAACTGAACGCTGCGCTGGGACAAGGACATGGACGTGCTTCCTGATGCTGCTTCTTGAGAGTGTGCAACGACAGGGCAGGAGGCATTTTCGCATGCACCATTGACAGGGGATTGGCTTGCTTGCACAACAGCGGAATAAGCAAAAGCAATGGTGCCACCTGCAGACACTGTTCCTGGACCCTGGGGTTCGGCCCACAAAATCCAGTGCTTTGCTGCCATGTGCCTAATCATGCTGGTGGTGGTCAGGGTGGTCGTTTTGCCACCCCTGCTGATGCTGGCCTGGCAGGTGGTGCAAATGGCCTTTTTGGGGTTATCAGCAGAGTCTTTAAAAAACAACCAGACTCGGGAAGACCTAACCATTGTACTGGCAACTTCCTTCGTGTTGGTGTTATGGGGAACGGTTGCCTGCCTTCTGTCTGCGGCCACCACACTGCTTCTTCCTGCCTGTTGGGGTGCTCTGCCTTCCTCCCCCTGACTTTCTGGCAATTGTATCTCATCATCGTCCACCTCTTGTGACACTTTCCCACCGTCGCCTTCGTGTGACCGTGGCTGCTCAAATATTTGGGCATCGCTAAACGTAATCACCTCTTGCCCTGCTTCAAGTGGACTGGGCGAGATGCCTGAATCTTTAAATCGAAAAGTGAACAGCTCTTCAGAGTGTCCAAGTGTGGGATCAGTTGTCTCCGGGCACTCAGCATGGTGGGAGGAAGGAGGATCAGGGTGAGGAATATGCGGTCCAGGCTCACGGCTACTGAGACTTGACCATGTGGAAGACAGGGTGGTGGTGGTGGTGGTTAAGTGACTGGAAGCATTATCCGCTATCCAACCAACAACCTTTTGACACAGCTCTGGGTTCAATAGTGGTGTGCTGCGGTTCCCTAGAAATTGGGACAGGAAGGTCAGGCGAGAAGATGTGGGTGTATGTTGTGGCACAATTTCAGCTTGCCCAAGGCCTTGTCCTCGGCCTCTGCATGCACTATCACCATTCCGTCCAGTTCCCCGTCCCTTGACACGTGCCTTGTCCATTTTAAATGGAGGACAGTATCTCCCACGTTCACTACAAATGACTGAGTTGGGAGCGAACTTATATGTGATCCGTGTGATGGAGAAAACAGATTTTTAAATACCTGGCCTGTAGGTAAGTAGTTTGAACAGCAAACTGGTGTGAATTGCTTCACTGACACACTAAAGGAAATTTTTAATGGAGGCCAGAAATGGCAGTATTTTCTGACAACGTATATGTGATCCTGTGATCCGTGTGACGGAGAAAACAGAGTTTCAAATACCTGGCCTGTAGGTAAGTAGTTTGAACAGCAAACTGGCTTGAATTGCTTCACTGACACACTAAAGGAAATTTGTAATGGAGGCCAGAAATGGCAGTATTTTCTGACAACGTATATGTGATCCGTGTGATGGAGAAAACAGGGTTTTGAATACCTGGCCTAAAGGTAAGTAGTTTGAACATCAAACTGGTGTGAATTGCTTCACTGACACACTAAAGGAAATTTTTAATGGAGGCCAGAAATGGCAGTATTTTCTGACAACGTATATGTGATCTGTGTGACGGGAGAAAACAGAGTTTTAAATACCTGGCCTGTAGGTAAGTAGTTTGAATAGCAAACTGGTGTGAGTTGCTTCACTGACACACTAAAGGAAATTTTTAATGGAGGCCAGAAATGGCAGTATTTTCGGACAACGTATATGAGATCCGTTTGATGGAGAAAACATGGTTTTAAATTGCTGGATTTCTAGCGCTGTAATATGGAAAGGACCTGGCTGTATTCTGCAGTGCCAACAAGCAAATCACGCAGAAAAACAGTGTTCTCTGAATTGCTTTTTAAGCAAATAATGAGGATTAAGATCTAAAAAAAAAGTATTCCTGTCCCCTGAGACCTGGGCCTTTGTATAGAAATATCTAACAGCAGCAGCAGGCAGAATTGGAAGGGAGCCTCTTATGCACTGCAGTCTGCTATATACCCTGCCTGCCTGCCTATATACATTGCCTATTTAATCCTCAAAAGGACTGTTTGTTAAGATGGATATCTGTAATGTATGTTTTTTTTTCCCTACACTACCTAATACACAAGAAAATCTCTCCCTGACGCAGCAGCACCTCTGCCTACTCTGCTTGATTCCGGAGTGACTGTGATGAGCACAGCGGCGCCAGGTCTGATATAGACTTGATGACGCTGTGCGGCCAGCCAATCGCTGTAATGCCACAACCACCATGGCTGTACATGGAACATATAAAGTAATGCACTGTGGAAGGGATGTATTCGATGACAATGAACAACACTCATCTCCAGTTCATGATCCCTTGCACCTGTCCCTATTGTAAATGCAACTAACAGCGGTATCAATAGGGAATAGAATAGATTTAAATTTTTTTGCAGCCGCAATATGCAGTATAAGGCAATAATACCTGGCTGGATTGGTGTAAAACGCTATCCATACTGCGATAGCTCACCCATAAACGAATTTCAGATAAGAGAGGTAATGATGTAGAATATTAAATTGATTTGAATTGGCTTCCCCATAATTAAGGAATGGGTCTCCTATACCGTGATTGTGTATATGTTATAATACCCCGGTGGCATTAAAGACTATCTCCGACAAAACGCTAGCGGCCAGGACCTCCATGCTGTAGAGAGACAGTTCATGCCATGTATCCAGCTTGGATACCCTATAATTGTAAGGCACAGAGAAATCACGGAAGATGCTGGTACGGTTGCCAAGGTAGACCTTCAGCATCTTCCAAAACTTTTCCCTCCTTGTCAGAGTAACCCGCCCATCAGGGCCTGGCTCTGGAAGGGTCAGAGAAAACTGTCCCAGATCTTTGACAGCGTTCCCCTGCCTCTGCTGCATCTGCTTTGTTTCACCCTCACCTGTACTCCTTGGTTGTCAAAGAAACTGTGACCTCTGCCACCAGCATTGTCAGATTGGATTTTTTTTAATAATTCTTCAACAAGGGCCATCTGGTTCTGCAACATACAACACAGGAGTGGGTCTCCTATACTGTTATTGCATATGCAGCAAGTTCAAGGGCTGCCATTAATTAGGACACACTCCAATACCATTTTGAAGAGACCTAGAGGAGGGCCTCATTAAAAAAATTGTTACCATCATTAAGAAGTGGGTCTCCTATACTGGTATTGCGCATGCACTAAGTGCATGGGCTGAAAAACATTTACCCCTGGGGGGGTATGCATGAACATACTGTATACATGAACATACTCTATAACATACAGAATAATAGAGGTAGGTCTCTAAAAATAATTCGCATAGGCATCATAAACACCCTTAAAAAAATTATGTGGGTGTACTATGATGATCATCCTGTTGATATGGTTGTGGAGGATGAGGAGAAGGAGGAGGGTGACATAAAATAGACAAAATCATGAAGCGTATACCCATATCTGCGTGTGAAGAGGTGCATGGGAATAGACCCCCCAAAAAAACACTGCATTTGACTTTATGCTCTGCTGCTATCATCCGGTGGTGTCAAGAGGTCAGGCCCAATCCAGCCCTTGTTCATTTTGATAAGAGTCTGCCTGTCAGAATTTTCAGTTGACAGGCGGATGCACCTATCATTTATAATACCCCTGGTGGCACTAAAAACCAGCTCTGACATAACGCTAGCAGCAGGGCATTCCATTACCTCAAAGACATAGAGAGCCAGTTCATGCCACGTGTCCAGCTTGGATACCCAATAGTTATAAGGTACAGAGGAATCACGGAGGACATTGGTACAACGTAAGGTACTCCTTCAGCATCTTCCAAAACTTTTCCCTCCTTGTCAGAGTACCCCGCGCATCAGGGCCTGGATGCTGGGAGGGTCTGAGAAAACTGTCCCAGATCTTTGACAGTGTTCCCCTGCCTCTGCTGCATCATATTTGTGTCTCCATCGCCAGTACTACTTGGTTGTCCAACAAACTGTGACCTCTGCTGCCAGCATTTTCAGATGGGAATTTTTTCAATAATTCTTCAACAAGGGCCTTCTGGTGCTGCAACATTGCATTAGACCTCTCCACTATGGGAAGGAGAGATAGAAAGTTCTCCTTGTACCGTGGGTCTTGAAGTGTGACCAACCAGTAATTAGTATTGGCCAAAATGCGTACACTGTGAGCGTCACAGGAAAGGCAGCGGAACATAAAGTCAGCCATGTGTGCCAGACTGCCAACAGCCAATACATTCCCTATTCTGATCAAGAGGATGACTGTCCATGCTCTCCTTTTCCTCCTCCTCCTCGCTCTCTCTCTCCTCAGGCCATCCACGCTGAACAGACGGTATGAATGTTGTATGGGTAGTACCGTGTGTAGCGCAGGAAACCAGCTACTGTTCCTTCTCCTCCTCCTCTTCCTCCTCCTCCTCATTATCACCCTATCCATGTTGAAATGAGATGAGGCTGGGCTGTGTAGCATCACCCTGCATAGTTCCTTGTTCCATCTCATTGTGCTCCACCTGCAATGCCTCCTCTTTAATTGAGCAGCAAGCGTTTCAGTAGACAGAGAAGTTGAATGGTGATGTTAATTATGGCGTCATCGCTGCTCACCATCTTGGTGGAGTCCTCAAAGTTTTGGAGGACGGCACAGATATCAGTCATCCATGCCCACTCATCAGCTCTTATTTACGGAGGCTGACCTGAATACCGAGTGGAAGCTGGTACTCAACAACTGCCCTCTTCTGCTCACAAATCCTTCCCAACATATGCAACGTTGAGTTCCAATTAGTGTTGAGCCACCCCCGTAGTGTTCGGGTTCGGTTCGGTTCGTCGAACACCGGGATGTTCGAGGAACTGTTCGTCGAACTGTTCATCGAACACCTTAGAACACCGTCGAACACCGTTAAAACCAATGGCAGGCAAACAAAAACACATAGGAACACATAGAAAACACCTTCAAAGGTGTCCAAAAGCTCACAAACTGCTCAGAAGACGCTTTCTTTAAAAAAGCCGGCCGGCAATTTAAAAAAGCCGGCCGGCAATTCAGCAGCGGCATACACCGGTACCCGACAATTTAGACATGAAGAAATAGAGCATCACACATAGATTAGATAGATAGAAACATGTCAGTCACATATATACGAAGTACAGTGACAGTGTTGCTTACTGTACTTGTCATTTACTGCAAAGGATTTATTAAAAAAAATAATAGTGTTTTCATGCACCGTCTCTTTAAAAAAGCCGGCTGGCAATTCAGCATCTGTACCCGACAATTTAGAATAGAAGGAATAGAGAATCACACATAGATTAGATAGATAGAAACATGTCAGCCACATATATACGAAGTACAGTGACAGTGTTGCTTACTGTAATTGTCATTTAGTGTAAAGGATTTATCAAAAAAAATAATAGTGTTTTCATGCACCGTCTCTTTAAAAAAGCCGGCCGGCAATTCAGCATCTGTACCCGACAATTTATAACAGACAGAATAGAGCTTCACACATAGATTAGATAGATAGAAACATGTCAGTCACATATATAATAAGTACAGTGATAGTGTTGGTTACTGTACTTGTCATTTAGTATTAAAATAAAGGATTTATTATTAAAAAAAATTGGCGTGGGGTTCCCCGTAATTTTAGTCTCTAGCGGAGGTTAAGCAGACAGCTGGGGCAGATGTTTGAAGCCTGGGAAGGGGGTAATACCCACGTAGCTTCCCAGGCTACTAATATCAGCCCCCAGCTGAATACCTAGCCTTTACTAGCTATTAAAATGGAGGACCCCCCCCAAAAAAATGACGTGGGGTCCCCCCTAATTTAATAGCTAGCAAAGGCTAGGCAGACAGCTGGGGTTCTGATATTAATAGCCCAGGAAGGGAGCCATGAATATTGGCCCCCTCCCAGGCTAGAAACACCAGCCGTCAGCCGCCCCAGAAATGGCGCATCCATAGGATGCGCCAATTCTGGCACTTAGCCTCGCTCTTCCACGCTGCCCTGGTGCGGTGGCAGGGGGTAATACGGTTGAGGTTGATGTCAGCTTATAATGCCAGCTGACATCAAGCCCAGGTTAGTAATGGAGAGGCGTCTATAAGACACCCCCATTACTAACCCCATAGTCAAAGTTAAAAAAAAAACACAAACACCCAGAATAAAGTCCTTTAATTGAAATAAAGACACAATTCTTTATTTTTCTAAATTAAACCATACTTACCATCACGCCCATTCCAGCTGAAGCCAACGATCTCCTGCAATAAAAGAAAAATAATAAAGCAACCTCATCCTTACCTTTCCATGGTTCCCAGGACAGCTTCAGCTCTGCTACATCGAGATGACAGGCTGGACCGCAGCAGAACGCTGCCATCCAGCCTGTCATCCCGCAGACACTGAGAAGCGCAGGCATGCTTGCGCTCCTCAGTGTCTGACTGTGACGGCATCCAGATGAGCCGACAATGAACTCGGCTCACCTCATGTACGTCACTGACAGCGTGGGAAAATTCTCCTGCACTCAGCGCTTCAGCGTGAGAATTTTCCCACGCTGTCAGTGACGTGCATGAGGTGAGCCGAGTTCATTGGACATGACCTCAGCTCATCTGGATGCCGTCACAGCCAGACACTAAGTAGCGCAAGCATGCCTGCGCTTCTCAGTGTCTGCGGGATGACAGGCTGGATGGCAGCGTTCTGCTGCGGTCCAGCCTGTCATCTCGATGTAGCAGAGCTGAAGCTGTCGTGGGAGCCATGGAAAGGTAAGGATGATGTTGCTTTATTATTTTACTTTTATTGCAGGAGATCATTGGCTTCAGCTGGAATGGGCGTGGCGGGAAGTATGGTTTAATTTAGAACAATAAAGAATTGTGTGTTTATTTCAATTAAAGGACTTTTTTCTGGGTGTTTGTGTTTTTTTTAAATACTTTACTAGAAATTCATGGTGGTCATGTCTAATATTGGCGTGACCCCATGAATTTCGGGCTTAGGGCCAGCTGATAATGCCAAGCTGGCCTTAACCCCTTTATTACCCAGTGAGCCACCGCACCAGGGCCCTGGATGAGTTGGGTACAGCGCCAGAAGATGGCGCTTCTATGAACGCGCCATTTTCCGGGGCGGCTGCGGACTGCAATTTGCAGCGGGTGGGGCCCAGAAAGCTTGGGCCTCCCTGCGCTGCAGATTCCAGCCCCCAGCTGCCTAGTTGTACCTGGCTGGACACAAAAATAGGGCAAAGCTCCACGTATTTTTTTTTTAAATTCATGAAATTCATGGAATAATTAAGAAAAAAAGGGCTTCCCTATATTGTTGTGTCCGGCTAGGTACAAATAGGCAGCTGGTGGTTGGGAGCAGCCCGTTCCTGCCTGCTGTACCTGACTGGACACAAATATAGGGCGAAGCCCCACATCAATTTTTTTTTCATTATTTCATGAATTTCCTGAAATAATTAAAAAAAAATTGACGTGGGGCTTCGCCCTATATTTGTGTCCAGTCAGGTACAGCAGGCAGGAACGGGCTGCCCCCAACCACCAGCTGCCTATTTGTACCTGGCCAGACACAACAATATAGGGAAGCCCTTTTTTAAAAAAATTATTTCATGAAATAATAAAAAAAAAATTGACGTGGGGCTTCGCACTATATTTGTGTCCAGCCAGGTACAGCAGGCAGGGACGGGCTGCCCCCAACCACCAGCTGCCTATTTGTACCTGGTTGGACACAACAATATAGGGAAGCCCTTTTTTTCTTAATTATTCCATGAATTTCATGAAATAATTAAAAAAAAAAATGCGTGGGGCTTCGCCCTATTTTTGTGCCCAGCCAGGTACAACTAGGCAGCTGGGAGCTGGAATCCGCAGCGCAGGGAGGCCCAAGCTTTCTGGGCCCCACCCGCTGCAAATTGCAGTCTGCAGCCGCCCCAGAAAATGGCGCGTTCATAGAAGCGCCATCTTCTGGCGCTGTACCCAACTCATCCAGGGCCCTGGTGCGGTGGCTCACTGGGTAATAAAGGGGTTAAGGCCAGCTTGGCATTATCAGCTGGCCCTAAGCCCGAAATTCATGGGGTCACGCCAATATTAGACATGACCACCATGAATTTCTAGTAAAGTATTTAAAAAAACACAACACCCAGAATAAAGTCCTTTAATTGAAATAAACACACAATTCTTTATTGTTCTAAATTAAACTATACTTACCATCACGCCCATTCCAGCTGAAGCCAATGTCTTCTGCAATAAAAGTAAAATAATTAAGCAACCTCATCCTTACCTTTCCATGGTTCCCACGACAGCTTCAGCTCTGCTACATCGAGATGACAGGCTGGACCGCAGCAGAACGCTGCCATCCAGCCTGTCATCCCGCGGACACTGAGAAGCGCAGGCATGCTTTCGCTCCTCAGTGTCTCGCTGTGACGGCATAAAGATGAGACAAGTTCATGTCCAATGAACTCGGCGCACCTCATGCACGTCACTGACAGCGTGGGAGAATTCTCCTGCACTCAGCGTTACAGCGTGAGAATTCTCCCACGCTGTCAGTGACGTGCATGAGGTGAGCTCATTCATGTCCAATGAACTCAGCTGACCTCATGTACGTCACTGACAGCGTGGGAGAATTCTCACGCTGAAGTGCTGAGTGCAGGAGAATTCTCCCACGCTGTCAGTGACGTACATGAGGTGCGCCGAGTTCATTGGACATGAACTCGTCTCATCTTTATGCCGTCACAGTCAGACACTGCAGAGCGCAAGCATGCCTGCGCTTCTCAGTGTCTGCGGGATGACAGGCTGGATGGCAGCGTTCTGCTGCGGTCCAGCCTGTTATCTCGATTTAGCAGAGCTGAAGCTGTCGTGGGAACCATGGAAAGGTAAGGATGAGGTTGCTTTATTATTTTTCTTTTATTGCAGGAGATCGTTGGCTTCAGCTGGAATGGGCGTGATGGTAAGTATGGTTTAATTTAGAACAATAAAGGAATGTGTCTTTATTTCAATTAAAGGACTTTATTCTGGGTGTTTGTGTTTTCTTTTAACTTTGACTATGGGGTTAGTAATGGGGGTGTCTTATAGACGCCTCTCCATTACTAACCTGGGCTTGATGTCAGCTGACATTATAAGCTGACATCAACCCCAACCCTATTACCCCACTGCCACCGCTACAGGGCAGTGGGAAGAGCGAGGCTAAGTGCCAGAATTGGCGCATCCTATGGATGCGCCATTTCTGGGGCGGCTGACGGCTGGTGTTTCTAGCCTGGGAGGGGGCCAATATTCATGGCACCCTTCCTGGGCTATTAATATCAGCCCCCAGCTGTCTGCCTAGCCTTTGCTAGTTATTAAAATAGGGGGGACCCCACGTCATTTTTTTGGGGGGTCCCCCATTTTAATAGCTCGTAAAGGCTAGGTATTCCGCTGGGGGCTGATATTAGTAGCCTGGGAAGCTCCGTGGGTATTACCCCCTTCCCAGGCTTCAAACATCTGCCCCAGCCGTCTGGTTAACCTCCGCTAGAGCCTGAAATTATGGGGATCCCCACTCCAATTTTTTTTTAAATAAATCCTTTATTTTAACACTAAATGACAAGTACAGTAATCAACACTGTCACTGTACTTCATATATATGTGACTGACATGTTTCTATCTATCTAATCTATGTGTGATTCTCTATTCCTTCTATTCTAAATTGTCGGGTACAGATGCTGAATTGCAGGCCGGCTTTTTTAAAGAGACGGTGCATGAAAACACTATTATTTTTTTTTAATAAATCCTTTACACTAAATGACAAGTACAGTAAGCAACACTGTCACTGTACTTCATATATATGTGACTGACATGTTTCTATCTATCTAATCTATGTGTGATTCTCTATTCCTTCTATTCTAAATTGTCGGGTACAGATGCTGAATTGCCGGCCGGCTTTTTTAAAGAGACAGTGCATGAAAACACTATTATTTTTTTTAATAAATCCTTTACACTAAATGACAAGTACAGTACTTAACACTGTCACTGTACTTCATATATATGTGACTGACATGTTTCTATCTATCTAATCTATGTGTGAAGCTCTATTCTGTCTGTTATAAATTGTCAGGTACCGCTGCTGAATTGCCAGCCGGCTTTTTTAAAGAGACGGTGCATGAAAACACTATTATTTTTTTGATAAATCCTTTACACTAAATGACAAGTACAGTAAGCAACACTGTCACTGTGCTTCTTATATGTGTGACTGACATGTTTCTATCTATCTAATCTATGTGTGAAGCTCTATTATTTCGGTTCTAAATTGTCGGGTACCGGTGTATGCCGCTGATGAATTGCCGGCTTTTCATGTTTCACTGTTGGCACTGTTCCCATCGATTTGGGCAATCACTGTAATGCCATAACCACCATGGCTGTGGCATTACAGTGAGTGGCAGACAATCCCTGCATGATTGGTGCTCTAAATAGCGCCAGACATGCAGGACACGCTTTTGGTGCACGAACAGTTATCGAACATAACCTCGAACAGCCGAATTTTTTGCAAATCGTTCGGGTTCGTCGAACAACTCGAACACCGCCCAAAACAGCTCGAATTTGAGATTGGCGAACAGTTCTAGTCGAACACCGCTCATCTCTAGTTCCAATGCATAGTGACTTCAGACACTGGTCAGTGAGCTGGAAGCTGCAAGCGATACTGAAGCACGGCGAGGGCGGCGGAAGCTGTAGCTGACTTTCTGAAATGGGCACACACGTGGCATACTTTCACAAGCAGCTCAGGCAGATCTGGGCAGATTTTGAGAAACCGCTGAACCTCTAGGTTGAGCACACGGGCCTGGCATAGTACATGGGTGAGGTTGCCAATCTTCAGAGCCACCACTAGGATTCAGCTATTGTCACACATGACCATGCCTTACTATAGGTTCAGCGGTGACAGCCACAGAGCTGCTTGCTCTGTTACAGCTTTCAACAACTCTGCAGCGGTGTGCAGTTTGTCACCTAAGCATATAAGCTTCAGCACAGCCTGTTGCTGCTTGGCCGAGGCAGTGCTGCAGTGTTTCCAGCTTCCAACTGATGTGATCATTTCGGAGATGGAGGCTGAAGAGGAGGAGGACGAGGTGCAGGAGCTGTAGAATGTGGGGGCAACCCTGATTGACCTAGGGCCCTCAATCCTCGGCGTTGGGAGGACGTGTTCCAACCTGGGGTCCGACTGGGTCCCACCTTTCACAATATTAACCCAGTGTGCCGTTAGTGAGATGCATCGTCCCTGGCAACAAGCACTTGTCCATGTGTCCATGTTTAGGTGGACATTCCTAGTAACTGCATTGTTGAGGGCACAGGTAATGTTTTGGGACACGTGCTTGCGTAAGGTGGGGACGGCACACCGGGAGACATAGTGGCAGCTGGGGACCGAGTACTGAGGTACGGCCACCGCTATGAGATTGCGGAAAGTTTCTGTCTCCATGAGCCTAAAAGGCAACATTTCTAATGCAAGCAGTTGAGAAATGTGGCAGCTTTGTGCTGTGGACTGTGAGTGGTTGGCTGCATATTTGCATTTGCGTTCAATAGACTGGAGTAGGGACAATTGAACGCTGTGCTGGGACAAGGACATGGATGTGGTTGCTGACTGTGATGGTTGCAAGTGTGCAACGACAGGTGCAGGGTGGGAGGCATCTTCGCCTGCATCATGGATAGAGGCAATAGGGTAAGAAGCAGTGGTGTCACCTGTAGACACTGATTCTGGACCCTGGCGTTCAGCCCATGTAGTCGGGTGCTTTGCTATCAAGTTCCTGAGCATGCTGGTGGTGGTTAGGTTGGTAGTTTTGCTGCCCCTGCTGATGCTGGCATGGCAGATGTTGCAAATGGCCTTTTTGGGTTGACTGGACAGTCTTTAAAAAAGAGCCCGACTCGGGAAGACCTACCATTTGGACTGGCAACTTCCCTGATATTGGTGTTTTGGGGAACAGTTGCCTGCCTTGTGTCTGTGGCCATCCCACTTCTTCTTCCTGCCTATTGTGGTGCTACGCCTCCCTCCCCCTCTGTGCTGATGTTTCCAGTATGCATGTCACCTTGCCAGGTTGGGTCAGTGACTTCATCGTCCACCACCTCGTCTTCCATGTACGCACCCTCAGCCTCCTCCTGACTTGTTGGCAATTGTGTCTCATCATCATCATCCACCTCTTGCAACAATAATTGCAGTTTCCCATCGTTGCCTTCATGTGACCGTGGCTGCTGAAATATTTGTGCATCGTTTCATGCGATCTTCTCTTGCCCCGTTTGAAGCGGACTGAGTGAGAGGCCAGAATCTATAAATGGAAATATGAATAGTTTTTCAGAGTGGTGTTCCACGGTCCTCTAGAAATTGGGACAGGAAGGTAGCTCGACATGATGTGCGTGTTTGTTGTGCTCCCTCAGCAGACACAGTTTTATCTTTCCCATGGCCTCGGCCTCTGTGTGCACTATCAGCATCACGTTCACTTCCTCGTCCCTTTCCTTTCGCATTCGCCTTGCCCATTTTAAATGGACTATAATATTTTGCAGCTTGCAAAAAAAAATCAGGATTAATACAGCAGTATTTGATCACGTCTGATGACCAATTCTTTTGCGCAGTCACGGTATAGCGATGCTATTGGTCAGCGAACAAGTGTGTATATATTTTTGACACATAAGTAGCAGACTTCAAATGGAGTACAATCTTTTGCAGATTGAAAAAAAAAATCAGGATTAATGCGGCAGTAATATTTGACCATCTGAGATGATGGACAAGTTTCTCCGCTTCCACAATACAGCAATGCTATTCAAATCATCCAAATCTGTCTGTATGCTGCTAACAAGAAAATGGAGCAGTAAAAATGGTGTAATATATTGCTTTTCACCAAAATTAGCAGGATTAAGAGCAAAAAGAATATTATCAGCCCTGATATCTAGGGCTATTGATAGGAGTTCCAGCAGCAGAAAGAACGTGCAATGGACCCTATTTTGTACTATACTAGCTCTCCACAAACTCTGCCTAACTAATGCTATCAGCAGATGTGACGATACAGAGTAAAATCTTAATTATGCCAGTCATACTTTCTGATGGCAAGAGCAGCATACCTTTATTTTTATGTTGTCTCTTTAATCTGTGTTCTTCTTTAGTTGATTAACACAGACTATTATTTGTATAACCCTGAATGTTATCTGCTGTTTGATTATAAAACAATGATATGTATTTACAAGAGCCCCTGTGATGCCAGCTATGTAAATAGATTAGCTCAAACAATAATAGCTGAGCCTTGCACCTTTACCTCTTACCTGTGCCTGATGACCTCACACAGATGTAAATATAAGCAGGAATGTCTGTAGCGCTGGAGACAGAATGAGACTTGGGACAGAGAATCAAGGAACATCCGAAAGACCTTAGAAGGAGTATGAGAGACATCCTTCAGGAAAGTAGATGGATTGCATGGCATCCAAAGAGACACAGATTTGTATTCTACATGATTCTAGTCTAAGGGTACTGGCCCTGACTGGAAAGATTCGGATCTGCTCCATTAACCATCAGAGAGACATGGATACATTTTTATGTAGTCGAGGAGAGGACGAAGAAGTCACCTGGCCCCATGGATATGTTGTTTTGGGGTTGCTGGAGGGACCCACCGGTCGACTAGTACCCATGGAGACATTGGAATTTACCCGGACGGACCCACCGGTCACCTGGCCCCATGGATACTCTTGGAGAGGCCAGGGTGGGACCCTTGGGTCTCATAGCGTTGTACCTTGATGGACTGCTAACTTCCTAAGCTTGCCGCTACCTCCTCTCTGTGGGGGCCACTGATTGAGGTAGTCGGCCCTGGAAGTCTCCAAAGTCGCAGCTGTTCTATGCCAGGCGGTCGGAGAAGGAAGGGTGAGACTGTGTAATGTTGCACCATCGTGGGTATTTGCTGGGAGTGTCCTGTGTGTTTATTGTCCACTTTGTGGTTCAATAAAGTATTGCCATGCTCTTTTACCCTCACCCTGTGTGGTCTGAGTAGTGTTACATGGAAGACCCCGGGTCTTCACAGCAGGATTAATATTTTCTTCAGAATTAGTCTTTAGAAGGACTGTTAGAGTACATTTCTAATAGTAGTGTGGAATCTCTATTTAAAATAACCACCAATTCTTTCCCTCGCTCAGCTGAAGTTCTCCCTTCTCTGCGTCTTTGACCGAGTATAGTGTCCCGGGTCTTATATAGACACGATAATGCTATGCAGCCAGCCATTCACTTTAATGCCACAACCAACATGGCTGCGGCATTACAGAGACTGTCAGACAATCACTGCATGTTAATTGGCTGCCTAAAATGCACCCAACATGCAGGGTGGGGACTCGAGCTCCCGCCCGAGAATTTCAAAATTACTTGCCTGGCACCGAGCATCTTGAATAATTTGATGCTCAGGCGAGTAACGAATAGTGGTGAGCATGCTCGCTCATCACTAGTGGTGATGTGATAAAGGTGAGCTGTGTTTCATATCCAAAGAACTCTGTTCACCTCACTGACGTCACCGCGAGCGTGAGAACTTTCTGTCATGCAGTCACTTATGTGACTGTTCTACAGGACAGCCGGCTACACACTGACACAGGAGTGTAATCGCAAGAGTGGTCACAGGAGTTCATCAGCTTATGAGCCCCGGTGACCTCACTTACAGCACAGGTGCTGCGTGAGAACTTTCTCACATGGCGGTGAAGTAAGTGAGATCACCGGAGCTCATCAGCTGATGAACTCCTATGATCTCTCTCACTGCACCTCAGCACTATACACTGCAGAAGCAATTACGCTCCTCTCACTGTGCAGCCGGCTGCCGGGTAGAACAGTCACATCTACTGATTTTTACAGGGAACAATGGCTTCAGGGATTTGGTGTTAGATGAGCATAATGTGCTTTGTTATTTCAATATTTATTAATTTTAACTTCTTTTTTTTTACTCCCATCAGCGGCGCCTGTTCTTGCTGTAACCAACGACAGCAAGTGTAGGCTATGGGAGCAGTAGACTCTCATCAACCGACGTCTGTGACCTGCGGTAAGCAGTGACAGCTGCAAAATCATGCTGACATCTGACAATGTGATCCCGCAGTGCTCTGAGTGGCAGTAACAATCTTAACGCAGATCACAGACCCTGTTTCCCGTGCTGTCACACAGACAGCAGCACAGGAAACAGCCAAACCTGAACAGTAACACGAGCTTCCTGAGTAAGTCTATGTTCTGAGTCCATGGTCGAACACTAGGTGTTCGGTACAGACTCCAAACTTTACTATTCGGGTTCCCCCATCTCTACTTATCTACAGTGGCATGTAAAAGTTTGGGCACCCCTGGTAAAAGTTACTTTTATTGTGAACAGTTAAGCAAGTTGAAGATGAAATGATCTCTAAAAGGCCTTAAGTTAAATATGCCACATTTCCTTTGTATTTTAGGCAAAAAGCAAAAAATATTTTCATGTTTTACATTTTAAAAATTACAAAAAGGAAAATGGGCAGATGAAAAAGTTTGGGCACCCTGCATGGTTAGTACCTAGTAGCACCCCCTTTTGAAAGTATCACAGCTTGTAACTGCTTTTTATAACCAAGGCAAGAGTCTTTCAATTCTAGTTTGAGTGATTTTCATCCATGCTTCCTTTCTAAATTCTTCTAGTTCTGTGAGATTCCTGGGTCGTCTTGCATGCACTGCTAATTTGAAGTCTAGCCATAGATTTTCAATGATGTTCAGAGCAGGGGACTGTGAGAGCCATTGTAAAACCTTCGAAAAGAAAAGAAAGGCCGCATGTGTAGACTCACAGGGCTATTTATATAATTAAAAAATGCCAGCGTACTCACCTGTGATGGTTGTGTACGTCTACACAACCAAGATTAAGCGTGTGATTTAATGAGGCTCCGGGTCACCTCTATTTGTAGTACCGTCCTGTCGGTGTTTGCCTCGCAACTCCGTGCTCCTCAAGTGGTCACACGATCCTACCGGACCAAATACCACATCACCGCAGGTCCTCAGTAGTTTAACCCGGTGGCTGGATAACCGCAGGTCCTCAAACATCCAAATATGCCCGGCTGCTCCTGCCGCTTTGGCTCCGTATGGAGATATTTCACATGTAAACAATGGTGCAGCGGTCTCAGGGAGCACCAAAGGAATACTGGACAATTTAATAGATGGCAACCGACCTTTATTCTTCCTCCAATACTACTGCCACAACGCGTTTCAACGGTCTAAGCCGTCTTCATCAGGGGGGGTCCACCTGATGAAGACGAGTTAGACCGTTGAAACGCGTCCAGTATTCCTTTGGCGCTCCCTGAGACCGCTGCACCATTGTTTATGACGCGCCCCCTGGGCCTGTGTTGTGCAGGGGAACCCGGAACCGGGCCTGTTGTAGAATGCTGGGGGTTGTAGTCTCCGTGTGGCGGTGACCCGGTCCGTGCCCAGGGTGGTCAAACCAGTGGCAGTCTATTTGTATTGGAATAAGTGTCCGACTACGCCACCCGTGGATTGCGGTCAGTGGGGACCGCCGCTGCGCTGCAGACCGCTGAGGCTGATGTTGTTTGCGCAGCCGAGTATGGGATGACTCCCCACGGGAGAAGTATTGCCTCAGGGCAGCTAAGGTGGAAGATGATGGGAGTGATGGTGTGAGGGTCCCAGTACTAATGGTGCTGGTGCGGCAAGGAATCACAGAGACATGTGGTGCAGTTCAGGGTCTTTACTGATGTTACAAGGCAGACCCTCCCGGGAGTACTGGCTAGTATAAGGGGCCTGGTCAGTCTGCGAGCAAGCAGGAGTTCCCCTGGCCAGGTGGAGTTGTAGGCCTCCCCGTTTATCTGCACTCTTCCTGGCTACCTTGCTGTCAGCGGTTACAAGTAGCCCACGTCCCTAAGTATACCGTGTGGTGCTCACCCGTATGGCTGGTGACTTGGGGCCTTCTGTTAGCCTCCGCTCCTGGATGGCGGCGCTGGTCCCTTCTTTGTGACTGAGCCTCCGGGCTTCTATGGCCAGAGGACCTGGAATCCCCTGCCGGCTGGTTTCTGCTGCTGGGTGTAGATCAGTCCCCACAGCCTCGGACTCCGGTGTCCGGTTTTAGTGTCCTTGTCCAGGGCGAGCTCTGCTCAGCTCCAGCCCCTGGACTTCTGCTACTGCTCCTACAGAGCTCCTAGTTCTTCCTTTCCCTCTCCAGGCTCTGACTCTGTCTGCAGCTTCACTCTGACTCTGACTCAATCCCGCCCCAGACCCAGTTTATAAGGGCAGATTCCTCCCCTCCCAGGTCTGGGTGGGCCGTGTTGCATGCTTAGGGATCCTGACCAGAGAAACCTCCCACTTGCTCTCAGACATAATATCTCTATTACTGCGGCAACCAGACCCCTGGGGTGTCGCATTCCCCCCTAGTAAATTTTAGTACTCCGGGACTAAACACATTTTTGAAGAAACATAAATACAAGGTATAACAATAATACAATAACATATTCACAAGAAACTTTAGTCTGTAGAGGTCACGGCGTTTCCGTGACCGGGTGTCCATATCACCCAACAAGGCGAAGTCTTGGCACAGAATAGGGGACCTGTCCAAAGCAAACCCCTTGCGTTGTCCTTGGGCGTGGCTGCAAGGGTAGACTAACTACTTTGGGCCGCAAGGAGGCCACGCCAGACAGGTTTTCTCTTCCGCGGCCGTCTTCGCAAGAGGCACCAAGGTGCAACTATCTACAAAACTGTTCCGGTTATCCAGTGTCCATAACCTGTTAGTCCAAATAAATCTGCAGGGTAACTGAGAAACATAATTAGTAACAGGCAACAAACATAAACCATAAACATTTTTCAATAAACAGTCAACTTTACAGTGCATTGGTTTAGATTCTCCAGCGAGCGGGCATCTGACCTCTAGTGACTCTAGTGGACCTACGGAGCTCACTAACTGGTTCTGCACTACAGGGTGTAGGAGGTGTTATGGGCAAGCTGGGCAGCTTTCTGCGCACTCTTTGGCTCACTAGGGGCACAGCAGGCTCACTACTAGCAGAGGGTTGATCCTCCTGTACTGCTGGTGTGGACTCTTCTGCCTCTTGGGCCGGCTGCTCTTCCAGCTCTACCGGTTCCTCTGTAGGCACTTGCGGGGCTGGCTGGAGAAAGGTGAGGACGGGTACCACGACAGCGCCGTTTACTTGTGTCCAAGACCGGGGGAAGTCTCCGAGTACGGTACTGATCATTTCTTCCCTTTCCTCTGCGGGTTGAGGGTTTTCTTGATCTTCTTCAGGGCTTTGCAGCTGCTCGGGACACTTCTTCAGGTGGTCTCTGGAGACAATGGCTGTGGTTTCTCCTCCATCCTTACTGATTACGCAGATTTTTGGGTTCTCATGGCTTGATGGCAGTACGGTGTACGGGTCCTTCTCCCACTGGTCGTCCAACTTGTGGAGCCGCCTCTTCCTCTTCAAGACCTGCTCTCCAGGTACCAGTGGAACAGCGGGAGCATACTGGTTATAAGCCTTCTCTTGCCTTTCTCTAGCTTGAGACAGACTTCGCTCGACGCTCTCCTGTACTTTCCGATACTGCTGCTGCCGTTCTGTATCCCAGTCTGCCTCTGGCGAGGTGTCCTCAGGCGTCAGGACTCCCATATCCAGGTCAATAGGCAGCTTACCAGGTCTTGCTCTCATTAGGTAAGCCGGGGTACAGTTGGTGGAACCTACAGGGATGTGGTTATACAGGTCCACCAGATCGGGCAGTTTCTCAGGCCACAGACTGCGTTCCTCCAGGGGCAATGTTTTTAGCAGATCTATCACCACCTGGTTCATCTTCTCGCAGAGTCCATTGGTTTGAGGGTGATAGGGCGTTGTTCTTATCTTCTTGCAGCCATACAGGTTGCAGAACTCCTGGAAGACCTCCGCTTCAAAGGCTGGTCCTTCGTCTGTCAGCACTTGGTCCGGGTACCCGTGTGGATGGCAGAAGTGCTGCTGGAAGGCTCTAGCTGCTGTTTGAGCCGTTAAGTCCTTGACCGGGACCACCACCAGGAACCGGGAGTAATGATCTACGATTGTGAGGGCGTAGACATACCCAGATCTGCTTGGAGCCAGTTTCACATGGTCCAGGGCTACCAGTTCCAGTGGCTGTCTGGTGATGATGGGCTGCAAGGGAGTCTTCTGGCTAGCACGGTCCTTTCTTCTCAGGTGGCACGGGCCACAGTCTCTGCACCACCTCTCGATGGCTCCTCTCATGCCTACCCAGTAGAACCGTTCACGCAACAAGAACTCCAGCTTCTTCCATCCGAAATGCCCCGCTCCGTTGTGGTATGCCTCCAGAATCATAGCCGCGTCTCGTCTTGGGACCACTACCTGCCAGGTCAACTCATGTGTTCGAGAGTTAACCATTCTCCGGCACAGCTTCTCCCTGTAGAGGAACAGCTTACTTTTCTCCTTCCACAGTTGCTTGGTCTCCTCTGGAGCATCTGGGTCAAGACAGGCATCGGCCTGGGTCAGCATTTCCTTCACCAAATGGACTGCGGGATCACTGTCTTGCGTCTCCGCCCAGTTGTAGTGGGGCAAGGGATTGAACGTCACGGAGCGCCTGTCCTTCACACGGTGGGAATACAGGGTAATCCCATGACGGTGGAACACAGGGAGCTCAACTTCTTCCAGATCTTCTGGATCTTCCCCTACGTCCGGTAAGTTCGGCATTCTAGACAGGGCATCCGCGTTGGCATTTGAGCGTCCTGCCCGGTATTTGATGGTGAATTCAAAATTGGACAGGCGGGCCATCCATCTCTGTTCCAGGGCACCGAGCCTTGCAGTGTCCAGGTGTGTCAATGGGTTGTTATCCGTGTACACGGTAAATTTGGAGGAGGCAAGGTAATGCTTGAAATGTTTGGTCACTGCCCACACTACTGCCAGGAACTCCAGCTTGAATGAGCTATAATTCTCAGGGTTCCTCTCCATGGGCCGTAGCATTCGGCTGGCGTAAGCGATTACCCGTTCTTTCCCTTGCTAGATCTGGGACAGTACGGCTCCTAGCCCGATGTTGCTTGCGTCCGTGTGGAGGATAAAGGGCTGGCTGTAGTCTGGATATGCCAGGATTTCATCCCCCGTGAGGGCCATCTTCAGCTGGCAGAAGGACTCCTCTTCCAGCTTTTCCCACCTAAAGGGCGGCTTCTGGTTTTTGGCTTTCCGAGATTGACCTATCAGGAGGTCCTGCATAGGGGCTGCCATTTTGGTGAAACCGGGAATGAATCTTCGGTAGTAGCCTACCAACCCGAGGAACTGCCGCACTTCCTTTATGCTGGAGGGTCTTGGCCAGTCCTTAATCACGGTGATCTTATCAGGGTCAGGAGCCACTCCGTCAGCACTCACCACGTGTCCCAGGTATTGCACCTTTGGTTTCAGGAGGTGACACTTGGAGGGTTTCACCTTTAGGCCGTAGTTTGCCAGAGCTTCGAACACTTCTGCCAGGTGTTTCAGGTGGTCCTCGTAGGTCTTGGAATAGACGATGACATCGTCCAGGCATAACAGGACCGTCTGGAAGTTCCGGTGTCCCAGACAGCATTCCATCAACCGTTGGAAGGTTCCTGGTGCGTTGCAGAGCCCAACGGCATGCAGTTAAATTCACTGAGACCCATCGGGGTGGTGAATGCGGTCTTCTCCCGGTCCGCCTCTGCTACAGGAACCTGCCAGTACCCGCTAGTGAGATCCAAAGTAGAGAAGAAGTTAGCAGATTTTAATGCAGCTAAGGACTCTTCTATCCTTGGTAACGGGTACGCATCTTTGTGTGTGATACGGTTGACCTTCCTGTAGTCTACACACATTCTCATGGTGTTGTCTTTCTTTTTCACTAAGACTAGTGGAGCTGCCCAGGGGCTACAGCTGTCCCTGATTACCCCAGCCTCCTTCATGTCTCTAAGCATCCCCTTGGCGTGTTGGTAGTGTGCCGGGGGTACGGGTCGGTATCTCTCCTTTATGGGAGGATGGTCTCCCGTGGGGATGTGGTGTTCTACCCCCTTTACTCGCCCAAAGTCTAGTGGGTGTTTGCTAAACACTCTCTCGTACTCTCGAACCACCCGATAGACTCCCTGTTTCTGGTGTGAGGGAGTGGAGTCAGTACCCAAATGCAGTTGCTGACACCAGTCCTCCATTGGTTTCTTAGAGCCGTTACCTTCCTCTGGTTGAGATGGAGGCAAGGGTTCCACGGCCTGTACAGAATTCTGGTTTATGGTGAACAATTTGGCTAGCGTGGCATACCGGGGCAGGTGTACTTCTCTCTCCCCGATATTTATGATGCGAACGGGCACCCTCCCATGGCGTACATCGACCACCCCCCGTGCTGTCAAAATGGTGGGCCTACTGTCTGAGTAGACGGGTTCTACCATTGCTTGGTAGTCTCTACCTCTTAGACCAATAGCTGCCCGGCACCAAATCATCATCTCACTTTTTGGGGGCATGACAATAGGGAACGGGTCACACATTCTCACGCTACCTATCTCACCACCAGATAGCTCCACCTGTTGCCGCTTCATCAGTGCCCGGATCTCTTTTTGGAGCACACGCTGCTGGCCGGAACTGGCGTTCTTGGCAACCTGCTGTAAAATGAGAATCACCTCTGCAAGACAATTTTCAATCACATTAGTTCCCAAGGTTATTCTAGGGTGACTCTCATGACGGTCTATGTCCACTATTATCAGTCCTTGTGCCGCCAGTTCGACTTTACCGATCTTAATGGTCACCTCTTTGAATCCCACCTGCGGCACGGGCTGACCATTGCTGGCGATGATACTCAGGTCGTCATCTGGGTAGCGGGTTATGTCCGAGTCATTCCAGTACTGCTTGAAGAGCACGTACGGGATGGTGGTGACCTGTGACCCGGTGTCTAGTAGGGCACTCATAGGAATGCCATCCAGTACCACAGGCAAGATTGGACGTCCCCCTACGTATTTTTCACGCCAGTTTGATGGGCCTGATGGTCTTATGCCTGGGGGTTGGCCCTCTACCCCAGGTTGTGCCCGTTTAAATGACAGTACCTTGCCACATATCCGGGTTGATTGCAGCGGCGGCAGATGGGTCGTCCGTCCTCGTTGTATCTGTCGCTGGCTCTTCCTCTGGCCGGTGGGGTCCTCCTCAGTCGGCGCCACGGGACATCCTCTGGTCCGGATGCCAGCTGGATCTTTCCTGGAGAAGAGACCTGTAAAGACTGCACAGTTCTGGTTAGCGCGGCAACGCTCTTAGTCAGCTCTTGGACCTGATGGTGCAGGTCTGTAGCCGGGTCACTGTTTAAAGCCTGCGCATCAGCTCCCACAGGCCCTGCAGACAAGGGCGCCGTCTCCTGGTGGTAATTGATAGCAGGGCGCCTGTGGGTCACAGCGCCACCTGGTGCCGGTTCTCGGAGCACCCGGATGGCTCTGTCCTTGAACTGTGCAAAGTCCAGGTCAGGGTCCTGTAAGGCCATTGCCCGCAACTGGGTTCGGTGGGCATTGCACAGTAGACCCTCAATAAATTGTTCAGTCAACAGCTTATCTTCATTTCCCACGCTGTCAGGGTCTGCCTGCTTAATGGCTCTCAGGGCCTCTTGTAGGTTTAGAGCATAGTCTCTTATACTTTCGTGTGCCCGCTGTTTACACCCGTAAAATCTGAGCTTTATTTCGGCTGAGGTGCGGGTATCAAATGTGTCTTTCAGCCGGGCTAGTATTTCTCTAACAGTCCTCTTCCTCCCAGGTGGCCAGGACTTTACCTCCCTTTGGGCTGCCCCGGTTAATTGGGCCACCAGGATGCTCACTTTTTGCTCTTCTGTGAGGGGGTACACCTGGAAGAGGCTATCCAGTCTTTCTCTAAAGTCATTTAGAGTATGTGACTCCCCTGAGTACTGGGGTAGCCAGGCTGCCCCCGGGATATAGGGCATGGTGAAGGGCATGACCGCAGCAGCGGTTGCGCTGGCGGTGGCAGTGGCAGTGGAGCTCCCCTCGGTATCCGGCATCCTCCTCCCCCCTAGTGGACCGTGGCCTACCTTGCGATGCTCTTCTTCCGTAGGCCGCGGCTCCGCAGTCGATCGTCGGGGTTGAGGACCTGGCATTGCGCTCTTATGACGTCAGCGTCGCTCTTCCTCCCTTCCAGGACCTTGCGCAGCGTCACTGTGTGGGGCGGAGCTTCGGATCTAGCGCGCTTTCGGCGTCCACGCCCCTCTTCTTCCTGCTCGGCGTCCCGAAGATGGCGTCCGATGGCGGGAAGAAGCTGCGGATGGCGGGAAGAAGGCAGAAGACGGCGGGAAACGGTCCAAGATGGCGTCTGATGGCGGGAAGAAGGCAGAAGACAGCGGGAAGCGGTCCAAGATGGCGTCTGATGGCGGGAATCGGCTCCGGACGGCGGGAAACGACTCCGGACGGCGGGAAACTTCAAAACAGGTAAGTTCAAAAGTCTTTTTCAGGCACGCAGTACCCGGTGGCTGCGGGCACGAAATCCTGCCGACTACGCCAAAGTTGACGCGCCCCCTGGGCCTGTGTTGTGCAGGGGAACCCGGAACCGGGCCTGTTGTAGAATGCTGGGGGTTGTAGTCTCCGTGTGGCGGTGACCCGGTCCGTGCCCAGGGTGGTCAAACCAGTGGCAGTCTATTTGTATTGGAATAAGTGTCCGACTACGCCACCCGTGGATTGTGGTCAGTGGGGACCGCCGCTGCGCTGCAGACCGCTGAGGCTGATGTTGTTTGCGCAGCCGAGTATGGGATGACTCCCCACGGGAGAAGTATTGCCTCAGGGCAGCTAAGGTGGAAGATGATGGGAGTGATGGTGTGAGGGTCCCAGTACTAATGGTGCTGGTGCGGCAAGGAATCACAGAGACGTGTGGTGCAGTTCAGGGTCTTTACTGATGTTACAAGGCAGACCCTCCCGGGAGTACTGGCTAGTATAAGGGGCCTGGTCAGTCTGCGAGCAAGCAGGAGTTCCCCTGGCCAGGTGGAGTTGTAGTCCTCCCCGTTTATCTGCACTCTTCCTGGCTACCTTGCTGTCAGCGGTTACAAGTAGCCCACGTCCCTGAGTATACCGTGTGGTGCTCACCCGTATGGCTGGTGACTTGGGGCCTTCTGTTAACCTCCGCTCCTGGATGGCGGCGCTGGTCCCTTCTTTGTGACTGAGCCTCCGGGCTTCTATGGCCAGAGGACCTGGAATCCCCTGCCGGCTGGTTTCTGCTGCTGGGTGTAGATCAGTCCCCACAGCCTCGGACTCCTGTGTCCGGTTTTAGTGTCCTTGTCCAGGGCGAGCTCTGCTCAGCTCCAGCCCCTGGACTTCTGCTACTGCTCCTACAGAGCTCCTAGTTCTTCCTTTCCCTCACCAGGCCCTGACTCTGTCTGCAGCTTCACTCTGACTCTGACTCAATCCCGCCCCAGACCCAGTTTATAAGGGCAGATTCCTCCCCTCCCAGGTCTGGGTGGGCCGTGTTGCATGCTTAGGGATCCTGACCAGAGAAACCTCCCACTTGCTCTCAGACATAATATCTCTATTACTGCGGCAACCAGACCCCTGGGGTGTCGCATTTACATTGTAAAACCTTCAGCTGGCACCTTTTGAGGTATTTTATTGTGGATTTTGACATGTGTTTAGGATCATTATTATCCATTTGTAGAAGCCATTCTCTTTTCATCTTCAGCTTTTTTACAGATGGTGTTATGACGTGGGGAGCACTGAATATTCATGCTCCTTAATAGCAGCACAAAGTGTATCAGCAGCGCGGCTCCTGCTGCTGCCGGGTGATCGTGTGTGCTCGCTAATAAAGGGCATGAATATTCACCCCCTCTTAATGCCCATGGGCGTGGGGAGGGGGTGAATATTCATGCCCTTTAACAGCGGGCACACGCGATAGCCCAGCAGGAGCCGCGCTGCGGCTATGCTGTGTGCCGGCTATTAAGGAGCATGAAGTCACTGCTCCCCGCGCACACAGTCCCGGCGTGGGGAGCAGTGACTTCTGGCAGCTGGTCTCTCCTTGTGAGCAACGCATGGCAGTGACGTTATGCGCGGCTCACATGTAGAGATCAGTGCTGGCGGACAGGATGCAGCGCTGGAGGAGAGAGAAGAAAGGTGAGTAAGAGTGTTAATTTTTTTATGTGCAGCCTGATGGGGATTAGGGGGACCATGCATACTAGGATAAGGATGAGGGGGCCATACATACCAGGGTAAGGATGAGGGGTGCCATGCATGGCAGGGTAAGGATGAGGGGTGCCATGCATACCAGGATAGGGATGAGGGGTGCCATGCATACCAGAATAGGGATGAGGGGTTCCATGCATACCAGGATAGGGATGAGGGGTGCCATGCATACTAGGATAGGGATGAGGGGTGCCATGCATACCAGGATAGGGATGAGGGGTGCCATGCATACCAGGATAGGGATTAAGGGGACCATGTATAGTAGGATAAGGATGAGGGGGCCAAACATACAAGGGTAAGGATGAGGGGGCCATACATACCAGGGTAAGGATGAGGGGGCCATACATACCAGGATAAGGATGAGGGGGCCATGCATACCAGGATAAGGATGGAGGGTGCCATGCATGCCAGAATAGGGATGAGGGGTGCCATGCATACCAGGATAGGGATGAGGGGTGCCATACATACCAGGATAGGGATAAGGGGTGCCATGCATACCAGGATAGGGATGAGGGGTGCCATGCATACCAAGAGAGGGATGATGGGTTCCATGCATACCAGGGTAAGGATGAGGGGACCATACATACCAGGGTAAGGATGAGGGGTGCCATGCATACCAGGATAAGGATGAGGGGGCCATGCATACCAGGATAGGGATGAGGGGTGCCATGCATACCAGGATAGGGATGAGGGGTGCCATGCATACCAGGATAGGGATGAGGGGTGCCATGCATACCAGGATAGGGATGAGGGGTGCCATGCATACCAGGAAAGGGATGAGGGGTGCCATGCATGCCAGGATAGGGATGAGGGGTGCCATGTGCGTCACCCAGGGGGAATATAGGGGACTTGGTACCCGGGCCTTTTACCTTGTTTAGGAGGTCATGGCAGTCGGCTCCCGGGCCCGTACTCTGGATCTCTCTTTAAAAAGGGGTTTTAGTATACAGTTTGTCTCGTGACGCCACCTGTGGTTTCCGGTAATGGTTACCGGCGCTGCTGCAGACCTCAGGGGGGTGATGGGATGGCAGCTGGGATGTTTCTGCTCCCCACAGGCGGAGCCGGCCCCCGGGGCAGTATAGGTGCAAATGGTGGTGATGCTGGGGCTTGCTGTGCAGGAGTGATGGCGCAGCAGGAGTAACTGACAGAGACTGGAGATTCACTTCAGTACCTTTACTGGTGCGGATGTCAGGTACGGTCCAGGGTACTCGGCAGGAAGGGTGCACTTCAGGACTTCTCCCCAGTGAGCGGGTATAAGGCCTTCTGGTCCGTGTCTCCCTCTCTCTAAGCTCCTGGCCAGCCTGCAACTGGGCCTAGCTTCTGGGTCGTGCTGTTCCTTCACCTGTCGCTTGGTAGTAGGACCTTTTTCCGGCAACCACTATCCCTGGATGCCGGGGCCTTCGTGGTTCCTAGTCCTGTCAAGGGTTTAGCTTCAGGTCGACCAGGGACTTGTAGTCCTCCTGGTATGCCAGTGATCCCTACTGGGTATGAAGGGCCCTGTAGGGGTGGACCCGGTGTCCGGTTCGTGTCTAGGGGTGAGCCTATGATGCTCCTTTGCCCCCTTAACTACTCTCTCCTCTCCTCCTTGCCTCCGGCCACACTCGGGGCCCTCAATACAGCAGAAGACGTGCTGCGTCTTCACTGCTCTCAGCGGCAGCACACTCTCTGACTAAACAACTGACTGAACTGCCTGGCACCACCCTCCATATATATATCCCTAACAGGGCTCCCTCTGAGGTGGAAGGGTGGAGATGTTTGTTTGTAGTGAGGGCCTCTTGTGGAGAAGTCCATCCATGCACCCTTTTGGGTCCTGTGGTACCTGTGAACCCCAGTGTTCCACACATGCATACCAGGATAGGGATGAGGGGTGCCATGCATACCAGGATAAGGATGCGGCATGCCATGCATATCAGGATGGGGATGGGAGCCACGTATTATAGGAAGGAAGGGCATATCTACCAGGATGGGGGATATTATCAGAATTGGGGGACATTACTCCTATTCCAGTGTCAGCAGCAGACTCGCTCCCCCTTAACAGTGCATTGTGACCACATTTTTTGCTTACAATTCTTTTTCTATTTTTCTCCTCTAAAACCTAGGTGTGTCTTATGGTCCAGCGTGTCTTATAGTCCGAAAAATACGAGTTACAGTGGTGTGAAAAAGTGTTGCCCCCTTCTTTTGCATGTTTGTCACACTTAAATATTTCAGATCACAAAACAAATTTAAATATTAGACAAAGAGAATACAATTAACCCCTTAAGCCCCGCGGGTGGTTTGCACGTTAATGACCGGGCCAATTTTTACAATTCTGACCACTGTCACTTTATGAGGTAATTACTCTCGAACGCTTCAACGGATCCCCCTGATTCTGAGATTGTTTTTTCGTGACATATTGTACTTCATGATTGTGGAAAAATTTCTTCGATATCACTTGCGTTTATTTGTGAAAAAAACGGAAATTTGGCGAAAATTTTGAAAATTTTGCAATTTTCAAAATTTGAATTTTTAAGCCCTGAAATCAGAGCGATATGTCACACAAAAGAGTTAATAAATAACATTTCCCACATGTCTACTTTACATCAGCACAATTTTGGAACCAAAATTTTTTTTGTTAGGGAGCTATAAGGGTTAAAATTTGACCAGCGATTTCTCATTTTTCCAACAAAATTTACAAAACCATTTTTTTAGGGACCACATCACATTTGAAGTCACTTTGAGGGGTCTTTATGACAGAAAATACCCAAAAGTGACACCATTCTAAAAACTGCACCCCTCAAGGTGCTCAAAACCACATTCAAGAACTTTATTAACCCTTCAGGTGCTTCACAGGAATTTTTTGAATGTGGAAGAAAAAAATGAACATTTAACTTTTTTCACAAAAATGTTAATTTAGACCCAATTTTTTTTATTTTCACAGGGGTAACAAGAAAAAATGGACCCCAAAATTTGTTGTGCAATTTCCCCTGGGCACGCAGATACCCAATATTTGGGGAAAAAATACTGTTTGGGCGCACGGCAGGGCTCGGAAGGGAAGGAGCGCTATTTGACTTTTTGATTGTAAAATTTGCTTGAATAATTAGCGGACGCCATGTTGTGTTTGGAGAGCCCATGTGTGCCCAAACTTTGGAGCTCCCCCACAAGTGACCCCATTTTGGAAACTAGACCCCCCAAGGCACCTTTCTAGATGCATAGTGAGCACTTGGAACCCCCAGGTGCTTCACAAATTGATTCGTAACAATGAAAAAGTGAAAAAAAAAAACACTTTTTCATTTTTATGAATCAATTTGTGAAGCACCTGAGTGTTCCAAGTGCTCACAATGCATCTAGATAGGTGCCTTGGGGGGTCTAGTTTCCAAACTGGGGTCACTTGTGGGGGAGCTCCAATGTTTGGGCACACAGCGGCTCTCCAAACGCAACATGGTGTCGCTAACAATTTGAGCCGATTTTCCGTTAAATTTGTTAGAGGACACCATGTTGCATTTAGAGAGTCCCTGTGTGCCCAAACATTGGAGCTCCCCCACAAGTGACCCCATTTTGGAAACTAGACCCCCCAAGGCACCTATCTAGATGCATAGTGAGCACTTGGAACCCCCAGGTGCTTCACAAATTGATTCGTAACAATGAAAAAGTGAAAAAAAAAACACTTTTTCATTTGTATGAATCAATTTGTGAAGCACCTGAGGGTTCCAAGTGCTCACTATGCATCTAGATAGGTGCCTTGGGTGGTCTAGTTTCCAAAATGGGGTCACTTGTGGGGGAGCTCCAATATTTGGGCACACAGCGGCTCTCTAAATGCAACATGGTGTCCGCTAACAAATTTAACGCAAAATTGGCTCAAATTGTTAGCGACACCATGTTGCGTTTGGAGAGCTGCTGTGTGCCCAAACATTGGAGCTCCCCCACAAGTGACCCCATTTTGGAAACTAGACCCCCTAAGGCACCTATCTAGATGCATAGTGAGCACTTGGAACCCCCAGGTGCTTCACAAATTGATTCATAAAAATGAAAAAGTGTTTTTTTTTTCACTTTTTCATTTTTACGAATCAATTTGTGAAGCACCTGGGGGTTCCAAGTGCTCACTATGCATCTAGAAAGGTGCCTTGGGGGGTCTAGTTTCCAAAATGGGGTCACTTGTGGGGGAGCTCCAAAGTTTGGGCACAGAGGGGCTCTCCAAACGCAATGTGGTGTCCGCTAACAATTTGAGCCAATTTTCCATTCAATTTGTTAGCGGATACCATGTTGCATTTAGAGAGTCCCTGTGTGCCCAAACATTGGAGCTCCCCCACAAGTGACCCCATTTTGGAAACTAGACCCCCCAAGGCACCTATCTAGATTCATAGTGAGCACTTGGAACCCCAGGTGCTTCACAAATTGATTCATAAAAATGAAAAAGTGTTTTATTTTCACTTTTTCATTTTTACGAATCAATTTGTGAAGCACCTGGGGGTTCTAAGTGCTCACTATGCATCTAGATAGGTGCCTTGGGGGGTCTTTTTTCCAAAATGGGGTCACTTGTGGGGGAGCTCCAATGTTTGGACACACAGGGGCTCTCCAAACGCAACATGGCGTCCGCTAACAATTTGAGCCGATTTTCCATTCAATTTGTTAGCGAACACCATGTCGCGTTTGGAGAGCCCGTGATGTGCCTAAACAGTGGAGCTCTCCCACAAGTGTCCCCATTTTGGAAACTATACCCCTCAAAGATTTTATTAAGGTGTATAGTGAACATTTTGAACCCAGAGGTACGGCACATTATTTGTTTACATTAGGTCATCATATTGAATAAGTTTTCATTATTCTTGAGCGCAAGTGCTCGCTACTTGAGTTTGCATCAGGTACTCAGGTATGCACCATGTACAGCGTGTGCTCGAGTGACATGCTCGAGTCCCTGCTCCGCATGTTTCACGGTTATTAGACACCCAAAAAAAAACATGCGGGGATCGCTCGTGCATGGCAGGCAATCCCCGTAAAGTTTTTTGGCCGCGAAGCATATGGGGCAGAGACTCGAGCATGTCACTCAAATACCCACGATACTAAATGCATACCAGAGCACCCGATGCAAACTCAAGTAGCGAGCACTTGCTCTCAACACTAGTCGCCATATCGTCATCTTTTTTTCTTACTTTTGAAAAAAATCCCAACCCCAGCCCTAACCCTAGCACAACCCTAGCCCCAGCACAACCCTAGCCCCAGCACAACCCTAGCCCCAGCACAACCCTAGCCCCAGCACAACCCTAGCCCCAAACCCAGCCCTAACCCTAGCCCAATCCTAACTCAAGAGTTTATTTTTGACGCCGTTCCTTGTGCGGTATAAGTGATTAGACGACTTTATTCTTCGGGTCGGTGTGATTACAGCAATGCCAGAATCATATGGAGTTTTTATGACTGACAGCTGTCACACACTAAAAGACGCATTTTTTGTAAAATCTAGTTTTTGCATCGCCATATTTTGAGAGCTATAATTTTTCCAGATTTTGGCAGACAGTCATGTGACGGCTCGTTTTTTGCGGGATGACTTGACGTTGTTATTGGTGCCATTTTCAGGCACGTGACATTTTTTGATCGCTTTCTATTCCGATTTTTGGGAGGCAGAATAAACAAAAACCAACAATTCAGGAATTGTTTTTTTTTTTTTTTTTATTCTGTTCCGCGTGTGGTAAAATTTATGAGGCAGCTTTACTCTTCGGGTCAGTACGTTTACAGCGGTACCACATTTGTATCATTTTTCTATGTTTTGGCGCTTATACACAATAAAAGCTATTTTATAGAAAAAAATATTTTTTAGTATCGCTTTATTCTGAGAGCTATAACTTTTTTATTTTTCGGCTGATGGAGCTATATGGCGGCTTGTTTTTTGCGGGATGAGATGACGTTTTCAGCGGTATCATTTTTATTTATATGCGTCTTTTTAATCGCGTGTTATTCCACTTTTTGTTTGGCGGTATGGTGATAAAGCATTGTTTTTTGCTTGTTTTTTTTTTTTTTTTTTTTTACCGTGTTCACTGAAGGGGTTAACTAGTGGGACAGTTTTATAGGTCAGGTTGTTCCGGACGCGGCGATACCAAATATGTGTACTTTTATTGTTTTTTTTTTATTTTTTTTATAATAAAATTTATTGATGGGTACATTATATTTTTATTTTTGGTGTATTATTTTTTTTATTTTTTTATAATATTTTTGCACATTTTTTTTTTTTTTTTTCCACTTTCACACAGTTTATACACTTTATTACTTTGTCCCACTCTGGGACTTTCACTTTTTTTTTTCTGATCGCCTGCATGGCACAGGAATGGAGCACCATCCCTATGCCATGAAGGCTGTCAGAAGTGCACAGTGTGAAGATTGCTTGGAGATGCACTGCGCATGTCCAAGCAATCTTCCTGCTCTCTGGTGACCCGGATGTTGTCATGACGACATCGGGTCGTCATGGCAACACCCGGGAAGCCTTTGCAGACTGCGCTGGAAGCCGGAAGAGGAGGTGAGTATCGCCGATCACCTCCCCTTGCCCCCGCAATGCCGCGATCGACTTCGATCGACTTCGATCGCAGCATCGCGGGGGTTAATGTGCTGGGAGCGGTGCGTGACCGCTCCCTGCACATAGTACCGGGTGTCAGCTGTGACAATCAGCTGACACCCGGCGGCGATCGCGCCCGCACAGCCTGTGTGCGGGCGCGATCGCGATGACGTACTAATACGGGTCTGGCTCTTAAGTCCCAGGGCACAGACGCGTATTAGTACGTCAGATGTTATTAAGGGGTTAAACAGAAAATTACATTTTTGAATAAAGGTCTTTATTATTAACCCCTTCACCACCCGGCCATTTTCCGTTTTTGAAGTTTGGCTTTTTGCTCCCCTTCTTCCCAGAGCCATAACTTTTTTATTTTTTGGTCAATATGGCTATGTGAGGGCTTATTTTTTGTGGGACAAGTTGTACTTTTGGACAAAAGCATTGGTTTTACCATATCGTGCACTGGAAAATGGGAAAAAAAATTCCAAGTGCGGTGAAATTGCAAAAAAAGTTCAATTCCACAGTAGGTTTTTTTTTTTTTTTACCATGTTCTCTATATGCTAAAACTGACCAGCCATTATGATTCTCCAGAGTTTGTAGATACCAAACCTGTAGAGGTTCTTTTTTATTTAAGTGGTGGAAAAAAAATCCAAAATTTGTAAAAAAAAGTTGCCATTTTCCAATACCCGTAGTGTCTCAATTTTTTGGGATCTGGGGCCGAGTAAGGGCTTATTTTTTGCACGCCGAGCTGAGGTTTTCATTGATACCATTTTGGGGTAGATACAATGTTTCAATCGCCTGTTATTGCATTTTATTACAATGTTGTGGTGACCAAAAAAACTTAATTCTGGCATTTTGATTTTTTTTATATTTACGCCGTTTACCGATCAGATTAATCCTTTCTATATATTGATAGATCAGGTGATTCTGAATGTGACGATACCAAATATGTGTATATTTGAATTTTTTTTATTTTGAATGGGGCAAAAGGAGGGTGATTTTTAACTTTTATATTTTTTTAATTTTTCAATTTATTTTTAAAAACATTTTTTTTTTTACTTTTTAAATGCATCAATAGTCTCCATGCAAGACTATAAGCTGCGGTCATCAGATCACCTGTGTGTAGCAGAAATGCTCACTTGCTATGAGCGCTGACTGCTGGGCAGCACTCATAGCATCCTGGAAATGACAACCGCAGGGGTCTCCTGCAGACCCCGGCTTGTCATGCCAGCCCATTGGCGACCCGCGGTCATGTGACATGGGTGCCGATGGGTGGGACTAGTGATTTTCTTCTGCCACGGCCATGTTAAATCAGAGATTGACAGCAACATTTAACATTTTAACAGCCGCGGATGGATCGCAATTTCACCCGCGGCTGTTAGAGGCACATGTTAGCTGATCAGATCAGTTGTCATGTCCCCGGAAAGTTGCGGGCTCATCACCGCAGCCCGCGCCAAAGGGAGAGACACGCCGTGTGCCGTATGTGTACGGCACATTTTGTTAAGGAATTAGGGGAAAAATAAATCCAAACCTTAATGGCCTGTAGGCCCCACAACACTTTTTCACTTTCACACCACTATATATAACACTTCAATGTCATTCATTTTTTCACTCTTGCTACTCAGAAGCAAGGTTCATAGAGTTGTGGTGAGAACTGGTCTTTAACGCAACAATGAATATCAAAATTACAGCATGCTACTAAGGTGTTCCAAAAGGAAGCCTCCTACATGCTTCAAGCATATCCCCTTATTTTTTGGGAGTGTTCTACATTGATGCTTAGGTCTCTGTATTTCTCACAGGTTGTTCTACAGTTACAGGATAAGTGATAAGTTGCTGATTGCTGGGTTCCCAACACAAACATGGGTATCATGTGTCCCCCATTTGTGTGTACCCAGCTATCTTTGTCCCCAAGAGCAGCAGTACACACACCCAACTGCCACTCTATTCATAGAAACCCAATTATAACGGCAGTAACAATGCTACATCTCGCAGATTGTCTGTCGACATTTGTCATTGGTTGCACACATAATTTGCCAGCCACAGAATCTAAGTTCAATGCCCCATATCTTAGTGACCCATCAGAGTGTAAGCCTCAGTTCCCCCTTAAATTGTCAGCTATAGTGGCCTTCTTAGTTTAAGGTGTATTTCTTTTTTATAGTACTAATGCCAGTGTTTTCCTTTCAGTGCCAAACACTGTGTACCTATACAGTGCAAGCTGCCGTGACCCAATACAGTGGTGGCCAGTGTTCTTGTGTAAGTGACAAAAAAACTTCTGTCAATGCCAAACAGTTGGATATAGTACTAGCTAAGTCCCAAAATGTGGCCGCTACAGTTCATAGTCATCCACCGTTAACTTCATAAAATTCTTCAAAAACTTTTACAATAGTAAGTCATCAATTTAATAATCAGAATAAAGAGTATAAAGAATTGCAAACATAAAAGTTAACTTTTTACATTTGTACAATATCTATTCATCCATTGCTGATTTCAAAGTTAGCTAAATACTTCATAAGTCATAAATGTTTTTGTACAGCCGCAAAAGGCAGGCTACTATTTTGCAACACAATTTTTTAATTTATTTTTTTAACTTTTTAAGATCATTTTACTACGTTTTTAGTGTAACTATGAAATTAATTACGTGTTGTCAGATTGGGTATCTTTAGGTTTTTCTCTCAAAGTATTTTCTTCGCCACAAGAAGAAAAGGACTGATGCCCAACATCGGCATTGCTGTGCAGTGTGATTTGTTTTTTTGCCAAATGGTGTAAGATTTTTGATAGCTGTTATGTCTGAAGCACAATGGTAATGATATTTTGTTTGGGCTATACTAATACATTTAGGATATCTTCCAATATTGTGGCTTTGGGAAAACATTTAGAGAACACTGTACCATGAAAAAACATTAAAGAAGCATGTACTTTTGCTGCAAATAATTAAAATCTGAAATGTATTAAAAGTTTGGTAATACAATGGTGCTTGAAAGTTTGTGAACCCTTCAGAATTTTCCACATTTCTGCATAAATTGGACCTAAAACTATGTGAATGTAGAGGATAAAATATTATCCCTAATCAGCTAACATGATAAATAGACTACAATCTATGACGTTCTGATGGTACCGTGGGGTGTCATCTCTAGAGCAAAATAAATCTCAGCACATGTCCCCCCAACATGTTTCACCGCACAAGCGGCGTTATCAGGGGATGGGACACTAACATGACTAACAGGTTAGTCATGTTAGTGTCTCATCCCCTGATAACCCCCTGTGTTGAGAATTATTTATCCTATTCAGCTCTAGTGATGACACCCCACAGTACTATGAGAACATCATAGATTTTAGTTTATTTATCATTTTAGTTGACTAGGGATAATATTTTAATACCCTCTACATTCACATTATAATATAAAGATTAAAAGCTACATTTTATAGCCTGTTTAGAGAGGGATAATTATATGGGTTTTCCCATTTGATTCATTATTTGTACATACAGTTATATGAAAAAGTTTGGGCACCCCTATTAATCTTAAGCTTAAAGTTTTATAAAAATTGTTGTTTTTGCAACAGCTATTTCAGTTACTCCCTCCTGCCCAGCCTGGTTCCAGCATGCCAGCTGTTTCCGGATAGTGTCAACGTCACTTTGCCTCCAATGCGTTGTCCTGTCGTGTTGCGGTCGGGTTAGCCGACTCTATGGTGCCTGCAGTTTAGGTGACTCCTATGTGGGCTGCGGGATCTGGCAATGAAGGCTGGTTCCATAGTGCCAATAAGACAAGCACCCCCTGTAGGACTGTGGGTTTCGGTAACTGCGGCCGGCTCGCGGCCTTGCAACTCTTTTTACATGGGTACCTTCTGCTACCCATCCGGGTTCCAGTACCATCAGCTGGTTCTCGGCAGTTCCTCAGCCTTCTTGAACCTTCTGCTACATTTCCAAGTTCAAGCTTTTTGAAATGGTTCTTGGTAATCACTCTGGATCTCCCTGACGAGGACCCTGAAGACCACCCTGAAGAAGACGAGGGCCCCGAAGACGAGGACCCTGAAGACGAGGACCCTGAAGACCAACCTGAAGAAGACAAGGACCCCAAAGATGAAGACCCTGAAGACGACGACCCTGAAGACCACCCCGAAGAAGACGAGGACCCCGAAGATGAGGACCCTGAAGACGAGGACCCTGAAGACCACCCAGAAGAAAACGAGGACCCCGAAGATGACGACCCTGAAGACGACGACCCTGAAGACCACCCCGAAGAAGACGAGGACCCCGAAGACAATGACCCTGAAGACGAGGACCCTGAAGACGACGACCCTGAAGACCACCCCGAAGAAGACGAGGACCCCGAAGATGAGGACCCTGAAGACGAGGACCCTGAAGACCACCCAGAAGAAAACGAGGACCCCAAAGACGACGACCCTCAAGACCACCCCGAAGAAGACGAGGACCCCGAAGACGACGACCCTGAAGATGAGGACCCTGAAGACGACGACCCTGAAGACCACCCCGAAGAAGACGAGGACCCCGAAGACGACGACCCTGAAGACGACCGTGAAGACCACCCCGAAGACCATGAAGATGACCCTGAAGAAGTTGACCAAGAGGACAAAGAACAAGAAGACAACCACCAAGATACAGAAGAACAAGAGACAGAAAACCAAGAAGCTAAAGTACAAGAAGCTTCAGAACAAAAAGGGGAAGAACATTAAGCATAAGACTAAAAATCAGAGTAAAAGATATCTAAATTATAAGCAGAAGATGACTGAGCAGTGTATGGGGGTGAGTCCGTTCCTCCTCGTGGTGCCCCTGGAAAAGACCTGCTGCTGCAGGGCAAACTGAACGCGGACAAATCCTGTTGTAAATCTGTTGTGACGGGCAGAACGAAAGGTGTAATGTTCAAACTTTTATAGATAACAACTACAGGAATGCCTGTCACAAATAAGAATATGATGAAGAAGAAGAATATGAAGAAGATGAAGAAGTAGAATATGAAGAAGAATAATAGTTGAATAAGAAGAATATGAAGAATGTAAAAAAAAAAGAGTAATACGAAGAAGGTGAAGAAGAAGAAGATGAAGCAGGTGAAGAAGAAATTGATGAAAAAGATGCTGATGCTGAGGATGATGAAGGAGAAAGTGTGGGAGAAGTAAAAAAGAAGGTGAAGAGCATGGAACTAGTGAAACATAAATATCTGACCAAATATAAAAAAGCTTAACATAGTCAATATCTTTGTAACTCCAAACGTCTTAAAAAATATATTAATTCCTGCTATTCCATTTGATTTGGCTAAACCTCTATGCCTTTATTGTCTCCCCCACCTCCCCCAATACATTCTACATTATTCTTAGTTGTTTTCCTTCAGGTAGAATTAACCTACAAGGAAAGAAAGGGTTTACTTTTATTCCGATATTTCTGTCCCATTGACTTGCATTGGTTTCCGGTCCGATCCAATCCGATCCGATATTTCCCGATATCGGAAGGTATCGCTCAACACTATTCGTGACGCCAACTGTGGTACCTGGTAAGGATTACCAGCGCTGCTGCAGACCTCCAGGGGGTGATGGGATGGCAGCTGGGATGTTTCTGCTCCCAACAGGTGGAGCGGGCCCCCGGGGCAGTGTGGAGTTTGATGGTGGGTGGTGATGCTGGCACTTGTAGTGCAGAGGGAAAGATGGCGCAGCTGAAATAATTGACGGAGGCAGTGCAGTGCAGTCATCCGAGTTTTTACTAACAGTTCTTATGTAAGTTCCACAGGTACACTGTACAAGTGTCAGCCTCCCACGTCGCTCTGCGTTCACCAGACCGGGGGTTCAGCTCCTCCTCAGATGTGTCAGGAGTGCTTGACGGAACCCTGCTTTCCTTATGTTCCTTGGTAGACCGACTTCTCACGCTGGGTCTTCCCCCACAGTGCATCTTGCCCTTCCAGACGGCCTGGAGCAGTGTAGTGTTGAATGTGGGCATTGGGATTCCGGGCAGCACTCTCTCCTTACCTGAGAGAAGGAGACACCACACCTCTGGGTGAGGTGCAGTACCTCTGTGGCGACTGAACCCTCAGGGGCGCCACATTTGTACAGATGAAGCAAAACAGGCCCAAATCATGATACAACCACCACTATGTTTCACATAGTGTTTCACAGATGGCATGAAGTTGTATGCTGCAGTGCAGTGTTTTTCATTCTTTAAACATAACACTTCACATTAAAAGCAAAAAGCTAAATTTTTTGTGTCATCCATCCACAAAAAATTGTTACAATAGTCTTCTGGCTTGTCCAGGTGATCTTTGGTGAATGCAGACAGGCAGGCAATATTTTTTTTAAGTGGCTTTGCCCTTGCAAACCTGCCATGCACACCTTTGTTGTTCATTGGCCTCCTGATTGTGAACTCATGAAAATGAACATTAGATAATATGAGAGATGCCTTTAGTCGCTTAGAAATTACCCTGGGTTCCTTTGTGAACTCATGGACTATTATACGTCTTTATCTTAGAGTAATTTTTGTTGGTCGGCCCCTCCTGATGAGGTAATAATGGTTTTGAAATTCCCCTGTTTGAACATAGTTTATCTGACTGTGGAGTGGTGGAGTCCAAACTTTATACAGGGATTTGTAACCTTTTCCAGCCTGAAGAGCATCAAGAACTCTTCTTCTATGATGCTCAGATATCTCCGTTATTAGTGTCATGATGTACTTCCACAAACATTTGATGTTTCAAATCAGACTTTGATGATTCACTGTTGTTTAATCAAATAAGATTCATACTGACACCTGATTGTCATCCCATTAATTTAAAACACCTGACTCTAATTTCACCTTCAAATTATCTGCTAATCCTTAATGTTTCAAATGCTTTTGCCATTCCAAGATGTGTGTGCATGCATTTTAACATTTAGGACTTAAAGTCATATATTTCACATTTAACATATTATCCATGTGTAAATTTGATGCTTATTTGTGTTGATTGTGTTAATTATTTGCTAATTATGTATAATACACAAGTGTGGCTATAAATATTCCCCTTGACACACTATTTTTCTTGAAAAAGGCTCGTTAGCTGAAATGTTGCATGGATGATTTGATAGGTCACATTTTTGTAGAGAGTATTGGTTCTGTCTCCTCTTTTTTGACCCAAAATACTGATAAAAATCGGTCTCGTTTTTTTCACATACAAGAAAAAAATGGACAACTGAATGAAACTTAATGCAGAAAAAGATAAACGTAATAATGGATAGGAGTACTGGTCTTGTTTTATGTTTATCTGCATTGTGCACTTGGTAGTGTGGCACCCTTATCCACCCATCTTTCCAAAACTATTTAAATTGAGGCTTAGATAATCACATAGAAAGGTGAGTCACTAGAGTTAGAGCCCGTCAATATGACTTACACCTGGTCACTAGTGTTGAGCGAGCATGCTCGACACTGCTCGTTACTCGCCCGAGCATCACGCTACTCGGGATGTTCGGCGAGCACCGAGCATTTCCGGGAAACTGTGGCTTTGCAGTTCCATGGGTCAAATCTCTGTATTATGCTGTTTTTGGCATTTTTTGCCGTAAAAAAAAAAACAGTAATAGTGTCTCCCTGACTGGTCAGACACCAATATATCTGTTTAAAAGATTCTGGTGTACACCACATAACTATAACTGTGGTTTTGCAGTTCCACGGGTCAAATCTCTGTATTATCCTGCTTTTGGCAATTTTGCCGTAAAAAAAAACTGTAATAGTGTCTCCCTGACTTGTCAGACACTAGTCTATCTGTTTAAAAGAGTCTGGTGTACGCCACATAACTATAACTGTGGTTTTGCAGTTCCACGGGTCAAATCTCTGTATTATCCTGCTTTTGGCATTTTTTGCTGTAAAAAAAAACTGTAATAGTGTCTCCCTGACTGGTCAGACACCAATATATCTGTTTAAAAGAGTCTGGTGTATGCCACATAACTATAACTGTGGTTTTGCAGTTCCACGGGTCAAATCTCTGTATTATCCTGCTTTTGGCTTTTTTTGCTGTAAAAAAAAACTGTAATAGTGTCTCCCTGACTGGTCAGACACCAATATATCTGTTTAAAAGAGTCTGGTGTACGCCACATAACTATAACTCTGTTTTTGCAGTTCCACTGGTCAAATCTCTGTATTATCCTGCTTTCTGCATTTTTTGCCGTAAAAAAAACAGTAATAGTGTCTCCCTGACTGTTCACACACCAATATATCTGTTTAAAAGAGTCTGGTGTAGGCCAGAAAAATAGAACTGTGGTTTTGCAGTTCCACGGGTCAAATCTTTGTATTATCCTGTTTTTGGCATTTTTTGCCGCAAAAAAAACTGTAATATTGTCTCCCTGACTGGTCAGACACCAATATATCGGTTTAAAAGACTCTGGTGTACACTACATAACTATAACTGTGGTTTTGCAGTTCCATGGGTCAAGTCTCTGTATTATACTGCTTTTGGCATTTTTTGCCGCAAAAAAAAATTGTAATAGTGTCTCCCTGACTGGTCAGACACCAATATATCTGTTTCAAAGAGTCTGGTATAGGCCAGAAAAATAGAACTGTGGTTTTGCAGTTCCACGGGTCAAATCTCTGTATTATCCTGCGTTTTGTATTTTTTGCCGTAAAAAAAAAAATGTAATAGTGTCTGCCTGACTGTTCAGACACCAATATATCTGTTTGAAAGATTCTGGTGTACACCATATAACTATAACTGTGGTTTTGCAGTTCCACGGGTCAAATCTCTGTATTATCCACTTTTGGGTCTCTTTTACATAAAAAAAACAGTTTGAGTGTGTCGCTGACTGTTCAGCCCCAAGTATATCTATTTAAAAAAGTCTGGTATATGCCAGTAAATTAGAACTGTGGTTTTGCAGTTCCACAGTTCAAATCTCTGTATTATCCAGCGTAATAGTGTCTCCCTGTCTGTTCAGTCGCAAATATATCTGTTTAAAAGATTCTGGTGTAGGCCAGACAAATAGAACTGTGGTTTTCCTCTTCCACGGTTCTAATATCCTTTTTCTTACCCTTTTTCCATTAATAGTGGGAGTGTAAGCTATTTTACTTCATTTACAATGGGCAAGGCGCGTGGCAAGGGACATGGAACTGGACGTTCTGGTGATGGTGCGTGTAGAGGACGGGGCCGTGGCCAAGGTGAAAATGTGCTACAACCAACAGCCACATCTTCTCGCTCCCACTTCTTGACCGAATTACTAGGGAAGCACACTACAACACCAGTATTGCGAACTGATCAGTGTGAACAGGTTATTAATTGGATAGTAGATAATACTTCCAGTTAACTGGGCACCACCACCTCCGGTCTGTCTTCCACACGGTCAAGTTTTAGTAGCCGTGAGTCTCGACCGCATACTCCTCCTCACCATGATGCTCCTTCCTCCCACAATGCCGAGTGTCGTCAGACAGCAACTTATCCCACACTTGGACACTCTGAAGAGCTGTTCACTGGTCCATTTCCATATTTGTGCCCCTCGCCTGCTCCGCTTGAAGTGGTGGAAGAGGAGATCCCATGTAGCGATGCCCAAATATTTGAACAGCCACGGCCACAGGAAGTCGACGCTGGCAATTTGTCACAAGAGGTGGACGATGACGAGTCTCAATTGCCACGAAGTTAGGAGGAGGATCGTGGTGCGCAAGTGGAAGAGGAGGAGGTGGTGGATGATCTAGTAACTGACCCAACGAGGCTGGAGGACACGCAGAGCGAGGCTAGCAGCACACAGGGGGAGGGAGGCAGAGCACCCCAACAGGCAGGAAGAAGCAGTGTGCTGGCTGCACACAGAAGGCGGGCAACAGTTCCCCGTAACACCAACACGAGGGACTTTGCCAGTACAACCGGTAGGTCTTCCAGAGTCTGGAATTTTTTTAAAGACTCTGCTGATAACCCCAAAAGGCCATTTGTACCACCTGCCAGGCCAGCATCAGCAGGGGTGACAAAACAACCAGCCTGACCACCACCAGCATGATCAGGCACATGGCATCAAAGCACCCGACTTTGTGGGGCAAACCCCAGGGTCCACGACCAGTGTCAGCGGGTGTCACCACTGCTTCTTCCGCTGTTTTGCATGTGATAGAACCCCCTGTTGTACGTGCAAGGCAATCCCCTGTCCATACTGCATGCAAAGATGCCCACTCTTCTCAGTCTTCACTTCTTATGGCAGTTTCTCAAAAAACAGCATCAACGTCCACGTCCACATCACACCGCAGCGTTCAATTGTTCATATCCCAGACCTTTGAAAAAGCGCAAATTCGCAGCCAACGCCCCACAGGCCACAGTCCTAAATTCACACATTTCACGACTGCTTGCATTGGAAATGCTGCCTTTTAGGCTGGTGGAGACGGAATCCTTCCGCAACCTTATGGTGGTGGCCGTCCCTCGGTACTCGGTCCCCAGCTGACACTATTTTGCCCAGTGTGCCATCCCCGCACTACACAAGCAAGTGTCCCAAAACATCTGCCGTGCCCTCAACAATGCAGCTACTGGGAGAGTCCACCTGACAACGGACACATGGACAAGTGCTTGTGGCCAGGGACAGTACATCTCCCTGACGGCACACTGGGTAAACATAGTGGAAGCCGGGACCCAGTCAGACCTTGGGATGGAACACATCCTCCCCACACTGAGGATTGCGGGCCCTATGTCAGTCAGAGTTGCCCCCACAGTGTACAGCTCCTGCACATCATCCTCCTCTTCCTCCTCATGTTCAGCCTTCATCTCAGATATCACCACATCAGTTACAAGCTGGAAGCACTGCAGTACTGCCTCAGCCAAGCGGCAACAAGCTGTGCTGAAACTCATAAGCTTAGGTGATAAACCTCACACTGCTTGTGAGTTGTGGACAGCTGTGAAAGAGCAGGCAGATCTGTGGCTGAGACCGCTGAACCTACATCCAGGCATGGTCATGTGTGACAATGGCCGTAACCTGGTGGCGGCTCTGAGGCGAGGCGAGATCACACACGTACCATGCCTGGCTCATGTGCTTAACCTCGTGGTTCAGCGGTTTCTTAAATCATACTCCGAGTTGCCAGATCTGCTCGTCAAAGTACGCCACCTGTCAGCTCATTTTCGCAAGTCGGCTACAGCTTCCGCCGCCCTTGCTGTGTTGCAGCAGCGATTGCAGCTTCCATCATATCGACTGGTGTGTGATGTCCCCACACGTTAGAACTCTACCCTCCACATGTTGCAAAGGATTTGAGAGCAGAAGAGAGCAGTTGTGGAGTACCAGCTGCAACAAGGCCGTCGATATTCAGGTCAGACTCCACACATAAGACCTCAGGAGTGGAACTGGATGTCTGACAAATGTACCATCCTGGCAAACATTTAGGAGTCCACCAAGATGGTGAGTGGCGATGATGCCATCATTAGCATCAGCATCCCACTTTTCTGTCTTTTGCAACGCTCTCTGCAGAGAATTAAAAAGGAGGCATTGCAGCCAGAGTATGATGAGATGGATCAAGAAGCCGTTGCGGGTGATTACACACATCCCAGCATTATCTCATCCCAACATGCATTGGGGGACAATGAGGGAGAGGAGTAGGAGGAGAAGGAGGAGGAAGAACAGGAGCTGGTATCATGCGCTGTAGACAGTAGTACCTGTACAACTGTCATACCGTCGGTTCAGAGTGGGTGGCCTGAGGACAGGGGGGAAGAGGAGAAGGAGGAGGAGAGCATGGTCAGTCGTCATCTTGGTGAGGACACGGAAGTCGCGCCTGTTACCAGTCTGGCACGCATGGCTGACTTTTTGTTACGCTGCCTTAACCGTGACTCTCGCGTTGTCAAAATGTTGGGTGACAGTCATTACTGGTTGGTGACACTTTTAGACCCCTGCTACAAGGAGAACTTTCACTCTCTTATTCCTGAGGTGGAGAGGTCTACAAAAATGGGGCAGTACCAGAAGGCCCTTGCTGCAGAACTGTTAAAATAATTCCCATCTGAATACGCTAGCGGCAGAGGTCACAGTTCGTTGCCCAACCAAGGCGTACAGGCGAGAGAAACGCAACTCCAATCCAGCAGAGGCAGAGGAACACTTTCAACGTTCTGGGACATTTTTCTGAGACCCATCCAGCTTACAGGCCCTGAGGCGCCGGGAACTCTCACAAGGAGTGGAAAGTTTCAAAAGATAGTGAGGGAGTACCTTGCCGACCGTACCAGCATCCTCCGTGATTCCTCTGTGCCTTTTAATTTTTGGTTATCCAAGCTGGACACTTGGAATGAACTAGCTCTGTATGACTTGGAGGTCCTGACCTGTCCTGCCGCTAGGGTGTTATCGGAGCATGTTTTTAGCGCCACTGGGGGATTTATAACAGATAAGCGCACTCGCCTGTCAACTGACAATGCTGACAAGCTGACCCTTATCAAAATGAACAAGGGCTGGATTGGGCCAGACTTCTCATCACCAACAAATGACAGCAGAGTAACATAAAGTCAAATCCACTGTGTTATTTCGTGAGGTGTACTCCCATGCACCGCTTCACACCCATACATGGGTATACGCTTCCTCATTTCGGCTGTACTTTGCTCTTCTCCTTATCCTCAGCCTCCACCACCACTATACCACCAGGGTGACCTTTGTCCGTGTTGCCATTATTGCAAGTTCCTAATTTTTGGCAGCTTTTGCTTGGAAGGCATAGGCAAAGACTATGGGAGACCCACTCCCCAATAATGGGAATAATGTTTTCAAGATGCTGTACTGCATGGCTCTTGTTTGCCAGCATTGCAAGTTCCTCCGTCCTAATTTTTGGCAGCTTTTGCTTGGAAGGCATAGGCAAAGACTATGGGAGACGCACTCCTCAATAATGGGAATAAAGTTTTTAACATGCTGTACTGCATGGCTCTTCCAAGGGGCATTTAAACCATCTTGTTAAGCTACTGCAACCTCCACGTCTCTTCCAAGGGGCATTAAAACCGTCTTGTTAAGCTACTGCGACCTCCAACACTTTTCCCAGGGGCATTGATATTGTCTTTTTATTCCACTGCGACCTCCACCATTCTTCCAAGGGGCACTAAAACCAGCTAGTTAAGATACTGCGACCTCCATCACTTTTTCCAGGGGCATTGATATTGTCTTTTTATTCCACTGCGACCTTCTTGTCTCTTCCAAGGGGCATTAAAACCATCTTGTTAAGCTACTGCAACCTCCACATCTCTTCCAAGGGGCATTAAAACATCTTGTTAAGCTACTGCAACCTCCACGTCTCTTCCAAGGGACATTAAAACCATATTGTTAAGCTACTGCAACCTCCACGTCTCTTCCAGGGGACATTAAAACCGTCTTGTTAAGCTACTGCGACCTCCACCATTCTTCCAAGGGGCATTAAAACCGTCTTGTTAGGCAACTGCAACCTCCATGTCTCTTCCAAGGGGCATTAAAATCGTCTTGTTAAGCTACTGCAACCTCCACGTCTCTTCCAAGGGGCATTAAAACCGTCTTGTTAAGCTTCTGCAACCTCCACCACTTTTCCAGGGGCATTCATATTGTCTTTTTATTCCACTGCGACCTCCACCATTCTTCCAAGGGGCATTAAATCCGTCTTGTTAAGCTACTGCGACCTCCACCACTTTTACCAGGGGCATTGATATTGTCTTTCTATTCCACTGCGACCTAAACCATTCTTCCAAGGGACATTAAAACCGTCTTGTTAAGCTACTGCGACCTCCACCACTTTTCCTAGGGGCATTGATATTGTCTTTTTATTCCACTGCGACCTCCACGTATCGTCCAAGGGACATTAAAACCTTCTTGTTAAGCTACTGCGACCTCCACGTCTCTTCCAATGGGCATTAAAACCATCTTGTTAAGCTACTGCGAACTCCACCACTTTTCCCAGGGGCATTGATATTGTCTTTTTATTCCTCTGCAACCTCCACGTCTCTTCCAAGGGGCATTAAAACCGTCTTGTTAAGCTACTGCAACCTCCACGTCTCTTCCAAGGGGCATTAAAACCGTCTTGTTAAGCTACTGCGACCTACACGTCTCTTCCAAGGGGCATTAAAACCATCGTGTTAAGCTACTGCGACCTCCACCACTTTTTGCCAGGTGCATTGATATTGTCTTTTTATTCCACTGCGACCTCCACGTATCTTCGAAGGGGTATTAAAACCGTCTTGTTAAGATACTGCGACCTCCACGTCTCTTCCAAGGGCATTAAAACCATCTTGTTAAGCTACTGCGACCCCCACCACTTTTCCCAGGTGCATTGATATTGTCTTTTTATTCCACTGCGACCTCCACCTCTCTTCCAAGGGTCAGTAAAACCGTCTTGTTAAGCTACTGCAACCTCCACGTCTCTTCCAAGGGGCATTAAAACCATCTTGTTAAGCTACTGCAACCTCCACGTCTCTTCCAAGGGGCATTAAACCGTCTTCTTAAGCTACTGCGACCTCCACCACTTTTCCCAGGGGCATTGATATTGTCTTTTTATTTCACTGCGACCTCCACCATTCTTCCAAGGGGCATTAAAACCATCTTGTTAAGCCACTGGGACATCCACCACTTTCCCCAGGGCATTAAAATCGTCTTGTTAAGCTACTGCGACCTCCACCAGTCGTCCAAGGGGCATTAAAACTGCATTGCTAAGCTACTGCAACCTCCACGTCTCTTCCAAGGGGCATTAAAACCATCTCGTTAAGCTACTGCAACCTACAGGTCTCTTCCAAGGGGCATTAAAACCGTCCTATTAAGCTACTGCGACCTCCACCACTTTCCCCAGGGGCATTAAAACTCTCTTGTTAAGCTACTGCGACTTCCACCATTCTTCCAAAGGGCATTAAAACCGTCTTGTTAAGTTTCTGGAACCTCCACGTCTCTTCCAAGGGGCATTAAAACCTTCTTGTTAAGCTACTGCAAGCTCCACGTTTCTTCCAAGGGGCATTAAAACCATCTTGTTAAGCTACTGCGACCTCCAACATTCTTCCAAGGGGCATTTAAACCGTCTTGTTAAGCTACTGCAACCTCCACCACTTTTCCCAGGGGCATTGATATTATCTTTTTATTTCACTGCGACCTCCACTTCTCTTCCAAGGGGCATTAAAACCGTCTTGTTAAGCTACTGCAACCTCCACCACTTTCCCCAGGGGCATTAAATCCGTCTTGTTAAGTTACTGCAACCTCCACGTCTCTTCCAAGGGGCATTAAAACAGTCTTTTTAACCTACTGCTACCTCCACCACTTTCCCCAGGGGCATTAAATCCGTCTTGTTAAGTTACTGCAACCTCCACGTCTCTTCCAAGGGGCATTAAAACAGTCTTTTTAAGCTACTGCTACCTCCACCACTTTTTCCAGGGGCATTGATATTGTCTTTTTATTCCACTGCGACCTTCTTGTCTCTTCCAAGGGGCATTAAAACCATCTTGTTAAGCTACTGCAACCTCCACATCTCTTCCAAGGGGCATTAAAACCGTCTTGTTAAGCTACTGCGACCTCCACGTCTCTTCCAAGGGGCATTAAAACCATCTTGTTAAGCTACTGCGACCTCCAGCACTTTTTGCCAGGTGCATTGATATTGTCTTTTTATTCCACTGCGACCTCCACGTATATTCCAAGGGGTATTAAAACCGTCTTGTTAAGCTACTGCGACCTCCACGTCTCTTCCAAGGGCATTAAAACCATCTCGTTAAGCTACTGCGACCCCCACCACTTTTCCCAGGGGCATTGATATTGTCTTTTTATTCCACTGCGACCTCCACCATTCTTCCAAGGGGCATTAAAACCATCTTGTTAAGCCACTGGGACATTCACCACTTTCCCCAGGGCATTAAAATCGTCTTCTTAAGCTACTGCAACCTCCACCATTCGTCCAAGGAGCATTAAAACTGCCTTGCTAAGCTACTGTAACCTCCACGTCTCTTCCAAGGGGCATTAAAACCATCTCGTTAAGCTACTGCAACCTACAGGTCTCTTCCAAGGGGCATTAAAACCGTCCTGTTAAGCTACTGCGACCTCCACCACTTTCCCCAGGGGCATTAAAACTCTCTTGTTAAGCTACTGCGACCTCCACCATTCTTCCAAAGGGCATTAAAACCGTCTTGTTAAGTTTCTGGAAACTCCACGTCTCTTCTAAGGGGCATGAAAACCTTCTTGTTAAGCTACTGCAAGCTCCACGTTTCTTCCAAGGGGCATTAAAACCATCTTGTTAAGCTACTGCGACCTCCACCATTCTTCCAAGGGGCATTAAAACCGTCTTGTTAAGCTACTGCGACCTCCACCACTTTTCCCAGGGGCATTGATATTATCTTTTTATTTCACTGCGACCTCCACTTCACTTCCAAGGGGCATTAAAACCGTCCTGTTAAGCTACTGCAACCTCCACGTCTCTTCCAAGGGGCATTAAAACAGTCTTTTTAAGCTACTGCTACCTCCACCACTTTCCCCAGGGGCATTAAATCCGTCTTGTTAAGCTACTGCAACCTCCACGTCTCTTCCAAGGGGCATTAAAACAGTCTTTTTAAGCTACTGCTGCCTCTACCACTTTTTCCAGGGGCATTGATATTGTCTTTTTATTCCACTGCGACCTTCTTGTCTCTTCCAAGGGGCATTAAAACCATCTTGTTAAGCTACTGCAACCTCCACATCTCTTCCAAGGGGCATTAAAACCGTCTTGTTAAGCTACTGCAACCTCCACGTCTCTTCCAAGGGGCATTAAAACCATCTTGTTAAGCTACTGCAACCTCCACATCTCTTCCAGGGGGCATTAAAACCATCTTGTTAAGCTACTGCGACCTCCACCATTCTTCCAAGGGGCATTAAAACCATCTTGTTAAGCAACTGCAACCTCCATGTCTCTTCCAAGGGGCATTAAAATCGTCTTGTTAAGCTACTGCAACCTCCACGTCTCTTCCAAGGGGCATTAAAACCGTCTTGTTAAGCTTCTGCAACCTCCACCACTTTTCCAGGGGCATTCATATTGTCTTTTTATTCCACTGCGACCTCCACCATTCTTCCAAGGGGCATTAAATCCGTCTTGTTAAGCTACTGCGACCTCCACCACTTTTACCAGGGGCATTGATATTGTCTTTTTATTCCACTGCGACCTAAACCATTCTTCCAAGGGACATTAAAACCGTCTTGTTAAGCTACTGCGACCTCCACGTCTCTTACAAGGGCATTAAAACCATCTTGTTAAGCTACTGCGACCCCCACCACTTTTCCCAGGTGCATTGATATTGTTTTTTTATTCCACTGCGCCCTCCACCTCTCTTCCAAGGGTCATTAAAACCGTCTTGTTAAGAAACTGCAACCTCCACGTCTCTTCCAAGGGGCATTAAAACCATCTTGTTAAGCTACTGCAACCTCCACGTCTCTTCCAAGGGGCATTAAACCGTCTTCTTAAGCTACTGTGACCTCCACCACTTTTCCCAGGGGCATTGATATTGTCTTTTTATTCCACTGCGACCTCCACCATTCTTCCAAGGGGCATTAAAACCATCTTGTTAAGCCACTGGGACATCCACCACTTTCCCCAGGGCATTAAAATCGTCTTGTTAAACTACTGCGACCCCCACCATTCGTCCAAGGGGCATTAAAACTGCCTTGCTAAGCTACTGCAACCTCCACGTCTCTTCCAAGGGGCATTAAAACCGTCTTGTTAAGCTACTGCAACCTACAGGTCTCTTCCAAGGGGCATTAAAACCGTCCTGTTAAGCTACTGCGACCTCCACCACTTTCCCCAGGGGCATTAAAACTCTCTTGTTAAGCTACTGCGACCTCCACCATTCTTCCAAAGGGCATTAAAACCGTCTTGTTAAGTTTCTGGAACCTCCACGTCTCTTCCAAGGGGCATTAAAACCTTCTTGTTAAGCTAATTCAAGCTCCACGTTTCTTCCAATGGGCATTAAAACCATCTAGTTAAGCTACTGCGACCTCCACCATTCTTCCAAGGAGCATTAAAACCGTCTTGTTAAGCTACTGCGACCTCCACCACTTTCCCCAGGGGCATTAAAACTCTCTTGTTAAGCTACTGCGACCTCCACCTTTCTTCCAAAGGGCATTAAAACCGTCTTGTTAAGTTTCTGGAACCTCCACGTCTCTTCCAAGGGGCATTAAAACCTTCTTATTAAGCTACTGCGACCTCCACCATTCTTCCAAGGGGCATTAAAACCGTCTTGTTAAGCTACTGCGACCTCCACCACTTTTCCCAGGGGTATTGATATTGTCTTTTTATTTCACTGCGACCTCCACTTCTCTTCCAAGGGGCATTAAAACCGTCTTGTTAAGCTACTGCAACCTCCACGTCTCTTCCAAGGGGCATTAAAACAGTCTTTTTAAGCTACTGCTACCTCCACCACTTTCCCCAGGGGCATTAAATCCGTCTTGTTAAGCTACTGCAACCTCCACGTCTCTTCCAAGGGGCATTAAAACAGTCTTTTTAAGCTACTGCTACCTCTACCACTTTCCCCAGGGGCATTAAATCCGTCTTGTTAAGCTACTGCGACCTCCACCTTTCTTCCACGGGGCATTAAAACCATCTTTTTAAGCTACTGCAACCGCCACGTCTCTTCCAAGGGGCATTAAAACCATCTTGTTAAGCTACTGCGACCTCCACCACTTTTCCCAGGGGCATTGATATTGTCTTTTTATTCCACTGCGACCTCCACCATTCTTCCAAGGGGCATTGAAACCGTCTTGTTAAGCTACTGCGACCTCCACCATTCTTCCAAGGGGCATTAAAACCGTCCTGTTAAGCTACTGCAACCTCCACGTCTCTTCCAAGGGGCATTAAAACTGTCTTGTTAAGCTACTGCAACCTCCACGTCTCTTCCAAGGGGCATTAAAACTGTCTTGTTAAGCTACTGTGACCTCCACCACTTTTCCAAGGGGCATTGATATTGTCTTTTTATTCCACTGCGACCTCCACCATTCTTCCAAAGGGCATTAAAACCGTCTTGTTAAGTTTCTGGAACCTCCACGTCTCTTCCAAGGGGCATTAAAACCTTCTTGTTAAGCTAATTTAAGCTCCACGTTTCTTCCAAGGGGCATTAAAACCATCTAGTTAAGCTACTGCGACCTCCACCATTCTTCCAAGGGGCATTAAAACCGTCTTGTTAAGCTACTGCGACCTCCACCACTTTCCCCAGGGGCATTAAAACTCTCTTGTTAAGCTACTGCGACCTCCACCTTTCTTCCAAAGGGCATTAAAACCGTCTTGTTAAGTTTCTGGAACCTCTACGTCTCTTCCAAGGGGCATTAAAACCTTCTTATTAAGCTACTGCGACCTCCACCATTCTTCCAAGGGGCATTAAAACCGTCTTGTTAAGCTACTGCGACCTCTACCACTTTTCCCAGGGGTATTGATATTGTCTTTTTATTTCACTGCGACCTCCACTTCTCTTCCAAGGGGCATTAAAACCGTCTTGTTAAGCTACTGCAACCTCCACGTCTCTTCCAAGGGGCATTAAAACAGTCTTTTTAAGCTACTGCTACCTCCACCACTTTCCCCAGGGGCATTAAATCCGTCTTGTTAAGCTACTGCAACCTCCACGTCTCTTCCAAGGGGCATTAAAACAGTCTTTTTAAGCTACTGCTACCTCTACCACTTTCCCCAGGGGCATTAAATCCGTCTTGTTAAGCTACTGCGACCTCCACCATTCTTCCACGGGGCATTAAAACCATCTTTTTAAGCTACTGCAACCGCCACGTCTCTTCCAAGGGGCATTAAAACCATCTTGTTAAGCTACTGCGACCTCCACCACTTTTCCCAGGGGCATTGATATTGTCTTTTTATTCCACTGCGACCTCCACCATTCTTCCAAGGGGCATTGAAACCATCTTGTTAAGCTACTGCGACCTCCACCATTCTTCCAAGGGGCATTAAAACCGTCCTGTTAAGCTACTGCAACCTCCACGTCTCTTCCAAGGGGCATTAAAACTGTCTTGTTAAGCTACTGCAACCTCCACGTCTCTTCCAAGGGGCATTAAAACTGTCTTGTTAAGCTACTGTGACCTCCACCACTTTTCCAAGGGGCATTGATATTGTCTTTTTATTCCACTGCGACCTCCACCATTCTTCCAACGGGCATTGCATTTCCTCCTAATTTTAGTCAGCTTTTGCTTTTCAATGCATAGGCGAACACTAAGGGAGACCCACTCCCCAATAATGGGTAGAAGTTTTTTAGTATGCTGTAATTCACGTCTGTTTCAAGGGGCATTGCAGTTCCTCATAATTTTTGGAAAGCCTTCCATTCACTGCTTAGGCCAACAGTGCACAGGAGTCCCAGTTGCTATAAATGGAAAAAACGGTTTAGTTAAGGCCCTCTGACCTCCATGTCACTTCCAAGGGGCATTGGAGTGCCTCGAAATTTTTGATAGGCATTGCACTCACTGCATGCTCTATAACTGTGTAGCCGAACCGCTCCTTTTGATACAGAAACATATCCTACAAGACATATGTGATTGACTGGCCTGATATTGATGTGAATGGTCCCTGTTCTTCCTGCTCTTTCTCCTTTGCCACCACCACATGCATCATTCATCACCTGAAGCTTTGTTTTAACGGGAGTCATAGAACTGGGATAGTAGCAGGAAACCATCCAGCAAACCACGGAGGAGGTAGGATATGCACCAAAACGCTGACCACCTCAGGCCTAGCCACTACTACATACAAGCGCTTTCATTCCAATAAAACAAATCTGATGCTAACTTCTATCATCATCATCATGCTCCTCACCTTGGCACTCTCAACTCCCCTGATGGAGAAGCCCGGGCCCACCAGAGGAGTCTGGTTCTCTGGTGGGCTCGTCCAATGCTTCCCTAAAGCAGGCCAGGCTAAGAAAAGTGTGAGGGAAGTTTCAAGGAGAAATAGGGGTGGCTGGGGACCGTTTATGGACACCCGGCCGCCCCCAGGCGGCTGGGGACCGTGTGTGGACACCCGGCCGCGGGGCGGCTGGGGACCGAGTATTGTCACCCGGCCGCCCCATGGCGGCTGGGGACCGAGCGTGGACACCCGGCCACCGGGCGGCTGGGGACTGAGTATGGATACCTCGCTGCCGTAGCAGCCATGAGGTAGTGGCCAGCTTCGGCCTCCTCCAAACTAAAAGGCCCCATTTCAAGAGCAAGCAAGCTAGCAGTATGGTATTGCAGCCTGGGGGTGGGTGGCAGGCTGCATACTTGCGCTTGCATTGCAAGGAATGGGGGAGGTACAATTGAACACTGCCCTGGGACAAGGACTTGCACTGGGATAGTTGCAAGTCTGCATCTTCTGATGCGGAAAGGATCACTTCTGATGGGCACATTTTTAGACAGTGACCTGGGTGTCAGAGATGCTTCCAGGGGTCTTCCCCATGCTGTTCCCATGTCTTTTCAGCACTGTATGCATATGTCACACAGCACATGGCCAGATAAGATTGTAAAATGTTAAAATGACATTTCCCGGTGAATGCATTTGTCACGGTTGAAAGCAATACAAAAGTGCAAAAACACTTAAACAATGCTACTTGTGAACATAGCCCAAGGTGTGTAGAAGTATTTTGGTTTTTGGTTATTTATTTTACCTGATACACAAGTCTTTACCCTGGAAAGGAAGTTCGTTAACATATTTCACAGGAAAACCATTTTAGTTTCGTTTTTGAACGTTTTATTGTGAGCCCGTTAAAGTGGCTTAATACCTCTGACCACGTTATTGACAGCAGTGACCTGGGGGTCAGAAGTGCTTCCTGGGGCGATGCCCATGCTGTCCCTTTGTCTTTTGAGCACTGTCACAATCGTTTTGGGCACTTTTTAGGCTTTCTACAGATTGCCGGGGGTGCCACTGCAAAAATGCTCGGGTCTCCCATAGACTAACATTGGGCTCGTTGCTCGGGTCGAGCACCCGAGTATCACGGTGAGCTCGGCCCGAGCTTTGAGCACCCGAGCATTTTAGTGCTCGCTCATCACTACTGGTCACTAGTGGATGGTTTATACACTTTTGAGAAAAAAATGATAACTGGGTACCTCTCTTTTTTTAACATACCATATATAGCAATAGTGGAATTCATGGAAGGAGTTGCATGCCACCTGCCCATCCTGCACTCCTGATTCATAAAGAGGCATCATGAATCCAGAACATCGGACTACGGCACATCTCCTCCTCAAGACTGGCGTAAACAATGTTGATCTTGAAGAATCGGGCCCATTGTCTTTTTCAGGCAGATCCGCTCCCTTTTAACGACCTGAAAATGTGCTAGAGGCTATGTGCCCACGATGCAGAAATGAAGCAGAAAATTTCTGCAGCATTTCTGCATCTCCCTGGCAGAAAAAATGCATGCAGATTGTGCATGCGTTTTTCCTGCAGAATACATGCGGAATACATGGGGATTCACATGCGTATCCACATGCGTTAACGCATGTGTTTCCGCATGCGGACTGACAAGCACTTTCCAGGCGATAGCATCACTTGGAAAGTGCTTGACAACTAGGTCACACTGTATAAATCCATGCAAACAGCATGGATTTATACAGTGTGACCGTAAAAATAAAAAAAATAAAGCTATACTTACCTCCGATGCCGCCGCGTGTTCTGTCGCGCTCCTTCCAGGTTCCTTCCTGGCTTGCCGGCATCTCGCGAGACAGGCTGCGGTCACATGACCGCGACATCATCTCAGGTCCTGGAAGGAGAAGCGCTGCAGGGGCCGCCGGACAGATGAATATAAACTTTATTTTTTATGTTATTCTTTTTTTTACAGGTACAATGGTACCCAGGTCTGGATGAGAGTCTTCTCTCCTCCAGAACTGGGTACCATCCGCACATTGAAACACATATTATTCGCTTGTACAAATGTACAGACATGGATTCTATGCGTCTCAATGCAAGTCAATGGCAGCGCTTCCGCTGCGCTTCCGCAAAATTAATGAACATGCTGCGGATTTATGAGCGCTGCAGAAACGCTGTGGAAAAATCCGCAGCATGTGCATTGACATTGCGGAATGCCATTGGGGACCATGGCGTGCGGATTACCATTCGTTTTTGATGCGTTTCTGCTGCGGAAATTCCGCAGTGGAAACGCATGAAAAACGCATCGTGTGCACGCAGCCTAAAAATGCTAAAGAGAAAGAACATGTGCATTGCAAGGTCAAAATGACTTGTTGTGCATATGTTCTGTCTTTGTGAGCTTAATTTAACTGCTTCAGGCTTCAAAGCGACCTGACCATTCCTCGGACAGTTTCTGTTTGGAAGCTGCTTACTATTGAATACATGCGGGGCTGAGGAAGCGCTATATGGTACAAGGTGGGTCTGGTGGCGTCAGAAATAGGATAAAAGATTATAATGGGAACAAGCTGAATAATATCATGTGAGTGATCTATGCACTGTGACTAAAGGTGCGACAAACTGTTGTACAAAGTTACAAGGGAATAGGCATATATATCCAGTCAGGGTGAGGGCTAACGCTGTTTATGGGACTAGTGAAAGTACTGTAATACGTAAAGGGGAGCCTACTAGTGCATGATAGGAATGCTGGATGGATAAACTGTAGGTGACATGTATTTCATAACTGTTCAGACTAAGGAGTGGGTGGAGATATGGACCTGTCCCCTATTACAAGGTATGGAAGAGAACAAATATATTGATTCATACAGTGGTGGCCAAAAGTATTGGCACCCCTGCAATTCTGTCAGATAATACTCAGTTTCTTCCTTAAAATGATTGCAATCACAAATTCTTTGGTATTATTATCTTCATTTAATTTGTCTTCAATGAAAAAACACAAAAATGATTGTCCTAAAGCCAAATTGGATATAATTCCACACCAAACCTAAAAAAGGGGGCGGACAAAAGTATTGGCACTGTTTGAAAAATCATGTAATGCTTTTCTAATTCGTGTAATTAACAGCACCTGTAACTTATCTGTGGCACCTAACAGGTGTTGGCAATAACTAAATCACACTTGCAGCCAGTTAACATGGATTAAAGTTGACTCAACCTCTGTCCTGTGTCCTTGTGTGTACCACATTGAGCATGGAGAAAAGAAAGAAGACCAAAGAACTGTCTGAGGACTTGAGAAACCAAATTGTGAGGAAGCATGAGCAATCTCAAGGCTACAAGTCCATCTCCAAAGACCTGAATGTTCCTGTGTCTTCCGTGCGCAGTGTCATCAAGAAGTTTAAAGCCCATGTCACTGTGGCTAGCCTCCCTAGATGTGGACTGAAAAGAAAAATTGACGAGAGATTTTAAAGCAAGATTGTGCAGATGGTGGATAAAGAACCTCGACTAACATCCAAATAAGGTCAAGCTGCCCTGCAGCCCGAGGGTACAACAGTGTCAACCCGCACTATCCGTCGGCGTCTGAATGAAAAGGGACTGTACAGTCATGGCCAAAAGTATTGAGAATGAGACAAATAGTAATTTTTCCAAAGTTTACTGCTTAATTTTTGTAATGGCAATTTGCATATACTCCTGAATGTCAAAGAGTGATCAGCTTAACAGCAATTACTGTACTTGCAAAGTCAATATTTGCCCAGAAAATGGACTTTAACCCCCAAAACACATTTCAACATCATTGCAGTCCTGCCTTAAAAGGAGCAGCTAACATCGTTTTAGTGATTGATCCATTAACACAGGTGTGGGTGTTGATGAGGACAGGGCTGGCGATCAATCAGTCATGATTAAGTAAGAATGACATCACTGGACACTTTAAAAGGAGGCTGGTTCTTGGTATCATTGTTTCTCTTCAGTTAACCATGGTTATCTCTAAAGAAACACGTGCAGCCATCATTGCACTTCACAAAAATGGCCTAACAGGGAAGAGTATCGCAGCTACAAAGATTGCACCTCAGTCAACAATCTATCGCATCATCAGGAACTTCAAGGAGAGAGCGTCCATTGTTGTCAAAAAGGCTCCAGGGCACCCAAGAAAGACCAGCAAGCGCCAGGACCGTATCTTAAAACTGTTTCAGCTGCGGGATCGGACTACCAGCAGTGCCGAGCTTGCTCAGGAATGGCAGCAGGCTGGTGTGAGTGCTTCTGCACGCACTGTGAGGCGGAGACTCTTTGAGCAAGGGCAGGTTTCAAGGAGGGCAACAAAGAAGCCACTTCTCTACAGAAGAAACATCAGGGACCGACTGATATTCTGCTAAAGGTACAGGGAGAGGACTGCTGAGGACTGGGGCAAAGTCATTTTCTCTGATGAATCCCCTTTTTGATTGTTTGGGACATCTGGAAAACAGCTTATTCGGAGAAGAAGAGGTGAGCGCTACCACCAGTCTTGTCTCATGCCAACTGTAAAGCATCCTGAAACCATTCATGTGTGGGGTTGCTTCTCAGCCAAGGGAATCGGCTCACTCACAGTCTTGCCTAAAAACACAGCCATGAATAAAGAATGGTACCAGAATGTCCTCCAAGAGCAACTTCTCCCAACCGTCCAAGAGCAGTTTGGCGCCCAAAAATATCTCATGGAGCAAAACATAGAGATTTTGGGTCCATGGCCTGGAAACTCCCCAGATCTTAATCCCATTGAGAACTTGTGGTCAATCATCAAGAGACGGGTGGACAAACAAAAACCAACAAATTCTGGCAAAATGCAAGCATTGATTATGCAAGAATGGGCTGCTATCAGTCAGGATTTGGCCCAAAAGTTGATTGAGAGCATGCCACGGAGAATTACAGAGGTCTTGAAGAAGAAGGGGCAACACTGCAAATATTGACTTGCTGCATTAACTCATTCTAACTGTCAATATAACCTATTGGTACTCATAATATGATTGCAATTATATTTCTGTATGTGATATAAACATCAGACAAACACTAATAAAAACCAGAGGTCAGCAGATCATGTGAAAATATAATTTTGGTGTCATTCTCAAAACTTTTGGCCATGACTGTATGGAAGGATACCCAGGAAGACCCCACTTCTTACCCCGAGACATAAAAAAGCCAGGCTGGAGTTTGCCAAAACTTACCTGAGAAAGCCTAAAACGTTTTGGAAGAATGTTCTCTGGTCAGATGAGAGAAAAGTAGAGCTTTTTGGGAAAAAGCATCAACATAGAGTGTACAAGAAAAAAAAAGAGGCATTCAAAGAAAAGAACACGGTCCCTACAGTCAAACATGGCGGAGGTTCCCTGATGTTTTGGGGTTGCTTTGCTGCCTCTCGCACTGGACTGCTTGACCGTGTGCATGGCAATATGAAGTCTGAAGACTACCAACAAATTTTGCAGCATAATATAGGGCCCAGTGTGAGAAAGCTGGGTCTCCCTCAGAGGTCATGGGTCTTCCAGCAGGACAATGACCCAAAACACACTTCCAAAAGCACTATAAAATGGTTTGAGAGAAAGCACTGGAGACTTCTAAGGTGGCAAGCAATGAGTCCAGACCTGAATCCCATAGAACACTTGTGGAGAGATCTCAAAATGGCAGTTTGGAGAAGGCACCCTTCAAATATCAGGGACCTGGAGCAGTTTTCCAAAGAAGAATGGTCTACAATTCCAACAAAGCATTGTAAGAAACTCATTGATGGTTACCGGAAGAGGTTGTTCGCAGTTATTTTGGCTAAAGGTTGTGCAACCAAGTATTAGGCTGAGGGTGCCAATACTTTTGTCTGGCCCATTTTTGGAGTTTTGTGTGAAATGATCAATGATTTGATTTTTGCTTCATTCTCTTTTGTATTTTTTCCTTGCAAGCAAATTAAATGAAGATAATAATACCAAAGAATTTGTGATTGCAATCATTTTCAGGAACAAACTGAGTATTATCTGACAGAATTGCAGGGGTGCCAATACTCTTGGCCACCACTGTATATATTTTAAAAAAATATATATTTTTGCGGGGAAAAAGCGAAGGTGTGGGGGGGACTATATCCTACCATATGTGTATAGAGGGTGACGAGTGAAGCCTAGCGATTCTGAAAGGAAAAAGAGAAAAGGATTAATGGGGGGACATTGTTAACAAGGCACAAAACGGATATATATAGAACAAAATTAATATAATAGATAATAACTGGAGTTATTACTATGTACAATCTTCATAGGTAAAAAAATTAATGTACTTAGTGCAAAGAGTGCATTATGTAGGTTTATAATAAACATTACTATTTATCTTATAACCATATCTGCATTGGACCTGGTCAATTCGGAACATATACACAATCCAAAACACAAAAAGAGAACAACCGAACAAAAATAGACCAAAAATAAACGGATACGTAAAAAACCTTTATTCAATCATGGTTTGGCCAAAGGTGGCACTACATAGAGAGGCACTCACATGAATCTGGTACATATAAATAAAGACAAGAGAATATCATATCCATATATGTATATCAGTGTAATAACTGGTCAAAAAGTGCATATACAGTCAAGCATAATGGTATATCCTGTATATCTAAAGTGCAAAGTGTATATTATAAATAGAAAAGTAAATCTATATAGCTTTAAATAGTATAAATGTAAAAACCTTTAATAGGTCCACAATGTCATAGATAATGGAACAAAACTTTACCAGCACTAATAGGGGCAACACAGTAATGCATCATAATGTATTTGACCTTGTGGTCATATATAGTGATCCACTCCTATTCGCTGGCCACTCAAATAGAAATAACAAAATACCATGGGTAAAATTCCAACTACTAACTTGTCCAATAAAGCTCATACATAGATAACAGGGATTGTCTATAGCAAGCACATGTATATGTATATACTATACCAGAGCACGATGGCGCCTACCCCATGGGGTATACATATACATGTGCTTGCTATAAACAATCCCTGTTATCTATGTATGAGCTTTATTGGACAAGTTAGTAGTTGGAATTTTACCCATGGTATTTTGTTATTTCTATTTGAGTGGCCAGCGAATAGGAGTGGATCACTATATATGACCACAAGGTCAAATACATTATGATGCATTACTGTGTTGACCCTATTAGTGCTGGTAAAGTTTTGTTCCATTATCTATGACATTGTGGACCTATTAAAGGTTTTTACATTTATACTATTTAAAGCTATATAGATTTACTTTTCTATTTATAATATACACTTTGCACTTTAGATATACAGGATATACCATTATGCTTGACTGTATATGCACTTTTTGACCAGTTATTACACTGATATACATATATGGATATGATATTCTCTTGTCTTTATTTATATGTACCAGATTCATGTGAGTGCCTCTCTATGTAGTGCCACCTTTGGCCAAACCATGATTGAATAAAGGTTTTTACGTATCCGTTTATTTTTGGTCTATTTTTGTTCAGTTGTTCTCTTTTTGTGTTTTGAATCTTCATAGGTAATCCAACACATCATGGGGAGATTCCGATAGCTCAAAGAAAACTCGCTACGTCATAGTCCCTGTTAAGGCCTTTTGGTTCCAATGTCTGTAGAGTGAAAATCAAGAAGGCTTCACATTTTTTGAGCATCTTGATTCTATCTTGACCCCTTCTGGATGGAAAGATCTGTTCCAAAACCTGGAACCTTAGTTGCGCCAGACTGTTGCCCATCTTGTGGAAATGGAAGGGGAGAGGAAGCTGTATCTTGTTGCATCTAATATTCGACTTGTGTTGCGAGATTCTGTCTCTTATTAGTTGTGATGTTTCCCTCATAATTTATTATTTGTTACAACTGCATGTTTAATTTTATTTTTAATTTTATTTATTTTTTATTTATATACTTATGACACTCTGTTTGCTTTTTTGTACACTTAGTTCTGATGAAGGTCTATAACTAGACCGAAAACGTTCAACGCTATACTGAATGCAATAAAAGGAACCATAATTTCTCATCTGAGTGCCAAGTCTTTCAATTTATTATGTATGGGCTGGATGCCCTACTTGTGCACCACCCGCATTAAACCACAAGAGTGCCATATATCACTATACGTATTGTACCAGTCCATTATTCCTAGTTTTGTTTACTGTAAGTGATATCTGTATTTGGTATGTAAACCCTCCTTATGTACAGCACCATGGAATCAATTCCGCTATATAAATAAATAATAATAATGTAACAAAAAAAAATCACCACAGAAACAACACATAAGATGCCAAAAAGAAGCTTCAGGAAAAACACTGAAAGCTCTAGCAAAACCTGGTGGGCATGCCAGCGTCTAAAAATGGTTGTGTGCAGATGCCCTCTATAGCGTTTCTGGATTGTCTCCTGATACTGTTTTGTTTTATGATAGAGTTTTCCTTGTGCACCCTCTTTTCCTACATTACTTCTAGTTTTGTTTTTTTAACAAGTATCTGAAAAGTGGAAATTTACATTAAAGGGGTTTTCCAACACAGGAGCATATTTATGTATACTATCTCATTTCAGACCATTTAATCTTCAACTAGACAGTCATAAAATTATCAAAGTGGCTCATGCTGATTGATACATCTGGAGAATATTTACACTATTTTGTCTAAGCTTACGCCACCAATTGGTTGGCATACTCAGTTCTAGAAATATTCTCCAAACTCCACACTTTTTTGGGACACAATGATGACTGATATTCTACGCCCCCTTAGGCTAAGCCACTTCTAATAAATATGGTGCAAGTCAAAGAAGACCATCTTTTGGTGCACTTAGCTTCATAAATCTTCCACAGTATGTTACATTTTTGCCCCCTAAATACCTTTCTTTACCTTGTCGCTTGCCTAAAAGTTCAGATTCTTAGCCATGAACCATATGAGTCATATTTATACATATGCAACATTTATGTTCTGCAGCACTTTCCTGATCTCCTAGCCTACAGCTCCCAGTTTTGAATTAACTTCTAAGCCAGCCCCCACAGGTAAGCCACTTCTAATAAATATGGAGCGAGTCAAAAAAGACCATCTTTTGGTGCAATTTTTTACCTTGTTGCTTGCCTAACAATTCGGATTCATAAGCATGAACCATGTGAGTCATATTTATACATATGCAACATTTATGTTCTGCAGCACTTTCCTCATCTCATAGCCTATAGCTCACAGTTTTGAATTAACGTCTAAGCCAGCACCTGTTCCACCTATCATATATCCCTCCTCATCTATTAAGCTCCATCCATCTCCTAGCACCATCTTAATATGTTAAGTCTGAGCTGCATCAGGCTGCATGGTGGAAGGAATGCACTGAGCACATATAGAAGAATTACACTCTATGCTCGAGCATATTCAGCCTCTTTATTAAGTTGATCATACCTTGAACAGGCTGGAAAGAAAGGCATTTGTGAATGAATGGGACTTCAAAAGAAATAAGAAATTCATCTGGCAGCATCATATAATCCTTGCCGAGAATAGGAAATAGTAAGGCGGGCCATGGAGAATGTGGGATTCCGCTGTACATGACAGGATTCCACAACCTGGGAGATAAGACCCTAGTATGCAAGAAAGTCATGTCCCTTAGTCTAGGATTAGGGATGGTTAAGGACATTTTAATTTATAAGTTATATTTAGTAATATCATTCATCTGTGAAAAAAACACTGTTTTATTTAAATAAGAAGTGCAGCCACAGACTGGTGGTACTGTTTAAAGGGAATCTGTCAGCATGTTTTGCTATGTAATCTGACCACAGCATGAGGTAGGGATTAAAACACAGATTTCAACAATGTGTCACATTTTAGGCTGTGTGCTATTGTTTACTTACACTGAAGGTTTTATCACCTAGTGATTGTCATTGTCTAGACTACAGTCATGGCCAAAAGTTTTGAGAATGACACCAAAATTATATTTTCACATGATCTGCTGGCCTCTGGTTTTTATTAGTATTTGTCTGATGTTTATATCACATACAGAAATATAATTGCAATCATATTATGAGTACCAATAGGTTATATTGACAGTTATAATGAGTTAATGCAGCAAGTCAATATTTGCAGTGTTGCCCCTTCTTCTTCAAGACCTCTGTAATTCTCCCTGGCATGCTCTCAATCAACTTTTGGACCAAATCCTGACTGATAGCAGTCCATTCTTGCATAATCAATGCTTGCATTTTGCCAGAATTTGTTGGTTTTTGTTTGTCCACCCGTCTCTTGATGATTGACCACAAGTTCTCAATGGGATTAAGATCTGGGGAGTTTCCAGGCCATGGACCCAAAATCTCTATGTTTTGTTCCATGAGCCATTTAGTTATCACCTTTGCTTTATGGCAAGGTGCTCCATCATGCTGGAAAAGGCATTGTTGGGCGCCAAACTGCTCTTGGACGGTTGGGAGAAGTTGCTCTTGGAGGACATTCTGGTACCATTCTTTATTCATGGCTGTGTTTTTAGGCAAGACTGTGAGTGAGCCGATTCCCTTGGCTGAGAAGCAACCCCACACATGAATGGTTTCAGGATGCTTTACAGTTGGCATGAGACAAGACTGGTGGTAGCGCTCACCTCTTCTTCTCCGAATAAGCTGTTTTCCAGATGTCCCAAACAATCGAAAAGGGGAATCATCAGAGAAAATGACTTTGCCCCAGTCCTCAGCAGTCCACTCCCTGTACCTTTTTCAGAATATCAGTCGGTCCCTGATGTTTTTTCTGGAGAGAAGTGGCTTCTTTGCTGCCCTCTTTGAAACCAGCCCTTGCTCAAAGAATCTCCGCCTCACAGTGCGTGCAGAAGCACTCACACCAGCCTGCTGCCATTCCTGAGCAAGCTCGGCACTGCTGGTAGTCCGATCCCGCAGCTGAAACAGTTTTAAGATACGGTCCTGGCGCTTGCTGGTCTTTCTTGGGCACCCTGGAGCCTTTTTGACAACAATGGAAGCTCTCTCCTTGAAGTTCTTGATGATGCGATAGATTGTTGACTGAGGTGCAATCTTTGTAGCTGCGATACTCTTCCCTGTTAGGCCATTTTTGTGCAGTGCAATGATGGCTGCACGTGTTTCTTTAGAGATAACCATGGTTAACTGAAGAGAAACAATGATACCAAGAACCAGCCTCCTTTTAAAGTGTCCAGTGATGTCATTCTTACTTAATCATGACTGATTGATCGCCAGCCCTGTCCTCATCAACACCCACACCTGTGTTAATGGATCAATCACTAAAACGATGTTAGCTGCTCCTTTTAAGGCAGGACTGCAATGATGTTGAAATGTGTTTTGGGGGTTAAAGTTCATTTTCTGGGCAAATATTGACTTTGCAAGTACAGTAATTGCTGTTAAGCTGATCACTCTTTGACATTCAGGAGTTTATGCAAATTGCCATTAGAAAAAATGAAGCAGTAAACTTTGGAAAAATTACTATTTGTCTCATTCTCAATACTTTTGGCCATGACTGTACAGCAGTTGCAGCAGCATGTGCATGTTAGCCTGACTCCACCCCTTCCTGTGATAAGCATCTCGCTGTCTATAGACTGGGTACACTTAGAGCCTGGTGTGAGTGGGGATACCTTTCTGACCTCTGCTGCATTGTAAATCTAAAAACCCTGATTGTGTCAGAACCTCTGCACCAAGTAAACTAAGTGATACATCATTAGATTCAGGGTCTCTTTGCCTAAATCATGCTGCTCTCCAATGTAGCAAAAACCTGGTGACAGATTACCTATAAGCAAGTCTCGGAAATTGCCCCAAAAAAACCTTTTTAATGTCAATGATTTTTTAATCTCATTTTACTTAAAAATTAATATTTTTTAATTAGGTCAAAAAGTTTTTAACCAAAGAAAACTAAAACATGCAGATTAGAAATGGCCCAAAAGGTGGGTTCATCTGGGACCAATCCTTTAACAATATTATGAAAAGGAATAGATGTGATTTCAATAGTGATGAGCGAGCACTAAAATGCTTGTTTACTCATTGCTCGGGTCGAGCAAATTGGAATGCTCGAGTGCTCGGTCCAAGTAACGAGCCTAATCTAAGTCTATGGGAAATTCGAGCATTTTTCCGGCGGTTCCCCTCGGCGGTCTGCAGAGGGGCTACAACTTGCACAAATCGAAGGGAACAGTGCTCAAATGACATGGGAACAACATGGGGAAGACCCCTGGAAGCATTTCTGACTCCCAGGTCACTGCTGTCACCAACGTTGTCAGAGGTAGTACGCCACTTTTACGGACTCACAATAAAACATGCAAAAACTAAACCAAAATGGATTTTCCTGGGAAATATGTTAAAGAACATCCTTTCCAGGGTAATGACTTGTATATAAGGCAAAATAAATAACCAAAAACAAAAATGTTCCTCCACACCTTGGGCTATGTTCACACATAGCATTTTTGATGCGTTTTTGCACTTTTGCATTACTTTCAACCAAGACAAATGCATTAACTGGGAAATGTCATTTTAATATTTTACAACCTTATCTGGCCATGTGGTGTGTGACACATCATCAGACACATGCATACAGTGCTGAAAAGATATGGGAACAGCATGAGGAAGACCCCTGGAAGCATCTCTTACTCCCAGGTCACTGCCTAAAAATGTGCCCATCATAAGTGATCCTTGGCGCATGCGAAGATGCCTCCCGCCATGCACCTGTCGCTGCAGACTTGCAACAATCACCATCCACGTCCTTGTCCCAGTGCAGCATTCAGTTATCCCTACCCCATTCCTTGGAATGTAAGCGCAAGTATGCAGCCAGCCACCCACCCGCTTACAGCCTGCAATACTATACTGCCAAATTTTTGACAGCTGCTTGCACTTGAAATGTGGCCTTTTAGGCTCATGGAGGCGGGAGCTGTCCACAATCTTATGGCGGCGGTGGCCGGGTGTCCATACTCTGTACCCAGCCACCACTATGTCTTTCAGTGTCGTCTCCGCCTTCCACAAGCACGGGTCCCTCAACATTACTCGTGCTCTCCCCAGTGCACTTACTGGGAAGGACCGCCTAACCACAAACACGTGGTCAAGTGAATGTGGCCAGGGACGGAACGGAGGCAGTCCACAGCTTTTTTTCTCAGAGTTGTATGTCACCACAGCCATATTCTTTAGCTTGGTGATAGGTCTTGGGAAACCGTATCTCCTCTAGCTGTCATTTCTCCCAAGAAATCCTCTAAAGCTGCTTGCACTTGAAATGTGGCCTTTTAGGCTCATGGAGGCGGAAGTTGTACACAACTTCATGGCGGCGATGGCCGAGTGACCATACTCAATCCCCAGCCGCCAATATTTCTCCCAGTGTTGTCTCCGCCTTCCACAAGCACGAGCCCCACAACATTACTTGTGCCCTCTCCAGTGCACTTACTGGGAAGGACCGCCTAACCACAAACACGTGGTCAAGTGAATGTGGCCAGGGACGGTACGGAGCCTGTCCACAGCTTTTTTTCTGGGAGTTGTATTTCACCACAGCAATATTATTTATCTTAGTGAAAAGACTTGGGAAACCGTATCTACTCCAGCTGTCATTTCTCCCAGGAAGTCCTCTAAAGCTGCTTGCACTTTAAATGTGGCCTTTTAGGCTCATGGAGGCGGGAGCTGTCCGCAATCTGATGGTGGCAGTGGCTGGGTGTCCATACTCTGTACCCAGCCACCACTATGTCTTTCAGTGTCGTCTCCGCCTTCCACAAGCACGGGTCACACAACATTACTCATGCTCTCCCCAGTGTACTTACTGGGAAGGACTGCCTAACCACAAACACGTGGTCAAGTTAATGAGGCCAGGGATGGAACAGAGCCAGTCCACAGCTTTTTTTCTGAGAGTTGTATGTCACCACAGCCATATTCTTTAGCTTGGTGATAGGTCTTGGGAAACCGTATCTACTCCAACTGTCATTTCTCCCAAGAAGTCCTCTAAAGCTGCTTGCACTTGAAATGTGGCCTTTTAGGCTCATGGAGGTGGAAGCTGTACACAACCTCATGGCGGCGGCAGCCGAGTGACCATACTCAATCCCAAGCCGCCAATATTTCTCCCGGTGTTGTCTCCTCCTTCCACAAGCACGAGCCCCACAACATTACTTGTGCCCTCCCCAGTGCACTTACTGGGAAGGACCGCCTAACCACAAACACGTGGTCAAGTGAATGTGGCCAGGGACGGTACGGAGCCTGTCCACAGCTTTTTTTCTGGGAGTTGTATTTCACCACAGCCATATTCTTTAGTTTAGTGAAAGGACTTTGGAAACCGTATCTACTCCAGCTGTCATTTCTCCCAGGAAGTTCTCTACAGCTGCTTGCACTTGAAATTTGGCCTTTTAGGCTCATGGAGGCGGAAGCTGTCCACAACCTCATGGCGGCGGCGACCGGGTGTCCATACTCGGTCCCCAGCTGCCACTATTTCTCCCGGTGTCATCTCCGCATTCCACATGCACGGGTCCCACAACATTACCCGTGCCCTCCCCAGTGCACTTACTGGGAAGGACCGCCTAACCACAAACACGTGGTCAAGTGAATGTGGCCAGGGACGGAATGGAGCCAGTCCACAGCTTTTTTTCTGAGAGTTGTATGTCACCACAGCCATATTCTTTAGCTTGGTGATAGGTCTTGGGAAACCGTATCTCCTCTCGCTGTCATTTCTCCCAAGAAGTCCTCTAAAGCTGCTTGCACTTGAAATGTGGCCTTTTAGGCTCATGGAGGCGGAAGTTGTACACAACTTCATGGCGGCGATGGCCGAGTGACCATACTCAATCCCCAGCCGCCAATATTCTCCCGGTGTTGTCTCCGCCTTCCACAAGCACGAGCCCCACAACATTACTTGTGCCCTCCCCAGTGCACTTACTGGGAAGGACCGCCTAACCACAAACACGTGGTCAAGTGAATGTGGCCAGGGACGGTACGGAGCCTGTCCACAGCTTTTTTTCTGGGAGTTGTATTTCACTGCAGCCATATTCTTTAGGTTAGTGAAAGGACTTGGGAAACCGTATCTACTCCAGCTGTCATTTCTCCCAGGAAGTCCTCTTCAGCTGCTTGCACTTGAAATTTGGCCTTTTAGGCTCATGGAGGCGGAAGCTGTCCACAACTTCATGGTGGCGGCGGCCGGGTGTCCATACTCGGTCCCCAGCTGCCACTATTTCTCCCAGTGTCATCTCCGCTTTCCACATGCACAGATCCCACAACATTACCCGTGCCCTCCCCAGTGCACTTACTGGGAAGGACCGCCTAACCACAAACACGTGGTCAAGTGAATGTGGCCAGGGACGGAATGGAGCCAGTCCACAGCTTTTTTTCTGAGAGTTGTATGTCGCCACAGCCATATTCTTTAGCTTGGTGATAGGACTGACTTTTGGGAAATCGTATCTACTCCGGCTCTCATTTCTCCGTCAACAGGTTCTGCCCATTATCACACACGACCATGCCTGGCTGTATGTTCAGCGGTGAGAGCCACAGATCAGGCTGCTGTGTTACAGCTTTCAACAACTCTGCAGCGGTGGGCGGTTTGTCACCTAAGCATTAAGCATGTTATCTTCAGCACAGCCTGTTGCTGCTTGGCCAACGCAGTGCTGCAATGCTTTCAGCTTGTGACTGATGTGGTCTTTTGGAGATGGAGGCCGGACTGGAGGAGGAGGTGTAGGAGCTGAACAATGTGATTACATTGAGGTTACATTGGCAACTCCGGTTTTTATACTAAAGAAAGATCTTAGAATACCTATATATACATTTAGGTCCATATATATTTGGACAGAGACAACATTTTTCTAATTTTGGTTCTAGACATTACCACAATGAATTTTAAACAAAACAATTCAGATGCAGTTGAAGTTCAGACTTTTAGCTTTCATTTGAGGGTATAAACATTAAAATTGGATGAAGGGTTTAGGAGTTTCAGCTCCTTAACATGTGCCACCCTGTTTTTAAAGGGACCAAAACTAATTGGACAATTGACTTCAAGGCTATTTCATGGACAGGTGTGGGCAATCCCTTCGTTATGTCATTCTCAATTAAGCAGATAAAAGGCCTGGAGTTGATTTGAGGTGTGGTGCTTGCATTTGGAAGGTTTTGCTGTGAAGTAAACATGCGGTCAAAGGAGCTCTCCATGCAGATGAAACAAGCCATCCTTAAGCTGCAAAAACAGAAAAAAAACATCCTAGAAATTGCTACAATATTAGGAGTGGTAAAATCTACAGTTTGGTACATCCTGAGAAAGAAAGAAAGCACTGGTGAACTCATCAATGCAAAAAGACCTGGATGCCCACGGAAGAAAACAGTGGTGGATGATCGCAGAATAATCTCCATGGAGAAGAGGAACCCCATCACAACAGCCAACCAAGTGAACAACACTCTCCAGGAGGTAGGCGTATCAATACCCAAATCTACCAAAAAGAGAAAACTGCATTAAAGTAAATACCGAGGGTTCACTGCACGGTGCAAGCCACTCATAAGCATCAAGAATAAAAAGGCTAGATTGGACTTTGCTAAAAAAAATCTAAAAAAAGCCAGCACAGTTCTGGAAGAACTTTCTTTGGACAGATGAAACCAAGATCAACCTCTACCAGAATGATCAAAAGAGAAAAGTATGGCGAAGGCGTGGTACAGCTCATGATCCAAAGCATACCACATTATCTGTAAAACACGGCGGAGGCAGTGTGCTGGCTTGGGCATGCATGGCTGCCAGTGGCACTGGGTCACTAGTGTTTATTGATGATGTGACACAGGACTGAAGCAGCTGAATGAATTCTGATGTATTCAGAGCCATACTGTGTGCTCAGATCCAGCCAAATGCAGCCAAACTGATTGGTCGTCATTTCTTACTACAGATGGACAATGACCCAAAACATAAAGCCAAAGCAACCTAGGAGTTTATTAAAGCAAAGAAGTGGAATATTCTTGAATGGCCAAGTCAGTCACCTGATCTCAACCCAATTGAGCATACATTTCACTTGTTAAAGACTAAACTTCAGATGGAAAGGCCCACAAACAAACAGCAGCTGAAAACCACCACAGTGAAGGCCTGGCAGAGCATCAAAAAGGAGGAAACACAGAGTCTGGTGATGTCCATGAGTTCAAGACTTCAGGCAGTCATTGCCAACAAAGGGTTTTCAACCAAGTACTAGAAATGAACATTTTATTTACAATTATTTAATTTGTCCAATTATTTTTCGTCCCTTTAAAAACAGGGTGGCACATGTTAAGGAGCTGAAACTCCTAAACCCTTCATCCAATTTTAATGTGGATACCCTCAAATGAAAGCTGAAAGTCTGAACTTCAACTGCATCTGAATTGTTTTGTTTAAAATTCATTGTGGTAATGTCTAGAACCAAAATTAGAAAAATGTTGTCTCTGTCCAAATATTTATGGACCTAACTGTATATACCTGGAATACCTAGACTAACAGGACGTTCAATGGACCACTTGCTTTATGCACTGCAGTCTGCCACATACACTGCCTGCCTGCCTAATTCCTGCTATCACCACTGATTATATGCAGCTGGATTAGTCCTCAGAAGGACTGTTAGTTCAGATGGATATTATAGATATATATTGTGGAATACCTATACTAACTATAAAGAAGCAAATCTCTCCCTGACGCAGCAGCACCTCTCCCTTCTCTGCCTGATTCCGGGGTAGACTGTGACGAGCATGGCGGCGCACGGTCTTATATACACTTGATGATGCTGTGCGGCCAGCCAATCACTGTAATGCCACATCCAACATGGTTACGGAATTACAGTACGTGGCAAGCAATCTCTGCATGATCATTGGCTTTCTAAAGAGCGCCAAACATGCAGGGAGGGGACCCGGGCTTCCTCCCGAGCAACCAGGAAATACTCGCAGAGCACTGAGCAGTGGTGAGCACGTTCGCTCATCACTAGATTTCTACCATTTCTTGATTCTCCGCAATACTGCGTAAAGCATCTTGGCTGCCGATATAGCCAAAAAAGCACATTTAGTTTTAAATAAAAAAAGTGAAATTCTTAAGATAAAGTGTGCATTTAACAGATGTTATCTGCAAGCAATTAACATACCTGTCAACACCAGTAAAACAGATTGGCCTTATTTCAATTTGCTAAAATATTGTTTGTGTAAACTATAAAGAAATGTAACATTAACACAGAAACAACCAAAATACTGCTAGAAAAACAACCAGCTGCATGCAGCACCTTCTATTGTATACCAGCAATTCATATGTAAATCAAAAGAAAATATGTCACACTTAGGATCAGCATCAGAGCATTAGTTTCATCACTCACTGCAGTGTTTGCTACACTAGGCAGAATTTGTAAAGGCAGTGTGCCATCAACACATTAGTAGGGCAAATACTTACTCTGTCATCTCTATGGCAGAATTGTGGGTTCTAACCTTTTAGTTTCCTACCTGCCTCCTGAATTTTATTGCAATGCACATCATTGGTATGGGATTGAAAAGTGCAAAAACTGATACAATTAAATTGGATGATGGTGTGTAGAAGGGGCAAGAGTGTGGGTCAGAGGACAAAATTCAGATGGATCTCAATAGGAATTTTAATAGGCAAAATATTAATGTAGTAACATCCATACTGGCACATTCATATTGGCATTAATCTGTCATTCCTTATGGAAGCTTTCTTACATGTACAACTGACTTCAAAGAGCAGTGATGTAAAATATAAATATACATCAGGCTAAATTTTTGCCCAATATGTGCCATCAGCTGGCACCTATGATAGCGTGATTTTTTTGTTCCATGAAGGGGCTATCCACTAGCAAGATTACCTAAATCTGTTATTACAGATAACTAAAATTGCATGTGCAGCCAATTCTACTTAACCAAGAATTCAGATGGTGAGGCATGAAAGATAAAATAGTGTGGCAAAGAGGTATGTAAAGCAGAAAGTCATTGCACAGAAGTTTGGAAATAAGCAACACTGCAACCAGCAGAGTTAGTGCCTTTTTGAATACAAGACATTACATAGTTACATAGGTTGAAAAAAGACCTGACTCTAACTTTTTAATATCCTTTTTAATATATGAAACCTAAAACTGGATCCCATATAATAGATGTGGCCTCACCAGTGATTTGTAAATTGTGATTAAGGCATTCTGCTGAAACGCGTTGGTCGGTGTTTCATGGATTTCTAGTGGTGTTTGCATGTTTTTTTATCATCCCCTGATGAAACAATAAAGATTGGAATTTGTAATCAATTTTTTTGCTGGAGGATCCCTCTTCTTTTTCTTGTGATTGCTGCCTACGTCCCAGACTAGGACGTCTCCCTGCGAATACTACTGAGGATTTATAGCCGTTGAGCTTCAACATAACATGGTGAACTGACTTTTCCATTCCCCTTTCTCCTTCAAATTATAAGTTATTTATAAAGGTGTAGCAATATGTTGGGATCACAGGATTTTATCTCTCTTTTTATACATCCTAAAATCTTGTTTGCTTTTGCAGCTGCTGCTTGACATTGAGTACTGCTCAGCTTACTTGTAACCAGAATACCCAAGTCCTTCTCCTGTTCTTTAGTCCGGAGGATCTGTATATTGTTTGGAATGAGCACAGTAGCAGTAAGTCAGTTAAGTCAGTCAGGCAGCCCAGGAATGCATCTGAAATACTCAAAAAAGATCCCCCCGAGCCTAGAAAATACTGTAGGGAAGCAAGTGAATACAAAAATTACTCTATATTGGGCTACATACAAGGTGATTAACAACTACTTGAGAATTGGTGAGTTAAGCAAGAGTATCCGCTATATAGAATGATCTCACTTATTTACTATGTGAAAAGGGAGAAACCTGCTTTCTTCCACTGAGGCTTTTAACATTTTGGGAAACCCCTGCTAATAGCTTAATCTTTGTCCAATAATCATAGTGGTTCATATTTAGAGCCATTTGGAAACCGAAGTGGGCATGCAAACAATGTCAAATTTAATTCAATGCTTCATCTAGAAAAAAAATACTATTAATTATTGTAGACACGTCTATATTTACTAACATGATTTTTAGTTCTGGACAATGTGAATAATTAGCATTTTCATTAGTTGTTAAGTTGTCATTGCTAAAACTGTAATGCAATACACATGAATGATATAAGCAATATAAGCAATCTTAGAAACATTAATTCACATTAAACCATAGCATGAACGTAGGTGACTTGAAATGTACAGTATATCCAGTTCATGGTCAATGTCCCAAGAGAAAAATATCAGAATACAGAATTTGATGATCAGTCTATAGCCAACTGGACAGAAAGGGATGCAAAATCACTATACACATGCCAAATAATAGATGATCAGGAAAACCTGGTTAATAGGAAAATTACCGTAGGTTAAAAGTCACTTTTTTTCTATTTACAAATTTGTGAATCTATTTTAGAGAGTCAAATGGTAACAACAAACCATAAGCACATACACATTCGTCATTACAATCAGTACTACCTTATCCCTAACATCAAGATCTGGTAGTCTGGCACTTTTCACAAACACTTCATATGCTGACAAAATGTGCCATCAGTTGCAATAAGGAGATTATGCTCTTAGGTGTAACTTATTCTTGAAAACAGATGCATAGTTTTATATGCTTCCTGTAATTCAACTTGACTTTACTATGGTTTTTGTGGAAAGGTTTATGATCTCAATACTTAATACTGCTTGTCCACAGCTAGTCCTTAGGCTGCCATCATGCTGTGTTAAAGAGATTCACTCTCCCGTATGTCTTTATTCATCAAATATGGGATTGTACTCCTTAGTAAAAGGGAACTATTCCCAAGCACTTACATGCTAACGTTTTACTTATACTTTACAGTTGCATTCATTTTCTTTTTTCTTTTTAATACATAAGAAGATGTAAGGTTGATTGTGTCTCCTGAATCTAATTTGAAGGTGTCTCAGTTCAAGTCAGTATGTTATGTTTTGTTATTTTATAGACAAACGACAGACCAACCCATGTCTGTATGCTGTATTAGGGCATATGGACTTCATTGATGGGGTCATATGCATGAGTAGCCCTTCAATGAGCCAGAGAGAAATTCTGCTAAGAAATATCAGCTCTCACTGCAGCAGACTTGATCTGTCCATATAGTACGTGAACATCCCTTCAGCTAAAAAGTCTGGCTGGATCTTCACCCGGTAAATTCATTCAGCATCTGCTCAGGGTGGCAGGAGTGACACCTATGGTTGCAGTTCTTATAATAAAGCGGTTAATAAATAGGTAATACAAAAAAGGGCCATATATGAGGGGGTGACGGACATGCTGGGAATCAGTCTACATGTAAGTCTAGCATTTTGGAGTTATCCCCTGTACAACCTTGCTTTTAGTTCTTCTAAATTGGGAACATACTCTTATTGTTTTATTATACCTTCTATGAGATTCTCCAATGTCTGTATTTATTACATGTTCAGTGCATTGTGAAAGTATTTGGCCCCCTTGAACTTTTCTACCTTTTGCCACATTTCTGGCTTCAAACAAAAAGATATAAATTTCTAATTTTTTGGGGAAGAATCAACAAATGGGACACAATCGTGAAGTGGAACGAAATTTATTGGATATTTTAAACTTTTTTAGCAAATTAAAAACTGAAAAGTGGGGTGTGCAATATTATTCGGCCCCTTTACTTTCAGTGCAGCAATCTCACTCCAGAAGTTCAGTGAGGATCTCTGAATGATCCAATGTTGTCCTAAATAACTGGTAATGATAAATAGAATCCAACTGTGTGTAATCAAGTCTCCGTATAAATGCACCTGCTCTGTGATAGTCTCAGGGTTCTGTTTCAAGTGCAGAGATCATCATGAAGACCAAGGAACACACCAGGCAGGTCCGAGATATTGTTGTGGTGAAGTTTAAAGCCGGATTTGGATAAAAAAAGATTTCCCAAGTTTTAAACATCTCAAGGAGCACTGTGCAAGTGATCATATTGAAATGGATGGAGTGTCAGACCACTATAAATCTACCAAGACCCAGCCGTCCCTCTAAACTTTCATCTCAAACAAGGAGAAGACTGATCAGAGATGCAGCCAAAAATGCCCATGACCACTCTGGATGAACTGCAGAGATCTACAGCTGAGGTGGGAGAGTCTATCCATAGGACAACAATCAGTCATACACTGCACAAATCTGGCCTTTATGGAAGAGTGGCAAGAAGAAAGCTATTTCTCAAAGATATCCATAAAAAGTCTTGTTTGAAATTTGCCACAAGCCACCTGGGAGACACACCAAACATGTGGAATAAGGTGCTCTGGTCAGATGAAACCAAAATCAAACTTTTTGGCCACAATGCAAAATGATATGTTTGGCGTAAAAGCAACACAGCTCATCACCCTCAAAACACCAACCCCACTGTCAAACATGGTGGTGGCAGCATCATGGTTTTGGCCTGCTTTTCTTCAGCAGGGACAGGGAAGATGGTTAAAATTGATGGGAAGATGGACGGAGCCAAATACAGGACTATTCTGGAAAAAAACCTGTTGGAGTCTGCAAAAGACCTGTGACTGGGACGGAGATTTATCTTCCAACAATACAATGATCCCAAACATAAAGCAAAATCTACAATGGAATGGTTCAAAAATAAATGTATCCAGGTGTTAGAATGGCCAAGTCAAAGTCCAGACCTGAATCCAATCAAGAATCTGTGGAAAGAGCTGAAAACTGCTGTTCACAAACGCCCTCCATCCAACCTCAATGAGCTCGAGCTGTTTTCCAAGGAAGAATGGGCAAGAATTTCAGCCTCTCGATGTGCAAAACTGATAGAGACATACCCCAAGCGACTTGCATCTGTAATCGCAGCAAAAGGTGGTGCTACAAAGTATTAACTCAAGAGGGCCGAATAATAGTGCACACCCCACTTTTCAGATTTTATTTTGTTAAAAAAGTTTAAAATATCCAATAAATTTTGTTCCACTTCACGATTGTGTCCCACTTGTTGTTGAATCTTCCCCAAAAAATAGAATTTTATATCTTTATGTTTGAAGCCAGAAATGTGGCAAAAAGTAGAAAAGTTCAAGGGGGCCAAATACTTTCGCAATGCACTGTATTTGACTATGCGTTTCCATGTGATGTCTTCCCTGTGCATGGGCAGCACCATGCTTTTTAACCATTTTTTATGATATAGTGTCTCAATTTGTTTAATTAATAACGTACCATATCTTGGGTACAATATAAACTTGTTTTAGCTTGGGTTATCCTTACACCCTTGCTTCACTTTGTTATTTTCCTATCATTTTGACTTAGTTGCCGGTTGCATAGTGGTGAACCTGCATTGAGAATTTTATTGTACTACTAACACATTGACAGTATGTATCACCACTGTAACCAGTCATTGAGCTCAGGGGCTGTGACAAGGTAGATAGTATGAGCTGCCGATCACAGTGATTGGCTAGCAAGTGTTTTAAGCAATTTATGTGCAATTTTGTACTTAAAAAAATGAAGTCGCAGACAATTTCTATGGACTGCCAAAATAGGGTCCTTTTAGGAGATCTGTTCTTCCTTTTTTTAGATCTAAAGGAGGATTGAACTGAAGCTCGATGGGGAGGAAAACTTTTTCTGAAAAAAATGAGTGAACCTTATTGTACTCCTTTGGGTCGCACTCAGATGCTCGCTCCTTTTGTCGTAAAAGAGGAGAATGGATCTCTTCGTTCCAATGAGACCTCTCTGCAGTGATCCCTCGCCGTAAAAAATCTGCAGTTATAAAGGCCATTTCCTCTGGGCAGCGAGGCTTTCAGTGTGGCAGCAGCACAGGTTTAGAACTATATTATCCTGCAGATTTACCCCATACCTGCAGATTAATAGCATTTAGGGACATGATGGTTCTATTTAAGGAAAATATACCAGTTTTGTAATGTATACTTTTTACTGTACATATTGTGGCCCTTTAAATAATTACATTTTAAGGGTTATGCCTATCCTTTAGAATTTATCACCTATCTCAAATATAGGTGATAACATGCTGATAAACGGGGGTCTGAATGCTGCCACCTTACCAAGCCCTTTGGCTATGTGCCCATGATGCAGAAATGCTCAGGATTTGGAGCGTTCTTCACTTGCATTTCCGCATGCAGGTTGACAAGCGCTTTCCAAGTGATTTTAGTATCACTTGGAAAGTGCTTGACAACTTGGTAACACTATATAAATCCATGCAAACGGCATGGATTTATATAGTGTGACCTTAAAGAATGGTAAAAAATAAAAAAATAAATCTATACTTACCTTCTGATGGCCCCCGCAGTCTTTATTCGCTCCGTCCTGGCTTGCCGGCAGCTCGCGGTACACTGAAGGACCTGCCGTCACATGACTATGACGTCAGCGCAGATCCTTCAGTCCACCGTGATCTGCCGGCAAGTGAAGACAAGCACACAGCGGGCCATCAGAAGGTAAATATAATATTTATTTTTTATTTTATTCTTTTTTTTACAGGTTCTATGGTACCCGGGTCTTGAGGAGAGTCTCCTATCCTCCAGACCCGGGTACCATCGCACATTGAAACGCTTGGATTCCGCATATACAGATGCAGTGATGCGGAATCCAAGCGATTCAATGCAAGTCAATGGCAGCGAAAACGCAGCGCTTCTGCAAAATAATTGGTAGTGCTGCATTTTTTTCCGCAATGATAACCCTCTGCGTAAATTTCCACAGCATGTGCACAGCACATACAGATTATCATTGGGGAACATGGCAGGCCTTCTACCATGCATTTTTTAAGCATTTCTCCAGCGTTTTTGCCGCTGCGGAAACGCTTAAAAAACGCATCGTGGTCACACAGCCTTTAACAGACATGCACACCACTGCTCCATTGATTTTTTATGGAACTTCCAGGAAAAAAAAGGGCTGTACGCAGCTTTCTGCAATGTTAGATGATAGGAGATCTGTTCTTTTAGGAGATCTGTTCTTCCTTTTTTAGATGTAAAGGAGGATTAGAGTGAAGCTTGATGGGGAGGAAAACTTTTTCTGAAAAAAAATGAGTGATCATTATTGTACTCCTTTGGGGCGCACTCAGATACTCACTCCTTTTGTCGTTATAGAGGAGAATGGATCTCTTCGTTCCAATGAGACCTCTCTGCAGTGATCTCTCGCTGTAAAAAATCTGCAGCTATATCCACAGTAGCAAAGAAACACAGTGGAATTTATGGCAGAAACTCCTCGAAAGCATTGAAAGGCTACAGTGACATACCAATAATAAATTTTGGTCAATTTACTCTGAGTATTTTTTTCAATAGCATCTGTGTGAAATTTTGTGAAATTGCATCCAAAATGCCGATACTGTAATTCACTGTGGATTTTACAGAAGCCAATATACAGCAAAAAAATTAGCCATGTATTCACCCCATGAGGACATACCATTACAATCATAATAATGAATTACAGTGCTAAATACTGTATACTGTTAGAGGACGTCGCTCATACAGGCATACAGACAACTACACATACATTGACACACACATTGACATGCATGTTTTAAGATGCATATAATCATGGTGACATACTGTGGATGGAAGCACAGGTTGATTAGTATCAAATTCCGAGGGGCACACTCATTGCACCTTCCCTCACTTCAGCTTAGCGGTCAGCGAGCTAGACGCATAAAGCAGCCCTTTGACATCTCAATCAGTGCTGCTGTACAAGAGATTCATTTGGAGAGAACACTGATGCATTGCTGAACCAGCTGTCAGTCAGTGCCAAGAGCATGGTTACAGCCACCACTCACTATGTACTGAGCAGTGATTGAAGTCGTACCGGCCACGTCTCTATGATTGAAAGCCAAAGGCTATCAGGAGGAATAAAGGCCATTTCCTCTGGGCAGCGAGGCTTTCAATGTGGCAGCTGCACAGCTTTAGAACTATATTATCCTGAAGATTAACCCCATACCTGCAGATTAATAGCATTTAGGGACATGATGGTTCTATTTAAGGAAAATATAACAGTTTTGCAATGTATACTTTTTACTGTACATTAGAGATGAGCGTTGTTCTACTCGAACTGTTCGCCAATCTCAAATTCGAGCTGTTTTGGGCGGTGTTCGAGCAGGTCGGCGAACATGAACAATTTGAGAAAAATTCGGCTGTTCGAGGTTATGTTCGATAACTGTTCGTGCACCAAAATCATAACTGGATTTTTTCTCAGTAATGATGAAAATTAATGTTAATACGCAGTTTGAGTGTACAGCGGGGCGGGGGGAGGGGCAGGGGATGGATCTCTGCAGGAACAATGAAGATCTCCATTTTTTTTTCTCTTTCCCGCATTTGCAGTGGGGAGGTGCAATCTGTCAGCCTATCAGCAGCGCACACACGGAGCGAAGTGCTTTTTTTCACACAAGCAAGGGCATGTGTGATTGGCAGTGTATGTCACATGTCCTTGCCCTATAAGACCAAGCCATTTTCCCCGTCGCCACCATTTTCTCACTGCTGCAGCTGCGTGTTAGACGGCACCGCTGTTGCTGTGTGCGCTATACCTTGTTAATTTCAAGCCAATTTTCGCACAAATATACAGATAGCTTGGGAGTAGGGAATAGTTGTGATTGCAGTCCTTTTAAGGACTAGGTTACAGCATTTCCTACGACTTTTATCAGGCAGGTCTGTGCTCTTAAATAGATAGATTGTGGGAGTAAAGACTAATTGTAATTGGAGTCATTTTCAGGACTAGGTTACATCAGTTCCTATCAGTTTTTGCCAGGCAGGTCTGTGCCAGTGCTGTGCAAGTTTTTTTCACAGCATTTGGCTGAATCTAGCAAAGCTAATCCTTTTTGGCCTATTGCAGAGTGTGTTAGTCAGTGGAGTAGCCTATCTGTGTTGCAAGATATACCACCTGTGTATAGAATACCAATTTTTTTACTGCACCTAGTGAAGTAAAATCTTTTGGGCATAGCATCATTCTATTAGTCCATCTATACTGACCTCCATCAGGTTGCAAACTGAATATAATTTTTTTCTGCATCTAGCTCTGAAAAAATATTTGGGCTTCTAGCAGTGTGTGGGACTTGGTCTATTAGTCCATCTATACTGACCTCCATCAGGTTGCAAATTAAAAATAATTTTTTTCTTCATTTAGCTCTGAAAAAATATTTGGGCTTCTAGCAGTGTGTGGGACTTGTTCTATTAGTCCTTCTATACTGACCTCCAGCAGGTTGCAAATTGAATATAATTTTTTTCTGCATCTAGCTCTGAAAAAATATTTGGGCTTCTAGCGGTGTGTGGTACTTGGTCTATTAGTCCATCTATACTGACCTCCATCAGGTTGCAAATTAAAAATAATTTTTTTCTGCATCTAGCTCTGAAAAAATATTTGGGCTTCTAGCAGTGTGTGGGACTTGGTCTATTAGTCCATCTATACTGACCTCCATCAGGTTGCAAATTAAAAATAATTTTTTTCTTCATTTATCTCTGAAAAAATATTTGGGCTTCTAGCAGCGTGTGGGACTTGTTCTATTAGTCCATCTATACTGACCTCCATCAGGTTGCAAATTAAAAATAATTTTTTTCTGCATCTAGCTCTGAAAAAATATTTGGGCTTCTAGGAGTGTGTGGGACTTGTTCTATTAGTCCATCTATACTGACCTCCATCAGGTTGCAAATTAAAAATAATTTTTTTCTGCATCTAGCTCTGAAAAAATATTTGGGCTTCTAGCAGTGTGTGGGACTTGGTCTATTAGTCCATCTATACTGACCTCCATCAGGTTGCAAATTGAATAAAAAAATTTTCTGCATCTAGCTCTGAAAAAATATTTGGGCTTCTAGCGGTGTGTGGGACTTGGTCTATTAGTCCATCTATACTGACCTCCATCAGGTTGCAAATTAAAAATAATTTTTTTCTGCATCTAACCCAGCCAATAGTTTTGGCCTAATACCACAGTTTGGCCACTCAGCTCTGCTCGGTTACCATCCATTGTTTTTTTGTGCAAACAACTCCAGAGTTGTGAATTAGTTAACCACCAAAATGAGTGGAAAAAGGCCTGCTGCTGGTGGAAAGGGGAATAGGCGTGTTGGGAAGGGCAAAAAAGGTTGTGTCCGTGGGGTAGGTGCAGAAGAAAGACCATCTTCCAGCCAAACTAAAATGTCTACTTCTTTTAGCGGACAATGTGATAAGATCCCTTTCTTACGGCCACGCCAATCGCTACAAATTCCAGATGAGGCACAAAAACAGCAGGTGCTTCAACGGATATCAAGTGCTCCTTTAAGTGGGCTCTCCTCCACATCAACTTCAACATCACAAATACTCCAGTCCTCAAAGGTGTCACCCAAATCGCACTTGCTTCCTCACAGCTCCCAAATCTCCAGCTGCCCGTCTGAGTATGAGGTAGAACAGATGGTTGAGTCTGCAGAGCTGTTTACTCATACTATAGCCTGGGAATCAGAGGTCGACTCCAGCGCTTCTGTGAATCCAGACGAGGAAATGATCTGCACTGATGCCCAGAATCTTTATGAGTCGGATCCAGGACCAGACGCAGAACGTTCTGACCATAATGTAGACCCTCATTCCCAAACTGTAACTCCTGTTGGTGGAGACAATGAGGAAGACGATGATAAGACTCAAATACCTGATTGGAGCGACAACTTTAGTTTTTTGTCAGGGCAGGAACAGGTTGGCTCTGAGGACGACGGGTGTGATAACGCACAGGGTGATGATGATGAGGTCGGAGATCCCACTTACTGTCAACCCACAGTCAGCCAAGAGATGAGGTCAGCAGAGGAGGTGGAGGAAGATGCTAGTGACGACGAGGTCAGGTTGCGCCTTCCTGGACAGAGACGTAGTACTGGAAGCACGTCAACAACTGCATCCTCAAACACAACTCTGCCTCTCACCACAAGTCGTGGTGGCTCTTCAGGTCGCATGGGTGCTAAGCCTTGCATAGCCTGGGCATTTTTTCAGATCGATAAAGATGACCCAACTCGTGTTATCTGTAACATTTGTCAGCAAAAGCTAAGTAGAGGCCAAAAAATACATAGTTTGAGTACTTCATGCATGAACCGGCACATGGACATGAAGGATAAGTTGCAGTGGGAAGCTCAGTGTGCTACAATGCGGTCTAGCCGGCCGGGCCAACCACCGTCTGCCATATCTTGTGCATCCGCGGCCTCTTCATCCTCTGTGACTGGGGGGACAGCAGTCACACCTGTTTTGGGGCGCAGACCTGCCACCTCTTTACCCGCAACAGCCAGCGTGATTGGCAGGTCATCATTTTCTTTGGAGGTGGTAACACCAGCTGGTCTTGAGCGCTGTCCGACATCGATAGCACCACCTTTGGATCAAGGCAACCTAACATGTCCGCCTGCATCTTCCTCACAGACCGGCAGTTTGCCGGGGACACCCTTATCAACCCCGTCTAAGCACAATAACCAGCCCTCGGTCCCTCAGATGTGGACAAGTAAAAGACCATTTCCTCCTAGCCATGAGAAAGCTAAGAGGTTGAATTTCACCATCTGCAAGCTCTTGGCTACAGAAATGCTGCCTTTCCGCCTGGTGGACACAGAGGATTTTCGAGACCTTATGTCCGTCGCAGTGCCCCAGTACCAGATGCCCAGTCGGCACTACTTCTCAAAGAAAGGTGTGCCTGCGCTCCACCAGCATGTCGCACACAACATCACCGCTTCTTTGAGAAACTCTGTGTGTGACAGGGTGCATTTCACCACAGACACTTGGACGAGTAGGCATGGACAGGGGCGTTACATGTCGCTGACTGGGCACTGGGTAACTATGGTGACAGCAGGACAAGGGGCTGCTGTCCAAGTCTTGCCGTCCCCACGAGTTGTGCGTCAATCCTCTTTATGTCATTTTTCCTCCACTGCTTCTGCCCCCTCAACCTCCTCTCGGTCTTCCACCTGCACCCAAAGCCTGTCTGGTCATGCCACAAGCTTTCTAACTGCGCAGAAGGGATCCTGCACACCTCCTTACTATGCTGGCAGTAGGGCTCAACGTCATCAGGCGGTTTTTACATTGAAATGTCTGGGAAATGTGAGTCACACAGCTGAGGAGTTGTGGTCAGCTCTGGAGAACCAATTTCATGAATGGTTGTCTCCACTGGACCTGAAACCAGGGAAGGCCGTGTGCGACAATGCTGCAAACCTGGGTGCGGCCCTTCGCCGGGGCAATGTCACACACGTGCCTTGTATGGCTCACGTGTTGAACCTGGTTGTCCAGCAATTTTTAGCCCACTATCCCAGACTAGATGGCCTTCTGCAGAGGGCACGGTCGCTGTGTGCTCACTTCCGCCGTTCGCATCCCGCAGCTCAGCGACTTACATCTCTACAGAAGTCGTTGGGCCTGCCACTTCACCGGCTAAAATGCGATGTGCCTACCCGGTGGAATTCAACTCTGCACATGTTGCAGCGACTGTGGCAGCACCGACAAGCCCTGGTGCAATACGTTCTGACGTATAGCCTGGGCCAACGAGATTCAGAGGTGGGGCAAATCACGCTGGAGGAGTGGTCTCGGATCAGGGACCTATGCACCCTTCTGCACAGTTTTGAAATGGCGACGAAGATGTTTAGTGCTGACGATGCCATTATCAGCATGACTATTCCGGTGATTTACATGCTGGAGCACATGTTAAACAGAATTCGGAGTCAGGTGGTGGCACAAGAGGAGGTGGAGGAAGTAGAGGAGGAGGAGTTGTATGCGGAAGGGCTAACATCTGCAAGGTCCAGACGGTCGGCAGCACCAGGGCGGCAGGCATGTGAGGGTGGGGGAGATGATTTTACCAGGGCGCATGGTAGCAGCCAAACTAGTGAGGAAGGTGCAGGAGCCCAGGAAGAAGTGGAGTACGAACTGATGGAAGACTCATCAGATGAGGGAGACCTTGATCACATTTCTGTTGTGCGAGGTTGGGGGGAGAGGACAGAGGAAGGAAGCATGATTGTTACCTCGCCACCAACACAACAGGGACTTGGTGCTCCTGGATGCGCAACACACATGAGTGCCTTCTTGCTGCACTACCTGCAACATGACCCTCGAATTGTGAGAATTAGAAATAATCCTGACTACTGGGTTGCCACACTGTTAGATCCCCGGTACAAAAGTAAATTTGCAGAAATTATTCCTGCCATAGAAAGGGATGCACGCATGCAGGACTATCAGCAGAGACTGTTGCAGAATCTTACATGTGCTTTTCCACAAAATACCAGTGGTGCACGTAGTGAATCTCACAGTTCCAACTTGCCAACCGTGGTCTGTATGGAATTGTTCAATAAAGGGCCCAAAATTAAGATAACATAGATGGGAGAGGTCTCTATGAATAGGAATTCCTAAGTATTTGATACCCTGTGAGGGCCAGGCAAAGGGAAAGTTGGACTGGATGGAATCCTATATGGATTTAGGGAGGGAGACATCGAGGGCCTCAGACTTCGCTGCATTGATTTTAAAATTTTACCATGTAACAAAGTGATCTATTTCAGCCATAACAGCAGGGATGGATATATGTGATTGAGTGATATATACTAGGACATCATCAGCAAATAGAGAGCACTTGTACTCGGTGCCTCCCACCTCAATCCACCTAATATTGGGGTTATGGCGAATTGATGAGAGCAGGTGCTCCGTCACTAGGATGTATAAGAGAGGGGACAGAGGACATCCCTGCCTTGTCCCATTGGTGATTGTGAAAGGTGATGAAAATGTTCTGACGCACCCCCTGGGCCTTGGGACACCCGGAGCCGGACCCTTTTTGGTGGATGCTGGTGGTTGTAGTCTTCGTGGCGGCGATCCGGTTCCGTGGCTCAGGGCGGTCAAACCAGTGGCGGAACTATTTATGTGGTTTTGATGTTTAAATGTACGACTACGCCACCCGTGGATTGCGGTCAGAGTGAACCGCCGCTACAGGGCAGACCGCTAAGGCTGGTGTTGTGGGTGCAGCAGAGCGTAGCATAACTCCCCACGGGAGGAGTATAGCCTCAGGGCAGTGTATGCGGAGGATGGGGGTGATGGTGCAGGGCAGCAGCAGTAACGACACGGAGTCAGTGATGCAGTTCAGGGCCTTTACTCACAGTTCTTATTATCCAGACCACGTCTGCAGGTAACGGCTGCCCACGTCGTACTGTGCTCACCAGGTGAGGGGCTCAGACAACTCCCAGATAACTTTGGAGCGCTTCACAGGACCCCCTTTGTGTGTCCTTTGTCTGGCCTTTCTTACCAACACTTCTGTCCGGCTGCCTCGGGCCTCCTCTTGGTAAACTTGGCGCCAGTTTCCCTGACCCTATGTGGTGCCTTCCTAGCGGGTGGAGCAAGGGGCTGCGCCACATAAAATGTCAGAGCCTCCGGTTTCTAGCTGAGGGTCGTTTCCTGCCTCCACTAGTTCGGGGACCGGTCTACCCCTTTGGCCTGACCCCTCCACGCAGGTGGATTCGGGCGTGCGGTGGCGACTCGCCCGTCCGCACCCCTGGGATCCCTTCATTCCTCGTTCCTGGAGCCTTCTCCGCTCCTCTTCCTTCCTTCTCCCTCTTGCAGGCCTGGGCCTCTGTTACTAGGCCCGCCTCCGGAGCAGAGCTCATGCAGAGCCCCTGCTCCCTGCCACTTCTGCTCAGACTTCTCTGCACTGAACTAAGATGGTGCCCACCTTTTATACTCCCTTCTCAATGCACCCAGGAACTGCTTCCTCCCTGCTCCTGCACTGCAGGGTTCCCCTTCCTCAGTGTTCCCTCCCCCCACTCCAGCCAGGGACAGGGACTGTCGTGCCCATCTCAGGGGCATATTGGTCGCCCTGCCCCACGGCAATGTGGTGTAATGCATGCAGGTGTCGGGTCCTGATCCACATTCCATCCTTATCTGAGAGTGAGATATCACACCTCTGGGTGAGGTGCAATACGTCTGTAGCAACCGAGCCCTCGGTGCTACAGTTCCATTTATCTTCAGCCTAGGTGACGTATTGTGATACAGGGCCGTGATTTTGGCTATAAAAGGGTCCCCTAGACCCCTACCCCAAGCTTTTTAAGAGAATCATATATGGCGTGCCAGGAGACTCTATGGAATGCTTTCTCAGCATCCAACGAGAGTATCTACTTACAAATTTTTAACTGCATCTAGCCCAGGAAATACTTTGTGCCTAGTAGCAGTGTCTGCTAGTCAGCGGATTATCCCGGCTGTTAAGCAAGCTACACCACCTGTAGTTTGGACACTTAATTTTTTCAAAGGAAATGCTTCGGGACCACGGGATACTTAGTGAAGAGCATCAGGAGGCACCCCAAGGCATAGGGGCTGGGACTGGCACTAGGATGCCTTGCGGTGGACAGCCGAGCTCGATCCTTATAAAAGCTTTTTAACTGCAGCAGCTTTAGTGGACGCTACTGGAGCTGGAATTACGCGGCTGCTGGCATGAGACTTGCCCTCCAATAGATCCTTGTAAATGGATTTAAAGTGTATTCATTCAAATTAGAGGGACAATTTAAATTAAAAAGCTTAGAGCTGCCTCCACCACAGGGGGGCTCTCTCGACCCACCAGCGGACAGGCACCAGTATTGGGAGAGGGGGGCTGGCCGTCAGGGTTCACCGCGGCTCTGGCACAAACCCGGCGACACGAAGGTGGCACGGGCAGGAGCGGACTGGCCGTCTCGGCTTCTCACTTTTTGGATTTTAGAAGGGCATGACATGCCTATATCTGTGTCTCCCCCTCCTTTTACTCCTCCACCTCTTTTCTTTTCGCATGACTATATGTACTTGTCACTTTTCCATGTGTTAGTTGTGTCTTCTGAGCAGTTTGTCAGCTTTTGGACACCTTTGAAGGTGTTTTCTATGTGTTTCTATGTGTTTTTGTTTGCCTGCCATTGGTTTTAACGGTGTTCGAAGGTGTTCGACGAACAGTTCGACGAACAGTTCGGCGAACACACGGGTGTTCGACGAACCGAACCGAACTCGAACACTACGGGGGTGGCTCAACACTACTGTACATATTATGGGCCTTTAAATAATTACATTTAAAGATTCATGCCTATGCTTTAGAATTTATCACCTATCTCAAGTATAGGTGATAACATGCTGATAAATGAGGGTCTGAAAGCTGCCCCCCTTACCAATCCCTTTAACAGACATGCACACCACTGCTCCATTCATTTTCTATGGAACTTCCAGAAAAAAAAGGGCTGTACGCAGCTTTCTGCAATTTTAGAGGATAACTTCTAAAGATAGGAATAAAATTTTAATAAAAAGAGTAGCTCACATACAGTACAGACCAAAAGTTTGGACACACCTTCTCATTTAAAGATTTTTCTGTATTTTCATGACTTTGAAAATTGTACATTCACACTGAAGGCATCAAAACTATGAATTAACACATGTGGAATTATATACTTAACAAAAAAGTGTGAAACAACTGAAAATATGTCTTATATTCTAGGTTCTTCAAAGTAGCCACCTTTTGGTTTGATGACTGCTTTGCACAGTCTTGGCATTCTCTTGATGAGCTTCAAGAGGTAGTCACCGGAAATGGTTTTCACTTCACAGGTGTGCCCTGTCAGGTTTAACCACTTCGCACCAGAGCCTGTTTTTGCCTTCGTGACCGGGCCAATTTTTTCAATTCTGACCACTGTCACTTTATGAAGTATTTACTCTGGAACGCTTCAACAGATTCCCCTGATTCTGAGACTGTTTTTTCGTGACATATTGTACTTCATGATAGTGGTAAAATTTCTTTGATATCACTTGCGTTTATTTGTGAAAAAATTGGAAATTTGGCGAAAATTTAGAAAATTTTGCAATTTTCAAACTTTGAATTTTCATGACCTTAAATCAGAGAGATATGTCACACAAAATAGTTAATAAATAACAGTTCCCTCATGTCTACTTTACATCAGCACAATTTTGGAACCAAAATTTTTTTTGTTAGGGAGCTATAAGGGTTAAAATTGACTAGCGATTTCTCATTTTTCCAACAAAATTTACAAAAACATTTTTTTAGGGACCACATCATATTTGAAGTCACTTTGAGGGGTCTTTATGACAGAAAATACCCAAAAGTGACACCATTCTAAAAACTGCACCCCTCAAGGTGCTCAAAACCACATTAAAGAACTTTATTAACCCTTCAGGTGCTTCACAGGAATTTTTGGAATGTGGAAGAAAAAAATTAACATTTAACTTTTTTCACAAAAATGTTACTTTAGACCCAATTTTTTTTATTTTCACAGGGGTAACAGGAAAAAATGGACCCCAAAATTTTTTGTGCAATTTCTCTTGAGCGCGCTGATACCCTATATGTGAGGGAAAACCACTGTTTGGGCGCACTGCAGGGTTCGGAAGGGAAGGAGCGCCATTTGACTTTTTGAATGTAAAATTTGTCTGAATAATTAGCAGACACCATGTTGCGTTTGGAGAGCCCCTGATGTTCCTAAACAGTGTAAACCCCCACAAGTGACACTATTTTGGAAACTAGACCCCTTAGGGAACATATCTAGATGTGTGGTGAGCACCTTGAACCCCAAGGTGCTTCACAGAAGTTTATAATACTGAGCTGTAAAAATAAAATTTTCACATTTTTCCCACAAAAACGTTTTTCATCTCTTAATTTTGCATTATCATAAGGGTAATAGGATAAATTGCACCATGAAATTTGTTTTGCAATTTCTCCAGAACACGCCGATACCCCTTATGTGGGGGAAAACCACTGTTTGGGCACACGGTAGGGTTTGGAAGGGAAGGAGCGCCATTTGACTTTTTGAATGTAAAATTTGTCTGAATAATTAGCAGACGCCATGTTGCGTTTGGAGAGACCCTGATGTTCCTAAACAGTGGAAACCCCCCACAAGTGACACCATTTTGGAAACTAGACTCCTTAGGGAACTTATCTAGATGTGTGGTGAGCACCTTGAACCCCAAGGTGCTTCACAGAAGTTTATAATAATCAGCTGTAAAAATAAAATTTTCACATTTTTCCCACAAAAACGTTTTTCATCTCTTAATTTTGAATTATCATAAGGGTAATAGGATAAATTGCACCATGAAATTTGTTGTGCAATTTCTCCTGAACACGCCGATACCCCATATGTGGGGGAAAACCACTGCTTTGGTGTACGGCAGGGTTCGGAAGAGAAAGGAGCGCAATGTTGTCTGGGATAGGCAGCAGACACCATGTCACATTTGAAGAGTCGTTGACATGCCGAAACAGCAGAAACCCCCACAAGTGACCCCATTTTGTAAACTACACCTCTCAAGGAATTCATCTAGGGAAGTAGTGAGTATTTTTTAATTTTTAAATTTATACCATTGGGCAGTGAAAAAAGCATAATTATATTTTTACCACAAAAAAATGTTTTACCCTCAGATTTTACATTTTCACACAGGGCAATGGGTAAAAATGGTGCCGAAATGTGTCACACAATTTCTTCTAAAAGTGGCAATACCCCATATGTGGCTGTATCGTACCGCTCAGCCATACGGCGAGATCTGGGGGGGACGGAGCGCTATTTGACAATTGGAGAACAAATTATTGTAGAATAGGCATTTGGATTTGGGAGCACAAAATTTTCTGAATTTCTTTTGGGGGGCAAGGGCCATTTCGCTTTTCCAGAGCCTTTCTGCTACCAGTAACTTGGAAGTCCCTTATATTTTTAACAGATGACGGACCTGAGTGGGGACTAGCTTTTTCTGAGGACTGAGTTGAAGCTTTTATTGGGAACATTTTACGTAACATTTATCCGGTGCTCTAGGCTGAGCACTTACATCGGGGTTTCCATCTAAATTTCCAAGTGATGCAATTCAGATGAAACCCCTGTGGGATCCATTCACTGTAATGAGGCAGCAGAGTTACTCTGGACTCCGTCTGGCCTCTGTTTAGCGGTGTCCTTTTTTTCAGAAGTGCACAAAACTGTGGCCAACTGCACTTTTATGCACGCCTAAAACAAATGACACCGTGGGATCACAGGCCAGACGGCATCCACAGTGGCCTATATCTGCCTCATTACAGGGAATCTTCCATCATGGGTTCTGGCTGAATCACATATTTCAGAGATTTACACAGAAACTCTGGCCTAAGTGCTCAGCGCAGAGCACAGGATAAATGTGTGCCGAGCCATACTGCGATCTTTGGGAGACATAATAAACAAATCAGTAGCCGGTGAAGAATTGGTTTTATTTATTTTTTTACGCCGTTCCTAGTGTGATATAACTGATTAGATTACTTTATTCTTCGGGTCGGTGCGATTACAGAGATACCAGATTTATATGGGTTTTTATGACTGACAGCTGTCACACACTAAGAGACGCTTTTTTTTTGCAAAATCTAGTCATGTGACAGCTTGTTTCTTGCGGGACGAGTTGACATTTTTATTGGTACCATTATTGGGTACGTGACATTTTTGATCGCTTTCTATTCCGTTTTTTGGGAGGTAAAATTAACAAAAACCAACAATTCAGGAATTGTTTTTTGAGGGTTTTTTTTATGCCGTTCTGCGTGTGGTAAAAGTGATCAAGCAGCGTCATTCTTCGGGTCAGTACGTTTACAGCGATACAACACTTACTGTATATTTTTTTATGTTTTGGCGCTTTTACACAATAAAACAATTTTATAGAAAAAATATTTTTTTTGCATTGCTTTATTCTGAGAGGTATAACTTTTTTCTTTTTCGGCTGATGGAGCTGTATGGCAGCTTGTTTTTTGCGGAACAAGATGACGTTTTCAGCGGTACCATTTTTATTTCCATTTTGCTTTTTCATCGCATTTTTTTCCACTTTTTGTTTGGCGATATGATGAAAAAGCATAGTTTTTTGCTCCGTTTTTTATTTATTTTTATTACGGTGTGCACAGAAGGAGTTAATTAGTGTGACAGTTTTATAGCTCGGGTTGTTTCGGACGCGGCAATACCAAATATGTGTACTTTTTTATTTTTGCATAAATATATGGATTTATCGGTTTAATATTTTATTTATTTATTTTAATTTATTTTGTATTTTTTTTTTTAACAGTTTCAAAACATTTTTTTTTTACTTTTTTTTACATTTTTACTTAGTCCCTGTATGGGACATTAATTTTTATTTTTCTGATCCCTGATCTCATGTAATGTAATAGACATATATTACATTATATGAGATCTTCACTGACTGTTTCACAGTCAGTCTCCTGCCTGGCATCAGCTGCATGCTGAGCCAGGCAGGACACCATATATGGCAGAGCTGGAGGCGGTCATGTGACCTTCAGCTGCCATAGCAACCCAAGGTCCTGAAAGGAATCAGGGGTGGTCGGAGAGGTAAGTGGACGACCCCCTCTTCTCCTGCTGTCATCTATATGCCGCGATCACTATAGATCGTGGCATATAGAAGACAGCAAAGGGTTAACATCACTGGGACCTGATCTAATCAGGTCCCGATGATGTTCCCTGTCAGAGCTATCGCTCTGCACTGATCCCGCAGCGCTTGCAAGACCCTGGGGGTCCTGAGCGCTGCGAGACCACCCACCGTTTTTAAACATCGGCGCTGCACAGAGCCCAGGCAGTGCGGACGTTTATCTACAGTGGGTGGTCGGGAAGCGGTTAATAAGTGGGATTTCTTGCCTTATAAATGGGGTTGGGACCATCAAAAGTGTTGTGCAGAAGTCAGGTGGATACACAGCTGATAGTCCTACTGAATAGACTGTTAGAATTTGTATTATGGCAAGAAAAAAGCAGCTAAGTAAAGAAAAATGAGTGGCCATCATTACTTTAAGAAATGAAGGTCAGTTCGAGAAATTGGGAAAACTTTGAAAGTGTCCCCAAGTGCAGTTGCAAAAACCATCAAGCGCTACAAAGAAACTGGCTCACATGAGGACGGCCCCAGGAAAGGAAGACCAAGAGTCACCTCTGCTTCTGAGGATAAGTTTATCCGAGTCACCTGCCTCAGAAATCGCAGGTTATCAGCAGCTCAGATTAGAGACCAGGTCAATGCCACACAGAGTTCTAGCAGCAGACACATCTCTTCAACAACTGTTAAGTGGAGACTTTGTGCAGCAGGCCTTCATAGTAAAATAGCTGCTAGGAAACCACTGCTAAGGACAGGCAACATGCAGAAGAGACATGTTTGGGCTAAAGAACACAAGGAATGGACATTAGACAAGTGGAAATCTGTGCTTTGGTCTGATGAGTCCAAATTTGAGATCTTTGGTTCCAGCCACCGTGTCTTTGTGCGACGCAGAAAAGGTGAACTACATGCCTGGTTCCTACCGTGAAGCATGGAGGAGGAGGTGTGATGGTGTGGGGGTGCTTTGCTGGTGACACTGTTGGGGATTTATTCAGAATTGAAGGCATACTGAACCAGCATGGCTACCACAGCATCTTGCAGCGGCATGCTATTCCATCCGGTTTGCGTTTAGTTGGACCATCATTTATTTTTCAACAGGACAATGACCCCAAACACACCTCCAGGCTGTGTAAGGGCTATTTGACCTAGAAGGAGATAGATGGGGTGCTACGCCAGATGACCTGGCCTCCACAGTCACCAGACCGGAACCCAATCGAGATGGTTTGGGGTGAGCGGGACCGCAGAGTGAAGGCAAAAGGGCCAACAAGTGCTAAGCATCTCTGGGAACTCCTTCAAGATTGTTGGAAGACCATTTCCGGTGACTACCTCTTGAAGCGCATCAAGAGAATGCCAAGAGTGTGCAAAGCAGTCATCAAAGCAAAAGGTGGCTACTTTGAAGAACCTAGAATATAAGACATATTTTCAGTTGTTTCACACTTTTTTGTTAAGTATATAATTCCACATGTGTTAATTCATAGTTTTGATGCCTTCAGTGTGAATGTACAATTTTCAAAGTCATGAAAATACAGAAAAATCTTTAAATGAGAAGGTGTGTCCAAACTTTTGGTCTGTACTGTAGATTACAACTATGTGCAAATATTTCTGGAAGTTTTCAAAACTAGAGATATAAAAAAAAATTAGTAAGAATTTTATGGACTAAAAATTATAATCTTCCCAAGCAGAAATGACTACTTTACAAAACAGTTTACATTGAACTGTACAAATGAAGATTTTCTTAAAGATTGATAAAATAAAAAAAAATTAACTTTCATGTTAAATAATGATAATATCTCATTTTTTTTGCTTTTAGTTTACATTACATTACATTTAGTTCAAGAAAGGGTTGTCATAGTAGTGAACAATCCCTTTAAGGTTTGGGTGTGTCAGTTTTTAGTTTGCAAGCATCAGAGCAGGAGGGAAATCTAAGCCATTGTTGCACCCACTGAGACTGTGGTGCAATCACCCACAGAAATCAATTAATTTGATACTGACTGCTATGGATGATCCGGCTGCGAACCGGAGGATAAAGTTTGAATTATTTTTGTCAGTTGTGAAAATAAAGACGTTTAAGTTGAACTAACCTGGGTCACTGCCTCATTACCGAACTGTCGTGAAAACTGCTGCATTGCATTGTGCATACCATTCTTAATAAGCGTGCTCACTGGAGTATGATCTGCCTAATTCATCATGGCATGCCACAGTGAAGTCGTTGAATCTGTTAACTTGCTATGATATGCCCATAATGGCATAACAGGCCGAGACTGGCATGTAAACTCCAAGGGTCACAATATTTTTGCTCAACTTCTGAGTTGCACAAAAATATTCTGACTTTTTAAGGTGTTTTACAGCAGAATTTTGGTGTAAATACCTTAATGAATCAGGCACAAAAGTATGTGGATAAATGTTAAGTGAAGGAGGTTAAAATTAGTAAATCAATTTCTCACTACAGATCACCGAAAAACATAAATCTGTCAAAGAATAAGTGGAAGAAAGCTATCCAGAAAAAAACTGTGGAAGAGATGTTTCGTGACCAGAATAAACCCTCAGTTCCAGCAGATGATACTGATGACACAACAAGAAACCCAACAATACGGCAAAAAGCAAGAATTTGACTTGGCCTATGAAAAATTTTAAGACGAATATTAAAATTTTGGAAGATGAGCCATATACTACAACTGCCGCGTACATATGGAATTTACAGTGAGACTGCGAACGGTCATTAAAATGTCAATTTTACCAGCTTTGATGAATTTCTGACTACAGATAAGAGTAAAAACGATGAATCTGTCAATGAATGCATGGAAAGAAGCTATCATGTTGTGGACTGTGAAAGACATGTACATGACCAGAATGAACACTCATTTCTAGCAGATGATACTGATATGACACAACAAGAAGCACAAGATGGAAAAAAGCAAGCCATGTCCACGTCCCTTATTTGATGCTTTCCTCATTTTTTTAAGTGGTGTTTAGGCAAAGTACTTCCACAAACAAGGCTGCAGATTAGAAAAATTTGTTTTAATCAGTACTATCAGAGACATGGGTTTATAAGAGTAGAATTTTTTTTGATGCACAGTAGTATCACAGACATGGGTGCATAAGAATTGAAAAATTTGCTTGTGCACACAGTACTATCAGAAATAGGTGCATATGAGTAGAAAAATTTGTTTTTACGCACAGTAATTAGACATAGGTGCATAAGATTTGAAAAAAAATTGTCTCATAGTAATATCACAGACATGGGTACATAACAGTAGAAAAATTTGTTTGGATGGACACTACTATCAGACATGAGTGCATAACAGTAGAAAAATTAGTTTGTACGCACAGTACTATCAGACATAGGTGCATAAGAAATCCCCGTACAAAAAAAACACAATTGCTAAAATCTTTAAAAAAATGTGGTAGGTCGACTCGCTCGGCCGCTTCTGGGAGTAGACATAGAAACCGGGTTTTCTCTGAAGGCTTTATTATATAGCATAGAGCTAAAAACTCCAGCTAAAAATAAACATGGCCTTACTGGCAAAACAACAAAACAAAAGATAAATGCTAGCACAGTCCATATGGGTGTGTGAGGTTCACCCACACAGGTTATGTCCAGCTTTCAGCTCCTTCCTGAGCTATGGCTGAGCTGAGACCTTGCCTCTCCAAACACAGAGAAAAAAAACAGGACTGAACATTTAAAGCTTGCTCAGCCACACCCTGAGGGGCGGTGTGGGGAATGACTTCCCTCCCATCTCTGCGTCATTCCCATAAAACCTTTAAAAGAGTTAACCCCCCTGAGTATAACATGCTGTCAGAAATTCAGTAGGTCTTAGTTCATACAGGAAAGCATCCTGAGTGACACATACCTCCCCTCGAATATAACACCAGTGACTCTGTCACATATTCCCCCCCTCTGCTCAAAGCCAGGGTTTTGGGCACCTTCAGACACCAAGCAGGGAATTCTGGAGAGGGCATCAGCATTAGCGTGTAACTTCCCGGGTCTATGCTCCACGTGAAAATTAGTCTTGGAGACCTAAGAACCTAGTTACTCAGGCATTTTTACTAGTGTTGAGCGAGCATGCTCGACACTGCTCGGTACTCGCCCGAGCTTCACGCTACTCGGGATGTTCGGAGAGCACCAAGCATTTCCGGGTTACTCGGGCGGGAGCTCGGGTCTCCGCCCTGCATGTTTGGCGCTCTTTAAAGAGCCAATGAACATGCAGGGATTGCCAGCCAGTCACTGTAATGCCGCAGCCATCTTGTTTGTGGGCATTACAGTGATTGGCTGGCCGCACAGCGTCACCTCGAGTATTTAAAACCGGGCGCCGCCATCTTGTACACAGTCGCTCCGGATTAGACAGTGTAGGGACAGCGCTGCTGAGCTAGGGAAAGATTTATCCTGCAAAATAGTTAGTGTAGGGTCTGTAAAGGCTGCCAGATTAAACAAACAGTCCTTCTCAGGACTAATATCCATCCCAGATATCAGACAGACAGGCAGGCTGTATAGGAGATGCAGTGGGGTTATACCACCAAACGCTGCATTACAGTCCTGTGTGCTCCTGTTTCTGAAATTGCTGGACTTAGCTCCAGGTCTCGGGGGCCAGGAAAAATCCTTTTTTTTCATCTAAATCCTCTTTTTTTTCCCTCCTTCACACTGTACAAATACCCATCTTATTAACCTATTGGTGCCCCCCCATCCCCCAAAAAAAGTGTGTCTCTGATTTTTCAGACACAAATATATCTGTTGAAAAGAGTCTGGTATAGGCCACAGAAACAGAAGTGTGGATTTGCAGTTCCACGGGTGAAATCTCTGTATTATACAGTTTTGTGCCTTTTGTATATAAAAAAAAACAGATTGAGTGTGTCGCTCACTGTTCAGCAGCAAATATATATATATATTTAAAAAAGTCTGGTATACATCAGTAAATTATATCTGTGGTTTTGCTGTTCCATGGAAAAAAATCTCTATTATCCTGCTTTTGGCATTTTTTGCCGTAAAAAATAAATAATAGTGTCTCCTGATTGTTCAGACAAAAATATATAAGTTGAAAATAGTCTGGTATACACCAGTAAATTATAACTGTGGTTTTGCTGTTCCATGGTAAAAAATCTCTATTATCCTGGTTTTGGCATTTTTTGCCATAACAAATAAATAATAGTGTCTCCTGATTGTTCAGACACAAATATATCTGTTGAAAATAGTCTGGTATACACCAGTAAATTATAACTGTGGTTTCGCTGTTCCACAGTAAAAAATCTCTATTACCCTGCTTTTGGCATTTTTTGCCGGGAAAATTAAATAATAGTGTCTCCTGATTGTTCAGACACAAATATATCTGTTGAAAATAGTCTGGTATACATCAGTAAATTATAACTGTGGTATTGCTGTTCCACGGTAAAAATTCTGTATTATCCTGCTTTTGGCTTTTTTTGCCGTAAAAAAGAAATAATAGTGTCTCCTGATTGTTCAGACACAAATATATCTGTTGAAAATAGTCTGGTGTAGGCCCAAGAAATACAAGTGTGTTTTTGCAGTTCCACGGGTAAAATCTCTGTATTATGCTGTTTTTCACAATTTTTGGCCGTATAAATTAAATAATAGTGTCTCCTGATTGTTCAGACACAAATATATCTGTTGAAAATAGTCTGGTATACACCAGTAAATTATAACTGTGGTTTTGCTGCTTCACGGTAAAAATTCTCTATTATCCTGCTTTTGGCATTTTTTGCCGTAAAAAATAAATAATAGTGTCTCCTGATTGTTCAGACACATATATATCTGTTGAAAAAAGTCTGGTATACACCAGTAAATTATGACTGTGGTTTGGCTGTTCCACGGTAAAAAATCTCTATTATCCTGCTTTTGGCATTTTTTGCTGTAAAAAATAAATATTAGTATCTCCTGATTGTTCAGACACAAATATATCTGTTGAAAATAGTCTGGTGTAGGCCCGAGAAATACAAGTGTGGTTTTGCACATCAACGGGTCAAATTTCTGTATTATCCTGCTTTTCACAATTTTTGGCCGTAAAAAATAAATAATAGTGTCTCCTGATTGTTCAGACACAAATAGATCTGTTGAAAATAGTCTGGTATACACCAGTAAATTATAACTGTGGTTTTGCTGTTCCACGGTAAAAAATCTCTATTATCCTGCTTTTCGCAAGTTTTGTCCGTAAAAAATAAATAATAGTGTCTCCTGATTTTTCAGACACAAATATATCTGTTGAAAATAGTCTGGTGTAGGCCCAAGAAATACAAGTGTGGTTTTGCAGTTCCACTGGTCAAATCTCTGTATTATCCTGCTTTTCACAATTTTTGGTCGTAAAAAATAAATAATAGTGTCTCCTGATTGTTCAGACACAAATATATCTGTTGAAAATAGTCTGGTAAACAACATTAAATTATAACTGTGGTTTTGCTGCTTCACGGTAAAAAATCTCTATTATCCTGCTTTTGGCATTTTTTGCCGTAAAAAATAAATAATAGTGTCTCCTGATTGTTCAGACACAAATATATCTGTTGAAAAAGTCTGGTATTCACCAGTAAATTATAACTGTGGTTTGGCTGTTCCACTGTAAAAAATCTCTATTATACTGCTTTTGGCATTTTTTGCCGTAAAAAATAAATAATAGTATCTCCTGATTGTTCAGACACAAATAAATCTGTTGAAAATAGTCTGGTGTAGGCCCGAGAAATACAAGTGTGGTTTTGCACATCAACGGGTCAAATTTCTGTATTATCCTGCTTTTCACAATTTTTGGCCGTAAAAAATAAATAATAGTGTCTCGTGATTGTTCAGATACAAATATATCTGTTGAAAATAGTCTGGTATACACCAGTAAATTATAACTGTGGTTTTGCTGTTCCACGGTAAAAAATCTCTATTATCCTGCTTTTGGCATTTTTTGCCATAAAAAATAATTAATAGTGTCTCCTGATTATTCAGACACCTATATATCTGTTGAAAATAGTCTGGTATACACCAGTAAATTATAACTTTGGTTTTGCTGTTCCACGGTAAAAATTCTCTATTATCCTGCTTTTGGCATTTTTTGCCGTAAAAAATAAATAATATTGTCTCCTGATTGTTGAGACACAAACATATCTGTTGAAAATAGTCTGGTGTAGGCCCAAGAAATACAAGTGTGGTTTTGCAGTTCCACGGGTCAAATCTCTGTGTTATCCTGCTTTTCGCAATTTTTGTCCGTAAAAAATAAATAATAGGGTCTCCTGATTGTTCAGACACAAATATATCTGTTGAAAATAGTCTGGTGTAGGCCCAAGAAATACAAGTGTGGTTTTGCAATTCCACGGGTCAAATCTCTATGTTATCCTGCTTTTCGCAATTCTTGGCCGTAAAAAATAAATATTAGTGTCTCCTGTTTGTTCAGATACAAATATATCTGTTGAAAATAGTCTGGTATACACCAGTAAATTATAACGGTGGTTTTGCTGTTCCACTGTAAAAAATCTTTATTATCCTGCTTTTGGCATTTTTTGACGTAAAAAAATAAATATTAGTGTCTCCTGATGGTTCAGACACTTATATATCTGTTGAAAATAGTCTGGTATAAACCAGTAAATTATAACTTTGGCTTTGCTGTTCCACGGTAAAAATTCTCTATTTTGCTGCTTTTGGCAATTTTTGCCGTAAAAAATAAATAATAGTGTCTCCTGATTGTTCAGACACAAATATATCTGTTGAAAATAGTCTGGTGTAGGCCCAAGAAATACAAGTGTGGTTTTGCAGTTCCACGGGTCAAATCTCTGTATTATCCTGCTTTTCACAATTTTTGGCCGTAAAAAATAAATAATAGTGTCTCCTGATTGTTCAGACACAAATATATCTGTTGAAAATAGTCAGGTATACACCATTAAATTATAACTGTGGTTTTGCTGCTTCACGGTAAAAAATCTCTATTATCCTGCTTTTGGCATTTTTTGCCGTAAAAAATAAATAATAGTGTCTCCTGATTGTTCAGACACAAATATCTCTGTTGAAAATAGTCTGGTGTAGGCCCAAGAAATACAAGTGTGGTTTTGCAGTTCCACTGGTCAAATCTCTGTATTATCCTGCTTTTCACAATTTTTGGCCGTAAAAAATTAATAATAGTGTCTCCTGATTGTTCAGACACAAATATATCTGTTGAAAATAGTCTGGTAAACACCATTAATTTATAACTGTGGTTTTGCTGCTTCACGGTAAAAAATCTCTATTATCCTGCTTTTGGCATTTTTTGCCGTAAAAAATAAATAATAGTGTCTCCTGATTGTTCAGACACAAATATATCTTTTGAAAAAGTCTGGTATTCACCAGTAAATTATAACTGTGGTTTGGCTGTTCCACTGTAAAAAATCTCTATTATACTGCTTTTGGCATTTTTTGCCGTAAAAAATAAATAATAGTATCTCCTGATTGTTCAGACACAAATATATCTGTTGAAAATAGTCTGGTGTATCCCCGAGAAGTACAAGTGTAGTTTTGCAGATCAACAGGTCAAAAATCTGTATTATCCTGCTTTTCACAATTTTTGGCCGTAAAAAATAAATAATATTGTCTCCTGATTGTTCAGACACAAATATATCTGTTGAAAATAGTCTGGTATACACCAGTAAATTATAACTGTGGTTTTGGTGTTTCACGGTAAAAAATCTCTATTATCCTGCTTTTGACATTTTTTGACGTAAAAAATAAATAATAGTGTCTCCTGATTGTTCAGACACAAATATATCTGATGAAAATAGTCTGGTATACACCACTAAATTATAACTGTGGTTTTGCTGTTCCACGGTAAAAAATCTCTATTATCCTGCTTTTGGCATTTTTTGCCGTAAAAAATAAATAATAGTATCTCCTGATTGTTCAGACACAAATATATCTGTTGAAAATAGTCAGGTGTAGGCCCGAGAAATACAAGTGTAGTTTTGCAGTTCAACGGGTAAAATCTCTGTATTATCCTGCTTTTCGCAATTTTTGTCTGTAAAAAAATAAATAATAGTGTCTCCTGATTGTTCAGACACAAATATATCTGTTGAAAATAGTCTGGTGTAGACCCAAGAAATACAAGTGTGGTTTTGCAGTTCCACGGGTCAAATCTCTATGTTATCCTGCTTTTCGCAATTTTTGGCCGTAAAAAATAAATAATACTGTCTCCTGATTGTTCAGATGCAAATATATCTGTTGAAAATAGTCTGGTATACACCAGTAAATTATAACTGTGGTTTTGCTGTTCCACGGTAAAAAATCTCTATTATCCTGCTTTTGGAATTTTTTGTCGTAAAAGATAAATAATAGTGTCTCCTGATTGTTCAGACACAAATATATCTGATGAAAAAAGTCTGGTATACACCATTAAATTATGACTTTGGTTTGGCTGTTCCACGGTAAAAAATCTGTATTATCCTCCTTTTGGCATTTTTTGACATAAAAAATAAATAATAGTGTCTCCTGATTGTTCAGACACAAATATATCTGTTGAAAATAGTCTGGTGTAGACCCAAGAAATACCAGTGTGGTTTTGCAGTTCCACGGGTCAAATCTCTGTATTATCCTGCTTTTCACAATTTTTGGCGGTAAAAAATAAATAATAGTGTCTCCTGATTGTTCAGACACAAATATATCTGTTGAAAATAGTCTGATGTAGACCCAAGAAATACAAGTGTGGTTTTGCAGTTCTACTGGTCAAATCTCTATGTTATTCTGCTTTTCGCAATTCTTGGCCGTAAAAAAATAAATAATAGTGTCTCCTGATTGGTCAGACACAAATATATCTGTTGAAAATAATCTGGTGTAGGCCCAAAAAATACAAGTGTAGTTTTGCAGTTCCACGGGTCAAATCTCTATGTTATCCTGATTTTCGCAATTTTTGGCCGTAAAAAATAAATAATACTGTCTCCTGATTGTTCAGATGCAAATATATCTGTTGAAAATAGTCTGGTATACACCAGTAAATTATAACTGTGGTTTTGCTGTTCCACGGTAAAAAAATCTCTATTTTCCTGCTTTTGGCATTTTTTGCCGTAAAAAATAAATAATAGTATCTCCTGATTGTTCAGACACAAATATATCTGATGAAAAAAGTCTGGTATACACCAGTAAATTAAGACTTTGGTTTGGCTGTTCCACGGTAAAAAATCTGTATTATCCTCCTTTTGGCATTTTTTGACGTAAAAAATAAATAATAGTGTCTCCTGATTGTTCAGACACAAATATATCTGTTGAAAATAGTCTGGTGTAGACCCAAGAAATACCAGTGTGGTTTTGCAGTTCCACGGGTCAAATCTCTGTATTATCCTGCTTTTCACAATTTTTGGCGGTAAAAAATAAATAATAGTGTCTCCTGATTGTTCAGACACAAATATATCTGTTGAAAATAGTCTGGTGTAGACCCAAGAAATACAAGTGTGGTTTTGCAGTTCTAATGGTCAAATCTCTATGTTATTCTGCTTTTCGCAATTCTTGGCCGTAAAAAATAAATAATAGTGTCTCCTGATTGGTCAGACACAAATATATCTGTTGAAAATAATCTGGTGTAGGCCCAAGAAATAAAAGTGTAGTTTTGCAGTTCCACGTGTCAAATCTCTATGTTATCCTGCTTTTCGCAATTTTTAGCCGTAAAAAATAAATAATACTGTCTCCTGATTGTTCAGATGCAAATATATCTGTTGAAAATAGTCTGGTATACACCAGTAAATTATAACTGTGGTTTTGCTGTTCCACGGTAAAAAATCTCTATTATCCTGCTTTTGGCATTTTTTGCCGTAAAAAATAAATAATAGTGTCTCCTGATTGTTCAGACACAAATATATCTATTGAAAAAAGTCTGGTATACACCAGTAAATTATGACTTTGGTTTGGCTGTTCCACGGTAAAAAATCTCTATTATCCTGCTTTTGGCATTTTTTGCCGTAAAAAATAAATAATAGTATCTCCTGATTGTTCAGACACAAATATATCTGATGAAAAAAGTCTGGTATACACCAGTAAATTAAGACTTTGGTTTGGCTGTTCCACGGTAAAAAATCTGTATTATCCTCCTTTTGGCATTTTTTGACATAAAAAATAAATAATAGTGTCTCCTGATTGTTCAGACACAAATATATCTGTTGAAAATAGTCTGGTGTAGACCCAAGAAATACCAGTGTGGTTTTGCAGTTCCACGGGTCAAATCTCTGTATTATCCTGCTTTTCACAATTTTTGGCGGTAAAAAATAAATAATAGTGTCTCCTGATTGTTCAGACACAAATATATCTGTTGAAAATAGTCTGGTGTAGACCCAAGAAATACAAGTGTGGTTTTGCAGTTCTAATGGTCAAATCTCTATGTTATTCTGCTTTTCGCAATTCTTGGCCGTAAAAAATAAATAATAGTGTCTCCTGATTGGTCAGACACAAATATATCTGTTGAAAATAATCTGGTGTAGGCCCAAGAAATAAAAGTGTAGTTTTGCAGTTCCACGTGTCAAATCTCTATGTTATCCTGCTTTTCGCAATTTTTAGCCGTAAAAAATAAATAATACTGTCTCCTGATTGTTCAGATGCAAATATATCTGTTGAAAATAGTCTGGTATACACCAGTAAATTATAACTGTGGTTTTGCTGTTCCACGGTAAAAAATCTCTATTATCCTGCTTTTGGCATTTTTTGCCGTAAAAAATAAATAATAGTGTCTCCTGATTGTTCAGACACAAATATATCTGATGAAAAAAGTCTGGTATACACCAGTAAATTATGACTTTGGTTTGGCTGTTCCACGTTAAAAAATCTGTATTATCCTCCTTTTGGCATTTTTTGACGTAAAAAATAAATAATAGTGTCTCCTGATTGTTCAGACACAAATATATCTGTTGAAAATAGTCTGGTGTAGACCCAAGAAATACCAGTGTGGTTTTGCAGTTCCATGGGTCAAATCTCTGTATTATCCTGCTTTTCACAATTTTTGGCGGTAAAAAATAAATAATAGTGTCTCCTGATTGTTCAGACACAAATATATCTGTTGAAAATAGTCTGGTATACACCAGTAAATTATAACTGTGGTTTTGCTGTTCCACGGTAAAAAATCTCTATTATACTGCTTTTGGCATTTTTTGCGGTAAATAATAAATAATAGTGTCTCCTGATTGTTCAGACACAAATATATCTGTTAAAAAAAGTCTGTTATACACCAGTAAATTATGACTGTGGTTTGGCTATTCCACGGTAAAAAATCTCTATTATCCTGCTTTTCGCAATTTTTGTCCGAAAAAAATAAATAATAGTGTCTCCTGATTGTTCAGACACAAATATATCTGTTGAAAATAGTCTGGTGTAGACTCAAGAAATACAAGTGTGGTTTTGCAGTTCCACTGGTCAAATCTCTATGCTATTCTGCTTTTCGCAATTCTTGGCCGTAAAAAATAAATAATAGTGTCTCCTGATTGTTCAGATACAAATATATCTGTTGAAAATAGTCTGGTATACACCAGTAAATTATAACTTTGGTTTTGCTGTTCCACTGTAAAAAGTCTCTATTATCCTGAATTTGTCATTTTTTGCCGTAAAAAATAAATAATAGTGTCTCCTGATTGGTCAGACACAAATATATCTGTTGAAAAGAATATGGTTTAGGCCCAAGAAATACAAGTGTGGTTTTGCAGTTCCACGGGTCAAATCTCCATGTTATCCTGCTTTTCGCAATTTTTGGCCGTAAAAAATAAATAATACTGTCTCCTGTTTGCTCAGATACAAATATATCTGTTGAAAATAGTCTGGTATACAACAGTAAATTATAACTGTGGTTTTGCTGTTCCACGGTAAAAAATCTCTATTATCCTGCTTTTGGCATTTTTTGCCGTAAAAAATAAATAATAGTGTCTCCTGAGTGTTCAGACACAAATATATCTGATGAAAAAAGTCTGGTATGCACCAGTAAATTATGACTGTGGATTGGATGTTCCACGGTAAAAAATCTGTATTATCCTCCTTTTGGCATTTTTTGCCGTAAAAAATAAATAATAGTGTCTCCTGACTGGTCAGACACAAATATATCTGTTGAAAATAATTTGGTGTAGGCCACAGAAATACAAGTGTGGTTTTGCAGTTCCACGGGTCAAATCTCTATGTTATCCTGCTTTTCGCAATTTTTGGGCGTAAAAAATAAATAATACTGTCTCCTGATTGTTCAGTTACAAATATATCTGTTGAAAATAGTCTGGTATACACCAGTAAATTATAATGGTGGTTTTGCTGTTCCACTGTAAAAAATCTTTATTATCCTGCTTTTGGCATTTTTTTACGTAAAAAATAAATAATAGTGTCTCCTGATGGTTCAGACACTTATATATCTGTTGAAAATAGTCTGGTATAAACCAGTAAATTATAACTTTGGCTTTGCTGTTCCACGGTAAAAATTCTCTATTTTGCTGCTTTTGGCATTTTTTGCCGTAAAAAATAAATAATAGTGTCTCCTGATTGTTCAGACACAAATATATCTGTTGAAAATAGTCTGGTGTAGGCCCAAGAAATACAAGTGTGGTTTTGCAGTTCCACGGGTCAAATCTCTGTATTATCCTGCTTTTCACAATTTTTGGCCGTAAAAAATAAATAATAGTGTCTCCTGATTGTTCAGACACAAATATATCTGTTGAAAATAGTCAGGTATACACCATTAAATTATAACTGTGGTTTTGCTGCTTCACGGTAAAAAATCTCTATTATCCTGCTTTTGGCATTTTTTGCCGTAAAAAATAAATAATAGTGTCTCCTGATTGTTCAGACACAAATATATCTGTTGAAAATAGTCTGGTGTAGGCCCAAGAAATACAAGTGTGGTTTTGCAGTTCCACTGGTCAAATCTCTGTATTATCCTGCTTTTCACAATTTTTGGCCGTAAAAAATTAATAATAGTGTCTCCTGATTGTTCAGACACAAATATATCTGTTGAAAATAGTCTGGTAAACACCATTAATTTATAACTGTGGTTTTGCTGCTTCACGGTAAAAAATCTCTATTATCCTGCTTTTGGCATTTTTTGCCGTAAAATATAAATAATAGTGTCTCCTGATTGTTCAGACACAAATATATCTTTTGAAAAAGTCTGGTATTCACCAGTAAATTATAACTGTGGTTTGGCTGTTCCACTGTAAAAAATCTCTATTATACTGCTTTTGGCATTTTTTGCCGTAAAAAATAAATAATAGTATCTCCTGATTGTTCAGACACAAATATATCTGTTGAAAATAGTCTGGTGTATCCCCGAGAAGTACAAGTGTAGTTTTGCAGATCAACAGGTCAAAAATCTGTATTATCCTGCTTTTCACAATTTTTGGCCGTAAAAAATAAATAATAGTGTCTCCTGATTGTTCAGACACAAATATATCTGTTGAAAATAGTCTGGTATACACCAGTAAATTATAACTGTGGTTTTGGTGTTTCACGGTAAAAAATCTCTATTATCCTGCTTTTGACATTTTTTGACGTAAAAAATAAATAATAGTGTCTCCTGATTGTTCAGACACAAATATATCTGTTGAAAATAGTCTGGTATACACCACTAAATTATAACTGTGGTTTTGCTGTTCCACGGTAAAAAATCTCTATTATCCTGCTTTTGGCATTTTTTGCCGTAAAAAATAAATAATAGTATCTCCTGATTGTTCAGACACAAATATATCTGTTGAAAATAGTCTGGTGTAGGCCCGAGAAATACAAGTGTGGTTTTGCAGTTCAACGGGTCAAATCTCTGTATTATCCTGCTTTTTGCAATTTTTGTCTGTAAAAAAATAAATAATAGTGTCTCCTGATTGTTCAGACACAAATATATCTGTTGAAAATAGTCTGGTGTAGACCCAAGAAATACAAGTGTGGTTTTGCAGTTCCACGGGTCAAATCTCTATGTTATCCTGCTTTTCGCAATTTTTGGCCGTAAAAAATAAATAATACTGTCTCCTGATTGTTCAGATGCAAATATATCTGTTGAAAATAGTCTGGTATACACCAGTAAATTATAACTGTGGTTTTGCTGTTCCACGGTAAAAAATCTCTATTATCCTGCTTTTGGAATTTTTTGTCGTAAAAAATAAATAATAGTGTCTCCTGATTGTTCAGACACAAATATATCTGATGAAAAAAGTCTGGTATACACCATTAAATTATGACTTTGGTTTGGCTGTTCCACGGTAAAAAATCTGTATTATCCTCCTTTTGGCATTTTTTGACATAAAAAATAAATAATAGTGTCTCCTGATTGTTCAGACACAAATATATCTGTTGAAAATAGTCTGGTGTAGACCCAAGAAATACCAGTGTGGTTTTGCAGTTCCACGGGTCAAATCTCTGTATTATCCTGCTTTTCACAATTTTTGGCGGTAAAAAATAAATAATAGTGTCTCCTGATTGTTCAGACACAAATATATCTGTTGAAAATAGTCTGATGTAGACCCAAGAAATACAAGTGTGGTTTTGCAGTTCTACTGGTCAAATCTCTATGTTATTCTGCTTTTCGCAATTCTTGGCCGTAAAAAAATAAATAATAGTGTCTCCTGATTGGTCAGACACAAATATATCTGTTGAAAATAATCTGGTGTAGGCCCAAGAAATACAAGTGTAGTTTTGCAGTTCCACGGGTCAAATCTCTATGTTATCCTGATTTTCGCAATTTTTGGCCGTAAAAAATAAATAATACTGTCTCCTGATTGTTCAGATGCAAATATATCTGTTGAAAATAGTCTGGTATACACCAGTAAATTATAACTGTGGTTTTGCTGTTCCACGGTAAAAAAATCTCTATTATCCTGCTTTTGGCATTTTTTGCCGTAAAAAATAAATAATAGTATCTCCTGATTGTTCAGACACAAATATATCTGATGAAAAAAGTCTGGTATACACCAGTAAATTAAGACTTTGGTTTGGCTGTTCCACGGTAAAATATCTGTATTATCCTCCTTTTGGCATTTTTTGACGTAAAAAATAAATAATAGTGTCTCCTGATTGTTCAGACACAAATATATCTGTTGAAAATAGTCTGGTGTAGACCCAAGAAATACCAGTGTGGTTTTGCAGTTCCACGGGTCAAATCTCTGTATTATCCTGCTGTTCACAATTTTTGGCGGTAAAAAATAAATAATAGTGTCTCCTGATTGTTCAGACACAAATATATCTGTTGAAAATAGTCTGGTGTAGACCCAAGAAATACAAGTGTGGTTTTGCAGTTCTAATGGTCAAATCTCTATGTTATTCTGCTTTTCGCAAGTCTTGGCCGTAAAAAATAAATAATAGTGTCTCCTGATTGGTCAGACACAAATATATCTGTTGAAAATAATCTGGTGTAGGCCCAAGAAATAAAAGTGTAGTTTTGCAGTTCCACGTGTCAAATCTCTATGTTATCCTGCTTTTCGCAATTTTTAGCCGTAAAAAATAAATAATACTGTCTCCTGATTGTTCAGATGCAAATATATCTGTTGAAAATAGTCTGGTATACACCAGTAAATTATAACTGTGGTTTTGCTGTTCCACGGTAAAAAATCTCTATTATCCTGCTTTTGGCATTTTTTGCTGTAAAAAATAAATAATAGTGTCTCCTGATTGTTCAGACACAAATATATCTGATGAAAAAAGTCTGGTATACACCAGTAAATTATGACTTTGGTTTGGCTGTTCCACGGTAAAAAATCTGTATTATCCTCCTTTTGGCATTTTTTGACGTAAAAAATAAATAATAGTGTCTCCTGATTGTTCAGACACAAATATATCTGTTGAAAATAGTCTGGTGTAGACCCAAGAAATACCAGTGTGGTTTTGCAGTTCCATGGGTCAAATCTCTGTATTATCCTGCTTTTCACAATTTTTGGCGGTAAAAAATAAATAATAGTGTCTCCTGATTGTTCAGACACAAATATATCTGTTGAAAATAGTCTGGTATACACCAGTAAATTATAACTGTGGTTTTGCTGTTCCACGGTAAAAAATCTCTATTATACTGCTTTTGGCATTTTTTGCCGTAAATAATAAATAATAGTGTCTCCTGATTGTTCAGACACAAATATATCTGTTAAAAAAAGTCTGTTATACACCAGTAAATTATGACTGTGGTTTGGCTATTCCACGGTAAAAAATCTCTATTATCCTGCTTTTCGCAATTTTTGTCCGAAAAAAATAAATAATAGTGTCTCCTGATTGTTCAGACACAAATATATCTGTTGAAAATAGTCTGGTGTAGACCCAAGAAATACAAGTGTGGTTTTGCAGTTCCACTGGTCAAATCTCTATGTTATTCTGCTTTTCGCAATTCTTGGCCGTAAAAAATAAATAATAGTGTCTCCTGATTGTTCAGATACAAATATATCTGTTGAAAATAGTCTGGTATACACCAGTAAATTATAACTTTGGTTTTGCTGTTCCACGGTAAAAAATCTCTATTATCCTGCTTTTGGCATTTTTTGCCGTAAAAAATAAATAATAGTGTCTCCTGAGTGTTCAGACACAAATATATCTGATGAAAAAAGTCTGGTATGCACCAGTAAATTATGACTGTGGATTGGGTGTTCCACGGTAAAAAATCTGTATTATCCTCCTTTTGGCATTTTTTGCCGTAAAAAATAAATAATAGTGTCTCCTGACTGGTCAGACACAAATATATCTGTTGAAAATAATTTGGTGTAGGCCACAGAAATACAAGTGTGGTTTTGCAGTTCCACGGGTCAAATCTCTATGTTATCCTGCTTTTCGCAATTTTTGGGCGTAAAAAATAAATAATACTGTCTCCTGATTGTTCAGTTACAAATATATCTGTTGAAAATAGTCTGGTATACACCAGTAAATTATAATGGTGGTTTTGCTGTTCCACTGTAAAAAATCTTTATTATCCTGCTTTTGGCATTTTTTTACGTAAAAAATAAATAATAGTGTCTCCTGATGGTTCAGACACTTATATATCTGTTGAAAATAGTCTGGTATAAACCAGTAAATTATAACTTTGGCTTTGCTGTTCCACGGTAAAAATTCTCTATTTTGCTGCTTTTGGCATTTTTTGCCGTAAAAAATAAATAATAGTGTCTCCTGATTGTTCAGACACAAATATATCTGTTGAAAATAGTCTGGTGTAGGCCCAAGAAATACAAGTGTGGTTTTGCAGTTCCACGGGTCAAATCTCTGTATTATCCTGCTTTTCACAATTTTTGGCCGTAAAAAATAAATAATAGTGTCTCCTGATTGTTCAGACACAAATATATCTGTTGAAAATAGTCAGGTATACACCATTAAATTATAACTGTGGTTTTGCTGCTTCACGGTAAAAAATCTCTATTATCCTGCTTTTGGCATTTTTTGCCGTAAAAAATAAATAATAGTGTCTCCTGATTGTTCAGACACAAATATATCTGTTGAAAATAGTCTGGTGTAGGCCCAAGAAATACAAGTGTGGTTTTGCAGTTCCACTGGTCAAATCTCTGTATTATCCTGCTTTTCACAATTTTTGGCCGTAAAAAATTAATAATAGTGTCTCCTGATTGTTCAGACACAAATATATCTGTTGAAAATAGTCTGGTAAACACCATTAATTTATAACTGTGGTTTTGCTGCTTCACGGTAAAAAATCTCTATTATCCTGCTTTTGGCATTTTTTGCCGTAAAATATAAATAATAGTGTCTCCTGATTGTTCAGACACAAATATATCTTTTGAAAAAGTCTGGTATTCACCAGTAAATTATAACTGTGGTTTGGCTGTTCCACTGTAAAAAATCTCTATTATACTGCTTTTGGCATTTTTTGCCGTAAAAAATAAATAATAGTATCTCCTGATTGTTCAGACACAAATATATCTGTTGAAAATAGTCTGGTGTATCCCCGAGAAGTACAAGTGTAGTTTTGCAGATCAACAGGTCAAAAATCTGTATTATCCTGCTTTTCACAATTTTTGGCCGTAAAAAATAAATAATAGTGTCTCCTGATTGTTCAGACACAAATATATCTGTTGAAAATAGTCTGGTATACACCAGTAAATTATAACTGTGGTTTTGGTGTTTCACGGTAAAAAATCTCTATTATCCTGCTTTTGACATTTTTTGACGTAAAAAATAAATAATAGTGTCTCCTGATTGTTCAGACACAAATATATCTGTTGAAAATAGTCTGGTATACACCACTAAATTATAACTGTGGTTTTGCTGTTCCACGGTAAAAAATCTCTATTATCCTGCTTTTGGCATTTTTTGCCGTAAAAAATAAATAATAGTATCTCCTGATTGTTCAGACACAAATATATCTGTTGAAAATAGTCTGGTGTAGGCCCGAGAAATACAAGTGTGGTTTTGCAGTTCAACGGGTCAAATCTCTGTATTATCCTGCTTTTTGCAATTTTTGTCTGTAAAAAAATAAATAATAGTGTCTCCTGATTGTTCAGACACAAATATATCTGTTGAAAATAGTCTGGTGTAGACCCAAGAAATACAAGTGTGGTTTTGCAGTTCCACGGGTCAAATCTCTATGTTATCCTGCTTTTCGCAATTTTTGGCCGTAAAAAATAAATAATACTGTCTCCTGATTGTTCAGATGCAAATATATCTGTTGAAAATAGTCTGGTATACACCAGTAAATTATAACTGTGGTTTTGCTGTTCCACGGTAAAAAATCTCTATTATCCTGCTTTTGGAATTTTTTGTCGTAAAAAATAAATAATAGTGTCTCCTGATTGTTCAGACACAAATATATCTGATGAAAAAAGTCTGGTATACACCATTAAATTATGACTTTGGTTTGGCTGTTCCACGGTAAAAAATCTGTATTATCCTCCTTTTGGCATTTTTTGACATAAAAAATAAATAATAGTGTCTCCTGATTGTTCAGACACAAATATATCTGTTGAAAATAGTCTGGTGTAGACCCAAGAAATACCAGTGTGGTTTTGCAGTTCCACGGGTCAAATCTCTGTATTATCCTGCTTTTCACAATTTTTGGCGGTAAAAAATAAATAATAGTGTCTCCTGATTGTTCAGACACAAATATATCTGTTGAAAATAGTCTGATGTAGACCCAAGAAATACAAGTGTGGTTTTGCAGTTCTACTGGTCAAATCTCTATGTTATTCTGCTTTTCGCAATTCTTGGCCGTAAAAAAATAAATAATAGTGTCTCCTGATTGGTCAGACACAAATATATCTGTTGAAAATAATCTGGTGTAGGCCCAAGAAATACAAGTGTAGTTTTGCAGTTCCACGGGTCAAATCTCTATGTTATCCTGATTTTCGCAATTTTTGGCCGTAAAAAATAAATAATACTGTCTCCTGATTGTTCAGATGCAAATATATCTGTTGAAAATAGTCTGGTATACACCAGTAAATTATAACTGTGGTTTTGCTGTTCCACGGTAAAAAAATCTCTATTATCCTGCTTTTGGCATTTTTTGCCGTAAAAAATAAATAATAGTATCTCCTGATTGTTCAGACACAAATATATCTGATGAAAAAAGTCTGGTATACACCAGTAAATTAAGACTTTGGTTTGGCTGTTCCACGGTAAAATATCTGTATTATCCTCCTTTTGGCATTTTTTGACGTAAAAAATAAATAATAGTGTCTCCTGATTGTTCAGACACAAATATATCTGTTGAAAATAGTCTGGTGTAGACCCAAGAAATACCAGTGTGGTTTTGCAGTTCCACGGGTCAAATCTCTGTATTATCCTGCTGTTCACAATTTTTGGCGGTAAAAAATAAATAATAGTGTCTCCTGATTGTTCAGACACAAATATATCTGTTGAAAATAGTCTGGTGTAGACCCAAGAAATACAAGTGTGGTTTTGCAGTTCTAATGGTCAAATCTCTATGTTATTCTGCTTTTCGCAAGTCTTGGCCGTAAAAAATAAATAATAGTGTCTCCTGATTGGTCAGACACAAATATATCTGTTGAAAATAATCTGGTGTAGGCCCAAGAAATAAAAGTGTAGTTTTGCAGTTCCACGTGTCAAATCTCTATGTTATCCTGCTTTTCGCAATTTTTAGCCGTAAAAAATAAATAATACTGTCTCCTGATTGTTCAGATGCAAATATATCTGTTGAAAATAGTCTGGTATACACCAGTAAATTATAACTGTGGTTTTGCTGTTCCACGGTAAAAAATCTCTATTATCCTGCTTTTGGCATTTTTTGCCGTAAAAAATAAATAATAGTGTCTCCTGATTGTTCAGACACAAATATATCTGATGAAAAAAGTCTGGTATACACCAGTAAATTATGACTTTGGTTTGGCTGTTCCACGGTAAAAAATCTGTATTATCCTCCTTTTGGCATTTTTTGACGTAAAAAATAAATAATAGTGTCTCCTGATTGTTCAGACACAAATATATCTGTTGAAAATAGTCTGGTGTAGACCCAAGAAATACCAGTGTGGTTTTGCAGTTCCATGGGTCAAATCTCTGTATTATCCTGCTTTTCACAATTTTTGGCGGTAAAAAATAAATAATAGTGTCTCCTGATTGTTCAGACACAAATATATCTGTTGAAAATAGTCTGGTATACACCAGTAAATTATAACTGTGGTTTTGCTGTTCCACGGTAAAAAATCTCTATTATACTGCTTTTGGCATTTTTTGCCGTAAATAATAAATAATAGTGTCTCCTGATTGTTCAGACACAAATATATCTGTTAAAAAAAGTCTGTTATACACCAGTAAATTATGACTGTGGTTTGGCTATTCCACGGTAAAAAATCTCTATTATCCTGCTTTTCGCAATTTTTGTCCGAAAAAAATAAATAATAGTGTCTCCTGATTGTTCAGACACAAATATATCTGTTGAAAATAGTCTGGTGTAGACCCAAGAAATACAAGTGTGGTTTTGCAGTTCCACTGGTCAAATCTCTATGTTATTCTGCTTTTCGCAATTCTTGGCCGTAAAAAATAAATAATAGTGTCTCCTGATTGTTCAGATACAAATATATCTGTTGAAAATAGTCTGGTATACACCAGTAAATTATAACTTTGGTTTTGCTGTTCCACTGTAAAAAGTCTCTATTATCCTGAATTTGTCATTTTTTGCCGTAAAAAATAAATAATAGTGTCTCCTGATTGGTCAGACACAAATATATCTGTTGAAAAGAATCTGGTTTAGGCCCAAGAAATACAAGTGTGGTTTTGCAGTTCCGCGGGTCAAATCCCCATGTTATCCTGCTTTTCGCAATTTTTGGCCGTAAAAAATAGATAATACTGTCTCCTGATTGTTCAGATACAAATATATCTGTTGAAAATAGTCTGGTATACAACAGTAAATTATAACTGTGGTTTTGCTGTTCCACGGTAAAAAATCTCTATTATCCTGCTTTTGGCATTTTTTGCCGTAAAAAATAAATAATAGTGTCTCCTGAGTGTTCAGACACAAATATCCATATATCTGTTGAAAATAGTCTGGTGTAGGCCCAAGAAATACAAGTGTGGTTTTGCAGTTCCACGGGTCAAATCTCTATGTTATCCTGCTTTTTGCAATTTTTGGCCGTAAAAAATAAATAATAGTGTCTCCTGATTGTTCAGATACAAATATATCTGTTGAAAATGGTCTGGTATAAACCAGTAAATTATAACTGTGGTTTTGCTGTTCCACTATAAAAAATCTTTTTTATCCTGCTTTTGGCATTTTTTGCCGTAAAAAATAAATAATAGTGTCTCCTGATTGTTCAGACACATATATATCTGTTGAAAATAGTCTGGTATACACCAGTAAATTATAACTGTGGTTTTGCTGTTCCACGGTAAAAATTCTCTATTATCCTGCTTTTGGCATTTTTTGTCATAAAAAATAAATAATAGTGTCTCCTGATTGCTCAGACACAAATATATCTGTTGAAAATAGTCTGGTATACACCAGTAAATTATAACTGTGGTTTTGGTGTTCCACATTAAAAAAATCTCTATTATCCATCTTTTGGCATTTTTTGCCGTAAAAAATAAATAATAGTGTCTCCTGATTGTTCAGACACAAATATATTTGTTGAAAATAGTCTGGTGTAGGCCCAAGAATTACAAGAGTGGTTTTGCAGTTCCACGGGTCAAATCTCTGTATTATCCTGCTTTTCACAATTTTTGGCGGTAAAAAATAAATAATAGTGTCTGCTGATTGTTCAGACACAAATATATCTGTTGAAAATAGTCTGGTATACACCAGTAAATTATAACTGTGGTTTTGCTGTTCCACGGTAAAAAATCTCTATTATACTGATTTTGGCATTTTTTGCCGTAAAAAATAAATAATAGTGTCTCCTGATTGTTCAGACACAAATATATTTGTTGAATAAAGTCTGTTATACACCAGTAAATTTTGACTGTGGTTTGGCTGTTCCACGGTAAAAAATCTCTATTATCCTGCTTTTGGCATTTTTTGCCGTAAAAAATAAATAATAGTGTCTCCTGATTGTTCAGACACAAATATATCTGTTGAAAATAGTATGGTGTGGGCCCGAGAACTACAAGTGTGGTTTTGCATTTCCACGGGTCAAATCTATGTATTATCCTGCTTTTCACAATTTTTGGCCGTAAAAAATAAATAATAGTGTCTCCTGATTGTTCGGACACAAATATATCTGTTGAAAATAGTCTGGTATACAACAGTAAATTATAACTGTGGTTTTGCTGTTCCACGGTAAAAAATCTCTATTATCCTGCTTTTGGCATTTTTTGCCATAAAAAATAAATAATAGTGTCTCCTGATTGTTCAGACACAAATATATCTGTTGAAAATAGTCTGGTGTAGGCCCAAGAAATACAAGTGTGGTTTTGCAGTTCCACGGGTCAAATCTCTATGTTATCCTGCTTTTCGCAATTCTTGGCCGTAAAAAATAAATAATAGTGTCTCCTGTTTGTTCAGATACAAATATATCTGTTGAAAATGGTCTGGTATACACCAGAAAATTATAACTGTGGTTTTGCTGTTCCACGGTAAAAAATCTCTATTATCCTGCTTTTGGCATTTTTTGCCATAAAAAATAAATAATAGTGTCTCTTGATTGTTCAGACACAAATATATCTGTTGAAAATAGTCTGGTGTAGGCCCAAGAAATACAAGTGTGGTTTTGCAGTTCCACGGGTCAAATCTCTATGTTATCCTGCTTTTCTCAATTCTTGGCCGTAAAAAATAAATAATAGTGTCTCCTCTTTGTTCAGATACAAATATATCTGTTGAAAATGGTCTGGTATACACCAGTAAATTATAAATGTGGTTTTGCTGTTCCACTGTAAAAAATCTTTATCATCCTGCTTTTGGCAATTTTTGCCGTAAAAAATAAATAATAGTGTCTCCTGATTGTTCAGACACATATATATCTGTTGAAAATAGTCTGGTATACACCAGTAAATTATAACTTTGGTTTTGCTGTTCCACGGTAAAATCTCTCTATTATCCTGCTTTTGGCATTTTTTGCCGTAAAAAATAAATAATAGTGTCTCCTGATTGTTCAGACACAAATATATTTGTTGAAAATAGTCTGGTGTAGGCCCAAGAATTACAAGAGTGGTTTTTCAGTTCCACGGGTCAAATCTCTGTATTATCCTGCTTTTCACAATTTTTGGCGGTAAAAAATAAATAATAGTGTCTGCTGATTGTTCAGACACAAATATATCTGTTGAAAATAGTCTGGTATACACCAGTAAATTATAACTGTGGTTTTGCTGTTCCACAGTAAAAAATCTCTATTATCCTGCTTTTGGCATTTTTTGCAGGGAAAATTAAATAATAGTGTCTCCTGATTGTTCAGACACAAATATATCTGTTGAAAATAGTCTGGTATACACCAGTAAATTATAACTGTGATATTGCTGTTCCATGGTAAAAAATCTCTATTATCCCGCTTTTGGCTTTTTTTGCCGGGAAAATTAAATAATAGTGTCTCCTGATTGTTCAGACACAAATATATCTGTTGAAAATAGTCTTGTGTAGGCCCAAGAAATACAAGTGTGGTTTTGCAGTTCCACGGGTCAAATCTCTGTATTATCCTGCTTTTCGCAATTTTTGGTGGTAAAAAATAAATAATAGTGTCTCCTGATTGTTCAGACACAAATATATCTGTTGAAAATAGTCTGGAATACACCAGTAAATTATAACTGTGGTTTTGCTGTTCCACGGAAAAAATCTCTATTATACTGCTTTTGGCATTTTTTGCCGTAAAAAATGAATAATAGTGTCTCCTGATTGTTCAGACACAAATATATCTGTTGAAAAAAGTCTGTTATACACCAGTAAATTTTGACTGTTGTTTGGCTGTTCCACGGTAAAAAATCTCTATTATCCTGCTTTTGGCATTTTTTGCCGTAAAAATTAAATAATAGTGTCTTCTGATTGTTCAGACACAAATATATCTGTTGAAAATAGTCTGGCGTGGGCCCGAGAAGTACAAGTGTGGTTTTGCATTTCCACGGGTCAAATCTATGTATTATCCTGCTTTTCACAATTTTTGGCAGTAAAAAATAAATAATAGTGTCTCCTGATTGTTCAGACACAAATATATCTGTTGAAAATATGAAAATAATCTCGTATACACCAGTAAATTATAACTGTGGTTTTGCTGTTCCATGGTAAAAAATCTCTATTATCCTGCTTTTAATATTTTTTGACGTAAAAAATAAATAATAGTGTCTCCTGATTGTTCAGACACAAATATATCTGTTGAAAATAGTCTGTTATACACCAGTAAATTATAACTGTGGTTTTGCTGTTCCACGGTAAAAAATCTCTATTATCCTGCTTTTGGCATTTTTTGCCATAAAAAATAAATAATATTTTCTCCGGATTGTTCAGACACAAATATATCTGTTGAAAATAGTCTGGTGTAGGACCGAGAAATACAAGTGTGGTTTTTCAGTTCCACAGGTCAAATCTCTGTATTATCCTTCTTTTCACAATTTTTGGCAGTAAAAAATAAATAATAGTGTCTCCTGATTGTTCAGATACAAATATATCTGTTGAAAATAGTCTGGTATACACCAGTAAATTATAACTGTGGTTTTGCTGTTCCACGTTAAAAAATCTCTATTATCCTGCTTTTGGCATTTTTTGCCGTAAAAAATAAATAATCGTGTCTCCTGATTGTTCAGACACAAATATATCTGATGAAAAAGTCTGGTATACACCAGTAAATTATGACTGTGGCTTGGCTGTTCCACAGTAAAAAATCTCTATTATCCTGCTTTTGGCATTTTTTGACGGGAAAATAAAATAATAGTGTCTCCTGATTGTCCAGGCACAAATATATCTGTTGAAAATAGTCTGCTATACACCAGTAAATTACAACTGTGATATTGCTGTTCCACGGTAAAAAATCTGTATTATCCTGCTTTTGGCATTTTTTACCGTAAAAAATACATAATGCTGTCTACTGATTGTTCAGACACAAATATATCTGTCGAAAAAAGTCTGGTGTAGGCCCAAGAAATACAAGTGTGGTTTTGCAGTTTCACGGTTCAAATCTCTGTATTATCCTGCTTTTCACAATTTTTTGCTGTAAAAAATAAATAATAGTGTCTCCTGATTGTTCAGACACAAATATATCTGTAGAAAATAGTCTGGTATACACCAGTAAATTATAACTGTGGTTTTGCTGTTCCACGGTAAAAAATCTCTATTATCCTACTTTTGGCATTTCTTGCCGTAAAAAATAAATAATAGTGTCTCCTGATTGTTCAGACACAAATATTTCTGTTGAAAATATTCTTGTATACACCAGTAAATTATGACTGTGGTTTGGCTGCTCCACTGTAAAAAATCTCTATTATCCATCTTTTGGCATTTTTTAACGTAAAAAATAAATAATAGTGTCTCCTGATTGTTCAGACACAAATATATCTGTTGAAAATAGTCTGGTATACACCAGTAAATTATAACTGTGGTTTTGCTGTTTCACGGTAAAAAATATCTATTATCCTGCTTTTGGCATTTTTTGCCGTAAAAAATAAATAATAGGGTCTCCTGATTGTTCAGACACAAATCTATCTGAAGAAAAAAGTCTGGTATACACCAGTTAATTATGACTGTGGTTTGGCTGTTCCACGGTAAAAAATCTCTATTATCCTCCTTTTGGCATTTTTTGCCGTAAAAAATAAATAATATTGTCTCCTGATTGTTCAGACACAAATGTATCTGTTGAAAATAGTCTGGTATACACCAGTAAATTATAACTGTGGTTTTACTGTTCCACGGTAAAAAATCTCTATTATCCTGCTTTTTGGAATTTTTTGCCGTAAAAAATAAATAATAGTGTCTCCTGATTGTTCAGACACAAATATATTTGTTGAAAATAGTCTGGTGTAGGCCCAAGAATTACAAGAGTGGTTTTGCAGTTCCACGGATCAAATCTCTGTATTATCCTGCTTTTCACAATTTTTGGTGGTAAAAAATAAATAATAGTGTCTGCTGATTGTTCAGACACAAATATATCTGTTGAAAATAGTCTGGTATACACCATTAAATTATGACTTTAGTTTGGCTGTTCCACGGTAAAACATCTCTATTATCCTCCTTTTGGCATTTTTTTGCCGTAAAAAATAAATAATAGTGTCTCCTGATTGTTCAGACACAAATATATCTGTTGAAAATAGTCTGGTTTACACCAGTAAATTATAACTGTGGTTTTGCAGTTCCACAGTAAAAAATCTCTATTATCCTGATTTTGGCATTTTTTGCCGTAAAAAATAAATAATCGTGTCTCCTGATTGTTCAGACACAAATATATCTGTTGAAAATAGTCTGGTATACACCAGTAAATTATAACTGTGGTTTTGCGGTTCCACAGTAAAAAATCTCTATTATCCTGCTTTTGGCATTTTTTGCCGTAAAAAATAAACAATAGTGTCTCCTGATAGTTCAGACACAAATATATCTGATGAAAAAAGTCTGGTATACACCAGTAAATTATGACTGTGGTTTGGCTGTTCCACAGTAAAAAATCTCTATTATCCTGCTTTTGGCATTTTTTGACGGGAAAATAAAATAATAGTGTCTCCTGATTGTTCAGACACAAATATATCTGTTGAAAATAGTCTGCTATACACCAGTAAATTACAACTGTGATATTGCTGTTCCACGGTAAAAAAATCTGTATTATCCTGCTTTTGGCATTTTTTGCCATAAAAAATAAATAATACTGTCTACTGATTGTTCAGACACAAATATATCTGTTGAAAAAAGTCTGGTGTAGGCCCAAGAAATACAAGTGTGGTTTTGCAGTTCCACGGGTCAAATCTCTGTATTATCCTGCTTTTCACAATTTTTTGCCGTAAAAAATAAATAATAGTGTCTCCTGATTGTTCAGACACAAATATATCTGTAGAAAATAGTCTGGTATACACCAGTAAATTATAACTGTGGTTTTGCTGTTCCACGGTAAAAAATCTCTATTATCCTACTTTTGGCATTTTTTGCCATAAAAAATAAATAATAGTGTCTCCTGATTGTTCAGACACAAATATTTCTGTTGAAAAAATTCTGGTATACACCAGTAAATTATGACTGTGGTTTGGCTGTTCCACTGTAAAAAATCTCTATTATCCATCTTTTGGCATTTTTTAACGTAAAAAATAAATAATAGTGTCTCCTGATTGTTCAGACACAAATATATCTGTTGAAAATAGTCTGGTATACACCAGTAAATTATAACTGTGGTTTTGCTGTTTCACGGTAAAAAATATCTATTATCCTGCTTTTGGCATTTTTTGCCGTAAAAAATAAATAATAGGGTCTCCTGATTGTTCAGACACAAATCTATCTGAAGAAAAATGTCTGGTATACACCAGTAAATTATGACTGTGGTTTGGCTGTTCCACGGTAAAAAATCTCTATTATCCTCCTTTTGGCATTTTTTGCCGTAAAAAATAAATAATATTGTCTCCTGATTGTTCAGACACAAATATATCTGTTGAAAATAGTCTGGTATACACCAGTAAATTATAACTGTGGTTTTACTGTTCCACGGTAAAAAATCTCTATTATCCTGCTTTTTGGAATTTTTTGCCGTAAAAAATAAATAATAGTGTCTCCTGCTTGTTCAGACACAAATATATTTGTTGAAAATAGTCTGGTGTAGGCCCAAGAATTACAAGAGTGGTTTTGCAGTTCCACGGGTCAAATCTCTGTATTATCCTGCTTTTCACAATTTTTGGCGGTAAAAAATAAATAATAGTGTCTGCTGATTGTTCAGACACAAATATATCTGTTGAAAATAATCTGGTATACACCAGTAAATTATAACTGTGGTTTTGCTGTTCCACGGTAAAAAATCTCTATTATACTGATTTTGGCATTTTTTGCCGTAAAAAATAAATAATAGTGTCTCCTGATTGTTCAGACACAAATATATTTGTTGAATAAAGTCTGTTATACACCAGTAAATTTTGACTGTGGTTTGGCTGTTCCACGGTAAAAAATCTCTATTATCCTGCTTTTGGCATTTTTTGCCGTAAAAAATAAATAATAGTGTCTCCTGATTGTTCAGACACAAATATATCTGTTGAAAATAGTATGGTGTGGGCCCGAGAACTACAAGTGTGGTTTTGCATTTCCACGGGTAAAATCTATGTATTATCCTGCTTTTCACAATTTTTGGCCGTAAAAAATAAATAATAGTGTCTCCTGATTGTTCGGACACAAATATATCTGTTGAAAATAGTCTGGTATACAACAGTAAATTATAACTGTGGTTTTGCTGTTCCACGGTAAAAAATCTCTATTATCCTGCTTTTGGCATTTTTTGCCATAAAAAATAAATAATAGTGTCTCCTGATTGTTCAGACACAAATATATCTGTTGAAAATAGTCTGGTGTAGGCCCAAGAAATACAAGTGTGGTTTTGCAGTTCCACGGGTCAAATCTCTATGTTATCCTGCTTTTCGCAATTCTTGGCCGTAAAAAATAAATAATAGTGTCTCCTGTTTGTTCAGATACAAATATATCTGTTGAAAATGGTCTGGTATACACCAGTAAATTATAACTGTGGTTTTGCTGTTCCACGGTAAAAAATCTCTATTATCCTGCTTTTGGCATTTTTTGCCATAAAAAATAAATAATAGTGTCTCCTGATTGTTCAGACACAAATATATCTGTTGAAAATAGTCTGGTGTAGGCCCAAGAAATACAAGTGTGGTTTTGCAGTTCCACGGGTCAAATCTCTATGTTATCCTGCTTTTCTCAATTCTTGGCCGTAAAAAATAAATAATAGTGTCTCCTCTTTGTTCAGATACAAATATATCTGTTGAAAATGGTCTGGTATACACCAGTAAATTATAAATGTGGTTTTGCTGTTCCACTGTAAAAAATCTTTATCATCCTGCTTTTGGCAATTTTTGCCGTAAAAAATAAATAATAGTGTCTCCTGATTGTTCAGACACATATATATCTGTTGAAAATAGTCTGGTATACACCAGTAAATTATAACTTTGGTTTTGGTGTTCCACGGTAAAATCTCTCTATTATCCTGCTTTTGGCATTTTTTGCCATAAAAAATAAATAATAGTGTCTCCTGATTGTTCAGACACAAATATATCTGTTGAAAATAGTCTGGTATACACCAGTAAATTATAACTGTGGTTTTGGTGTTCCACGTTAAAAAAATCTCTATTATCCATATTTTGGCATTTTTTAACGTAAAAAATAAATAATAGTGTCTCCTGATTGTTCAGACACAAATATATCTGTTGAAAATATTCTGGTATACACCAGTAAATTATAACTGTGGTTTTGCTGTTTCACGGTAAAAAATATCTATTATCCTGCTTTTGGCATTTTTTGCCGTAAAAAATAAATAATAGGGTCTCCTGATTGATCAGACACAAATCTGTCTGAAGAAAAATGTCTGGTATACACCAGTAAATTATGACTGTGGTTTGGCTGTTCCACGGTAAAAAATCTCTATTATCCTCCTTTTGGCATTTTTTGCCGTAAAAAATAAATAATATTGTCTCCTGATTGTTCAGACACAAATATATCTGTTGAAAATAGTCTGGTATACACCAGTAAATTATAACTGTGGTTTTACTGTTCCACGGTAAAAAATCTCTATTATCCTGCTTTTTGGAATTTTTTGCCGTAAATATAAATAATAGTGTCTCCTGATTGTTCAGACACAAATATATTTGTTGAAAATAGTCTGGTGTAGGCCCAAGAATTACAAGAGTGGTTTTGCAGTTCCACGGGTCAAATCTCTGTATTATCCTGCTTTTCACAATTTTTGGCGGTAAAAAATAAATAATAGTGTCTGCTGATTGTTCAGACACAAATATATCTGTTGAAAATAGTCTGGTATACACCAGTAAATTATAACTGTGGTTTTGCTGTTCCACGGTAAAAAATCTCAATTATACTGATTTTGGCATTTTTTGCCGTAAAAAATAAATAATAGTGTCTCCTGATTGTTCAGACACAAATATATTTGTTGAATAAAGTCTGTTATACACCAGTAAATTTTGACTGTGGTTTGGCTGTTCCACGGTAAAAAATCTCTATTATCCTGCTTTTGGCATTTTTTGCCGTAAAAAATAAATAATAGTGTCTCCTGATTGTTCAGACACAAATATATCTGTTGAAAATAGTATGGTGTGGGCCCGAGAACTACAAGTGTGGTTTTGCATTTCCACGGGTCAAATCTATGTATTATCCTGCTTTTCACAATTTTTGGCCGTAAAAAATAAATAATAGTGTCTCCTGATTGTTCGGACACAAATATATCTGTTGAAAATAGTCTGGTATACAACAGTAAATTATAACTGTGGTTTTGCTGTTCCACGGTAAAAAATCTCTATTATCCTGCTTTTGGCATTTTTTGCCATAAAAAATAAATAATAGTGTCTCCTGATTGTTCAGACACAAATATATCTGTTGAAAATAGTCTGGTGTAGGCCCAAGAAATACAAGTGTGGTTTTGCAGTTCCACGGGTCAAATCTCTATGTTATCCTGCTTTTCGCAATTCTTGGCCGTAAAAAATAAATAATAGTGTCTCCTGTTTGTTCAGATACAAATATATCTGTTGAAAATGGTCTGGTATACACCAGTAAATTATAACTGTGGTTTTGCTGTTCCACGGTAAAAAATCTCTATTATCCTGCTTTTGGCATTTTTTGCCATAAAAAATAAATAATAGTGTCTCCTGATTGTTCAGACACAAATATATCTTTTGAAAATAGTCTGGTGTAGGCCCAAGAAATTCAAGTGTGGTTTTGCAGTTCCACGGGTCAAATCTCTATGTTATCCTGCTTTTCTCAATTCTTGGCCATAAAAAATAAATAATAGTGTCTCCTCTTTGTTCAGATACAAATATATCTGTTGAAAATGGTCTGGTATACACCAGTAAATTATAAATGTGGTTTTGCTGTTCCACTGTAAAAAATCTTTATCATCCTGCTTTTGGCAATTTTTGCCGTAAAAAATAAATAATAGTGTCTCCTGATTGTTCAGACACATATATATCTGTTGAAAATAGTCTGGTATACACCAGTAAATTATAACTTTGGGTTTGCTGTTCCACGGTAAAATCTCTCTATTATCCTGCTTTTGGCATTTTTTGCCATAAAAAATAAATAATAGTGTCTCCTGATTGTTCAGACACAAATATATCTGTTGAAAATAGTCTGGTATACACCAGTAAATTATAACTGTGGTTTTGGTGTTCCACGTTAAAAAAATCTCTATTATCCATATTTGGTATTTTTTAACGTAAAAAATAAATAATAGTGTCTCCTGATTGTTCAGACACAAATATATCTGTTGAAAATATTCTGGTATACACCAGTAAATTATAACTGTGGTTTTGCTGTTTCACGGTAAAAAATCTCTATTATCCTGCTTTTGACATTTTTTGCCGTAAAAAATAAATAATAGTGTCTCCTGATTGCTCAAACACAAAAATATCTTATAAAAAAGTCTGGTATACACCAGTAAATTATGACTGTGGTTTGGCTGTTCCACTGTAAAAATTCTCTATTAAACCTTTTTTTGGCATTTGTTTGCCGTAAAAAATAAATAATAGTGTCTCCTTATTGTTCAGACACAAATATATCTGTTGAAAATAGTCTGTTTTACACCAATAAATTATAACTGTGGTTTTGCAGTTCCACAGTAAAAAATCTCTATTATCCTGATTTTAGCATTTTTTGCCGTAAAAAATAAATAATAGTGTCTCCTGATTGTTTAGACACAAATATATCTTTTGAAAATAGTCTGGTATGAGCCCGAGAAATACAAGTGTGGTTTTGCAGTTCCACGGGTCAAATCTCTGTATTATCCTGCTTTTCACAATTTTTTGCCGTAAAAAATAAATAATAGTGTCTCCTGATTGTTCAGACACAAATATATCTGTTGAAAATAGTCTGGTATACACCAGTAAATTATATTTGTGGTTTTGCTGTTCCACGGTAAAAAATCTCTATTATCCTGCTTTTGGCATTTTTTGCCATAAAAAATAAATAATAGTGTCACCTGATTGTTCAGACACAAATATATCTGATGAAAAAAGTCTGGTATACACCATTAAATTATGACTTTAGTTTGGCTGTTCCACGGTAAAACATCTCTATTATCCTCCTTTTGGCATTTTTTTGCCGTAAAAAATAAATAATAGTGTCTCCTGATTGTTCAGACACAAATATATCTGTTGAAAATAGTCTGGTTTACACCAGTAAATTATAACTGTGGTTTTGCAGTTCCACAGTAAAAAATCTCTATTATCCTGATTTTGGCATTTTTTGCCGTAAAAAATAAATAATCGTGTCTCCTGATTGTTCAGACACAAATATATCTGTTGAAAATAGTCTGGTATACACCAGTAAATTATAACTGTGGTTTTGCTGTTCCACAGTAAAAAATCTCTATTATCCTGCTTTTGGCATTTTTTGCCGTAAAAAATAAATAATAGTGTCTCCTGATTGTTCAGACACAAATATATCTGATGAAAAAAGTCTGGTATACACCAGTAAATTATGACGGTGGTTTGGCTGTTCCACAGTAAAAAATCTCTATTATCCTGCTTTTGGCATTTTTTGACGGGAAAATAAAATAATAGTGTCTCCTGATTGTTCAGACACAAATATATCTGTTGAAAATAGTCTGCTATACACCAGTAAATTACAACTGTGATATTGCTGTTCCACGATAAAAAATCTGTATTATCCTGCATTTGGCATTTTTTGCCGTAAAAAATAAATAATACTGTCTACTGATTGTTCAGACACAAATATATCTGTTGAAAAAAGTCTGGTGTAGGCCCAAGAAATACAAGTGTGGTTTTGCAGTTCCACGGGTCAAATCTCTGTATTATCCTGCTTTTCACAATTTTTTGCCGTAAAAAATAAATAATAGTGTCTCCTGATTGTTCAGACACAAATATATCTGTAGAAAATAGTCTGGTATACACCAGTAAATTATAACTGTGGTTTTGCTGTTCCACGGTAAAAAATCTCTATTATCCTACTTTTGGCATTTTTTGCCGTAAAAAATAAATAATAGTGTCTCCTGATTGTTCAGACACAAATATTTCTGTTGAAAAAATTCTGGTATACACCAGTAAATTATGACTGTGGTTTGGCTGTTCCACTGTAAAAAATCTCTATTATCCATCTTTTGGCATTTTTTAACGTAAAAAATAAATAATAGTGTCTCCTGATTGTTAAGACACAAATATATCTGTTGAAAATAGTCTGGTATACACCAGTAAATTATAACTGTGGTTTTGCTGTTTCACGGTAAAAAATATCTATTATCCTGCTTTTGGCATTTTTTGCCGTAAAAAATAAATAATAGGGTCTCCTGATTGTTCAGACACAAATCTATCTGAAGAAAAATGTCTGGTATACACCAGTAAATTATGACTGTGGTTTGGCTGTTCCACGGTAAAAAATCTCTATTATCCTCCTTTTGGCATTTTTTGCCGTAAAAAATAAATAATATTGTCTCCTGATTGTTCAGACACAAATATATCTGTTGAAAATAGTCTGGTATACACCAGTAAATTATAACTGTGGTTTTACTGTTCCACGGTAAAAAATCTCTATTATCCTGCTTTTTGGAATTTTTTACCATAAAAAATAAATAATAGTGTCTCCTGATTGTTCAGACACAAATATATTTGTTGAAAATAGTCTGGTGTAGGCCCAAGAATTACAAGAGTGGTTTTGCAGTTCCACGGGTCAAATCTCTGTATTATCCTGCTTTTCACAATTTTTGCGGTAAAAAATAAATAATAGTGTCTGCTGATTGTTCAGACACAAATATATCTGTTGAAAATAGTCTGGTATACACCAGTAAATTATAACTGTGGTTTTGCTGTTCCACGGTAAAAAATCTCTATTATACTGATTTTGGCATTTTTTGCCGTAAAAAATAAATAATAGTGTCTCCTGATTGTTCAGACACAAATATATTTGTTGAATAAAGTCTGTTATACACCAGTAAATTTTGACTGTGGTTTGGCTGTTCCACGGTAAAAAATCTCTATTATCCTGCTTTTGGCATTTTTTGCCATAAAAAATAAATAATAGTGTCTCCTGATTGTTCAGACACAAATATATCTGTTGAAAATAGTATGGTGTGGGCCCGAGAACTACAAGTGTGGTTTTGCATTTCCACGGGTCAAATCTATGTATTATCCTGCTTTTCACAATTTTTGGCCGTAAAAAATAAATAATAGTGTCTCCTGATTGTTCGGACACAAATATATCTGGTGAAAATAGTCTGGTATACAACAGTAAATTATAACTGTGGTTTTGCTGTTCCACGGTAAAAAATCTCTATTATCCTGCTTTTGGCATTTTTTGCCATAAAAAATAAATAATAGTGTCTCCTGATTGTTCAGACACAAATATATCTGTTGGAAATAGTCTGGTGTAGGCCCAAGAAATACAAGTGTGGTTTTGCAGTTCCACGGGTCAAATCTCTATGTTATCCTGCTTTTCGCAATTCTTGGCCGTAAAAAATAAATAATAGTGTCTCCTGTTTGTTCAGATACAAACATATCTGTTGAAAATCGTCTGGTATACACCAGTAAATTATAACTGTGGTTTTGCTGTTCCACTGTAAAAAATCTCTGTTATCCTGCTTTTGGCATTTTTTGCCATAAAAAATAAATAATAGTGTCTCCTGATTGTTCAGACACAAATATATCTGTTGAAAATAGTCTGGTTTACACCAGTAAATTATAACTGTGGTTTTGCAGTTCCACAGTAAAAAATCTCTATTATCCTGATTTTGGCATTTTTTGCCGTAAAAAATAAATAATCGTGTCTCCTAATTGTTCAGACACAAATATATCTGTTGAAAATAGTCTGGTATACACCAGTAAATTATAACTGTGGTTTTGCTGTTCCACAGTAAAAAATCTCTATTATCCTGCTTTTGGCATTTTTTGCCGTAAAAAATAAATAATAGTGTCTCCTGATTCTTCAGACACAAATATATCTGATGAAAAAAGTCTGGTATACACCAGTAAATTATCACTTTGGTTTGGCTGTTCCACAGTAAAAAATCTCTATTATCCTGCTTTTGGCATTTTTTGACGGGAAAATAAAATAATAGTGTCTCCTGATTGTTCAGACACAAATATATCTGTTGAAAATAGTCTGCTATACACCTGTAAATTACAACTGTGATATTGCTGTTCCACGATAAAAAATCTGTATTATCCTGCATTTGGCATTTTTTGCCGTAAAAAATAAATAATACTGTCTACTGATTGTTCAGACACAAATATATCTGTTGAAAAAAGTCTGGTGTAGGCCCAAGAAATACAAGTGTGGTTTTGCAGTTCCACGGGTCAAATCTCTGTATTATCCTGCTTTTCACAATTTTTTGCCGTAAAAAATAAATAATAGTGTCTCCTGATTGTTCAGACACAAATATATCTGTAGAAAATAGTCTGGTATACACCAGTAAATTATAACTGTGGTTTTGCTGTTCCACGGTAAAAAATCTCTATTATCCTACTTTTGGCATTTTTTGCCGTAAAAAATAAATAATAGTGTCTCCTGATTGTTCAGACACAAATATTTCTGTTGAAAAAATTCTGGTATACACCAGTAAATTATGACTGTGGTTTGGCTGTTCCACTGTAAAAAATCTCTATTATCCATCTTTTGGCATTTTTTAACGTAAAAAATAAATAATAGTGTCTCCTGATTGTTCAGACACAAATATATCTGTTGAAAATAGTCTGGTATACACCAGTAAATTATAACTGTGGTTTTGCTGTTTCACGGTAAAAAATATCTATTATCCTGCTTTTGGCATTTTTTGCCGTAAAAAATAAATAATAGGGTCTCCTGATTGTTCAGACACAAATCTATCTGAAGAAAAATGTCTGGTATACACCAGTAAATTATGACTGTGGTTTGGCTGTTCCACGGTAAAAAATCTCTATTATCCTCCTTTTGGCATTTTTTGCCGTAAAAAATAAATAATATTGTCTCCTGATTGTTCAGACACAAATATATCTGTTGAAAATAGTCTGGTATACACCAGTAAATTATAACTGTGGTTTTACTGTCCCACGGTAAAAAATCTCTATTATCCTGCTTTTTGGAATTTTTTGCCGTAAAAAATAAATAATAGTGTCTCCTGATTGTTCAGACACAAATATATTTGTTGAAAATAGTCTGGTGTAGGCCCAAGAATTACAAGAGTGGTTTTGCAGTTCCACGGGTCAAATCTCTGTATTATCCTGCTTTTCACAATTTTTGCGGTAAAAAATAAATAATAGTGTCTGCTGATTGTTCAGACACAAATATATCTGTTGAAAATAGTCTGGTATAAACCAGTAAATTATAACTGTGGTTTTGCTGTTCCACGGTAAAAAATCTCTATTATACTGATTTTGGCATTTTTTGCCGTAAAAAATAAATAATAGTGTCTCCTGATTGTTCAGACACAAATATATTTGTTGAATAAAGTCTGTTATACACCAGTAAATTTTGACTGTGGTTTGGCTGTTCCACGGTAAAAAATCTCTATTATCCTGCTTTTGGCATTTTTTGCCATAAAAAATAAATAATAGTGTCTCCTGATTGTTCAGACACAAATATATCTGTTGAAAATAGTATGGTGTGGGCCCGAGAACTACAAGTGTGGTTTTGCATTTCCACGGGTCAAATCTATGTATTATCCTGCTTTTCACAATTTTTGGCCGCAAAAAATAAATAATAGTGTCTCCTGATTGTTCGGACACAAATATATCTGGTGAAAATAGTCTGGTATACAACAGTAAATTATAACTGTGGTTTTGCTGTTCCACGGTAAAAAATCTCTATTATCCTGCTTTTGGCATTTTTTGCCATAAAAAATAAATAATAGTGTCTCCTGATTGTTCAGACACAAATATATCTGTTGAAAATAGTCTGGTGTAGGCCCAAGAAATACAAGTGTGGTTTTGCAGTTCCACGGGTCAAATCTCTATGTTATCCTGCTTTTCGCAATTCTTGGCCGTAAAAAATAAATAATAGTGTCTCCTATTTGTTCAGATACAAATATATCTGTTGAAAATGGTCTGGTATACACCAGTAAATTATAACTGTGGTTTCGCTGTTCCACTGTAAAAAATCTCTGTTATCCTGCTTTTGGCATTTTTTGCCATAAAAAATAAATAATAGTGTCTCCTGATTGTTCAGACACAAATATATCTGTTGAAAATAGTCTGGTTTACACCAGTAAATTATAACTGTGGTTTTGCAGTTCCACAGTAAAAAATCTCTATTATCCTGATTTTGGCATTTTTTGCCGTAAAAAATAAATAATCGTGTCTCCTGATTGTTCAGACACAAATATATCTGTTGAAAATAGTCTGGTATACACCAGTAAATTATAACTGTGGTTTTGCTGTTCCACAGTAAAAAATCTCTATTATCCTGCTTTTGGCATTTTTTGCCGTAAAAAATAAATAATAGTGTCTCCTCATTGTTCAGACACAAATATATCTGATGAAAAAAGTCTGGTATACACCAGTAAATTATGACTGTGGTTTGGCTGTTCCACAGTAAAAAATCTCTATAATCCTGCTTTTGGCATTTTTTGACGGGAAAATAAAATAATAGTGTCTCCTGATTGTTCAGACACAAATATATCTGTTGAAAATAGTCTGCTATACACCAGTAAATTACAACTGTGATATTGCTGTTCCACGATAAAAAATCTGTATTATCCTGCATTTGGCATTTTTTGCCGTAAAAAATAAATAATACTGTCTACTGATTGTTCAGACACAAATATATCTGTTGAAAAAAGTCTGGTGTAGGCCCAAGAAATACAAGTGTGGTTTTGCAGTTCCACGGGTCAAATCTCTGTATTATCCTGCTTTTCACAATTTTTTGCCGTAAAAAATAAATAATAGTGTCTCCTGATTGTTCAGACACAAATATATCTGTAGAAAATAGTCTGGTATACACCAGTAAATTATAACTGTGGTTTTGCTGTTCCACGGTAAAAAATCTCTATTATCCTACTTTTGGCATTTTTTGCCGTAAAAAATAAATAATAGTGTCTCCTGATTGTTCAGACACAAATATTTCTGTTGAAAAAATTCTGGTATACACCAGTAAATTATGACTGTGGTTTGGCTGTTCCACTGTAAAAAATCTCTATTATCCATCTTTTGGCATTTTTTAACGTAAAAAATAAATAATAGTGTCTCCTGATTGTTCAGACACAAATATATCTGTTGAAAATAGTCTGGTATACACCAGTAAATTATAACTGTGGTTTTGCTGTTTCACGGTAAAAAATATCTATTATCCTGCTTTTGGAATTTTTTGCCGTAAAAAATAAATAATAGGGTCTCCTGATTGTTCAGACACAAATCTATCTGAAGAAAAATGTCTGGTATACACCAGTAAATTATGACTGTGGTTTGGCTGTTCCACGGTAAAAAATCTCTATTATCCTCCTTTTGGCATTTTTTGCCGTAAAAAATAAATAATATTGTCTCCTGATTGTTCAGACACAAATATATCTGTTGAAAATAGTCTGGTATACACCAGTAAATTATAACTGTGGTTTTACTGTTCCACGGTAAAAAATCTCTATTATCCTGCTTTTTGGAATTTTTTGCCGTAAAAAATAAATAATAGTGTCTCCTGATTGTTCAGACACAAATATATTTGTTGAAAATAGTCTGGTGTAGGCCCAAGAATTACAAGAGTGGTTTTGCAGTTCCACGGGTCAAATCTCTGTATTATCCTGCTTTTCACAATTTTTGCGGTAAAAAATAAATAATAGTGTCTGCTGATTGTTCAGACACAAATATATCTGTTGAAAATAGTCTGGTATAAACCAGTAAATTATAACTGTGGTTTTGCTGTTCCACGGTAAAAAATCTCTATTATACTGATTTTGGCATTTTTTGCCGTAAAAAATAAATAATAGTGTCTCCTGATTGTTCAGACACAAATATATTTGTTGAATAAAGTCTGTTATACACCAGTAAATTTTGACTGTGGTTTGGCTGTTCCACGGTAAAAAATCTCTATTATCCTGCTTTTGGCATTTTTTGCCATAAAAAATAAATAATAGTGTCTCCTGATTGTTCAGACACAAATATATCTGTTGAAAATAGTATGGTGTGGGCCCGAGAACTACAAGTGTGGTTTTGCATTTCCACGGGTCAAATCTATGTATTATCCTGCTTTTCACAATTTTTGGCCGCAAAAAATAAATAATAGTGTCTCCTGATTGTTCGGACACAAATATATCTGGTGAAAATAGTCTGGTATACAACAGTAAATTATAACTGTGGTTTTGCTGTTCCACGGTAAAAAATCTCTATTATCCTGCTTTTGGCATTTTTTGCCATAAAAAATAAATAATAGTGTCTCCTGATTGTTCAGACACAAATATATCTGTTGAAAATAGTCTGGTGTAGGCCCAAGAAATACAAGTGTGGTTTTGCAGTTCCACGGGTCAAATCTCTATGTTATCCTGCTTTTCGCAATTCTTGGCCGTAAAAAATAAATAATAGTGTCTCCTATTTGTTCAGATACAAATATATCTGTTGAAAATGGTCTGGTATACACCAGTAAATTATAACTGTGGTTTCGCTGTTCCACTGTAAAAAATCTCTGTTATCCTGCTTTTGGCATTTTTTGCCATAAAAAATAAATAATAGTGTCTCCTGATTGTTCAGACACAAATATATCTGTTGAAAATAGTCTGGTTTACACCAGTAAATTATAACTGTGGTTTTGCAGTTCCACAGTAAAAAATCTCTATTATCCTGATTTTGGCATTTTTTGCCGTAAAAAATAAATAATCGTGTCTCCTGATTGTTCAGACACAAATATATCTGTTGAAAATAGTCTGGTATACACCAGTAAATTATAACTGTGGTTTTGCTGTTCCACAGTAAAAAATCTCTATTATCCTGCTTTTGGCATTTTTTGCCGTAAAAAATAAATAATAGTGTCTCCTCATTGTTCAGACACAAATATATCTGATGAAAAAAGTCTGGTATACACCAGTAAATTATGACTGTGGTTTGGCTGTTCCACAGTAAAAAATCTCTATAATCCTGCTTTTGGCATTTTTTGACGGGAAAATAAAATAATAGTGTCTCCTGATTGTTCAGACACAAATATATCTGTTGAAAATAGTCTGCTATACACCAGTAAATTACAACTGTGATATTGCTGTTCCACGATAAAAAATCTGTATTATCCTGCATTTGGCATTTTTTGCCGTAAAAAATAAATAATACTGTCTACTGATTGTTCAGACACAAATATATCTGTTGAAAAAAGTCTGGTGTAGGCCCAAGAAATACAAGTGTGGTTTTGCAGTTCCACGGGTCAAATCTCTGTATTATCCTGCTTTTCACAATTTTTTGCCGTAAAAAATAAATAATAGTGTCTCCTGATTGTTCAGACACAAATATATCTGTAGAAAATAGTCTGGTATACACCAGTAAATTATAACTGTGGTTTTGCTGTTCCACGGTAAAAAATCTCTATTATCCTACTTTTGGCATTTTTTGCCGTAAAAAATAAATAATAGTGTCTCCTGATTGTTCAGACACAAATATTTCTGTTGAAAAAATTCTGGTATACACCAGTAAATTATGACTGTGGTTTGGCTGTTCCACTGTAAAAAATCTCTATTATCCATCTTTTGGCATTTTTTAACGTAAAAAATAAATAATAGTGTCTCCTGATTGTTCAGACACAAATATATCTGTTGAAAATAGTCTGGTATACACCAGTAAATTATAACTGTGGTTTTGCTGTTTCACGGTAAAAAATATCTATTATCCTGCTTTTGGAATTTTTTGCCGTAAAAAATAAATAATAGGGTCTCCTGATTGTTCAGACACAAATCTATCTGAAGAAAAATGTCTGGTATACACCAGTAAATTATGACTGTGGTTTGGCTGTTCCACGGTAAAAAATCTCTATTATCCTCCTTTTGGCATTTTTTGCCGTAAAAAATAAATAATATTGTCTCCTGATTGTTCAGACACAAATATATCTGTTGAAAATAGTCTGGTATACACCAGTAAATTATAACTGTGGTTTTACTGTTCCACGGTAAAAAATCTCTATTATCCTGCTTTTTGGAATTTTTTGCCGTAAAAAATAAATAATAGTGTCTCCTGATTGTTCAGACACAAATATATTTGTTGAAAATAGTCTGGTGTAGGCCCAAGAATTACAAGAGTGGTTTTGCAGTTCCACGGGTCAAATCTCTGTATTATCCTGCTTTTCACAATTTTTGCGGTAAAAAATAAATAATAGTGTCTGCTGATTGTTCAGACACAAATATATCTGTTGAAAATAGTCTGGTATAAACCAGTAAATTATAACTGTGGTTTTGCTGTTCCACGGTAAAAAATCTCTATTATACTGATTTTGGCATTTTTTGCCGTAAAAAATAAATAATAGTGTCTCCTGATTGTTCAGACACAAATATATTTGTTGAATAAAGTCTGTTATACACCAGTAAATTTTGACTGTGGTTTGGCTGTTCCACGGTAAAAAATCTCTATTATCCTGCTTTTGGCATTTTTTGCCATAAAAAATAAATAATAGTGTCTCCTGATTGTTCAGACACAAATATATCTGTTGAAAATAGTATGGTGTGGGCCCGAGAACTACAAGTGTGGTTTTGCATTTCCACGGGTCAAATCTATGTATTATCCTGCTTTTCACAATTTTTGGCCGCAAAAAATAAATAATAGTGTCTCCTGATTGTTCGGACACAAATATATCTGGTGAAAATAGTCTGGTATACAACAGTAAATTATAACTGTGGTTTTGCTGTTCCACGGTAAAAAATCTCTATTATCCTGCTTTTGGCATTTTTTGCCATAAAAAATAAATAATAGTGTCTCCTGATTGTTCAGACACAAATATATCTGTTGAAAATAGTCTGGTGTAGGCCCAAGAAATACAAGTGTGGTTTTGCAGTTCCACGGGTCAAATCTCTATGTTATCCTGCTTTTCGCAATTCTTGGCCGTAAAAAATAAATAATAGTGTCTCCTATTTGTTCAGATACAAATATATCTGTTGAAAATGGTCTGGTATACACCAGTAAATTATAACTGTGGTTTCGCTGTTCCACTGTAAAAAATCTCTGTTATCCTGCTTTTGGCATTTTTTGCCATAAAAAATAAATAATAGTGTCTCCTGATTGTTCAGACACAAATATATCTGTTGAAAATAGTCTGGTTTACACCAGTAAATTATAACTGTGGTTTTGCAGTTCCACAGTAAAAAATCTCTATTATCCTGATTTTGGCATTTTTTGCCGTAAAAAATAAATAATCGTGTCTCCTGATTGTTCAGACACAAATATATCTGTTGAAAATAGTCTGGTATACACCAGTAAATTATAACTGTGGTTTTGCTGTTCCACAGTAAAAAATCTCTATTATCCTGCTTTTGGCATTTTTTGCCGTAAAAAATAAATAATAGTGTCTCCTCATTGTTCAGACACAAATATATCTGATGAAAAAAGTCTGGTATACACCAGTAAATTATGACTGTGGTTTGGCTGTTCCACAGTAAAAAATCTCTATAATCCTGCTTTTGGCATTTTTTGACGGGAAAATAAAATAATAGTGTCTCCTGATTGTTCAGACACAAATATATCTGTTGAAAATAGTCTGCTATACACCAGTAAATTACAACTGTGATATTGCTGTTCCACGATAAAAAATCTGTATTATCCTGCATTTGGCATTTTTTGCCGTAAAAAATAAATAATACTGTCTACTGATTGTTCAGACACAAATATATCTGTTGAAAAAAGTCTGGTGTAGGCCCAAGAAATACAAGTGTGGTTTTGCAGTTCCACGGGTCAAATCTCTGTATTATCCTGCTTTTCACAATTTTTTGCCGTAAAAAATAAATAATAGTGTCTCCTGATTGTTCAGACACAAATATATCTGTAGAAAATAGTCTGGTATACACCAGTAAATTATAACTGTGGTTTTGCTGTTCCACGGTAAAAAATCTCTATTATCCTACTTTTGGCATTTTTTGCCGTAAAAAATAAATAATAGTGTCTCCTGATTGTTCAGACACAAATATTTCTGTTGAAAAAATTCTGGTATACACCAGTAAATTATGACTGTGGTTTGGCTGTTCCACTGTAAAAAATCTCTATTATCCATCTTTTGGCATTTTTTAACGTAAAAAATAAATAATAGTGTCTCCTGATTGTTCAGACACAAATATATCTGTTGAAAATAGTCTGGTATACACCAGTAAATTATAACTGTGGTTTTGCTGTTTCACGGTAAAAAATATCTATTATCCTGCTTTTGGAATTTTTTGCCGTAAAAAATAAATAATAGGGTCTCCTGATTGTTCAGACACAAATCTATCTGAAGAAAAATGTCTGGTATACACCAGTAAATTATGACTGTGGTTTGGCTGTTCCACGGTAAAAAATCTCTATTATCCTCCTTTTGGCATTTTTTGCCGTAAAAAATAAATAATATTGTCTCCTGATTGTTCAGACACAAATATATCTGTTGAAAATAGTCTGGTATACACCAGTAAATTATAACTGTGGTTTTACTGTTCCACGGTAAAAAATCTCTATTATCCTGCTTTTTGGAATTTTTTGCCGTAAAAAATAAATAATAGTGTCTCCTGATTGTTCAGACACAAATATATTTGTTGAAAATAGTCTGGTGTAGGCCCAAGAATTACAAGAGTGGTTTTGCAGTTCCACGGGTCAAATCTCTGTATTATCATGCTTTTCACAATTTTTGCGGTAAAAAATAAATAATAGTGTCTGCTGATTGTTCAGACACAAATATATCTGTTGAAAATAGTCTGGTATACACCAGTAAATTATAACTGTGGTTTTGCTGTTCCACGGTAAAAAATCTCTATTATACTGATTTTGGCATTTTTTGCCGTAAAAAATAAATAATAGTGTCTCCTGATTGTTCAGACACAAATATATCTGTTGAAAATAGTATGGTGTGGGCCCGAGAACTACAAGTGTGGTTTTGCATTTCCACGGGTCAAATCTATGTATTATCCTGCTTTTCACAATTTTTGGCCGTAAAAAATAAATAATAGTGTCTCCTGATTGCTCGGACACAAATATATCTGGTGAAAATAGTCTGGTATACAACAGTAAATTATAACTGTGGTTTTGCTGTTCCACGGTAAAAAATCTCTATTATCCTGCTTTTGGCATTTTTTGCCATAAAAAATAAATAATAGTGTCTCCTGATTGTTCAGACACAAATATATCTGTTGAAAATAGTCTGGTGTAGGCCCAAGAAATACAAGTGTGGTTTTGCAGTTCCACGGGTCAAATCTCTATGTTATCCTGCTTTTCGCAATTCTTGGCCGTAAAAAATAAATAATAGTGTCTCCTGTTTGTTCAGATACAAATATATCTGTTGAAAATGGTCTGGTATACACCAGTAAATTATAACTGTGGTTTTGCTGTTCCACTGTAAAAAATCTCTGTTATCCTGCTTTTGGCATTTTTTGCCATAAAAAATAAATAATAGTGTCTCCTGATTGTTCAGACACAAATATATCTGTTGAAAATAGTCTGGTTTACACCAGTAAATTATAACTGTGGTTTTGCAGTTCCACAGTAAAAAATCTCTATTATCCTGATTTTGGCATTTTTTGCCGTAAAAAATAAATAATCGTGTCTCCTGATTGTTCAGACACAAATATATCTGTTGAAAATAGTCTGGTATACACCAGTAAATTATAACTGTGGTTTTGCTGTTCCACAGTAAAAAATCTCTATTATCCTGCTTTTGGCATTTTTTGCCGTAAAAAATAAATAATAGTGTCTCCTGATTGTTCAGACACAAATATATCTGATGAAAAAAGTCTGGTATACACCAGTAAATTATGACTGTGGTTTGGCTGTTCCACAGTAAAAAATCTCTATTATCCTGCTTTTGGCATTTTTTGACGGGAAAATAAAATAATAGTGTCTCCTGATTGTTCAGACACAAATATATCTGTTGAAAATAGTCTGCTATGCACCAGTAAATTACAACTGTGATATTGCTGTTCCACGATAAAAAATCTGTATTATCCTGCATTTGGCATTTTTTGCCGTAAAAAATAACTAATACTGTCTACTGATTGTTCAGACACAAATATATCTGTTGAAAAAAGTCTGGTGTAGGCCCAAGAAATACAAGTGTGGTTTTGCAGTTCCACGGGTCAAATCTCTGTATTATCCTGCTTTTCACAATTTTTTGCCGTAAAAAATAAATAATAGTGTCTCCTGATTGTTCAGACACAAATATATCTGTAGAAAATAGTCTGGTATACACCAGTAAATTATAACTGTGGTTTTGCTGTTCCACGGTAAAAAATCTCTATTATCCTACTTTTGGCATTTTTTGCCGTAAAAAATAAATAATAGTGTCTCCTGATTGTTCAGACACAAATATTTCTGTTGAAAAAATTCTGGTATACACCAGTAAATTATCACTGTGGTTTGGCTGTTCCACTGTAAAAAATCTCTATTATCCATCTTTTGGCATTTTTTAACGTAAAAAATAAATAATAGTGTCTCCTGATTGTTCAGACACAAATATATCTGTTGAAAATAGTCTGGTATACACCAGTAAATTATAACTGTGGTTTTGCTGTTTCACGGTAAAAAATATCTATTATCCTGCTTTTGGCATTTTTTGCCGTAAAAAATAAATAATAGGGTCTCCTGATTGTTCAGACACAAATCTATCTGAAGAAAAATGTCTGGTATACACCAGTAAATTATGACTGTGGTTTGGCTGTTCCACGGTAAAAAATCTCTATTATCCTCCTTTTGGCATTTTTTGCCGTAAAAAATAAATAATATTGTCTCCTGATTGTTCAGACACAAATATATCTGTTGAAAATAGTCTGGTATACACCAGTAAATTATAACTGTGGTTTTACTGTTCCACGGTAAAAAATCTCTATTATCCTGCTTTTTGGAATTTTTTGCCATAAAAAATAAATAATAGTGTCTCCTGATTGTTCAGACACAAATATATTTGTTGAAAATAGTCTGGTGTAGGCCCAAGAATTACAAGAGTGGTTTTGCAGTTCCACGGGTCAAATCTCTGTATTATCCTGCTTTTCACAATTTTTGCGGTAAAAAATAAATAATAGTGTCTGCTGATTGTTCAGACACAAATATATCTGTTGAAAATAGTCTGGTATACACCAGTAAATTATAACTGTGGTTTTGCTGTTCCACGGTAAAAAATCTCTATTATACTGATTTTGGCATTTTTTGCCGTAAAAAATAAATAATAGTGTCTCCTGATTGTTCAGACACAAATATATTTGTTGAATAAAGTCTGTTTTACACCAGTAAATTTTGACTGTGGTTTGGCTGTTCCACGGTAAAAAATCTCTATTATCCTGCTTTTGGCATTTTTTGCCATAAAAAATAAATAATAGTGTCTCCTGATTGTTCAGACACAAATATATCTGTTGAAAATAGTATGGTGTGGGCCCGAGAACTACAAGTGTGGTTTTGCATTTCCACGGGTCAAATCTATGTATTATCCTGCTTTTCACAATTTTTGGCCGTAAAAAATAAATAATAGTGTCTCCTGATTGTTCGGACACAAATATATCTGGTGAAAATAGTCTGGTATACAACAGTAAATTATAACTGTGGTTTTGCTGTTCCACGGTAAAAAATCTCTATTATCCTGCTTTTGGCATTTTTTGCCATAAAAAATAAATAATAGTGTCTCCTGATTGTTCAGACACAAATATATCTGTTGAAAATAGTCTGGTGTAGGCCTAAGAAATACAAGTGTGGTTTTGCAGTTCCACGGGTCAAATCTCTATGTTATCCTGCTTTTCGCAATTCTTGGCCGTAAAAAATAAATAATAGTGTCTCCTGTTTGTTCAGATACAAATATATCTGTTGAAAATGGTCTGGTATACACCAGTAAATTATAACTGTGGTTTTGCTGTTCCACTGTAAAAAATCTCTGCTATCCTGCTTTTGGCATTTTTTGCCATAAAAAATAAATAATAGTGTCTCCTGATTGTTCAGACACAAATATATCTGTTGAAAATAGTCTGGTGTTGGCCCTAGAAATACAAGTGTGGTTTTGCAGATCAACGGGTCAAATCTCTGTATTATCCTGCTTTCCACAATTTTTGGCCGTAAAAAATAAATAACAGTGTCTCCTGATTGTTCAGACACAAATATATCTGTTGAAAATAGTCTGGTATACACCAGTAAATTATAACTGTGGTTTTGCTGCTTCACGGTAAAAAATCTCTATTATCCTGCTTTTGACATTTTTTGACGTAAAAATAAATAATAGTGTCTCCTGATTGTTCAGACACAAATAAATCTGATAAAAAAGTCTGGTATACACCAGTAAATTATGACTGTGGTTTGGCTGTTCCACGGTAAAAAACCTCTATTATCCTCCTTTTGGCATTTTTTTTGCCGTAAAAAATAAATAATAGTGTCTCCTGATTGTTCAGACACAAATATATCTGTTGAAAATAGTCTGTTTTACACCAGTAAATTATAACTGTGGTTTTGCAGTTCCACAGTAAAAAATCTCTATTATCCTGATTTTGGCATTTTTTGCCGTAAAAAATAAATAATAGTGTCTCCTGATTGTTTAGACACAAATATATCTTTTGAAAATAGTCTGGTATACACCAGAAAATTATAACTGTGGTTTTACTGATCAACAGTAAAAAATGTCTGTTATCCTGCTTTTTGGAATTTTTTGCCGTAAAAAATAAATAATAGTGTCTCGTGATTGTTCAGACACAAATATATCTGTTGAAAAAAGTCTGTTATACACCAGTAAATTTTGACTGTGGTTTGGCTGTTCCATGGTAAAAAATCTCTATTATCCTGCTTTTGGCATTTTTTTGCCGTAAAAAATAAAGAATAGTGTCTCCTGATTGTTCAGACACAAATATATCTGTTGAAAATAGTCTCGTATACACCATTAAATTATAACTGTGGTTTTGGAGCTCCATGGTAAAAAATCTCTATTATCCTGCTTTTAACATTTTTTGACGTAAAAAATAAATAATAGTGTCTCCTGATTGTTCAGACACAAATATATCTGTTGAAAATAGTCTGGTATTCACCAGTAAATTATAACTGTGGTTTTGCTGTTCCACGGTAAAAAATCTCTATTATCCTGCTTTTGGCATTTTTTGCCATGAAAAATAAATAATTGTGTCTCCTGATTGTTCAGACACAAATGTATCTGTTGAAAATAGTCTGGTGTAGGACCGAGAAATACAAATGTGGTTTTGCAGTTCCACAGGTCAAATCTCTGTATTATCCTGCTTTTCACAATTTTTGGCAGTAAAAAATAAATAATAGTGTCTCCTGATTGTTCAGATAAAAATATATCTGTTGAAAATAGTCTGGTATACAACAGTAAATTATAACTGTGGTTTTGCTGTTCCACGGTAAAAAATCTCTATTATCCTGCTTTTGGCATTTTTTGCCGTAAAAAATAAATAATAGTGTCTCCTGATTGTTCAGACACATATATATCTGTTGAAAATAGTCTGGTATACACCAGTAAATTATAACTGTGGTTTTGGTGTTCCACGGTAAAAAATCTCTATTATCCTGCTTTTGGCTTTTTTTGCCGTAAAAAATAAATAATAGTGTCTCCTGATTGTTCAGACAGAAATATATTTCATGAAAAAAGTTTGGTATACACCAGTAAATTGTGACTTTGGTTTGGCTGTTCCACGGTAAAAAATCTCTATTATCCTCCTTTTGGCATTTTTTTGCCGTAAAAAATAAATAATAGTGTCTCCTGATTGTTCAGACACAAATATATCTGTTGAAAATAGTCTGGTATACACCAGTAAATTATAACTGTGATATTGCTGTTCCACGGTAAAAAAATTGTTTTATCCTGCTTTTGGCATTTTTTGCCATAAAAAATAAATAATAGTGTCTACTGATTGTTCAGACACAAATATATCTGTTGAAAATAGTCTGGTGTAGGCCCAAGAAATACAAGTGTGGTTTTGCAGTTCCACTGGTCAAATCTCTGTATTATCCTGCTTTTCACAATTTTTTGCCGTAAAAAATAAATAATAGTGTCTCCTGATTGTTCAGACACAAATATATCTGTTGAAAATAGTCTGGTATACACCAGTAAATTATAACTGTGGTTTTGCTGCTTCACGGTAAAAAATCTCTATTATCCTGCTTTTGACATTTTTTGACGTAAAAAATAAATAATAGTGTCTCCTGATTGTTCAGACACAAATATATCTGTTGAAAAAAGTCTGGTATACACCAGTAAATTATGACTGTGGTTGGGATGTTCCACTGTAAAAAATCTCTATTATCCTGCTTTTGGCATTTTTTGCTGGAAAAAATAAATAATAGTGTCCCCTGATTGTTCAGACACAAATATATCTGTTGAAAATAGTCTGATGTATGCCCAAGAAATACAAGTGTGGTTTTGCAGTTCGACGGGTCAAATCTCTGTATTATCCTGCTTTTCACAATTTTTGGCCGTAAAAAATAAATAATAGTGTCTCCTGATTGTTCAGACACAAATATATCTGATGAAAAAAGTCTGGTATACACCAGTAAATTATGACTGTGGCTTGGCTGTTCCACGGTAAAAAATCTCTATTATCCTCCTTTTGCCATTTTTTGCCGTAAAAAATAAATAATAGTGTCTCCTGATTGTTCAGACACAAATATATCTGTTGAAAATAGTCTGGTTTACACCAGTAAATTATAACTGTGGTTTTACTCTTCCACGGTAAAAAATCTCTATTATCCTGCTTTTTGGAATTTTTTGCCGTAAAAAATAAATAATAGTGTCTCCTGATTGTTCAGACACAAATATATCTGTTGAAAATAGTCTGGTATACACCAGTAAATTATAACTGTGGTTTTGCTGTTCCACAGTAAAAAATCTCTATTATCCTGCTTTTGGCATTTTTTGCTGGGAAAATTAAATAATAGTGTCTCCTGATTGTTCAGACACAAATATATCTGTTGAATAAAGTCTGGTATACACCAGTAAATTATAACTGTGATATTTCTGTTCCACGGTAAAAAATCTGTATTATCCTGCTGTTGGCATTTTTTGCCGTAAAAAATAAATAATAGTGTCTCCTGATTATTCAGACACAAATATATTTTGTTGAAAATAGTCTGGTGTATGCGCAAGAAACACAAGTGTGGTTTTGCAGTTCCACGGGTCAAATCTCTGTATTATCCTGCTTTTCACAATTTTTTGCCGTAAAAAATAAATAATAGTGTCTCCTGATGGTTCAGACACAAATATATCTTTTGAAAATAGTCTGATATACACCAGCAAATTATAACTGTGGTTTTACTGTTCCACAGTAAAAAATCTCTATTATCCTGCTTTTTGGAATTTTTTGCCGTAAAAAATAAATAATAGTGTCTCCTGATTGTTCAGATAAAAATATATCTGTTGAAAATAGTCTGGTATACACCAGTAAATTATAACTGTGGTTTTGGTGCTCCACGGTAAAAAATCTCTATTATCCTGCTTTTGACTTTTTTTGACATAAAAAATAAATAATAGTGTCTTCTGATTGTTCAGACACAAATATATCTGTTGAAAATAGTCTGGTATACACCACTAAATTATAACTGTGGTTTTGCTGTTACACGGTAAAAAATCTCTATTATCCTGCTTTTGGCATTTTTTGCCACAAAAAATAAATAATAGTATCTCCTGATTGTTCATACACAAATATATCTGTTGAAAATAGTCTGGTGTAGGCCCGAGAAATACAAGTGTGGTTTTGCAGTTCCACGGGTCAAATCTCTGTATTATCCTGCTTTTCGCAATTTTTGTCCGTAAAAAATAAATAATAGTGTCTCCTGATTGTTCAGACACAAATATATCTGTTGAAAATAGTCTGGTGTAGGCCCAAGAAATACAAGTGTGGTTTTGCAGTTTCACGGGTCAAATCTCTGTATTATCCTGCTTTTCACAATTTTTGGCCGTAAAAAATAAATAATAGTGTCTCCTGATTGTTCAGACACAAACATATCTGTTGAAAATAGTCTGGTGTAGGCCCAAGAAATACAAGTGTGGTTTTGCAGTTCCACGGGTCAAATATCTATGTTATCCTGCTTTTTGCAATTTTTGGCCGTAAAATATAAATAATATTGTCTCCTAATTGTTCAGATACAAATATATCTGTTGAAAATAGCCTGGTATACACCAGTAAATTATAACTGTGGTTTTTGCTGTTCCACGGTAAAAAATCTCTATTATCCTGCTTTTGGCATTTTTTGTCGTAAAAAATAAATAATAGTATCTCCTGATTGTTCAGACACAAATATATCTGTTGAAAATAGTCTGGTGTAGGCCCAAGAAATACAAGTGTGGTTTTGCAGTTCCACGGGTCAAATCTCTATGTTATCCTGCTTTTTGCAATTTTTGGCCATAAAAAATAAATAATAGTGTCTCCTGATTGTTCAGATGCAAATATATCTGTTGAAAATAGTCTGGTAAACACCAGTAAATTATAACTGTGGTTTTGCTGTTCCACTGTAAAAAATCTCTATTATCCTGCTTTTGCCATTTTTCCCGTAAAAAATAAGTAATAGTGTCTCCTGATTGTTCAGACACAAATATATCTGTTGAAAAAAGTCTGTTATACACCAGTTAATTTTGACTGTGGTTTGGCTGTTCCACGGTAAAAAATCTCTATTATCCTGCTTTTGGCATTTTTTGCCATAAAAAATAAATAATAGTATCTCCTGATTGTTCAGACACAAATATATCTGTTGAAAATAGTTTGGTGTAGGCCCAAGAAATACAAGTGTGGTTTTTCAGTTCCACGGGTCAAATCTCTGTATTATCCTGCTTTTCACAATTTTTGGCAGTAAAAAATAAATAATAGTGTCTCCTGATTGTTCAGGCACAAATATATCTGTTGAAAATAGTCTGGTATACACCAGTAAATCATAACTGTGGTTTTGCTGTTCCACGGTAAAAAAACTCTATTATCTTGCTTTTGGCATTTTTTGTCGTAAAAAATAAATAATAGTGTCTCCTGATTGTTCATACACAAATATATCTGTTGAAAATAGTCTGGTGTAGGACCGAGAAATAAAAGTGTGGTTTTGCAGTTCCACGGGTCAAATCTCTGTATTATCCTGCTTTTCACAATTTTTGGCCGTAAAAAATAAATAATAGTGTCTCCTGATTGTTCAGATAAAAATATATCTGTTGAAAATAGTCTGGTATACATCAGTAAATTATAACTGTGGTTTTGCTGTTCCACGGTAAAAAATCTCTATTATCCTGCTTTTGGCATTTTTTGCCGTAAAAAATAAATAATAGTGTCTCCTGATTGTTCAGACACATATATATCTGTTGAAAATAGTCTGGTATACACCAGTAAATTATAACTTTGGTTTTGCTGTTCCACGGTAAAAATTCTCTATTATCCTGCTTTTGGCATTTTTTGCCATAAAAAATAAATAATAGTGTCTCCTGATTGTTCAGACACAAATATATCTGTTGAAAATAGTCTGGTGTAGGCCCAAGAAATACAAGTCTTGTTTTGCAGTTCCACGGGTCAAATCTCTGTATTATCCTGCTTTTCACAATTTTTGGCCGTAAAAAATAAATAATAGTGTCTCCTGATTGTTCAGACACAAATATATCTGTTGAAAATAGTCTGGTATACACCAGTAAATTATAACTGTGGTTTTGGTGTTCCACGGTAAAAAATCTCTATTATCCTGCTTTTGACATTTTTTGACATAAAAAATAAATAATAGTGTCTCCTGATTGTTCAGACACAAATATATCTGTTGAAAATAGTCTGGTATACACCACTAAATTATAACTGTGGTTTTGCTGTTCCACTGTAAAAAATCTCTATTATCCTTCTTTTGGCATTTTTTGCCGCAAAAAATAAATAATAGTGTCTCCTGATTGTTCATACACAAATATATCTGTTGAAAATAGTCTGGTGTAGGCCCGAGAAATACAAGTGTGGTTTTGCAGTTCCACGGGTCAAATCTCTGTATTATCCTGCTTTTCGCAATTTTTGTCCGTAAAAAATAAATAATAGTGTCTCCTGATTGTTCAGACACAAATATATCTGTTGAACATAGTCTGGTGTAGGCCCAGGAAATACAAGTGTGGTTTTGCAGTTTCACGCGTCAAATCTCTGTATTATCCTGCTTTTCACAATTTTTGGCCGTAAAAAATAAATAATAGTGTCTCCTGATTGTTCAGATACAAATATATCTGTTGAAAATAGCCTGGTATACAACAGTAAATTATAACTGTGGTTTTGCTGTTCCACGGTAAAAAATCTCTATTATCCTGCTTTTGGCATTTTTTGTCGTAAAAAATAAATAATAGTATCTCCTGATTGTTCAGACACAAATATATCTGTTGAAAATAGTCTGGTGTAGGCCCGAGAAATACAAGTGTGGTTTTGCAGTTCCACAGGTCAAATCTCTGTATTTTCCTGCTTTTGCAATTTTTGTCCGTAAAAAATAAATAATAGTGTCTCCTGATTGTTCAGACACAAATATATCTGTTGAAAATAGTCTGGTGTAGGGCCAAGAAATACAAGTGTGGTTTTGCAGTTCAACGGGTCAAATCTCTATGTTATCCTGCTTTTTGAGATTTTTGGCCATAAAAAATAAATAATAGTGTCTCCTGATTGTTCAGATACAAATATATCTGTTGAAAATAGTCTGGTAAACACCAGTAAATTATAACTGTGGTTTTGCTGTTCCACTGTAAAAAATCTCTATTATCCTGCTTTTGCCATTTTTCCCGTAAAAAATAAGTAATAGTGTCTCCTGATTGTACAGACACAAATATATCTGTTGAAAAAAGTCTGTTATACACCAGTTAATTTTGACTGTGGTTTGGCTGTTCCACGGTAAAAAATCTCTATTATCCTGCTTTTGGCATTTTTTGCCATAAAAAATAAATAATAGTATCTCCTGATTGTTCAGACACAAATATATCTGTTGAAAATAGTCTGGTGTAGGCCCGAGAAATACAAGTGTGGTTTTGCATTTCCACGGGTCAAATCTATGTATTATCCTGCTTTTCACAATTTTTGGCCGTAAAAAATAAATAATAGTTTCTCCTGATTATTCAGACACAAATATATCTGTTGAAAATAGTTTGGTGTAGGCCCAAGAAATACAAGTGTGGTTTTGCAGTTCCACGGGTCAAATCTCTGTATTATCCTGCTTTTCACAATTTTTGGCAGTAAAAAATAAATAATAGTGTCTCCTGATTGTTCAGGCACAAATATATCTGTTGAAAATAGTCTGGTATACACCAGTAAATCATAACTGTGGTTTTGCTGTTCCACGGTAAAAAAACTCTATTATCTTGCTTTTGGAATTTTTTGCCGTAAAAAATAAATAATAGTGTCTCCTGATTGTTCAGACACAAATATATCTGTTGAAAATAGTCTGGTGTAGGACCGAGAAATACAAGTGTGGTTTTGCAGTTCCACGGGTCAAATCTCTGTATTATCCTGCTTTTCACAATTTTTGGCCGTAAAAAATAAATAATAGTGTCTCCTGATTGTTCAGATAAAAATATATCTGTTGAAAATAGTCTGGTATACATCAGTAAATTATAACTGTGGTTTTGCTGTTCCACGGTAAAAAATCTCTATTATGCTGCTTTTGGCATTTTTTGCCGTAAAAAATAAATAATAGTGTCTCCTGATTGTTCAGACACATATATATCTGTTGAAAATAGTCTGGTATACACCAGTAAATTATAACTTTGGTTTTGCTGTTCCACGGTAAAAATTCTCTATTATCTTGCTTTTGGCATTTTTTGCCATAAAAAATAAATAATAGTGTCTCCTGATTGTTCAGACACAAATATATCTGTTGAAAATAGTCTGGTGTAGGCCCAAGAAATACAAGTCTGGTTTTGCAGTTCCACGGGTCAAATCTCTGTATTATCATGCTTTTCACAATTTTTGGCCGTAAAAAATAAATAATAGTGTCTCCTGATTGTTCAGACACAAATATATCTGTTGAAAATAGTCTGGTATACACCAGTAAATTATAACTGTGGTTTTGGTGTTCCACGTTAAAAAAATCTCTATTATCCATCTTTTGGCATTTTTTAACGTAAAAAATAAATAATAGTGTCTCCTGATTGTTCGGACACAAATATATCTGTTGAAAATAGTCTGGTATACACCAGTAAATTATAACTGTGGTTTTGCTGTTTCACGGTAAAAAATCTCTATTATCCTGCTTTTGGCTTTTTTTGCCGTAAAAAATAAATAATAGTGTCTCCTGATTGTTCAGACACAAATATATCTGATGAAAAAAGTTTGGTATACACCAGTAAATTATGACTTTGGTTTGGCTGTTCCACGGTAAAAAATCTCTATTATCCTCCTTTTGGCATTTTTTTGCCGTAAAAAATAAATAATAGTGTCTCCTGATTGTTCAGACACAAATATATCTGTTGAAAATAGTCTGGTATACACCAGTAAATTATAACTGTGATATTGCTGTTACACGGTAAAAAATCTGTATTATCCTGCTTTTGGCATTTTTTGCCGTAAAAAATAAATAATAGTGTCTACTGATTGTTCATACACAAATATATCTGTTGAAAATAGTCTGGTGTAGGCCCAAGAAATACAAGTGTGGTTTTGCAGTTCCACTGGTCAAATCTCTGTATTATCCTGCTTTTCACAATTTTTTGCCGTAAAAAATAAATAATAGTGTCTCCTGATTGTTCAGACACAAATATGTCTATTGAAAATAGTCTGGTATACACCAGTAAATTAAAACTGTGGTTTTGCTGCTTCACGGTAAAAAATCTCTATTATCCTGCTTTTGACATTTTTTCACGTAAAAAATAAATAATAGTGTCTCCTGATTGTTCAGACACAAATATATCTGTTGAAAAAAGTCTGGTATACACCAGTAAATTATGACTGTGGTTTGGATGTTCCACTGTAAAAAATCTCTATTATCCTGCTTTTGGCATTTTTTCCTGGAAAAAATAAATAATAGTGTCTCCTGATTGTTCAGACACAAATATATCTGTTGAAAATAGTCTGGTGTTGGTCCCAGAAATACAAGTGTGGTTTTGCAGATCAACGGGTCAAATCTCTGTATTATCCCGCTTTTCACAATTTTTGGCCATAAAAAATAAATAATATTGTCAACTGATTGTTCAGACACAAATATATCTGTTGAAAATAGTCTGGTATACACCAGTAAATTATAACTGTGGTTTTGGTGTTCCACGGTAAAAAATCTCTATTATCCTGCTTTTGACATTTTTTGACGTAAAAGATAAATATTAGTGTCTCCTGATTGTTCAGTCACAAATATATCTGTTGAAAATAGTCTGGTATACACCACTAAATTATAACTGTGGTTTTGCTGTTCCACGGTAAAAAATCTCTATTATCCTGCTTTTGGCATTTTTTGCCATAAAAAATAAATAATAGTATCTCCTGATTGTTCATACACAAATATATCTGTTGAAAATAGTCTGGTGTAGGCCCGAAAAATACAAGTGTGGTTTTGCAGTTCCACGGGTCAAATCTCTGTATTATCCTGCTTTTCGCAATTTTTGTCCGTAAAAAATAAGTAATAGTGTCTCCTGATTGTTCAGACACAAATATATCTGTTGAAAATAGTCTGGTATACACCAGTAAATTATAACTGTGGTTTTGCTGTTTCACGGTAAAAAATATCTATTATCCTGCTTTTGGCATTTTTTGCCGTAAAAAATAAATAATAGTGTCTCCTGATTGTTCAGACACAAATATATCTGATGAAAAAAGTCTGATATACACCAGTAAATTATGACTGTGGTTTGGCTGTTCCACGGTAAAAAATCTCTATTATCCTCCTTTTGCCATTTTTTGCCGTCAAAAATAAATAATAGTGTCTCTTGATTGTTCAGACACAAATATATCTGTTGAAAATAGTCTGGTTTACACCAGTAAATTATAACTGTGGTTTTACTCTTCCACGGTAAAAAATCTCTATTATCCTGCTTTTTGGAATTTTTTGCCGTAAAAAATAAATAATAGTGTCTCATGATTGTTCAGACACAAATATATCTGTTGAAAATAGTCAGGTATACACCAGTAAATTATAACTGTGGTTTTGCTGTTACACAGGAAAAATCTCTATTATCCTGCTTTTGGCATTTTTTGCCGGGAAAATTAAATAATAGTGTCTCCTGATTGTTCAGACACAAATATATCTGATGAAAAAAGTCTGGTATACACCAGTAAATTATGACTGTGGTTTGGCTGTTCCACGGTAAAAAATCTGTATTATCCTCCTTTTGGCATTTTTTGCCGTAAAAAATAAATAATAGTGTCTCCTGATTGTTCAGACACAAATATATCTGTTGAAAATACTCTGGTGTAGGCCCAAGAAATACAAGTGTGATTTTGCAGTTCCACGGGTCAAATCTCTGTATTATCCTGCTTTTCACAATTTTTGGCAGTAAAAAATAAATAATAGTGTCTCCTGATTGTTCAGACACAAATATATCTGTTGAAAATAGGCTGGTATACACCAGTAAATTATAACTGTCGTTTTGCTGTTCCACGGTAAAAAATCACTATTATACTGCTTTTTGCATTTTTTGCCGTAAATATTAAATAATAGTGTCTCCTGATTGTTCAGACACAAATATATCTGTTGAAAAAAGTCTGTTATACACCAGTTAATTTTGACTGTGGTTTGGCTGTTCCTTGGTAAAAAATCTCTATTATCCTGCTTTTGGCATTTTTTGCCGTAAAAAATAAATAATAGTGTCTACTGATTGTTCAGACACAAATATATCTGATGAGAATAGTCTGGTGTAGGCCCGAGAAATACAAGTGTGGTTTTGCATTTCCACGGGTCAAATCTATGTATTATCCTGCTTTTCACAATTTTTGGCCATAAAAAATAAATAATAGTTTCTCCTGATTGTTCAGACACAAATATATCTGTTGAAAATAGTTTGGTGTAGGCCCAAGAAATACAAGTGTGGTTTTTCAGTTCCACGGGTCAAATCTCTGTATTATCCTGCTTTTCACAATTTTTGGCAGTAAAAAATAAATAATAGTGTCTCCTGATTGTTCAGGCACAAATATATCTTTTGAAAATAGTCTGCTATACACCAGTAAATCATAACTGTGGTTTTGCTGTTCCACGGTAAAAAAACTCTATTATCTTGCTTTTGGCATTTTTTGCCGTAAAAAATAAATAATAGTGTCTCCTGATTGTTCAGACACAAATATATCTGTTGAAAATAGTCTGGTGTTGGCCCCAGAAATACAAGTGTGGTTTTGCAGATCAACGGGTGAAATCTCTGTATTATCCCGCTTTTCACAATTTTTGGCCATAAAAAATAAATAATATTGTCAAATGATTGTTCAGACACAAATATATCTGTTGAAAATAGTCTGGTATACACCAGTAAATTATAACTGTGGTTTTGGTGTTCCACGGTAAAAATTCTCTATTATCCTGCTTTTGACATTTTTTGACGTAAAAGATAGATATTAGTGTCTCCTGATTGTTCAGACACAAATATATCTGTTGAAAATAGTCTGGTATACACCACTAAATTATAACTGTGGTTTTGCTGTTCCACGGTAAAAAATCTCTATTATCCTGCTTTTGGCATTTTTTGCCATAAAAAATAAATAATAGTATCTCCTGATTGTTCATACACAAATATATCTGTTGAAAATAGTCTGGTGTAGGCCCGAGAAATACAAGTGTGGTTTTGCAGTTCCACGGGTCAAATCTCTGTATTATACTGCTTTTCGCAATTTTTGTCCGTAAAAAATAAATAATAGTGTCTCCTGATTGTTCAGACACAAATATATCTGTTGAAAATAGTCTGGTATACACCAGTAAATTATGACTGTGGTTTGGCTGTTCCACTGTAAAAAATCTCTATTATCCATCTTTTGGCATTTTTTAACGTAAAAAATAAATAATAGTGTCTCCTGATTGTTCAGACACAAATATATCTGTTGAAAATAGTCTGGTATACACCAGTAAATTATAACTGTGGTTTTGCTGTTTCACGGTAAAAAATATCTATTATCCTGCTTTTGGCATTTTTTGCCGTAAAAAATAAATAATAGTGTCTCCTGATTGTTCAGACACAAATATATCTGATGAAAAAAGTCTGATATACACCAGTAAATTATGACTGTGGTTTGGCTGTTCCACGGTAAAAAATCTCTATTATCCTCCTTTTGCCATTTTTTGCCGTCAAAAATAAATAATAGTGTCTCTTGATTGTTCAGACACAAATATATCTGTTGAAAATAGTCTGGTTTACACCAGTAAATTATAACTGTGGTTTTGCTGTTCCACAGGAAAAATCTCTATTATCCTGCTTTTTGCATTTTTTGCCGGGAAAATTAAATAATAGTGTCTCCTGATTGTTCAGACACAAATATATCTGTTGAAAATAGTCTGGTAAACACCACTAAATTATAACTGTGATATTGCTGTTCCACGGTAAAAAATCTGTATTATCCTGCTGTTGACATTTTTTGCGGTAAAAAATAAATATTAGTGTCTCCTGATTATTCAGACACAAATATATTTGTTGAAAATAGTCTGGTGTAGGCCCAAGAAACACAAGTGTGGTTTTGCAGTTCCACGGGTCAAATCTCTGTATTATTCTGCTTTTCACAATTTTTTGCCGTAAAAAATAAATAATAGTGTCTCCTGATTGTTCAGACACAAATATATCTGTTGAAAATAGTCTGGTATACACCAGTAAATTATAACTGTGGTTTTGGTGTTCCACGGTAAAAAATCTCTATTATCCTGCTTTTGACATTTTTTGACGTAAAAAATAAATAATAGTGTCTCCTGATTGTTCAGACACAAATATATCTGTTGAAAATAGTCTGGTATACACCACTAAATTATAACTGTGGTTTTGCTGTTCCACGGTAAAAAATCTCTATTATCCTGCTTTTGGCATTATTTGCCGCAAAAAATAAATAATAGTATCTCCTGATTGTTCATACACAAATATATCTGTTGAAAATAGTCTGGTGTAGGCCCGAGAAATACAAGTGTGGTTTTGCAGTTCCACGGGTCAAATCTCTGTATTATCCTGCTTTTCGCAATTTTTGTCTGTAAAAAATAAATAATAGTGTCTCCTGATTGTTCAGACACAAATATATCTGATGAAAAAAGTCTGGTATACACCAGTAAATTATGACTGTGGTTTTTCTGTTCCACGGTAAAAAATCTGTATTATCCTCCTTTTGGCATTTTTTGCCGTAAAAAATAAATAATAGTGTCTCCTGATTGTTCAGACACAAATATATCTGTTGAAAATACTCTGGGGTAGGCCCAAGAAATACAAGTGTGATTTTGCAGTTCCACGGGTCAAATCTCTGTATTATCCTGCTTTTCACAATTTTTGGCAGTAAAAAATAAATAATAGTGTCTCCTGATTGTTCAGACACAAATATATCTGTTGAAAATAGGCTGGTATACACCAGTAAATTATAACTGTCGTTTTGCTGTTCCACGGTCAAAAATCACTATTATACTGCTTTTTGCATTTTTTGCCGTAAATATTAAATAATAGTGTCTCCTGATTGTTCAGACACAAATATATCTGTTGAAAAAAGTCTGTTATACACCCGTTAATTTTGACTGTGGTTTGGCTGTTCCTTGGTAAAAAATCTCTATTATCCTGCTTTTGGCATTTTTTGCCGTAAAAAATAAATAATAGTGTCTACTGATTGTTCAGACACAAATATATCTGATGAGAATAGTCTGGTGTAGGCCCAAGAAATACAAGTGTGGTTTTGCATTTCCACGGGTCAAATCTATGTATTATCCTGCTTTTCACAATTTTTGGCCGTAAAAAATAAATAATACTTTCTCCTGATTGTTCAGACACAAATATATCTGTTGAAAATAGTTTGGTGTAGGCCCAAGAAATACAAGTGTGGTTTTTCAGTTCCACGGGTCAAATCTCTGTATTATCCTGCTTTTCACAATTTTTGGCAGTAAAAAATAAATAATAGTGTCTCCTGATTGTTCAGGCACAAATATATCTTTTGAAAATAGTCTGCTATACACCAGTAAATCATAACTGTGGTTTTGCTGTTCCACGGTAAAAAAACTCTATTATCTTGCTTTTGGCATTTTTTGCCGTAAAAAATAAATAATAGTGTCTCCTGATTGTTCAGACACAAATATATCTGTTGAAAATAGTCTGGTGTAGGACCAAGAAATACAAGTGTGGTTTTGCAGTTCCACGGGTCAAATCTCTGTATTATCCTGCTTTTCACAATTTTTGGCCGTAAAAAATAAATAATAGTGTCTCCTGATTGTTAGGACACAAATATATCTGTTGAAAATAGTCTGGTATACACCAGTAAATTATAACTGTGGTTTTGCTGTTTCACGGTAAAAAATATCTATTATCCTGCTTTTGGCATTTTTTGCCGTAAAAAATAAATAATAGTGTCTCCTGATTGTTCAGACACAAATATATCTGATGAAAAAAGTCTGGTATACACCAGTAAATTATGACTGTGGTTTGGCTGTTCCACGATAAAAAATCTCTATTATCCTCCTTTTGCCATTTTTTGCCATAAAAAATAAATAATAGTGTCTCCTGATTGTTCAGACACAAATATATATTTTGAAAATAATCTGGTATACACCAGCAAATTATAACTGTGGTTTTACTGTTCCACGGTAAAAAATCTCTATTATCCTGCTTTTTGGAATTTTTTGCCGTAAAAAATAAATAATAGTGTCTCCTGATTGTTCAGACACAAATATATCTGTTGAAAATAGTCTGGTATACACCAGTAAATTATAACTGTGGTTTTGCTGTTCCACAGTAAAAAATCTCTATTATCCTGCTTTTGGCATTTTTTGCCCGGAAAATTAAATAATAGCGTCTCCTGATTGTTCAGACACAAATATATCTGTTGAAAAAAGTCATGTGTAGGCCCAAGAAATACAAGTGTGGTTTTGCAGTTCCACTGGTCAAATCTCTGTATTATCCTGCTTTTCACAATTTTTGGCAGTAAAAAATAAATAATAGTGTCTCCTGATTGTTCAGGCACAAATATATCTTTTGAAAATAGTCTGCTATACACCAGTAAATCATAACTGTGGTTTTGCTGTTCCACGGTAAAAAAACTCTATTATCTTGCTTTTGGCATTTTTTGCCGTAAAAAATAAATAATAGTGTCTCCTGATTGTTCAGACACAAATATATCTGTTGAAAATAGTCTGGTGTAGGACCAAGAAATACAAGTGTGGTTTTGCAGTTCCACGGGTCAAATCTCTGTATTATCCTGCTTTTCACAATTTTTGGCCGTAAAAAATAAATAATAGTGTCTCCTGATTGTTAGGACACAAATATATCTGTTGAAAATAGTCTGGTATACACCAGTAAATTATAACTGTGGTTTTGCTGTTTCACGGTAAAAAATATCTATTATCCTGCTTTTGGCATTTTTTGCCGTAAAAAATAAATAATAGTGTCTCCTGATTGTTCAGACACAAATATATCTGATGAAAAAAGTCTGGTATACACCAGTAAATTATGACTGTGGTTTGGCTGTTCCACGATAAAAAATCTCTATTATCCTCCTTTTGCCATTTTTTGCCATAAAAAATAAATAATAGTGTCTCCTGATTGTTCAGACACAAATATATATTTTGAAAATAATCTGGTATACACCAGCAAATTATAACTGTGGTTTTACTGTTCCACGGTAAAAAATCTCTATTATCCTGCTTTTTGGAATTTTTTGCCGTAAAAAATAAATAATAGTGTCTCCTGATTGTTCAGACACAAATATATCTGTTGAAAATAGTCTGGTATACACCAGTAAATTATAACTGTGGTTTTGCTGTTCCACAGTAAAAAATCTCTATTATCCTGCTTTTGGCATTTTTTGCCCGGAAAATTAAATAATAGCGTCTCCTGATTGTTCAGACACAAATATATCTGTTGAAAAAAGTCATGTGTAGGCCCAAGAAATACAAGTGTGGTTTTGCAGTTCCACTGGTCAAATCTATGTATTATCCTGCTTTTCACAATTTTTTGCCGTAAAAAATAAATAATAGTGTCTCCTGATTGTTCAGACACAAATATATCTGTTGAAAATAGTCTGGTATACACCAGTAAATTATAACTGTGGTTTTGCTGCTTCACGGTAAAAAATCTCCATTATCCTGCTTTTGACATTTTTTGACGTAAAAAATACATAATAGTGTCTCCTGATTGTTCAGACACAAATATATCTGTTGAAAAAAGTCAGGAATACACCAGTAAATTATGACTGTCGTTTGGATGTTCCACTGTAAAAAATCTCTATTATCCTGCTTTTGGCATTTTTTGCTGGAAAAAATAAATAATAGTGTCTCCTGATTGTTCAGACACAAATATATCTGTTGAAAATAGTCTGGTGTTGGCCCTAGAAATACAAGTGTGGTTTTGCAGATCAACGGGTCAAATCTCTGTATTATCCTGCTTTTCACAATTTTTGGCTATAAAAAATAAATAATATTGTCTCCTGATTGTTCAGACACAAATATATCTGTTGAAAATAGTCTGGTATACACCAGTAAATTATAACTGCGGTTTTGGTGTTCCACGGTAAAAAATCTCTATTATCCTGCTTTTGACATTTTTTGACATAAAAAGTAAATATTAGTGTCTCCTGATTGTTCAGACACAATTATATCTGTTGAAAATAGTTTGGTATACACCACTAAATTATAACTGTGGTTTTGCTGTTCCACGGTAAAAAATCTCTATTATCCTGCTTTTGGCATTTTTTGCCGTAAAAAATAAATAAGAGTATCTCCTGATTGTTCATACACAAATATATCTGTTGAAAATAGTCTGGTGTTGGCCCTAGAAATACAAGTGTGGTTTTGCAGATCAACGGGTCAAATCTCTGTATTATCCTGCTTTTCACAATTTTTGGCCATAAAAAATAAATAATATTGTCTCCTGATTGTTCAGACACAAATATATCTGTTGAAAATAGTCTGATGTATGCCCAAGAAATACAAGTGTGGTTTTGCAGTTCCACGGGTCAAATCTCTGTATTATCCTGCTTTTCACAATTTTTGGCCGTAAAAAATAAATAATAGTGTCTCCTGATTGTTCAGACACAAATATATATGTAGAAAATAGTCTGGTATACACCAGTAAATTATAACTGTGGTTTTGGTGTTCCACGGTAAAAAATCTCTATTATCCTGCTTTTGACATTTTTTGACGTAAAAAATAAATAATAGTGTCTCCTGATTGTTCAGACACAAATATATCTGTTGAAAATAGTCTGGTATACACCACGAAATTATAACTGTGGTTTTGCTGTTCCACGGTAAAAAATCTCTATTATCCTGCTTTTGGCATTTTTTGCCGCAAAAAATAAATAATAGTATCTCCTGATTGTTCATACACAAATATATCTGTTGAAAATAGTCTGGTGTAGGCCCGAGAAATACAAGTGTGGTTTTGCAGTTCCACGGGTCAAATCTCTGTATTATCCTGCTTTTCGCAATTTTTGTCCGTAAAAAATAAATAATAGTGTCTCCTGATTGTTCAGACACAAATATATCTGTTGAAAATAGTCTGGTGTAGGCCTAAGAAATACAAGTGTGGTTTTGCAGTTTCACGGGTCAAATCTCTGTATTATCCCGCTTTTCACAATTTTTGGCCGTAAAAAATAAATAATAGTGTCTCCTGATTGTTCAGACACAAACATATCTGTTGAAAATAGTCTGGTGTAGGCCCAAGAAATACAAGTGTGGTTTTGCAGTACCACGGGTCAAATCTCTATGTTATCCTGCTTTTTGCAATTTTGGGCTGTAAAAAATAAATAATATTGTCTCCTGATTGTTCAGATACAAATATATCTGCTGAAAATAGCCTGGTATACACCAGTAAATTATAACTGTGGTTTTGCTGTTCCACGGTAAAAAATCTCTATTATCCTGCTTTTGGCATTTTTTGTCGTAAAAAATAAATAATAGTATCTCATGATTGTTCAGACACAAATATATCTGTTGAAAATAGTCTGGTGTAGGCCAGAGAAATACAGGTGTGGTTTTGCAGTTCCACAGGTCAAATCTCTGTATTTTACTGCTTTTGCAATTTTTGTCCGTAAAAAATAAATAATAGTGTCTCCTGAATGTTCAGACACAAATATATCTGTTGAAAATAGTCATGTGTAGACCCAAGAAATACAAGTGTGGTTTTGCAGTTCCACTGGTCAAATCTATGTATTATCCTGCTTTTCACAATTTTTTGCCGTAAAAAATAAATAATAGTGTCTCCTGATTGTTCAGACACAAATATATCTGTTGAAAATAGTCTGGTATACACCAGTAAATTATAACTGTGGTTTTGCTGCTTCACGGTAAAAAATCTCTATTATCCTGCTTTTGACATTTTTTGACGTAAAAAATACATAATAGTGTATCCTGATTGTTCAGACACAAATATATCTGTTGAAAAAAGTCTGGAATACACCACTAAATTATGACTGTGGTTTGGATGTTCCACTGTAAAAAATCTCTATTATCCTGCTTTTGGCATTTTTTGCTGGAAAAAATAAATAATATTGTCTCCTAATTGTTCAGACACAAATATATCTGTTGAAAATAGTCTGGTGTTGGCCCTAGAAATACAAGTGTGGTTTTGCAGATCAACGGGTCAAATCTCTGTATTAACCTGCTTTTCACAATTTTTGGCTATAAAAAATAAATAATATTGTCTCCTGATTGTTCAGACACAAATATATCTGTTGAAAATAGTCTGGTATACACCAGTAAATTATAACTGTGGTTTTGGTGTTCCACGGTAAAAAATCTCTATTATCCTGCTTTTGACATTTTTTGACGTAAAAAGTAAATATTAGTGTCTCCTGATTGTTCAGACACAATTATATCTGTTGAAAATAGTCTGGTATACACCACTAAATTATAACTGTGGTTTTGCTGTTCCACGGTAAAAAATCTCTATTATCCTGCTTTTGGCATTTTTTGCCGTAAAAAATAAATAAGAGTATCTCCTGATTGTTCATACACAAATATATCTGTTGAAAATAGTCTGGTGTTGGCCCTAGAAATACAAGTGTGGTTTTGCAGATCAACGGGTCAAATCTCTGTATTATCCTGCTTTTCACAATTTTTGGCCATAAAAAATAAATAATATTGTCTCCTGATTGTTCAGACACAAATATATCTGTTGAAAATAGTCTGGTATACACCAGTAAATTATAACTGTGGTTTTGGTGTTCCACGGTAAAAAATCTCTATTATCCTGCTTTTGACATTTTTTGACGTAAAAAATAAATATTAGTGTCTCCTGATTGTTCAGACACAAATATATCTGTTGAAAATAGACTGGTATACACCACTAAATTATAACTGTGGTTTTGCTGTTCCACGGTAAAAAATCTCTATTATCCTGCTTTTGGCATTTTTTGCCGTAAAAAATAAATAATAGAATCTCCTGATTGTTCATACACAAATATATCTGTTGAAAATAGTCTGGTGTAGGCCCGAGAAATACAAGTGTGGTTTTGCAGTTCCACGGGTCAAATCTCTGTATTATCCTGCTTTTCGCAATTTTTGTCCGTAAAAAATAAATAATAGTGTCTCCTGATTGTTCAGACACAAATATATCTGTTGAAAATAGTCTGATGTATGCCCAAGAAATACAAGTGTGGTTTTGCAGTTCCACTGGTCAAATCTCTGTATTATCCTGCTTTTCACAATTTTTGGCCATAAAAAATAAATAATAGTGTCTCCTGATTGTTCAGACACAAATATATCTGTTGAAAATAGTCTGGTATACACCAGTAAATTATAACTGTGGTTTTGCTGCTTCACGGTAAAAAATCTCTATTATCCTGCTTTTGACATTTTTTGACGTAAAAAATACATAATAGTGTCTCCTGATTGTTCAGACACAAATATATCTGTTGAAAAAAGTCTGGAATACACCACTAAATTATGACTGTGGTTTGGATGTTCCACTGTAAAAAATCTCTATTATCCTGCTTTTGGCATTTTTTGCTGGAAAAAATAAATAATATTGTCTCCTGATTGTTCAGACACAAATATATCTGTTGAAAATAGTCTGGTGTTGGCCCTAGAAATACAAGTGTGGTTTTGCAGATCAACGGGTCAAATCTCTGTATTAACCTGCTTTTCACAATTTTTGGCTATAAAAAATAAATAATATTGTCTCCTGATTGTTCAGACACAAATATATCTGTTGAAAATAGTCTGGTATACACCAGTAAATTATAACTGTGGTTTTGGTGTTCCACGGTAAAAAATCTCTATTATCCTGCTTTTGACATTTTTTGACGTAAAAAGTAAATATTAGTGTCTCCTGATTGTTCAGACACAATTATATCTGTTGAAAATAGTCTGGTATACACCACTAAATTATAACTGTGGTTTTGCTGTTCCACGGTAAAAAATCTCTATTATCCTGCTTTTGGCATTTTTTGCCGTAAAAAATAAACAATAGTATCTCCTGATTGTTCATACACAAATATATCTGTTGAAAATAGTCTGGTGTAGGCCCGAGAAATACAAGTGTGGTTTTGCAGTTCCACGGGTCAAATCTCTGTATTATCCTGCTTTTCGCAATTTTTGTCCGTAAAAAATAAATAATAGTGTCTCCTGATTGTTCAGACACAAATATATCTGTTGAAAATAGTCTGATGTATGCCCAAGAAATACAAGTGTGGTTTTGCAGTTCCACTGGTCAAATCTCTGTATTATCCTGCTTTTCACAATTTTTGGCCGTAAAAAATAAATAATAGTGTCTCCTGATTGTTCAGACACAAATATATCTGTTGAAAATAGTCTGGTATACACCAGTAAATTATAACTGTGGTTTTGCTGTTTCACGGTAAAAAATATCTATTATCCTGCTTTTGGCATTTTTTGCCGTAAAAAATAAATAATAGTGTCTCCTGATTGTTCAGACACAAATATATCTGATGAAAAAAGTCTGGTATACACCAGTAAATTATGACTGTGGTTTGGCTGTTCCACGATAAAAAATCTCTATTATCCTCCTTTTGCCATTTTTTGCCATAAAAAATAAATAATAGTGTCTCCTGATTGTTCAGACACAAATATATCTTTTGAAAATAGTCTGGTATACACTAGCAAATTATAACTGTGGTTTTACTGTTCCACGATAAAAAATCTCTATTATCCTGCTTTTTGGAATTTTTTGCTGTAAAAAATAAATAATAGTGTCTCCTGATTGTTCAGACACAAATATATCTGTTGAAAATAGTCTGGTATACACCAGTAAATTATAACTGTGGTTTTGCTGTTCCACAGTAAAAAATCTCTATTATCCTGCTTTTGGCATTTTTTGCCCAGAAAATTAAATAATAGCGTCTCCTGATTGTTCAGACACAAATATATCTGTTGAAAATAGTCTGGTATACACCAGTAAGTTATAACTGTGATATTGCTGTTCCACGGTAAAAAATCTGTATTATCCTGCTGTTGGCATTTTTTGCCGTAAAAAATAAATAATAGTATCTCCTGATTGTTCATACACAAATATATCTGTTGAAAATAGTCTGGTATACACCAGTAAATTATAACTGTGGTTTTGGTGTTCCACGGTAAAAAATCTCTATTATCCTGCTTTTGACATTTTTTGACGTAAAAAATAAATAATAGTGTCTCCTGATTGTTCAGACACAAATATATCTGTTGAAAATAGTCTGGTATACACCACTAAATTATAACTGTGGTTTTGCTGTTCCACGGTAAAAAATCTCTATTATCCTGCTTTTGACATTTTTTGCCGCAAAAAATAAATAATAGTATCTCCTGATTGTTCATACACAAATATATCTGTTGAAAATAGTCTGGTGTAGGCCCGAGAAATACAAGTGTGGTTTTGCAGTTCCACGGGTCAAATCTCTGTATTATCCTGCTTTTCGCAATTTTTGTCCGTAAAAAATAAATAATAGTGTCTCCTGATTGTTCAGACACAAATATATCTGTTGAAAATAGTCTGGTGTAGGCCTAAGAAATACAAGTGTGGTTTTGCAGTTTCACGGGTCAAATCTCTGTATTATCCCGCTTTTCACAATTTTTGGCCGTAAAAAATAAATAATAGTGTCTCCTGATTGTTCAGACACAAACATATCTGTTGAAAATAGTCTGGTGTAGGCCCAAGAAATACAAGTGTGGTTTTGCAGTACCACGGGTCAAATCTCTATGTTATCCTGCTTTTTGCAATTTTGGGCTGTAAAAAATAAATAATATTGTCTCCTGATTGTTCAGATACAAATATATCTGCTGAAAATAGCCTGGTATACACCAGTAAATTATAACTGTGGTTTTGCTGTTCCACGGTAAAAAATCTCTATTATCCTGCTTTTGGCATTTTTTGTCGTAAAAAATAAATAATAGTATCTCATGATTGTTCAGACACAAATATATCTGTTGAAAATAGTCTGGTGTAGGCCAGAGAAATACAGGTGTGGTTTTGCAGTTCCACAGGTCAAATCTCTGTATTTTACTGCTTTTGCAATTTTTGTCCGTAAAAAATAAATAATAGTGTCTCCTGAATGTTCAGACACAAATATATCTGTTGAAAATAGTCATGTGTAGACCCAAGAAATACAAGTGTGGTTTTGCAGTTCCACTGGTCAAATCTATGTATTATCCTGCTTTTCACAATTTTTTGCCGTAAAAAATAAATAATAGTGTCTCCTGATTGTTCAGACACAAATATATCTGTTGAAAATAGTCTGGTATACACCAGTAAATTATAACTGTGGTTTTGCTGCTTCACGGTAAAAAATCTCTATTATCCTGCTTTTGACATTTTTTGACGTAAAAAATACATAATAGTGTATCCTGATTGTTCAGACACAAATATATCTGTTGAAAAAAGTCTGGAATACACCACTAAATTATGACTGTGGTTTGGATGTTCCACTGTAAAAAATCTCTATTATCCTGCTTTTGGCATTTTTTGCTGGAAAAAATAAATAATATTGTCTCCTAATTGTTCAGACACAAATATATCTGTTGAAAATAGTCTGGTGTTGGCCCTAGAAATACAAGTGTGGTTTTGCAGATCAACGGGTCAAATCTCTGTATTAACCTGCTTTTCACAATTTTTGGCTATAAAAAATAAATAATATTGTCTCCTGATTGTTCAGACACAAATATATCTGTTGAAAATAGTCTGGTATACACCAGTAAATTATAACTGTGGTTTTGGTGTTCCACGGTAAAAAATCTCTATTATCCTGCTTTTGACATTTTTTGACGTAAAAAGTAAATATTAGTGTCTCCTGATTGTTCAGACACAATTATATCTGTTGAAAATAGTCTGGTATACACCACTAAATTATAACTGTGGTTTTGCTGTTCCACGGTAAAAAATCTCTATTATCCTGCTTTTGGCATTTTTTGCCGTAAAAAATAAATAAGAGTATCTCCTGATTGTTCATACACAAATATATCTGTTGAAAATAGTCTGGTGTTGGCCCTAGAAATACAAGTGTGGTTTTGCAGATCAACGGGTCAAATCTCTGTATTATCCTGCTTTTCACAATTTTTGGCCATAAAAAATAAATAATATTGTCTCCTGATTGTTCAGACACAAATATATCTGTTGAAAATAGTCTGGTATACACCAGTAAATTATAACTGTGGTTTTGGTGTTCCACGGTAAAAAATCTCTATTATCCTGCTTTTGACATTTTTTGACGTAAAAAATAAATATTAGTGTCTCCTGATTGTTCAGACACAAATATATCTGTTGAAAATAGACTGGTATACACCACTAAATTATAACTGTGGTTTTGCTGTTCCACGGTAAAAAATCTCTATTATCCTGCTTTTGGCATTTTTTGCCGTAAAAAATAAATAATAGAATCTCCTGATTGTTCATACACAAATATATCTGTTGAAAATAGTCTGGTGTAGGCCCGAGAAATACAAGTGTGGTTTTGCAGTTCCACGGGTCAAATCTCTGTATTATCCTGCTTTTCGCAATTTTTGTCCGTAAAAAATAAATAATAGTGTCTCCTGATTGTTCAGACACAAATATATCTGTTGAAAATAGTCTGATGTATGCCCAAGAAATACAAGTGTGGTTTTGCAGTTCCACTGGTCAAATCTCTGTATTATCCTGCTTTTCACAATTTTTGGCCATAAAAAATAAATAATAGTGTCTCCTGATTGTTCAGACACAAATATATCTGTTGAAAATAGTCTGGTATACACCAGTAAATTATAACTGTGGTTTTGCTGCTTCACGGTAAAAAATCTCTATTATCCTGCTTTTGACATTTTTTGACGTAAAAAATACATAATAGTGTCTCCTGATTGTTCAGACACAAATATATCTGTTGAAAAAAGTCTGGAATACACCACTAAATTATGACTGTGGTTTGGATGTTCCACTGTAAAAAATCTCTATTATCCTGCTTTTGGCATTTTTTGCTGGAAAAAATAAATAATATTGTCTCCTGATTGTTCAGACACAAATATATCTGTTGAAAATAGTCTGGTGTTGGCCCTAGAAATACAAGTGTGGTTTTGCAGATCAACGGGTCAAATCTCTGTATTAACCTGCTTTTCACAATTTTTGGCTATAAAAAATAAATAATATTGTCTCCTGATTGTTCAGACACAAATATATCTGTTGAAAATAGTCTGGTATACACCAGTAAATTATAACTGTGGTTTTGGTGTTCCACGGTAAAAAATCTCTATTATCCTGCTTTTGACATTTTTTGACGTAAAAAGTAAATATTAGTGTCTCCTGATTGTTCAGACACAATTATATCTGTTGAAAATAGTCTGGTATACACCACTAAATTATAACTGTGGTTTTGCTGTTCCACGGTAAAAAATCTCTATTATCCTGCTTTTGGCATTTTTTGCCGTAAAAAATAAATAAGAGTATCTCCTGATTGTTCATACACAAATATATCTGTTGAAAATAGTCTGGTGTTGGCCCTAGAAATACAAGTGTGGTTTTGCAGAACAACGGGTCAAATCTCTGTATTATCCTGCTTTTCACAATTTTTGGCCATAAAAAATAAATAATATTGTCTCCTGATTGTTCAGACACAAATATATCTGTTGAAAATAGTCTGGTATACACCAGTAAATTATAACTGTGGTTTTGGTGTTCCACGGTAAAAAATCTCTATTATCCTGCTTTTGACATTTTTTGACGTAAAAAATAAATATTAGTGTCTCCTGATTGTTCAGACACAAATATATCTGTTGAAAATAGACTGGTATACACCACTAAATTATAACTGTGGTTTTGCTGTTCCACGGTAAAAAATCTCTATTATCCTGCTTTTGGCATTTTTTGCCGTAAAAAATAAACAATAGTATCTCCTGATTGTTCATACACAAATATATCTGTTGAAAATAGTCTGGTGTAGGCCCGAGAAATACAAGTGTGGTTTTGCAGTTCCACGGGTCAAATCTCTGTATTATCCTGCTTTTCGCAATTTTTGTCCGTAAAAAATAAATAATAGTGTCTCCTGATTGTTCAGACACAAATATATCTGTTGAAAATAGTCTGATGTATGCCCAAGAAATACAAGTGTGGTTTTGCAGTTCCACTGGTCAAATCTCTGTATTATCCTGCTTTTCACAATTTTTGGCCGTAAAAAATAAATAATAGTGTCTCCTGATTGTTCAGACACAAATATATCTGTTGAAAATAGTCTGGTATACACCAGTAAATTATAACTGTGGTTTTGCTGTTTCACGGTAAAAAATATCTATTATCCTGCTTTTGGCATTTTTTGCCGTAAAAAATAAATAATAGTGTCTCCTGATTGTTCAGACACAAATATATCTGATGAAAAAAGTCTGGTATACACCAGTAAATTATGACTGTGGTTTGGCTGTTCCACGATAAAAAATCTCTATTATCCTCCTTTTGCCATTTTTTGCCATAAAAAATAAATAATAGTGTCTCCTGATTGTTCAGACACAAATATATCTTTTGAAAATAGTCTGGTATACACTAGCAAATTATAACTGTGGTTTTACTGTTCCACGATAAAAAATCTCTATTATCCTGCTTTTTGGAATTTTTTGCTGTAAAAAATAAATAATAGTGTCTCCTGATTGTTCAGACACAAATATATCTGTTGAAAATAGTCTGGTATACACCAGTAAATTATAACTGTGGTTTTGCTGTTCCACAGTAAAAAATCTCTATTATCCTGCTTTTGGCATTTTTTGCCCAGAAAATTAAATAATAGCGTCTCCTGATTGTTCAGACACAAATATATCTGTTGAAAATAGTCTGGTATACACCAGTAAGTTATAACTGTGATATTGCTGTTCCACGGTAAAAAATCTGTATTATCCTGCTGTTGGCATTTTTTGCCGTAAAAAATAAATAATAGTATCTCCTGATTGTTCATACACAAATATATCTGTTGAAAATAGTCTGGTATACACCAGTAAATTATAACTGTGGTTTTGGTGTTCCACGGTAAAAAATCTCTATTATCCTGCTTTTGACATTTTTTGACGTAAAAAATAAATAATAGTGTCTCCTGATTGTTCAGACACAAATATATCTGTTGAAAATAGTCTGGTATACACCACTAAATTATAACTGTGGTTTTGCTGTTCCACGGTAAAAAATCTCTATTATCCTGCTTTTGACATTTTTTGCCGCAAAAAATAAATAATAGTATCTCCTGATTGTTCATACACAAATATATCTGTTGAAAATAGTCTGGTGTAGGCCCGAGAAATACAAGTGTGGTTTTGCAGTTCCACGGGTCAAATCTCTGTATTATCCTGCTTTTCGCAATTTTTGTCCGTAAAAAATAAATAATAGTGTCTCCTGATTGTTCAGACACAAATATATCTGTTGAAAATAGTCTGGTGTAGGCCCAAGAATTACAAGTGTGGTTTTGCAGTTTCACGGGTCAAATCTCTGTATTATCCTGCTTTTCACAATTTTTGGCCGTAAAAAATAAATAATAGTGTCTCCTGATTGTTCAGACACAAACATATCTGTTGAAAATAGTCTGGTGTAGGCCCAAGAAATACAAGTGTGGTTTTGCAGTTCCATGGGTCAAATCTCTATGTTATCCTGCTTTTTGCAATTTTTGGCCGAAAAAAATAAATAATTTTGTCTCCTGATTGTTCAGATACAAATATATCTGTTGAAAATAGCCTGGTATACACCAGTAAATTATAACTGTGGTTTTGCTGTTCCACGGTAAAAAATCTCTATTATCCTGCTTTTGGCATTTTTTGTCGTAAAAAATAAATAATAGTATCTCCTGATTGTTCAGACACAAATATATCTGTTGAAAATAGTCTGGTGTAGGCCCGAGAAATACAAGTGTGGTTTTGCAGTTCCACAGGTCAAATCTCTGTATTTTACTGCTTTTGCAATTTTTGTCCGTAAAAAATAAATAATAGTGTCTCCTGATTGTTCAGACACAAATATATCTGTTGAAAATAGTCTGGTGTAGGGCCAAGAAATACAAGTGTGGTTTTGCAGTTCCACGGGTCAAATCTCTATGTTATCCTGCTTTTTGCAATTTTTGGCCATAAAAAATAAATAATAGTGTCTCCTGATTGTTCATAAACAAATATATCTGTTGAAAATAGTCTGGTATACACCAGTAAATTATAACTGTGGTTTTGCTGTTCCACTGTAAAAAATCTCTATTATCCTGCTTTTGCCATTTTTTGCCGTAAAAAATAAATAATAGTGTCTCCTGATTGTTCAGACACAAATATATCTGATGAAAAAAGTCTGGTATACACCAGTAAATTATGACTGTGGTTTGGCTGTTCCACGGTAAAAAATCTGTATTATCCTCCTTTTGGCATTTTTTGCCGTAAAAAATAAATAATAGTGTCTCCTGATTGTTCAGACACAGATATATCTGTTGAAAATAGTCTGGTGTAGGCCCAAGAAATACAAGTGTGATTTTGCAGTTCCACGGGTCAAATCTCTGTATTATCCTGCTTTTCACAATTTTTGGCGGTAAAAAATAAATAATAGTGTCTCCTGATTGTTCAGACACAAATATATCTGTTGAAAATAGTCTGGTATACACCAGTAAATTATAACTGTGGTTTTGCTGTTCCACGGTAAAAAATCTCTATTATACTGCTTTTTGCATTTTTTGCCATAAATAATAAATAATAGTGTCTCCTGATTGTTCAGACACAAATATATCTGATGAGAATAGTCTGGTGTAGGCCCGAGAAATACAAGTGTGGTTTTGCATTTCCACGGGTCAAATTTCTGTATTATCCTGCTTTTCACAATTTTTGGCCGTAAAAAATAAATAATAGTGTCTCCTGATTGTTCTGATATAAATATATCTGTTGAAAATAGTCTGGTATACACCAGTAAACTATAACTGTGGTTTTGCTGTACCACGGTAAAAAATCTCTATTATCCTGCTTTTGGCATTTTATGCTTTAAAAAATAAATAATAGTGTCTCCTGATTGTTCAGACACAAATATATCTGTTGAAAATAGTCTGGTATACACCAGTAAATTATAACTTTGGTTTTGCTGTTCCACGGAAAAAAATCTGTATTATCCTGCTTTTGGCATTTTTTGACGTAAAAAATAAATAATAGTGTCTCCTGATTGTTCAAACACAAATATATCTGTTGAAAATAGTCTGGTATACACCAGTAAATTATAACTGTGGTTTTGCTGTTCCACGGTAAAAAATCTCTATTATCCTGCTTTTGTCATTTTTTGCCGTAAAAAATAAATAATAGTGTCTCCTGATTGTTCAGACACAAATATATCTGTTGAAAATAGTCTGGTGTAGGCCCGAGAAATACAAGTGTGGTTTTGCAGTTCCAGGCGTCAAATTTCTGTATTATCCTGCTTTTCACAATTTTTGGCCGTAAAAAATAAATAATAGTGTCTCCTGATTGTTCAGACACAAATATATCTGTTGAAAATAGTCTGGTATTCACCAGTAAATTATGACTTTGGTTTTGCTGTTCCACGGTAAAAAATTTCTATTATCCTGCTTTTGGCATTTTTTGACGTAAAAAATTAATAATAGTGTCTCCTGATTGTTCAAACACAAATATATCTGTTGAAAATAGTCTGGTATACACCAGTAAATTATAACTTTGGTTTTCCTGTTCCACGGTAAAAAATCTGTATTATCCTGCTTTTGGCATTTTTTGACGTAAAAAATAAATAATAGTGTCTCCTGATTGTTCAAACAAAAATATATCTGTTGAAAATAGTCTGGTATACACCAGTAAATTATAACTGTGGTTTTGCTGTTCCACGGTAAAAAATCTCTATTATCCTGCTTTTGTCATTTTTTGCCGTAAAAAATAAATAATAGTGTTTCCTGATTGTTCAGACACATATATATCTGTTGAATAAAGTCTGATATAAACCAGTAAATTATGACTGTGGTTTGGCTGTTCCACGGTAAAAAATCTCTATTATCCTGCTTTTGCCATTTTTTGCCATAAAAAATAAATAATAGTGTCTCCTGATTGTTCAGACACAAATATATCTGTTGAAAATAGTCTGGTGTAGGCCCGAGAAATACAAGTGTGGTTCTGCAGTTCCAGGGGTCAAATTTCTGTATTATCCTGCTTTTCACAATTTTTGGCCGTAAAAAATAAATAATAGTGTCTCCTGATTGTTCAGACACAAATATATCTGATGAAAATAGTCTGGTATTCAACAGTAAATTATGACTTTGGTTTTGCTGTTCCACGGTAAAAAATTTCTATTATCCTGCTTTTGGCATTTTTTGACGTAAAAAATAAATAATAGTGTCTCCTGATTGTTCAAACACAAATATATCTGTTGAAAATAGTCTGGTATACACCAGTAAATTATAACTGTGGTTTCGCTGTTCCACGGTAAAAAAAACTCTATTATCCTGCTTTTGGCAGTTTTTGCCATAAAAAATAAATAATAGTGTCTCCTGATTGTTCAGACACAAATATATCTGTTGAAAATAGTCTGGTGTAGGACTGAGAAATACAAGTGCGGTTTTGCAGTTCCACTGGTCAAATATCTGTATTATCCTGCTTTTTGCAATTTTTGGCCGCAAAAAATAAATAATAGTGTCTCCTGATTGTTCAGATACAAATATATCTGTTGAAAATAGTCTGGTATACACCAGTAAACTATAACTGTGGTTTTGCTGTTCCACGGTAAAAAATCTGTATTATCTTGCTTTTGACATTTTTTGATGTAAAAAATAAATAATAGTGTCTCCTGATTGTCAAACACAAATATATCTGTTGAAAATAGTCTGGTATACACCAGTAAATTATAACATTGGTTTTGCTGTTCCACGGTAAAAAATTTCTATTATTCTGCTTTTGGCATTTTTTGATGTAAAAAATAAATAATAGTGTCTCCTGATTGTTCAAACACAAATATATCTGTTGAAAATAGTCTGGTATACACCCGTAAATTATAACTGTGGTTTTGCTGTTCCACGGTAAAAAATCTCTATTATCCTGCTTTTGGCATTTTTTGCCGTAATAAATAAATAATAGTGTGTCCTGATTGTTCATACACAAATATATCTGTTGAATAAGTCTGGTATACACCAGTAAATTATAACTGTGGTTTTGCTGTTCCACGGTAAAAAATCTCTATTATCCTGCTTTTGGCATTTTTTGCCGTAAAAAATAAATAATAGTGTCTCCTGATTGTTCAGACACAAATATATCTGTTGAAAACAGTCTGGTGTAGGACCGAGAAATACAAGTGCGGTTTTGCAGTTCCACAGGTCAAATCTCTGTATTATCCAGCTTTTTGCAATTTTTGGCCGTAAAATATAAATAATAGTGTCTCCTGATTGTTCAGACACAAATATATCAGTTGAATAAAGTCTGGTATAAACCAGTAAATTATGACTGTGGTTTGGCTGTTCCACGGTAAAAAATCTCTATTATCCTGCTTTTGCCATTTTTTGCCATAAAAAAAAAAATAATAGTGTCTCCTGATTGTTCAGACACAAATATATCTGTTGAAAATAGTCTGGTGTAGGCCCGAGAAATACAAGTGTGGTTTTGCAGTTCCACAGGTCAAATTTCTGTATTATCCTGCTTTTTACAATTTTTGGCCGTAAAAAATAAATAATAGTGCCTCCTAATTGTTCAGACACAAATATATCTGTTGAAAATAGTCTGGTATACACCAGTAAATTATAACTGTGGTTTTGCTGTTCCACGGTAAAAAATCTCTATTATACTGCTTTTGGCATTTTTTGCCGTAAAAAATAAATAATAGTGTGTCCTGATTGTTCAGACACAAATATATCTGTTGAATAAGTCTGGTATACACCAATAAATTATAACTGTGTTTTGGCTCTTCCACGGTAAAAAATCTCTATTATCCTGCTTTTGGCATTTTTTGCCATAAAAATAAATAATAGTGTCTCCTGATTGTTCAGACACAAATATATCTGTTGAAAATAGTCTGGTATACACCAGTAAATTATAACTGTGGTTTTGCTGGTCCACGGTAAAAAATCTCTATTATCCTGCTTTTGGCATTTTTTGCCGTAAAAAATAAATAATAGTGTCTCCTGATTGTTCAGACACAAATATATCTGTTGAAAATAATCTGGTGTAGGACCAAGAAATACAAGTGTGGTTTTGCAGTTCCACAGGTCAAATCTCTGTATTATCCTGCTTTTTGCAATTTTTGGCCGTAAAAAATAAATAATAGTGTCTCCTGATTGTTCAGACACAAATATATCTGTTGAAAATAGTCTGGAATACACCAGTAAATTATAACTTTGGTTTTGCTGTTCCACGGTAAAAAATTTCTATTATCCTGCTTTTGTCATTTTTTGACGTAAAAAATAAATAATAGTGTCTCCTGATTGTTGAAACACAAATCTATCTGTTGAAAATAGTCTGGTATACACCATTAAATTATAACTGTGGTTTTGCTGTTCCACGGTAAAAAATTTCTATTATCCTGCTTTTGGCATTTTTTGACGTAAAAAATAAATAATAGTGTCTCCTGATTGTTCAAACACAAATATATCTGTTGAAAATAGTGTGGTATACACCAGTAAATTATAACTGTGGTTTTGCTGTTCCACGGTAAAAAATCTCTATTATCCTGCTTTTGGCATTTTTTGCCGTAAAAAATAAATAATAGTGTGTCCTGATTGTTCAGACACAAATATATCTGTTGAAAATAGTCTGGTATACACCAGTAAATTATAACTGTGGTTTTGCTGTTCCACGGTAAAAAATCTCTATTATCCTGCTTTTGGCATTTTTTTTCGTAAAAAATAAATAATAGTGTCTCCTGATTGTTCAGACTCAAATATATCTGTTGAAAATAGTCTGGTGTAGGACTGAGAAATACAAGTGTGGTTTTGCAGTTCTACGGGTCAAATCTCTGTATTATCCTGCTTTTTGCAATTTTTGGCCGTAAAAAATAAATAATAGTATCTCCTGATTGTTCACACACAAATATATCTGTTGAAAATAGTCTGGTATACACCATTAAATTATAACTGTGGTTTTGCTGTTCCACGGTAAAAAATTTCTAGTATCCTGCTTTTGGCATTTTTTGACGTAAAAAATAAATAATAGTGTCTCCTGATTGTTCAAACCCAAATATATCTGTTGAAAATATTCTGGTATACACCAGTAAATTATAACTGCGGTTTTGCTGTTCCACGGTAAAAAATCTCTATTATCCTGCTTTTGGCATTTTTTGCCCTAAAAAATAAATTATAGTGTGTCCTGATTGTTCAGACACAAATATATCTGTTGAAAATAGTCTGGTATACACCAGTAAATTATAACTGTGGTTTTGCTGTTCCACGGTAAAAAATCTCTATTATCCTGCTTTTGGCATTTTTTGCCGTAAAAAATAAATAATAGTGTCTCCTGATTGTTCAGACACAAATATATCTGTTGAAAACAGTCTGGTGTAGGACCGAGAAATACAAGTGGGGTTTTGCAGTTCCACAGGTCAAATCTCTGTATTATCCTGCTTTTTGCAATTTTTGGCCGTAAAATATGAAAAATAGTGTCTCCTGATTGTTCAGACACAAATATATCAGTTGAATAAAGTCTGGTATAAACCAGTAAATTATGACTGTGGTTTGGGTGTTCCACGGTAAAAAATCTCTATTATCCTGCTTTTGCCATTTTTTGCCATAAAAAAAAAAATAATAGTGTCTCCTGATTGTTCAGACACAAATATATCTGTTGAAAATAGTCTGGTGTAGGCACGAGGAATACAAGTGTGGTTTTGCAGTTCCACAGGTCAAATTTCTGTATTATCCTGCTTTTTACAATTTTTGGCCGTAAAAAATAAATAATAGTGTCTCCTAATTGTTCAGACACAAATATATCTGTTGAAAATAGTCTGGTATACACCAGTAAATTATAACTTTGGTTTTGCTGTTCCACGGTAAAAAATTTCTATTATTCTGCTTTTGGCATTTTTTGACGTAAAAAATAAATAACAGTGTCTCCTGATTGTTCAAACACAAATATATCTGTTGAAAATAGTCTGGTATACACCAGTAAATTATAACTGTGGTTTTGCTGTTCCACGGTAAAAAATCTCTATTATCCTGCTTTTGGCATTTTTTGACGTAAAAAATAAATAATAGTGTCTCCTGATTGTTCAGACTCAAATATATCTGTTGAAAATAGTCCGGTGTAGGACTGAGAAATACATGTGTGGTTTTGCTGTTCCACCGGTCAAATCTCTGTATTATCCTGCTTTTTACAATTTTTGGCCGTAAAAATTAAATAATAGTGTCTCCTGATTGTTCAGACACAAATATATCTGTTGAAAATAGTCTGGTATACACCAGTAAATTATTACTTTGGTTTTGCTGTTCCACGGTAAAAAATCTCTATTATCCTGCTTTTGGCATTTTTGACGTAAAAAATAAATAATAGTGTCTCCTGATTGTTCAAACACAAATATATCTGTTGAAAATAGTCTGGTATACACCATTAAATTATAACTGTGGTTTTGCTCTTCCACGGTAAAAAATTTCTATTATCCTGCTTTTGGCATTTTTTGACGTAAAAAATAAATAATAGTGTCTCCTGATTGTTCAAACACAAATATATCTGTTGAAAATATTCTGGTATACACCAGTAAATTATAACTGTGGTTTTGCTGTTCCACGGTAAAAAATCTCTATTATCCTGCTTTTGGCATTTTTTGCCGTAAAAAATAAATAATAGTGTGTCCTGATTGTTCAGACACAAATATATCTGTTGAAAATAGTCTGGTATACACCAGTAAATTTTAACTGTGGTTTTGCTGTTCCACGGTAAAAAATCTTTATTATCCTGCTTTTGTCATTTTTTGCCGTAAAAAATAAATAATAGTGTTTCCTGATTGTTCAGACACATATATATCTGTTGAATAAAGTCTGGTATAAACCAGTAAATTATGACTGTGGTTTGGCTGTTCCACGGTAAAAAATCTCTATTATCCCGCTTTTGGCATTTTTTGCCATAAAAATAAATAATAGTGTCTCCTGATTGTTCAGACACAAATATATCTGTTGAAAATAGTCTGGTATACACCAGTAAATTATAACTGTGGTTTTGCTGGTCCACGGTAAAAAATCTCTATTATCCTGCTTTTGGCATTTTTTGATGTAAAAAATAAATAATAGTGTCTCCTGATTGTTCAGACACAAATATATCTGTTGAAAATAGTCTGGTGTAGGACCAAGAAATGCAAGTGTGGTTTTGCAGTTCCACAGGTCAAATCTCTGTATTATCCTGCTTTTTGCAATTTTTGGCCGTAAAAAATAAATAATAGTGTCTCCTGATTGTTCAGACACAAATATATCTGTTGAAAATAGTCTGGAATACACCAGTAAATTATAACTTTGGTTTTGCTGTTCCACGGTAAAAAATCTCTATTATCCTGCTTTTGTCATTTTTTGCCGTAAAAAATAAATAATAGTGTTTCCTGATTGTTCAGACAAATATATATCTGTTGAATAAAGTCTGGTATAAACCAGTAAATTATGACTGTGGTTTGGCTGTTCCACGGTAAAAAATCTCTATTATCCTGCTTTTGCCATTTTTTGCCATAAAAAATAAATAATAGTGTCTCCTGATTGTTCAGACACAAATATATCTGTTGAAAATAGTCTGGTGTAGGCCCGAGAAATACAAGTGTGGTTTTGCAGTTCCAGGGGTCAAATTTCTGTATTATCCTGCTTTTCACAATTTTTGGCCGTAAAAAATAAATAATAGTGTCTCCTGATTGTTCAGACACAAATATATCTGTTGAAAATAGTCTGGTATTCACCAGTAAATTATGACTTTGGTTTTGCTGTTCCACGGTAAAAAATTTCTATTATCCTGCTTTTGGCATTTTTTGACGTAAAAAATAAATAATAGTGTCTCCTGAATGTTCAAACACAAATATATCTGTTGAAAATAGTCTGGTATACACCAGTAAATTATAACTGTGGTTTCGCTGTTCCACGGTAAAAAAACTCTATTATCCTGCTTTTGGCATTTTTTGCCATAAAAAATAAATAATAGTGTCTCCTGATTGTTCAGACACAAATATATCTGTTGAAAATAGTCTGGTGTAGGACCGAGAAATACAAGTGTGGTTTTGCAGTTCCACTGGTCAAATATCTGTATTATCCTGCTTTTTGCAATTTTTGGCCGCAAAAAATAAATAATAGTGTCTCCTGATTGTTCAGATACAAATATATCTGTTGAAAATAGTCTGGTATACACCAGTAAACTATAACTGTGGTTTTGCTGTTCCACGGTAAAAAATCTCTATTATCCTGCTTTTGGCATTTTTTGCTTTAAAAAATAAATAATAGTGTCTCCTGATTGTTCAGACACAAATATATCTGTTGAAAATAGTCTGGTATACACCAGTAAATTATAACTTTGGTTTTGCTGTTCCACGGTAAAAAATCTGTATTATCTTGCTTTTGACATTTTTTGATGTAAAAAATAAATAATAGTGTCTCCTGATTGTTCAAAGACAAATATATCTGTTGAAAATAGTCTGGTATACACCAGTAAATTATAACATTGGTTTTGCTGTTCCACGGTAAAAAATTTCTATTATTCTGCTTTTGGCATTTTTTGATGTAAAAAATAAATAATAGTGTCTCCTGATTGTTCAAACACAAATATATCTGTTGAAAATAGTCTGGTATACACCCGTAAATTATAACTGTGGTTTTGCTGTTCCACAATAAAAAATCTCTATTATCCTGCTTTTGGCATTTTTTGCCGTAATAAATAAATAATAGTGTGTCCTGATTGTTCATACACAAATATATCTGTTGAATAAGTCTGGTATACACCAGTAAATTATAACTGTGGTTTTGCTGTTCCACGGTAAAAAATTTCTATTATCCTGCTTTTGGCATTTTTTGCCGTAAAAAATAAATAATAGTGTCTCCTGTTTGTTCAGACACAAATATATCTGTTCAAAACAGTCTGGTGTAGGACCGAGAAATACAAGTGCGGTTTTGCAGTTCCACAGGTCAAATCTCTGTATTATCCTGCTTTTTGCAATTTTTGGCCATAAAATATAAATAATAGTGTCTCCTGATTGTTCAGACACAAATATATCAGTTGAATAAAGTCTGGTATAAACCAGTAAATTATGACTGTGGTTTGGCTGTTCCACGGTAAAAAATCTCTATTATCCTGCTTTTGCCATTTTTTGCCATAAAAAAAAAAATAATAGTGTCTCCTGATTGTTCAGACACAAATATATCTGTTGAAAATAGTCTGGTGTAGGCCCGAGAAATACAAGTGTGGTTTTGCAGTTCCACGGGTCAAATTTCTGTATTATCCTGCTTTTTACAATTTTTGGCCGTAAAAAATAAATAATAGTGCCTCCTAATTGTTCAGACACAAATATATCTGTTGAAAATAGTCTGGTATACACCAGTAAATTATAACTTTGGTTTTGCTGTTCCACGGTAAAAAATTTCTATTATTCTGCTTTTGGCATTTTTTGACATAAAAAATAAATAACAGTGTCTCCTGATTGTTCAAACACAAATATATCTGTTGAAAATAGTCTGGTATACACCAGTAAATTATAACTGTGGTTTTGCTGTTCCACGGTAAAAAATCTCTATTATCCTGCTTTTGGCATTTTTTGCCATAAAAAATAAATAATAGTGTGTCCTGATTGTTCAGACACAAATATATCTGTTGAATAAGTCTGGTATACACCAATAAATTATGACTGTGGTTTGGCTCTTCCACGGTAAAAAATCTCTATTATCCTGCTTTTGGCATTTTTTGCCATAAAAATAAATAATAGTGTCTCCTGATTGTTCAGACACAAATATATCTGTTGAAAATAGTCTGGTATACACCAGTAAATTATAACTGTGGTTTTGCTGGTCCACGGTAAAAAATCTCTATTATCCTGCTTTTGGCATTTTTTGCCGTAAAAAATAAATAATAGTGTCTCCTGATTGTTCAGACACAAATATATCTGTTGAAAATAGTCTGGTGTAGGACCAAGAAATACAAGTGTGGTTTTGCAGTTCCACAGGTCAAATCTCTGTAATATCCTGCTTTTTGCAATTTTTGGCCGTAAAAAATAAATAATAGTGTCTCCTGATTGTTCAGACACAAATATATCTGTTGAAAATAGTCTGGAATACACCAGTAAATTATAACTTTGGTTTTGCTGTTCCACGGTAAAAAATTTCTATTATCCTGCTTTTGTCATTTTTTGACGTAAAAAATAAATAATAGTATCTCCTGATTGTTCAGACACAAATATATCTGTTGAAAATAGTCTGGTATACACCATTAAATTATAACTGTGGTTTTGCTGTTCCACGGTAAAAAATTTCTAGTATCCTGCTTTTGGCATTTTTTGACGTAAAAAATAAATAATAGTGTCTCCTGATTGTTCAAACAAAAATATATCTGTTGAAAATAGTCTGGTATACACCAGTGAATTATAACTATGGTTTTGCAGTTCCACGTTAAAAAATCTCTATTATCCTGCTTTTGGCATTTTTTGCCATAAAAAATAAATAATAGTGTGTCCTGATTGTTCAGACACAAATATATCTGTTGAAAATAGTCTGGTATACACCAGTAAATTATAACTGTGGTTTTGCTGTTCCACGGTAAAAAATCTCTATTATCCTGCTTTTGGCATTTTTTGCCTTAAAAAATAAATAATAGTGTCTCCTGATTGTTCAGACTCAAATATATCTGTTGAAAATAGTCCGGTGTAGGACTGAGAAATACATGTGTGGTTTTGCAGTTCCACCGGTCAAATCTCTGTATTATCCTGCTTTTTACAATTTTTGGCCGTAAAAATTAAATAATAGTGTCTCCTGATTGTTCAGACACAAATAAATCTGTTGAAAATAGTCTGGTATACACCAGTAAATTATAACTTTGGTTTTGCTGTTCCACGGTAAAAAATCTCTATTATCCTGCTTTTGGCATTTTTGACGTAAAAAATAAATAATAGTGTCTCCTGATTGTTCAAACACAAATATATCTGTTGAAAATAGTCTGGTATACACCATTAAATTATAACTGTGGTTTTGCTGTTCCACGGTAAAAAATTTCTATTATCCTGCTTTTGGCATTTTTTGACGTAAAAAATAAATAATAGTGTCTCCTGATTGTTCAAACACAAATATATCTGTTGAAAATATTCTGGTATACACCAGTAAATTATAACTGTGGTTTTGCTGTTCCACGGTAAAAAATCTCTATTATCCTGCTTTTGGCATTTTTTGCCGTAAAAAATAAATAATAGTGTGTCCTGATTGTTCAGACACAAATATATCTGTTGAAAACAGTCTGGTGTAGGACCGAGAAATACAAGTGCGGTTTTGCAGTTCCACAGGTCAAATCTCTGTATTATCCTGCTTTTTACAATTTTTGGCCGTAAAATATAAATAATAGTGTCTCCTGATTGTTCAGACACAAATATATCAGTTGAATAAAGTCTGGTATAAACCAGTAAATTATGACTGTGGTTTGGCTGTTCCACGGTAAAAAATCTCTATTATCCTGCTTTTGCCATTTTTTGCCATAAAAAAAAAAATAATAGTGTCTCCTGATTGTTCAGACACAAATATATCTGTTGAAAATAGTCTGGTGTAGGCCCGAGAAATACAAGTGTGGTTTTGCAGTTCCACAGGTCAAATTTCTGTACTATCCTGCTTTTTACAATTTTTGGCCGTAAAAAATAAATAATAGTGCCTCCTAATTGTTCAGACACAAATATATCTGTTGAAAATAGTCTGGTATACACCAGTAAATTATAACTTTGGTTTTGCTGTTCCACGGTAAAAAATTTCTATTATTCTGCTTTTGGCATTTTTTGACGTAAAAATAAATAACAGTGTCTCCTGATTGTTCAAACACAAATATATCTGTTGAAAATAGTCTGGTATACACCAGTAAATTATAACTGTGGTTTTGCTGTTCCACGGTAAAAAATCTCTATTATCCTGCTTTTGGCATTTTTTGCCGTAAAAAATAAATAATAGTGTCTCCTGATTGTTCAGACTCAAATATATCTGTTGAAAATAGTCCGGTGTAGGACTGAGAAATACATGTGTGGTTTTGCAGTTCCACCGGTCAAATCCCTGTATTATCCTGCTTTTTACAATTTTTGGCCGTAAAAATTAAATAATAGTGTCTCCTGATTGTTCAGACACAAATATATCTGTTGAAAATAGTCTGGTATACACCAGAAAATTATAACTTTGGTTTTGCTGTTCCACGGTAAAAAATCTCTATTATCCTGCTTTTGGCATTTTTGACGTAAAAAATAAATAATAGTGTCTCCTGATTGTTCAAACACAAATATATCTGTTGAAAATAGTCTGGTATACACCATTAAATTATAACTGTGGTTTTGCTGTTCCACGGTAAAAAATTTCTATTATCCTGCTTTTGGCATTTTTTGACGTAAAAAATAAATAATAGTGTCTCCTGATTGTTCAAACACAAATATATCTGTTGAAAATAGTCTGGTATACACCAGTAAATTATAACTGTGGTTTTGCTGTTCCACGGTAAAAAATCTCTATTATCCTGCTTTTGGCATTTTTTGCCGTAAAAAATAAATAATAGTGTCTCCTGATTGTTCAGACACAAATATATCTGTTGAAAATAGTCTGGTATACACCATTAAATTATAACTGTGGTTTTGCTGTTCCACGGTAAAAAATTTCTAGTATCCTGCTTTTGGCATTTTTTGACGTAAAAAATAAACAATAGTGTCTCCTGATTGTTCAAACAAAAATATATCTGTTGAAAATAGTCTGGTATACACCAGTGAATTATAACTATGGTTTTGCAGTTCCACGTTAAAAAATCTCTATTATCCTGCTTTTGGCATTTTTTGCCATAAAAAATAAATAATAGTGTGTCCTGATTGTTCAGACACAAATATATCTGTTGAAAATAGTCTGGTATACACCAGTAAATTATAACTGTGGTTTTGCTGTTCCACGGTAAAAAATCTCTATTATCCTGCTTTTGGCATTTTTTGCCTTAAAAAATAAATAATAGTGTCTCCTGATTGTTCAGACTCAAATATATCTGTTGAAAATAGTCCGGTGTAGGACTGAGAAATACATGTGTGTTTTGCAGTTCCACCGGTCAAATCTCTGTATTATCCTGCTTTTTACAATTTTTGGCCGTAAAAATTAAATAATAGTGTCTCCTGATTGTTCAGACACAAATAAATCTGTTGAAAATAGTCTGGTATACACCAGTAAATTATAACTTTGGTTTTGCTGTTCCACGGTAAAAAATCTCTATTATCCTGCTTTTGGCATTTTTGACGTAAAAAATAAATAATAGTGTCTCCTGATTGTTCAAACACAAATATATCTGTTGAAAATAGTCTGGTATACACCATTAAATTATAACTGTGGTTTTGCTGTTCCACGGTAAAAAATTTCTATTATCCTGCTTTTGGCATTTTTTGACGTAAAAAATAAATAATAGTGTCTCCTGATTGTTCAAACACAAATATATCTGTTGAAAATATTCTGGTATACACCAGTAAATTATAACTGTGGTTTTGCTGTTCCACGGTAAAAAATCTCTATTATCCTGCTTTTGGCATTTTTTGCCGTAAAAAATAAATAATAGTGTGTCCTGATTGTTCAGACACAAATATATCTGTTGAAAATAGTCTGGTATACACCAGTAAATTATAACTGTGGTTTTGCTGTTCCACGGTAAAAAATCTCTATTATCCTGCTTTTGGCATTTTTTGCCGTAAAAAATAAATAATAGTGTCTCCTGATTGTTCAGACACAAATATATCTGTTGAAAACAGTCTGGTGTAGGACCGAGAAATACAAGTGCGGTTTTGCAGTTCCACAGGTCAAATCTCTGTATTATCCTGCTTTTTACAATTTTTGGCCGTAAAATATAAATAATAGTGTCTCCTGATTGTTCAGACACAAATATATCAGTTGAATAAAGTCTGGTATAAACCAGTAAATTATGACTGTGGTTTGGCTGTTCCACGGTAAAAAATCTCTATTATCCTGCTTTTGCCATTTTTTGCCATAAAAAAAAAATATAATAGTGTCTCCTGATTGTTCAGACACAAATATATCTGTTGAAAATAGTCTGGTGTAGGCCCGAGAAATACAAGTGTGGTTTTGCAGTTCCACAGGTCAAATTTCTGTACTATCCTGCTTTTTACAATTTTTGGCCATAAAAAATAAATAATAGTGCCTCCTAATTGTTCAGACACAAATATATCTGTTGAAAATAGTCTGGTATACACCAGTAAATTATAACTTTGGTTTTGCTGTTCCACGGTAAAAAATTTCTATTATTCTGCTTTTGGCATTTTTTGACGTAAAAATAAATAACAGTGTCTCCTGATTGTTCAAACACAAATATATCTGTTGAAAATAGTCTGGTATACACCAGTAAATTATAACTGTGGTTTTACTGTTCCACGGTAAAAAATCTCTATTATCCTGCTTTTGGCATTTTTTGCCGTAAAAAATAAATAATAGTGTCTCCTGATTGTTCAGACTCAAATATATCTGTTGAAAATAGTCCGGTGTAGGACTGAGAAATACATGTGTGGTTTTGCAGTTCCACCGGTCAAATCCCTGTATTATCCTGCTTTTTACAATTTTTGGCCGTAAAAATTAAATAATAGTGTCTCCTGATTATTCAGACACAAATATATCTGTTGAAAATAGTCTGGTATACACCAGAAAATTATAACTTTGGTTTTGCTGTTCCACGGTAAAAAATCTCTATTATCCTGCTTTTGGCATTTTTGACGTAAAAAATAAATAATAGTGTCTCCTGATTGTTCAAACACAAATATATCTGTTGAAAATAGTCTGGTGTACACCATTAAATTATAACTGTGGTTTTGCTGTTCCACGGTAAAAAATTTCTATTATCCTGCTTTTGGCATTTTTTGACGTAAAAAATAAATAATAGTGTCTCCTGATTGTTCAAACACAAATATATCTGTTGAAAATAGTCTGGTATACACCAGTAAATTATAACTGTGGTTTTGCTGTTCCACGGTAAAAAATCTCTATTATCCTGCTTTTGGCATTTTTTGCCGTAAAAAATAAATAATAGTGTCTCCTGATTGTTCAGACACAAATATATCTGTTGAAAACAGTCTGGTGTAGGACCGAGAAATACAAGTGCGGTTTTGCAGTTCCACAGGTCAAATCTCTGTATTATCCTGCTTTTTGCAATTTTTGGCCGTAAAATATAAATAATAGTGTCTCCTGATTGTTCAGACACAAATATATCAGTTGAATAAAGTCTGGTATAAACCAGTAAATTATGACTGTGGTTTGGCTGTTCCACGGTAAAAAATCTCTATTATCCTGCTTTTGCAATTTTTTGCCATAAAAAATAAAATAATAGTGTCTCCTGATTGTTCAGACACAAATATATCTGTTGAAAATAGTCTGGTGTAGGCCCGAGAAATACAAGTGTGGTTTTGCAGTTCCACAGGTCAAATTTCTGTATTATCCTGCTTTTTACAATTTTTGGCCGTAAAAAATAAATAATAGTGCCTCCTAATTGTTCAGACACAAATATATCTGTTGAAAATAGTCTGGTATACACCAGTAAATTATAACTTTGGTTTTGCTGTTCCACGGTAAAAAATTTCTATTATTCTGCTTTTGGCATTTTTTGACGTAAAAAATAAATAACAGTGTCTCCTGATTGTTCAAACACAAATATATCTGTTGAAAATAGTCTGGTATACACCAGTAATTTATAACTGTGGTTTTGCTGTTCCACGGTAAAAAATCTCTATTATCCTGCTTTTGGCATTTTTTGCCGTAAAAAATAAATAATAGTGTGTCCTGATTGTTCAGACACAAATATATCTGTTGAATAAGTCTGGTATACACCAATAAATTATGACTGTGGTTTGGCTCTTCCACGGTAAAAAATCTCTATTATCCTGCTTTTGGCATTTTTTGACATAAAAATAAATAATAGTGTCTCCTGATTGTTCAGACACAAATATATCTGTTGAAAATATTCTGGTATACACCAGTAAATTATAACTGTGGTTTTGCTGGTCCACGGTAAAAAATCTCTATTATCCTGCTTTTGGCATTTTTTGCCGTAAAAAATAAATAATAGTGTCTCCTGATTGTTCAGACACAAATATATCTGTTGAAAATAGTCTGGTGTAGGACCAAGAAATACAAGTGTGGTTTTGCAGTTCCACAGGTCAAATCTCTGTATTATCCTGCTTTTTGCAATTTTTGGCCGTAAAAAATAAATAATAGTGTCTCCTGATTGTTCAGACACAAATATATCTGTTGAAAATAGTCTGGAATACACCAGTAAATTATAACTTTGGTTTTGCTGTTCCACGGTAAAAAATTTCTATTATCCTGCTTTTGTCATTTTTTGACGCAAAAAATAAATAATAGTGTCTCCTGATTGTTCAAACACAAATCTATCTGTTGAAAATAGTCTGGTATACACCATTAAATTATAACTGTGGTTTTGCTGTTCCACGGTAAAAATTTCTATTATCCTGCTTTTGGCATTTTTTGACGTAAAAAATAAATAATAGTGTCTCCTGATTGTTCAAACACAAATATATCTGTTGAAAATAGTGTGGTATACACCAGTAAATTATAACTTTGGTTTTGCTGTTCCACGGTAAAAAATCTCTATTATCCTGCTTTTGGCATTTTTTGCCGTAAATAATAAATAATAGTGTGTCCTGATTGTTCAGACACAAATATATCTGTTGAAAATAGTCTGGTATACACCAGTAAATTATAACTGTGGTTTTGCTGTTCCACGGTAAAAAATCTCTATTATCCTGCTTTTGGCATTTTTTGTCGTAAAAAATAAATAATAGTGTCTCCTGATTGTTCAGACTCAAATATATCTGTTTAAAATAGTCTGGTGTAGGACTGAGAAATACAAGTGTGGTTTTGCAGTTCTACGGGTCAAATCTCTGTATTATCCTGCTTTTTGCAATTTTTGGCCGTAAAAAATAAATAATAGTATCTCCTGATTGTTCAGACACAAATATATCTGTTGAAAATAGTCTGGTATACACCATTAAATTATAACTGTGGTTTTGCTGTTCCACGGTAAAAAAATTCTAGTATCCTGCTTTTGGCATTTTTTGACGTAAAAAATAAATAATAGTGTCTCCTGACTGTTCAAACACAAATATATCTGTTGAAAATAGTCTGGTATACACCAGTGAATTATAACTATGGTTTTGCAGTTCCACGTTAAAAAATCTCTATTATGCTGCTTTTGGCATTTTTTGCCATAAAAAATAAATAATAGTGTGTCCTGATTGTTCAGACACAAATATATCTGTTGAAAATAGTGTGGTATACACCAGTAAATTATAACTGTGGTTTTGCTGTTCCACGGTAAAAAATCTCTATTATCCTGCTTTTGGCATTTTTTGCCTTAAAAAATAAATAATAGTGTCTCCTGATTGTTCAGACTCAAATATATCTGTTGAAAATAGTCCGGTGTGGGACTGAGAAATACATTTGTGGTTTTGCAGTTCCACCGGTCAAATCTCTGTATTATCCTGCTTTTTACAATTTTTGGCCGTAAAAATTAAATAATAGTGTCTCCTGATTGTTCAGACACAAATATATCTGTTGAAAATAGTCTGGTATACACCAGTAAATTATAACTTTGGTTTTGCTGTTCCACGGTAAGAAATCTCTATTATCCTGCTTTTGGCATTTTTGACGTAAAAAATAAATAATAGTGTCTCCTGATTGTTCAAACACAAATATATCTGTTGAAAATAGTCTGGTATACACCATTAAATTATAACTGTGGTTTTGCTGTTCCACGGTAAAAAATCTCTATTATCCTGCTTTTGGCATTTTTTGCCATAAAAAATAAAATAATAGTGTCTCCTGATTGTTCAGACACAAATATATCTGTTGAAAATAGTCTGGTGTAGGCCCGAGAAATACAAGTGTGGTTTTGCAGTTCCACAGGTCAAATTTCTGTATTATCCTGCTTTTTACAATTTTTGGCCGTAAAAAATAAATAATAGTGCCTCCTAATTGTTCAGACACAAATATATCTGTTGAAAATAGTCTGGTATACACCAGTAAATTATAACTTTGGTTTTGCTGTTCCACGGTAAAAAATTTCTATTATTCTGCTTTTGGCATTTTTTGACATAAAAAATAAATAACAGTGTCTCCTGATTGTTCAAACACAAATATATCTGTTGAAAATAGTCTGGTATACACCAGTAAATTATAACTGTGGTTTTGCTGTTCCACGGTAAAAAATCTCTATTATCCTGCTTTTGGCATTTTTTGCCGTAAAAAATAAATAATAGTGTGTCCTGATTGTTCAGACACAAATATATCTGTTGAATAAGTCTGGTATACACCAATAAATTATGACTGTGGTTTGGCTCTTCCACGGTAAAAAATCTCTATTATCCTGCTTTTGGCATTTTTTGCCATAAAAATAAATAATAGTGTCTCCTGATTGTTCAGACACAAATATATCTGTTGAAAATAGTCTGGTATACACCAGTAAATTATAACTGTGGTTTTGCTGGTCCACGGTAAAAAATCTCTATTATCCTGCTTTTGGCATTTTTTGCCGTAAAAAATAAATAATAGTGTCTCCTGATTGTTCAGACACAAATATATCTGTTGAAAATAGTCTGGTGTAGGACCAAGAAATACAAGTGTGGTTTTGCAGTTCCACAGGTCAAATCTCTGTATTATCCTGCTTTTTGCAATTTTTGGCCGTAAAAAATAAATAATAGTGTCTCCTGATTGTTCAGACACAAATATATCTGTTGAAAATAGTCTGGAATACACCAGTAAATTATAACTTTGGTTTTGCTGTTCCACGGTAAAAAATTTCTATTATCCTGCTTTTGTCATTTTTTGACGCAAAAAATAAATAATAGTGTCTCCTGATTGTTCAAACACAAATCTATCTGTTGAAAATAGTCTGGTATACACCATTAAATTATAACTGTGGTTTTGCTGTTCCACGGTAAAAAATTTCTATTATCCTGCTTTTGGCATTTTTTGACGTAAAAAATAAATAATAGTGTCTCCTGATTGTTCAAACACAAATATATCTGTTGAAAATAGTGTGGTATACACCAGTAAATTATAACTTTGGTTTTGCTGTTCCACGGTAAAAAATCTCTATTATCCTGCTTTTGGCATTTTTTGCCGTAAAAAATAAATAATAGTGTGTCCTGATTGTTCAGACACAAATATATCTGTTGAAAATAGTCTGGTATACACCAGTAAATTATAACTGTGGTTTTGCTGTTCCACGGTAAAAAATCTCTATTATCCTGCTTTTGGCATTTTTTGTCGTAAAAAATAAATAATAGTGTCTCCTGATTGTTCAGACTCAAATATATCTGTTTAAAATAGTCTGGTGTAGGACTGAGAAATACAAGTGTGGTTTTGCAGTTCTACGGGTCAAATCTCTGTATTATCCTGCTTTTTGCAATTTTTGGCCGTAAAAAATAAATAATAGTATCTCCTGATTGTTCAGACACAAATATATCTGTTGAAAATAGTCTGGTATACACCATTAAATTATAACTGTGGTTTTGCTGTTCCACGGTAAAAAAATTCTAGTATCCTGCTTTTGGCATTTTTTGACGTAAAAAATAAATAATAGTGTCTCCTGACTGTTCAAACACAAATATATCTGTTGAAAATAGTCTGGTATACACCAGTGAATTATAACTATGGTTTTGCAGTTCCACGTTAAAAAATCTCTATTATCCTGCTTTTGGCATTTTTTGCCATAAAAAATAAATAATAGTGTGTCCTGATTGTTCAGACACAAATATATCTGTTGAAAATAGTGTGGTATACACCAGTAAATTATAACTGTGGTTTTGCTGTTCCACGGTAAAAAATCTCTATTATCCTGCTTTTGGCATTTTTTGCCTTAAAAAATAAATAATAGTGTCTCCTGATTGTTCAGACTCAAATATATCTGTTGAAAATAGTCCGGTGTGGGACTGAGAAATACATGTGTGGTTTTGCAGTTCCACCGGTCAAATCTCTGTATTATCCTGCTTTTTACAATTTTTGGCCGTAAAAATTAAATAATAGTGTCTCCTGATTGTTCAGACACAAATATATCTGTTGAAAATAGTCTGGTATACACCAGTAAATTATAACTTTGGTTTTGCTCTTCCACGGTAAAAAATCTCTATTATCCTGCTTTTGGCATTTTTGACGTAAAAAATAAATAATAGTGTCTCCTGATTGTTCAAACACAAATATATCTGTTGAAAATAGTCTGGTATACACCATTAAATTATAACTGTGGTTTTGCTGTTCCACGGTAAAAAATCTCTATTATCCTGCTTTTGGCATTTTTTGCCATAAAAAATAAAATAATAGTGTCTCCTGATTGTTCAGACACAAATATATCTGTTGAAAATAGTCTGGTGTAGGCCCGAGAAATACAAGTGTGGTTTTGCAGTTCCACAGGTCAAATTTCTGTATTATCCTGCTTTTTACAATTTTTGGCCGTAAAAAATAAATAATAGTGCCTCCTAATTGTTCAGACACAAATATATCTGTTGAAAATAGTCTGGTATACACCAGTAAATTATAACTTTGGTTTTGCTGTTCCACGGTAAAAAATTTCTATTATTCTGCTTTTGGCATTTTTTGACGTAAAAAATAAATAACAGTGTCTCCTGATTGTTCAAACACAAATATATCTGTTGAAAATAGTCTGGTATACACCAGTAAATTATAACTGTGGTTTTGCTGTTCCACGGTAAAAAATCTCTATTATCCTGCTTTTGGCATTTTTTGCCGTAAAAAATAAATAATAGTGTGTCCTGATTGTTCAGACACAAATATATCTGTTGAATAAGTCTGGTATACACCAATAAATTATGACTGTGGTTTGGCTCTTCCACGGTAAAAAATCTCTATTATCCTGCTTTTGGCATTTTTTGACATAAAAATAAATAATAGTGTCTCCTGATTGTTCAGACACAAATATATCTGTTGAAAATATTCTGGTATACACCAGTAAATTATAACTGTGGTTTTGCTGGTCCACGGTAAAAAATCTCTATTATCCTGCTTTTGGCATTTTTTGCCGTAAAAAATAAATAATAGTGTCTCCTGATTGTTCAGACACAAATATATCTGTTGAAAATAGTCTGGTGTAGGGCCAAGAAATACAAGTGTGGTTTTGCAGTTCCACAGGTCAAATCTCTGTATTATCCTGCTTTTTGCAATTTTTGGCCGTAAAAAATAAATAATAGTGTCTCCTGATTGTTCAGACACAAATATATCTGTTGAAAATAGTCTGGAATACACCAGTAAATTATAACTTTGGTTTAGCTGTTCCACGGTAAAAAATTTCTATTATCCTGCTTTTGTCATTTTTTGACGTAAAAAATAAATAATAGTGTCTCCTGATTGTTCAAACACAAATCTATCTGTTGAAAATAGTCTGGTATACACCATTAAATTATAACTGTGGTTTTGCTGTTCCACGGTAAAAAATTTCTATTATCCTGCTTTTGGCATTTTTTGACGTAAAAAATAAATAATAGTGTCTCCTGATTGTTCAAACACAAATATATCTGTTGAAAATAGTGTGGTATACACCAGTAAATTATAACTTTGGTTTTGCTGTTCCACGGTAAAAAATCTCTATTATCCTGCTTTTGGCATTTTTTGCCGTAAAAAATAAATAATAGTGTGTCCTGATTGTTCAGACACAAATATATCTGTTGAAAATAGTCTGGTATACACCAGTAAATTATAACTGTGGTTTTGCTGTTCCACGGTAAAAAATCTCTATTATCCTGCTTTTGGCATTTTTTGTCGTAAAAAATAAATAATAGTGTCTCCTGATTGTTCAGACTCAAATATATCTGTTGAAAATAGTCTGGTGTAGGACTGAGAAAAACAAGTGTGGTTTTGCAGTTCTACGGGTCAAATCTCTGTATTATCCTGCTTTTTGCAATTTTTGGCCGTAAAAAATAAATAATAGTATCTCCTGATTGTTCAGACACAAATATATCTGTTGAAAATAGTCTGGTATACACCATTAAATTATAACTGTGGTTTTGCTGTTCCACGGTAAAAAATTTCTAGTATCCTGCTTTTGGCATTTTTTGACGTAAAAAATAAATAATAGTGTCTCCTGATTGTTCAAACACAAATATATCTGTTGAAAATAGTCTGGTATACACCAGTGAATTATAACTATGGTTTTGCAGTTCCACGTTAAAAAATCTCTATTATCCTGCTTTTGGCATTTTTTGCCATAAAAAATAAATAATAGTGTGTCCTGATTGTTCAGACACAAATATATCTGTTGAAAATAGTCTGGTATACACCAGTAAATTATAACTGTGGTTTTGCTGTTCCACGGTAAAAAATCTCTATTATCCTGCTTTTGGCATTTTTTGCCTTAAAAAATAAATAATAGTGTCTCCTGATTGTTCAGACTCAAATATATCTGTTGAAAATAGTCCGGTGTAGGACTGAGAAATACATGTGTGGTTTTGCAGTTCCACCGGTCAAATCTCTGTATTATCCTGCTTTTTACAATTTTTGGCCGTAAAAATTAAATAATAGTGTCTCCTGATTGTTCAGACACAAATATATCTGTTGAAAATAGTCTGGTATACACCAGTAAATTATAACTTTGGTTTTGCTGTTCCACGGTAAAAAATCTCTATTATCCTGCTTTTGGCATTTTTGACGTAAAAAATAAATAATAGTGTCTCCTGATTGTTCAAACACAAATATATCTGTTGAAAATAGTCTGGTATACACCATTAAATTATAACTGTGGTTTTGCTGTTCCACGGTAAAAAATTTCTATTATCCTGCTTTTGGCATTTTTTGACGTAAAAAATAAATAATAGTGTCTGCTGATTGTTCAAACACAAATATATCTGTTGAAAATATTCTGGTATACACCAGTAAATTAAAACTGTGGTTTTGCTGTTCCACGGTAAAAAATCTCTATTATCCTGCTTTTGGCATTTTTTGCCGTAAAAAATAAATAATAGTGTGTCCTGATTGTTCAGACACAAATATATCTGTTGAAAATAGTCTGGTATACACCAGTAAATTATAACTGTGGTTTTGCTGTTCCACGGTAAAAAATCTCTATTATCCTGCTTTTGGCATTTTTTGCCGTAAAAAATAAATAATAGTGTCTCCTGATTGTTCAGACTCAAATATATCTGTTGAAAATATTCTGGTGTAGGACTGAGAAATACAAGTGTGGTTTTGCAGTTCCACGGGTCAAATCTCTGTATTATCCTGCTTTTTGCAATTTTTGGCCGTAAAAAATAAATAATAGTGTCTCCTGATTGATCAGACACAAATATATCTGTTGAAAATAGTCTGGTATACACCATTAAATTATAACTGTGCTTTTGCTGTTCCACGGTAAAAAATTTCTATTATCCTGCTTTTGGCATTTTTTGACGTAAAAAATAAATAATAGTGTCTCCTGATTGTTCAGACTCAAATATATCTTTTGAAAATAGTCTGGTGTAGGCCCGAGAAATACAAGTGTGATTTTGCAGTTCCACGGGTCAAATTTCTGTATTATCCTGCTTTTCACAATTTTTGGCCGTAAAAAATAAATAATAGTGTCTCCTGATTGTTCAGACACAAATATATCTGTTGAAAATTGTCTGGTATACACCAGTAAATTATAACTTTGGTTTTGCTGCTCCACGGTAAAAAATTTCTATTATCCTGCTTTTGGCATTTTTTGACGTAAAAAATAAATAATAGTGTCTCCTGATTGTTCAAACACAAATATATCTGATGAAAATAGTCTGGTATACACCTGTAAATTATAACTGTGGTTTTGGTGTTCCAAGGTAAAAAATCTCTATTATCCTGCTTTTGGCATTTTTTGCCGTAAGAAATAAATAATAGTGTGTCCTGATTGTTCAGACACAAATATATCTGTTGAATAAGTCTGGTATACATCAGTAAATTATGACTGTGGTTTGGCTGTTCCACGGTAAAAAATCTCTATTATCCTGCTTTTGGCATTTTTTGCCATAAAAAATAAATAATAGTGTCTCCTGATTGTTCAGACACAAATATATCTGTTGAAAATAGTCTGGTATACACCAGTAAATTATAACTGTGGTTTTGCTGTTCCACTGTAAAAAATCTCTATTATCCTGCTTTTGGCAATTTTTGCCGTAAAAAATAAATAATAGTGTCTCCTGATTGTTCATACACAAATATATCTGTTGAAAATAGTCTGGTGTTGGACCGAGAAATACAAGTGTGGTTTTGCAGTTCCACAGGTCAAATCTCTGTATTATCCTACTTTTTGCAATTTTTTGCCATAAAAAATAAATAATAGAGTGTCCTGATTGTTCAGACACAAATATATCTGTTGAATAAAGTCTGGTATAAACCAGTAAATTATGACTGTGGTTTGTCTGTTCCACGGTAAAAAATCTCTATTATCCTGCTTTTGGAATTTTTTGCCTTAAAAAATAAATAATAGTGTCTCCTGATTGTTCAGACTCAAATATATCTGTTGAAAATAGTACGGTGTAGGACTGAGAAATACATGTGTGGTTTTGCAGTTCCACCGGTCAAATCTCTGTATTATCCTGCTTTTTACAATTTTTCGCCGTAAAAAATAAATAATAGTGTCTCCTGATTGTTCAGACACAAATATATCTGTTGAAAATAGTCTGGTATACACCATTAAATTATAACTTTGGATTTGCTGTTCCACGGTAAAAAATTTCTATTATCCTGCTTTTGGCATTTTTTGACATAAAAAATAAATAATAGTGTCTCCTGATTGTTCAAACACAAATATATCTGTTGAAAATAGTCTGGTATACACCAGTAAATTATAACTGTGGTTTTGCTGTTCCACGGTAAAAAATCTCTATTATCCTGCTTTTGGCATTTTTTGCCGTAAAAAATAAATAATACTGTGTTCTGATTGTTCAGACACAAATATATCTGTTGAAAATAGTCTGGTATACACCAGTAAATTATAACTGTGGTTTTGCTGTTCCACGGTAAAAAATCTCTATTATCCTGCTTTTGGCATTTCTTGCCGTAAAAAATAAATAATAGTGTCTCCTGATTGTTCAGACTCAAATATATCTGTTGAAAATAGTCCGGTGTAGGACCGAGAAATACAAGTGTGGTTTTGCAGTTCCACAGGTCAAATCTCTGTATTATCCTACTTTTTGCAATTTTTGGCCGTAAAAAATAAATAATAGTGTCTCCTGATTGTTCAGACACAAATATATCTGTTGAAAATAGTCTGGTATACACCATTAAATTATAACTGTGGTTTTGCTGTTCCACGGTAAAAAATTTCTATTATCCGGCTTTTGGCATTTTTTGACGTAAAAAATAAATAATAGTGTCTCCTGATTGTTCAAACACAAATATATCTGTTGAAAATATTCTGGTATACACCAGTAAATTATAACTGTGGTTTTGCTGTTCCACGGTAAAAAATCTCTATTATCCTGCTTTTGGCATTTTTTGCCGTAAAAAATAAATAATAGTGTGTCCTGATTGTTCAGACACAAATATATCTGTTGAAAATAGTCTGGTATACACCAGTAAATTATAACTGTGGTTTTGCTGTTCCACGGTAAAAAATCTCTATTATCCTGCTTTTGGCATTTTTTGCCGTAAAAAATAAATAATAGTGTCTCCTGATTGTTCAGACACAAATATATCTGTTGAAAACAGTCTGGTGTAGGACCGAGAAATACAAGTGCGGTTTTGCAGTTCCACAGGTCAAATCTCTGTATTATCCTGCTTTTTGCAATTTTTGGCAGTAAAATATAAATAATAGTGTCTCCTGATTGTTCAGACACAAATATAAACCAGGGGAGGAGTCCTGAGGAGATAATTTGCATATTCCCACTGCATTTTGGGGTAAGTGAAGAGTCTCCGCGAGCTCAAAGAACACTGGATTTTGGCTGTTGGAGCTGAAAAGAGGACATCGGTAAACCAGGGGAGGAGTCCTGAGGAGATAATTTGCATATTCCCACTGCATTTTGGGGTAAGTGAAGAGTCTCCGCGAGCTCAAAGAACACTGGATTTTGGCTGTTGGAGCTGAAAAGAGGACATCGGTAAACCAGGGGAGGAGTCCTGAGGAGATAATTTGCATATTCCCACTGCATTTTGGGGTAAGTGAAGAGTCTCCGCGAGCTCAAAGAACACTGGATTTTGGCTGTTGGAGCTGAAAAGAGGACATCGGTAAACCAGGGGAGGAGTCCTGAGGAGATAATTTGCATATTCCCACTGCATTTTGGGGTAAGTGAAGAGTCTCCGCGAGCTCAAAGAACACTGGATTTTGGCTGTTGGAGCTGAAAAGAGGACATCGGTAAACCAGGGGAGGAGTCCTGAGGAGATAATTTGCATATTCCCACTGCATTTTGGGGTAAGTGAAGAGTCTCCGCGAGCTCAAAGAACACTGGATTTTGGCTGTTGGAGCTGAAAAGAGGACATCGGTAAACCAGGGGAGGAGTCCTGAGGAGATAATTTGCATATTCCCACTGCATTTTGGGGTAAGTGAAGAGTCTCCGCGAGCTCAAAGAACACTGGATTTTGGCTGTTGGAGCTGAAAAGAGGACATCGGTAAACCGCGCGCCTACCGGCGCGCGCATTTTGAAGCTTTTTTTTCTTTTTTTTTAAGCTTTTTTCACTGTTTTCAGAACATTAACAATAAGAACATGGAAGAGTCCAGGAGCCATTTGGTGAGCTGCATATCCTGCTACATGTTCACAGACTTGCCAGTGGAAAAGCCAAACTTCACATGCCAGAAATGCAAGCTTGTGTCCCTGTTGGAGGAAAAGTTGCGAAATCTAGAAGAGAGGTTAACTACCTTGAAAATCATTAAGGAAGGTGAAGAGTTCTTAGACAGAGCAGAATTATCTCTTCATGATTCAGAAAGAGAAGAAATTCGAACTGCACCTGACGAAACAGAGGAATGGAAGCATGTGACCCACAGAAGCAGGAGGATCGAGAGGCAGTCAGCACCCATACTGCTCAGGAACCAGTACCAGGCTCTCACGCAGGAGAACCATGAAGAAATACAGCAAAATAAGACTTTGCCAGCAATGAATAACCTTGTAAGCCCTCAGAATCCTCCTGGATGGAGAAAGAAGAATGTTGTGAAGAAAAAACGGAGAGTGGTGGTTATGGGGGATTCCCTGTTAAGAGGAACAGAGGCCACTATCTGCAGACCAGACATAACCTCAAGAGAAATGTGCTGTCTTCCAGGAGCAAAAATTAAAGATGTGTCTGACAGGATATCAAGACTCTTCAGACCTACAGATCACTACCCATTCCTGCTAATACATGTGGGGACAAATGACACCGCAAGAAAGGACCTGGAAACCATCTGCAGTGACTTTGAAGACTTAGGCAAGAAAGTGAAAGAATTGGGAGCGCAGGTGGTCTTCTCATCCATCCTCCCAGTGGATGGCCATGGAACAATGAGGTGGAATAAGATTCTACAGGTGAACAACTGGCTACGTCGATGGTGCCGTCAACAAGGATTTGGATTTCTGGATCACGGAATGAATTACCTATACGATGGACTACTTGCTAGAGATGGGGTGCACCTTACGAAGACTGGAAAACATGTATTTGGAAGTCGCCTTGCTACACTCATCAGAAGAGCTTTAAACTAGAACAATGTGGGAAGGGAAGCAAAAGGCCAGAAAAAGCCATACAGCTGACAAATACTATTGAGATCTCTGCTACTGAAAGTGGAAAAGAAGAACAAAGACAAAACAATTTAAATAATAAAAATATGGGAGGAAGAGAAACCAATCACAAACTAAAATGTTTTTATACAAATGCACAAAGCATGGGCAACAAACAAGGAGAATTGGAACTACTAATGCAGGAAAAGGAATATGATGTCATTGGAATCACTGAAACTTGGTGGGACGATACACATGATTGGAATAAAAGGCTAAAAGGATACAACTTATTTGCAAGAAACAGACTTGATAAACGAGGAGGAGGTGTTGCATTGTATGTTAGAAAAGCGTATATCTGCACAGAGATTGAAGCTTCAGAGACTGGGAGTTCTGTGGAAACTGTTTGGGTAAGAATACAAGGAGAGAACAACGGAAAGGACACCATTGTAGGCATTTACTACAGGCCACCTGGGCAAGCTGAAGATATGGATGAACTCTTTATGTATCAAATGACCAAGTTCTCCAAAAAATATGACGTAGTGGTCATGGGAGATTTCAACTATCCAGACATTTGTTGGGAATCTCTCTCAAGTAAAACTAACAGGTCAAGCAAATTCTTATCCTCTCTTGCTGACAACTTTATCTTCCAAAAGGTAGGGGAGAAAACAAGGGGATCTGCTACTTTGGATCTAATCCTTATAAACAGGGAGGAAATGGTTGAGGAGGTAAAGGTGGCTGGGACCCTAGGAGGCAGCGATCATGCTATTATAGAATTTTGGATAACTAGAGGAGGAAGACATGTGAAGACAAACTTCAAGGTTAGATTTTAGAAAGGCAGATTTTAAGAGACTCAGAAAGAGAATAGGAGGGATCCAATGGCTGGATGTCCTTAAGGACAAAAATGTCCAGGAAGGATGGGAAATTTTTAAAAATGAGATTCTCAAAGCACAATCGTTAACAATCCCGAAAAGTAGGAAGAATGGGAAGCATTTAAGGAAACCAGGATGGATGAACACAGAACTTAAACACATGCTAAAAAGAAAGAAAGAAATGTTTATTAAATGGAAAGAGGGAGGCATATCTAAAGAAGATTATAATGCAGTCTGCAGATCCTGTAGGGCACGTATCAGGTTAGCTAAAGCTGACAATGAATTAAGGCTTGCAAGAGATGTCAAAAGCAATAAAAAAGGATTTTGGGGGTATGTCAAAAGTAAAAGAAAAGTCAAAGATGCTATAGGATTTTTACAGGATGAAAATGGAGAAATGGTAAGAGAGGATGTTGAGAAGGCCGAACTTTTTAATTCCTATTTTGCATCTGTTTTCTCTCAGAAAGAAAATGTAACATCAACTGATCTTCACTGTCCTTTTAAAGGAATAGAGGAATCCAAGTTATCTGTAAACCGAAAGATTGTGAGGGAATATTTAGCTAACATAAATGAGTTCAAGTCTCCAGGTCCAGATGAATTACACCCCAGAGTACTGAAGGAGATCGTAGAAGAAATTTTAGAACCACTCTCCATAATCTTTGAAAATTCTTGGAGAACAGGAGAAGTCCCAGAAGACTGGAGAAGAGCAAATGTTGTTCCTATCTTCAAAAAGGGGAAGAAGGTGGACCCAGGGAACTATAGGCCGGTGAGTCTGACTTCTATACCAGGAAAGATCTTTGAACAAATTATTAAACAACATGTATGTAAGTACATGGATAAGAATGAAGTGATTAACCAGAGTCAGCATGGGTTTGTAACTAACAAGTCATGTCAGACTAACTTAATTTCCTTCTATGACAGAATCACTGACTGGGTGGATCAGGGAAATGCTGTAGATATAGTATATCTTGACTTCAGCAAAGCATTTGACAAATTATCTCACACCATCCTTATTGAAAAAATGACCAAGTATGCAATGGACCAGGCAACTGTTAGGTGGATTCATAACTGGCTTAGTGATCGGACTCAAAGGGTGGTTGTAAATGGCTTCACATCCAGCTGGATGAATGTCTCAAGTGGGGTACCACAGGGCTCCGTCCTGGGACCTGTATTGTTCAACATCTTTATCAATGATTTAGATGAAGGAATTGAGGGTAAGCTGATTAAATTTGCTGATGACACAAAGCTAGGAGGGATAGCTAATACTAGAGAAGAGAGAGAGAGGATTCAAAAAGACCTAAATAAACTGGAGCAGTGGGCAGCAACCAACAGAATGGTTTTTAACAGGGAAAAATGCAAAGTACTACATCTGGGCAATAAAAATGAAAAAAGCATATACAGAATGGGAGGAATAGAGCTAAGCAACAGTACATGTGAAAAAGACTTAGGTATACTAATAGATCATAGACTGAACATGAGTCAACAGTGTGATGCAGCAGCAAAAAAGGCAAATACAATTCTGGGATGTATTAACAGAAGCATACAGTCTAGATCACGTGAAGTCATTATCGGTCTTTACTCCTCTTTGGTCAGACCTCATCTGGAATACTGTGTACAGTTTTGGGCACCACATTTTAAAAAAGACATAGACAAACTGGAGCAAGTTCAGAGAAGAGCGACCAGAATGGTGACTGGTCTGCAAACCATGTCCTATGAGGAACGGTTGCAGGATTTGGGAATGTTTAGCTTGCAAAAAAGAAGACTGAGAGGAGACTTAATAGCTGTCTACAAATATGTCAAGGGCTGTCACATTGTAGAAGGATCATCTTTATTCTCATTTGCACAAGGAAAGACTAGAAGCAATGGGATGAAACTAAATGGGAGGAGACACAGATTAGATATTAGAAAAAACTTTTTGACAGTTAGGGTGATTAATGAGTGGAACAGGCTGCCACGAGAGGTGGTGAGTTCCCCTTCAATGGACGTCTTCAAACAGAGGCTGGACAGACATCTGTCTGAGATGATCTAGTGAATCCTGCTTTGAGCAGGGGGTTGGACCAGATGACCCAGGAGGTCCCTTCCAACTCTACCATTCTATGATTCTATGATTCTATGATTCTATGATATCAGTTGAATAAAGTCTGGTATAAACCAGTAAATTATGACTGTGGTTTGGCTGTTCCACGGTAAAAAATCTCTATTATCCTGCTTTTGCCATTTTTTGCCATAAAAAAAAAAATAATAGTGTCTCCTGATTGTTCAGACACAAATATATCTGTTGAAAATAGTCTGGTGTAGGCCCGAGAAATACAAGTGTGGTTTTGCAGTTCCACAGGTCAAATTACTGTATTATCCTGCTTTTTACAATTTTTGGCCGTAAAAAATAAATAATAGTGCCTCCTAATTGTTCAGACACAAATATATCTGTTGAAAATAGTCTGGTATACACCAGTAAATTATAACTTTGGTTTTGCTGTTCCACGGTAAAAAATTTCTATTATTCTGCTTTTGGCATTTTTTGACGTAAAAAATAAATAACAGTGTCTCCTGATTGTTCAAACACAAATATATCTGTTGAAAATAGTCTGGTATACACCAGTAAATTATAACTGTGGTTTTGCTGTTCCACGGTAAAAAATCTCTATTATCCTGCTTTTGGCATTTTTTGCCGTAAAAAATAAATAATAGTGTGTCCTGATTGTTCAGACACAAATATATCTGTTGAATAAGTCTGGTATACACCAATAAATTATGACTGTGGTTTGGCTCTTCCACGGTAAAAAATCTCTATTATCCTGCTTTTGGCATTTTTTGACATAAAAATAAATAATAGTGTCTCCTGATTGTTCAGACACAAATATATCTGTTGAAAATAGTCTGGTATACACCAGTAAATTATAACTGTGGTTTTGCTGGTCCACGGTAAAAAATCTCTATTATCCTGCTTTTGGCATTTTTTGCCGTAAAAAATAAATAATAGTGTCTCCTGATTGTTCAGACACAAATATATCTGTTGAAAATAGTCTGGTGTAGGACCAAGAAATACAAGTGTGGTTTTGCAGTTCCACAGGTCAAATCTCTGTATTATCCTGCTTTTTGCAATTTTTGGCCGTAAAAAATAAATAATAGTGTCTCCTGATTGTTCAGACTCACATATATCTGTTGAAAATAGTACGGTGTAGGACTGAGAAATACATGTGTGGTTTTGCAGTTCCACCGGTCAAATCTCTGTATTATCCTGCTTTTTACAATTTTTGGCCGTAAAAAATAAATAATAGTGTCTCCTGATTGTTCAGACACAAATATATCTGTTGAAAATAGTCTGGTATACAGCATTAAATTATAACTTTGGATTTGCTGTTCCACGGTAAAAAATTTCTATTATCCTGCTTTTGGCATTTTTTGACGTAAAAAATAAATAATAGTGTCTCCTGATTGTTCAAACACAAATATATCTGTTGAAAATAGTCTGGTATACACCAGTAAATTATAACTGTGGTGTTGCTGTTCCACGGAAAAAAATCTCTATTATCCTGCTTTTGGCATTTTTTGCCGTAAAAAATAAATAATAGTGTGTTCTAATTGTACAGACACAAATATATCTGTTGAAAATAGTCTGGTATACACCAGTAAATTATAACTGTGGTTTTGCTGTTCCACGGTAAAAAATCTCTATTATCCTGCTTTTGCCATTTTTTGCCGTAAAAAATAAATAATAGTGTCTCCTGATTGTTCAGACTCAAATATATCTGTTGAAAATAGTGTGGTGTAGGACTGAGAAATACAAGTGTGGTTTTGCAGTTCCACGGGTCAAATCTCTGTATTATCCTGCTTTTTGCAATTTTTGGCCGTAAAAAATAAATAATAGTGTCTCCTGATTGTTCAGACACAAATATATCTGTTGAAAATAGTCTGGTATACACCATTAAATTATAACTGTGGTTTTGCTGTTCCACGGTAAAAAATTTCTATTATCCGGCTTTTGGCATTTTTTGACGTAAAAAATAAATAATAGTGTCTCCTGATTGTTCAAACACAAATATATCTGTTGAAAATAGTCTGGTATACACCAGTAAATTATAACTGTGGTTTTGCTGTTCCACGGTAAAAAATCTCTATTATCCTGCTTTTGGCATTTTTTGCCGTAAAAAATGAATAATAGTGTCTCCTGATTGTTCAGACTCAAATATATCTGTTGAAAATAGTCTGGTGTAGGACTGAGAAATACTAGTGTGGTTTTGCAGTTCCACGGGTCAAATCTCTGTATTATCCTGCTTTTTGCAATTTTTGGCCATAAAAAATAAATAATAGTGTCTCCTGATTGTTCAGACACAAATATATCTGTTGAAAATAGTCTGGTATACACCAGTAAATTATAACTTTGGTTTTGCTGTTCCACGATAAAAAATCTCTATTATCCTGCTTTTGGCATTTTTGACGTAAAAAATAAATAATAGTGTCTCCTGATTGTTCAAACACAAATATATCTGTTGAAAATAGTCTGGTATACACCAGTAAATTATAACTGTGGTTTTGCTGTTCCACGGTAAAAAATCTCTATTATCCTGCTTTTGGCATTTTTTGCCGTAAAAAATAAATAATAGTGTGTCCTGATTGTTCAGACACAAATATATCAGTTGAAAATAGTCGGGTATACACCAGTAAATTATAACTGTGGTTTTGCTGTTCCACGGTAAAAAATCTCTATTATCCTGCTTTTGGCATTTTTTGCCGTAAAAAATAAATAATAGTGTCTCCTGATTGTTCAGACTCAAATATATCTGTTGAAAATAGTCTGGTGTAGGACTGAGAAATACAAGTGTGGTTTTGCAGTTCCACGGGTCAAATCTCTGTATTATCCTGCTTTTTGCAATTTTTGGCCGTAAAAAATAAATAATAGTGTCTCCTGATTGATCAGACACAAATATATCTGTTGAAAATAGTCTGGTATACACCATTAAATTATAACTGTGCTTTTGCTGTTCCACGGTAAAAAATTTCTATTATCCTGCTTTTGGCATTTTTTGACGTAAAAAATAAATAATAGTGTCTCCTGATTGTTCAGACTCAAATATATCTTTTGAAAATAGTCTGGTGTAGGCCCGAGAAATACAAGTGTGATTTTGCAGTTCCACGGGTCAAATTTCTGTATTATCCTGCTTTTCACAATTTTTGGCCGTAAAAAATAAATAATAGTGTCTCCTGATTGTTCAGACACAAATATATCTGTTGAAAATTGTCTGGTATACACCAGTAAATTATAACTTTGGTTTTTCTGCTCCACGGTAAAAAATTTCTATTATCCTGCTTTTGGCATTTTTTGACGTAAAAAATAAATAATAGTGTCTCCTGATTGTTCAAACACAAATATATCTTATGAAAATAGTCTGGTATACACCAGTAAATTATAACTGTGGTTTTGGTGTTCCAAGGTAAAAAATCTCTATTATCCTGCTTTTGGTATTTTTTGCCGTAAGAAATAAATAATAGTGTGTCCTGATTGTTCAGACACAAATATATCTGTTGAATAAGTCTGGTATACATCAGTAAATTATGACTGTGGTTTGGCTGTTCCACGGTAAAAAATCTCTATTATCCTGCTTTTGGCATTTTTTGCCATAAAAAATAAATAATAGTGTCTCCTGATTGTTCAGACACAAATATATCTGTTGAAAATAGTCTGGTATACACCAGTAAATTATAACTGTGGTTTTGCTGTTCCACTGTAAAAAATCTCTATTATCCTGCTTTTGGCAATTTTTGCCGTAAAAAATAAATAATAGTGTCTCCTGATTGTCCATACACAAATATATCTGTTGAAAATAGTCTGGTGTAGGACCGAGAAATACAAGTGTGGTTTTGCAGTTCCACAGGTCAAATCTCTGTATTATCCTACTTTTTGCAATTTTTTGCCATAAAAAATAAATAATAGAGTGTCCTGATTGTTCAGACACAAATATATCTGTTGAATAAAGTCTGGTATAAACCAGTAAATTATGACTGTGGTTTGGCTGTTCCACGGTAAAAAATCTGTATTATCCTGCTTTTGGAATTTTTTGCCTTAAAAAATAAATAATAGTGTCTCCTGATTGTTCAGACTCAAATATATCTGTTGAAAATAGTACGGTGTAGGACTGAGAAATACATGTGTGGTTTTGCAGTTCCACCGGTCAAATCTCTGTATTATCCTGCTTTTTACAATTTTTGGCCGTAAAAAATAAATAATAGTGTCTCCTGATTGTTCAGACACAAATATATCTGTTGAAAATAGTCTGGTATACACCATTAAATTATAACTTTGGATTTGCTGTTCCACGGTAAAAAATTTCTATTATCCTGCTTTTGGCATTTTTTGACATAAAAAATAAATAATAGTGTCTCCTGATTGTTCAAACACAAATATATCTGTTGAAAATAGTCTGGTATACACCAGTAAATTATAACTGTGGTTTTGCTGTTCCACGGTAAAAAATCTCTATTATCCTGCTTTTGGCATTTTTTGCCGTAAAAAATAAATAATACTGTGTTCTGATTGTTCAGACACAAATATATCTGTTGAAAATAGTCTGGTATACACCAGTAAATTATAACTGTGGTTTTGCTGTTCCACGGTAAAAAATCTCTATTATCCTGCTTTTGGCATTTCTTGCCGTAAAAAATAAATAATAGTGTCTCCTGATTGTTCAGACTCAAATATATCTGTTGAAAATAGTCCGGTGTAGGACTGAGAAATACATGTGTGGTTTTGCAGTTCCACCGGTCAAATCTCTGTATTATCCTGCTTTTTACAATTTTTGGCCGTAAAAAATAAATAATAGTGTCTCCTGATTGTTCAGACACAAATATATCTGTTGAAAATAGTCTGGTATACACCATTAAATTATAACTGTGGATTTGCTGTTCCACGGTAAAAAATTTCTATTATCCTGCTTTTGCCATTTTTTGACGTAAAAAATAAATAATAGTGTCTCCTGATTGTTCAAACACAAATATATCTGTTGAAAATAGTCTGGTATACACCAGTAAATTATAACTGTGGTGTTACTGTTCCACGGAAAAAAATCTCTATTATCCTGCTTTTGGCATTTTTTGCCGTAAAAAATAAATAATAGTGTGTTCTAATTGTTCAGACACAAATATATCTGTTGAAAATAGTCTGGTATACACCAGTAAATTATAACTGTGGTTTTGCTGTTCCACGGTAAAAAATCTCTATTATCCTGCTTTTGCCATTTTTTGCCGTAAAAAATAAATAATAGTGTCTCCTGATTGTTCAGACTCAAATATATCTGTTGAAAATAGTGTGGTGTAGGACTGAGAAATACAAGTGTGGTTTTGCAGTTCCACGGGTCAAATCTCTGTATTATCCTGCTTTTTGCAATTTTTGGCCGTAAAAAATAAATAATAGTGTCTCCTGATTGTTCAGACACAAATATATCTGTTGAAAATAGTCTGGTATACACCATTAAATTATAACTGTGGTTTTGCTGTTCCACGGTAAAAAATTTCTATTATCCGGCTTTTGGCATTTTTTGACGTAAAAAATAAATAATAGTGTCTCCTGATTGTTCAAACACAAATATATCTGTTGAAAATAGTCTGGTATACACCAGTAAATTATAACTGTGGTTTTGCTGTTCCACGGTAAAAAATCTCTATTATCCTGCTTTTGGCATTTTTTGCCGTAAAAAATGAATAATGGTGTCTCCTGATTGTTCAGACTCAAATATATCTGTTGAAAATAGTCTGGTGTAGGACTGAGAAATACTAGTGTGGTTTTGCAGTTCCACGGGTCAAATCTCTGTATTATCCTGCTTTTTGCAATTTTTGGCCATAAAAAATAAATAATAGTGTCTCCTGATTGTTCAGACACAAATATATCTGTTGAAAATAGTCTGGTATACACCAGTAAATTATAACTTTGGTTTTGCTGTTCCACGGTAAAAAATCTCTATTATCCTGCTTTTGGCATTTTTGACGTAAAAAATAAATAATAGTGTCTCCTGATTGTTCAAACACAAATATATCTGTTGAAAATAGTCTGGTATACACCAGTAAATTATAACCGTGGTTTTGCTGTTCCACGGTAAAAAATCTCTATTATCCTGCTTTTGCCATTTTTTGCCATAAAAAATAAATAATAGTGTCTCCTGATTGTTCAGACACAAATATATCTGTTGAAAATAGTCTGGTGTAGGCCCGAGAAATACAAGTGTGGTTTTGCAGTTCCACGGGTCAAATTTCTGTATTATCCTGCTTTTCACAATTTTTGGCCATAAAAAATAAATAATAGTGTCTTCTGAATGTTCAGACACAAATATATCTGGTGAAAATAGTCTGGTATACACCAGTAAATAATAACTTTGGTTTTGCTGTTCCACGGTAAAAAATTTCTATTATCCTGCTTTTGGCATTTTTTGACGTAAAAAATAAATAATAGTGTCTCCTGATTGTTCAAACACAAATATATCTGTTGAAAATAGTCTGGTGTAGGCCCGAGAAATACAAGTGTGGTTTTGCATTTCCACGGGTCAAATTTCTGTATTATCCTGCTTTTCACAATTTTTTGCCGTAAAAAATAAATAATAGTGTCTTCTGATTGTTCAGACACAAATATATCTGTTGAAAATAGTCTGGTATACACCAGTAAATTATAACTTTGGTTTTGCTGTTCCACGGTAAAAAATTTCTATTATCCTGCTTTTGTCATTTTTTTACGTAAAAAATAAATAATAGTGTCTCCTGATTGTTCAAACACAAATATGTCTGTTGAAAATAGTCTGGTATACACCAGTAAATTATAACTGTGGTTTTGCTGTTCCACAGTAAAAAATCTCTATTATCCTGCTTTTGTCATTTTTTGCCGTAAAAAATAAATAATAGTGTCTCCTGATTGTTCAGACACAAATATATCTTTTGAAAATTGTCTGGTGTAGGCCGGAGAAATACAAGTGTGATTTTGCAGTTCCACGGGTCAAATTTCTGTATTATCCTGCTTTTCACAATTTATGGCCGTAAAAAATAAATAATAGTGTCTCCTGATTGTTCAGACACAAATATATCTGTTGAAAATTGTCTGGTATACACCAGTAAATTATAACTTTGGTTTTGCTGCTCCACGGTAAAAAATTTCTATTATCCTGCTTTTGGCATTTTTTGACGTAAAAAATAAATAATAGTGTCTCCTGATTGTTCAAACACAAATATATCTGTTGAAAATAGTCTGGTATACACCAGTAAATTATAACTGTGGTTTTGCTGTTCCACTGTAAAAAATCTCTATTATCCTGCTTTTGGCAATTTTTGCCGTAAAAAATAAATAATAGTGTCTCCTGATTGTTCATACACAAATATATCTGTTGAAAATAGTCTGGTGTAGGACCGAGAAATACAAGTGTGGTTTTGCAGTTCCACAGGTCAAATCTCTGTATTATCCTGCTTTTTGCAATTTTTTGCCATAAAAAATAAATATTAGAGTGTCCTGATTGTTCAGACACAAATATATCTGTTGAATAAAGTCTGGTATAAACCAGTAAATTATGACTGTGGTTTGGCTGTTCCACGGTAAAAAATCTCTATTATCCTGCTTTTGGAATTTTTTGCCATAAAAAATAAATAATAGTGTCTCCTGATTGTTCAGACTCAAATATATCTGTTGAAAATAGTCCGGTGTAGGACTGAGAAATACATGTGTGGTTTTGCAGTTCCACCGGTCAAATCTCTGTATTATCCTGCTTTTTACAATTTTTGGCCGTAAAAATTAAATAATAGTGTCTCCTGATTGTTCAGACACAAATATATCTGTTGAAAATAGTCTGGTATACACCAGTAAATTATAACTTTGGTTTTGCTGTTCCACGGTAAAAAATCTCTATTATCCTGCTTTTGGCATTTTTTGCTGGAAAAAATAAATAATAGTGTCTCCTGATTGTTCAGACACAAATATATCTGTTGAAAATAGTCTGGTATACACCAGTAAATTATAACTGTGGTTTTGCTGCTTCACGGTAAAAAATCTCCATTATCCTGCTTTTGACATTTTTTGACGTAAAAAATAAATAATAGTGTCTCCTGATTGTTCAGACACAAATATATCTGTTGAAAAAAGTCTGGAATACACCAGTAAATTATGACTGTGGTTTGGATGTTCCACTGTAAAAAATCTCTATTATCCTGCTTTTGGCATTTTTTGCTGGAAAAAATAAATAATAGTGTCTCCTGATTGTTCAGACACAAATATATCTGTTGAAAATAGTCTGGTGTTGGCCCTAGAAATACAAGTGTGGTTTTGCAGATCAACGGGTCAAATCTCTGTATTATCCTGCTTTTCACAATTTTTGGCTATAAAAAATAAATAATATTGTCTCCTGATTGTTCAGACACAAATATATCTGTTGAAAATAGTCTGGTATACACCACTAAATTATAACTGTGGTTTTGCTGTTCCACGGTAAAAAATCTCTATTATCCTGCTTTTGACATTTTTTGACGTAAAAAATAAATATTAGTGTCTCCTGATTGTTCAGACACAATTATATCTGTTGAAAATAGTCTGGTATACACCACTAAATTATAACTGTGGTTTTGCTGTTCCACGGTAAAAAATCTCTATTATCCTGCTTTTGGCATTTTTTGCCGTAAAAAATAAATAATAGTATCTCCTAATTGTTCATACACAAATATATCTGTTGAAAATAGTCTGGTGTTGGCCCTAGAAATACAAGTGTGGTTTTGCAGATCAACGGGTCAAATCTCTGAATTATCCTGCTTTTCACAATTTTTGGCCATAAAAAATAAATAATATTGTCTCCTGATTGTTCAGACACAAATATATCTGTTGAAAATAGTCTGGAATACACCAGTAAATTATAACTGTGGTTTTGGTGTTCCACGGTAAAAAATCTCTATTATCCTGCTTTTGACATTTTTTGACGTAAAAAATAAATATTAGTGTCTCCTGATTGTTCAGACACAAATATATCTATTGAAAATAGTCTGGTATACACCACTAAATTATAACTGTGGTTTTGCTCTTCCACGGTAAAAAATCTCTATTATCCTGCTTTTGGCATTTTTTGCCTTAAAAAATAAATAATAGTATCTCCTGATTGTTCAGACACAAATATATCTGTTGAAAATAGTCTGATGTATGCCCAAGAAATACAAGTGTGGTTTTGCAGTTCCACGGGTCAAATCTCTGTATTATCCTGATTTTCACAATTTTTGGCCGTAAAAAATAAATAATAGTGTCTCCTGATCGTTCAGACACAAATATATCTGTTGAAAAAAGTCTGGTATACACCAGTAAATTATGACTGTGGTTTGGCTGTTGCACTGTAAAAAATCTCTATTATCCATCTTTTGGCATTTTTTAGCGTAAAAAATAAATAATAGTGTCTCCTGATTGTTCAGACACAAATATATCTGATGAAAAAAGTCTGGTATACACCAGTAAATTATGACTGTGGTTTGGCTGTTCCATGGTAAAAATCTCTATTATCCTCCTTTTGCCATTTTTTGCCGTAAAAAATAAATAATAGTGTCTCCTGATTGTTCAGACACAAATATATCTGTTGAAAATAGTCTGGTTTACACCAGTAAATTATAACTGTGGTTTTACTCTTCCACGGTAAAAAATATCTATTATCCTGCTTTTTGGAATTTTTTCCCGTAAAAAATAAATAATAGTGTCTCCTGATTGTTCAGACACAAATATATCTGTTGAAAATAGTCTGGTGTAGGCCCAAGAAACACAAGTGTGGTTTTGCAGTACCACGGGTCAAATCTCTGTATTATCCTGCTTTTCACATTTTTTGCCGTAAAAAATAAATAATAGTGTCTCCTGATTGTTCAGACACAAATATATCTGTTGAAAATAGTCTGGTATACACCAGTAAATTATAACTGTGGTTTTGCTGTTCCACAGTAAAAAAATCTCTATTATCCTGCTTTTTGGCATTTTTTGCAGGGAAAATTAAATAATAGTGTCTCCTGATTGTTCAGACACAAATATATCTGTTGAAAATAGTCTGGTATACACCAGTAAATTATAACTGTGATATTGCTGTTCCACGGTAAAAAATCTGTATTATCCTGCTGTTGGCATTTTTTGCCGTAAAAAATAAATAATAGTGTCTCCTGATTATTCAGACACAAATATATTTGTTGAAAATAGTCTGGTGTAGGCCCAAGAAACACAAGTGTGGTTTTGCAGTACCACGGGTCAAATCTCTGTATTATCCTGCTTTTCACATTTTTTGCCGTAAAAAATAAATAATAGTGTCTCCTGATTGTTCAGACACAAATATATCTTTTGAAAATAGTCTGGTATACACCAGCAAATTATAACTGTGGTTTTACTGTTCCACGGTAAAAAATCTCTATTATCCTGCTTTTTGGAAATTTTTGCCGTAAAAAATAAATAATAGTGTCTCCTGATTGTTCAGACACAAATATATCTGTTGAAAATAGTCTGGTATACAGCAGTAAATTATAACTGTGGTTTTGCTGTTCCACAGTAAAAAATCTCTATTATCCTGCTTTTGGCATTTTTTGCCCGGAAAATTAAATAATAGCGTCTCCTGATTGTTCAGACACAAATATATCTGTTGAAAATAGTCTGGTATACACCAGTAAATTATAACTGTGATATTGCTGTTCCACGGTAAAAAATCTGTATTATCCTGCTGTTGGCATTTTTTGCCGTAAAAAATAAATAATAGTGTCTCCTGATTGTTCAGACACAAATATATCTGTTGAAAATAGTCTGGTGTAGGCCCAAGAAATACAAGTGTGGTTTTGCAGTTCCACGGGTCAAATCTCTGTATTATTCTGCTTTTCACAATTTTTTGCCGTAAAAAATAAATAATAGTGTCTCCTGATTGTTCAGACACAAATATATCTGTTGAAAATAGTCTGGTTTACACCAGTAAATTATAACTGTGGTTTTGGTGTTCCACGGTAAAAAATCTCTATTATCCTGCTTTTGGCATTTTTTGCCGCAAAAAATAAATAATAGTATCTCCTGATTGTTCATACACAAACATATCTGTTGAAAATAGTCTGGTGTAGGCCGGAGAAATACAAGTGTGGTTTTGCAGTTCCACGGGTCAAATCTCTGTATTATCCTGCTTTTCGCAATTTTTGTCTGTAAAAAATAAATAATAGTGTCTCCTGATTGTTCAGACACAAATATATCTGTTGAAAATAGTCATGTGTAGGCCCAAGAAATACAAGTGTGGTTTTGCAGTTCCACGGGTCAAATCTCTGTATTATCCTGCTTTTCACAATTTTTGGCCGTAAAAAAGAAATAATAGTGTCTCCTGATTGTTCAGACACAAACATATCTGTTGAAAATAGTCTGGTGTAGGCCCAATAAATACAAGTTTGGTTTTGCAGTTCCACGGGTCAAATCTCTATGTTATCCTGCTTTTTGCAATTTTTGGCCGTAAAAAATAAATAATATTGTCTCCTGATTGTTCAGATACAAATATATCTGTTGAAAATAGCCTGGTATACACCAGTAAATTATAACTGTGGTTTTGCTGTTCCACGGTAAAAAATCTCTATTATCCTGCTTTTGGCATTTTTTGTCGTAAAAAATAAATAATAGTATCTCCTGATTGTTCAGACACAAATATATCTGTTGAAAATAGTCTGGTGTAGGCCCGAGAAATACAAGTGTGGTTTTGCAGTTCCACAGGTCAAATCTCTGTATTTTACTGCTTTTGCAATTTTTGTCCGTAAAAAATAAATAATAGTGTCTCCTGATTGTTCAGACACAAATATATCTGTTGAAAATAGTCTGGTGTAGGGCCAAGAAATACAAGTGTGGTTTTGCAGTTCCACGGGTCAAATCTCTATGTTATCCTGCTTTTTGCAATTTTTGGCCGTAAAAAATAAATAATAGTGTCTCCTGATTGTTCATATACAAATATATCTGTTGAAAATAGTCTGGTGTAGGCCCAAGAAATACAAGTGTGATTTTGCAGTTCCACGGGTCAAATCTCTGTATTATCCTGCTTTTCACCATTTTTGGCGGTAAAAAATAAATAATAGTGTCTCCTGATTGTTCAGACACAAATATATCTGTTGAAAATAGTCTGGTATACACCAGTAAATTATAACTGTGGTTTTGCTGTTCCACGGTAAAAAATCTCTATTATCCTGCTTTTGGCATTTTTTGCTGCAAAAAATAAATAATAGTATCTCCTGATTGTTCATACACAAATATATCTGTTGAAAATAGTCTGGTGTAGGCCCGAGAAATACAAGTGTGGTTTTGCAGTTCCACGGGTCAAATCTCTGTATAATCCTGCTTTTCGCAATTTTTGTCTGTAAAAAATAAATAATAGTGTCTCCTGATTGTTCAGACACAAATATATCTGTTGAAAATAGTCATGTGTAGGCCCAAGAAATACAAGGGTGGTTTTTCAGTTCCACGGGTCAAATCTCTGTATTATCCTGCTTTTCACAATTTTTGGCCGTAAAAAATAAATAATAATGTCTCCTGATTGTTCAGACACAAATATATCTGTTGAAAATAGTCTGGTATACACCAGTAAATTATAACTGTGGTATTGCTGTTCCACGGTAAAAAATCTCTATTATCCTGCTTTTGGCATTTTTTGCCGCAAAAAATAAATAATAGTATCTCCTGATTGTTCATACACAAATATATCTGTTGAAAATAGTCTGGTGCAGGCCCGAGAAATTCAAGTGTGGTATTGCAGTTCCACGGGTCAAATCTCTGTATTATCCTGCTTTTCGCAATTTTTGTCTGTAAAAAATAAATAATAGTGTCTCCTGTTTGTTCAGACACAAATATATCTGTTGAAAATAGTCATGTGTAGGCCCAAGAAATACAAGTGTGGTTTTGCAGTTCCACGGGTCAAATCTCTGTATTATTCTGCTTTTCACAATTTTTTGCCGTAAAAAATAAATAATAGTGTCTCCTGATTGTTCAGACACAAATATATCTGTTGAAAATAGTCTGGTATACACCAGTAAATTATAACTGTGGTTTTGCTGTTCCACGGTAAGAAATCTCTATTATCCTGCTTTTGACATTTTTTGACGTAAAAAATAAATAATAGTGTCTCCTAATTGTTCAGACACAAATATGTCTGTTGAAAATAGTCTGGTATACACCAGTAAATTATGACTGTGGTTTGGCTGTTCCACGGTAAAAAATCTGTATTATCCTCCTTTTGGCATTTTTTGCCGTAAAAAATAAATAATAGTGTCTCCTGATTGTTCAGACACAAATATATCTGTTGAAAATAGTCTGGTGTAGGCCCGAGAAATACAAGTGTGGTTTTGCATTTCCACGGGTCAAATCTATGTATTATCCTGCTTTTCACAATTTTTGGCCGTAAAAAATAAATAATAGTTTCTCCTGATTGTTCAGACACAAATATATCTGTTGAAAATAGTTTGGTGTAGGCCCAAGAAATACAAGTGTGGTTTTTCAGTTCCACGGGTCAAATCTCTGTATTATCCTGCTTTTCACATTTGTTGCCGTAAAAAATAAATAATAGTGTCTCCTGATTGTTCAGACACAAATTTATCTTTTGAAAATAGTCTGGTATACACCAGCAAATTATAACTGTGGTTTTACTGTTCCACGGTAAAAAATCTCTATTATCCTGCTTTTTGGAATTTTTTGCCGTAAAAAATAAATAATAGTGTCTCCTGATTGTTCAGACACAAATATATCTGTTGAAAATAGTCTGGTATACACCAGTAAATTATAACTGTGGTTTTGCTGTTCCACAGTAAAAAATCTCTATTATCCTGCTTTTGACATTTTTTGCCCGGAAAATTAAATAATAGCGTCTCCTGATTGTTCAGACACAAATATATCTGTTGAAAATAGTCTGGTATACACCAGTAAATTATAACTGTGATATTGCTGTTCCACGGTAAAAAATCTGTATTATCCTGCTGTTGGCATTTTTTGCCGTAAAAAATAAATAATAGTGTCTCCTGATTGTTCAGACACAAATATATCTGTTGAAAATAGTCTGGTGTAGGCCCAAGAAATACAAGTGTGGTTTTGCAGTTCCACGGGTCAAATCTCTGTATTATTCTGCTTTTCACAATTTTTTGCCGTAAAAAATAAATAATAGTGTCTCCTGATTGTTCAGACACAAATATATCTGTTGAAAATAGTCTGGTTTACACCAGTAAATTATAACTGTGGTTTTGGTGTTCCACGGTAAAAAATCTCTATTATCCTGCTTTTGACATTTTTTGACGTAAAAAATAAATAATAGTGTCTCCTGATTGTTCAGACACAAATATATCTGTTGAAAATAGTCTGGTATACACCACAAAATTATAACTGTGGTTTTGCTGTTCCACGGTAAAAAATCTCTATTATCCTGCTTTTGGCATTTTTTGCCGCAAAAAATAAATAATAGTATCTCCTGATTGTTCATACACAAATATATCTGTTGAAAATAGTCTGGTGTAGGCCCGAGAAATACAAGTGTGGTTTTGCAGTTCCACGGGTCAAATCTCTGTATTATCCTGCTTTTCGCAATTTTTGTCTGTAAAAAATAAATAATAGTGTCTCCTGATTGTTCAGACACAAATATATCTGTTGAAAATAGTCATGTGTAGGCCCAAGAAATACAAGTGTGGTTTTGCAGTTCCACGGGTCAAATCTCTGTATTATCCTGCTTTTCACAATTTTTGGCCGTAAAAAATAAATAATAGTGTCTCCTGATTGTTCAGACACAAACATATCTGTTGAAAATAGTCTGGTGTAGGCCCAATAAATACAAGTGTGGTTTTGCAGTTCCACGGGTCAAATCTCTATGTTATCCTGCTTTTTGCAATTTTTGGCCGTAAAAAATAAATAATATTGTCTCCTGATTGTTCAGATACAAATATATCTGTTGAAAATAGCCTGGTATACACCAGTAAATTATAACTGTGGTTTTGCTGTTCCACGGTAAAAAATCTCTATTATCCTGCTTTTGGCATTTATTGTCGTAAAAAATAAATAATAGTATCTCCTGATTGTTCAGACACAAATATATCTGTTGAAAATAGTCTGGTGTAGGCCCGAGAAATACAAGTGTGGTTTTGCAGTTCCACAGGTCAAATCTCTGTATTTTACTGCTTTTGCAATTTTTGTCCGTAAAAAATAAATAATAGTGTCTCCTGATTGTTCAGACACAAATATATCTGTTGAAAATAGTCTGGTGTAGGGCCAAGAAATACAAGTGTGGTTTTGCAGTTCCACGGGTCAAATCTCTATGTTATCCTGCTTTTTGCAATTTTTGGCCGTAAAAAATAAATAATAGTGTCTCCTGATTGTTCATATACAAATATATCTGTTGAAAATAGTCTGGTATACACCAGTAAATTATAACTGTGGTTTTGCTGTTCCACTGTAAAAAATCTCTATTATCCTGCTTTTGCCATTTTTTGCCGTAAAAAATAAATAATAGTGTCTCCTGATTGTTCAGACACAAATATATCTGTTGAAAATAGTCTGGTGTAGGCCCAAGAAATACAAGTGTGATTTTGCAGTTCCACGGGTCAAATCTCTGTATTATCCTGCTTTTCACCATTTTTGGCGGTAAAAAATAAATAATAGTGTCTCCTGATTGTTCAGACACAAATATATCTGTTGAAAATAGTCTGGTATACACCAGTAAATTATAACTGTGGTTTTGCTGTTCCACGGTAAAAAATCTCTATTATCCTGCTTTTGGCATTTTTTGCCGCAAAAAATAAATAATAGTATCTCCTGATTGCTCATACACAAATATATCTGTTGAAAATAGTCTGGTGTAGGCCCGAGAAATACAAGTGTGGTTTTGCAGTTCCACGGGTCAAATCTCTGTATAATCCTGCTTTTCGCAATTTTTGTCTGTAAAAAATAAATAATAGTGTCTCCTGATTGTTCAGACACAAATATATCTGTTGAAAATAGTCATGTGTAGGCCCAAGAAATACAAGGGTGGTTTTGCAGTTCCACGGGTCAAATCTCTGTATTATCCTGCTTTTCACAATTTTTGGCCGTAAAAAATAAATAATAGTGTCTCCTGATTGTTCAGACACAAATATATCTGTTGAAAATAGTCTGGTATACACCAGTAAATTATAACTGTGGTATTGCTGTTCCACGGTAAAAAATCTCTATTATCCTGCTTTTGGCATTTTTTGTCGTAAAAAATAAATAATAGTATCTCCTGATTGTTCAGACACAAATATATCTGTTGAAAATAGTCTGGTGTAGGCCCGAGAAATACAAGTGTGGTTTTGCAGTTCCACAGGTCAAATCTCTGTATTTTACTGCTTTTGCAATTTTTGTCCGTAAAAAATAAATAATAGTGTCTCCTGATTGTTCAGACACAAATATATCTGTTGAAAATAGTCTGGTGTAGGGCCAAGAAATACAAGTGTGGTTTTGCAGTTCCACGGGTCAAATCTCTATGTTATCCTGCTTTTTGCAATTTTTGGCCGTAAAAAATAAATAATAGTGTCTCCTGATTGTTCATATACAAATATATCTGTTGAAAATAGTCTGGTATACACCAGTAAATTATAACTGTGGTTTTGCTGTTCCACTGTAAAAAATCTCTATTATCCTGCTTTTGCCATTTTTTGCCGTAAAAAATAAATAATAGTGTCTCCTGATTGTTCAGACACAAATATATCTGATGAAAAAAGTCTGGTATACACCAGTAAAATATGACTGTGGTTTGGCTGTTCCACGGTAAAAAATCTCTATTATCCTCCTTTTGGCATTTTTTGCCGTAAAAAATAAATAATAGTGTCTCCTGATTGTTCAGACACAAATATATCTGTTGAAAATAGTCTGGTGTAGGCCCAAGAAATACAAGTGTGATTTTGCAGTTCCACGGGTCAAATCTCTGTATTATCCTGCTTTTCACCATTTTTGGCGGTAAAAAATAAATAATAGTGTCTCCTGATTGTTCAGACACAAATATATCTGTTGAAAATAGTCTGGTATACACCAGTAAATTATAACTGTGGTTTTGCTGTTCCACGGTAAAAAATCTCTATTATCCTGCTTTTGGCATTTTTTGCCGCAAAAAATATATAATAGTATCTCCTGATTGTTCATACACAAATATATCTGTTGAAAATAGTCTGGTGTAGGCCCGAGAAATACAAGTGTGGTTTTGCAGTTCCACGGGTCAAATCTCTGTATAATCCTGCTTTTCGCAATTTTTGTCTGTAAAAAATAAATAATAGTGTCTCCTGATTGTTCAGACACAAATATATCTGTTGAAAATAGTCATGTGTAGGCCCAAGAAATACAAGGGTGGTTTTGCAGTTCCACGGGTCAAATCTCTGTATTATCCTGCTTTTCACAATTTTTGGCCGTAAAAAATAAATAATAGTGTCTCCTGATTGTTCAGACACAAATATATCTGTTGAAAATAGTCTGGTATACACCAGTAAATTATAACTGTGGTATTGCTGTTCCACGGTAAAAAATCTCTATTATCCTGCTTTTGGCATTTTTTGCCGCAAAAAATAAATAATAGTATCTCCTGATTGTTCATACACAAATATATCTGTTGAAAATAGTCTGGTGCAGGCCCGAGAAATTCAAGTGTGGTTTTGCAGTTCCACGGGTCAAATCTCTGTATTATCCTGCTTTTCGCAATTTTTGTCTGTAAAAAATAAATAATAGTGTCTCCTGATTGTTCAGACACAAATATATCTGTTGAAAATAGTCATGTGTAGGCCCAAGAAATACAAGTGTGGTTTTGCAGTTCCACGGGTCAAATCTCTGTATTATCCTGCTTTTCACAATTTTTGGCCGTAAAAAAGAAATAATAGTGTCTCCTGATTGTTCAGACACAAACATATCTGTTGAAAATAGTCTGGTGTAGGCCCAATAAATACAAGTGTGGTTTTGCAGTTCCACGGGTCAAATCTCTATGTTATCCTGCTTTTTGCAATTTTTGGCCGTAAAAAATAAACAATATTGTCTCCTGATTGTTCAGATACAAATATATCTGTTGAAAATAGCCTGGTATACACCAGTAAATTATAACTGTGGTTTTGCTGTTCCACGGTAAAAAATCTCTATTATCCTGCTTTTGGCATTTTTTGTCGTAAAAAATAAATAATAGTATCTCCTGATTGTTCAGACACAAATATATCTGTTGAAAATAGTCTGGTGTAGGCCCGAGAAATACAAGTGTGGTTTTGCAGTTCCACAGGTCAAATCTCTGTATTTTACTGCTTTTGCAATTTTTGTCCGTAAAAAATAAATAATAGTGTCTCCTGATTGTTCAGACACAAATATATCTGTTGAAAATAGTCTGGTGTAGGGCCAGGAAATACAAGTGTGGTTTTGCAGTTCCACGGGTCAAATCTCTATGTTATCCTGCTTTTTGCAATTTTTGGCCGTAAAAAATAAATAATAGTGTCTCCTGATTGTTCATATACAAATATATCTGTTGAAAATAGTCTGGTATACACCAGTAAATTATAACTGTGGTTTTGCTGTTCCACTGTAAAAAATCTCTATTATCCTGCTTTTGCCATTTTTTGCCGTAAAAAATAAATAATAGTGTCTCCTGATTGTTCAGACACAAATATATCTGATGAAAAAAGTCTGGTATACACCAGTAAAATATGACTGTGGTTTGGCTGTTCCACGGTAAAAAATCTGTATTATCCTCCTTTTGGCATTTTTTGCCGTAAAAAATAAATAATAGTGTCTCCTGATTGTTCAGACACAAATATATCTGTTGAAAATAGTCTGGTGTAGGCCCAAGAAATACAAGTGTGATTTTGCAGTTCCACGGGTCAAATCTCTGTATTATCCTGCTTTTCACCATTTTTGGCGGTAAAAAATAAATAATAGTGTCTCCTGATTGTTCAGACACAAATATATCTGTTGAAAATAGTCTGGTATACAACAGTAAATTATAACTGTGGTTTTGCTGTTCCACGGTAAAAAATCTCTATTATCCTGCTTTTGGCATTTTTTGCCGCAAAAAATAAATAATAGTATCTCCTGATTGCTCATACACAAATATATCTGTTGAAAATAGTCTGGTGTAGGCCCGAGAAATACAAGTGTGGTTTTGCAGTTCCACGGGTCAAATCTCTGTATAATCCTGCTTTTCGCAATTTTTGTCTGTAAAAAATAAATAATAGTGTCTCCTGATTGTTCAGACACAAATATATCTGTTGAAAATAGTCATGTGTAGGCCCAAGAAATACAAGGGTGGTTTTGCAGTTCCACGGGTCAAATCTCTGTATTATCCTGCTTTTCACAATTTTTGGCCGTAAAAAATAAATAATAGTGTCTCCTGATTGTTCAGACACAAATATATCTGTTGAAAATAGTCTGGTATACACCAGTAAATTATAACTGTGGTATTGCTGTTCCACGGTAAAAAATCTCTATTATCCTGCTTTTGGCATTTTTTGCCATAAAAAATAAATAATAGTGTTTCCTGATTGTTCAGACACATATATATCTGTTGAATAAAGTCTGGTATAAACCAGTAAATTATGACTGTGGTTTGGCTGTTCCACGGTTAAAAATCTCTATTATCCTGCTTTTGCCATTTTTTGCCATAAAAAATAAATAATAGTGTCTCCTGATAGTTCAGACACAAATATATCTGTTGAAAATAGTCTGGTGTAGGCCCGAGAAATACAAGTGTGGTTTTGCAGTTCCAGGGGTCAAATTTCTGTATTATCCTGCTTTTCACAATTTTTGGCCGTAAAAAATAAATAATAGTGTCTCCTGATTGTTCAGACACAAATATATCTGTTGAAAATAGTCTGGTATACACCAGTAAATTATAACTGTGGTATTGCTGTTCCACGGTAAAAAATCTCTATTATCCTGCTTTTGGCATTTTTTGCCGCAAAAAATAAATAATAGTATCTCCTGATTGTTCATACACAAATATATCTGTTGAAAATAGTCTGGTGCAGGCCCGAGAAATTCAAGTGTGGTATTGCAGTTCCACGGGTCAAATCTCTGTATTATCCTGCTTTTCGCAATTTTTGTCTGTAAAAAATAAATAATAGTGTCTCCTGATTGTTCAGACACAAATATATCTGTTGAAAATTGTCATGTGTAGGCCCAAGAAATACAAGTGTGGTTTTGCAGTTCCACGGGTCAAATCTCTGTATTATTCTGCTTTTCACAATTTTTTGCCGTAAAAAATAAATAATAGTGTCACCTGATTGTTCAGACACAAATATATCTGTTGAAAATAGTCTGGTATAACCAGTAAATTATAACTGTGGTTTTGCTGTTCCACGGTAAAAAATCTCTATTATCCTGCTTTTGACATTTTTTGACGTAAAAAATAAATAATAGTGTCTCCTAATTGTTCAGACACAAATATATCTGTTGAAAATAGTCTGGTATACACCAGTAAATTATGACTGTGGTTTGGCTGTTCCACGGTAAAAAATCTGTATTATCCTCCTTTTGGCATTTTTTGCCATAAAAAATAAATAATAGTGTCTCCTGATTGTTCAGACACAAATATATCTGTTGAAAATAGTCTGGTGTAGGCCCAAGAAATACAAGTGTGATTTTGCAGTTCCACGGTAAAAAATCTCTGTATTATCCTGCTTTTCACAATTTTTGGCAGTAAAAAATAAATAATAGTGTCTCCTGATTGTTCAGACACAAATATATCTGTTGAAAAAAGTCTGTTATACACCAGTAAATTTTGACTGTGGTTTGGCTGTTCCTCGGTAAAAAATCTCTATTATCCTGCTTTTGGCACTTTTTGCTGTAAAAAATAAATAATAGTGTCTCCTGATTGTTCAGACACAAATATGTCTGATGAGAATAGTCTGGTGTAGGCCCGAGAAATACAAGTGTGGTTTTGCATTTCCACGGGTCAAATCTATGTATTATCCTGCTTTTCACAATTTTTGGCCGTAAAAAATAAATAATAGTTTCTCCTGATTGTTCAGACACAAATATATCTGTTGAAAATAGTTTGGTGTAGGCCCAAGAAATACAAGTGTGGTTTTTCAGTTCCACGGGTCAAATCTCTGTATTATCCTGCTTTTCACAATTTTTGGCAGTAAAAAATAAATAATAGTGTCTCCTGATTGTTCAGGCACAAATATATCTGTTGAAAATAGTCTGGTATACACCAGTAAATCATAACTGTGGTTTTGCTGTTCCACGGTAAAAAATCTCTATTATCTTGCTTTTGGCATTTTTTGCCGTAAAAAATAAATAATAGTGTCTCCTGATTGTTCAGACACAAATATATCTGTTGAAAATAGTCAGGTGTAGGACCGAGAAATACAAGTGTGGTTTTGCAGTTCCACGGGTCAAATTTCTGTATTATCCAGCTTTTCACAATTTTTGGCCATAAAAAATAAATAATAGTGTCTCCTGATTGTTCAGACACAAATATATCTGTTGAAAATAGTCTGGTATACACCAGGAAATTATAACTGTGATTTCGCTGTTCCATGGTAAAAAAACTCTATTATCCTGCTTTTGGCATTTTTTGCCATAAAAAATAAATAATAGTGTCTCCTGATTGTTCAGACACAAATATATCTGTTGAAAATAGTCTGGTGTAGGACCGAGAAATACAAGTGTGGTTTTGCAGTTCCACTGGTCAAATCTCTGTATTATCCTGCTTTTTGCAATTTTTGGCCGAAAAAATAAATAATAGTGTCTCCTGATTGTTCAGACACAAATATATCTGTTGAAAATAGTCTGGTATACACCAGTAAATTATAACTTTGGTTTTGCTGTTCCACGGTAAAAAATCTGTATTATCCTGCTTTTGGCATTTTTTGACGTAAAAAATAAATAATAGTGTCTCCTGATTGTTCAAACACAAACATATCTGTTGAAAATAGTCTGGTATACACCAGTAAATTATAACTGTGGTTTTGCTGTTCCACGGTAAAAAATCTCTATTATCCTGCTTTTGTCATTTTTTGCCATAAAAAATAAATAATAGTGTTTCCTGATTGTTCAGACACATATATATCTGTTGAATAAAGTCTGGTATAAACCAGTAAATTATGACTGTGGTTTGGCTGTTCCACGGTTAAAAATCTCTATTATCCTGCTTTTGCCATTTTTTGCCATAAAAAATAAATAATAGTGTCTCCTGATAGTTCAGACACAAATATATCTGTTGAAAATAGTCTGGTGTAGGCCCGAGAAATACAAGTGTGGTTTTGCAGTTCCAGGGGTCAAATTTCTGTATTATCCTGCTTTTCACAATTTTTGGCCGTAAAAAATAAATAATAGTGTCTCCTGATTGTTCAGACACAAATATATCTGTTGAAAATAGTCTGGTATTCACCAGTAAATTATGACTTTGGTTTTGCTGTTCCACGGTAAAAAATTTCTATTATCCTGCTTTTGGCATTTTTTGACGTAAAAAATAAATAATAGTGTCTCCTGATTGTTCAAACACAAATAAATCTGTTGAAAATAGTTTGGTATACACCAGTAAATTATAACTGTGGTTTCGCTGTTCCACGGTAAAAAAACTCTATTATCCTGCTTTTGGCATTTTTTGCCATAAAAAATAAATAATAGTGTCTCCTAATTGTTCAGACACAAATATATCTGTTGAAAATAGTCTGGTGTAGGACCGAGAAATACAAGTGTGGTTTTGCAGTTCCACTGGTCAAATATCTGTATTATCCTGCTTTTTGCAATTTTTGGCCGCAAAAAATAAATAATAGTGTCTCCTGATTGTTCAGATACAAATATATCTGTTGAAAATAGTCTGGTATACACCAGTAAACTATAATTGTGGTTTTGCTGTTCCACGGTAAAAAATCTCTATTATCCTGCTTTTGGCATTTTTTGCTTTAAAAAATAAATAATAGTGTCTCCTGATTGTTCAGACACAAATATATCTGTTGAAAATAGTCTGGTATACACCAGTAAATTATAACTTTGGTTTTGCGGTTCCACGGTAAAAAATCTGTATTATCCTGCTTTTGACATTTTTTGACGTAAAAAATAAATAATAGTGTCTCCTGATTGTTCAAACACAAATATATCTGTTGAAAATAGTCTGGTATACACCAGTAAATTATAACATTGGTTTTGCTGTTCCACGGTAAAAAAATTCTATTATTCTGCTTTTGGCATTTTTTGATGTAAAAAATAAATAATAGTGTCTCCTGATTGTTCAAACACAAATATATCTGTTGAAAATAGTCTGGTATACACCAGTAAATTATAACTGTGGTTTTGCTGTTCCACGGTAAAAAATCTCTATTATCCTGCTTTTGGCATTTTTTGCCGTAAAAAATAAATAATAGTGTGTCCTGATTGTTCAGACACAAATATATCTGTTGAATAAGTCTGGTATACACCAGTAAATTATAACTGTGGTTTTGCTGTTCCACGGTAAAAAATCTCTATTATCCTGCTTTTGGCATTTTTTGCCGTAAAAAATAAATAATAGTGTCTCCTGATTGTTCAGACACAAATATATCTGTTGAAAACAGTCTGGTGTAGGAACGAGAAATACAAGTGTGGTTTTGCAGTTCCACAGGTCAAATCTCTGTATAATCCTGCTTTTTGCAATTTTTGGCCGTAAAATATAAATAATAGTGTCTCCTGATTGTTCAGACACAAATATATAAGTTGAATAAAGTCTGGTATAAACCAGTAAATTATGACTGTGGTTTGGCTGTTCCACGGTAAAAAATCTCCATTATCCTGCTTTTGCCATTTTTTGCCATAAAAAAAAAAAATAATAGTGTCTCCTGATTGTTCAGACACAAATATATCTGTTGAAAATAGTCTGGTGTAGGCCCGAGAAATACAAGTGTTGTTTTGCAGTTCCACAGGTCAAATTTCTGTATTATCCTGCTTTTCACAATTTTTGGCCATAAAAAATAAATAATAGTGCCTCCTAATTGTTCAGACACAAATATATCTGTTGAAAATAGTCTGGTATACACCAGTAAATTATAACTTTGGTTTTGCTGTTCCACGGTAAAAAATTTCTATTATTCTGCTTTTGGCATTTTTTGACGTAAAAAATAAATAATAGTATCTCCTGATTAGTGTTGAGCCACCCCCGTAGTGTTCGAGTTCGGTTCGTCGAACACCCGTGTGTTCGCCGAACTGTTCGTCGAACTGTTCGTCGAACACCTTCGAACACCGTTAAAACCAATGGCAGGCAAACAAAAACACATAGAAACACATAGAAAACACCTTCAAAGGTGTCCAAAAGCTGACAAACTGCTCAGAAGACACAACTAACACATGGAAAAGTGACAAGTACATATAGTCATGCGAAAAGAAAAGAGGTGGAGGAGTAAAAGGAGGGGGAGACACAGATATAGGCATGTCATGCCCTTCTAAAATCCAAAAAGTGAGAAGCCGAGACGGCCAGTCCGCTCCTGCCCGTGCCACCTCCGTGTCGCCGGGTTTGTGCCAGAGCCGCGGTGAACCCTGACGGCCAGCCCCCCTCTCCCAATACTGGTGCCTGTCCGCTGGTGGGTCGAGAGAGCCCCCCTGTGGTGGAGGCAGCTCTAAGCTTTTTAATTTAAATTGTCCCTCTAATTTGAATGAATACACTTTAAATCCATTTACAAGGATCTATTGGAGGGCAAGTCTCATGCCAGCAGCCGCGTAATTCCAGCTCCAGTAGCGTCCACTAAAGCTGCTGCAGTTAAAAAGCTTTTATAAGGATCGAGCTCGGCTGTCCACCGCAAGGCATCCTAGTGCCAGTCCCAGCCCCTATGCCTTGGGGTGCCTCCCGATGCTCTTCACTAAGTATCCCGTGGTCCCGAAACATTTCCTTTGAAAAAATTAAGTGTCCAAACTACAGGTGGTGTAGCTTGCTTAACAGCCGGGATAATCCGCTGACTAGCAGACACTGCTACTAGGCACAAAGTATTTCCTGGGCTAGATGCAGTTAAAAATTTGTAAGTAGATACTCTCGTTGGATGCTGAGAAAGCATTCCATAGAGTCTCCTGGCACGCCATATATGATTCTCTTAAAAAGCTTGGGGTAGGGGTCTAGGGGACCCTTTTATAGCCAAAATCACGGCCCTGTATCACAATACGTCACCTAGGCTGAAGATAAATGGAACTGTAGCACCGAGGGCTCGGTTGCTACAGACGTATTGCACCTCACCCAGAGGTGTGATATCTCACTCTCAGATAAGGATGGAGTGTGGATCAGGACCCGACACCTGCATGCATTACACCACATTGCCGTGGGGCAGGGCGACCAATATGCCCCTGAGATGGGCACGACAGTCCCTGTCCCTGGCTGGAGTGGGGGGAGGGAACACTGAGGAAGGGGAACCCTGCAGTGCAGGAGCAGGGAGGAAGCAGTTCCTGGGTGCATTGAGAAGGGAGTATAAAAGGTGGGCACCATCTTAGTTCAGTGCAGAGAAGTCTGAGCAGAAGTGGCAGGGAGCAGGGGCTCTGCATGAGCTCTGCTCCGGAGGCAGGCCTAGTAACAGAGGCCCAGGCCTGCAAGAGGGAGAAGGAAGGAAGAGGAGCGGAGAAGGCTCCAGGAACGAGGAATGAAGGGATCCCAGGGGTGCGGACGGGCGAGTCGCCACCGCACGCCCGAATCCACCTGCGTGGAGGGGTCAGGCCAAAGGGGGAGACCGGTCCCCGAACTAGTGGAGGCAGGAAACGACCCTCAGCTAGAAACCGGAGGCTCTGACATTTTATGTGGCGCAGCCCCTTGCTCCACCCGCTAGGAAGGCACCACATAGGGTCAGGGAAACTGGCGCCAAGTTTACCAAGAGGAGGCCCGAGGCAGCCGGACAGAAGTGTTGGTAAGAAAGGCCAGACAAAGGACACACAAAGGGGGTCCTGTGAAGCGCTCCAAAGTTATCTGGGAGTTGTCTGAGCCCCTCACCTGGTGAGCACAGTACGACGTGGGCAGCCGTTACCTGCAGACGTGGTCTGGATAATAAGAACTGTGAGTAAAGGCCCTGAACTGCATCACTGACTCCGTGTCGTTACTGCTGCTGCCCTGCACCATCACCCCCATCCTCCGCATACACTGCCCTGAGGCTATACTCCTCCCGTGGGGAGTTATGCTACGCTCTGCTGCACCCACAACACCAGCCTTAGCGGTCTGCCCTGTAGCGGCGGTTCACTCTGACCGCAATCCACGGGTGGCGTAGTCGGACATTTAAACATCAAAACCACATAAATAGTTCCGCCACTGGTTTGACCGCCCTGAGCCACGGAACCGGATCGCCGCCACGAAGACTACAACCACCAGCATCCACCAAAAAGGGTCCGGCTCCGGGTGTCCCAAGGCCCAGGGGGTGCGTCAGAACATTTTCATCACCTTTCACAATCACCAATGGGACAAGGCAGGGATGTCCTCTGTCCCCTCTCTTATACATCCTAGTGACGGAGCACCTGCTCCCATCAATTCGCCATAACCCCAATATTAGGTGGATTGAGGTGGGAGGCACCGAGTACAAGTGCTCTCTATTTGCTGATGATGTCCTAGTATATATCACTCAATCACATATATCCATCCCTGCTGTTATGGCTGAAATATATCACTTTGTTACATGGTAAAATTTTAAAATCAATGCAGCGAAGTCTGAGGCCCTCGATGTCTCCCTCCCTAAATCCATATAGGATTCCATCCAGTCCAACTTTCCCTTTGCCTGGCCCTCACAGGGTATCAAATACTTAGGAATTCCTATTCATAGAGACATCTCCCATCTATGTTATCTTAATTTTGGGCCCTTTATTGAACAATTCCATACAGACCACGGTTGGCAAGTTGGAACTGTGAGATTCACTACGTGCACCACTGGTATTTTGTGGAAAAGCACATGTAAGATTCTGCAACAGTCTCTGCTGATACTCCTGCATGCGTGCATCCCTTTCTATGGCAGGAATAATTTCTGCAAATTTACTTTTGTACCGGGGATCTAACAGTGTGGCAACCCAGTAGTCAGGATTATTTCTAATTCTCACAATTCGAGGGTCATGTTGCAGGTAGTGCAGCAAGAAGGCACTCATGTGTGTTGCGCATCCAGGAGCACCAAGTCCCTGTTGTGTTGGTGGCGAGGTAACAATCATGCTTCCTTCCTCTGTCCTCTCCCCCCAACATCGCACAACAGAAATGTGATCAAGGTCTCCCTCATCTGATGAGTCTTCCATCAGTTCGTCCTCCACTTCTTCCTGGGCTCCTGCACCTTCCTCACTAGTTTGGCTGCTACCATGCGCCCTGGTAAAATCATCTCCCCCACCCTCACATGCCTGCCGCCCTGGTGCTGCCGACCGTCTGGACCTTGCAGATGTTAGCCCTTCCGCATACAACTCCTCCTCCTCTACTTCCTCCACCTCCTCTTGTGCCACCACCTGACTCCGAATTCTGTTTAACATGTGCTCCAGCATGTAAATCACCGGAATAGTCATGCTGATAATGGCATCGTCAGCACTAAACATCTTCGTCGCCATTTCAAAACTGTGCAGAAGGGTGCATAGGTCCCTGATCTGAGACCTCTCCTCCAGCGTGATTTGCCCCACCTCTGAATCTCGTTGGCCCAGGCTATACGTCAGAACGTATTGCACCAGGGCTTGTCGGTGCTGCCACAGTCGCTGCAACATGTGCAGAGTTGAATTCCACCGGGTAGGCACATCGCATTTTAGCCGGTGAAGTGGCAGGCCCAACGACTTCTGTAGAGATGTAAGTCGCTGAGCTGCGGAATGCGAACGGCGGAAGTGAGCACACAGCGACCGTGCCCTCTGCAGAAGGCCATCTAGTCTGGGATAGTGGGCTAAAAATTGCTGGACAACCAGGTTCAACACGTGAGCCATACAAGGCACGTGTGTGACATTGCCCCGGCGAAGGGCCGCACCCAGGTTTGCAGCATTGTCGCACACGGCCTTCCCTGGTTTCAGGTCCAGTGGAGACAACCATTCATGAAATTGGTTCTCCAGAGCTGACCACAACTCCTCAGCTGTGTGACTCACATTTCCCAGACATTTCAATGTAAAAACTGCCTGATGACGTTGAGCCCTACTGCCAGCATAGTAAGGAGGTGTGCAGGATCCCTTCTGCGCAGTTAGAAAGCTTGTGGCATGACCAGACAGGCTTTGGGTGCAGGTGGAAGACCGAGAGGAGGTTGAGGAGGCAGAAGCAGTGGAGGAAAAATGACATAAAGAGGATTGACGCACAACTCGTGGGGATGGCAAGACTTGGACAGCAGCCCCTTGTCCTGCTGTCACCATAGTTACCCAGTGCCCAGTCATCGACATGTAACGCCCCTGTCCATGCCTACTCGTCCAAGTGTCTGTGGTGAAATGCACCCTGTCACACACAGAGTTTCTCAAAGAAGCGGTGATGTTGTGTGCGACATGCTGGTGGAGCGCAGGCACACCTTTCTTTGAGAAGTAGTGCCGACTGGGCATCTGGTACTGGGGCACTGCGACGGACATAAGGTCTCGAAAATCCTCTGTGTCCACCAGGCGGAAAGGCAGCATTTCTGTAGCCAAGAGCTTGCAGATGGTGAAATTCAACCTCTTAGCTTTCTCATGGCTAGGAGGAAATGGTCTTTTACTTGTCCACATCTGAGGGACCGAGGGCTGGCTATTGTGCTTAGACGGGGTTGATAAGGGTGTCCCCGGCAAACTGCCGGTCTGTGAGGAAGATGCAGGCGGACATGTTAGGTTGCCTTGATCCAAAGGTGGTGCTATCGATGTCGGACAGCGCTCAAGACCAGCTGGTGTTACCACCTCCAAAGAAAATGATGACCTGCCAATCACGCTGGCTGTTGCGGGTAAAGAGGTGGCAGGTCTGCGCCCCAAAACAGGTGTGACTGCTGTCCCCCCAGTCACAGAGGATGAAGAGGCCGCGGATGCACAAGATATGGCAGACGGTGGTTGGCCCGGCCGGCTAGACCGCATTGTAGCACACTGAGCTTCCCACTGCAACTTATGCTTCATGTCCATGTGCCGGTTCATGCATGAAGTACTCAAACTATGTATTTTTTGGCCTCTACTTAGCTTTTGCTGACAAATGTTACAGATAACACGAGTTGGGTCATCTTTATCGATCTGAAAAAATGCCCAGGCTATGCAAGGCTTAGCACCCATGCGACCTGAAGAGCCACCACGACTTGTGGTGAGAGGCAGAGTTGTGTTTGAGGATGCAGTTGTTGACGTGCTTCCAGTACTACGTCTCTGTCCAGGAAGGCGCAACCTGACCTCGTCGTCACTAGCATCTTCCTCCACCTCCTCTGCTGACCTCATCTCTTGGCTGACTGTGGGTTGACAGTAAGTGGGATCTCCGACCTCATCATCATCACCCTGTGTGTTATCACACCCGTCGTCCTCAGAGCCAACCTGTTCCTGCCCTGACAAAAAACTAAAGTTGTCGCTCCAATCAGGTATTTGAGTCTTATCATCGTCTTCCTCATTGTCTCCACCAACAGGAGTTACAGTTTGGGAATGAGGGTCTACATTATGGTCAGAACCTTCTGCGTCTGGTCCTGGATCCGACTCATAAAGATTCTGGGCATCAGTGCAGATCATTTCCTCGTCTGGATTCACAGAAGCGCTGGAGTCGACCTCTGATTCCCAGGCTATAGTATGAGTAAACAGCTCTGCAGACTCAACCATCTGTTCTACCTCATACTCAGACGGGCAGCTGGAGATTTGGGAGCTGTGAGGAAGCAAGTGCGATTTGGGTGACACCTTTGAGGACTGGAGTATTTGTGATGTTGAAGTTGATGTGGAGGAGAGCCCACTTAAAGGAGCACTTGATATCCGTTGAAGCACCTGCTGTTTTTGTGCCTCATCTGGAATTTGTAGCGATTGGCGTGGCCGTAAGAAAGGGATCTTATCACATTGTCCGCTAAAAGAAGTAGACATTTTAGTTTGGCTGGAAGATGGTCTTTCTTCTGCACCTACCCCACGGACACAACCTTTTTTCCCCTTCCCAACACGCCTATTCCCCTTTCCACCAGCAGCAGGCCTTTTTCCACTCATTTTGGTGGTTAACTAATTCACAACTCTGGAGTTGTTTGCACAAAAAAACAATGGATGGTAACCGAGCAGAGCTGAGTGGCCAAACTGTGGTATTAGGCCAAAACTATTGGCTGGGTTAGATGCAGAAAAAAATTATTTTTAATTTGCAACCTGATGGAGGTCAGTATAGATGGACTAATAGACCAAGTCCCACACACTGCTAGAAGCCCAAATATTTTTTCAGAGCTAGATGCAGAAAAAAATTATATTCAATTTGCAACCTGCTGGACGTCAGTATAGAAGGACTAATAGAACAAGTCCCACACACTGCTAGAAGCCCAAATATTTTTTCAGAGCTAAATGAAGAAAAAAATTATTTTTAATTTGCAACCTGATGGAGGTCAGTATAGATGGACTAATAGACCAAGTCCCACACACTGCTAGAAGCCCAAATATTTTTTCAGAGCTAGATGCAGAAAAAAAATATTTTTAATTTGCAACCTGATGGAGGTCAGTATAGATGGACTAATAGACCAAGTCCCACACACTGCTAGAAGCCCAAATATTTTTTCAGAGCTAGATGCAGAAAAAAATTATTTTTAATTTGCAACCTGATGGAGGTCAGTATAGATGGACTAATAGACCAAGTCCCACAAACCGCTAGAAGCCCAAATATTTTTTCAGAGCTAGATGCAGAAATTTTTTTTATTCAATTTGCAACCTGATGGAGGTCAGTATAGATGGACTAATAGACCAAGTCCCACACACTGCTAGAAGCCCAAATATTTTTTCAGAGCTAGATGCAGAAAAAAATTATTTTTAATTTGCAACCTGATGGAGGTCAGTATAGATCGACTAATAGACCAAGTCCCACACACTGCTAGAAGCCCAAATATTTTTTCAGAGCTAGATGCAGAAAAAAATTATTTTTAATTTGCAACCTGATGGAGGTCAGTATAGATGGACTAATAGACCAAGTCCCACACACCGCTAGAAGCCCAAATATTTTTTCAGAGCTAGATGCAGAAATTTTTTTTATTCAATTTGCAACCTGATGGAGGTCAGTATAGATGGACTAATAGACCAAGTCCCACACACTGCTAGAAGCCCAAATATTTTTTCAGAGCTAGATGCAGAAAAAAATTATTTTTAATTTGCAACCTGATGGAGGTCAGTATAGATGAACTAATAGACCAAGTCCCACACACCGCTAGAAGCCCAAATATTTTTTCAGAGCTAGATGCAGAAATTTTTTTTATTCAATTTGCAACCTGATGGAGGTCAGTATAGATGGACTAATAGACCAAGTCCCACACACTGCTAGAAGCCCAAATATTTTTTCAGAGCTAGATGCAGAAAAAAATTATTTTTAATTTGCAACCTGATGGAGGTCAGTATAGATGGACTAATAGAACAAGTCCCACACACCGCTAGAAGCCCAAATATTTTTTCAGAGATAAATGAAGAAAAAAATTATTTTTAATTTGCAACCTGATGGAGGTCAGTATAGATGGACTAATAGACCAAGTCCCACACACTGCTAGAAGCCCAAATATTTTTTCAGAGCTAGATGCAGAAAAAAATTATTTTTAATTTGCAACCTCATGGTGGTCAGTATAGATGGACTAATAGACCAAGTCCCACACACCGCTAGAAGCCCAAATATTTTTTCAGAGCTAGATGCAGAAATTTTTTTTATTCAATTTGCAACCTGATGGAGGTCAGTATAGATGGACTAATAGACCAAGTCCCACACACTGCTAGAAGCCCAAATATTTTTTCAGAGCTAGATGCAGAAAAAAAATATTTTTAATTTGCAACCTGATGGAGGTCAGTATAGATGGACTAATAGAACAAGTCCCACACGCTGCTAGAAGCCCAAATATTTTTTCAGAGCTAAATGAAGAAAAAAATTATTTTTAATTTGCAACCTGATGGAGGTCAGTATAGATGGACTAATAGAACAAGTCCCACACACTGCTAGAAGCCCAAATATTTTTTCAGAGCTAAATGAAGAAAAAAATTATTTTTAATTTGCAACCTGATGGAGGTCAGTATAGATGGACTAATAGACCAAGTCCCACACACTGCTAGAAGCCCAAATATTTTTTCAGAGCTAGATGCAGAAAAAAATTATATTCAGTTTGCAACCTGATGGAGGTCAGTATAGGTGGACTAATAGAATGATGCTATGCCCAAAAGATTTTACTTCACTAGGTGCAGTAAAAAAATTGGTATTCTATACACAGGTGGTATATCTTGCAACACAGATAGGCTACTTCACTGACTAACACACTCTGCAATAGGCCAAAAAGGATTAGCTTTGCTAGATTCAGCCAAATGCTGTGAAAAAAACTTGCACAGCACTGGCACAGACCTGCCTGGCAAAAACTGATAGGAACTGATGTAACCTAGTCCTGAAAAGGACTCCAATTACAATTAGTCTTTACTCCCACAATCTATCTATTTAAGAGCACAGACCTGCCTGATAAAAGTCGTAGGAAATGCTGTAACCTAGTCCTTAAAAGGACTGCAATCACAACTATTCCCTACTCCCAAGCTATCTGTATATTTGTGCGAAAATTGGCTTGAAATTAACAAGGTATAGCGCACACAGCAACAGCGGTGCCGTCTAACACGCAGCTGCAGCAGTGAGAAAATGGTGGCGACGGGGAAAATGGCTTGGTCTTATAGGGCAAGGACATGTGACATACACTGCCAATCACACATTCCCTTGCTTGTGTGAAAAAAAGCACTTCGCTCCGTGTGTGCGCTGCTGATAGGCTGACAGATTGCACCTCCCCACTGCAAATGCGGGAAAGAGAAAAAAAAATGGAGATCTTCATTGTTCCTGCAGAGATCCATCCCCTGCCCCTCCCCCCGCCCCGCTGTACACTCAAACTGCGTATTAACATTAATTTTCATCATTACTGAGAAAAAATCCAGTTATGATTTTGGTGCACGAACAGTTATCGAACATAACCTCGAACAGCCAAATTTTTCTCAAATTGTTCGTGTTCGCCGACCGGCTCGAACACCGCCCAAAACAGCTCGAATTTGAGATTGGCGAACAGTTCGAGTAGAACAACGCTCATCTCTACTCCTGACTGTTCAAACACAAATATATCTGTTGAAAATAGTCTGGTATACAACAGTAAATTATAACTGTGGTTTTGCTGTTCCACGGTAAAAAATCTCTATTATCCTGCTTTTGGCATTTTTTGCCGTAAAAAATAAATAATAGTGTGTCCTGATTGTTCAGACACAAATATATCTGTTGAATAAGTCTGGTATACACCAGTAAATTATGACTGTGGTTTGGATCTTCCACGGTAAAAAATCTCTATTATCCTGCTTTTGGCATTTTTTGCCATAAAAATAAATAATAGTGTCTCCTGATTGTTCAGACACAAATATATCTGTTGAAAATAGTCTGGTATACACCAGTAAATCATAACTGTGGTTTTGCTGTTCCACGGTAAAAAATCTCTATTATCTTGCTTTTGGCATTTTTTGCCATAAAAAATAAATAATAGTGTCTCCTGATTGTTCAGACACAAATATATCTGTTGAAAATAGTCTGGTGTAGGACCGAGAAATACAAGTGTGGTTTTGCAGTTCCACAGGTCAAATTTCTGTATTATCCTGCTTTTCACAATTTTTGGCCGTAAAAAATAAATAATAGTGTCTCCTGATTGTTCAGACACAAATATATCTGTTGAAAATAGTCTAGTATACACCAGGAAATTATAACTGTGGTTTCGCTGTTCCATGGTAAAAAAACTCTATTATCCTGCTTTTGGCATTTTTTGCCATAAAAAATAAATAATAGTGTCTCCTGATTGTTCAGACACAAATATATCTGTTGAAAATAGTCTGGTGTAGGACCGAGAAATACAAGTGTGGTTTTGCAGTTCCACAGGTCAAATTTCTGTAATATCCTGCTTTTCACAATTTTTGGCCGTAAAAAATAAATAATAGTGTCTCCTGATTGTTCAGACACAAATATATCTGTTGAAAATAGTCTAGTATACACCAGGAAATTATAACTGTGGTTTCGCTGTTCCATGGTAAAAAAACTCTATTATCCTGCTTTTGGCATTTTTTGCCATAAAAAATAAATAATAGTGTCTCCTGATTGTTCAGACACAAATATATTTGTTGAAAATAGTCTGGTGTAGGACCGAGAAATACAAGTGTGGTTTTGCAGTTCCACTGGTCAAATCTCTGTATTATCCTGCTTTTTGCAATTTTTGGCCGAAAAAATAAATAATAGTGTCTCCTGATTGTTCAGACACAAATATATCTGTTGAAAATAGTCTGGTATACCCCAGTAAATTATAACTTTGGTTTTGCTGTTCCACGGTAAAAAATCTGTATTATCCAGCTTTTGGCATTTTTTGACGTAAAAAATAAATAATAGTGTCTCCTGATTGTTCAAACACAAATATATCTGTTGAAAATAGTCTGGTATACACCAGTAAATTATAACTGTGGTTTTGCTGTTCCACGGTAAAAAATCTCTATTATCCTGCTTTTGTCATTTTTTGCCGTAAAAAAAAAATAATAGTGTTTCCTGATTGTTCAGACACATATATATCTGTTGAATAAAGTCTGGTATAAACCAGTAAATTATGACTGTGGTTTGGCTGTTCCACGGTAAAAAATCTCTATTATCCTGCTTTTGCCATTTTTTGCCATAAAAATAAATAATAGTGTCTCCTGATAGTTCAGACACAAATATATCTGTTGAAAATAGTCTGGTGTAGGCTCGAGAAATACAAGTGTGGTTTTGCAGTTCCAGGGGTCAAATTTCTGTATTATCCTGCTTTTCACAATTTTTGGCCGAAAAAATAAATAATAGTGTCTCCTGATTGTTCAGACACAAATATATCTGTTGAAAATAGTCTGGTATTCACCAGTAAATTATGACTTTGGTTTTGCTGTTCCACGGTAAAAAATTTCTATTATCCTGCTTTTGGCATTTTTTGTCTTAAAAAAATAATAATAGTGTCTCCTGATTGTTCAAACAAAAATATATCTGTTGAAAATAGTCTGATATACACCAGTAAATTATAACTGTGGTTTCGCTGTTCCACGGTAAAAAAACTCTATTATCCTGCTTTTGGCATTTTTTGCCATAAAAAATAAATAATAGTGTCTCCTGATTGTTCAGACACAAATATATCTGTTGAAAAGAGTCTGGTGTAGGACCGAGAAATACAAGTGTGGTTTTGCAGTTCCACTGGTCAAATATCTGTATTATCCTGCATTTTGCAATTTTTGGCCGTAAAAAATAAATAATAGTGTGTCCTGATTGTTTAGACACAAATATATCTGTTGAATATAGTCTGGTATACACCAGTAAATTATAACTGTGGTTTTGCTGTTCCACGGTAAAAAATCTCTATTATCCTGCTTTTGGCATTTTTTGTCGTAAAAAATAAATAATAGTGTCTCCTGATTGTTCAGACTCAAATATATCTGTTGAAAATAGTCTGGTGTAGGACTGAGAAATACAAGTGTGGTTTTGCAGTTCTACGGGTCAAATCTCTGTATTATCCTGCTTTTTGCAATTTTTGGCCGTAAAAAAAAAATAATAGTATCTCCTGATTGTTCAGACACAAATATATCTGTTGAAAATAGTCTGGTATACACCATTAAAATATAACTGTGGTTTTGCTGTTCCACGGTAAAAAATTTCTAGTATCCTGCTTTTGGCATTTTTTGACGTAAAAAATAAATAATAGTGTCTCCTGATTGTTCTAACACAAATATATCTGTTGAAAATAGTCTGGTATACACCAGTGAATTATAACTATGGTTTTGCAGTTCCACGGTAAAAAATCTCTATTATCCTGCTTTTGGCATTTTTTGCCATAAAAAATAAATAATAGTGTGTCCTGATTGTTTAGACACAAATATATCTGTTGAAAACAGTCTGGTATACACCAGTAAATTATAACTGTGGTTTTGCTGTTCCACGGTAAAAAATCTCTATTATCCTGCTTTTGGCATTTTTTGCCGTAAAAAATAAATAATAGTGTCTCCTGATTGTTCTAACACAAATATATCTGTTGAAAATAGTCTGGTATACACCAGTGAATTATAACTATGGTTTTGCAGTTCCACGGTAAAAAATCTCTATTATCCTGCTTTTGGCATTTTTTGCCATAAAAAATAAATTATAGTGTGTCCTGATTGTTTAGACACAAATATATCTGTTGAAAATAGTCTGGTATACACCAGTAAATTATAACTGTGGTTTTGCTGTTCCACGGTAAAAAATCTCTATTATCCTGCTTTTGGCATTTTTTGCCGTAAAAAATAAATAATAGTGTCTCCTGATTGTTCAGACTCAAATATATCTGTTGAAAATAGTCTGGTGTAGGACTGAGAAATACAAGTGTGGTTTTGCAGTTCCACGGGTCAAATCTCTGTATTATTCTGCTTTTTGCAATTTTTGGCCGTAAAAAATAAATAATAGTGTCTCCTGATTGTTCAGACACAAATATATCTGTTGAAAATAGTCTGGTATACAACATTAAATTATAACTGTGCTTTTGCTGTTCCACGGTAAAAAATCTGTATTATCCTGCTTTTGTCATTTTTTGCCGTAAAAAATAAATAATAGTGTTTCCTGATTGTTCAGACACATATATATCTGTTGAATAAAGTCTGGTATAAACCAGTAAATTATGACTGTGGTTTGGCTGTTCCACGGTAAAAAATCTCTATTATCCTGCTTTTGCCATTTTTTGCCATAAAAAATAAATAATAGTGTCTCCTGATAGTTCAGACACAAATATATCTGTTGAAAATAGTCTGGTGTAGGCCCGAGAAATACAAGTGTGGTTTTGCAGTTCCAGGTGTCAAATTTCTGTATTATCCTGCTTTTCACAATTTTTGGCCGTAAAAAATAAATAATAGTGTCTCCTGATTGTTCAGACACAAATATATCTGTTGAAAATAGTCTGGTATTCACCAGTAAATTATGACTTTGGTTTTGCTGTTCCACGGTAAAAAATTTCTATTATCCTGCTTTTGGCATTTTTTGACGTAAAAAATTAATAATAGTGTCTCCTGATTGTTCAAACACAAATATATCTGTTGAAAATAGTCTGATATACACCAGTAAATTATAACTGTGGTTTCGCTGTTCCACGGTAAAAAAAACTCTATTATCCTGCTTTTGGCATTTTTTGCCATAAAAAATAAATAATAGTGTCTCCTGATTGTTCAGACACAAATATATCTGTTGAAAATAGTCTGGTGTAGGACTGAGAAAAACAAGTGTGGTTTTGCAGTTCCACTGGTCAAATATCTGTATTATCCTGCATTTTGCAATTTTTGGCCGCAAAAAATAAATAATAGTGTCTCCTGATTGTTCAGATACAAATATATCTGTTGAAAATAGTCTGGAATACACCAGTAAACTATAACTGTGGTTTTGCTGTTCCACGGTAAAAAATCTCTATTATCCTGCTTTTGGCATTTTTTGCTTTAAAAAATAAATAATAGTGTCTCCTGATTGTGCAGACACAAATATATCTGTTGAAAATAGTCTGGTATACACCAGTAAATTATAACTTTGGTTTTGCTTTTCCACGGTAAAAAATCTGTATTATCCTGCTTTTGACATTTTTTGACTTAAAAAATAAATAATAGTGTCTCCTGATTGTTCAAACACAAATATATCTGTTGAAAATAGTCTGGTATACACCAGTAAATTATAACATTGGTTTTGCTGTTCCACGGTAAAAAAATTCTATTATTCTGCTTTTGGCATTTTTTGATGTAAAAAATAAATAATAGTTTCTCCTGATTGTTCAAACACAAATATATCTGTTGAAAATAGTCTGGTATACACCAGTAAATTATAACTGTGGTTTTGCTGTTCCACGGTAAAAAATCTCTATTATCCTGCTTTTGGCATTTTTTGCCGTAAAAAATAAATAATAGTGTGTCCTGATTGTTCAGACACAAATATATCTGTTGAATAAGTCTGGTATACACCAGTAAATTATAACTGTGGTTTTGCTGTTCCACGGTAAAAAATCTCTATTATCCTGCTTTTGGCATTTTTTGCCGTAAAAAATAAATAATAGTGTCTCCTGATTGTTCAGACACAAATATATCTGTTGAAAACAGTCTGATGTAGGACCGAGAAATACAAGTGTGGTTTTGCAGTTCCACAGGTCAAATCTCTGTATTATCCTGCTTTTTGCAATTTTTGGCAGTAAAATATAAATAATAGTGTCTCCTGATTGTTCAGACACAAATATATCAGTTGAATAAAGTCTGGTATAAACCAGTAAATTATGACTGTGGTTTGGCTGTTCCACGGTAAAAAATCTCTATTATCCTGCTTTTGCCATTTTTTGCCATAAAAAAAAAAAATAATAGTGTCTCCTGATTGTTCAGACACAAATATATCTGTTGAAAATAGTTTGGTGTAGGCCCGAGAAATACAAGTGTGGTTTTGCAGTTCCACAGGTCAAATTTCTGTATTATCCTGCTTTTCACAATTTTTGGCCGTAAAAAATAAATAATAGTGCCTCCTAATTGTTCAGACACAAATATATCTGTTGAAAATAGTCTGGTATACACCAGTAAATTATAACTTTGGTTTTGCTGTTCCACGGTAAAAAATTTCTATTATTCTGCTTTTGGCATTTTTTGACGTAAAAAATAAATAATAATGTCTCCTGATTGTTTAAACACAAATATATCTGTTGAAAATAGTCTGGTATACACCAGTAAATTATAACTGTGGTTTTGCTGTTCCACGGTAAAAAATCTCTATTATCCTGCTTTTGGCATTTTTTGCCGTAAAAAATAAATAATAGTGTGTCCTGATTGTTCAGACACAAATATATCTGTTGAATAAGTCTGGTATACACCAGTAAATTATGACTGTGGTTTGGCTCTTCCACGGTAAAAAATCTCTATTATCCTGCTTTTGGCATTTTTTGCCATAAAAATAAATAATAGTGTCTCCTGATTGTTCAGACACAAATATATCTGTTGAAAATAGTCTGGTATACACCAGTAAATTATAACTGTGGTTTTGCTGTTCCACGGTAAAAAATCTCTATTATCCTGCTTTTGGCATTTTTTGCCGTAAAAAATAAATAATAGTGTCTCCTGATTGTTCAGACACAAATATATCTGTTGAAAATAGTCTGGTGTAGGACCAAGAAATACAAGTGTGGTTTTGCAGTTCCACAGGTCAAATCTCTGTATTATCCTGCTTTTTGCAATTTTTGGCCGTAAAAAATAAATAATAGTGTCTCCTGCTTGTTCAGACACAAATATCTCTGTTGAAAATAGTCTGGAATACACCAGTAAATTATAACTTTGGTTTTGCTGTTCCACGGTAAAAAATTTCTATTATCCTGCTTTTGTCATTTTTTGACGTAAAAAATAAATAACAGTGTCTCCTGATTGTTCAAACACAAATCTATCTGTTGAAAATAGTCTGGTATACACCATTAAATTATAACTGTTGTTTTGCTGTTCCACGGTAAAAAATTTCTATTATCCTGCTTTTGGCATTTTTTGACGTAAAAAATAAATAATAGTGTCTCCTGATTGTTCAAACACAAATATATTTGTTGAAAATAGTGTGGTATACACCACTAAATTATAACTGTGGTTTTGCTGTTCCACGGTAAAATATCTCTATTATCCTGCTTTTGGCATTTTTTGCCGTAAAAAATAAATAATAGTGTGTCCTGATTGTTTAGACACAAATATATCTGTTGAATATAGTCTGGTATACACCAGTAAATTATAACTGTGGTTTTGCTGTTCCACGGTAAAAAATCTCTATTATCCTGCTTTTGGCATTTTTTGTCGTAAAAAATAAATAATAGTGTCTCCTGATTGTTCAGACTCAAATATATCTGTTGAAAATAGTCTGGTGTAGGACTGAGAAATACAAGAGTGGTTTTGCAGTTCTACGGGTCAAATCTCTGTATTATTCTGCTTTTTGCAATTTTTGGCCGTAAAAAATAAATAATAGTGTCTCCTGATTGTTCAGACACAAATATATCTGTTGAAAATAGTCTGGTATACACCATTAAATTATAACTGTGCTTTTGCTGTTCCACGGTAAAAAATTTGTATTATCCTGCTTTTGTCATTTTTTGCCGTAAAAAATAAATAATAGTGTTTCCTGATTGTTCAGACACATATATATCTGTTGAATAAAGTCTGGTATAAACCAGTAAATTATGACTGTGGTTTGGCTGTTCCACGGTAAAAAATCTCTATTATCCTGCTTTTGCCATTTTTTGCCATAAAAAATAAATAATAGTGTCTCCTGATAGTTCAGACACAAATATATCTGTTGAAAATAGTCTGGTGTAGGCCCGAGAAATACAAGTGTGGTTTTGCAGTTCCAGGGGTCAAATTTCTGTATTATCCTGCTTTTCACAATTTTTGGCCGTAAAAAATAAATAATAGTGTCTCCTGATTGTTCAGACACAAATATATCTGTTGAAAATAGTCTGGTATTCACCAGTAAATTATGACTTTGGTTTTGCTGTTCCACGGTAAAAAATTTCTATTATCCTGCTTTTGGCATTTTTTGACGTAAAAAATAAATAATAGTGTCTCCTGATTGTTCAAACACAAATATATCTTTTGAAAATAGTCGGGTATACACCAGTAAATTATAACTGTGGTTTCGCTGTTCCACGGTAAAAAAACTCTATTATCCTGCTTTTGGCATTTTTTGCCATAAAAAATAAATAATAGTGTCTCCTGATTGTTCAGACACAAATATATCTGTTGAAAATAGTCTGGTGTAGGACCGAGAAATACAAGTGTGGTTTTGCAGTTCCACTGTTCAAATATCTGTATTATCCTGCTTTTTGCAATTTTTGGCCGCAAAAAATAAATAATTGTGTCTCCTGATTATTCAGATACAAATATATCTGTTGAAAATAGTCTGGTATACACCAGTAAACTATAACTGTGGTTTTGCTGTTCCTCGGTAAAAAATCTCTATTTTCCTGCTTTTGGCATTTTTTGCTTTAAAAAATAAATAATAGTGTCTCCTGATTGTTCAGACACAAATATATCTGTTGAAAATAGTCTGGTATACTCCAGTAAATTATAACTTTGGTTTTGCTGTTCCACGGTAAAAAATCTGTATTATCCTGCTTTTGACATTTTTTGACGTAAAAAATAAATAATAGTGTCTCCTGATTGTTCAAACACAAATATATCTGTTGAAAATAGTCTGGTATACACCAGTAAATTATAACATTGGTTTTGCTGTTCCACGGTAAAAAATTTCTATTATTCTGCTTTTGGCATTTTTTGATGTAAAAAATAAATAATAGTGTCTCCTGATTGTTCAAACACAAATATATCTGTTGAAAATAGTCTGGTATACACCAGTAAATTATAACTGTGGTTTCGCTGTTCCACGGTAAAAAAACTCTATTATCCTGCTTTTGGCATTTTTTGCCATAAAAAATAAATAATAGTGTCTCCTGATTGTTCAGACACAAATATATCTGTTGAATAAGTCTGGTATACACCAGTAAATTATGACTGTGGTTTGGCTCTTCCACGGTAAAAAATCTCTATTATCCTGCTTTTGGCATTTTTTGCCATAAAAATAAATAATAGTGTCTCCTGATTGTTCAGACACAAATATATCTGTTGAAAATAGTCTGGTATACACCAGTAAATTATAACTGTGGTTTTGCTGTTCCACGGTAAAAAATCTCTATTATCCTGCTTTTGGCATTTTTTGCCGTAAAAAATAAATAATAGTGTCTCCTGATTGTTCAGACACAAATATATCTGTTGAAAATAGTCTGGTGTAGGACCAAGAAATACAAGTGTGGTTTTGCAGTTCCACAGGTCAAATCTCTGTATTATCCTGCTTTTTGCAATTTTTGGCCGTAAAAAATAAATAATAGTGTCTCCTGCTTGTTCAGACACAAATATCTCTGTTGAAGATAGTCTGGAATACACCAGTAAATTATAACTTTGGTTTTGCTGTTCCACGGTAAAAAATTTCTATTATCCTGCTTTTGTCATTTTTTGACGTAAAAAATAAATAACAGTGTCTCCTGATTGTTCAAACACAAATCTATCTGTTGAAAATAGTCTGGTATACACCATTAAATTATAACTGTTGTTTTGCTGTTCCACGGTAAAAAATTTCTATTATCCTGCTTTTGGCATTTTTTGACGTAAAAAATAAATAATAGTGTCTCCTGATTGTTCAAACACAAATATATTTGTTGAAAATAGTGTGGTATACACCACTAAATTATAACTGTGGTTTTGCTGTTCCACGGTAAAATATCTCTATTATCCTGCTTTTGGCATTTTTTGCCGTAAAAAATAAATAATAGTGTGTCCTGATTGTTTAGACACAAATATATCTGTTGAATATAGTCTGGTATACACCAGTAAATTATAACTGTGGTTTTGCTGTTCCACGGTAAAAAATCTCTATTATCCTGCTTTTGGCATTTTTTGTCGTAAAAAATAAATAATAGTGTCTCCTGATTGTTCAGACTCAAATATATCTGTTGAAAATAGTCTGGTGTAGGACTGAGAAATACAAGAGTGGTTTTGCAGTTCTACGGGTCAAATCTCTGTATTATTCTGCTTTTTGCAATTTTTGGCCGTAAAAAATAAATAATAGTGTCTCCTGATTGTTCAGACACAAATATATCTGTTGAAAATAGTCTGGTATACACCATTAAATTATAACTGTGCTTTTGCTGTTCCACGGTAAAAAATTTGTATTATCTTGCTTTTGTCATTTTTTGCCGTAAAAATTAAATAATAGTGTTTCCTGATTGTTCAGACACATATATATCTGTTGAATAAAGTCTGGTATAAACCAGTAAATTATGACTGTGGTTTGGCTGTTCCACGGTAAAAAATCTCTATTATCCTGCTTTTGCCATTTTTTTGCCATAAAAAATAAATAATAGTGTCTCCTGATAGTTCAGACACAAATATATCTGTTGAAAATAGTCTGGTGTAGGCCCGAGAAATACAAGTGTGGTTTTGCAGTTCCAGGGGTCAAATTTCTGTATTATCCTGCTTTTCACAATTTTTGGCCGTAAAAAATAAATAATAGTGTCTCCTGATTGTTCAGACACAAATATATCTGTTGAAAATAGTCTGGTATTCACCAGTAAATTATGACTTTGGTTTTGCTGTTCCACGGTAAAAAATTTCTATTATCCTGCTTTTGGCATTTTTTGACGTAAAAAATAAATAATAGTGTCTCCTGATTGTTCAAACACAAATATATCTTTTGAAAATAGTCGGGTATACACCAGTAAATTATAACTGTGGTTTCGCTGTTCCACGGTAAAAAAACTCTATTATCCTGCTTTTGGCATTTTTTGCCATAAAAAATAAATAATAGTGTCTCCTGATTGTTCAGACACAAATATATCTGTTGAAAATAGTCTGGTGTAGGACCGAGAAATACAAGTGTGGTTTTGCAGTTCCACTGTTCAAATATCTGTATTATCCTGCTTTTTGCAATTTTTGGCCGCAAAAAATAAATAATTGTGTCTCCTGATTATTCAGATACAAATATATCTGTTGAAAATAGTCTGGTATACACCAGTAAACTATAACTGTGGTTTTGCTGTTCCACGGTAAAAAATCTCTATTTTCCTGCTTTTGGCATTTTTTGCTTTAAAAAATAAATAATAGTGTCTCCTGATTGTTCAGACACAAATATATCTGTTGAAAATAGTCTGGTGTAGGACCGAGAAATACAAGTGTGGTTTTGCAGTTCCACTGGTCAAATATCTGTATTATCCTGCTTTTTGCAATTTTTGGCCGCAAAAAATAAATAATAGTGTCTCCTGATTGTTCAGATACAAATATATCTGTTGAAAATAGTCTGGTATACACCAGTAAACTATAACTGTGGTTTTGCTGTTCCACGGTAAAAAATCTCTATTATCCTGCTTTTGGCATTTTTTGCTTTAAAAAATAAATAATAGTGTCTCCTGATTGTTCAGACACAAATATATCTGTTGAAAATAGTCTGGTATACACCAGTAAATTATAACTTTGGTTTTGCTGTTCCACGGTAAAAAATCTGTATTATCCTGCTTTTGACATTTTTTGACGTAAAAAATAAATAATACTGTCTCCTGATTGTTCAAACACAAATATATCTGTTGAAAATAGTCTGGTATACACCAGTAAATTATAACATTGGTTTTGCTGTTCCACGGTAAAAAATTTCTATTATTCTGCTTTTGGCATTTTTTGATGTAAAAAATAAATAATAGTGTCTCCTGATTGTTCAAACACAAATATATCTGTTGAAAATAATCTGGTATACACCAGTAAATTATAACTGTGGTTTTGCTGTTCCACGATAAAAAATCTCTATTATCCTGCTTTTGGCATTTTTTGCCGTAAAAAATAAATAATAGTGTGTCCTGATTGTTCAGACACAAATATATTTGTTGAATAAGTCTGGTATACACCAGTAAATTATAACTGTGGTTTTGCTGTTACACGGTAAAAAATCTCTATTATCCTGCTTTTGGCATTTTTTGCCGTAAAAAATAAATTATAGTGTCTCCTGATTGTTCAGACACAAATATATTTGTTGAAAACAGTCTGGTGTAGGACCGAGAAATACAAGTGTGGTTTTGCAGTTCCACAGGTCACATCTCTGTATTATCCTGCTTTTTGCAATTTTTGGCCGTAAAATATAAATAATAGTGTCTCCTGATTGTTCAGACACAAATATATCAGTTGAGTAAAGTCTGGTATAAACCAGTAAATTATGACTGTGGTTTGGCTGTTCCACGGTAAAAAATCTCTATTATCCTGCTTTTGCCATTTTTTGCCATAAAAAAAAAAATAATAGCGTCTCCTGATTGTTCAGACACAAATATATCTGTTGAAAATAGTCTGGTGTAGGCCCGAGAAATACAAGTGTGGTTTTGCAGTTCCACAGGTCAAATTTCTGTATTATCCTGCTTTTCACAATTTTTGGCCGTAAAAAATAAATAATAGTGCCTCCTAATTGTTCAGACACAAATATATCTGTTGAAAATAGTCTGGTATACATCAGTAAATTATAACTTTGGTTTTGCTGTTCCACGGTAAAAAATCTCTATTATCCTGCTTTTGGCATTTTTTGCCATAAAAATAAATAATAGTGTCTCCTGATTGTTCAGACACAAATATATCTGTTGAAAATAGTCTGGTATACACCAGTAAATTATAACTGTGGTTTTGCTGTTCCACGGTAAAAAATCTCTATTATCCTGCTTTTGGCATTTTTTGCCGTAAAAAATAAATAATAGTGTCTCCTGATTGTTCAGACACAAATATATCTGTTGAAAATAGTCTGGTGTAGGACTGAGAAATACAAGTGTGGTTTTGCAGTTCTACGGGTCAAATCTCTGTATTATCCTGCTTTTTGCAATTTTTGGCCGTAAAAAATAAATAATAGTATCTCCTGATTGTTCAGACACAAATATATCTGTTGAAAATAGTCTGGTATACACCATTAAATTATAACTGTGGTTTTGCTGTTCCACGGTAAAAAATTTCTAGTATCCTGCTTTTGGCATTTTTTGACGTAAAAAATAAAAAATAGTGTCTCCTGATTGTTCAAGCACAAATATATCTGTTGAAAATAGTCTGGTATACACCAGTGAATTATAACTATGGTTTTGCAGTTCCACGGTAAAAAATCTCTATTATCCTGCTTTTGGCATTTTTTGCCATAAAAAATAAATAATAGTGTGTCCTGATTGTTCAGACACAAATATATCTGTTGAAAATAGTCTGGTATACACCAGTAAATTATAACTGTGGTTTTGCTGTTCCACGGTAAAAAATCTCTATTATCCTGCTTTTGGCATTTTTTGCCGTAAAAAATAAATAATAGTGTGTCCTGATTGTTCAGACACAAATATATCTGTTGAAAATAGTCTGGTATACACCAGTAAATTATAACTGTGGTTTTGCTGTTCCACGGTAAAAAATCTCTATTATCCTGCTTTTGGCATTTTTTGCCGTAAAAAATAAATAATAGTGTCTCCTGATTGTTCAGACTCAAATATATCTGTTGAAAATAGTCCGGTGTAGGACTGAGAAATACATGTGTGGTTTTGCAGTTCCACTGGTCAAATCTCTGTATTATCCTGCTTTTTACAATTTTTGGCAGTAAAAAATAAATAATAGTGTCTCCTGATTGTTCAGACACAAATATATCTGTTGAAAATAGTCTGGTAAACACCAGTAAATTATAACTTTGGTTTTGCTGTTCCACGGTAAAAAATCTCTATTATCCTGCTTTTGGCATTTTTGACGTAAAAAATAAATAATAGTGTCTCCTGATTGTTCAAACACAAATATATCTGTTGAAAATAGTGTGGTATGCACCAGTAAATTATAACTGTGGTTTTGCTGTTCCACGGTAAAAAATCTCTATTACCCTGCTTTTGGCATTTTTTGCCGTAAAAAATAAATAATAGTGTGTCCTGATTGTTCAGACACAAATATATCTGTTGAATATAGTCTGGTAAACACCAGTAAATTATAACTGTGGTTTTGCTGTTCCACGGTAAAAAATCTGTATTATCCTGCTTTTGTCATTTTTTGCCGTAAAAAATAAATAATAGTGTTTCCTGATTGTTCAGACACATATATATCTGTTGAATAAAGTCTGGTATAAACCAGTAAATTATGACTGTGGTTTGGCTGTTCCACGGTAAAAAATCTCTATTATCCTGCTTTTGCCATTTTTTGCCATAAAAAATAAATAATAGTGTCTCCTGATAGTTCAGACACAAATATATCTGTTGAAAATAGTCTGGTGTAGGCCCGAGAAATACAAGTGTGGTTTTGCAGTTCCAGGGGTCAAATTTCTGTATTATCCTGCTTTTCACAATTTTTGGCCGTAAAAAATAAATAATAGTGTCTCCTGATTGTTCAGACACAAATATATCTGTTGAAAATAGTCTGGTATACACCAGTAAATTATAACATTGGTTTTGCTGTTCCACGGTAAAAAATTTCTATTATTCTGCTTTTGGCATTTTTTGATGTAAAAAATAAATAATAGTGTCTCCTGATTGTTCAAACACAAATATATCTGTTGAAAATAGTCTGGTATACACCAGTAAATTATAACTGTGGTTTCGCTGTTCCACGGTAAAAAAACTCTATTATCCTGCTTTTGGCATTTTTTGCCATAAAAAATAAATAATAGTGTCTCCTGATTGTTCAGACACAAATATATCTGTTGAAAATAGTCTGGTGTAGGACCGAGAAATACAAGTGTGGTTTTGCAGTTCCACTGGTCAAATATCTGTATTATCCTGCTTTTTGCAATTTTTGGCCGCAAAAAATAAATAATAGTGTCTCCATATTGTTCAGATACAAATATATCTGTTGAAAATAGTCTGGTATACACCAGTAAATTATAACTGTGGTTTCGCTGTTCCACGATAAAAAATCTCTATTATCCGGCTTTTGGCATTTTTTGCCGTAAAAAATAAATAATAGTGTGTCCTGATTGTTCAGACACAAATATATCTGTTGAATAAGTCTGGTATACACCAGTAAATTATAACTGTGGTTTTGCTGTTACACGGTAAAAAATCTCTATTATCCTGCTTTTGGCATTTTTTGCCGTAAAAAATAAATAATAGTGTCTCCTGATTGTTCAGACACAAATATATTTGTTGAAAACAGTCTGGTGTAGGACCGAGAAATACAAGTGTGGTTTTGCAGTTCCACAGGTCAAATCTCTGTATTATCCTGCTTTTTGCAATTTTTGGCCGTAAAATATAAATAATAGTGTCTCCTGATTGTTCAGACACAAATATATCAGTTGAATAAAGTCTGGTATAAACCAGTAAATTATGACTGTGGTTTGGCTGTTCCACAGTAAAAAATCTCTATTATCCTGCTTTTGCCATTTTTTGCCATAAAAAAAAAAATAATAGTGTCTCCTGATTGTTCAGACACAAATATATCTGTTGAAAATAGTCTGGTATAGGCCCGAGAAATACAAGTGTGGTTTTGCAGTTCCACAGGTCAAATTTCTGTATTATCCTGCTTTTCACAATTTTTGGCCGTAAAAAATAAATAATAGTGCCTCCTAATTGTTCAGACACAAATATATCTGTTGAAAATAGTCTGGTGTAGGCCCGAGAAATACAAGTGTGGTTTTGCAGTTCCACAGGTCAAATTTCTGTATTATCCTGCTTTTCACAATTTTTGGCCGTAAAAAATAAATAATAGTGCCTCCTAATTGTTCAGACACAAATATATCTGTTGAAAATAGTCTGGTATACATCAGTAAATTATAACTTTGGTTTTGCTGTTCCACGGTAAAAAATCTCTATTATCCTGCTTTTGGCATTTTTTGCCGTATAAAATAAATAATAGTGTGTCCTGATTGTTCAGACACAAATATATCTGTTGAATAAGTCTGGTATACACCAGTAAATTATGACTGTGGTTTGGCTCTTCCACGGTAAAAAATCTCTATTATCCTGCTTTTGGCATTTTTTGCCATAAAAATAAATAATAGTGTCTCCTGATTGTTCAGACACAAATATATCTGTTGAAAATAGTCTGGTATACACCAGTAAATTATAACTGTGGTTTTGCTGTTCCACGGTAAAAAATCTCTATTATCCTGCTTTTGGCATTTTTTGCCGTAAAAAATAAATAATAGTGTCTCCTGATTGTTCAGACACAAATATATCTGTTGAAAATAGTCTGGTGTAGGACTGAGAAATACAAGTGTGGTTTTGCAGTTCTACGGGTCAAATCTCTGTATTATCCTGCTTTTTGCAATTTTTGGCCGTAAAAAATAAATAATAGTATCTCCTGATTGTTCAGACACAAATATATCTGTTGAAAATAGTCTGGTATACACCAGTAAATTATAACTGTGGTTTTGCTGTTCCACGGTAAAAAATTTCTAGTATCCTGCTTTTGGCATTTTTTGACGTAAAAAATAAAAAATAGTGTCTCCTGATTGTTCAAGCACAAATATATCTGTTGAAAATAGTCTGGTATACACCAGTGAATTATAACTATGGTTTTGCAGTTCCACGGTAAAAAATCTCTATTATCCTGCTTTTGGCATTTTTTGCCATAAAAAATAAATAATAGTGTGTCCTGATTGTTCAGACACAAATATATCTGTTGAAAATAGTCTGGTATACACCAGTAAATTATAACTGTGGTTTTGCTGTTCCACGGTAAAAAATCTCTATTATCCTGCTTTTGGCATTTTTTGCCGTAAAAAATAAATAATAGTGTGTCCTGATTGTTCAGACACAAATATATCTGTTGAAAATAGTCTGGTATACACCAGTAAATTATAACTGTGGTTTTGCTGTTCCACGGTAAAAAATCTCTATTATCCTGCTTTTGGCATTTTTTGCCGTAAAAAATAAATAATAGTGTCTCCTGATTGTTCAGACTCAAATATATCTGTTGAAAATAGTCCGGTGTAGGACTGAGAAATACATGTGTAGTTTTGCAGTTCCACTGGTCAAATCTCTGTATTATCCTGCTTTTTACAATTTTTGGCAGTAAAAAATAAATAATAGTGTCTCCTGATTGTTCAGACACAAATATATCTGTTGAAAATAGTCTGGTAAACACCAGTAAATTATAACTTTGGTTTTGCTGTTCCACGGTAAAAAATCTCTATTATCCTGCTTTTGGCATTTTTGACGTAAAAAATAAATAATAGTGTCTCCTGATTGTTCAAACACAAATATATCTGTTGAAAATAGTGTGGTATACACCAGTAAATTATAACTGTGGTTTTGCTGTTCCACGGTAAAAAATCTCTATTACCCTGCTTTTGGCATTTTTTGCCGTAAAAAATAAATAATAGTGTGTCCTGATTGTTCAGACACAAATATATCTGTTGAATATAGTCTGGTATACACCAGTAAATTATAACTGTGGTTTTGCAGTTCCACAGGTCAAATCTCTGTATTATCCTGCTTTTTGCAATTTTTGGCCGTAAAAAATAAATAATAGTGTCTCCTGATTGTTCAGACACAAATATCTCTGTTGAAAATAGTCTGGAATACACCAGTAAATTATAACTTTGGTTTTGCTGTTCCACGGTAAAAAATTTCTAGTATCCTGCTTTTGTCATTTTTTGACGTAAAAAATAAATAATAGTGTCTCCTGATTGTTCAAACACAAATCTATCTGTTGAAAATAGTCTGGTATACACCATTAAATCATAACTGTTGTTTTGCTGTTCCACGGTAAAAAATTTCTATTATCCTGCTTTTGGCATTTTTTGACGTAAAAAATAAATAATAGTGTCTCCTGATTGTTCAAACACAAATATATTTGTTGAAAATAGTGTGGTATACACCACTAAATTATAACTGTGGTTTTGCTGTTCCACGGTAAAATATCTCTATTATCCTGCTTTTGGCATTTTTTGCCGTAAAAAATAAATAATAGTGTGTCCTGATTGTTTAGACACAAATATATCTGTTGAATATAGTCTGGTATACACCAGTAAATTATAACTGTGGTTTTGCTGTTCCACGGTAAAAAATCTCTATTATCCTGCTTTTGGCATTTTTTGTCGTAAAAAATAAATAATAGTGTCTCCTGATTGTTCAGACTCAAATATATCTGTTGAAAATAGTCTGGTGTAGGACCAAGAAATACAAGTGTGGTTTTGCAGTTCCACAGGTCAAATCTCTGTATTATCCTGCTTTTTGCAATTTTTGGCCGTAAAAAATAAATAATAGTGTCTCCTGATTGTTCAGACACAAATATATCTGTTGAAAATAGTCTGGAATACACCAGTAAATTATAACTTTGGTTTTGCTGTTCCACGGTAAAAAATTTCTATTATCCTGCTTTTGTCATTTTTTGACGTAAAAAATAAATAATAGTGTCTCCTGATTGTTCAAACACAAATCTATCTGTTGAAAATAGTCTGGTATACACCATTAAATTATAACTGTGGTTTTGCTGTTCCACGGTAAAAAATTTCTATTATCCTGCTTTTGTCATTTTTTGACGTAAAAAATAAATAATAGTGTCTCCTGATTGTTCAAACACAAATATATCTGTTGAAAATAGTGTGGTATACACCAGTAAATTATAACTGTGGTTTTGCTGTTCCACGGTAAAAAATCTCTATTACCCTGCTTTTGGCATTTTTTGCCGTAAAAAATAAATAATAGTGTGTCCTGATTGTTCAGACACAAATATATCTGTTGAATATAGTCTGGTAAACACCAGTAAATTATAACTGTGGTTTTGCTGTTCCACGGTAAAAAATCTGTATTATCCTGCTTTTGTCATTTTTTGCCGTAAAAAATAAATAATAGTGTTTCCTGATTGTTCAGACACATATATATCTGTTGAATAAAGTCTGGTATAAACCAGTAAATTATGACTGTGGTTTGGCTGTTCCACGGTAAAAAATCTCTATTATCCTGCTTTTGCCATTTTTTGCCATAAAAAATAAATAATAGTGTCTCCTGATAGTTCAGACACAAATATATCTGTTGAAAATAGTCTGGTGTAGGCCCGAGAAATACAAGTGTGGTTTTGCAGTTCCAGGGGTCAAATTTCTGTATTATCCTGCTTTTCACAATTTTTGGCCGTAAAAAATAAATAATAGTGTCTCCTGATTGTTCAGACACAAATATATCTGTTGAAAATAGTCTGGTATACACCAGTAAATTATAACATTGGTTTTGCTGTTCCACGGTAAAAAATTTCTATTATTCTGCTTTTGGCATTTTTTGATGTAAAAAATAAATAATAGTGTCTCCTGATTGTTCAAACACAAATATATCTGTTGAAAATAGTCTGGTATACACCAGTAAATTATAACTGTGGTTTCGCTGTTCCACGGTAAAAAAACTCTATTATCCTGCTTTTGGCATTTTTTGCCATAAAAAATAAATAATAGTGTCTCCTGATTGTTCAGACACAAATATATCTGTTGAAAATAGTCTGGTGTAGGACCGAGAAATACAAGTGTGGTTTTGCAGTTCCACTGGTCAAATATCTGTATTATCCTGCTTTTTGCAATTTTTGGCCGCAAAAAATAAATAATAGTGTCTCCATATTGTTCAGATACAAATATATCTGTTGAAAATAGTCTGGTATACACCAGTAAATTATAACTGTGGTTTCGCTGTTCCACGATAAAAAATCTCTATTATCCGGCTTTTGGCATTTTTTGCCGTAAAAAATAAATAATAGTGTGTCCTGATTGTTCAGACACAAATATATCTGTTGAATAAGTCTGGTATACACCAGTAAATTATAACTGTGGTTTTGCTGTTACACGGTAAAAAATCTCTATTATCCTGCTTTTGGCATTTTTTGCCGTAAAAAATAAATAATAGTGTCTCCTGATTGTTCAGACACAAATATATTTGTTGAAAACAGTCTGGTGTAGGACCGAGAAATACAAGTGTGGTTTTGCAGTTCCACAGGTCAAATCTCTGTATTATCCTGCTTTTTGCAATTTTTGGCCGTAAAATATAAATAATAGTGTCTCCTGATTGTTCAGACACAAATATATCAGTTGAATAAAGTCTGGTATAAACCAGTAAATTATGACTGTGGTTTGGCTGTTCCACAGTAAAAAATCTCTATTATCCTGCTTTTGCCATTTTTTGCCATAAAAAAAAAAATAATAGTGTCTCCTGATTGTTCAGACACAAATATATCTGTTGAAAATAGTCTGGTATAGGCCCGAGAAATACAAGTGTGGTTTTGCAGTTCCACAGGTCAAATTTCTGTATTATCCTGCTTTTCACAATTTTTGGCCGTAAAAAATAAATAATAGTGCCTCCTAATTGTTCAGACACAAATATATCTGTTGAAAATAGTCTGGTGTAGGCCCGAGAAATACAAGTGTGGTTTTGCAGTTCCACAGGTCAAATTTCTGTATTATCCTGCTTTTCACAATTTTTGGCCGTAAAAAATAAATAATAGTGCCTCCTAATTGTTCAGACACAAATATATCTGTTGAAAATAGTCTGGTATACATCAGTAAATTATAACTTTGGTTTTGCTGTTCCACGGTAAAAAATCTCTATTATCCTGCTTTTGGCATTTTTTGCCGTATAAAATAAATAATAGTGTGTCCTGATTGTTCAGACACAAATATATCTGTTGAATAAGTCTGGTATACACCAGTAAATTATGACTGTGGTTTGGCTCTTCCACGGTAAAAAATCTCTATTATCCTGCTTTTGGCATTTTTTGCCATAAAAATAAATAATAGTGTCTCCTGATTGTTCAGACACAAATATATCTGTTGAAAATAGTCTGGTATACACCAGTAAATTATAACTGTGGTTTTGCTGTTCCACGGTAAAAAATCTCTATTATCCTGCTTTTGGCATTTTTTGCCGTAAAAAATAAATAATAGTGTCTCCTGATTGTTCAGACACAAATATATCTGTTGAAAATAGTCTGGTGTAGGACTGAGAAATACAAGTGTGGTTTTGCAGTTCTACGGGTCAAATCTCTGTATTATCCTGCTTTTTGCAATTTTTGGCCGTAAAAAATAAATAATAGTATCTCCTGATTGTTCAGACACAAATATATCTGTTGAAAATAGTCTGGTATACACCAGTAAATTATAACTGTGGTTTTGCTGTTCCACGGTAAAAAATTTCTAGTATCCTGCTTTTGGCATTTTTTGACGTAAAAAATAAAAAATAGTGTCTCCTGATTGTTCAAGCACAAATATATCTGTTGAAAATAGTCTGGTATACACCAGTGAATTATAACTATGGTTTTGCAGTTCCACGGTAAAAAATCTCTATTATCCTGCTTTTGGCATTTTTTGCCATAAAAAATAAATAATAGTGTGTCCTGATTGTTCAGACACAAATATATCTGTTGAAAATAGTCTGGTATACACCAGTAAATTATAACTGTGGTTTTGCTGTTCCACGGTAAAAAATCTCTATTATCCTGCTTTTGGCATTTTTTGCCGTAAAAAATAAATAATAGTGTGTCCTGATTGTTCAGACACAAATATATCTGTTGAAAATAGTCTGGTATACACCAGTAAATTATAACTGTGGTTTTGCTGTTCCACGGTAAAAAATCTCTATTATCCTGCTTTTGGCATTTTTTGCCGTAAAAAATAAATAATAGTGTCTCCTGATTGTTCAGACTCAAATATATCTGTTGAAAATAGTCCGGTGTAGGACTGAGAAATACATGTGTAGTTTTGCAGTTCCACTGGTCAAATCTCTGTATTATCCTGCTTTTTACAATTTTTGGCAGTAAAAAATAAATAATAGTGTCTCCTGATTGTTCAGACACAAATATATCTGTTGAAAATAGTCTGGTAAACACCAGTAAATTATAACTTTGGTTTTGCTGTTCCACGGTAAAAAATCTCTATTATCCTGCTTTTGGCATTTTTGACGTAAAAAATAAATAATAGTGTCTCCTGATTGTTCAAACACAAATATATCTGTTGAAAATAGTGTGGTATACACCAGTAAATTATAACTGTGGTTTTGCTGTTCCACGGTAAAAAATCTCTATTACCCTGCTTTTGGCATTTTTTGCCGTAAAAAATAAATAATAGTGTGTCCTGATTGTTCAGACACAAATATATCTGTTGAATATAGTCTGGTATACACCAGTAAATTATAACTGTGGTTTTGCAGTTCCACAGGTCAAATCTCTGTATTATCCTGCTTTTTGCAATTTTTGGCCGTAAAAAATAAATAATAGTGTCTCCTGATTGTTCAGACACAAATATCTCTGTTGAAAATAGTCTGGAATACACCAGTAAATTATAACTTTGGTTTTGCTGTTCCACGGTAAAAAATTTCTAGTATCCTGCTTTTGTCATTTTTTGACGTAAAAAATAAATAATAGTGTCTCCTGATTGTTCAAACACAAATCTATCTGTTGAAAATAGTCTGGTATACACCATTAAATCATAACTGTTGTTTTGCTGTTCCACGGTAAAAAATTTCTATTATCCTGCTTTTGGCATTTTTTGACGTAAAAAATAAATAATAGTGTCTCCTGATTGTTCAAACACAAATATATTTGTTGAAAATAGTGTGGTATACACCACTAAATTATAACTGTGGTTTTGCTGTTCCACGGTAAAATATCTCTATTATCCTGCTTTTGGCATTTTTTGCCGTAAAAAATAAATAATAGTGTGTCCTGATTGTTTAGACACAAATATATCTGTTGAATATAGTCTGGTATACACCAGTAAATTATAACTGTGGTTTTGCTGTTCCACGGTAAAAAATCTCTATTATCCTGCTTTTGGCATTTTTTGTCGTAAAAAATAAATAATAGTGTCTCCTGATTGTTCAGACTCAAATATATCTGTTGAAAATAGTCTGGTGTAGGACCAAGAAATACAAGTGTGGTTTTGCAGTTCCACAGGTCAAATCTCTGTATTATCCTGCTTTTTGCAATTTTTGGCCGTAAAAAATAAATAATAGTGTCTCCTGATTGTTCAGACACAAATATATCTGTTGAAAATAGTCTGGAATACACCAGTAAATTATAACTTTGGTTTTGCTGTTCCACGGTAAAAAATTTCTATTATCCTGCTTTTGTCATTTTTTGACGTAAAAAATAAATAATAGTGTCTCCTGATTGTTCAAACACAAATCTATCTGTTGAAAATAGTCTGGTATACACCATTAAATTATAACTGTGGTTTTGCTGTTCCACGGTAAAAAATTTCTATTATCCTGCTTTTGTCATTTTTTGACGTAAAAAATAAATAATAGTGTCTCCTGATTGTTCAAACACAAATATATCTGTTGAAAATAGTGTGGTATACACCAGTAAATTATAACTGTGGTTTTGCTGTTCCACGGTAAAAAATCTCTATTATCCTGCTTTTGGCATTTTTTGCCCTAAAAAATAAATAATAGTGTGTCCTGATTGTTCAGACACAAATATATCTGTTGAAAATAGTCTGGTGTAGGACTGAGAAATACAAGTGTGGTTTTGCAGTTCTACGGGTCAAATCTCTGTATTATCCTGCTTTTTGCAATTTTTGGCCGTAAAAAATAAATAATAGTATCTCCTGATTGTTCAGACACAAATATATCTGTTGAAAATAGTCTGGTATACACCATTAAATTATAACTGTGGTTTTGCTGTTCCACGGTAAAAAATTTCTAGTATCCTGCTTTTGGCATTTTTTGACGTAAAAAATAAAAAATAGTGTCTCCTGATTGTTCAAGCACAAATATATCTGTTGAAAATAGTCTGGTATACACCAGTGAATTATAACTATGGTTTTGCAGTTCCACGGTAAAAAATCTCTATTATCCTGCTTTTGGCATTTTTTGCCATAAAAAATAAATAATAGTGTGTCCTGATTGTTCAGACACAAATATATCTGTTGAAAATAGTCTGGTATACACCAGTAAATTATAACTGTGGTTTTGCTGTTCCACGGTAAAAAATCTCTATTATCCTGCTTTTGGCATTTTTTGCCGTAAAAAATAAATAATAGTGTGTCCTGATTGTTCAGACACAAATATATCTGTTGAAAATAGTCTGGTATACACCAGTAAATTATAACTGTGGTTTTGCTGTTCCACGGTAAAAAATCTCTATTATCCTGCTTTTGGCATTTTTTGCCGTAAAAAATAAATAATAGTGTCTCCTGATTGTTCAGACTCAAATATATCTGTTGAAAATAGTCCGGTGTAGGACTGAGAAATACATGTGTGGTTTTGCAGTTCCACTTGTCAAATCTCTGTATTATCCTGCTTTTTACAATTTTTGGCAGTAAAAAATAAATAATAGTGTCTCCTGATTGTTCAGACACAAATATATCTGTTGAAAATAGTCTGGTAAACACCAGTAAATTATAACTTTGGTTTTGCTGTTCCACGGTAAAAAATCTCTATTATCCTGCTTTTGGCATTTTTGACGTAAAAAATAAATAATAGTGTCTCCTGATTGTTCAAACACAAATATATCTGTTGAAAATAGTGTGGTATACACCAGTAAATTATAACTGTGGTTTTGCTGTTCCACGGTAAAAAATCTCTATTACCCTGCTTTTGGCATTTTTTGCCGTAAAAAATAAATAATAGTGTGTCCTGATTGTTCAGACACAAATATATCTGTTGAATATAGTCTGGTAAACACCAGTAAATTATAACTGTGGTTTTGCTGTTCCACGGTAAAAAATCTGTATTATCCTGCTTTTGTCATTTTTTGCCGTAAAAAATAAATAATAGTGTTTCCTGATTGTTCAGACACATATATATCTGTTGAATAAAGTCTGGTATAAACCAGTAAATTATGACTGTGGTTTGGCTGTTCCACGGTAAAAAATCTCTATTATCCTGCTTTTGCCATTTTTTGCCATAAAAAATAAATAATAGTGTCTCCTGATAGTTCAGACACAAATATATCTGTTGAAAATAGTCTGGTGTAGGCCCGAGAAATACAAGTGTGGTTTTGCAGTTCCAGGGGTCAAATTTCTGTATTATCCTGCTTTTCACAATTTTTGGCCGTAAAAAATAAATAATAGTGTCTCCTGATTGTTCAGACACAACTATATCTGTTGAAAATAGTCTGGTATACACCAGTAAATTATAACATTGGTTTTGCTGTTCCACGGTAAAAAATTTCTATTATTCTGCTTTTGGCATTTTTTGATGTAAAAAATAAATAATAGTGTCTCCTGATTGTTCAAACACAAATATATCTGTTGAAAATAGTCTGGTATACACCAGTAAATTATAACTGTGGTTTCGCTGTTCCACGGTAAAAAAACTCTATTATCCTGCTTTTGGCATTTTTTGCCATAAAAAATAAATAATAGTGTCTCCTGATTGTTCAGACACAAATATATCTGTTGAAAATAGTCTGGTGTAGGACCGAGAAATACAAGTGTGGTTTTGCAGTTCCACTGGTCAAATATCTGTATTATCCTGCTTTTTGCAATTTTTGGCCGCAAAAAATAAATAATAGTGTCTCCATATTGTTCAGATACAAATATATCTGTTGAAAATAGTCTGGTATACACCAGTAAATTATAACTGTGGTTTCACTGTTCCACGATAAAAAATCTCTATTATCCGGCTTTTGGCATTTTTTGCCGTAAAAAATAAATAATAGTGTGTCCTGATTGTTCAGACACAAATATATCTGTTGAATAAGTCTGGTATACACCAGTAAATTATAACTGTGGTTTTGCTGTTACACGGTAAAAAATCTCTATTATCCTGCTTTTGGCATTTTTTGCCGTAAAAAATAAATAATAGTGTCTCCTGATTGTTCAGACACAAATATATTTGTTGAAAACAGTCTGGTGTAGGACCGAGAAATACAAGTGTGGTTTTGCAGTTCCACAGGTCAAATCTCTGTATTATCCTGCTTTTTGCAATTTTTGGCCGTAAAATATAAATAATAGTGTCTCCTGATTGTTCAGACACAAATATATCAGTTGAATAACATCTGGTATAAACCAGTAAATTATGACTGTGGTTTGGCTGTTCCACAGTAAAAAATCTCTATTATCCTGCTTTTGCCATTTTTTGCCATAAAAAAAAAAATAATAGTGTCTCCTGATTGTTCAGACACAAATATATCTGTTGAAAATAGTCTGGTGTAGGCCCGAGAAATACAAGTGTGGTTTTGCAGTTCCACAGGTCAAATTTCTGTATTATCCTGCTTTTCACAATTTTTGGCCGTAAAAAATAAATAATAGTGCCTCCTAATTGTTCAGACACAAATATATCTGTTGAAAATAGTCTGGTATACACCAGTAAATTATAACTTTGGTTTTGCTGTTCCACGGTAAAAAATTTCTATTATTCTGCTTTTGGCATTTTTTGACGTAAAAAATAAATAATAGTGTCTCCTGATTGTTCAAACACAAATATATCTGTTGAAAATAGTCTGGTATACACCAGTAAATTATAACTGTGGTTTTGCTGTTCCACGGTAAAAAATCTCTATTATCCTGCTTTTGGCATTTTTTGCCGTATAAAATAAATAATAGTGTGTCCTGATTGTTCAGACACAAATATATCTGTTGAATAAGTCTGGTATACACCAGTAAATTATGACTGTGGTTTGGCTCTTCCACGGTAAAAAATCTCTATTATCCTGCTTTTGGCATTTTTTGCCATAAAAATAAATAATAGTGTCTCCTGATTGTTCAGACACAAATATATCTGTTGAAAATAGTCTGGTATACACCAGTAAATTATAACTGTGGTTTTGCTGTTCCACGGTAAAAAATCTCTATTATCCTGCTTTTGGCATTTTTTGCCGTAAAAAATAAATAATAGTGTCTCCTGATTGTTCAGACACAAATATATCTGTTGAAAATAGTCTGGTGTAGGACCAAGAAATACAAGTGTGGTTTTGCAGTTCCACAGGTCAAATCTCTGTATTATCCTGCTTTTTGCAATTTTTGGCCGTAAAAAATAAATAATAGTGTCTCCTGATTGTTCAGACACAAAAATATATCTGTTGAAAATAGTCTGGAATACACCAGTAAATTATAACTTTGGTTTTGCTGTTCCACGGTAAAAAATTTCTATTATCCTGCTTTTGTCATTTTTTGACGTAAAAAATAAATAATAGTGTCTCCTGATTGTTCAAACACAAATCTATCTGTTGAAAATAGTCTGGTATACACCATTAAATTATAACTGTGGTTTTGCTGTTCCACGGTAAAAAATCTCTATTATCCTGCTTTTGGCATTTTTTGCCCTAAAAAATAAATAATAGTGTGTCCTGATTGTTCAGACACAAATATATCTGTTGAAAATAGTCTGGTGTAGGACTGAGAAATACAAGTGTGGTTTTGCAGTTCTACGGGTCAAATCTCTGTATTATCCTGCTTTTTGCAATATTTGGCCGTAAAAAATAAATAATAGTATCTCCTGATTGTTCAGACACAAATATATCTGTTGAAAATAGTCTGGTATACACCATTAAATTATAACTGTGGTTTTGCTGTTCCACGGTAAAAAATTTCTAGTATCCTGCTTTTGGCATTTTTTGACGTAAAAAATAAAAAATAGTGTCTCCTGATTGTTCAAGCACAAATATATCTGTTGAAAATAGTCTGGTATACACCAGTGAATTATAACTATGGTTTTGCAGTTCCACGGTAAAAAATCTCTATTATCCTGCTTTTGGCATTTTTTGCCATAAAAAATAAATAATAGTGTGTCCTGATTGTTCAGACACAAATATATCTGTTGAAAATAGTCTGGTATACACCAGTAAATTATAACTGTGGTTTTGCTGTTCCACGGTAAAAAATCTCTATTATCCTGCTTTTGGCATTTTTGACGTAAAAAATAAATAATAGTGTCTCCTGATTGTTCAAACACAAATATATCTGTTGAAAATAGTGTGGTATACACCAGTAAATTATAACTGTGGTTTTGCTGTTCCACGGTAAAAAATCTCTATTACCCTGCTTTTGGCATTTTTTGCCGTAAAAAATAAATAATAGTGTGTCCTGATTGTTCAGACACAAATATATCTGTTGAATATAGTCTGGTATACACCAGTAAATTATAACTGTGGTTTTGCAGTTCCACGGTAAAAAATCTCTATTATCCTGCTTTTTGCATTTTTTGTCGTAAAAAATAAATAATAGTGTCTCCTGATTGTTCAGACTCAAATATATCTGTTGAAAATAGTCTGGTGTAGGACTGAGAAATACAAGTGTGGTTTTGCAGTTCTACGGGTCAAATCTCTGTATTATCCTGCTTTTTGCAATTTTTGGCCGTAAAATATAAATAATAGTATCTCCTGATTTTTCAGAAACAAATATATCTGTTGAAAATAGTCTGGTATACACCATTAAATTATAACTGTGGTTTTGCTGTTCCACGGTAAAAAATCTCTATTATCCTGCTTTTGGCATTTTTTGCCGTAAAAAATAAATAATAGTGTCTCCTGATTGTTCAGACTCAAATATATCTGTTGAAAATAGTCCGGTGTAGGACTGAGAAATACATGTGTGGTTTTGCAGTTCCACTGGTCAAATCTCTGTATTATCCTGCTTTTTACAATTTTTGGCAGTAAAAAATAAATAATAGTGTCTCCTGATTGTTCAAACACAAATATATCTGTTGAAAATAGTCTGGTAAACACCAGTAAATTATAACTTTGGTTTTGCTGTTCCACGGTAAAAAATCTCTATTATCCTGCTTTTGGCATTTTTGACGTAAAAAATAAATAATAGTGTCTCCTGATTGTTCAAACACAAATATATCTGTTGAAAATAGTGTGGTATACACCAGTAAATTATAACTGTGGTTTTGCTGTTCCACGGTAAAAAATCTCTATTACCCTGCTTTTGGCATTTTTTGCCGTAAAAAATAAATAATAGTGTGTCCTGATTGTTCAGACACAAATATATCTGTTGAATATAGTCTGGTAAACACCAGTAAATTATAACTGTGGTTTTGCTGTTCCACGGTAAAAAATCTGTATTATCCTGCTTTTGTCATTTTTTGCCGTAAAAAATAAATAATAGTGTTTCCTGATTGTTCAGACACATATATATCTGTTGAATAAAGTCTGGTATAAACCAGTAAATTATGACTGTGGTTTGGCTGTTCCACGGTAAAAAATCTCTATTATCCTGCTTTTGCCATTTTTTGCCATAAAAAATAAATAATAGTGTCTCCTGATAGTTCAGACACAAATATATCTGTTGAAAATAGTCTGGTGTAGGCCCGAGAAATACAAGTGTGGTTTTGCAGTTCCAGGGGTCAAATTTCTGTATTATCCTGCTTTTCACAATTTTTGGCCGTAAAAAATAAATAATAGTGTCTCCTGATTGTTCAGACACAAATATATCTGTTGAAAATAGTCTGGTATACACCAGTAAATTATAACATTGGTTTTGCTGTTCCACGGTAAAAAATTTCTATTATTCTGCTTTTGGCATTTTTTGATGTAAAAAATAAATAATAGTGTCTCCTGATTGTTCAAACACAAATATATCTGTTGAAAATAGTCTGGTATACACCAGTAAATTATAACTGTGGTTTCGCTGTTCCACGGTAAAAAAACTCTATTATCCTGCTTTTGGCATTTTTTGCCATAAAAAATAAATAATAGTGTCTCCTGATTGTTCAGACACAAATATATCTGTTGAAAATAGTCTGGTGTAGGACCGAGAAATACAAGTGTGGTTTTGCAGTTCCACTGGTCAAATATCTGTATTATCCTGCTTTTTGCAATTTTTGGCCGCAAAAAATAAATAATAGTGTCTCCATATTGTTCAGATACAAATATATCTGTTGAAAATAGTCTGGTATACACCAGTAAATTATAACTGTGGTTTCGCTGTTCCACGATAAAAAATCTCTATTATCCGGCTTTTGGCATTTTTTGCCGTAAAAAATAAATAATAGTGTGTCCTGATTGTTCAGACACAAATATATCTGTTGAATAAGTCTGGTATACACCAGTAAATTATAACTGTGGTTTTGCTGTTACACGGTAAAAAATCTCTATTATCCTGCTTTTGGCATTTTTTGCCGTAAAAAATAAATAATAGTGTCTCCTGATTGTTCAGACACAAATATATTTGTTGAAAACAGTCTGGTGTAGGACCGAGAAATACAAGTGTGGTTTTGCAGTTCCACAGGTCAAATCTCTGTATTATCCTGCTTTTTGCAATTTTTGGCCGTAAAATATAAATAATAGTGTCTCCTGATTGTTCAGACACAAATATATCAGTTGAATAAAGTCTGGTATAAACCAGTAAATTATGACTGTGGTTTGGCTGTTCCACAGTAAAAAATCTCTATTATCCTGCTTTTGCCATTTTTTGCCATAAAAAAAAAAATAATAGTGTCTCCTGATTGTTCAGACACAAATATATCTGTTGAAAATAGTCTGGTGTAGGCCCGAGAAATACAAGTGTGGTTTTGCAGTTCCACAGGTCAAATTTCTGTATTATCCTGCTTTTCACAATTTTTGGCCGTAAAAAATAAATAATAGTGCCTCCTAATTGTTCAGACACAAATATATCTGTTGAAAATAGTCTGGTATACACCAGTAAATTATAACTTTGGTTTTGCTGTTCCACGGTAAAAAATTTCTATTATTCTGCTTTTGGCATTTTTTGACGTAAAAAATAAATAATAGTGTCTCCTGATTGTTCAAACACAAATATATCTGTTGAAAATAGTCTGGTATACACCAGTAAATTATAACTGTGGTTTTGCTGTTCCACGGTAAAAAATCTCTATTATCCTGCTTTTGGCATTTTTTGCCGTATAAAATAAATAATAGTGTGTCCTGATTGTTCAGACACAAATATATCTGTTGAATAAGTCTGGTATACACCAGTAAATTATGACTGTGGTTTGGCTCTTCCACGGTAAAAAATCTCTATTATCCTGCTTTTGGCATTTTTTGCCATAAAAATAAATAATAGTGTCTACTGATTGTTCAGACACAAATATATCTGTTGAAAATAGTCTGGTATACACCAGTAAATTATAACTGTGGTTTTGCTGTTCCACGGTAAAAAATCTCTATTATCCTGCTTTTGGCATTTTTTGCCGTAAAAAATAAATAATAGTGTCTCCTGATTGTTCAGACACAAATATATCTGTTGAAAATAGTCTGGTGTAGGACCAAGAAATACAAGTGTGGTTTTGCAGTTCCACAGGTCAAATCTCTGTATTATCCTGCTTTTTGCAATTTTTGGCCGTAAAAAATAAATAATAGTGTCTCCTGATTGTTCAGACACAAAAATATATCTGTTGAAAATAGTCTGGAATACACCAGTAAATTATAACTTTGGTTTTGCTGTTCCACGGTAAAAAATTTCTATTATCCTGCTTTTGTCATTTTTTGACGTAAAAAATAAATAATAGTGTCTCCTGATTGTTCAAACACAAATCTATCTGTTGAAAATAGTCTGGTATACACCATTAAATTATAACTGTGGTTTTGCTGTTCCACGGTAAAAAATTTCTATTATCCTGCTTTTGTCATTTTTTGACGTAAAAAATAAATAATAGTGTCTCCTGATTGTTCAAACACAAATATATCTGTTGAAAATAGTGTGGTATACACCAGTAAATTATAACTGTGGTTTTGCTGTTCCACGGTAAAAAATCTCTATTATCCTGCTTTTGGCATTTTTTGCCCTAAAAAATAAATAATAGTGTGTCCTGATTGTTCAGACACAAATATATCTGTTGAAAATAGTCTGGTGTAGGACTGAGAAATACAAGTGTGGTTTTGCAGTTCTACGGGTCAAATCTCTGTATTATCCTGCTTTTTGCAATATTTGGCCGTAAAAAATAAATAATAGTATCTCCTGATTGTTCAGACACAAATATATCTGTTGAAAATAGTCTGGTATACACCATTAAATTATAACTGTGGTTTTGCTGTTCCACGGTAAAAAATTTCTAGTATCCTGCTTTTGGCATTTTTTGACGTAAAAAATAAAAAATAGTGTCTCCTGATTGTTCAAGCACAAATATATCTGTTGAAAATAGTCTGGTATACACCAGTGAATTATAACTATGGTTTTGCAGTTCCACGGTAAAAAATCTCTATTATCCTGCTTTTGGCATTTTTTGCCATAAAAAATAAATAATAGTGTGTCCTGATTGTTCAGACACAAATATATCTGTTGAAAATAGTCTGGTATACACCAGTAAATTATAACTGTGGTTTTGCTGTTCCACGGTAAAAAATCTCTATTATCCTGCTTTTGGCATTTTTGACGTAAAAAATAAATAATAGTGTCTCCTGATTGTTCAAACACAAATATATCTGTTGAAAATAGTGTGGAATACACCAGTAAATTATAACTGTGGTTTTGCTGTTCCACGGTAAAAAATCTCTATTACCCTGCTTTTGGCATTTTTTGCCGTAAAAAATAAATAATAGTGTGTCCTGATTGTTCAGACACAAATATATCTGTTGAATATAGTCTGGTATACACCAGTAAATTATAACTGTGGTTTTGCAGTTCCACGGTAAAAAATCTCTATTATCCTGCTTTTGGCATTTTTTGTCGTAAAAAATAAATAATAGTGTCTCCTGATTGTTCAGACTCAAATATATCTGTTGAAAATAGTCTGGTGTAGGACTGAGAAATACAAGTGTGGTTTTGCAGTTCTACGGGTCAAATCTCTGTATTATCCTGCTTTTTGCAATTTTTGGCCGTAAAATATAAATAATAGTATCTCCTGATTGTTCAGAAACAAATATATCTGTTGAAAATAGTCTGGTATACACCATTAAATTATAACTGTGGTTTTGCTGTTCCACGGTAAAAAATTTCTAGTATCCTGCTTTTGGCATTTTTTGACGTAAAAAATAAATAATAGTGTCTCCTGATTGTTCAAGCACAAATATATCTGTTGAAAATAGTCTGGTATACACCAGTGAATTATAACTATGGTTTTGCAGTTCCACGGTAAAAAATCTCTATTATCCTGCTTTTGGCATTTTTTGCCATAAAAAATAAATAATAGTGTGTCCTGATTGTTCAGACACAAATATATCTTTTGAAAATAGTCTGGTATACACCAGTAAATTATAACTGTGGTTTTGCTGTTCCACGGTAAAAAATCTCTATTATCCTGCTTTTGGCATTTTTTGCCGTAAAAAATAAATAATAGTGTCTCCTGATTGTTCAGACTCAAATATATCTGTTGAAAATAGTCCGGTGTAGGACTGAGAAATACATGTGTGGTTTTGCAGTTCCACTGGTCAAATCTCTGTATTATCCTGCTTTTTACAATTTTTGGCCGTAAAAAATAAATAATAGTGTCTCCTGATTGTTCAGACACAAATATATCTGTTGAAAATAGTCTGGTAAACACCAGTAAATTATAACTTTGGTTTTGCTGTTCCACGGTAAAAAATCTCTATTATCCTGCTTTTGGCATTTTTGACGTAAAAAATAGATAATAGTGTCTCCTGATTGTTCAAACATAAATATATCTGTGGAAAATAGTCTGGTATACACCATTAAATTATAACTGTGGATTTGCTGTTCCACGGTAAAAAATTTCTATTATCCTGCTTTTGGCATTTTTTGACGTAAAAAATAAATAATAGTGTCTCCTGATTGTTCAAACACAAATATATCTGTTGAAAATATTCTGGTATACACCAGTAAATTATAACTGTGGTTTTGCTGTTCCACGGTAAAAAATCTCTATTATCCTGCTTTTGGCATTTTTTGCCGTAAAAAATAAATAATAGTGTGTCCTGATTGTTCAGACACAAATATATCTGTTGAAAATAGTCTGGTATACACCAGTAAATTATAACTGTGGTTTTGCTGTTCCACGGTAAAAAATCTCTATTATCCTGCTTTTGGCATTTTTTGCCGTAAAAAATAAATAATAGTGTCTCCTGATTGTTCAGACTCAAATATATCTGTTGAAAATAGTCTGGTGTAGGACTGAGAAATACAAGTGTGGTTTTGCAGTTCCACGGGTCAAATCTCTGTATTATCCTGCTTTTTGCAATTTTTGGCCGTAAGAAATAAATAATAGTGTCTCCTGATTGTTCAGACACAAATATATCTGTTGAAAATAGTCTGGTATACACCATTAAATTATAACTGTGCTTTTGCTGTTCCACAGGTCAAATCTCTGTATTATCCTGCTTTTTGCAATTTTTGGCCGTAAAAAATAAATAATAGTGTCTCCTGATTGTTCAGACACAAATATCTCTGTTGAAAATAGTCTGGAATACACCAGTAAATTATAACTTTGGTTTTGCTGTTCCACGGTAAAAAATTTCTAGTATCCTGCTTTTGTCATTTTTTGACGTAAAAAATAAATAATAGTGTCTCCTGATTGTTCAAACACAAATCTATCTGTTGAAAATAGTCTGGTATACACCATTAAATTATAACTGTTGTTTTGCTGTTCCACGGTAAAAAATTTCTATTATCCTGCTTTTGGCATTTTTTGACGTAAAAAATAAATAATAGTGTCTCCTGATTGTTCAAACACAAATATATTTGTTGAAAATAGTGTGGTATACACCACTAAATTATAACTGTGGTTTTGCTGTTCCACGGTAAAATATCTCTATTATCCTGCTTTTGACATTTTTTGCCGTAAAAAATAAATAATAGTGTGTCCTGATTGTTTAGACACAAATATATCTGTTGAATATAGTCTGGTATACACCAGTAAATTATAACTGTGGTTTTGCTGTTCCACGGTAAAAAATCTCTATTATCCTGCTTTTGGCATTTTTTGTCGTAAAAAATAAATAATAGTGTCTCCTGATTGTTCAGACTCAAATATATCTGTTGAAAATAGTCTGGTGTAGGACCAAGAAATACAAGTGTGGTTTTGCAGTTCCACAGGTGAAATCTCTGTAATATCCTGCTTTTTGCAATTTTTGGCCGTAAAAAATAAATAATAGTGTCTCCTGATTGTTCAGACACAAATATATCTGTTGAAAATAGTCTGGAATACACCAGTAAATTATAACTTTGGTTTTGCTGTTCCACGGTAAAAAATCTCTATTATCCTGCTTTTGGCATTTTTTGCCGTAAAAAATAAATAATAGTGTCTCCTGATTGTTCAGACTCAAATATATCTGTTGAAAATAGTCTGGTGTAGGACTGAGAAATACAAGTGTGGTTTTGCAGTTCCACGGGTCAAATCTCTGTATTATCCTGCTTTTTGCAATTTTTGGCCGTAAGAAATAAATAATAGTGTCTCCTGATTGTTCAGACACAAATATATCTGTTGAAAATAGTCTGGTATACACCATTAAATTATAACTGTGCTTTTGCTGTTCCACAGGTCAAATCTCTGTATTATCCTGCTTTTTGCAATTTTTGGCCGTAAAAAATAAATAATAGTGTCTCCTGATTGTTCAGACACAAATATCTCTGTTGAAAATAGTCTGGAATACACCAGTAAATTATAACTTTGGTTTTGCTGTTCCACGGTAAAAAATTTCTAGTATCCTGCTTTTGTCATTTTTTGACGTAAAAAATAAATAATAGTGTCTCCTGATTGTTCAAACACAAATCTATCTGTTGAAAATAGTCTGGTATACACCATTAAATTATAACTGTTGTTTTGCTGTTCCACGGTAAAAAATTTCTATTATCCTGCTTTTGGCATTTTTTGACGTAAAAAATAAATAATAGTGTCTCCTGATTGTTCAAACACAAATATATTTGTTGAAAATAGTGTGGTATACACCACTAAATTATAACTGTGGTTTTGCTGTTCCACGGTAAAATATCTCTATTATCCTGCTTTTGGCATTTTTTGCCGTAAAAAATAAATAATAGTGTGTCCTGATTGTTTAGACACAAATATATCTGTTGAATACAGTCTGGTATACACCAGTAAATTATAACTGTGGTTTTGCTGTTCCACGGTAAAAAATCTCTATTATCCTGCTTTTGGCATTTTTTGTCGTAAAAAATAAATAATAGTGTCTCCTGATTGTTCAGACTCAAATATATCTGTTGAAAATAGTCTGGTGTAGGACCAAGAAATACAAGTGTGGTTTTGCAGTTCCACAGGTCAAATCTCTGTATTATCCTGCTTTTTGCAATTTTTGGCCGTAAAAAATAAATAATAGTGTCTCCTGATTGTTCAGACACAAATATATCTGTTGAAAATAGTCTGGAATACACCAGTAAATTATAACTTTGGTTTTGCTGTTCCACGGTAAAAAATTTCTATTATCCTGCTTTTGTCATTTTTTGACGTAAAAAATAAATAATAGTGTGTCCTGATTGTTCAAACACAAATATATCTGTTGAAAATAGTGTGGTATACACCAGTAAATTATAACTGTGGTTTTGCTGTTCCACGGTAAAAAATCTCTATTATCCTGCTTTTGGCATTTTTTGCCATAAAAAATAAATAATAGTGTGTCCTGATTGTTCAGACACAAATATATCTTTTGAAAATAGTCTGGTATACACCAGTAAATTATAACTGTGGTTTTGCTGTTCCACGGTAAAAAATCTCTATTATCCTGCTTTTGGCATTTTTTGCCGTAAAAAATAAATAATAGTGTCTCCTGATTGTTCAGACTCAAATATATCTGTTGAAAATAGTCCGGTGTAGGACTGAGAAATACATGTGTGGTTTTGCAGTTCCACTGGTCAAATCTCTGTATTATCCTGCTTTTTACAATTTTTGGCCGTAAAAAATAAATAATAGTGTCTCCTGATTGTTCAGACACAAATATATCTGTTGAAAATAGTCTGGTAAACACCAGTAAATTATAACTTTGGTTTTGCTGTTCCACGGTAAAAAATCTCTATTATCCTGCTTTTGGCATTTTTGACGTAAAAAATAGATAATAGTGTCTCCTGATTGTTCAAACATAAATATATCTGTGGAAAATAGTCTGGTATACACCATTAAATTATAACTGTGGATTTGCTGTTCCACGGTAAAAAATTTCTATTATCCTGCTTTTGGCATTTTTTGACGTAAAAAATAAATAATAGTGTCTCCTGATTGTTCAAACACAAATATATCTGTTGAAAATATTCTGGTATACACCAGTAAATTATAACTGTGGTTTTGCTGTTCCACGGTAAAAAATCTCTATTATCCTGCTTTTGGCATTTTTTGCCGTAAAAAATAAATAATAGTGTGTCCTGATTGTTCAGACACAAATATATCTGTTGAAAATAGTCTGGTATACACCAGTAAATTATAACTGTGGTTTTGCTGTTCCACGGTAAAAAATCTCTATTATCCTGCTTTTGGCATTTTTTGCCGTAAAAAATAAATAATAGTGTCTCCTGATTGTTCAGACTCAAATATATCTGTTGAAAATAGTCTGGTGTAGGACTGAGAAATACAAGTGTGGTTTTGCAGTTCCACGGGTCAAATCTCTGTATTATCCTGCTTTTTGCAATTTTTGGCCGTAAGAAATAAATAATAGTGTCTCCTGATTGTTCAGACACAAATATATCTGTTGAAAATAGTCTGGTATACACCATTAAATTATAACTGTGCTTTTGCTGTTCCACAGGTCAAATCTCTGTATTATCCTGCTTTTTGCAATTTTTGGCCGTAAAAAATAAATAATAGTGTCTCCTGATTGTTCAGACACAAATATCTCTGTTGAAAATAGTCTGGAATACACCAGTAAATTATAACTTTGGTTTTGCTGTTCCACTTTAAAAAATTTCTATTATCCTGCTTTTGTCATTTTTTGACGTAAAAAATAAATAATAGTGTCTCCTGATTGTTCAAACACAAATCTATCTGTTGAAAATAGTCTGGTATACACCATTAAATTATAACTGTGGTTTTGCTGTTCCACGGTAAAAAATTTCTATTATCCTGCTTTTGTCATTTTTTGACGTAAAAAATAAATAATAGTGTCTCCTGATTGTTCAAACACAAATATATCTGTTGAAAATAGTGTGGTATACACCAGTAAATTATAACTGTGGTTTTGCTGTTCCACGGTAAAAAATCTCTATTATCCTGCTTTTGGCATTTTTTGCCCTAAAAAATAAATAATAGTGTGTCCTGATTGTTCAGACACAAATATATCTGTTGAAAATAGTCTGGTGTAGGACTGAGAAATACAAGTGTGGTTTTGCAGTTCTACGGGTCAAATCTCTGTATTATCCTGCTTTTTGCAATATTTGGCCGTAAAAAATAAATAATAGTATCTCCTGATTGTTCAGACACAAATATATCTGTTGAAAATAGTCTGGTATACACCATTAAATTATAACTGTGGTTTTGCTGTTCCACGGTAAAAAATTTCTAGTATCCTGCTTTTGGCATTTTTTGACGTAAAAAATAAAAAATAGTGTCTCCTGATTGTTCAAGCACAAATATATCTGTTGAAAATAGTCTGGTATACACCAGTGAATTATAACTATGGTTTTGCAGTTCCACGGTAAAAAATCTCTATTATCCTGCTTTTGGCATTTTTTGCCATAAAAAATAAATAATAGTGTGTCCTGATTGTTCAGACACAAATATATCTGTTGAAAATAGTCTGGTATACACCAGTAAATTATAACTGTGGTTTTGCTGTTCCACGGTAAAAAATCTCTATTATCCTGCTTTTGGCATTTTTGACGTAAAAAATAAATAATAGTGTCTCCTGATTGTTCAAACACAAATATATCTGTTGAAAATAGTGTGGTATACACCAGTAAATTATAACTGTGGTTTTGCTGTTCCACGGTAAAAAATCTCTATTACCCTGCTTTTGGCATTTTTTGCCGTAAAAAATAAATAATAGTGTGTCCTGATTGTTCAGAAACAAATATATCTGTTGAATATAGTCTGGTATACACCAGTAAATTATAACTGTGGTTTTGCAGTTCCACGGTAAAAAATCTCTATTATCCTGCTTTTGGCATTTTTTGTCGTAAAAAATAAATAATAGTGTCTCCTGATTGTTCAGACTCAAATATATCTGTTGAAAATAGTCTGGTGTAGGACTGAGAAATACAAGTGTGGTTTTGCAGTTCTACGGGTCAAATCTCTGTATTATCCTGCTTTTTGCAATTTTTGGCCGTAAAATATAAATAATAGTATCTCCTGATTTTTCAGAAACAAATATATCTGTTGAAAATAGTCTGGTATACACCATTAAATTATAACTGTGGTTTTGCTGTTCCGCGGTAAAAAATCTCTATTATCCTGCTTTTGGCATTTTTTGCCGTAAAAAATAAATAATAGTGTCTCCTGATTGTTCAGACTCAAATATATCTGTTGAAAATAGTCCGGTGTAGGACTGAGAAATACATGTGTGGTTTTGCAGTTCCACTGGTCAAATCTCTGTATTATACTGCTTTTTACAATTTTTGGCAGTAAAAAATAAATAATAGTGTCTCCTGATTGTTCAGACACAAATATATCTGTTGAAAATAGTCTGGTAAACACCAGTAAATTATAACTTTGGTTTTGCTGTTCCACGGTAAAAAATCTCTATTATCCTGCTTTTGGCATTTTTGACGTAAAAAATAAATAATAGTGTCTCCTGATTGTTCAAACACAAATATATCTGTTGAAAATAGTGTGGTATACACCAGTAAATTATAACTGTGGTTTTGCTGTTCCACGGTAAAAAATCTCTATTACCCTGCTTTTGGCATTTTTTGCCGTAAAAAATAAATAATAGTGTGTCCTGATTGTTCAGACACAAATATATCTGTTGAATATAGTCTGGTAAACACCAGTAAATTATAACTGTGGTTTTGCTGTTCCACGGTAAAAAATCTGTATTATCCTGCTTTTGTCATTTTTTGCCGTAAAAAATAAATAATAGTGTTTCCTGATTGTTCAGACACATATATATCTGTTGAATAAAGTCTGGTATAAACCAGTAAATTATGACTGTGGTTTGGCTGTTCCACGGTAAAAAATCTCTATTATCCTGCTTTTGCCATTTTTTGCCATAAAAAATAAATAATAGTGTCTCCTGATAGTTCAGACACAAATATATCTGTTGAAAATAGTCTGGTGTAGGCCCGAGAAATACAAGTGTGGTTTTGCAGTTCCAGGGGTCAAATTTCTGTATTATCCTGCTTTTCACAATTTTTGGCCGTAAAAAATAAATAATAGTGTCTCCTGATTGTTCAGACACAAATATATCTGTTGAAAATAGTCTGGTATACACCAGTAAATTATAACATTGGTTTTGCTGTTCCACGGTAAAAATTTCTATTATTCTGCTTTTGGCATTTTTTGATGTAAAAAATAAATAATAGTGTCTCCTGATTGTTCAAACACAAATATATCTGTTGAAAATAGTCTGGTATACACCAGTAAATTATAACTGTGGTTTCGCTGTTCCACGGTAAAAAAACTCTATTATCCTGCTTTTGGCATTTTTTGCCATAAAAAATAAATAATAGTGTCTCCTGATTGTTCAGACACAAATATATCTGTTGAAAATAGTCTGGTGTAGGACCGAGAAATACAAGTGTGGTTTTGCAGTTCCACTGGTCAAATATCTGTATTATCCTGCTTTTTGCAATTTTTGGCCGCAAAAAATAAATAATAGTGTCTCCATATTGTTCAGATACAAATATATCTGTTGAAAATAGTCTGGTATACACCATTAAATTATAACTGTGGTTTCGCTGTTCCACGATAAAAAATCTCTATTATCCGGCTTTTGGCATTTTTTGCCGTAAAAAATAAATAATAGTGTGTCCTGATTGTTCAGACACAAATATATCTGTTGAATAAGTCTGGTATACACCAGTAAATTATAACTGTGGTTTTGCTGTTACACGGTAAAAAATCTCTATTATCCTGCTTTTGGCATTTTTTGCCGTAAAAAATAAATAATAGTGTCTCCTGATTGTTCAGACACAAATATATTTGTTGAAAACAGTCTGGTGTAGGACCGAGAAATACAAGTGTGGTTTTGCAGTTCCACAGGTCAAATCTCTGTATTATCCTGCTTTTTGCAATTTTTGGCCGTAAAATATAAATAATAGTGTCTCCTGATTGTTCAGACACAAATATATCAGTTGAATAAAGTCTGGTATAAACCAGTAAATTATGACTGTGGTTTGGCTGTTCCACAGTAAAAAATCTCTATTATCCTGCTTTTGCCATTTTTTGCCATAAAAAAAAAAATAATAGTGTCTCCTGATTGTTCAGACACAAATATATCTGTTGAAAATAGTCTGGTGTAGGCCCGAGAAATACAAGTGTGGTTTTGCAGTTCCACAGGTCAAATTTCTGTATTATCCTGCTTTTCACAATTTTTGGCAGTAAAAAATAAATAATAGTGCCTCCTAATTGTTCAGACACAAATATATCTGTTGAAAATAGTCTGGTATACACCAGTAAATTATAACTTTGGTTTTGCTGTTCCACGGTAAAAAATTTCTATTATTCTGCTTTTGGCATTTTTTGACGTAAAAAATAAATAATAGTGTCTCCTGATTGTTCAAACACAAATATATCTGTTGAAAATAGTCTGGTATACACCAGTAAATTATAACTGTGGTTTTGCTGTTCCACGGTAAAAAATCTCTATTATCCTGCTTTTGGCATTTTTTGCCGTATAAAATAAATAATAGTGTGTCCTGATTGTTCAGACACAAATATATCTGTTGAATAAGTCTGGTATACACCAGTAAATTATGACTGTGGTTTGGCTCTTCCACGGTAAAAAATCTCTATTATCCTGCTTTTGGCATTTTTTGCCATAAAAATAAATAATAGTGTCTCCTGATTGTTCAGACACAAATATATCTGTTGAAAATAGTCTGGTATACACCAGTAAATTATAACTGTGGTTTTGCTGTTCCACGGTAAAAAATCTCTATTATCCTGCTTTTGGCATTTTTTGCCGTAAAAAATAAATAATAGTGTCTCCTGATTGTTCAGACACAAATATATCTGTTGAAAATAGTCTGGTGTAGGACCAAGAAATACAAGTGTGGTTTTGCAGTTCCACAGGTCAAATCTCTGTATTATCCTGCTTTTTGCAATTTTTGGCCGTAAAAAATAAATAATAGTGTCTCCTGATTGTTCAGACACAAAAATATATCTGTTGAAAATAGTCTGGAATACACCAGTAAATTATAACTTTGGTTTTGCTGTTCCACGGTAAAAAATTTCTATTATCCTGCTTTTGTCATTTTTTGACGTAAAAAATAAATAATAGTGTCTCCTGATTGTTCAAACACAAATCTATCTGTTGAAAATAGTCTGGTATACACCATTAAATTATAACTGTGGTTTTGCTGTTCCACGGTAAAAAATTTCTATTATCCTGCTTTTGTCATTTTTTGACGTAAAAAATAAATAATAGTGTCTCCTGATTGTTCAAACACAAATATATCTGTTGAAAATAGTGTGGTATACACCAGTAAATTATAACTGTGGTTTTGCTGTTCCACGGTAAAAAATCTCTATTATCCTGCTTTTGGCATTTTTTGCCCTAAAAAATAAATAATAGTGTGTCCTGATTGTTCAGACACAAATATATCTGTTGAAAATAGTCTGGTGTAGGACTGAGAAATACAAGTGTGGTTTTGCAGTTCTACGGGTCAAATCTCTGTATTATCCTGCTTTTTGCAATATTTGGCCGTAAAAAATAAATAATAGTATCTCCTGATTGTTCAGACACAAATATATCTGTTGAAAATAGTCTGGTATACACCATTAAATTATAACTGTGGTTTTGCTGTTCCACGGTAAAAAATTTCTAGTATCCTGCTTTTGGCATTTTTTGACGTAAAAAATAAAAAATAGTGTCTCCTGATTGTTCAAGCACAAATATATCTGTTGAAAATAGTCTGGTATACACCAGTGAATTATAACTATGGTTTTGCAGTTCCACGGTAAAAAATCTCTATTATCCTGCTTTTGGCATTTTTTGCCATAAAAAATAAATAATAGTGTGTCCTGATTGTTCAGACACAAATATATCTGTTGAAAATAGTCTGGTATACACCAGTAAATTATAACTGTGGTTTTGCTGTTCCACGGTAAAAAATCTCTATTATCCTGCTTTTGGCATTTTTGACGTAAAAAATAAATAATAGTGTCTCCTGATTGTTCAAACACAAATATATCTGTTGAAAATAGTGTGGTATACACCAGTAAATTATAACTGTGGTTTTGCTGTTCCACGGTAAAAAATCTCTATTACCCTGCTTTTGGCATTTTTTGCCGTAAAAAATAAATAATAGTGTGTCCTGATTGTTCAGACACAAATATATCTGTTGAATATAGTCTGGTATACACCAGTAAATTATAACTGTGGTTTTGCAGTTCCACGGTAAAAAATCTCTATTATCCTGCTTTTGGCATTTTTTGTCGTAAAAAATAAATAATAGTGTCTCCTGATTGTTCAGACTCAAATATATCTGTTGAAAATAGTCTGGTGTAGGACTGAGAAATACAAGTGTGGTTTTGTAGTTCTACGGGTCAAATCTCTGTATTATCCTGCTTTTTGCAATTTTTGGCCGTAAAATATAAATAATAGTATCTCCTGATTGTTCAGAAACAAATATATCTGTTGAAAATAGTCTGGTATACACCATTAAATTATAACTGTGGTTTTGCTGTTCCACGGTAAAAAATTTCTAGTATCCTGCTTTTGGCATTTTTTGACGTAAAAAATAAATAATAGTGTCTCCTGATTGTTCAAGCACAAATATATCTGTTGAAAATAGTCTGGTATACACCAGTGAATTATAACTATGGTTTTGCAGTTCCACGGTAAAAAATCTCTATTATCCTGCTTTTGGCATTTTTTGCCATAAAAAATAAATAATAGTGTGTCCTGATTGTTCAGACACAAATATATCTTTTGAAAATAGTCTGGTATACACCAGTAAATTATAACTGTGGTTTTGCTGTTCCACGGTAAAAAATCTCTATTATCCTGCTTTTGGCATTTTTTGCCGTAAAAAATAAATAATAGTGTCTCCTGATTGTTCAGACTCAAATATATCTGTTGAAAATAGTCCGGTGTAGGACTGAGAAATACATGTGTGGTTTTGCAGTTCCACTGGTCAAATCTCTGTATTATCCTGCTTTTTACAATTTTTGGCCGTAAAAAATAAATAATAGTGTCTCCTGATTGTTCAGACACAAATATATCTGTTGAAAATAGTCTGGTAAACACCAGTAAATTATAACTTTGGTTTTGCTGTTCCACGGTAAAAAATCTCTATTATCCTGCTTTTGGCATTTTTGACGTAAAAAATAGATAATAGTGTCTCCTGATTGTTCAAACATAAATATATCTGTGGAAAATAGTCTGGTATACACCATTAAATTATAACTGTGGATTTGCTGTTCCACGGTAAAAAATTTCTATTATCCTGCTTTTGGCATTTTTTGACGTAAAAAATAAATAATAGTGTCTCCTGATTGTTCAGACTCAAATATATCTGTTGAAAATAGTCTGGTGTAGGACTGAGAAATACAAGTGTGGTTTTGCAGTTCCACGGGTCAAATCTCTGTATTATCCTGCTTTTTGCAATTTTTGGCCGTAAGAAATAAATAATAGTGTCTCCTGATTGTTCAGACACAAATATATCTGTTGAAAATAGTCTGGTATACACCATTAAATTATAACTGTGCTTTTGCTGTTCCACAGGTCAAATCTCTGTATTATCCTGCTTTTTGCAATTTTTGGCCGTAAAAAATAATTAATAGTGTCTCCTGATTGTTCAGACACAAATATCTCTGTTGAAAATAGTCTGGAATACACCAGTAAATTATAACTTTGGTTTTGCTGTTCCACGGTAAAAAATTTCTAGTATCCTGCTTTTGTCATTTTTTGACGTAAAAAATAAATAATAGTGTCTCCTGATTGTTCAAACACAAATCTATCTGTTGAAAATAGTCTGGTATACACCATTAAATTATAACTGTTGTTTTGCTGTTCCACGGTAAAAAATTTCTATTATCCTGCTTTTGGCATTTTTTGACGTAAAAAATAAATAATAGTGTCTCCTGATTGTTCAAACACAAATATATTTGTTGAAAATAGTGTGGTATACACCACTAAATTATAACTGTGGTTTTGCTGTTCCACGGTAAAATATCTCTATTATCCTGCTTTTGGCATTTTTTGCCGTAAAAAATAAATAATAGTGTGTCCTGATTGTTTAGACACAAATATATCTGTTGAATAAAGTCTGGTATACACCAGTAAATTATAACTGTGGTTTTGCTGTTCCACGGTAAAAAATCTCTATTATCCTGCTTTTGGCATTTTTTGTCGTAAAAAATAAATAATAGTGTCTCCTGATTGTTCAGACTCAAATATATCTGTTGAAAATAGTCTGGTGTAGGACCAAGAAATACAAGTGTGGTTTTGCAGTTCCACAGGTCAAATCTCTGTATTATCCTGCTTTTTGCAATTTTTGGCCGTAAAAAATAAATAATAGTGTCTCCTGATTGTTCAGACACAAATATATCTGTTGAAAATAGTCTGGAATACACCAGTAAATTATAACTTTGGTTTTGCTGTTCCACGGTTAAAAATTTCTATTATCCTGCTTTTGTCATTTTTTGACGTAAAAAATAAATAATAGTGTGTCCTGATTGTTCAAACACAAATATATCTGTTGAAAATAGTGTGGTATACACCAGTAAATTATAACTGTGGTTTTGCTGTTCCACGGTAAAAAATCTCTATTATCCTGCTTTTGGCATTTTTTGCCATAAAAAATAAATAATAGTGTGTCCTGATTGTTCAGACACAAATATATCTTTTGAAAATAGTCTGGTATACACCAGTAAATTATAACTGTGGTTTTGCTGTTCCACGGTAAAAAATCTCTATTATCCTGCTTTTGGCATTTTTTGCCGTAAAAAATAAATAATAGTGTCTCCTGATTGTTCAGACTCAAACATATCTGTTGAAAATAGTCCGGTGTAGGACTGAGAAATACATGTGTGGTTTTGCAGTTCCACTGGTCAAATCTCTGTATTATCCTGCTTTTTACAATTTTTGGCCGTAAAAAATAAATAATAGTGTCTCCTGATTGTTCAGACACAAATATATCTGTTGAAAATAGTCTGGTAAACACCAGTAAATTATAACTTTGGTTTTGCTGTTCCACGGTAAAAAATCTCTATTATCCTGCTTTTGGCATTTTTGACGTAAAAAATAGATAATAGTGTCTCCTGATTGTTCAAACATAAATATATCTGTGGAAAATAGTCTGGTATACACCATTAAATTATAACTGTGGATTTGCTGTTCCACGGTAAAAAATTTCTATTATCCTGCTTTTGGCATTTTTTGACGTAAAAAATAAATAATAGTGTCTCCTGATTGTTCAAACACAAATATATCTGTTGAAAATATTCTGGTATACACCATTAAATTATAACTGTGGTTTTGCTGTTCCACGGTAAAAAATTTCTATTATCCTGCTTTTGTCATTTTTTGACGTAAAAAATAAATAATAGTGTGTCCTGATTGTTCAAACACAGATATATCTGTTGAAAATACTGTGGTATACACCAGTAAATTATAACTGTGGTTTTGCTGTTCCACGGTAAAAAATCTCTATTATCCTGCTTTTGGCATTTTTTGCCCTAAAAAATAAATAATAGTGTGTCCTGATTGTTCAGACACAAATATATCTGTTGAAAATAGTCTGGTGTAGGACTGAGAAATACAAGTGTGGTTTTGCAGTTCTACGGGTCAAATCTCTGTATTATCCTGCTTTTTGCAATTTTTGGCCGTAAAAAATAAATAATAGTATCTCCTGATTGTTCAGACACAAATATATCTGTTGAAAATAGTCTGGTATACACCATTAAATTATAACTGTGGTTTTCCTGTTCCACGGTAAAAAATTTCTAGTATCCTGCTTTTGGCATTTTTTGACGTAAAAAATAAAAAATAGTGTCTCCTGATTGTTCAAGCACAAATATATCTGTTGAAAATAGTCTGGTATACACCAGTGAATTATAACTATGGTTTTGCAGTTCCACGGTAAAAAATCTCTATTATCCTGCTTTTGGCATTTTTTGCCATAAAAAATAAATAATAGTGTGTCCTGATTGTTCAGACACAAATATATCTGTTGAAAATAGTCTGGTATACACCAGTAAATTATAACTGTGGTTTTGCTGTTCCACGGTAAAAAATCTCTATTATCCTGCTTTTGGCATTTTTTGCCGTAAAAAATAAATAATAGTGTGTCCTGATTGTTCAGACACAAATATATCTGTTGAAAATAGTCTGGTATACACCAGTAAATTATATCTGTGGTTTTGCTGTTCCACGGTAAAAAATCTCTATTATCCTGCTTTTGGCATTTTTTGCCGTAAAAAATAAATAATAGTGTCTCCTGATTGTTCAGACTCAAATATATCTGTTGAAAATAGTCCGGTGTAGGACTGAGAAATACATGTGTGGTTTTGCAGTTCCACTGGTCAAATCTCTGTATTATCCTGCTTTTTACAATTTTTGGCAGTAAAAAATAAATAATAGTGTCTCCTGATTGTTCAGACACAAATATATCTGTTGAAAATAGTCTGGTAAACATCAGTAAATTATAACTTTGGTTTTGCTGTTCCACGGTAAAAAATCTCTATTATCCTGCTTTTGGCATTTTTGACGTAAAAAATAAATAATAGTGTCTCCTGATTGTTCAAACACAAATATATCTGTTGAAAATAGTGTGGTATACACCAGTAAATTATAACTGTGGTTTTGCTGTTCCACGGTAAAAAATCTCTATTACCCTGCTTTTGGCATTTTTTGCCGTAAAAAATAAATAATAGTGTGTCCTGATTGTTCAGACACAAATATATCTGTTGAATATAGTCTGGTATACACCAGTAAATTATAACTGTGGTTTTGCAGTTCCACAGGTCAAATCTCTGTATTATCCTGCTTTTTGCAATTTTTGGCCGTAAAAAATAAATAATAGTGTCTCCTGATTGTTCAGACACAAATATATCTGTTGAAAATAGTCTGGTATACACCATTAAAATATAACTGTGGTTTTGCTGTTCCACGGTAAAAAATTTCTAGTATCCTGCTTTTGGCATTTTTTGACGTAAAAAATAAATAATAGTGTCTCCTGATTGTTCTAACACAAATATATCTGTTGAAAATAGTCTGGTATACACCAGTGAATTATAACTATGGTTTTGCAGTTCCACGGTAAAAAATCTCTATTATCCTGCTTTTGGCATTTTTTTGCCATAAAAAATAAATAATAGTGTGTCCTGATTGTTCAGACACAAATATATCTGTTGAAAATAGTCTGGTATACACCAGTAAATTATAACTGTGGTTTTGCTGTTCCACGGTAAAAAATCTCTATTATCCTGCTTTTGGCATTTTTTGCCGTAAAAAATAAATAATACTGTCTCCTGATTGTTCAGACTCAAATATATCTGTTGAAAATAGTCTGGTGTAGGACTGAGAAATACAAGTGTGGTTTTGCAGTTCCACGGGTCAAATCTCTGTATTATTCTGCTTTTTGCAATTTTTGGCCGTAAAAAATAAATAATAGTGTCTCCTGATTGTTCAGACACAAATATATCTGTTGAAAATAGTCTGGTATACACCATTAAATTATAACTGTGCTTTTGCTGTTCCATGGTGAAAAATCTGTATTATCCTGCTTTTGTCATTTTTTGCCGTAAAAAATAAATAATAGTGTTTCCTGATTGTTCAGACACATATATATCTGTTGAATAAAGTCTGGTATAAACCAGTAAATTATGACTGTGGTTTGGCTGTTCCACGGTAAAAAATCTCTATTATCCTGCTTTTGCCATTTTTTGCCATAAAAAATAAATAATAGTGTCTCCTGATAGTTCAGACACAAATATATCTGTTGAAAATAGTCTGGTGTAGGCCTGAGAAATACAAGTGTGGTTTTGCAGTTCCAGGGGTCAAATTTCTGTATTATCCTGCTTTTCACAATTTTTGGCCGTAAAAAATAAATAATAGTGTCTCCTGATTGTTCAGACACAAATATATCTGTTGAAAATAGTCTGGTATACACCAGTAAATTATAACATTGGTTTTGCTGTTCCACGGTAAAAAATTTCTATTATTCTGCTTTTGGCATTTTTTGATGTAAAAAATAAATAATAGTGTCTCCTGATTGTTCAAACACAAATATATCTGTTGAAAATAGTCTGGTATACACCAGTAAATTATAACTGTGGTTTCGCTGTTCCACGGTAAAAAAACTCTATTATCCTGCTTTTGGCATTTTTTGCCATAAAAAATAAATAATAGTGTCTCCTGATTGTTCAGACACAAATATATCTGTTGAAAATAGTCTGGTGTAGGACCGAGAAATACAAGTGTGGTTTTGCAGTTCCACTGGTCAAATATCTGTATTATCCTGCTTTTTGCAATTTTTGGCCGCAAAAAATAAATAATAGTGTCTCCATATTGTTCAGATACAAATATATCTGTTGAAAATAGTCTGGTATACACCAGTAAATTATAACTGTGGTTTCGCTGTTCCACGATAAAAAATCTCTATTATCCGGCTTTTGGCATTTTTTGCCGTAAAAAATAAATAATAGTGTGTCCTGATTGTTCAGACACAAATATATCTGTTGAATAAGTCTGGTATACACCAGTAAATTATAACTGTGGTTTTGCTGTTACACGGTAAAAAATCTCTATTATCCTGCTTTTGGCATTTTTTGCGGTAAAAAATAAATAATAGTGTCTCCTGATTGTTCAGACACAAATATATTTGTTGAAAACAGTCTGGTGTAGGACCGAGAAATACAAGTGTGGTTTTGCAGTTCCACAGGTCAAATCTCTGTATTATCCTGCTTTTTGCAATTTTTGGCCGTAAAATATAAATAATAGTGTCTCCTGATTGTTCAGACACAAATATATCAGTTGAATAAAGTCTGGTATAAACCAGTAAATTATGACTGTGGTTTGGCTGTTCCACAGTAAAAAATCTCTATTATCCTGCTTTTGCCATTTTTTGCCATAAAAAAAAAATAATAGTGTCTCCTGATTGTTCAGACACAAATATATCTGTTGAAAATAGTCTGGTGTAGGCCCGAGAAATACAAGTGTGGTTTTGCAGTTCCACAGGTCAAATTTCTGTATTATCCTGCTTTTCACAATTTTTGGCCGTGAAAAATAAATAATAGTGCCTCCTAATTGTTCAGACACAAATATATCTGTTGAAAATAGTCTGGTATACACCAGTAAATTATAACTTTGGTTTTGCTGTTCCACGGTAAAAAATTTCTATTATTCTGCTTTTGGCATTTTTTGACGTAAAAAATAAATAATAGTGTCTCCTGATTGTTCAAACACAAATATATCTGTTGAAAATAGTCTGGTATACACCAGTAAATTATAACTGTGGTTTTGCTGTTCCACGGTAAAAAATCTCTATTATCCTGCTTTTGGCATTTTTTGCCGTATAAAATAAATAATAGTGTGTCCTGATTGTTCAGACACAAATATATCTGTTGAATAAGTCTGGTATACACCAGTAAATTATGACTGTGGTTTGGCTCTTCCACGGTAAAAATCTCTATTATCCTGCTTTTGGCATTTTTTGCCATAAAAATAAATAATAGTGTCTCCTGATTGTTCAGACACAAATATATCTGTTGAAAATAGTCTGGTATACACCAGTAAATTATAACTGTGGTTTTGCTGTTCCACGGTAAAAAATCTCTATTATCCTGCTTTTGGCATTTTTTGCCGTAAAAAATAAATAATAGTGTCTCCTGATTGTTCAGACACAAATATATCTGTTGAAAATAGTCTGGTGTAGGACCAAGAAATACAAGTGTGGTTTTGCAGTTCCACAGGTCAAATCTCTGTATTATCCTGGTTTTTGCAATTTTTGGCCGTAAAAAATAAATAATAGTGTCTCCTGATTGTTCAGACACAAAAATATATCTGTTGAAAATAGTCTGGAATACACCAGTAAATTATAACTTTGGTTTTGCTGTTCCACGGTAAAAAATTTCTATTATCCTGCTTTTGGCATTTTTTGACGTAAAAAATAAATAATAGTGTCTCCTGATTGTTCAGACACAAATATATCTGTTGAAAATAGTCTGGTATACACCAGTAAATTATAACTGTGGTTTTGCTGTTCCACGGTAAAAAATCTCTATTATCCTGCTTTTGGCATTTTTTGCCATAAAAAATAAATAATAGTGTCTCCTGATTGTTCAGACACAAATATATCTGTTGAAAATAGTCTGGTATACACCAGTAAATTATAACTTTGGTTTTGCTGTTCCACGGTAAAAAATTTCTATTATCCTGCTTTTGTCATTTTTTGACGTGAAAAATAAATAATAGTGTCTCCTGATTGTTCAAACACAAATATATCTGTTGAAAATAGTCTGGTATACACCAGTAAATTATAACTGTGGTTTTGGTGTTCCAAGGTAAAAAATCTCTATTATCCTGCTTTTGGCCTTTTTTTTCCGTAAGAAATAAATAATAGTGTGTCCTGATTTTTCAGACACAAATATATCTGTTGAATAAGTCTGGTATACACCATTAAATTATGACTGTGGTTTGGCTGTTCCACGGTAAAAAATCTCTATTATCCTGCTTTTGTCATTTTTTGCCATAAAAAATAAATAATAGTGTCTCCTGATTGTTCAGACACAAATATATCTGTTGAAAATAGTCTGGTATACACCAGTAAATTATAACTGTGGTTTTGCTGTTCCACGGTAAAAAATCTCTATTATCCTGCTTTTGGCATTTTTTGCCATAAAAAATAAATAATAGTGTCTCCTGATTGTTCAAACACAAATATATCTGTTGAAAATAGTCTGGTATACACCATTAAATTATAACTGTGGATTTGCTGTTCCACGGTAAAAAATTTCTATTATCCTGCTTTTGGCATTTTTTGACGTAAAAAATAAATAATAGTGTCTCCTGATTGTTCAAACACAAATATATCTGTTGAAAATATTCTGGTATACACCAGTAAATTATAACTGTGGTATTGCTGTTCCACGGTAAAAAATCTCTATTATCGTGCTTTTGGCATTTTTTGCCGTAAAAAATAAATAATAGTGTGTCCTGATTGTTCAGACACAAATATATCTGTTGAAAATAGTCTGGTATACACCAGTAAATTATAACTGTGGTTTTGCTGTTCCACGGTAAAAAATCTCTATTATCCTGCTTTTGGCATTTTTTGCCGTAAAAAATAAATAATAGTGTCTCCTGATTGTTCAGACTCAAATATATCTGTTGAAAATAGTCTGGTGTAGGACTGAGAAATACAAGTGTGGTTTTGCAGTTCCACGGGTCAAATCTCTGTATTATCCTGCTTTTTGCAATTTTTGGCCGTAAGAAATAAATAATAGTGTCTCCTGATTGTTCAGACACAAATATATCTGTTGAAAATAGTCTGGTATACACCATTAAATTATAACTGTGCTTTTGCTGTTCCACGGTAAAAAATTTCTATTATCCTGCTTTTGGCATTTTTTGACGTAAAAAATAAATAATAGTGTCTCCTGATTGTTCAAACACAAATATATCTGTTGAAAATAGTCTGGTATACACCAGTAAATTATAACTGTGGTTTTGGTGTTCCAAGGTAAAAAATCTCTATTATCCTGCTTTTGGCATTTTTTGCCGTAAGAAATAAATAATAGTGTGTCCTGATTTTTCAGACACAAATATATCTGTTGAATAAGTCTGGTATACACCAGTAAATTATGACTGTGGTTTGGCTGTTCCACGGTAAAAAATCTCTATTATCCTGCTTTTGGCATTTTTTGCCATAAAAAATAAATAATAGTGTCTCCTGATTGTTCAGACACAAATATATCTGTTGAAAATAGTCTGGTATACACCAGTAAATAATAACTGTGGTTTTGCTGTTCCACGGTAAAAAATCTCTATTATCCTGCTTTTGGCATTTTTTGCCATAAAAAATAAATAATAGTGTCTCCTGATTGTTCATACACAAATATATCTGTTGAAAATAGTCTGGTGTAGGACCGAGAAATACACGTGTGGTTTTGCAGTTCCACGGGTCAAATCTCTGTATTATCCTGCTTTTTGCAATTTTTGGCCGTAAAAAATAAATAATAGTGTCTCCTGATTGCTCAGACACAAATATATCTGTTGAAAATAGTCTGGTATACACCAGTAAATTATAACTTTGGTTTTGCTGTTCCACGGTAAAAAATTTCTATTATCCTGCTTTTGTCATTTTTTGACGTGAAAAATAAATAATAGTGTCTCCTGATTGTTCAAACACAAATATATCTGTTGAAAATAGTCTGGTATACACCAGTAAATTATAACTGTGGTTTTGCTGTTCCACGGTAAAAAATTTCTATTATCCTGCTTTTGGCATTTTTTGACGTAAAAAATAAATAATAGTGTCTCCTGATTGTTCAAACACAAATATATCTGTTGAAAATAGTCTGGTATACACCAGTAAATTATAACTGTGGTTTTGCTGTTCCACTGTAAAAAATCTCTATTATCCTGCTTTTGTCATTTTTTGCCGTAAAAAATAAATAATAGTGTGTCCTGATTGTTCAGACACAAATATATCTGTTGAATATAGTCTGGTATAAACCAGTAAATTATGACTGTGGTTTGGCTGTTCCACGGTAAAAAATCTCTATTATCCTGCTTTTGCCAGTTTTTGCCATAAAAAATAAATAATAGTGTCTCCTAATTGTTCAGACAAAAATATATCTGTTGAAAATAGTCTGGTATACACCATTAAATTATAACTGTGGTTTTGCTGTTCCACGGTAAAAAATTTCTATTATCCTGCTTTTGGCATTTTTTGACGTAAAAAATAAATAATAGTGTCTCCTGATTGTTCAAACACAAATATATCTGTTGAAAATAGTCTGGTATACACCAGTAAATTCTAACTGTGGTTTTGCTGTTCCACGGTAAAAAATCTCTATTATCCTGCTTTTGGCATTTTTTGCCGTAAAAAATAAATAATAGTGTGTCCTGATTGTTCAGACACAAATATATCTGTTGAAAATAGTCTGGTATACACCAGTAAATTATAACTGTGGTTTTGCTGTTCCACGGTAAAAAATCTCTATTATCCTGCTTTTGCCATTTTTTGCCGTAAAAAATAAATAATAGTGTCTCCTGATTGTTCAGACTCAAATATATCTGTTGAAAATAGTCCGGTGTAGGACTGAGAAATACATGTGTGGTTTTGCAGTTCCACCGGTCAAATCTCTGTATTATCCTGCTTTTTACAATTTTTGGCCGTAAAAAATAAATAATAGTGTCTCCTGATTGTTCAGACACAAATATATCTGTTGAAAATAGTCTGGTATACACCACTAAATTATAACTGTGGATTTGCTGTTCCACGGTAAAAAATTTCTATTATCCTGCTTTTGGCATTTTTTGACGTAAAAAATAAATAATAGTGTCACCTCATTGTTCAAACACAAATATATCTGTTGAAAATAGTCTGGTATACACCAGTAAATTATAACTGTGGTTTTGCTGTTCCACGGTAAAAAATCTCTATTATCCTGCTTTTGGCATTTTTTGCCGTAAAAAATAAATAATAGTGTGTCCTGATTGTTCAGACACAAATATATCTGTTGAAAATAGTCTGGTATACACCAGTAAATTATAACTGTGGTTTTGCTGTTCCACGGTAAAAAATCTCTATTATCCTGCTTTTGGCATTTTTTGCCGTAAAAAATAAATAATACTGTCTCCTGATTGTTCAGACTCAAATATATCTGTTGAAAATAGTCTGGTGTAGGACTGAGAAATACAAGTGTGGTTTTGCAGTTCCACGGGTCAAATCTCTGTATTATCCTGCTTTTTGCAATTTTTGGCCATAAAAAATAAATAATAGTGTCTCCTGATTGTTCAGACACAAATATATCTGTTGAAAATAGTCTGGTATACACCATTAAATTATAACTGTGGTTTTGCTGTTCCACGGTAAAAAATTTCTATTATCCTGCTTTTGGCATTTTTTGACGTAAAAAATAAATAATAGTGTCTCCTGATTGTTCAAACACAAATGTATCTGTTGAAAATAGTCTGGTATACACCAGTAAATTATAACTGTGGTTTTGGTGTTCCAAGGTAAAAAATCTCTATTATCCTGCTTTTGGCCTTTTTTTTCCGTAAGAAATAAATAATAGTGTGTCCTGATTTTTCAGACACAAATATATCTGTTGAATAAGTCTGGTATACACCATTAAATTATGACTGTGGTTTGGCTGTTCCACGGTAAAAAATCTCTATTATCCTGCTTTTGGCATTTTTTGCCATAAAAAATAAATAATAGTGTCTCCTGATTGTTCAGACACAAATATATCTGTTGAAAATAGTCTGGTATACACCAGTAAATTATAACTGTGGTTTTGCTGTTCCACGGTAAAAAATCTCTATTATCCTGCTTTTGGCATTTTTTGCCATAAAAAATAAATAATAGTGTCTCCTGATTGTTCAAACACAAATATATCTGTTGAAAATAGTCTGGTATACACCATTAAATTATAACTGTGGATTTGCTGTTCCACGGTAAAAAATTTCTATTATCCTGCTTTTGGCATTTTTTGACGTAAAAAATAAAAAATAGTGTCTCCTGATTGTTCAAACACAAATATATCTGTTGAAAATATTCTGGTATACACCAGTAAATTATAACTGTGGTATTGCTGTTCCACGGTAAAAAATCTCTATTATCGTGCTTTTGGCATTTTTTGCCGTAAAAAATAAATAATAGTGTGTCCTGATTGTTCAGACACAAATATATCTGTTGAAAATAGTCTGGTATACACCAGTAAATTATAACTGTGGTTTTGCTGTTCCACGGTAAAAAATCTCTATTATCCTGCTTTTGGCATTTTTTGCCATAAAAAATAAATAATAGTGTCTCCTGATTGTTCAGACTCAAATATATCTGTTGAAAATAGTCTGGTGTAGGACTGAGAAATACAAGTGTGGTTTTGCAGTTCCACGGGTCAAATCTCTGTATTATCCTGCTTTTTGCAATTTTTGGCCGTAAGAAATAAATAATAGTGTCTCCTGATTGTTCAGACACAAATATATCTGTTGAAAATAGTCTGGTATACACCATTAAATTATAACTGTGCTTTTGCTGTTCCACGGTAAAAAATTTCTATTATCCTGCTTTTGGCATTTTTTGACATAAAAAATAAATAATAGTGTCTCCTGATTGTTCAAACACAAATATATCTGTTGAAAATAGTCTGGTATACACCAGTAAATTATAACTGTGGTTTTGGTGTTCCAAGGTAAAAAATCTCTATTATCCTGCTTTTGGCATTTTTTGCCGTAAGAAATAAATAATAGTGTGTCCTGATTTTTCAGACACAAATATATCTGTTGAATAAGTCTGGTATACACCAGTAAATTATGACTGTGGTTTGGCTGTTCCACGGTAAAAAATCTCTATTATCCTGCTTTTGGCATTTTTTGCCATAAAAAATAAATAATAGTGTCTCCTGATTGTTCAGACACAAATATATCTGTTGAAAATAGTCTGGTATACACCAGTAAATTATAACTGTGGTTTTGCTGTTCCACGGTAAAAAATCTCTATTGTCCTGCTTTTGGCATTTTTTGCCATAAAAAATAAATAATAGTGTCTCCTGATTGTTCATACACAAATATATCTGTTGAAAATAGTCTGGTGTAGGACCGAGAAATACACGTGTGGTTTTGCAGTTCCACGGGTCAAATCTCTGTATTATCCTGCTTTTTGCAATTTTTGGCCGTAAAAAATAAATAATAGTGTCTCCTGATTGTTCAGACACAAATATATCTGTTGAAAATAGTCTGGTATACACCAGTAAATTATAACTTTGGTTTTGCTGTTCCACGGTAAAAAATTTCTATTATCCTGCTTTTGTCATTTTTTGACGTGAAAAATAAATAATAGTGTCTCCTGATTGTTCAAACACAAATATATCTGTTGAAAATAGTCTGGTATACACCAGTAAATTATAACTGTGGTTTTGCTGTTCCACGGTAAAAAATTTCTATTATCCTGCTTTTGGCATTTTTTGACGTAAAAAATAAATAATAGTGTCTCCTGATTGTTCAAACACAAATATATCTGTTGAAAATAGTCTGGTATACACCAGTAAATTATAACTGTGGTTTTGCTGTTCCACTGTAAAAAATCTCTATTATCCTGCTTTTGTCATTTTTTGCCGTAAAAAATAAATAATAGTGTGTCCTGATTGTTCAGACACAAATATATCTGTTGAATATAGTCTGGTATAAACCAGTAAATTATGACTGTGGTTTGGCTGTTCCACGGTAAAAAATCTCTATTATCCTGCTTTTGCCAGTTTTTGCTATAAAAAATAAATAATAGTGTCTCCTAATTGTTCAGACAAAAATATATCTGTTGAAAATAGTCTGGTATACACCATTAAATTATAACTGTGGTTTTGCTGTTCCACCGTAAAAAATTTCTATTATCCTGCTTTTGGCATTTTTTGACGTAAAAAATAAATAATAGTGTCTCCTGATTGTTCAAACACAAATATATCTGTTGAAAATAGTCTGGTATACACCAGTAAATTCTAACTGTGGTTTTGCTGTTCCACGGTAAAAAATCTCTATTATCCTGCTTTTGGCATTTTTTGCCGTAAAAAATAAATAATAGTGTGTCCTGATTGTTCAGACACAAATATATCTGTTGAAAATAGTCTGGTATACACCAGTAAATTATAACTGTGCTTTTGCTGTTCCACGGTAAAAAATCTCTATTATCCTGCTTTTGCCATTTTTTGCCGTAAAAAATAAATAATAGTGTCTCCTGATTGTTCAGACTCAAATATATCTGTTGAAAATATTCCGGTGTAGGACTGAGAAATACATGTGTGGTTTTGCAGTTCCACCGGTCAAATCTCTGTATTATCCTGCTTTTTACAATTTTTGGCCGTAAATATAAATAATAGTGTCTCCTGATTGTTCAGACACAAATATATCTGTTGAAAATAGTCTGGTATACACCACTAAATTATAACTGTGGATTTGCTGTTCCACTGTAAAAAATTTCTATTATCCTGCTTTTGGCATTTTTTGACGTAAAAAATAAATAATAGTGTCTCCTGATTGTTCAAACACAAATATATCTGTTGAAAATAGTCTGGTATACACCAGTAAATTCTAACTGTGGTTTTGCTGTTCCACGGTAAAAAATCTCTATTATCCTGCTTTTGGCATTTTTTGCCGTAAAAAATAAATAATAGTGTGTCCTGATTGTTCAGACACAAATATATCTGTTGAAAATAGTCTGGTATACACCAGAAAATTATAACTGTGGTTTTGCTGTTCCACGGTAAAAAATCTCTATTATCCTGCTTTTGCCATTTTTTGCCGTAAAAAATAAATAATAGTGTCTCCTGATTGTTCAGACTCAAATATATCTGTTGAAAATAGTCCGGTGTAGGACTGAGAAATACATGTGTGGTTTTGCAGTTCCACCGGTCAAATCTCTGTATTATCCTGCTTTTTACAATTTTTGGCCGTAAAAAATAAATAATAGTGTCTCCTGATTGTTCAGACACAAATATATCTGTTGAAAATAGTCTGGTATACACCACTAAATTATAACTGTGGATTTGCTGTTCCACGGTAAAAAATTTCTATTATCCTGCTTTTGGCATTTTTTGACGTAAAAAATAAATAATAGTGTCACCTCATTGTTCAAACACAAATATATCTGTTGAAAATAGTCTGGTATACACCAGTAAATTATAACTGTGGTTTTGCTGTTCCACGGTAAAAAATCTCTATTATCCTGCTTTTGGCATTTTTTGGCGTAAAAAATAAATAATAGTGTGTCCTGATTGTTCAGACACAAATATATCTGTTGAAAATAGTCTGGTATACACCAGTAAATTATAACTGTGGTTTTGCTGTTCCACGGTAAAAAATCTCTATTATCCTGCTTTTGGCATTTTTTGCCGTAAAAAATAAATAATACTGTCTCCTGATTGTTCAGACTCAAATATATCTGTTGAAAATAGTCTGGTGTAGGACTGAGAAATACAAGTGTGGTTTTGCAGTTCCACGGGTCAAATCTCTGTATTATCCTGCTTTTTGCAATTTTTGGCGGTAAAAAATAAATAATAGTGTCTCCTGATTGTTCAGACACAAATATATCTGTTGAAAATAGTCTGGTATACACCATTAAATCATAACTGTGGTTTTGCTGTTCCACGGTAAAAAATTTCTATTATCCTGCTTTTGGCATTTTTTGACGTAAAAAATAAATAATAGTGTCTCCTGATTGTTCAAACACAAATATATCTGTTGAAAATAGTCTGGTATACACCAGTAAATTATAACTGTGGTTTTGGTGTTCCAAGGTAAAAAATCTCTATTATCCTGCTTTTGGCCTTTTTTTTCCGTAAGAAATAAATAATAGTGTGTCCTGATTTTTCAGACACAAATATATCTGTTGAATAAGTCTGGTATACACCATTAAATTATGACTGTGGTTTGGCTGTTCCACGGTAAAAAATCTCTATTATCCTGCTTTTGGCATTTTTTGCCATAAAAAATAAATAATAGTGTCTCCTGATTGTTCAGACACAAATATATCTGTTGAAAATAGTCTGGTATACAACAGTAAATTATAATTGTGGTTTTGCTGTTCCACGGTAAAAAATCTCTATTATCCTGCTTTTGGCATTTTTTGCCATAAAAAATAAATAATAGTGTCTCCTGATTGTTCAAACACAAATATATCTGTTGAAAATAGTCTGGTATACACCATTAAATTATAACTGTGGATTTGCTGTTCCACGGTAAAAAATTTCTATTATCCTGCTTTTGGCATTTTTTGACGTAAAAAATAAATAATAGTGTCTCCTGATTGTTCAAACACAAATATATCTGTTGAAAATATTCTGGTATACACCAGTAAATTATAACTGTGGTATTGCTGTTCCACGGTAAAAAATCTCTATTATCGTGCTTTTGGCATTTTTTGCCGTAAAAAATAAATAATAGTGTGTCCTGATTGTTCAGACACAAATATATCTGTTGAAAATAGTCTGGTATACACCAGTAAATTATAACTGTGGTTTTGCTGTTCCACGGTAAAAAATCTCTATTATCCTGCTTTTGGCATTTTTTGCCATAAAAAATAAATAATAGTGTCTCCTGATTGTTCAGACTCAAATATATCTGTTGAAAATAGTCTGGTGTAGGACTGAGAAATACAAGTGTGGTTTTGCAGTTCCACGGGTCAAATCTCTGTATTATCCTGCTTTTTGCAATTTTTGGCCGTAAGAAATAAATAATAGTGTCTCCTGATTGTTCAGACACAAATATATCTGTTGAAAATAGTCTGGTATACACCATTAAATTATAACTGTGCTTTTGCTGTTCCACGGTAAAAAATTTCTATTATCCTGCTTTTGGCATTTTTTGACATAAAAAATAAATAATAGTGTCTCCTGATTGTTCAAACACAAATATATCTGTTGAAAATAGTCTAGTATACACCAGTAAATTATAACTGTGGTTTTGGTGTTCCAAGGTAAAAAATCTCTATTATCCTGCTTTTGGCATTTTTTGCCGTAAGAAATAAATAATAGTGTGTCCTGATTTTTCAGACACAAATATATCTGTTGAATAAGTCTGGTATACACCAGTAAATTATGACTGTGGTTTGGCTGTTCCACGGTAAAAAATCTCTATTATCCTGCTTTTGGCATTTTTTGCCATAAAAAATAAATAATAGTGTCTCCTGATTGTTCAGACACAAATATATCTGTTGAAAATAGTCTGGTATACACCAGTAAATTATAACTGTGGTTTTGCTGTTCCACGGTAAAAAATCTCTATTATCCTGCTTTTGGCATTTTTTGCCATAAAAAATAAATAATAGTGTCTCCTGATTGTTCATACACAAATATATCTGTTGAAAATAGTCTGGTGTAGGACCGAGAAATACACGTGTGGTTTTGCAGTTCCACGGGTCAAATCTCTGTATTATCCTGCTTTTTGCAATTTTTGGCCGTAAAAAATAATTAATAGTGTCTCCTGATTGTTCAGACACAAATATATCTGTTGAAAATAGTCTGGTATACACCAGTAAATTATAACTTTGGTTTTGCTGTTCCACGGTAAAAAATTTCTATTATCCTGCTTTTGTCATTTTTTGACGTGAAAAATAAATAATAGTGTGTCCTGATTGTTCAGACACAAATATATCTGTTGAATATAGTCTGGTATAAACCAGTAAATTATGACTGTGGTTTGGCTGTTCCACGGTAAAAAATCTCTATTATCCTGCTTTTGCCAGTTTTTGCTATAAAAAATAAATAATAGTGTCTCCTAATTGTTCAGACAAAAATATATCTGTTGAAAATAGTCTGGTATACACCATTAAATTATAACTGTGGTTTTGCTGTTCCACCGTAAAAAATTTCTATTATCCTGCTTTTGGCATTTTTTGACGTAAAAAATAAATAATAGTGTCTCCTGATTGTTCAAACACAAATATATCTGTTGAAAATAGTCTGGTATACACCAGTAAATTCTAACTGTGGTTTTGCTGTTCCACGGTAAAAAATCTCTATTATCCTGCTTTTGGCATTTTTTGCCGTAAAAAATAAATAATAGTGTGTCCTGATTGTTCAGACACAAATATATCTGTTGAAAATAGTCTGGTATACACCAGTAAGTTATAACTGTGGTTTTGCTGTTCCACGGTAAAAAATCTCTATTATCCTGCTTTTGCCATTTTTTGCCGTAAAAAATAAATAATAGTGTCTCCTGATTGTTCAGACTCAAATATATCTGTTGAAAATATTCCGGTGTAGGACTGAGAAATACATGTGTGGTTTTGCAGTTCCACCGGTCAAATCTCTGTATTATCCTGCTTTTTACAATTTTTGGCCGTAAATATAAATAATAGTGTCTCCTGATTGTTCAGACACAAATATATCTGTTGAAAATAGTCTGGTATACACCACTAAATTATAACTGTGGATTTGCTGTTCCACTGTAAAAAATTTCTATTATCCTGCTTTTGGCATTTTTTGACGTAAAAAATAAATAATAGTGTCACCTCATTGTTCAAACACAAATATATCTGTTGAAAATAGTCTGGTATACACCAGTAAATTATAACTGTGGTTTTGCTGTTCCACGGTAAAAAATCTCTATTATCCTGCTTTTGGCATTTTTTGCCGTAAAAAATAAATAATAGTGTGTCCTGATTGTTCAGACACAAATATATCTGTTGAAAATAGTCTGGTATACACCAGTAAATTATAACTGTGGTTTTGCTGTTCCACGGTAAAAAATCTCTTTTATCCTGCTTTTGGCATTTTTTGCCGTAAAAAATAAATAATACTGTCTCCTGATTGTTCAGACTCAAATATATCTGTTGAAAATAGTCTGGTGTAGGACTGAGAAATACAAGTGTGGTTTTGCAGTTCCACGGGTCAAATCTCTGTATTATCCTGCTGTTTGCAATTTTTGGCCGTAAAAAATAAATAATAGTGTCTCCTGATTGTTCAGACACAAATATATCTGTTGAAAATAGTCTGGTATACACCATTAAATTATAACTGTGGTTTTGCTGTTCCACGGTAAAAAATTTCTATTATCCTGCTTTTGGCATTTTTTGACGTAAAAAATAAATAATAGTGTCTCCTGATTGTTCAAACACAAATATATCTGTTGAAAATAGTCTGGTATACGCCAGTAAATTATAACTGTGGTTTTGCTGTTCCACGGTAAAAAATCTCTATTATCCTGCTTTTGGCATTTTTTGCCGTAAAAAATAAATAATAGTGTGTCCTGATTGTTCAGACACAAATATATCTGTTGAAAATAGTCTGGTATGCACCAGTAAATTATAACTGTGGTTTTGCTGTTCCACGGTAAAAAATCTCTATTATCCTGCTTTTGGCATTTTTTGCCGTAAAAAATAAATAATAGTGTCTCCTGATTGTTCAGACTCAAATATATCTGTTGAAAATAGTCTGGTGTAGGACTGAGAAATACAAGTGTGGTTTTGCAGTTCCACGGGTCAAATCTCTCTATTATCCTGCTTTTTGCAATTTTTGGCCGTAAAAAATAAATAATAGTGTCTCCTGATTGTTCAGACACAAATATATCTGTTGAAAATAGTCTGGTATACACCAGTAAATTATAACTGTGGTTTTGCTGTTCCACGGTAAAAAATTTCTATTATCCTGCTTTTGGCAATTTTTGACGTAAAAAATAAATAATAGTGTCTCCTGATTGTTCAAACACAAATATATCTGTTGAAAATAGTCTGGTATACACCAGTAAACTATAACTGTGGTTTTGCTGTTCCACGGTAAAAAATCTCTATTTTCCTGCTTTTGTCATTTTTTGCCGTAAAAAATAAATAATAGTGTGTCCTGATTGTTCAGACACAAATATATCTGTTGAATAAAGTCTGGTATACACCAGTAAATTATGACTGTGGTTTGGCTGTTCCACGGTAAAAAATCTCTATTATCCTGCTTTTGCCAGTTTTTGCCATAAAAAATAAATAATAGTGTCTCCTAATTGTTCAGACAAAAATATATCTGTTGAAAATAGTCTGGTATACACCATTAAATTATAACTGTGGTTTTGCTGTTCCACGGTAAAAAATTTCTATTATCCTGCTTTTGGCATTTTTTGACGTAAAAAATAAATAATAGTGTCTCCTAATTGTTCAAACACAAATACATCTGTTGAAAATAGTCTGGTATACACCAGTAAATTCTAACTGTGGTTTTGCTGTTCCACGGTAAAAAATCTCTATTATCCTGCTTTTGGCATTTATTGCCGTAAAAAATAAATAATAGTGTGTCCTGATTGTTCAGACACAAATATATCTGTTGAAAATAGTCTGGTATACACCAGTAAATTATAACTGTGGTTTTGCTGTTCCACGGTAAAAAATCTCTATTATCCTGCTTTTGCCATTTTTTGCCGTAAAAAATAAATAATAGTGTCTCCTGATTGTTCAGACTTAAATATATCTGTTGAAAATCGTCCGGTGTAGGACTGAGAAATACATGTGTGGTTTTGCAGTTCCACCGGTCAAATCTCTGTATTATCCTGCTTTTTATAATTTTTGGCCGTAAAAAATAAATAATAGTGTCTCCTGGTTGTTCAGACACAAATATATCTGTTGAAAATAGTCTGGTATACACCACTAAATTATAACTGTGGATTTGCTGTTCCACGGTAAAAAATTTCTATTATCCTGCTTTTATCATTTTTTGATGTAAAAAATAAATAATAGTGTCTCCTCATTGTTCAAACACAAATATATCTGTTGAATATAGTCTGGTATACACCAGTAAATTATAACTGTGGTTTTGCTGTTCCACGGTAAAAAATCTCTATTATCCTGCTTTTGGCATTTTTTGCCGTAAAAAATAAATAATAGTGTGTCCTGATTGTTCAGACACAAATATATCTGTTGAAAATAGTCTGGTATACACCAGTAAATTATAACTGTGGTTTGGCTGTTCCACGGTAAAAAATCTCTATTATCCTGCTTTTGCCATTTTTTGCCATAAAAAATAAATAATAGTGTCTCCTGATTGTTCAGACACAAATATATCTGTTGAATATAGTCTGGTGTAGGCCCGAGAAATACAAGTGTGGTTTTGCAGTTCCACGGGTCAAATTTCTGTATTATCCTGCTTTTCACAATTTTTGGCCGTAAAAATTAAATAATAGGGTCTCCTGATTGTTCAGACACAAATATATCTGTTGAAAATAGTCTGGTATACACCAGTAAATAATAACTTTGGTTTTGCTGTTCCACAGTAAAAAATTTCTATTATCCTGCTTTTGGCATTTTTTGACGTAAAAAATAAATAATAGTGTCTCCTGATTGTTCAAACACAAATATATCTGTTGAAAATAGTCTGGTATACACCAGTAAATTATAACTGTGGTTTTGCTGTTCCACGGTAAAAAATCTCTATTATTCTGCTTTTGGCATTTTTTGCCGTAAAAAATAAATAATAGTGTGTCCTGATTGTTCAGACACAAATATATCTGTTGAATAAGTCTGGTATACACCAGTAAATTATGACTGTGGTTTGGCTGTTCCACGGTAAAAAAATCTCTATTATCCTGATTTTGGCATTTTTTGCCATAAAAAATAAATAATAGTGTATCCTGATTGTTCAGACACAAATATATCTGTTGAAAATAGTCTGGTGTAGGAATGAGAAATACAAGTGTGGTTTTGCAGTTCCACGTGTCAAATCTCTGTATTATCCTGCTTTTTGCAATTTTTGGCCGTAAAAAATAAATAATAGTATCTCCTGATTGTTCAGACACAAATATATCTGTTGAAAAAAGTCTGGTATACACCAGTAAATTATATCTTTGGTTTTGCCGTTCCACGGTAAAAAATCTCCATTATCCTGTTTTTGGCATTTTTGACGTAAAAAATAAATAATAGTGTCTCCTGATTGTTCAAACACAAATATATCTGTTGAATAAATTTGGTATAAACCAGTAAATTATGACTGTGGTTTGGCTGTTCCACGGTAAAAAATCTCTATTATCCTGCTTTTGGCATTTTTTGCCATAAAAAATAAATAATTGTGTCTCCTGATTGTTCAGACTCAAATATATCTGTTGAAAATAGTCTGGTGTAGGCCCTAGAAATACAAGTGTGGTTTTGCAGTTCCATGCGTCAAATTTCTGTATTATCCTGCTTTTCACAAATTTGGCCGTAAAAAATAAATAATAGCGTCTCCGGATTGTTCAGACACAAATATATCTGTTGAAAATTGTCTGGTATACACCAGTAAATTATAACTTTGGTTTTGCTGTTCCACGGTAAAAAAATTATATTATCCTGCTTTTAGCATTTTTTGACGTAAAAAATAAAAAATAGTGTCTCCTTATTGTTCAAACACAAATATATCTGTTGAAAATAGTCTGGTATACACCAGTAAATTATAACTGTGGTTTTGCTGTTCCACGGTAAAAAATCTCTATTATCCTGCTTTTGTCATTTTTTGCCATAAAAAATAAATAATAGTGTCTCCTGATTGTTCAGACACAAATATATCTGTTAAAAATAGTCTGGTATACACCAGTAAATTATAACTTTGGTTTTGCTGTTCCACAGTAAAAAATCTCTATTATCCTGCTTTTGGCATTTTTTGACGTAAAAAATAAATAATAGTGTCTCCTGATTGCTCAAATAAAAATATATCTGTTGAAAATAGTCTGGTATACACCAGTAAATTATAACTGTGGTTTTGCTGTTCCACGGTAAAAAATCTCTATTATCCTGCTTTTGTCATTTTTTGCCGTAAAAAATAAATAATAGTGTGTCCTGATTGTTCAGACACAAATATATCTGTTGAATAAAGTCTGGTATAAACCAGTAAATTATGACTGTGGTTTGGTTGTTCCACGGTAAAAAATCTCTATTATCCTGCTTTTGCCGTTTTTTGCTATAAAAAATAAATAATAGTGTCTCCTGATTGTTCAGACACAAATATATCTGTTGAAAATAGTCTGGTGTAGGCCCGAGAAATACAATTGTGGTTTTGCAGTTCCACGGGTCAAATTTCTGCATTATCCTGCTTTTCACAATTTTTGGCCGTAAAAAATAAATAATAGTGTCTCCTGATTGTTCAGACACAAATATATCTGTTGAAAATAGTCTGGTATACACCAGTAAATTATAACTTTGGTTTTGCTGTTCCACGGTAAAAAATTTCTATTATCCTGCTTTTGGCATTTTTTGACGTCAAAAATAGAGATGAGCGGTGTTCGACTAGAACTGTTCGCCAATCTCAAATTCGAGCTGTTTTGGGCGGTGTTCGAGTTGTTCGACGAACCCGAACGATTTGCAAAAAATTCGGCTGTTCGAGGTTATGTTTGATAACTGTTCGTGCACCAAAAGCGTGTCCTGCATGTCTGGCGCTATTTAGAGCACCAATCATGCAGGGATTGTCTGCCACTCACTGTAATGCCACAGCCATGGTGGTTGTGGCATTACAGTGATTGCCCAAATCGATGGGAACAGTGCCAACAGTGAAACATGAAAAGCCGGCAATTCATCAGCGGCATACACCGGTACCCGACAATTTAGAACCAAAAGAATAGAGCTTCACACATAGATTAGATAGATAGAAACATGTCAGTCACACATATAAGAAGCACAGTGACAGTGTTGCTTACTGTACTTGTCATTTAGTGTAAAGGATTTATCAAAAAAAATAATAGTGTTTTCATGCACCGTCTCTTTAAAAAAGCCGGCTGGCAACTCAGCATCTGTACCCGACAATTTAGAATAGAAGGAATAGAGAATCACACATAGATTAGATAGATAGAAACATGTCAGCCACATATATATGAAGTACAGTGACAGTGTTGCTTACTGTACTTGTCATTTAGTGTAAAGGATTTATTAAAAAATATAATAGTGTTTTCGTGCACCGTCTCTTTAAAAAAGCCGGCCGGCAATTCAGCAGCGGTACCCGACAATTTATAACAGACAGAATAGAGCTTCACACATAGATTAGATAGATAGAAACATGTCAGTCACATATATATGAAGTACTGTGACAGTGTTGCTTACTGTACTTGTCATTTACTGCAAAGGATTTATTAAAAAAAATAACAGTGTTTTCATGCACCGTCTCTTTAAAAAAGCCGGCCGGCAATTCAGCATCTGTACCCGACAATTTATAACAGACAGAATAGAGCTTCACACATAGATTAGATAGATAGAAACATGTCAGTCACATATATAATAAGTACAGTGACAGTGTTGGTTACTGTACTTGTCATTTAGTATTAAAATAAAGGATTTATTATTAAAAAAAATTGGCGTGGGGTTCCCCGTAATTTTAGTCTCTAGCGGAGGTTAAGCAGACAGCTGGGGCAGATGTTTGAAGCATGGGAAGGGGGTAATACCCACGGAGCTTCCCAGGCTACTAATATCAGCCCCCAGCTGAATACCTAGCCTTTACTAGCTATTAAAATGGAGGACCCCCCCAAAAAAAATGACGGGTCCCCCTAATTTAATAGCTAGCAAAGGCTGGGGGCTGATATTAATAGCCCAGGAAGGGAGCCATGAATATTGGCCCCCTCACAGGCTAGAAACACCAGCCGTCAGCCGCCCTAGAAATGGCGCATCCATAGGATGCGCCAATTCTGGCACTTAGCCTCGCTCTTCCACGCTGCCCTGTAGCGGTGGCAGTGGGGTAATAGGGTTGGGGTTGATGTCAGCTTATAATGCCAGCTGACATCAAGCCCAGGTTAGTAATGGAGAGGCGTCTATAAGACACCCCCATTACTAACCCCATAGTCAAAGTTAAAAGAAAACACAAACACCCAGAATAAAGTCCTTTAATTGAAATAAAGACACATTCCTTTATTGTTCTAAATTAAACCATACTTACCATTAGTGTTGAGCCACCCCCGTAGTGTTCGAGTTCGGTTCGGTTCGTCGAACACCCGTGTGTTCGCCGAACTGTTCGTCGAACTGTTCGTCGAACACCTTCGAACACCGTTAAAACCAATGGCAGGCAAACAAAAACACATAGAAACACATAGAAAACACCTAAAAAGGTGTCCAAAAGCTGACAAACTGCTCAGAAGACACAACTAACACATGGAAAAGTGACAAGTACATATAGTCATGCGAAAAGAAAAGAGGTGGAGGAGTAAAAGGAGGGGGAGACACAAATATAGGCATGTCATGCCCTTCTAAAATCCAAAAAGTGAGAAGCCGACACGTTCAGTCCGCTCCTGCCCGTGCCACCTCCGTGTCGCCGGGTTTGTGCCAGAGCCGCGGTGAACCCTGACGGCCAGCCCCCCTCTCCCAATACTGGTGCCTGTCCGCTGGTGGGTCGAGAGAGCCCCCCTGTGGTGGAGGCAGCTCTAAGCTTTTTAATTTAAATTGTCCCTCTAATTTGAATGAATACACTTTAAATCCATTTACAAGGATATATTGGAGGGCAAGTCTCATGCCAGCAGCCGCGTAATTCCAGCTCCAGTAGCGTCCACTAAAGCTGCTGCAGATAAAAAGCTTTTATAAGGATCGAGCTCGGCTGTCCACCGCAAGGCATCCTAGTGCCAGTCCCAGCCCCTATGCCTTGGGGTGCCTCCTGATGCTCTTCACTAAGTATCCCGTGGTCCCGAAGCATTTCCTTTGAAAAAATTAAGTGTCCAAACTACAGGTGGTGTAGCTTGCTTAACAGCCGGGATAATCCGCTGACTAGCAGACACTGCTACTAGGCACAAAGTATTTCCTGGGCTAGATGCAGTTAAAAATTTGTAAGTAGATACTCTCGTTGGATGCTGAGATAGCATTCCATAGAGTCTCCTGGCACGCCATATATGATTCTCTTAAAAAGCTTGGGGTAGGGGTCTAGGGGACCCTTTTATAGCCAAAATCACGGCCCTGTATCACAATACGTCACCTAGGCTGAAGATAAATGGAACTGTAGCACCGAGGGCTCGGTTGCTACAGACGTATTGCACCTCACCCAGAGGTGTGATATCTCACTCTCAGATAAGGATGGAGTGTGGATCAGGACCCGACACCTGCATGCATTACACCACATTGCCGTGGGGCAGGGCGACCAATATGCCCCTGAGATGGGCACGACAGTCCCTGTCCCTGGCTGGAGTGGGGGGAGGGAACACTGAGGAAGGGGAACCCTGCAGTGCAGGAGCAGGGAGGAAGCAGTTCCTGGGTGCATTGAGAAGGGAGTATAAAAGGTGGGCACCATCTTAGTTCAGTGCAGAGAAGTCTGAGCAGAAGTGGCAGGGAGCAGGGGCTCTGCATGAGCTCTGCTCCGGAGGCGGGCCTAGTAACAGAGGCCCAGGCCTGCAAGAGGGAGAAGGAAGGAAGAGGAGCGGAGAAGGCTCCAGGAACGAGGAATGAAGGGATCCCAGGGGTGCGGACGGGCGAGTCGCCACCGCACGCCCAAATCCACCTGCGTGGAGGGGTCAGGCCAAAGGGGGAGACCGGTCCCCGAACTAGTGGAGGCAGGAAACGACCCTCAGCTAGAAACCGGAGGCTCTGACATTTTATGTGGCGCAGCCCCTTGCTCCACCCGCTAGGAAGGCACCACATAGGGTCAGGGAAACTGGCGCCAAGTTTACCAAGAGGAGGCCCGAGGCAGCCGGACAGAAGTGTTGGTAAGAAAGGCCAGACAAAGGACACACAAAGGGGGTCCTGTGAAGCGCTCCAAAGTTATCTGGGAGTTGTCTGAGCCCCTCACCTGGTGAGCACAGTACGACGTGGGCAGCCGTTACCTGCAGACGTGGTCTGGATAATAAGAACTGTGAGTAAAGGCCCTGAACTGCATCACTGACTCCGTGTCGTTACTGCTGCTGCCCTGCACCATCACCCCCATCCTCCGCATACACTGCCCTGAGGCTATACTCCTCCCGTGGGGAGTTATGCTACGCTCTGCTGCACCCACAACACCAGCCTTAGCGGTCTGCCCTGTAGCGGCGGTTCACTCTGACCGCAATCCACGGGTGGCGTAGTCGGACATTTAAACATCAAAACCACATAAATAGTTCCGCCACTGGTTTGACCGCCCTGAGCCATGGAACCGGATCGCCGCCACGAAGACTACAACCACCAGCATCCACCAAAAAGGGTCCGGCTCCGGGTGTCCCAAGGCCCAGGGGGTGCGTCAGAACATTTTCATCACCTTTCACAATCACCAATGGGACAAGGCAGGGATGTCCTCTGTCCCCTCTCTTATACATCCTAGTGACGGAGCACCTGCTCTCATCAATTCGCCATAACCCCAATATTAGGTGGATTGAGGTGGGAGGCACCGAGTACAAGTGCTCTCTATTTGCTGATGATGTCCTAGTATATATCACTCAATCACATATATCCATCCCTGCTGTTATGGCTGAAATAGATCACTTTGTTACATGGTAAAATTTTAAAATCAATGCAGCGAAGTCTGAGGCCCTCGATGTCTCCCTCCCTAAATCCATATAGGATTCCATCCAGTCCAACTTTCCCTTTGCCTGGCCCTCACAGGGTATCAAATACTTAGGAATTCCTATTCATAGAGACCTCTCCCATCTATGTTATCTTAATTTTGGGCCCTTTATTGAACAATTCCATACAGACCACGGTTGGCAAGTTAGAACTGTAAGATTCACTACGTGAACCACTGGTGTTTTGTGGAAAAGCACATGTACACCGCGTTCCAAATTATTATGCAAAAAGTGTTTAGGAGTGATAAGGGAAGAATTTGTTTGTTTGTCAGTTAAACTCATTGATGGTGATGTGTGTTAGGGCTCTTTATATCACTGTAAGCAATTGCAGACACCTGTGCTAATTAGTTTGGCAGGTGTGTCCAATGAAAGGCAAGACTACTTAAGAAGGCTCTCTCACATTATTAAGCAGCCTACATTTTCTGCCAAAATGGGAAAGAAAAAAGATGTGTCGGCTGCTGAGAAGCAACAAATTGTGGAGTGTTTAGGTCAAGGCATGACTACAATCAACATTGTGCGATGATCAGGATGAAGTGTCTTGGCAATCAAGAAGTATGTAGCTGATTCACAGTACACACGTGTGCGTGCTGATAAGGGCAAATTGAGGACTCTTTCCTACAGGCAATTACGTCAGGTTGAAAGAGCAGCGGCAAAAAAGCCTTGTCATAGCAGCAGACAAGTTTTTGAAGCTGCTTGTGCCTCCAACGTCCCCCGAACAACAAGATGCAGGGTCCTTCAGAGGTTTGCAGCTGTGCATACGCCATCCTGTCGACCTCCTCTATCCACTTCACACAAGCAGAAACGGCTCCAGTGGGCCAAACATTACATGAAGACTGATTTCAAAACTGTTTTGTTCACGGATGAGTGCCGTGCAGCGCTCGATGGTCCAGATGAATGGAGTGGAGGATGGCTGGTTGATGGACACCCCACGCAAACACGGCTACAGCGCCAACAAGGAGGAGGTGGAGTAATGTTTTGGGCTGGAATCATGGGGAGAGAGATTGTCGGCCCCTTTAGGATCCCTGAAGGCGCTAAAGATGAACTCCATAATGTATGTGGATTTTCTCAAACAGCACTTCCTGCCATGGTTCAAGAAGAAGAACCGTGTATTTCACAGAAAGATCATTTTTCTGCATGATAATGCACCATCTCATGCTGCACATAAAACATCTGCATCTCTGGCTGATATGGGCATAAAAGGGGACAAACTTATGGTGTGACCCCCATGCTCCCCTGACCTCTACCCCATTCAGAACCTTTGGAGCATCATTAAAAGGAGTGTCTATGATGGCGGGAGGCAGTTCACATCTAAGCAACAGCTCTGGGAGGGTATTCTGTCCTCATGCAAAACAATTGAAGCAGAAACCATCCAAAACCTGACAAATTCAATGGACGAGAGAGTTCAGAAGCTCCTTTCGAACAAGGGGTCCTATGTGAAAATGTAACATCACCTAGAATAAAGTTTTGAGTTGAAAACTGTTTGATTTCAGTTTCTAACAACCTGCTAATGCTTATAATTTCAAAAGTGACCATTTTTTTGGTCTTTATTAAAATGAAAAGGTTGATCGAAAAGTTTGGGGGATCTAAGAGTGTGGCAACCCAGTAGTCATGATTACTTCGAATTCTGACAATATGAGGGTCATGCTGCAGGTAGTGCAGCAAGAAGGCACTTATGTGTCTTGCGCATCTCGGAGCCCCAAAATTATTTTCCGGGCTAGATGCAGCTAAAAATTATTTTTAATTTTAAATCTGGTGAAGCTTATTATAGATGGCCTAATAGGATCAGTGCTGCACACTGCTACAAAGCCCAAATTATTTTCCAGTCAAGATACAGATAAACATGATTAGTAATTTGAAAGCTTAAAATGGTTGGTAGTGTGATTTTAACCAATCATCAAGCTTTTACTCTCCCCAGGATGACACAGGGGTAGAAAAGTCGTTTCGGATCCATGATTTGTTCATCTTTATGAACGTGAGTCTGTCTACATTATCAGTGGAGAGCCGCGTGCGCTTATCTGTCAGCACACCACCAGCAGCGCTAAACACACGTTCAGACAGAACGCTGGCTGCGGGGCATGACAAGATCTCCAAGGCGTAAGTGGCTAGCTCCGGCCATTTATCCAGATTGGAAGCCCAAAAAGAGCAAGGGTCCAGTGACACAGTCGTGGCTTCAATGTTTACTTGGAGATACTCCTGTACCATCGTCTCTAGGCGTTGACTATGTGTCAGACTTCTTGTCTCCTGTGGCCTTGCAAAGGATGGGCTAAAAAAGTGGTGAAATGATTCCGCAAAATTGATGTTACCAGCAGATACTGTGGTTCTGTTACGGTTTGAGTGCTGAACACTTGACGGTCCCACGGTTGGCAAGTTGGAACTGTGAGATTCACTACGTGCACCACTGGTATTTTGTGGAAAAGCACATGTAAGATTCTGCAACAGTCTCTGCTGATACTCCTGCATGCGTGCATCCCTTTCTATGGCAGGAATAATTTCTGCAAATTTACTTTTGTACCGGGGATCTAACAGTGTGGCAACCCAGTAGTCAGGATTATTTCTAATTCTCACAATTCGAGGGTCATGTTGCAGGTAGTGCAGCAAGAAGGCACTCATGTGTGTTGCGCATCCAGGAGCACCAAGTCCCTGTTGTGTTGGTGGCGAGGTAACAATCATGCTTCCTTCCTCTGTCCTCTCCCCCCAACCTCGCACAACAGAAATGTGATCAAGGTCTCCCTCATCTGATGAGTCTTCCATCAGTTCGTCCTCCACTTCTTCCTGGGCTCCTGCACCTTCCTCACTAGTTTGGCTGCTACCATGCGCCCTGGTAAAACCATCTCCCCCACCCTCACATGCCTGCCGCCTTGGTGCTGCCGACCTTCTGGACCTTGCAGATGTTAGCCCTTCCGCATACAACTCCTCCTCCTCTACTTCCTCCACCTCCTCTTGTGCCACCACCTGACTCCGAATTCTGTTTAACATGTGCTCCAGCATGTAAATCACCGGAATAGTCATGCTAATAATGGCATCGTCAGCACTAAACATCTTCGTCGCCATTTCAAAACTGTGCAGAAGGGTGCATAGGTCCCTGATCTGAGACCACTCCTCCAACGTGATTTGCCCCACCTCTGAATCTCGTTGGCCCAGGCTATACGTCAGAACGTATTGCACCAGGGCTTGTCGGTGCTGCCACAGTCGCTGCAACATGTGCAGAGTTGAATTCCACCGGGTAGGCACATCGCATTTTAGCCGGTGAAGTGGCAGGCCCAACGAATTCTGTAGAGATGTAAGTCGCTGAGCTGCGGGATGCGAACGGCGGAAGTGAGCACACAGCGACCGTGCCCTCTGCAGAAGGCCATCTAGTCTGGGATAGTGGGCTAAAAATTGCTGGACAACCAGGTTCAACACGTGAGCCATACAAGGCACGTGTGTGACATTGCCCCGGCGAAGGGCCGCACCCAGGTTTGCAGCATTGTCGCACACGGCCTTCCCTGGTTTCAGGTCCAGTGGAGACAACCATTCATGAAATTGGTTCTCCAGAGCTGACCACAACTCCTCAGCTGTGTGACTCACATTTCCCAGACATTTCAATGTAAAAACCGCCTGATGACGTTGAGCCCTACTGCCAGCATAGTAAGGAGGTGTGCAGGATCCCTTCTGCGCAGTTAGAAAGCTTGTGGCATGACCAGACAGGCTTTGGGTGCAGGTGGAAGACCGAGAGGAGGTTGAGGAGGCAGAAGCAGTGGAGGAAAAATGACATAAAGAGGATTGACGCACAACTCGTGGGGACGGCAAGACTTGGACAGCAGCCCCTTGTCCTGCTGTCACCATAGTTACCCAGTGCCCAGTCAGCGACATGTAACGCCCCTGTCCATGCCTACTCGTCCAAGTGTCTGTGGTGAAATGCACCCTGTCACACACAGAGTTTCTCAAAGAAGCGGTGATGTTGTGTGCGACATGCTGGTGGAGCGCAGGCACACCTTTCTTTGAGAAGTAGTGCCGACTGGGCATCTGGTACTGGGGCACTGCGACGGACATAAGGTCTCGAAAATCCTCTGTGTCCACCAGGCGGAAAGGCAGCATTTCTGTAGCCAAGAGCTTGCAGATGGTGAAATTCAACCTCTTAGCTTTCTCATGGCTAGGAGGAAATGGTCTTTTACTTGTCCACATCTGAGGGACCGAGGGCTGGCTATTGTGCTTAGACGGGGTTGATAAGGGTGTCCCCGGCAAACTGTGAGGAAGATGCAGGCGGACATGTTAGGTTGCCTTGATCCAAAGGTGGTGCTATTGATGTCGGACAGCGCTCAAGACCAGCTGGTGTTACCACCTCCAAAGAAAATGATGACCTGCCAATCACGCTGGCTGTTGCGGGAAAGAGGTGGCAGGTCTGCGCCCCAAAACAGGTGTGACTGCTGTCCCCCCAGTCACAGAGGATGAAGAGGCTGCGGATGCACAAGATATGGCAGACGGTGGTTGGCCCGGCCGGCTAGACCGCATTGTAGCACACTGAGCTTCCCACTACAACTTATGCTTCATGTCCATGTGCCGGTTCATGCATGAAGTACTCAAACTATGTATTTTTTGGCCTCTACTTAGCTTTTGCTGACAAATGTTACAGATAACACGAGTTGGGTCATCTTTATCGATCTGAAAAAATGCCCAGGCTATGCAAGGCTTAGCACCCATGCGACCTGAAGAGCCACCACGACTTGTGGTGAGAGGCAGAGTTGTGTTTGAGGATGCAGTTGTTGACGTGCTTCCAGTACTACGTCTCTGTCCAGGAAGGCGCAACCTGACCTCGTCGTCACTAGCATCTTCCTCCACCTCCTCTGCTGACCTCATCTCTTGGCTGACTGTGGGTTGACAGTAAGTGGGATCTCCGACCTCATCATCATCACCCTGTGCGTTATCACACCCGTCGTCCTCAGAGCCAACCTGTTCCTGCCCTGACAAAAAACTAAAGTTGTCGCTCCAATCAGGTATTTGAGTCTTATCATCGTCTTCCTCATTGTCTCCACCAACAGGAGTTACAGTTTGGGAATGAGGGTCTACATTATGGTCAGAACCTTCTGCGTCTGGTCCTGGATCCGACTCATAAAGATTCTGGGCATCAGTGCAGATCATTTCCTCGTCTGGATTCACAGAAGCGCTGGAGTCGACCTCTGATTCCCAGGCTATAGTATGAGTAAACAGCTCTGCAGACTCAACCATCTGTTCTACCTCATACTCAGACGGGCAGCTGGAGATTTGGGAGCTGTGAGGAAGCAAGTGCGATTTGGGTGACACCTTTGAGGACTGGAGTATTTGTGATGTTGAAGTTGATGTGGAGGAGAGCCCACTTAAAGGAGCACTTGATATCCGTTGAAGCACCTGCTGTTTTTGTGCCTCATCTGGAATTTGTAGCGATTGGCGTGGCCGTAAGAAAGGGATCTTATCACATTGTCCGCTAAAAGAAGTAGACATTTTAGTTTGGCTGGAAGATGGTCTTTCTTCTGCACCTACCCCACGGACACAACCTTTTTTCCCCTTCCCAACACGCCTATTCCCCTTTCCACCAGCAGCAGGCCTTTTTCCACTCATTTTGGTGGTTAACTAATTCACAACTCTGGAGTTGTTTGCACAAAAAAACAATGGATGGTAACCGAGCAGAGCTGAGTGGCCAAACTGTGGTATTAGGCCAAAACTATTGGCTGGGTTAGATGCAGAAAAAAAATATTTTTAATTTGCAACCTGATGGAGGTCAGTATAGATGGACTAATAGACCAAGTCCCACACACCGCTAGAAGCCCAAATATTTTTTCAGAGCTAGATGCAGAAATTTTTTTTATTCAATTTGCAACCTGATGGAGGTCAGTATAGATGGACTAATAGACCAAGTCCCACACACTGCTAGAAGCCCAAATATTTTTTCAGAGCTAGATGCAGAAAAAAATTATTTTTAATTTGCAACCTGATGGAGGTCAGTATAGATGGACTAATAGACCAAGTCCCACACACCGCTAGAAGCCCAAATATTTTTTCAGAGCTAGATGCAGAAAAAAATTATTTTTAATTTGCAACCTGATGGAGGTCAGTATAGATGGACTAATAGACCAAGTCCCACACACCGCTAGAAGCCCAAATATTTTTTCAGAGCTAGATGCAGAAAAAAATTATATTCAATTTGCAACCTGCTGGAGGTCAGTATAGAAGGACTAATAGAACAAGTCCCACACACTGCTAGAAGCCCAAATATTTTTTCAGAGCTAAATGAAGAAAAAAATTATTTTTAATTTGCAACCTGATAGAGGTCAGTATAGATAGACTAATAGACCAAGTCCCACACACTGCTAGAAGCCCAAATATTTTTTCAGAGCTAGATGCAGAAAAAAATTATATTCAGTTTGCAACCTGATGGAGGTCAGTATAGATGGACTAATAGAATGATGCTATGCCCAAAAGATTTTACTTCACTAGGTGCAGTAAAAAAATTGGTATTCTATACACAGGTGGTATATCTTGCAACACAGATAGGCTACTCCACTGACTAACACACTCTGCAATAGGCCAAAAAGGATTAGCTTTGCTAGATTCAGCCAAATGCTGTGAAAAAAACTTGCACAGCACTGGCACAGACCTGCCTGGCAAAAACTGATAGGAACTGATGTAACCTAGTCCTGAAAAGGACTCCAATTACAATTAGTCTTTACTCCCACAATCTATCTATTTAAGAGCACAGACCTGCCTGATAAAAGTCGTAGGAAATGCTGTAACCTAGTCCTTAAAAGGACTGCAATCACAACTATTCCCTACTCCCAAGCTATCTTTTTATTTGTGCGAAAATTGGCTTGAAATTAACAAGGTATAGCGCACACAGCAACAGCGGTGCCGTCTAACACGCAGCTGCAGCAGTGAGAAAATGGTGGCGACGGGGAAAATGGCTTGGTCTTATAGGGCAAGGACATGTGACATACACTGAAAATCACACATGCCCTTGCTTGTGTGAAAAAAAGCACTTCGCTCCGTGTGTGCGCTGCTGATAGGCTGACAGATTGCACCTCCCCACTGCAAATGCGGGAAAGAGAAAAAAAATTGGAGATCTTCATTGTTCCTGCAGAGATCCATCCCCTGCCCCTCCCCCCGCCCCGCTGTACACTCAAACTGCGTATTAACATTAATTTTCATCATTACTGAGAAAAAATCCAGTTATGATTTTGGTGCACGAACAGTTATCGAACATAACCTCGAACAGCCGAATTTTTCTCAAATTGTTCGTGTTCGCCGACCGGCTCGAACTCCGCCCAAAACAGCTCGAATTTGAGATTGGCGAACACTTCGAGTAGAACAACGCTCATCTCTACTTACCATCACGCCCATTCCAGCTGAAGCCAACGATCTCCAGCAATAAAAGAAAAATAATAAAGCAACCTCATCCTTACCTTTCCATGGTTCCCACGACAGCTTCAGCTCTGCTACATCGAGATAACAGGCTGGACCGCAGCAGAACGCTGCCATCCAGCCTGTCATCCCGCAGACACTGAGAAGCGCAGGCATGCTTGCGCTCTGCAGTGTCTGGCTGTGACGGCATAAAGATGAGACGAGTTCATGTCCAATGAACTCGGCGCACCTCATGCACGTCACTGACAGCGTGGGAGAATTCTCCTGCACTCAGCACTTCAGCGTGAGAATTCTCCCACGCTGTCAGTGACGTGCATGAGGTGAGCTCATTCATGTCCAATGATCTCAGCTCACCTCATGCACGTCACTGACAGCGTGGGAGAATTCTCACGCTGTAGCGCTGAGTGCAAGAGAATTTTCCCACGCTGTCAGTGACGTGCATGAGGTGAGCTGAGATCATTGGACATGAATGAGCTCACCTCATGCACGTCACTAACAGCGTGGGAAAATTCTCCTGCACTCAGCGCTTCAGCGTGAGAATTTTCCCACGCTGTCAGTGACGTGCATGATGTGAGCTCATTCATGTCCAATGAACTCAGCTGACCTCATGTACGTCACTGACAGCGTGGGAGAATTTTCACGCTGAAGTGCTGAGTGCAGGAGAATTCTCCCACGCTGTCAGTGACGTGCATGAGGTGCGCCGAGTTCATTGGACATGAGCTTGTCTCATCTGGATGCCGTCACAGCGAGACACTGAGGAGCGCAAGCATGCCTGCGCTTCTCAGTGTCTGCGGGATGACAGGCTGGATGGCAGCTTTCTGCTGCGGTCCAGCCTGTCATCTCGATGTAGCAGAGCTGAAGCTGTCGTGGGAACCATGGAAAGGTAAGGATGAGGTTGCTTAATTATTTTACTTTTATTGCAGAAGACATTGGCTTCAGCTGGAATGGGCGTGACGGTAAGTATGGTTTAATTTAGAACAATAAAGAATTGTGTGTTTATTTCAATTAAAGGACTTTATTCTGGGTGTTGTGTTTTTTTAAATACTTTACTAGAAATTCATGGTGGTCATGTCTAATATTGGCGTGACCCCATGAATTTCGGGCTTAGGGTCAGCTGATAATGCCAAGCTGGCCCTAACCCCTTTATTACCCAGTGAGCCACCGCACCAGGGCCCTGGATGAGTTGGGTACAGCGCCAGAAGATGGCGCTTCTATGAACGCGCCATTTTCTGGGGCGGCTGCGGACTGCAATTTGCAGCGGGTGGGGCCCAGAAAGCTTGGGCCTCCCTGCGCTGCGGATTCCAGCTCCCAGCTGCCTAGTTGTACCTGGCTGGGCACAAAAATAGGGCGAAGCCCCACGCATTTTTTTTTTAAATTATTTCATGAAATTCATGGAATAATTAAAAAAAAAAGTGCTTCCCTATATTGTTGTGTCCGGCCAGGTACAAATAGGCAGCTGGTGGTTGGGGGCAGCCCGTTCCTGCCTGCTGTACCTGGCTGGACACAAATATAGTGCGAAGCCCCACGTCAATTTTTTTTTAATTATTTCATGAAATAATTTTTTTAAAAAAGGGCTTCCCTATATTGTTGTGTCTGGCCAGGTACAAATAGGCAGCTGGTGGTTGGGGGCAGCCCGTTCCTGCCTGCTGTACCTGACTGGACACAAATATAGGGCGAAGCCCCACGTCAATTTTTTTTAAATTATTTCAGGAAATTCATGAAATAATGAAAAAAAAATTGATGTGGGGCTTCGCCCTATATTTGTGTCCAGTCAGGTACAGCAGGCAGGAACGGGCTGCTCCCAACCACCAGCTGCCTATTTGTACCTAGCCGGACACAACAATATAGGGAAGCCCTTTTTTTCTTAATTATTCCATGAATTTCATGAATTTAAAAAAAAAATACGTGGAGCTTCGCCCTATTTTTGTGTCCAGCCAGGTACAACTAGGCAGCTGGGGGCTGGAATCTGCAGGGCAGGGAGGCCCAAGCTTTCTGGGCCCCACCCGCTGCAAATTGCAGTCCGCAGCCGCCCCGGAAAATGGCGCGTTCATAGAAGCGCCATCTTCTGGCGCTGTACCCAACTCATCCAGGGCCCTGGTGCGGTGGCTCACTGGGTAATAAAGGGGTTAATGCCAGCTTGGCATTATCAGCTGGCCCTAAGCCCGAAATTCATGGGGTCACGCCAATATTAGACATGACCACCATGAATTTCTAGTAAAGTATTTAAAAAAAACACAAACACCCAGAAAAAAGTCCTTTAATTGAAATAAACACACAATTCTTTATTCTTCTAAATTAAACCATACTTACCGCCACGCCCATTCCAGCTGAAGCCAATGATCTCCTGCAATAAAAGTAAAATAATAAAGCAACATCATCCTTACCTTTCCATGGCTCCCACGACAGCTTCAGCTCTGCTACATCGAGATGACAGGCTGGACCGCAGCAGAACGCTGCCATCCAGCCTGTCATCCCGCAGACACTGAGAAGCGCAGGCATGCTTGCGCTACTCAGTGTCTGGCTGTGACGGCATCCAGATGAGCCGAGGTCATGTCCAATGAACTCGGCTCACCTTATGCACGTCACTGACAGCGTGGGAAAATTCTCACGCTGAAGCGCTGAGTGCAGGAGAATTTTCCCACGCTGTCAGGGACGTACATGAGGTGAGCCGAGTTCATTGTCGGCTCATCTGGATGCCGTCACAGTCAGACACTGAGGAGCGCAAGCATGCCTGCGCTTCTCAGTGTGTGCGGCATGGCAAGCTGGATGGCAGCGTTCTGCTGCGGTCCAGCCTGTCATCTCGATGTAGCAGAGCTGAAGCTGTCGTGGGAACCATGGAAAGGTAAGGATGAGGTTGCTTTATTATTTTTCTTTTATTGCAGGAGATCGTTGGCTTCAGCTGGAATGGGCGTGATGGTAAGTATGGTTTAATTTAGAACAATAAAGAATTGTGTCTTTATTTCAATTAAAGGACTTTATTCTGGGTGTTTGTGTTTTTTTTTTAACTTTGACTATGGGGTTAGTAATGGGGGTGTCTTATAGACGCCTCTCCATTACTAACCTGGGCTTGATGTCAGCTGGCATTATAAGCTGACATCAACCCCAACCCTATTACCCCCTGCCACCGCACCAGGGCAGCGTGGAAGAGCGAGGCTAAGTACCAGAATTGGCGCATCCTATGGATGCGCCATTTCTGGGGCGGCTGACGTCTGGTGTTTCTAGCCTGGGAGGGGGCCAATATTCATGGCTCCCTTCCTGGGCTATTAATATCAGCCCCCAGCTGTCTGCCTAGCCTTTGCTATCTATTAAATTAGGGGGGACCCCACGTCATTATTTGGGGGGGTCCCCCATTTTAATAGCTAGTAAAGGCTAGGTATTCAGCTGGGGGCTGATATTAGTAGCCTGGGAAGCTCCGTGGGCATTACCCCCTTCCCAGGCTTCAAACATCTGCCCCAGCTGTCTGCTTAACCTCCGCTAGAGACTAAAATTACGGGGAACCCCACGCCAATTTTTTTTAATAATAAATCCTTTATTTTAATACTAAATGACAAGTACAGTAACCAACACTGTCACTGTACTTATTATATATGTGACTGACATGTTTCTATCTATCTAATCTATGTGTGAAGCTCTATTCTGTCTGTTATAAATTGTCGGGTACTGCTGCTGAATTGCCGGCCGGCTTTTTTAAAGAGACGGTGCACGAAAACACTATTATATTTTTTAATAAATCCTTTACACTAAATGACAAGTACAGTAAGCAACACTGTCACTGTACTTCGTATATATGTGGCTGACATGTTTCTATATATCTAATCTATGTGTGATTCTCTATTCCTTCTATTCTAAATTGTCGGGTACAGATGCTGAAATGCCAGCCGGCTTTTTTAAAGAGACGGTGCATGAAAACACTATTATTTTTTTTAATAAATCCTTTGCAGTAAATGACAAGTACAGTAAGCAACACTGTCACAGTACTTCATATATATGTGACTGACATGTTTCTATCTATCTAATCTATGTGTGAAGCTCTATTCTGTCTGTTATAAATTGTCGGGTACCGCTGCTGAATTGCCGGCCGGCTTTTTTAAAGAGACGGTGCATGAAAACATTATTATATTTTTTTAATAAATCCTTTACACTAAATGACAAGTACAGTAAGCAACACTGTCACTGTACTTCATATATATGTGACTGACATGTTTCTATCTATCTAATCTATGTGTGATGCTCTATTCCTTCATGTCTAAATTGTCGGGTACCGGTGTATGCCGCTGCTGAATTGCTGGCCGGCTTTTTTAAAGAAAGCGTCTTCTGAGCAGTTTGTGAGCTTTTGGACACCTTTGAAGGTGTTTTCTATGTGTTCCTACGTGTTTTTGTTTGCCTGCCATTGGTTTTAACGGTGTTCGACGGTGATCTAAGGTGTTCGACGAACAGTTCGACGAACAGTTCCTCGAACATCCCGGTGTTCGAAGAACCGAACCGAACCCGAACACTACGGGGGTGGCTCAACACTAGTCAAAAATAAATAATAGTGTCTCCTGATTGTTCAAACACAAATATATCTGTTGAAAATTGTCTGGTATACACCAGTAAATTATAACTGTGGTTTCGCTGTTCCACGGTAAAAAATCTCTATTATCCTGCTTTTGGCATTTTTTGCCATAAAAAATAAATAATATTGTCTCCTGATTGTTCAGACACAAATATATCTGTTGAAAATAGTCTGGTGTAGGACCGAGAAATACAAGTATGGTTTTGCAGTTCCACGGGTCAAATCTCTGAATTATCCTGCTTTTTGCAATTTTTGGCTGTAAAAAATAAATAATAGTGTCTCCTGACTGTTCAGATACAAATATATCTGTTGAAAATAGTCTGGTATACACCAGTAAACTATAACTGTGGTTTTTCTGTTCCACGATAAAAAATCTCTATTATTCTGCTTTTGGCATTTTTTGCCATAAAAAATAAATAATAGTGTCTCCTGATTGTTCAGACACAAATATATCTGTTGAAAATAGTCTGGTATACACCAGTGAATTATAACTTTGGTTTTGCTGTTCCACAGTAAAAAATCTCTATTATCCTGCTTTTGCCATTTTTTGATGTAAAAAATAAATAATAGTGTCTCCTGATTGTACAAACACAAATATATCTGTTGAAAATAGTCTGGTATACACCAATAAATTATAACTGTGGTTTTGCTGTTCCGCGGTAAAAAATCTCTATTATCCTGCTTTTGGCATTTTTTGCCGTAAAAAATAAATAATAGTGTGTCCTGATTGTTCAGACACAAATATATCTGTTGAATAAAGTCTGGTATAAACCAGTAAATTATGACTGTGATTTGGCTGTTCCACGATAAAAAACCTCTATTATCCTGCTTTTGGCATTTTTTGACATAAAAAATAAATAATAGTGTCTCCTGATTGTTCAGACACAAATATGTCTGTTGAAAATAGTCTGGTGTAGGCCCGAGAAATACAAGTGTGGTTTTGCAGTTCCACGGGTCAAATTTCTGTATTATCCTGCTTTTCACAATTTTTGGCCGTAAAAAATAAATAATAGTGTCTAATGATTGTTCAGACACAAATATATCTGTTGAAAATAGTCTGGTATACACCAGTAAACTATAACTGTGGTTTTGCTGTTCCACTGTAAAAAATTTCTATTATTCTGCTTTTGGCATTTTTTGCCGTAAAAAATAAATAATAGTATCTCCTGATTGTTCAGACACAAATATATCTGTTGAAAATAGTCTGGTATACACCAGTAAATTATAACTTTGGTTTTGCTGTTCCACGGTAAAAAATCTCTATTATCCTGCTTTTGTCATTTTTTGCCGTAAAAAATAAATAATAGTGTCTCCTGATTGTTCAAACACAAATATATCTGTTGAAAATAGTCTGGTGTATGCCCGAGAAATACAAGTATAGTTTTGCAGTTCCACGAGTCAAAGTTCTTTTTTTATCCTGCTTTTCGCAGTTTTTTGCCAGAAAAAATAAATAATAGTGTGTCCTGATTGTTCAGACACAAATATATCTGTTGAATAAAGTCGGGTATAAACCATTAAATTATGACTGTGGTTTGGCTGTTCCACGGTAAAAAATCTCTATTATTCTGCTTTTGGTATTTTTTGCCGTAAAAAATAAATAATAGTGTCTCCTGATTGTTCAGACACAAATATATCTGTTGAAAATAGTCTGGTATACACCAGTAAATTATAACTTTGGTTTTGCTGTTCCACGGTAAAAAATCTCTATTACCCTGCTTTTGGCCTTTTTTGACGTAAAAAATAAATAATAGTGTCTCCTGATTGTTCAGACTCAAATATATCTGTTGAAAATAGTCTGGTGTAGGACCGAGAAATACAAGTGTGATTTTGCAGTTCCACTGGTCAAATCTCTGTATTATCCTGCTTTTTGCAATTTTTGGCAGTAAAAAATAAATAATAGTGTCTCCTGATTGTTCAGATACAAATATATCTGTTGAAAATAGTCTGGTATACACTAGTAAACTATAACTGTGGTTTTGCTGTTCCACGGTAAAAAATCTCTATTATTCTGCTTTTGGCATTTTTAGCCGTAAAAAATAAATAATAGTGTCTCCTGATTGCTCAAACAAAAATATATCTGTTGATAATAGTCTGGTATACACCAGTAAATTATAACTGTGGTTTTGCTGTTCCACGGTAAAAAATCTCTATTATCCTGCTTTTGTCATTTTTTGCCGTAAAAAATGAATAATAGTGTGTCCTGATTGTTCAGACACAAATATATCTGTTGAATAAAGTCTGGTATAAACCAGTAAATTATGACTGTGGTTTGGTTGTTCCACGGTAAAAAATCTCTATTATCCTGCTTTTGCCATTTTTTGACATTAAAAAAAAATAATAGTGTCTCCTGATTGTTCAGACACAAATATATCTGTTGAAAATAGTCTGGTGTAGGCCCGAGAAATACAATTGTGGTTTTGCAGTTCCACGGGTCAAATTTCTGCATTATCTTGCTTTCCACAATTTTTGGCCGTAAAAAATAAATAATAGTGTCTCCTGATTGTTCAGACACAAATATATCTGTTGAAAATAGTCTGGTATACACCAGTAAATTATAACTTTGGTTTTGCTGTTCCATGGTAAAAAATTTCTATTATCCTGCTTTTGGCATTTTTTGACGTCAAAAATAAATAATAGTGTCTCCTGATTGTTCAAACACAAATATATCTGTTGAAAATTGTCTGGTATACACCAGTAAATTATAACTGTGGTTTCGCTGTTCCACGGTAAAAAATCTCTATTATCCTGCTTTTGGCATTTTTTGCCGTAAAAAATAAATAATAGTGTGTCCTGATTGTTCAGACACAAATATATCTGTTGAATAAGTCTGGTATACACCAGTAAATTATGACTGTGGTTTGGCTGTTCCACGGTAAAAAATCTCTATTATCCTGCTTTTGGCATTTTTTGCCATAAAAAATAAATAATATTGTCTCCTGATTGTTCAGACACAAATATATCTGTTGAAAATAGTCTGGTGTAGGACCGAGAAATACAAGTGTGGTTTTGCAGTTCCACGGGTCAAATCTCTGTATTATCCTGCTTTTTGCAATTTTTGGCTGTAAAAAATAAATAATAGTGTCTCCTGACTGTTCAGATACAAATATATCTGTTGAAAATAGTCTGGTATACACCAGTAAACTATAACTGTGGTTTTGCTGTTCCACGATAAAAAATCTCTATTATTCTGCTTTTGGCATTTTTTGCCATAAAAAATAAATAATAGTGTCTCCTGATTGTTCAGACACAAATATATCTGTTGAAAATAGTCTGGTATACACCAGTAAATTATAACTTTAGTTTTGCTGTTCCACAGTAAAAAATCTCTATTATCCTGCTTTTGCCATTTTTTGATGTAAAAAATAAATAATAGTGTCTCCTGATTGTACAAACACAAATATATCTGTTGAAAATAGTCTGGTATACACCAGTAAATTATAACTGTGGTTTTGCTGTTCCGCGGTAAAAAATCTCTATTATCCTGCTTTTGGCATTTTTTGCCGTAAAAAATAAATAATAGTGTGTCCTGATTGTTCAGACACAAATATATCTGTTGAATAAAGTCTGGTATAAACCAGTAAATTATGACTGTGGTTTGGCTGTTCCACGGTAAAAAACCTCTATTATCCTGCTTTTGGCATTTTTTGACATAAAAAATAAATAATAGTGTCTCCTGATTGTTCAGACACAAATATGTCTGTTGAAAATAGTCTGGTGTAGGCCCGAGAAATACAATTGTGGTTTTGCAGTTCCACGGGTCAAATTTCTGTATTATCCTGCTTTTCACAATTTTTGGCCGTAAAAAATAAATAATAGTGTCTAATGATTGTTCAGACACAAATATATCTGTTGAAAATAGTCTGGTATACACCAGTAAACTATAACTGTGGTTTTGCTGTTCCACTGTAAAAAATTTCTATTATTCTGCTTTTGGCATTTTTTGCCGTAAAAAATAAATAATAGTATCTCCTGATTGTTCAGACACAAATATATCTGTTGAAAATAGTCTGGTATACACCAGTAAATTATAACTTTGGTTTTGCTGTTCCACGGTAAAAAATCTCTATTGTCCTGCTTTTGGCATTTTTTGACGTAAAAAATAAATAATAGTGTCTCCTGATTGTTCAAACACAAATATATCTGTTGAAAATAGTCTGGTATACACCAGTAAATTATAACTGTGGTTTTGCTGTTCCGCGGTAAAAAATCTCTATTATCCTGCTTTTGTCATTTTTTGCCATAAAAAATAAATAATAGTGTCTCCTGATTGTTCAAACACAAATATATCTGTTGAAAATAGTCTGGTGTATGCCCGAGAAATACAAGTATAGTTTTGCAGTTCCACGAGTCAAAGTTCTTTTTTTATCCTGCTTTTCGCAGTTTTTTGCCGGAAAAAATAAATAATAGTGTGTCCTGATTGTTCAGACACAAATGTATCTGTTGAATAAAGTCGGGTATAAACCAGTAAATTATGACTGTGGTTTGGCTGTTCCACGGTAAAAAATCTCTATTATTCTGCTTTTGGAATTTTTTGCCGTAAAAAATAAATAATAGTGTCTCCTGATTGTTCAGACACAAATATATCTGTTGAAAATAGTCTGGTATACAGGAGTAAATTATAACTTTGGTTTTGCTGTTCCACGGTAAAAAATCTCTATTATCCTGCTTTTGGCATTTTTTGACGTAAAAAATAAATAATAGTGTCTCCTGATTGTTCAGACTCAAATATATCTGTTGAAAATAGTCTGGTGTAGGACCGAGAAATACAAGTGTGATTTTGCAGTTCCACTGGTCAAATCTCTGTATTATCCTGCTTTTTGCAATTTTTGGCCGTAAAAAATAAATAATAGTGTCTCCTGATTGTTCAGATACAAATATATCTGTTGACAATAGTCTGGTATACACTAGTAAACTATAACTGTGGTTTTGCTGTTCCACGGTAAAAAATCTCTATTATTCTGCTTTTGGCATTTTTAGCCGTAAAAAATAAATAATAGTGTCTCCTGATTGTTCAGACACAAATATATCTGTTGAAAATAGTCTGGTATACACCAGTAAATTATAACTTTGGTTTTGCTGTTCCACGGTAAAAAATCTCTATTATCCTGCTTTTGGCATTTTTTGATGTAAAAAATAAATAATAGTGTGTCCTGATTGTTCAAACACAAATATATCTGTTGAAAATAGTCTGGTATACACCAGTAAATTATAACTGTGGTTTTGCTGTTCCGCGGTAAAAAATCTCTATTATCCTGCTTTTGGCATTTTTTGCCTTAAAAAATAAATAATAGTGTGTCCTGATTGTTCAGACACAAATATATTTGTTGAATAAATTCTGGTATAAACCAGTAAATTATGACTGTGGTTTGGCTGTTCCACGGTAAAAAATCTCTATTATCCTGCTTTTGGCATTTTTTGCCATAAAAAATAAATAATAGTGTCTCCTGATTGTTCAGACACAAATATATCTGTTGAAAATAGTCTGGTGTAGTCCCGAGAAATACAAGTGTGGTTTTGCAGTTCCAATGGTCAAATTTCTGTATTATCCTGCTTTTCACAATTTTTGGCCGTAAAAAATAAATAATAGTGTCTACTGATTGTTCAGACACAAATATATCTGTTGAAAATAGTCTGGTATACACCAGTAAATTATAACTTTGGTTTTGCTGTTCCACGGTAAAAAATTTCTATTATCCTGCTTTTGCATTTTTTGACGTAAAAAATAAATAATAGTGTCTCCTGATTGTTCAAACACAAATATATCTGTTGAAAATAGTCTGGTATACACCAGTAAATTATAACTGTGGTTTTGCTGTTCCACGGTAAAAAATCTCTATTATCCTGCTATTGGCATTTTTTGCTGTAAAAAATAAATAATAGTGTGTCCTGATTGTTCAGACACAAATATATCTGTTGAAAATAGTCTGGTATACACAAGTAAATTATGATTGTGGTTTGGCTGTTCCACGGTAAAAAATCTCCATTATCCTGCTTTTGGCATTTTTTGCCGTAAAAAATAAATAATAATGTCTCCTGATTGTTCAAACACAAATATATCTGTTGAAAATAGTCTGGTGTATGCCCGAGAAATACAAGTATAGTTTTGCAGTTCCACGATTCAAAGTTTTGTATTATCCTGCTTTTCGCAGTTTTTTGCCGTAAAAAATAAATAATAGTGTTTCCTGATTGTTCAGACACAAATATATCTGTTGAATAAAGTCTGGTATAAACCAGTAAATTATGATTGTGGTTTGGCTGTTTCACGGTAAAAAATCTCTATTATTCTGCTTTTGGCATTTTTTGCCGTAAAAAATAAATAATAGTGTCTCCTGATTGTTCAGACACAAATATATCTGTTGAAAATAAATCTGGTATACACCAGTAAATTATAACTTTGGTTTTGCTGTTCCACGGTAAAAAATCTCTATTATCCTGCTTTTGGCATTTTTTGCCGTAAAAAATAAATAATAGTGTCTCCTGATTGTTCAGACACAAATATATCTGTTGAAAATAGTCTGGTATACACCAGTAAATTATAACTTTGGTTTTGCTGTTCCACAGTAAAAAATCTCTATTATCCTGCTTTTGCCATTTTTTGATGTAAAAAATAAATAATAGTGTCTCCTGATTGTACAAACACAAATATATCTGTTGAAAATAGTCTGGTATACACCAGTAAATTATAACTGTGGTTTTGCTGTTCCGCGGTAAAAAATCTCTATTATCCTGCTTTTGGCATTTTTTGCCGTAAAAAATAAATAATAGTGTGTCCTGATTGTTCAGACACAAATATATCTGTTGAATAAAGTCTGGTATAAACCAGTAAATTATGACTGTGGTTTGGCTGTTCCACGGTAAAAAACCTCTATTATCCTGCTTTTGGCATTTTTTGACATAAAAAATAAATAATAGTGTCTCCTGATTGTTCAGACACAAATATTTCTGTTGAAAATAGTCTGGTGTAGGCCCGAGAAATACAATTGTGGTTTTGCAGTTCCACGGGTCAAATTTCTGTATTATCCTGCTTTTCACAATTTTTGGCCGTAAAAAATAAATAATAGTGTCTAATGATTGTTCAGACACAAATATATCTGTTGAAAATAGTCTGGTATACACCAGTAAACTATAACTGTGGTTTTGCTGTTCCACTGTAAAAAATTTCTATTATTCTGCTTTTGGCATTTTTTGCCGTAAAAAATAAATAATAGTATCTCCTGATTGTTCAGACACATATATATCTGTTGAAAATAGTCTGGTATACACCAGTAAATTATAACTTTGGTTTTGCTGTTCCACGGTAAAAAATCTCTATTGTCCTGCTTTTGGCATTTTTTGACGTAAAAAATAAATAATAGTGTCTCCTGATTGTTCAAACACAAATATATCTGTTGAAAATAGTCTGGTATACACCAGTAAATTATAACTGTGGTTTTGCTGTTCCGCGGTAAAAAATCTCTATTATCCTGCTTTTGTCATTTTTTGCCGTAAAAAATAAATAATAGTGTCTCCTGATTGTTCAAACACAAATATATCTGTTGAAAATAGTCTGGTGTATGCCCGAGAAATACAAGTATAGTTTTGCAGTTCCACGAGTCAAAGTTCTTTTTTTATCCTGCTTTTCGCAGTTTTTTGCCGGAAAAAATAAATAATAGTGTGTCCTGATTGTTCAGACACAAATGTATCTGTTGAATAAAGTCGGGTATAAACCAGTAAATTATGACTGTGGTTTGGCTGTTCCACGGTAAAAAATCTCTGTTATTCTGCTTTTGGAATTTTTTGCCGTAAAAAATAAATAATAGTGTCTCCTGATTGTTCAGACACAAATATATCTGTTGAAAATAGTCTGGTATACACCAGTAAATTATAACTTTGGTTTTGCTGTTCCACGGTAAAAAATCTCTATTATCCTGCTTTTGGCATTTTTTGACGTAAAAAATAAATAATAGTGTCTCCTGATTGTTCAGACTCAAATATATCTGTTGAAAATAGTCTGGTGTAGGACCGAGAAATACAAGTGTGATTTTGCAGTTCCACTGGTCAAATCTCTGTATTATCCTGCTTTTTGCAATTTTTGGCCGTAAAAAATAAATAATAGTGTCTCCTGATTGTTCAGATACAAATATATCTGTTGAAAATAGTCTGGTATACACTAGTAAACTATAACTGTGGTTTTGCTGTTCCACGGTAAAAAATCTCTATTATTCTGCTTTTGGCATTTTTAGCCGTAAAAAATAAATAATAGTGTCTCCTGATTGTTCAGACACAAATATATCTGTTGAAAATAGTCTGGTATACACCAGTAAATTATAACTTTGGTTTTGCTGTTCCACGGTAAAAAATCTCTATTATCCTGCTTTTGGCATTTTTTGATGTAAAAAATAAATAATAGTGTCTCCTGATTGTTCAAACACAAATATATCTGTTGAAAATAGTCTGGTATACACCAGTAAATTATAACTGTGGTTTTGCTGTTCCGCGGTAAAAAATCTCTATTATCCTGCTTTTGGCATTTTTTGCCTTAAAAAATAAATAATAGTGTGTCCTGATTGTTCAGACACAAATATATTTGTTGAATAAATTCTGGTATAAACCAGTAAATTATGACTGTGGTTTGGCTGTTCCACGGTAAAAAATCTCTATTATCCTGCTTTTGGCATTTTTTGCTGTAAAAAATAAATAATAGTGTGTCCTGATTGTTCAGACACAAATATATCTGTTGAAAATAGTCTGGTATACACAAGTAAATTATGATTGTGGTTTGGCTGTTCCACGGTAAAAAATCTCCATTATCCTGCTTTTGGCATTTTTTGCCGTAAAAAATAAATAATAATGTCTCCTGATTGTTCAAACACAAATATATCTGTTGAAAATAGTTTGGTGTATGCCCGAGAAATACAAGTATAGTTTTGCAGTTCCACGATTCAAAGTTTTGTATTATCCTGCTTTTCGCAGTTTTTTGCCGTAAAAAATAAATAATAGTGTTTCCTGATTGTTCAGACACAAATATATCTGTTGAATAAAGTCTGGTATAAACCAGTAAATTATGATTGTGGTTTGGCTGTTTCACGGTAAAAAATCTCTATTATTCTGCTTTTGGCATTTTTTGCCGTAAAAAATAAATAATAGTGTCTCCTGATTGTTCAGACACAAATATATCTGTTGAAAATAAATCTGGTATACACCAGTAAATTATAACTTTGGTTTTGCTGTTCCACGGTAAAAAATCTCTATTATCCTGCTTTTGGCATTTTTTGACGTAAAAAATAGTGTCTCCTGATTGTTCAAACACAAATATATCTGTTGAAAATAGTCTGGTATACACCAGTAAATTATAACTGTGGTTTTGCTGTTCCGCGGTAAAAAATCTCTATTATCCTGCTTTTGGCATTTTTTGCGGAAAAAAATTAATAATAGTGTGTCCTGATTGTTCAGACACAAATATATCTGATGAATAAAGTCTGGCATAAACCAGTAAATTATGACTGTGGTTTGGCTGTTCCACGGTAAAAAATCTCTATTATCCTGCTTTTGGCATTTTTTGCCATAAAAAATAAATAATAGTGTCTCCTGATTCTTCAGACACAAACATATCTGTTGAAAATAGTCTGGTATACACCAGTAAATTATAACTGTGGTTTTGCTGTTCCACGGTAAAAAATCTCTATTATCCTGCTTTTGGCATTTTTTCATGTAAAAAATAAATAATAGTGTCTCCTGATTGTTCAAACACAAATATATCTGTTGAAAATAGTCTGGTGTAGGCCCGAGAAATACAAGTGTGGTTTTGCAGTACCACGTGTCAAATCACTGTATTACCCTGCTTTTCGCAATTTTTGGCCGTAAAAAATAAATAATAGTGTCTCCTGATTGTTCAGACACAAATATATCTGTTGAAAATAGTCTGGTATACACCAGTAAATTATAACTTTGGTTTTGCTGTTCCACGGTAAAATATTTCTATTATCCTGCTTTTGGCATTTTTTGACGTAAAAAATAAATAATAGTGTCTCCTGATTGTTCAAACACAAATATATCTGTTGAAAATAGTCTGGTATAGTCCCGAGAAATACAAGTGTGGTTTTGCAGTTCCACGGGTCAAATTTCTGTATTATCCTGCTTTTCACAATTTTTGGCCGTAAAAAATAAATAATAGTGTCCTGATTGTTCAGACACAAATATATCTGTTGAAAATAGTCTAGTATACACCAGTAAATTATAACTTTGGTTTTGCTGTTCCACAGTAAAAAATTTCTATTATCCTGCTTTTGGCATTTTTTGACGTAAAAAATAAATAATAGTGTCTCCTGATTGTTCAAACACAAATATATCTGTTGAAAATAGTCTGGTATACACCAGTAAATTATAACTGTGGTTTTTGCTGTTCCACGGTAAAAAATCTCTATTATCCTGCTTTTGGCATTTTTTGCCATAAAAAATAAATAATAGTGTGTCCTGATTGTTCAGACACAAATATATCTGTTGAAAATAGTCTTTTGTATGCCCGAGAAATACAAGTATAGTTTTGCAGTTCCACGAGTCAAAGTTCTGTATTATCCTGCTTTTCGCAATTTTTTGCCGTAAAAAAATAAATAATAGTGTGTCCTGATTGTTCAGACACAAATATATCTGTTGAATAAAGTCTGGTATAAACCAGTAAATTATGACTGTGGTTTGGCTGTTTCACGCTAAAAAATCTCTATTATTCTGCTTTTGGCATTTTTTGCCGTAAAAAATAAATAATAGTGTCTCCTGATTGTTCAGACACAAATATATCTGTTGAAAATAGTCTGGTATACACCAGTAAATTATAACTGTGGTTTTGCTGTTCCACGGTAAAAAAATCTCTATTATCCTGCTTTTGGCATTTTTTGCCATAAAAAATAAATAATAGTGTGTCCTGATTGTTCAGACACAAATATATCTGTTGAATAAAGTCTGGTATAAACCAGTAAATTATGACTGTGGTTTGGCTGTTCCACGGTAAAAAATCTCTATTATCCTGCTTTTGGCATTTTTTGCCGTAAAAAATAAATAATAGTGTCTCCTGATTGTTCAGACGCAAATTTATCTGTTGAAAATAGTCTGGTGTAGTCCCGAGAAATACAAGTGTGGTTTTCCAGTTCCACGGGTCAAATTTCTGTATTATCCTGCTTTTCGCAATTTTTTGCCGTAAAAAAATAAATAATAGTGTGTCCTGATTGTTCAGACACAAATATATCTGTTGAATAAAGTCTGGTATAAACCAGTAAATTATAACTGTGGTTTTGCTGTTCCACGGTAAAAAATCTCTATTATCCTGCTTTTGGCATTTTTTGCCATAAAAAATAAATAATAGTGTCTCCTGATAGTTCAGACACAAATATATCTGTTGAAAATAGTCTGGTGTAGGCCCAAGAAATACAAGTGTGGTTTTGCAGTACCACGTGTCAAATCACTGTATTACCCTGCTTTTCGCAATTTTTGGCCGTAAAAAATAAATAATAGTGTCTCCTGATTGTTCAGACACAAATATATCTGTTGAAAATAGTCTGGTATACACCAGTAAATTATAACTTTGGTTTTGCTGTTCCACGGTAAAAAATTTCTATTATCCTGCTTTTGGCATTTTTTGACGTAAAAAATAAATAATAGTGTCTCCTGATTGTTCAAACACAAATATATCTGTTGAAAATAGTCTGGTATAGTCCCGAGAAATACAAGTGTGGTTTTGCAGTTCCACGGGTCAAATTTCTGTATTATCCTGCTTTTCACAATTTTTGGCCCTAAAAAATAAATAATAGTGTCCTGATTGTTCAGACACAAATATATCTGTTGAAAATAGTCTAGTATACACCAGTAAATTATAACTTTGGTTTTGCTGTTCCACAGTAAAAAATTTCTATTATCCTGCTTTTGGCATTTTTTGACGTAAAAAATAAATAATAGTGTCTCCTGATTGTTCAAACACAAATATATCTGTTGAAAATAGTCTGGTATACACCAGTAAATTATAACTGTGGTTTTTGCTGTTCCACGGTAAAAAATCTCTATTATCCTGCTTTTGGCATTTTTTGCCGTAAAAAATAAATAATAGTGTGTCCTGATTGTTCAGACACAAATATATCTGTTGAAAATAGTCTTTTGTATGCCCGAGAAATACAAGTATAGTTTTGCAGTTCCACGAGTCAAAGTTCTGTATTATCCTGCTTTTCGCAATTTTTTGCCGTAAAAAAATAAATAATAGTGTGTCCTGATTGTTCAGACACAAATATATCTGTTGAATAAAGTCTGGTATAAACCAGTAAATTATGACTGTGGTTTGGCTGTTTCACGGTAAAAAATCTCTATTATTCTGCTTTTGGCATTTTTTGCCGTAAAAAATAAATAATAGTGTCTCCTGATTGTTCAGACACAAATATATCTGTTGAATAAAGTCTGGTATAAACCAGTAAATTATGACTGTGGTTTGGCTGTTCCACGGTAAAAAATCTCTATTATCCTGCTTTTGGCATTTTTTGCCGTAAAAAATAAATAATAGTGTCTCCTGATTGTTCAGACGCAAATTTATCTGTTGAAAATAGTCTGGTGTAGTCCCGAGAAATACAAATGTGGTTTTCCAGTTCCACGGGTCAAATTTCTGTATTATCCTGCTTTTCACAATTTTTGGCCGTAAAAAATAAATAATAGTGTCTCCTGATTGTTCAGACACAAATATATATGTTGAAAATAGTCTGGTATACACCAGTAATTTATAACTGTGGTTTTGCTGCTCCACGGTAAAAAATCTCTATTATCCTGCTTTTGGCATTTTTTGAAATAAAAAATAAATAATAGTGTCTCCTGATAGTTCAGACACAAATATATCTGTTGAAAATAGTCTGGTGTAGGCCCGAGAAATACAAGTGTGGTTTTGCAGTACCACATGTCAAATCACTGTATTACCCTGCTTTTCGCAATTTTTGGCCGTAAAAAATAAATAATAGTGTCTCCTGATTGTTCAGACACAAATATATCTGTTGAAAATAGTCTGGTATACACCAGTAAATTATAACTTTGGTTTTGCTGTTCCACGGTAAAAAGTTTATATTATCCTGCTTTTGGCATTTTTTGACGTAAAAAATAAATAATAGTGTCTCCTAATTGTTCAAACACAAATATATCTGTTGAAAATAGTCTGGTATACACCAGTAAATTATAACTGTGGTTTTGCTGTTCCACGGTAAAAAATCTCTATTATCCTGCTTTTGACATTTTTTGCCGTAAAAAATAAATAATAGTGTGTCCTGATTGTTCAGACACAAATATATCTGTTGAAAATAGTCTTTTCTATGCCCGAGAAATACAAGTATAGTTTTGCAGTTCCACGAGTCAAAGTTCTGTATTATCCTGCTTTTCACAGTTTTTTGCTGTAAAAAAATAAATAATAGTGTGTCCTGATTGTTCAGACACAAATATATCTGTTGAATAAAGTCTGGTATAAACCAGTAAACTATGACTGTGGTTTGGCTGTTTCACGGTAAAAAATCTTTATTATTCTGCTTTTGGCATTTTTTGCCGTAAAAAATAAATAATAGTGTCTCCTGATAGTTCAGACACAAATATATCTGTTGAAAATAGTCTGGTGTAGGCCCGAGAAATACAAGTGTTGTTTTGCAGTACCACGTGTCAAATCACTGTATTACCCTGCTTTTCGCAATTTTTGGCCGTAAAAAATAAATAATAGTGTCTCCTCATTGTTCAGACACAAATAAACCTGTTGAAAATAGTCTGGAATACACCAGTAAATTATAACTGTGGTTTTGCTGTTCCACGGTAAAAAATCTCTATTATCCTGCTTTTTGCATTTTTTGCCATAAAAAATAAATAATAGTGTCTCCTGATTGTTAAGACACAAATATATCTGTTGAAAATAGTCTGGTGTAGGACCGAGAAATACAAGTGTGGTTTTGCAGTTCCACGGGTCAAATCTCTGTATTATCCTGCTTTTTGCAATTTTTTGCCGTAAAAAATAAATAATAGTGTCTACTGATTGTTCAGATACAAATATATCTGTTGAAAATAGTCTGGTATACACCAGTAAATTATGACGGTGGTTTTGCTGTTACACGGTAAAAATTCTCTATTATCCTGCTTTTGGCATTTTTTTGATTTAAAAAATAAATAATAGTGTGTCCTGATTGTTCAAACACAAAAATATCTGTTGAATAAAGTCTGGTATAAACCAGTAAATTATGACTGTGGTTTTGCTGTTCCACGGTAAAAAATCTCTATTATCCTGCTTTTGGCATTTTTTGACATAAAAAATAAATATTAGCGTCTCCTGATTGTTCAAACACAAATATATCTGTTGAAAATAGTCTGGTATACACAAGTAAACTATAACTGTGGTTTTGCTGTTCCACGGTAAAAAATCTCTATTATCCTGCTTTTGGCATTTTTTGCCGTAAAAAATAAATAATAGTGTCTCCTGATTGTTCAGACACAAATATATCTGTTGAAAATAGTCTGGTGTAGTCCCGAGAAATACAAGTGTGGTTTTGCAGTTCCACGGGTCAAATTTCTGTATTATCCTGCTTTTCACAATTTTTGGCCGTAAAAAATAAATAATAGTGTCTCCTGATTGTTCAAGCACAAATATATCTGTTAAAAATAGTCTGTTATACACCAGTAAATTATAACTGTGGTTTTGCTATTCCACGGTAAAAAATCTCTATTATCCTGCTTTTGGCATTTTTTGCCGTAAAAAATAAATAATAGTGTGTCCTGATTGTTCAGACACAAATATATCTGTTGAATAAGTCTGGTATACACCAGTAAATTATGACTGTGGTTTAGCTGTTCCACGGTAAAAAATCTCTATTATCCTGCTTTTGGCATTTTTTGCCGTAAAAAATAAATAATAGTGTCTCCTGATTGTTCAGAGTCAAATATATCTGTTGAAAATAGTCTGGTGTATGCCCGAGAAATACAAGTATAGTTCTGCAGCTCCACGAGTCAAAGTTCTGTATTATCCTGCTTTTCACAGTTTTTGGCTGTAAAAAATAAATAATAGTGTCTCCTGAATGTTCAGACACAAATATATATGTTGAAAATAGTCTGGTATACTCGAGTAAATTATAACTGTGGTTTTGCTGTTCCGCGGTAAAAAATCTCTATTATCCTGCTTTTGGCATTTTTTGCCATAAAAAATAAATAATAGTGTCTCCTGATAGTTCAGACACAAATATATTTGTTGAAAATAGTCTGGTGTAGGCCCGAGAAATACAAGTGTGGTTTTACAGTACCACGTGTCAAATCACTGTATGACCCTGCTCTTCGCAATTTTTGGCCATAAAAAATAAATAATAGTGTCTCCTGATTGTTCAGACACAAATATATCTGTGGAAAATAGTCTGGTATACACCAGTAAATTATAACTTTGGTTTTGCTGTTCCACGGTAAAAAATCTCTATTATCCTGCTTTTGGCATATTTTGACGTAAAAAATAAATAATAGTGTCTCCTGATTGTTCAAACACAAATATATCTGTTGAAAATAGTCTGGTATACACCAGTAAATTATAACTGTGGTTTTGCTGTTCCGCGGTAAAAAATCTCTATTATCCTGCTTTTGGCATTTTTTGCCGTAAAAAATAAATAATAGTGTGTCCTGATTGTTCAGACACAAATATATCTGTTGAATAAAGTCTGGTATAAACCAGTAAATTATGACTGTGGTTTGGCTGTTCCATGGTAAAAAATCTCTATTATCCTGCTTTTGGCATTTTTTGCCATAAAAAATAAATATTAGTGTCTCCTGAGAGTTCAGACACAAATATATCTGTTGAAAATAGTCTGGTGTATACCCGAGAAATACAAGTGTGGATTTGCAGTACCACGTGTCAAATCACTGTATTACCCTGCTTTTCGCAATTTTTGGACGTAAAAATAAATAATAATGTCTCCTGATTGTTCAGACACAAATAAACCTGTTGAAAATAGTCTGGAATACACCAGTAAATTATAACTGTGGGTTTGCTGTTAGACGGTAAAAAATCTCTATTATCCTGCTTTTTGCATTTTTTGCCATAAAAAATAAATAATAGTGTCTCCTGATTGTTAAGACACAAATATATCTGTTGAAAATAGTCTGGTGTAGGACCGAGAAATACAAGTGTGGTTTTGCATTTCCACGGGTCAAATCTCTGTATTAATCTGCTTTTCGCAATTTTTTGCCGTAAAAAATAAATAATAGTGTCTACTGATTGTTCAGATACAAATATATCTGTTGAAAATAGTCTGGTATACACCAGTAAATTATGACGGTGGTTTTGCTGTTCCACGGTAAGAATTCTCTATTATCCTGCTTTTGCATTTTTTTGATTTAAAAAATAAATAATAGTGTGTCCTGATTGTTCAAACACAAATATATATGTTGAATAAAGTCTGGTATAAACCAGTAAATTATGACTGTAGTCTGGCTGTTCCACGGTAAAAAATCTCTATTATCCTGCTTTTGGCATTTTTTGACATAAAAAATAAATAATAGCGTCTCCTGATTGTTCAAACACAAATATATCTGTTGAAAATAGTCTGGTATACACCAATAAATTATAACTGTGGTTTTGCTGTTCCGCGGTAAAAAATCTCTATTATCCTGCTTTTGGCATTTTTTGCCGTAAAAAATAAATAATAGTGTGTCCTGATTGTTCAGACACAAATATATCTGTTGAATAAAGTCTGGTATAAACCAGTAAATTATGACTGTGGTTTGGCTGTTCCACGGTAAAAAATCTCTATTATCCTGCTTTTGGCATTTTTTGTCATAAAAAATAAATATTAGTGTCTCCTGATTGTTCAGACACAAATATATCTGTTGAAAATAGTCTGGTGTAGTCCCGAGAAATACAAGTGTGGTTTTGCAGTTCCACGGGTCAAATTTCTGAATTATACTGCTTTTCAAAATTTTTGGCCGTAAAAAATAAATAATAGTGTCTCCTGATTGTTCAAACACAAATATATCTGTTACAAATAGTCTGGTATACACCAGTAAATTATAACTGTGGTTTTGCTGTTCCACGGTAAAAAATCTCTATTATCCTGCTTTTGGCATTTTTTGCCGTAAAAAATAAATAATAGTGTCTCCTGATTGTTCAGACACAAATATATCTGTTGAATAAGTCTGGTATACACCAGTAAATTATGACTGTGGTTTGGCTGTTCCACGGTAAAAAATCTCTATTATCCTGCTTTTGGCATTTTTTGCCGTAAAAAATAAATAATAGTGTCTCCTGATTGTTCAGACACAAATATATCTGTTGAAAATAGTCTGGTGTATGCCCGAGAAATACAAGTATAGTTTTGCAGCTCCACGAGTCAAAGTTCTATATTATCCTGCTTTTCGCAGTTTTTGGCTGTAAAAAATAAATAATAGTGTCTCCTGATTGTTCAGACACAAATATATATGTTGAAAATAGTCTGGTATACACCAGTAAATTATAACTGTGGTTTTGCTGTTCCACGGTAAAAAATCTCTATTATCCTGCTTTTGGCATTTTTTGCCGTAAAAAATAAATAATAGTGTGTCCTGATTGTTCAGACACAAATATATCTGTTGAATAAAGTCTGGTATAAACCACTAAATTATGACTGTGGTTTGGCTGTTCCACGGTAAAAAATCTCTATTATCCTGCTTTTGGCATTTTTTGCCATAAAAAATAAATATTAGTGTCTTCTGATTGTTCAGACACAAATATATCTGTTGAAAATAGTCTGGTGTAGTCCCGAGAAATACAAGTGTGGTTTTGCAGTTCCACGGGTCATATTTCTGTATTATACTGCTTTTCACAATTTTTGGCCGTAAAAAATAAATAATAGTGTCTCCTGATTGTTCAAACACAAATATATCTGTTAAAAATAGTCTGGTATACACCAGTAAATTATAACTATGGTTTTGCTGTTTCACGGTAAAAAATCTCTATTATCCTGCTTTTGGCATTTTTTGCCGTAAAAAATAAATAATAGTGTGTCCTGATTGTTCAGACACAAATATATCTGTTGAATAAGTCTGGTATACACAAGTAAATTATGACTGTGGTTTAGCTGTTCCACGGTAAGAAATCTCTATTATCCTGCTTTTGGCATTTTTTGCCGTAAAAAATAAATAATAGTGTCTCCTGATTGTTCAGAGTCAAATATATCTGTTGAAAATAGTCTGGTGTATGCCCGAGAAATACAAGTATAGTTTTGCAGCTCCACGAGTCAAAGTTCTGTATTATCCTGCTTTTCACAGTTTTTGGCTGTAAAAAATAAATAATAGTGTCTCCTGATTGTTCAGACACAAATATATATGTTGAAAATAGTCTGGTAAACACGAGTAAATTATAACTGTGGTTTTGCTGTTCCGCGGTAAAAAATCTCTATTATCCTGCTTTTGGCATTTTTTGCCATAAAAAATAAATAATAGTGTCTCCTGATAGTTCACACACAAATATATTTGTTGAAAATAGTCTGGTGTAGGCCGGAGAAATACAAGTGTGGTTTTGCAGTACCACGTGTCAAATCACTGTATGACCCTGCTCTTCGCAATTTTTGGCCGTAAAAAATAAATAATAGTGTCTCCTGATTGTTCAGACACAAATATATCTGTGGAAAATAGTCTGGTATACACCAGTAAATTATAACTTTGGTTTTGCTGTTCCACGGTAAAAAATCTCTATTATCCTGCTTTTGGCATTTTTTGACGTAAAAAATAAATAATAGTGTCTCCTGATTGTTCAAACACAAATATATCTGTTGAAAATAGTCTGGTACACACCAGTAAATTATAACTGTGGTTTTGCTGTTCCGCGGTAAAAAATCTCTATTATTCTGCTTTGGGCATTTTTTGCCGTAAAAAATAAATAATAGTGTGTCCTGATTGTTCAGACACAAATATATCTGTTGAATAAAGTCTGGTATAAACCAGTAAATTATGACTGTGGTTTGGCTGTTCCATGGTAAAAAATCTCTATTATCCTGCTTTTGGCATTTTTTGCCATAAAAAATAAATATTAGTGTCTCCTGTTTGTTCAGACACAAATATATCTGTTGAAAATAGTCTGGTGTAGTCCCGAGAAATACAAGTGTGGTTTTGCAGTTTCACGGGTCAAATTTCTGTATTACACTGATTTTCACAATTTTTGGCCGTAAAAAATAAATAATAGTGTCTCCTGATTGTTCAGACACAAATAAACCTGTTGAAAATAGTCTGGAATACACCAGTAAATTATAACTGTGGTTTTGCTGTTCCACGGTAAAAAATCTCTATTATCCTGCTTTTTGCATTTTTTGCCATAAAAAATAAATAATAGTGTCTCCTGATTGTTAAGACACAAATATATCTGTTGAAAATAGTCTGGTGTAGGACCGAGAAATACAAGTGTGGTTTTGCAGTTCCACGGGTCAAATCTCTGTATTATCCTGCTTTTCCCAATTTTTTGCCGTAAAAAATAAATAATAGTGTCTACTGATTGTTCAGATACAAATATATCTGTTGAAAATAGTCTGGTATACACCAGTAAATTATGACGGTGGTTTTGCTGTTCCACGGTAAAAATTCTCTATTATCCTGCTTTTGGCATTATTTTGATTTAAAAAATAAATAATAGTGTGTCCTGATTGTTCAAACACAAATATATATGTTGAATAAAGTCTGGTATAAACCAGTAAATTATGACTGTGGTTTGGCTGTTCCACGGTAAAAAATCTCTATTATCCTGCTTTTGGCATTTTTTGACATAAAAAATAAATAATAGCGTCTCCTGATTGTTCAAACACAAATATATCTGTTGAAAATAGTCTGGTATACACCAGTAAACTATAACTGTGGTTTTGCTGTTCCACGGTAAAAAATCTCTGTTATCCTGCTTTTGGCATTTTTTGCCGTAAAAAATAAATAATAGTGTCTCCTGATTGTTCAGACACAAATATATCTGTTGAAAATAGTCTGGTGTAGTCCCGAGAAATACAAGTGTGGTTTTGCAGTTCCACGGGTCAAATTTCTGTATTATCCTGCTTTTCACAATTTTTGGCCGTAAAAAATAAATAATAGTGTCTCCTGATTGTTCAAACACAAATATATCTGTTAAAAATAGTCTGGTATACACCAGTAAATTATAACTGTGGTTTTGCTGTTCCACGGTAAAAAATCTCTATTATCCTGCTTTTGGCATTTTTTGCCGTAAAAAATAAATAATAGTGTCTCCTGATTGTTCAGACACAAATATATCTGTTGAATAAGTCTGATATACACCAGTAAATTATGACTGTGGTTTGGCTGTTCCACGGTAAAAAATCTCTATTATCCTGCTTTTGGCATTTTTTGCAGTAAAAAATAAATAATTGTGTCACCTGATTGTTCAGACACAAATATATCTGTTGAAAATAGTCTGGTGTATGCCCGAGAAATACAAGTATAGTTTTGCAGCTCCACGAGTCAAAGTTCTGTATTATCCTGCTTTTCGCAGTTTTTGGCTGTAAAAAATAAATAATAGTGTCTCCTGATTGTTCAGACACAAATATATATGTTGAAAATAGTCTGGTATACACCAGTAAATTATAACTGTGGTTTTGCTGTTCCACGGTAAAAAATCTCTATTATCCTGCTTTTGACATTTTTTCCCATAAAAAATAAATAATAGTGTCTCCTGAAAGTTCAGACACAAATATATCTGTTGAAAATAGTCTGGTGTAGGCCCGAGAAATACAAGTGTGGTTTTGCAGTAACACGTGTCAAATCACCGTATTACTCTGCTTTTCGCAATTTTTGGCCGTAAAAAATAAATAATAGTGTCTCCTGATTGTTCAGACACAAATAAACCTGTTGAAAATAGGCTGAAATACACCAGTAAATTATAACTGTGGTTTTGCTGTTCCACGGTAAAAAATCTCTATTATCCTGCTTTTTGCATTTTTTGCCATAAAAAATAAATAATAGTGTCTCCTGATTGTTAAGACACAAATATATCTGTTGAAAATAGTCTGGTGTAGGACCGAGAAATACAAGTGTGGTTTTGCAGTTCCACAGGTCAAATGTCTATATTATCCTGCTTTTCGCAATTTTTGGCCGTAAAAAATAAATAATAATGTCTACTGATTATTCAGATACAAATATATCTGTTGAAAATAGTCTGGTATACACCAATAAATTATGACGGTAGTTTTGCTGTTCCACGGTAAAAATTCTCTATTATCCTGCTTTTGGCATTTTTTTGATTTAAAAAAATAAATAATAGTGTGTCCTGATTGTTCAAACACAAATATATCTGTTGAATAAAGTCTGGTATAAACCAGTAAATTATGACTGTGGTTTGGCTGTTCCACGGTAAAAAATCTCTATTATCCTGCTTTTGGCATTTTTTGACATAAAAAATAAATAATAGCGTCTCCTGATTGTTCAAACACAAATATATCTGTTAAAAATAGTCTGGTATACACCAGTAAACTATAACTGTGGTTTTTCTGTTCCACGGTAAAAAATCTCTATTATCCTGCCTTTGGCATTTTTTGCCGTAAAAAATAAATAATAGTGTCTCCTGATTGTTCAGACACAAATATATCTGTTGAAAATAGTCTGGTATATACCAGTAAATTATATCTTTGGTTTTGCTGTTCCACGGTAAAAAATCTCTATTATCCTGCTTTTGGCATTTTTTGACGTAAAAAATAAATAATAGTGTCTCCTGATTGTTCAAACACAAATATATCTGTTCAAAATAGTCTGGTATACACCAGTAAATTATAACTGTGGTTTTGCTGTTCCACGGTAAAAAATCTCTATTATCCTGCTTTTTGCATTTTTTGCCATAAAAAATAAATAATAGTGTGTCCTGATTGTTCAGACACAAATATATCTGTTGAATAAAGTCTGGTATAAACCAGTAAATTATGACTGTGGTTTGGCTGTTCCACGGTAAAAAATCTCTATTATCTTGCTTTTGCCATTTTTTGCCATAAAAAATAAATAATAGTGTCTCCTGATTGTTCAGACACAAATATATCTGTTGAAAATAGTCTGGTGTAGGCCCAAGAAATACAAGTGTGGTTTTGCAGTACCATGTGTCAAATCACTGTATTACCCTGCTTTTCGCAATTTTTGGCCGTAAAAAATAAATAATGGTGTCTCCTGATTGTTCAGACACAAATAAACCTGTTGAAAATAGTCTGGAATACACCAGTAAATTATAATTGTGGTTTTGCTGTCCCACTGTAAAAAATTTCTATTATCCTGCTTTTGGCATTTTTTGCCGTAAAAAATAACTAATAGTGTCTCCTGATTGTCCAGACACAAATATATCTGTTGAAAATAGTCTGGTATACACCAGAAATTTTAACTGTGGTTTTGCTCTTCCACGGTAAAAAATCTCTATTATACTGCTTTTGGCATTTTTTGCCGTAAAAAATAAATAATAGTGTCTCCTGATTGTTCAGACAGAAATATATCTGTTGAAAATAGTCTGGTATACACCAGTAAATTTTAACTGTGGTTTTGCTGTTCCACGGTAAAAAATCTCTATTATACTGCTTTTGGCATTTTTTGCCGTAAAAAATAAATAATAGTGTCTCCTGATTGTTCAGACACAAATATATCTGTTGAAAATAGTCTGGTATACAACAGTAAATTTTGACAGTGGTTTGGCTGTTCCACGGTAAAAAATCTCTATTATCCTGCTTTCGGCATTTTTTGCCATAAAAAATAAATAATAGTGTCTCCTGATTGTTAAGACACAAATATATCTGTTGAAAATAGCCTGGTGTAGGACCGAGAAATACAAGTGTGGTTTTGCAGTTCCAAGGGTCAAATCTCTGTATTAACCTGCTTTTCGCAATTTTTGGCCGTAAAAAATAAATAATAGTGTCTCCTGATTGTTCAGATACAAATATATCTGTTGAAAATAGTCTGTTATACACCAGTAAATTATGACTGTGGTTTTGCTGTTCCACGGTAAAAAATCTCTATTATCCTGCTTTTGGCATTTTTTGCCATAAAAAATAAATAATAGTGTCTCCTTTTGTTCAGACACAAATATATCTGTTGAAAATAGTCTGGTATACACAAGTAAATTATAACTGTGGTTTTGGTGTTCCACAGTAAAAAATCTCTATTATCCTGCTTTTGGCATTTTTTGTCGTAAAAAATAAATAATAGTGTCTCCTTTTGTTCAGACACAAATATATCTGTTGAAAATAGTCTGGTATACACCAGTAAATTATAACTGTGGCTTTGGTGTTCCACAGTAAAAAATCTCTATTATCCTGCTTTTGGCATTTTTTGCCAGAAAAAATAAATAAGTGTCTCCCGATTGTTCAGACACAAATATATCTGTTGAAAATAGTCTGGTGTAGGCCCGAGAAATACAAGTGTGGTTTTGCAGTTCCACGGGTCAAATTTCTGTATTATCCTGCTTTTCACAATTTTTGGCCGTAAAAAATAAATAATAGTGTCTCCTGATTGTTCAGACACAAATATATCTGTTGAAAATAGTCTGGTATACACCAGTAAATTATAACTTTAGTTTTGCAGTTCCACGGTAAAATATCTCTATTATCCTGCTTTTGGCATTTTTTTACATAAAAAATAAATAATAGTGTGTCCTGATTGTTCAGACACAAATATATCTGTTGAATAAAGTCTGGTATAAACCAGTAAATTATGACTGTGGTTTGGCTGTTCCACGGTAAAAAATCTCTATTATCTTGCTTTTGGCATTTTTTGCCATAAAAAATAAATAATTGTGTCTCCTGATTGTTCAGACACAAATATATCTGTTGAAAATAGTCTGGTGTAGGCCCGAGAAATACAAGTGTGGTTTTGCAGTACCATGTGTCAAATCACTGTATTACCCTGCTTTTCGCAATTTTTGGCCGTAAAAAATAAATAATGGTGTCTCCTGATTGTTCAGACACAAATAAACCTGTTGAAAATAGTCTGGAATACACCAGTAAATTATAATTGTGGTTTTGCTGTTCCACAGTAAAAAATCTCTATTATACTGCTTTTGGCATTTTTTGCCATAAAAAATAAATAATAGTGTCTCCTGATTGTTCAGACACAAATATATCTGTTGAAAATAGTCTGGTATACAACAGTAAATTTTGACAGTGGTTTGGCTGTTCCACGGTAAAAAATCTCTATTATCCTGCTTTCGTCATTTTTTGCCATAAAAAATAAATAATAGTGTCTCCTGATTGTTAAGACACAAATATATCTGTTGAAAATAGTCTGGTGTAGGACCGCAAAATACAAGTGTGGTTTTGCAGTTCCAAGGGTCAAATCTCTGTATTAACCTGCTTTTCGCAATTTTTGGCCGTAAAAAATAAATAATAGTGTCTCCTGATTGTTCAGATACAAATATATCTGTTGAAAATAGTCTGGTATACACCAATAAATTATAACTGTGGTTTTGCTGTTCCACGGCAAAAAATCTCTATTATCCTGCATTTGGCATTTTTTGACGTAAAGAATAAATAATAGTGTCTCCTGATTGTTCAAACACAAATATATCTGTTGAAAATAGTCTGGTATAAACCAGTAAACTATAACTGTGGTTTTGCTGTTCCACGGTAAAAAATCTCAATTATCCTGCTTTTGGCATTTTTTGCTGTAAAAAATAAATAATAGTGTCTACTGATTGTTTAAACACACATATATCTGTTGAAAATAGTCTGGTATACACCAGTAAATTATAACTGTGGTTTTGCTGTTCCACGGTAAAAAATCTCTATTATCCTGCTTTTGGCATTTTTTGCCGTAAAAAATAAATAATAGTGTGTCCTGATTGTTCAGACACAAATATATCTGTTGAATAAAGTCTGGTATAAACCAGTAAATTATGACTGTGGTTTGGCTGTTCCACGGTAAAAAATCTCTATTATCTTGCTTTTGGCATTTTTTGCCATAAAAAATAAATAATAGTGTCTCCTGATTGTTCAGACACAAATATATCTGTTGAAAACAGTCTAGTGTATGCCTGAGAAATACAAGTATAGTTTTGCAGTTCCACGGGTCAAAGCTCTGTATTATCCTGCTTTTCGCAGTTTTTGGCTGTAAAAAATAAATAATAGTGTCTCCTGATTGTTCAGATGCAAATATATCTGTTGAAAATAGTCTGGTATACACCAGTAAATTATAACTGTGGTTTTGCTGTTCCACGGTAAAAAATCTCTATTATCCTGCTTTTGGCATTTTTTGCCGTAAAAAATAAACAATAGTGTGTCCTGATTGTTCAGACACAAATATATCTGTTGATTAAAGTCTGGAATAAACCAGTAAATTTTGACTGTGGTTTGGCTGTTCCACGGTAAAAAATCTCTAGTATCTTGCTTTTGGCATTTTTTGCCCTAAAAAATAAATAATAGTGTCTCCTTTTGTTCAGACACAAATATATCTGTTGAAAATAGTCTGGTATACACAAGTAAATTATAACTGTGGTTTTGGTGTTCCACAGTAAAAAATCTCTATTATCCTGCTTTTGGCATTTTTTGTCGTAAAAAATAAATAATAGTGTCTCCTTTTGTTCAGACACAAATATATCTGTTGAAAATAGTCTGGTATACACCAGTAAATTATAACTGTGGCTTTGGTGTTCCACAGTAAAAAATCTCTATTATCCTGCTTTTGGCATTTTTTGCCGTAAAAAATAAATAAGTGTCTCCCGATTGTTCAGACACAAATATATCTGTTGAAAATAGTCTGGTGTAGGCCCGAGAAATACAAGTGTGGTTTTGCAGTTCCACGGGTCAAATTTCTGTATTATCCTGCTTTTCACAATTTTTGGCCGTAAAAAATAAATAATAGTGTCTCCTGATTGTTCAGACACAAATATATCTGTTGAAAATAGTCTGGTATACACCAGTAAATTATAACTTTAGTTTTGCAGTTCCACGGTAAAATATCTCTATTGTCCTGCTGTTGGCATTTTTTTACGTAAAAAATAAATAATAGTGTGTCCTGATTGTTCAGACACAAATATATCTGTTGAATAAAGTCTGGTATAAACCAGTAAATTGTGACTGTGGTTTGGCTGTTCCACGGTAAAAAATCTCTATTATCTTGCTTTTGGCATTTTTTGCCATAAAAAATAAATAATAGTGTCTCCTGATTGTTCAGACACAAATATATCTGTTGAAAATAGTCTGGTGTAGGCCCGAGAAATGCAAGTGTGGTTTTGCAGTACCATGTGTCAAATCACTGTATTACCCTGCTTTTCGCAATTTTTGGCCGTAAAAAATAAATAATGGTGTCTCCTGATTGTTCAGACACAAATAAACCTGTTGAAAATAGTCTGGAATACACCAGTAAATTATAATTGTGGTTTTGCTGTCACACTGTAAAAAATCTCTATTATCCTGCTTTTGGCATTTTTTGCCGTAAAAAATAAATAATAGTGTCTCCTGATTGTTCAGACACAAATATATCTGTTGAAAATAGTCTGGTATACACCAGAAATTTTAACTGTGGTTTTGCTCTTCCACGGTAAAAAATCTCTATTATATTGCTTTTGGCATTTTTTGCCGTAAAAAATAAATAATAGTGTCTCCTGATTGTTCAGACTCAAATATATCTGTTGAAAACAGTCTGGTATACACCAGTAAATTTTAACTGTGGTTTTGCTGTTCCACGGTAAAAAATCTCTATTATACTGCTTTTGGCATTTTTTGCCATAAAAAATAAATAATAGTGTCTCCTGATTGTTCAGACACAAATATATCTGTTGAAAATAGTCTGGTATACAACAGTAAATTTTGACTGTGGTTTGGCTGTTCCACGGTAAAAAATCTCTATTATCCTGCTTTCGGCATTTTTTGCCATAAAAAATAAATAATAGTGTCTCCTGATTGTTAAGACACAAATATATCTGTTGAAAATAGTCTGGTGTAGGACCGCAAAATACAAGTGTGGTTTTGCAGTTCCAAGGGTCAAATCTCTGTATTAACCTGCTTTTTGCAATTTTTGGCCGTAAAAAATAAATAATAGTGTCTCCTGATTGTTCAGATACAAATATATCTGTTGAAAATAGTCTGGTATACACCAATAAATTATAACTGTGGTTTTGCTATTCCACGGTAAAAAATCTCTATTATCCTGCATTTGGCATTTTTTGACGTAAAGAATAAATAATAGTGTCTCCTGATTGTTCAAACACAAATATATCTGTTGAAAATAGTCTGGTATAAACCAGTAAACTATAACTGTGGTTTTGCTGTTCCACGGTAAAAAATCTCTATTATCCTGCTTTTGGCATTTTTTGCCGTAAAAAATAAATAATAGTGTCTACTGATTGTTTAAACACACATATATCTGTTGAAAATAGTCTGGTATACACCAGTAAATTATAACTGTGGTTTTGCTGTTCCACGGTAAAAAATCTCTATTATCCTGCTTTTGGCATTTTTTGCCGTAAAAAATAAATAATAGTGTGTCCTGATTGTTCAGACACAAATATATCTGTTGAATAAAGTCTGGTATAAACCAGTAAATTATGACTGTGGTTTGGCTGTTCCACGGTAAAAAATCTCTATTATCTTGCTTTTGGCATTTTTTGCCATAAAAAATAAATAATAGTGTCTCCTGATTGTTCAGACACAAATATATCTGTTGAAAACAGTCTAGTGTATGCCTGAGAAATACAAGTATAGTTTTGCAGTTCCACGGGTCAAAGCTCTGTATTATCCTGCTTTTCGCAGTTTTTGGCTGTAAAAAATAAATAATAGTGTCTCCTGATTGTTCAGATGCAAATATATCTGTTGAAAATAGTCTGGTATACACCAGTAAATTATAACTGTGGTTTTGCTGTTCCACGGTAAAAAATCTCTATTATCCTGCTTTTGGCATTTTTTGCCGTAAAAAATAAATAATAGTGTGTCCTGATTGTTCAGACACAAATATATCTGTTGATTAAAGTCTGGTATAAACCAGTAAATTTTGACTGTGGTTTGGCTGTTCCATGGTAAAAAATCTCTATTATCTTGCTTTTGGCATTTTTTGCCCTAAAAAATAAATAATAGTGTCTCCTGATTGTTCAGACACAAATATATCTGTTGAAAACAGTCTAGTGTATGCCTGAGAAATACAAGTATAGTTTTGCAGTTCCACGGGTCAAAGCTCTGTATTATCCTGCTTTACGCAGTTTTTGGCTGTAAAAAATAAATAATAGTGTCTCCTGATTGTTCAGATGCAAATATATCTGTTGAAAATAGTCTGGTATACACCAGTAAATTATAACTGTGGTTTTGCTGTTCCACGGTAAAAAATCTCTATTATCCTGCTTTTGTCATTTTTTGCCATAAAAAATAAATAATAGTGTGTCCTGATTGTTCAGACACAAATATATCTGTTGAATAAAGTCTGGTATACACCAGTAAATTATAACTGTGGTTTTGCTGTTCTACGGTAAAAAATCTCTATTATCCTGCTTTCGGAATTTTTTGCCGTAAAAAATAAATAATAGTGTCTCCTGATTGTTAAGACACAAATATATCTGTTGAAAATAGTCTGGTGTAGTCCCGAGAAATACAAGTGTGGTTTTGCAGTTCCACGGGTCAAATTTCTGTATTATCCTGCTTTTCACAATTTTTTTCCGTAAAAAATAAATAATAGTGTCTCCTGATTGTTCAAACACAAATATATCTGTTAAAAATAGTCTGGTATACACCAGTAAATTATAATTGTGGTTTTGCTGTTCCACGGTAAAAAATCTCTATTATCCTGCTTTTGGCATTTTTTGCCGTAAAAAATAAATAATAGTGTCTCCTGATTGTTCATACACAAATATATCTGTTGAATAAGTCTGGTATACACCAGTAAACTATGACTGTGGTTTGGCTGTTCCACGGTAAAAAATCTCTATTATCCTGCTTTTGGCATTTTTTGCCCTAAAAAATAAATAATAGTGTCTCCTGATTGTTCAGACACAAATATATCTGTTGAAAACAGTCTAGTGTATGCCTGAGAAATACAAGTATAGTTTTGCAGTTCCACGGGTCAAAGCTCTGTATTATCCTGCTTTACGCAGTTTTTGGCTGTAAAAAATAAATAATAGTGTCTCCTGATTGTTCAGATGCAAATATATCTGTTGAAAATAGTCTGGTATACACCAGTAAATTATAACTGTGGTTTTGCTGTTCCACGGTAAAAAATCTCTATTATCCTGCTTTTGTCATTTTTTGCCATAAAAAATAAATAATAGTGTGTCCTGATTGTTCAGACACAAATATATCTGTTGAATAAAGTCTGGTATACACCAGTAAATTATAACTGTGGTTTTGCTGTTCTACGGTAAAAAATCTCTATTATCCTGCTTTCGGAATTTTTTGCCGTAAAAAATAAATAATAGTGTCTCCTGATTGTTAAGACACAAATATATCTGTTGAAAATAGTCTGGTGTAGTCCCGAGAAATACAAGTGTGGTTTTGCAGTTCCACGGGTCAAATTTCTGTATTATCCTGCTTTTCACAATTTTTTTCCGTAAAAAATAAATAATAGTGTCTCCTGATTGTTCAAACACAAATATATCTGTTAAAAATAGTCTGGTATACACCAGTAAATTATAATTGTGGTTTTGCTGTTCCACGGTAAAAAATCTCTATTATCCTGCTTTTGGCATTTTTTGCCGTAAAAAATAAATAATAGTGTCTCCTGATTGTTCATACACAAATATATCTGTTGAATAAGTCTGGTATACACCAGTAAACTATGACTGTGGTTTGGCTGTTCCACGGTAAAAAATCTCTATTATCCTGCTTTTGGCATTTTTTGCCGTAAAAAATAAATAATAGTGTCACCTGATTGTTCAGACACAAATATATCTGTTGAAAATAGTCTGGTGTATGCCCGAGAAATACAAGTATAGTTTTGCAGCTCCACGAGTCAAAGTTCTGTATTATCCTGCTTTTCGCAGTTTTTGGCTGTAAAAAATAAATAATAGTGTCTCCTGATTGTTCAGACACAAATAAACCTGTTGAAAATAGGCTGGAATACACCAGTAAATTATAACTGTGGTTTTGCTGTTTCACGGTAAAAAATCTCTATTATCCTGCTTTTTGCATTTTTTGCCATAAAAAATAAATAATAGTGTCTCCTGATTGTTAAGACACAAATATATCTGTTGAAAATAGTCTGGTGTAGGACCGAGAAATACAAGTGTGGTTTTGCAGTTCCACAGGTCAAATGTCTGTATTATCCTGCTTTTCGCAATTTTTTACCGTAAAAAATAAATAATAGTGTCTACTGATTATTCAGATACAAATATATCTGTTGAAAATAGTCTGGTATACACCAGTAAATTATGACGATGGTTTTGCTGTTCCACAGTAAAAATTCTCTATTATCCTGCTTTTGGCATTTTTTTGATTTAAAAAAATAAATAATAGTGTGTCCTGATTGTTCAAACACAAATATATCTGTTGAATAAAGTCTGGTAAAAACCAGTAAATTATGACTGTGGTTTGGCTGTTCCACGGTAAAAAATCTCTATTATCCTGCTTTTGGCATTTTTTGACATAAAAAATAAATAATAGCGTCTCCTGATTGTTCAGACACAAATATATCTGTTAAAAATAGTCTGGTATACACCAGTAAACTATAACTGTGGTTTTGCTGTTCCACGGTAAAAAATCTCTATTATCCTGCTTTTGGCATTTTTTGCCGTAAAAAATAAATAAAAGTGTCTCCTGATTGTTAAGACACAAATATATCTGTTGAAAATAGTCTGGTGTAGGACCGAGAAATACAAGTGTGGTTTTGCAGTTCCAAGGGTCAAATCTCTGTATTAACCTGCTTTTCGCAATTTTTGGCCGTAAAAAATAAATAATAGTGTCTCCTGATTGTTCAGATACAAATATATCTGTTGAAAATAGTCTGTTATACACCAGTAAATTATGACTGTGGTTTTGCTGTTCCACGGTAAAAAATCTCTATTATCCTGCTTTTGGCATTTTTTGCCATAAAAAATAAATAATAGTGTCTCCTTTTGTTCAGACACAAATATATCTGTTGAAAATAGTCTGGTATACACAAGTAAATTATAACTGTGGTTTTGGTGTTCCACAGTAAAAAATCTCTATTATCCTGCTTTTGGCATTTTTTGCCGTAAAAAATAAATAAGTGTCTCCCGATTGTTCAGACGCAAATATATCTGTTGAAAATAGTCTGGTGTAGGCCCGAGAAATACAAGTGTGGTTTTGCAGTTCCACGGGTCAAATTACTGTATTATCCTGCTTTTCACAATTTTTGGCCGTAAAAAATAAATAATAGTGTCTCCTGATTGTTCAGACACAAATATATCTGTTGAAAATAGTCTGGTATACACCAGTAAATTATAACTTTAGTTTTGCAGTTCCACGGTTAAATATCTCTATTATCCTGCTTTTGGCATTTTTTTACGTAAAAAATAAATAATAGTGTGTCCTGATTGTTCAGACACAAATATATCTGTTGAATAAAGTCTGGTATAAACCAGTAAATTATGACTGTGGTTTGGCTGTTCCACGGTAAAAAATCTCTATTATCCTGCTTTTGGCATTTTTTGCCGTAAAAAATAAATAATAGTGTCACCTGATTATTCAGACACAAATATATCTGTTGAAAATAGTCTGGTGTATGCCCGAGAAATACAAGTATAGTTTTGCAGCTCCACGAGTCAAAGTTCTGTATTATCCTGCTTTTCGCAGTTTTTGGCTGTAAAAAATAAATAATAGTGTCTCCTGATTGTTCAGACACAAGTATATATGTTGAAAATAGTCTGGTATACACCAGTAAATTATAACTGTGGTTTTGCTGTTCCACGGTAAAAAATCTCTATTATCCTGCTTTTGGCATTTTTTGCCATAAAAAATAAATAATAGTGTCTCCTGATAGTTCAGACACAAATATATCTGTTGAAAATAGTCTGGCGTAGGCCCGAGAAATACAAGTGTGGTTTTGCAGTAACACGTGTCAAATCACCGTATTACTCTGCTTATCGCAATTTTTGGCCGTAAAAAATAAATAATAGTGTCTCCTGATTGTTCAGACACAAATAAACCTGTTGAAAATAGTCTGGAATACACCAGTAAATTATAACTGTGGTTTTGCTGTTTCACGGTAAAAAATCTCTATTATCCTGCTTTTTGCATTTTTTGCCATAAAAAATAAATAATAGTGTCTCCTGATTGTTAAGACACAAATATATCTGTTGAAAATAGTCTGGTGTAGGACCGAGAAATACAAGTGTGGTTTTGCAGTTCCACAGGTCAAATGTCTGTATTATCCTGCTTTTCGCAATTTTTGGCCATAAAAAATAAATAATAGTGTCTACTGATTATTCAGATACAAATATATCTGTTGAAAATAGTCTGGTATACACCAGTAAATTATGACGGTGGTTTTGCTGTTCAACGGTAAAAATTCTCTATTATCCTGCTTTTGGCATTTTTTTGATTTAAAAAAATAAATAATAGTGTGTCCTGATTGTTCAAACACAAATATATCTGTTGAATAAAGTCTGGTAAAAACCAGTAAATTATGACTGTGGTTTGGCTGTTCCACTGTAAAAAATCTCTATTATCCTGCTTTTGGCATTTTTTGACATAAAAAATAAATAATAGCGTCTCCTGATTGTTCAGACACAAATATATCTGTTGAAAATAGTCTGGTATACAACAGTAAATTTTGACAGTGGTTTGGCTGTTCCACGGTAAAAAATCTCTATTATCCTGCTTTCGGCATTTTTTGCCATAAAAAATAAATAATAGGGTCTCCTGATTGTTAAGACACAAATATATCTGTTGAAAATAGTCTGGTGTAGGACCGAGAAATACAAGTGTGGTTTTGCAGTTCCAAGGGTCAAATCTCTGTATTAACCTGCTTTTCGCAATTTTTGGCCGTAAAAAATAAATAATAGTGTCTCCTGATTGTTCAGATACAAATATATCTGTTGAAAATAGTCTGTTATACACCAGTAAATTATGACTGTGGTTTTGCTGTTCCACGGTAAAAAATCTCTATTATCCTGCTTTTGGCATTTTTTGCCATAAAAAATAAATAATAGTGTCTTCTTTTGTTCAGACACAAATATATCTGTTGAAAATAGTCTGGTATACACAAGTAAATTATAACTGTGGTTTTGGTGTTCCACAGTAAAAAATCTCTATTATCCTGCTTTTGGCATTTTTTGTCGTAAAAAATAAATAATAGTGTCTCCTTTTGTTCAGACACAAATATATCTGTTGAAAATAGTCTGGTATATACCAGTAAATTATAACTGTGGTTTTGGTGTTCCACAGTAAAAAATCTCTATTATCCTGCTTTTGGCATTTTTTGCCGTAAAAAATAAATAAGTGTCTCCTGATTGTTCAGACACAAATATATCTGTTGAAAATAGTCTGGTGTAGGCCCGAGAAATACAAGTGTGGTTTTGCAGTTCCACGGGTCAAATTTCTGTATTATCCTGCTTTTCACAATTTTTGGCCGTAAAAAATAAATAATAGTGTCTCCTGATTGTTCAGACACAAATATATCTGTTGAAAATAGTCTGGTATACACCAGTAAATTATAACTTTAGTTTTGCAGTTCCACGGTAAAATATCTCTATTATCCTGCTTTTGGCATTTTTTTACGTAAAAAATAAATAATAGTGTGTCCTGATTGTTCAGACACAAATATATCTGTTGAATAAAGTCTGGTATAAACCAGTAAATTATGACTGTGGTTTGGCTGTTCCACGGTAAAAAATCTCTATTATCCTGCTTTTGGCATTTTTTGCCGTAAAAAAATAAATAATAGTGTCACCTGATTATTCAGACACAAATATATCTGTTGAAAATAGTCTGGTGTATGCCCGAGAAATACAAGTATAGTTTTGCAGCTCCACGAGTCAAAGTTCTGTATTATCCTGCTTTTTGCAGTTTTTGGCTGTAAAAAATAAATAATAGTGTCTCCTGATTGTGCAGATAATAATATATCTGTTGAAAATAGTCTGGTATACACCAGTAAATTATAACTGTGGTTTTGCTGTTCCACGGTAAAAAATCTCTATTATCCTGCTTTTGGCATTTTTTGCCGTAAAAAATAAATAATAGTGTGTCCTGATTGTTCAGACACAAATATATCTGTTGAATAAAGTCTGGTATAAACCAGTAAATTATGACTGTGGTTTGGCTGTTCCACTGTAAAAAATCTCTATTATCCTGCTTTTGGCATTTTTTGACATAAAAAATAAATAATAGCGTCTCCTGATTGTTCAAACACAAATATATCTGTTGAAAATAGTCTGGTATACACCAGTAAACAATAACTGTGGTTTTTCTGTTCCACGGTAAGAAATCTCTATTATCCTGCTTTTGGCATTTTTTGCCGTAAAAAATAAATAATAGTATCTCCTGATAGTTCAGACACAAATATATCTGTTGAAAATAGTCTGGTATACGCCAGTAAATTATAACTTTGGATTTGTTGTTCCACGGTAAAAAATCTCTATTATCCTGCTTTTGGCATTTTTTGACGTAAAAAATAAATAATAGTGTCTCCTGATTGTTCAAACACAAATATATCTGTTGAAAATAGTCTGGTATACACCAGTAAATTATAACTGTGGTTTTGCTGTTCCACGGTAAAAAATCTCTATTATCCTGATTTTGGCATTTTTTGCCGTAAAAAATAAATAATAGTGTGTCCTGATTGTTCAGACACAAATATATCTCCTAAATAAAGTCTGGTATAAACCAGTAAATTATGACTGTGGTTTGGCTGTTCCACGGTAAAAAAATCTTTATTATCTTGCTTTTGGCATTTTTTGCCATAAAAAATAAATAATAGTGTCTCCTGATTGTTCAGACACAAATATATCTGTTGAAAACAGTCTGGTGTATGCCTGAGAAATACAAGTATAGTTTTGCAGTTCCACGGGTCAAAGCTCTGTATTATCCTGCTTTTCGCAGTTTTTGGCTGTAAAAAATAAATAATAGTGTGTCCTGATTGTTCAGATACAAATATATCTGTTGAAAATAGTCTGGTATACACCAGTAAATTATAACTGTGGTTTTGCTGTTCCACGGTAAAAAATCTCAATTATCCTGCTTTTGGCATTTTTTGCTGTAAAAAATAAATAATAGTGTGTCCTGATTGTTCAGACACAAATATATCTGTTGAATAAAGTCTGGTATAAACCAGTAAATTATGACTGTGGTTTGGCTGCTCCACGGTAAAAAATCTCTATTATCTTGCTTTTGGCATTTTTTGCCATAAAAAATAAATAATAGTGTCTCCTGATTGTTAAGACACAAATATATCTGTTGAAAACAGTCTGGTGTATTCCCGAGAAATACAAATATAGTTTTGCAGTTCCACGGGTCAAAGTTCTGTATTATCCTGCTTTTCGCAGTTTTTGGCTGTAAAAAATAAATAATAGTGTCTCCTGATTGTTCAGATACAAATATATCTGTTGAAAATAGTCTGGTATACACCACTAAATTATAACTGTGGTTTTGCTGTTCCACGGTAAAAAATCTCTATTATCCTGCTTTTGGCATTTTTTGACATAAAAAATAAATACTATGTCTCCTGATTGTTCAAACACAAATATATCTGTTGAAAATAGTCTGGTATACACCAGTAAACTATAACTGTGGTTTTGCTGTTCCACGGTAAAAAATCTCTATTATCCTGCTTTTGGCATTTTTTGCTGTAAAAAATAAATAATAGAGTCTCCTGATTGTTCAGACACAAATATATCTGTTGAAAATAGTCTGGTATACACCAGTAAATTATAACTGTGGTTTTGCTGTTCTACGGTAAAAAATCTCTATTATCCTGCTTTTGGCATTTTTTGCCGTAAAAAATAAATAATAGTGTCTCCTGATTGTTAAGACACAAATATATCTGTTGAAAATAGTCTGGTGTAAGACCGAGAAATACAAGTGTGGTTTTTCAGTTCCACGGGTCAAATCTGTCTATTATCATGCTTTTCGCAATTTTTGGCCGTAAAAAATAAATAATAGTGTCTCCTGATTTTTCAGATACAAATATATCTGTTGAAAATAGTCTGGTATACACCAGTAAATTATGACTGTGGTTTTGCTGTTCCACGGTAAAAAATCTCTATTATCCTGCTTTTGGCATTTTTTGACGTAAAAAATAAATAATAGTGTCTCCTGACTGTTCAAACACAAATATATCTGTTGATAATAGTCTGGTATACACCAGTAAACTATAACTGTGGTTTTGCTGTTCCACGGTAAAAAATCTCTATTATCCTGCTTTTGGCATTTTTTGCCGTAAAAAATAAATAATAGTGTCTCCTGATTGTTCAAACACAAATATATCTGTTGAAAATAGTCTGGTATACACCAGTAAATTATAACTGTGGTTTTGCTGTTCCACGGTAAAAAATCTCTATTATCCTGCTTTTGGCATTTTTTGCCGTAAAAAATAAATAAGTGTCTCCTGATTGTTCAGACACAAATATATCTGTTGAAAATAGTCTGGTGTAGGCCCGAGAAATACAAGTGTGGTTTTGCAGATCCACGGGTCAAATCTCTGTATTATCCTGCTTTTCACATTTTTTGCCGTAAAAAATAAATAATAGTGTCTCCTGATTGTTAACACACAAATATATCTGTTGAAAATAGTCTGGTGTAGGACCGAGAAATAGAAGTGTGGTTTTGCAGTTCCACGGGTCAAATCTCTGTATTATCCTGCTTTTCGCAATTTTTGGCCATAAAAAATAAATAATAGTGTCTCCTGATTGTTCAGATACAAATATATCTGTTGAAAATAGTCTGGTATACACCAGTAAATTATGACGGTGGTTTTGCTGTTCCACGGTAAAAAATCTCTATTATCCTGCTTTTGGCATTTTTGACATAAAAAATAAATACTATGTCTCCTGATTGTTCAAACACAAATATATCTGTTGAAAATAGTCTGGTATACACCAGTAAACTATAACTGTGGTTTTGCTGTTCCACGGTAAAAAATCTCTATTATCCTGCTTTTGGCATTTTTTGCCGTAAAAAATAAATAATAGAGTCTCCTGATTGTTCAGACACAAATATATCTGTTGAAAATAGTCTGGTATACACCAGTAAATTATAACTTTAGTTTTGCAGTTCCACGGTAAAATATCTCTATTATCCTGCTTTTGGCATTTTTTTACGTAAAAAATAAATAATAGTGTGTCCTGATTGTTCAGACACAAATACATCTGTTGAATAAAGTCTGGTATAAACCAGTAAATTATGACTGTGGTTTGGCTGTTCCACGGTAAAAAATCTCTATTATCCTGCTTTTGGCATTTTTTGCCGTAAAAAAATAAATAATAGTGTCACCTGATTATTCAGACACAAATATATCTGTTGAAAATAGTCTGGTGTATGCCCGAGAAATACAAGTATAGTTTTGCAGCTCCACGAGTCAAAGTTCTGTATTATCCTGCTTTTTGCAGTTTTTGGCTGTAAAAAATAAATAATAGTGTCTCCTGATTGTGCAGATAATAATATATCTGTTGAAAATAGTCTGGTATACACCAGTAAATTATAACTGTGGTTTTGCTGTTCCACGGTAAAAAATCTCTATTATCCTGCTTTTGGCATTTTTTGCCGTAAAAAATAAATAATAGTGTGTCCTGATTGTTCAGACACAAATATATCTGTTGAATAAAGTCTGGTATAAACCAGTAAATTATGACTGTGGTTTGGCTGTTCCACTGTAAAAAATCTCTATTATCCTGCTTTTGGCATTTTTTGACATAAAAAATAAATAATAGCGTCTCCTGATTGTTCAAACACAAATATATCTGTTGAAAATAGTCTGGTATACACCAGTAAACAATAACTGTGGTTTTTCTGTTCCACGGTAAGAAATCTCTATTATCCTGCTTTTGGCATTTTTTGCCGTAAAAAATAAATAATAGTATCTCCTGATAGTTCAGACACAAATATATCTGTTGAAAATAGTCTGGTATACGCCAGTAAATTATAACTTTGGATTTGTTGTTCCACGGTAAAAAATCTCTATTATCCTGCTTTTGGCATTTTTTGACGTAAAAAATAAATAATAGTGTCTCCTGATTGTTCAAACACAAATATATCTGTTGAAAATAGTCTGGTATACACCAGTAAATTATAACTGTGGTTTTGCTGTTCCACGGTAAAAAATCTCTATTATCCTGATTTTGGCATTTTTTGCCGTAAAAAATAAATAATAGTGTGTCCTGATTGTTCAGACACAAATATATCTCCTAAATAAAGTCTGGTATAAACCAGTAAATTATGACTGTGGTTTGGCTGTTCCACGGTAAAAAAATCTTTATTATCTTGCTTTTGGCATTTTTTGCCATAAAAAATAAATAATAGTGTCTCCTGATTGTTCAGACACAAATATATCTGTTGAAAACAGTCTGGTGTATGCCTGAGAAATACAAGTATAGTTTTGCAGTTCCACGGGTCAAAGCTCTGTATTATCCTGCTTTTCGCAGTTTTTGGCTGTAAAAAATAAATAATAGTGTCTCCTGATTGTTCAGATACAAATATATCTGTTGAAAATAGTCTGGTATACACCAGTAAATTATAACTGTGGTTTTGCTGTTCCACGGTAAAAAATCTCAATTATCCTGCTTTTGGCATTTTTTGCTGTAAAAAATAAATAATAGTGTGTCCTGATTGTTCAGACACAAATATATCTGTTGAATAAAGTCTGGTATAAACCAGTAAATTATGACTGTGGTTTGGCTGCTCCACGGTAAAAAATCTCTATTATCTTGCTTTTGGCATTTTTTGCCATAAAAAATAAATAATAGTGTCTCCTGATTGTTAAGACACAAATATATCTGTTGAAAACAGTCTGGTGTATTCCCGAGAAATACAAATATAGTTTTGCAGTTCCACGGGTCAAAGTTCTGTATTATCCTGCTTTTCGCAGTTTTTGGCTGTAAAAAATAAATAATAGTGTCTCCTGATTGTTCAGATACAAATATATCTGTTGAAAATAGTCTGGTATACACCAGTAAATTATAACTTTAGTTTTGCAGTTCCACGGTAAAATATCTCTATTATCCTGCTTTTGGCATTTTTTTACGTAAAAAATAAATAATAGTGTGTCCTGATTGTTCAGACACAAATACATCTGTTGAATAAAGTCTGGTATAAACCAGTAAATTATGACTGTGGTTTGGCTGTTCCACGGTAAAAAATCTCTATTATCCTGCTTTTGGCATTTTTTGCCGTAAAAAAATAAATAATAGTGTCACCTGATTATTCAGACACAAATATATCTGTTGAAAATAGTCTGGTGTATGCCCGAGAAATACAAGTATAGTTTTGCAGCTCCACGAGTCAAAGTTCTGTATTATCCTGCTTTTTGCAGTTTTTGGCTGTAAAAAATAAATAATAGTGTCTCCTGATTGTGCAGATAATAATATATCTGTTGAAAATAGTCTGGTATACACCAGTAAATTATAACTGTGGTTTTGCTGTTCCACGGTAAAAAATCTCTATTATCCTGCTTTTGGCATTTTTTGCCGTAAAAAATAAATAATAGTGTGTCCTGATTGTTCAGACACAAATATATCTGTTGAATAAAGTCTGGTATAAACCAGTAAATTATGACTGTGGTTTGGCTGTTCCACTGTAAAAAATCTCTATTATCCTGCTTTTGGCATTTTTTGACATAAAAAATAAATAATAGCGTCTCCTGATTGTTCAAACACAAATATATCTGTTGAAAATAGTCTGGTATACACCAGTAAACAATAACTGTGGTTTTTCTGTTCCACGGTAAGAAATCTCTATTATCCTGCTTTTGGCATTTTTTGCCGTAAAAAATAAATAATAGTATCTCCTGATAGTTCAGACACAAATATATCTGTTGAAAATAGTCTGGTATACGCCAGTAAATTATAACTTTGGATTTGTTGTTCCACGGTAAAAAATCTCTATTATCCTGCTTTTGGCATTTTTTGACGTAAAAAATAAATAATAGTGTCTCCTGATTGTTCAAACACAAATATATCTGTTGAAAATAGTCTGGTATACACCAGTAAATTATAACTGTGGTTTTGCTGTTCCACGGTAAAAAATCTCTATTATCCTGATTTTGGCATTTTTTGCCGTAAAAAATAAATAATAGTGTGTCCTGATTGTTCAGACACAAATATATCTCCTAAATAAAGTCTGGTATAAACCAGTAAATTATGACTGTGGTTTGGCTGTTCCACGGTAAAAAAATCTTTATTATCTTGCTTTTGGCATTTTTTGCCATAAAAAATAAATAATAGTGTCTCCTGATTGTTCAGACACAAATATATCTGTTGAAAACAGTCTGGTGTATGCCTGAGAAATACAAGTATAGTTTTGCAGTTCCACGGGTCAAAGCTCTGTATTATCCTGCTTTTCGCAGTTTTTGGCTGTAAAAAATAAATAATAGTGTCTCCTGATTGTTCAGATACAAATATATCTGTTGAAAATAGTCTGGTATACACCAGTAAATTATAACTGTGGTTTTGCTGTTCCACGGTAAAAAATCTCAATTATCCTGCTTTTGGCATTTTTTGCTGTAAAAAATAAATAATAGTGTGTCCTGATTGTTCAGACACAAATATATCTGTTGAATAAAGTCTGGTATAAACCAGTAAATTATGACTGTGGTTTGGCTGCTCCACGGTAAAAAATCTCTATTATCTTGCTTTTGGCATTTTTTGCCATAAAAAATAAATAATAGTGTCTCCTGATTGTTAAGACACAAATATATCTGTTGAAAACAGTCTGGTGTATTCCCGAGAAATACAAATATAGTTTTGCAGTTCCACGGGTCAAAGTTCTGTATTATCCTGCTTTTCGCAGTTTTTGGCTGTAAAAAATAAATAATAGTGTCTCCTGATTGTTCAGATACAAATATATCTGTTGAAAATAGTCTGGTATACACCACTAAATTATAACTGTGGTTTTGCTGTTCCACGGTAAAAAATCTCTATTATCCTGCTTTTGGCATTTTTTGACATAAAAAATAAATACTATGTCTCCTGATTGTTCAAACACAAATATATCTGTTGAAAATAGTCTGGTATACACCAGTAAACTATAACTGTGGTTTTGCTGTTCCACGGTAAAAAATCTCTATTATCCTGCTTTTGGCATTTTTTGCTGTAAAAAATAAATAATAGAGTCTCCTGATTGTTCAGACACAAATATATCTGTTGAAAATAGTCTGGTATACACCAGTAAATTATAACTGTGGTTTTGCTGTTCTACGGTAAAAAATCTCTATTATCCTGCTTTTGGCATTTTTTGCCGTAAAAAATAAATAATAGTGTCTCCTGATTGTTAAGACACAAATATATCTGTTGAAAATAGTCTGGTGTAAGACCGAGAAATACAAGTGTGGTTTTTCAGTTCCACGGGTCAAATCTGTCTATTATCATGCTTTTCGCAATTTTTGGCCGTAAAAAATAAATAATAGTGTCTCCTGATTTTTCAGATACAAATATATCTGTTGAAAATAGTCTGGTATACACCAGTAAATTATGACTGTGGTTTTGCTGTTCCACGGTAAAAAATCTCTATTATCCTGCTTTTGGCATTTTTTGACGTAAAAAATAAATAATAGTGTCTCCTGACTGTTCAAACACAAATATATCTGTTGATAATAGTCTGGTATACACCAGTAAACTATAACTGTGGTTTTGCTGTTCCACGGTAAAAAATCTCTATTATCCTGCTTTTGGCATTTTTTGCCGTAAAAAATAAATAATAGTGTCTCCTGATTGTTCAAACACAAATATATCTGTTGAAAATAGTCTGGTATACACCAGTAAATTATAACTGTGGTTTTGCTGTTCCACGGTAAAAAATCTCTATTATCCTGCTTTTGGCATTTTTTGCCGTAAAAAATAAATAAGTGTCTCCTGATTGTTCAGACACAAATATATCTGTTGAAAATAGTCTGGTGTAGGCCCGAGAAATACAAGTGTGGTTTTGCAGATCCACGGGTCAAATCTCTGTATTATCCTGCTTTTCACATTTTTTGCCGTAAAAAATAAATAATAGTGTCTCCTGATTGTTAACACACAAATATATCTGTTGAAAATAGTCTGGTGTAGGACCGAGAAATAGAAGTGTGGTTTTGCAGTTCCACGGGTCAAATCTCTGTATTATCCTGCTTTTCGCAATTTTTGGCCATAAAAAATAAATAATAGTGTCTCCTGATTGTTCAGATACAAATATATCTGTTGAAAATAGTCTGGTATACACCAGTAAATTATGACGGTGGTTTTGCTGTTCCACGGTAAAAAATCTCTATTATCCTGCTTTTGGCATTTTTGACATAAAAAATAAATACTATGTCTCCTGATTGTTCAAACACAAATATATCTGTTGAAAATAGTCTGGTATACACCAGTAAACTATAACTGTGGTTTTGCTGTTCCACGGTAAAAAATCTCTATTATCCTGCTTTTGGCATTTTTTGCCGTAAAAAATAAATAATAGAGTCTCCTGATTGTTCAGACACAAATATATCTGTTGAAAATAGTCTGGTATACACCAGTAAATTATAACTGTGGTTTTGCTGTTCTACGGTAAAAAATCTCTATCATCCTGCTTTTGGCATTTTTTGCCGTAAAAAATAAATAATAGTGTCACCTGATTGTTAAGACACAAATATATCTGTTGAAAATAGTCTGGTGTAAGACCGAGAAATACAAGTGTGGTTTTTCAGTTCCACGGGTCAAATCTCTCTATTATCATGCTTTTCGCAATTTTTGGCCGTAAAAAATAAATAATAGTGTCTCCTGATTGTTCAGATACAAATATATCTGTTGAAAATAGTCTGGTATACCCCAGTAAATTATGACTGTGGTTTTGCTGTTCCACGGTAAAAAATCTCTATTATCCTGCTTTTGGCATTTTTTGACGTAAAAAATAAATAATAGTGTCTCCTGACTGTTCAAACACAAATATATCTGTTGATAATAGTCTGGTATACACCAGTAAACTATAACTGTGGTTTTGCTGTTCCACGGTAAAAAATCTCTATTATCCTGCTTTTGGCATTTTTTGCCGTAAAAAATAAATAATAGTGTCTCCTGATTGTTCAAACACAAATATATCTGTTGAAAATAGTCTGGTATACACCAGTAAATTATAACTGTGGTTTTGCTGTTCCACGGTAAAAAATCTCTATTATCCTGCTTTTGGCATTTTTTGCCGTAAAAAATAAATAAGTGTCTCCTGATTGTTCAGACACAAATATATCTGTTGAAAATAGTCTGGTGTAGGCCCGAGAAATACAAGTGTGGTTTTGCAGATCCACGGGTCAAATCTCTGTATTATCCTGCTTTTCGCAATTTTTGGCCATAAAAAATAAATAATAGTGTCTCCTGATTGTTAGCACACAGATATATCTGTTGAAAATAGTCTGGTGTAGGACCGAGAAATACAAGTGTGGTTTTGCAGTTCCACGGGTCAAATCTCTGTATTATCCTGCTTTTCGCAATTTTTGGCCATAAAAAATAAATAATAGTGTCTCCTGATTGTTCTGATACAAATATATCTGTTGAAAATAGTCTGGTATACACCAGTAAATTATGACGGTGGTTTTGCTGTTCCACGGTAAAAAATCTCTATTATCCTGCTTTTGGCTTTTTTTGACGTAAAAAATAAATAATAGTGTCTCCTGACTGTTCAAACACAAATATATCTGTTGAAAATAGTCTGGTATACACCAGTAAATTATAACTGTGGTTTTGCTGTTCCACGGTAAAAAATCTCTAATATCCTGCTTTTGGCATTTTTTGCCATGAAAAATAAATAATAGTGTGTCCTGATTGTTCAGACACAAATATATCTGTTGAATAAAGTCTGGTATAAGCCAGTAAATTATGACTGTGGTTTGTCTGTTCCACGGTAAAAAATCTCTATTATCTTGCTTTTGGCATTTTTTGCCATAAAAAATAAATAATAGTGTCTCCTGATTGTTCAGACACAAATATATCTGTTGAAAATAGTCTGGTGTAGGCCCGAGAAATACAAGTGTGGTTTTGCAGTTCCACGGGTCAAATTTCTGTATTATCCTGCTTTTCACAATTTTTGGCCGTAATAAATAAATAATAGTGTCTCCTTTTGTTCAGACACAAATATATCTGATGAAAATAGTCTGGTATACACTAGAAAATTATAACTTTAGTTTTGCTGTTCCACGGTAAAAAATCTCTATTATCCTGCTTTTGGCATTTTTTGCCGTAAAAAATAAATAATAGTGTCTCCTGATTGTTCAGACACAAATATATCTGTTGAGAATAGTCTGGTGTAGGCCCGAAAAATACAAGTGTGGTTTTGCATTTCCACGGGTCAAATCTCTGTATTATCCTGCTTTTCACAAATTTTGGCCGTAAAAAATAAATAATAGTGTCTCCTTTTGTTCAGACACAAATATATCTGCTGAAAATAGTCTGGTATACAGTAGTAAATTATAACTGTGGTTTTGCTGTTTCACGGTAAAAAATCTCTATTATCCTGCTTTTGGTATTTTTTGCCGTAAAAAATAAATAATAGTCTCTCCTTTTGTTCAGACAAAATATATCTGTTGAAAAAAGTCTGGTATACACCTGTAAATTACGACTGTGGTTTGGATGTTCCACGGTAAAAAATCTGTATTATCTTGCTTTTGGCATTTTTTGCCATAAAAAATAAATAATAGTGTCTCCTGATTGTTCAGACACAAATATATCTGTTGAAAATAGTCTGGTGTAGGCCCGAAAAATACAAGTGTGGTTTTGCATTTCCACGGGTCAAATCTCTGTATTATTCTGCTTTTCACAATTTTTGGTGGTAAAAAATAAATAACAGAGTCTCCTGATTGTTCAGACACAAATATATCTGTTGAAAATAGTCTGGTATACACCAGTAAATTATAACTGTGGTTTGGCTGTTCCACAGTAAAAAATCTCTATTATCCTGCTTTTGGCATTTTTTGCCGTAAAAAATAAATAATAGTTTCTCCTGATTGCTCAGACACAAATATATCTGTTGAAAATAGTCTGGTGTAGGCCCAAGAAATACAAATGTGGTTTTGCAGTTCCATGGGTCAAATCTCTGTATTATCCTGCTATTGGCATTTTTTGCCGTAAAAAATAAATAATAGTGTCTCCTGATTGTTCAGACACAAATAGATCTGTTGAAAATAGTCTGGTGTAGGACCGAGAAATACAAGTTTGGTTTTGCAGTTCCACGGGTCAAATCTCTGTATTATCCTGCTTTTCTCAATTTTTGGCAGTAAAAAATAAATAATAGTGTCTCCTGATTGTTCAGATAAAAATATATCTGTTGAAAATAGTCTGGTATACACCAGTAAATTATAACTGTGGTTTTACTGTTCCACGGTAAAAAATCTCTATTATCCTGCTTTTGGCATTTTTTGCCGTAAAAATAAAATAATAGTGTCTCCTGATTGTTCAGACACAAATATATCTGTTGAAAATAGTCTGGTATACACCAGTAAATTATAACTTTGGTTTTGCTGTTCCACGGTAAAAAATCTCTATTATCCTGCTTTTGGCATTTTTTGCCGTAAAAAATAAATAATAGTGTCTCCTGATTGTTCAGACACAAATATATCTGTAGAAAATAGTCTGGTGAAGGACCGAGAAATACAAGTGTGGTTTTGCAGTTCCACGGATCAAATCTCTGTATTATCCTGCTTTTTGCAATTTTTGGCCGTAAAAAATAAATAATAGTGTCTCCTGATTGTTCAGATACAAATATGTCTGTTGAAAATAGTCTGGTATACACCAGTAAATTATAACTGTGGTATTGCTTTTCCACGGTAAAAAATCTCTATTATCCTGCTTTTGGCATTTTTTGCCGTAAAAAATAAATAATAGTGTCTCCTGATTGTTCAGACACAAATATATCTGTTGAAAATAGTCTGGTGTAGGACCTAGAAATACAAGTGTGGTTTTGCAGCTCCACGGGTCAAATCTCTGTATTATCCTGCTTTTTTGCAATTTTTGGCCGTAAAAAATAAATAATCGTGTCTCCTGATTGTTCAGACACAAATATATCTGTTGAAAATAGTCTGGTGTAGGCCCGAGAACTACAAGTGTGGTTTTGCAGATCCACGGGTCAAATCTCTGTATTATCCTGCTTTTCCCAATTGTTGGCCGTAAAAAATAAATAATAGTGTCTCCTGATTGTTCAGACACAAATATATCTGTTGAAAATAGTCTGGTATACACCAGTAAACTATAACTGTGGTTTTGCTGTTCCACGGTAAAAAATCTCTATTATCCTGCTGTTGGCATTTTTTGCCGTAAAAAATAAATAATAGTGTCTCCTGATTGTTCAGACACAAATATATCTGATGAAAAAATTCTGGTATACATCAGTAAATTATGACTGTGGTTTGGCTGTTCCACGTTAAAAAATCTGTATTATCCTCCTTTTGGCAATTTTTGCCTTAAAAAATAAATAATAGTGTCTCCTGATTGTTCAGAGACAAATATATCTGTTGAAAATAGTCTGGTGTAGGCCCAAGAAATACAAGTGTGGTTTTGCAGTTCCATGGGTCAAAGCTCTGTATTATCCTGCTTTTCGCAGTTTTTGGCCATAAAAAATATATAATAGTGTCTCCTGATTGTTCAGACACAAATATATCTGTTGAAAATAGTCTGGTATGCACCAGTAAATTATAACTTTGGTTTTGCTGTTCCACGGTAAAAAATCTCTATTATCCTGCTTTTGGCATTTTTTGCCGTAAAAAATAAATAATAGTGTCTCCTGATTGTTCAGACCCAAATATATCTGTTGAAAATAGTCTGGTGTAGGCCCGAGAAATACAAGTGTGGTTTTGCAGTACCACGGGTCAAATCTCTGTATTTTCCTGCTTTTCGCAACTTTTGGCCGTAAAATATAAATAATAGTGTCTCCTGATTGTTCAGACACAAATAAACCTGTTGAAAATAGTCTGGAATACACCAGTAAATTATAACTGTCTCCTGATTAGAGATGAGCGTTGTTCTACTCGAACTGTTCGCCAATCTCAAATTCGAGCTGTTTTGGGCGGTGTTCGAGCCGTTCGGCGAACACGAACAATTTGAGAAAAATTCGGATATTCGAGGTTATGTTCGATAACTGTTCGTGCACCAAAATCATAACTGGATTTTTTCTCAGTAATGATGAAAATTAATGTTAATACGCAGTTTGAGTGTACAGCGGGGTGGGGGGAGGGGCAGGGGATGGATCTCTGCAGGAACAATGAAGATCTCCATTTTTTTTTCTCTTTCCCGCATTTGCAGTGGGGAGGTGCAATCTGTCAGCCTATCAGCAGCGAACACACGGAGCGAAGTGCTTTTTTTCACACAAGCAAGTGCATGTGTCATTGGCAGTGTATGTCACATGTCCTTGCCCTATAAGACCCAGCCATTTTCCCAGTCGCCACCATTTTCTCACTGCTGCAGCTGCATGTTAGACGGCACCGCTGTTGCTGTGTGCGCTATACCTTGTTAATTTCAAGCCAATTTTCGCACAAATCTACAGATAGCTTGGGAGTAGGGAATAGTTGTGATTGCAGTCCTTTTAAGGACTAGGTTACAGCATTTCCTACGACTTTTATCAGGCAGGTCTGTGCTCTTAAATAGATAGATTGTGGGAGTAAAGACTAATTGTAATTGGAGTTCTTTTCATGACTAGGTTACATCAGTTCCTATCAGTTTTTGCCAGGCAGGTCTGTGCCAGTGCTGTGCAAGTTTTCTTCACAGCATTTGGCTGAATCTAGCAAAGCTAATCCTTTTTGGCCTATTGCAGAGTGTGTTAGTCAGTGGAGTAGCCTATCTGTGTTGCAAGATATACCACCTGTGTATAGAATACCAATTTTTTTACTGCACCTAGTGAAGTAAAATCTTTTGGGCATAGCATCATTCTATTAGTCCATCTATACTGACCTCCATCAGGTTGCAAATTGAATATAATTTTTTTCTGCATCTAGCTCTGAAAAATATTGGGCTTCTAGCTGTGTGGGGGACTTGTTCTATTAATCCATCTATACAGACCTCCATCAGGTTGCAAACTGAATATATTTTTTTCTGCATCTACCTCTGAAAAAATATTGGGCTTCTAGCTGTGTGTGGGACTTGTTCTATTAATCCATCTATACAGACCTCCATCAGGTTGCACACTGAATATATTTTTTTCTGCATCTACCTCTGAAAAAATATTGGGCTTCTAGCTGTGTGTGGGACTTGTTCTATTAATCCACCTATACAGACCTCCATCAGGTTGCAAACTGAATATATTTTTTTCTGCATCTACCTCTGAAAAAATATTGGGCTTCTAGCTGTGTGTCGGACTTGTTCTATTAATCCATCTATACAGACCTCCATCAGGTTGCAAACTGAATATATTTTTTTCTGCATCTACCTCTGAAAAAATATTGGGCTTCTAGCTGTGTGTGGGACTTGTTCTATTAATCCATCTATACAGACCTCCATCAGGTTGCAAACTGAATATATTTTTTTCTGCATCTACCTCTGAAAAAATATTGGGCTTCTAGCTGTGTGTGGGACTTGTTGTATGAGTCCATCTATACTGACCTCCATCAGGTTGCAAACTGAATACATTTTTTTCTGCATCTACCTCTGAAAAAATATTGGGCTTCTAGCTGTGTGTGGGACTTGTTATATTAATCCATCTATACAGACCTCCATCAGGTTGCAAATTGAATATAATTTTTTTCTGCATCTAACCCAGCCAATAGTTTTGGCCTAATACCACAGTTTGGCCACTCAGCTCTGCTCGGTTCCCATCCATTTTTTTTTGTGCAAACAACTCCAGAGTTGTGAATTAGTTAACCACCAAAATGAGTGGAAAAAGGCCTGCTGCTGGTGGAAAGGGGAAAAGGCGTGTTGGGAAGGGGAAAAAAGGTTGTGTCCGTGGGGTAGGTGTTAAAGCAACAGTAACATCTGCAGAAGAAAGACCATCTTCCAGCCAAACTAAAATGACTACTCCTTTTAGCAGACAATGTGATAAGATCCCTTTCTTACGGCCACGCCAATCGCTACAAATTCCAGATGAGGCACAAAAACAGCAGGTGCTTCAACGGATATCAAGTGCTCCTTTAAGTGGGCTCTCCTCCACATCAACTTCAACATCACAAATACTACAGTCCTCAAAGGTGTCACCCCAATCGCACTTGCTTCCTCACAGCTCCCAAATCTCCAGCTGCCCGTCTGAGTATGAGGTAGAACAGATGGTTGAGTCTGCAGAGCTGTTTACTCATACTATAGCCTGGGAATCAGAGGTCGACTCCAGCGCTTCTGTGAATCCAGACGAGGAAATGATCTGCACTGATGCCCAGAATCTTTATGAGTCGGATCCAGGACCAGACGCAGAAGGTTCTGACCATAATGTAGACCCTCATTCCCAAACTGTAACTCCTGTTGGTGGAGACAATGAGGAAGACGATGATAAGACTCAAATACCTGATTGGAGCGACAACTTTAGTTTTTTGTCAGGGCAGGAACAGGTTGGCTCTGAGGACGACGGGTGTGATAACGCACAGGGTGATGATGATGAGGTTGGAGATCCCACTTACTGTCAACCCACAGTCAGCCAAGAGATGAGGTCAGCAGAGGAGGTGGAGGAAGATGCTAGTGACGACGAGGTCAGGTTGCGCCTTCCTGGACAGAGACGTAGTACTGGAAGCACGTCAACAACTGCATCCTCAAACACAACTCTGCCTCTCACCACAAGTCGTGGTGGCTCTTCAGGTCGCATGGGTGCTAAGCCTTGCATAGCCTGGGCATTTTTTCAGATCGATAAAGATGACCCAACTCGTGTTATCTGTAACATTTGTCAGCAAAAGCTAAGTAGAGGCCAAAAAATACATAGTTTGAGTACTTCATGCATGAACCGGCACATAGACATGAAGCATAAGTTGCAGTGGGAAGCTCAGTGTGCTACAATGCGGCCTAGCCGGCCGGGCCAGCCACCGTCTGCCATATCTTGTGCATCCGCGGCCTCTTCATCCTCTGTGACTGGGGGGACAGCAGTCACACCTGTTTTGGGGCGCAGACCTGCCACCTCTTTACCCGCAACAGCCAGCGTGATTGGCAGGTCATCATTTTCTTTGGAGGTGGTAACACCAGCTGGTGTTGAGCGCTGTCCGACATCGATAGCACCACCTTTGGATCAAGGCAACCTAACATGTCCGCCTGCATCTTCCTCACAGACCGGCAGTTTGCCGGGGACACCCTTATCAACCCCGTCTAAGCACAATAGCCAGCCCTCGGTCCCTCAGATGTGGACAAGTAAAAGACCATTTCCTCCTAGCCATGAGAAAGCTAAGAGGTTGAATTTCACCATCTGCAAGTTCTTGGCTACAGAAATGCTGCCTTTCCGCCTGGTGGACACAGAGGATTTTCGAGACCTCATGTCCGTCGCAGTGCCCCAGTACCAGATGCCCAGTCGGCACTACTTCTCAAAGAAAGGTGTGCCTGCGCTCCACCAGCATGTCGCACACAACATCACCGCTTCTTTGATAAACTCTGTGTGTGACAGGGTGCATTTCACCACAGACACTTGGACGAGTAGGCATGGACAGGGTCGTTACATGTCGCTGACTGGGCACTGGGTAACTATGGTGACAGCAGGACAAGGGGCTGCTGTCCAAGTCTTGCCGTCCCCACGAGTTGTGCGTCAATCCTTTTTATGTCAAAGTTCCTCCACTGCTTCTGCCTCCTCAACCTCCTCTCGGTCTTCCACCTGCACCCAAAGCCTGTCTGGTCATGCCACAAGCTTTCTAACTGCGCAGAAGGGATCCTGCACACCTCCTTACTATGCTGGCAGTAGGGCTCAACGTCATCAGGCGGTTTTTACATTGAAATGTCTGGGAAATGTGAGTCACACAGCTGAGGAGTTGTGGTCAGCTCTGGAGAACCAATTTCATGAATGGTTGTCTCCACTGGACCTGAAACCAGGGAAGGCCGTGTGCGACAATGCTGCAAACCTGGGTGCGGCCCTTCGCCGGGGCAATGTCACACACGTGCCTTGTATGGCTCACGTGTTGAACCTGGTTGTCCAGCAATTTTTAGCCCACTATCCCAGACTAGATGGCCTTCTGCAGAGGGCACGGTCGCTGTGTGCTCACTTCCGCCGTTCGCATCCCGCAGCTCAGCGACTTACATCTCTACAGAAGTCGTTGGGCCTGCCACTTCACCGGCTAAAATGCGATGTGCCTACCCGGTGGAATTCAACTCTGCACATGTTGCAGCGACTGTGGCAGCACCGACAAGCCCTGGTGCAATACGTTCTGACGTATAGCCTGGGCCAACGAGATTCAGAGGTGGGGCAAATCACGCTGGAGGAGTGGTCTCAGATCAGGGACCTATGCACCCTTCTGCACAGTTTTGAAATGGCGACGAAGATGTTTAGTGCTGACGATGCCATTATCAGCATGACTATTCCGGTGATTTACATGCTGGAGCACATGTTAAACAGAATTCGGAGTCAGGTGGTGGCACAAGAGGAGGTGGAGGAAGTAGAGGAGGAGGAGTTGTATGCGGAAGGGCTAACATTTGCAAGGTCCAGACGGTCGGGAGCACCAAAGCGGCAGGCATGTGAGGGTGGGGGAGATGGTTTTACCAGGGTGCATGGTAGCAGCCAAACTAGTGAGGAAGGTGCAGGAGCCCAGGAAGAAGTGGAGGACGAACTGATGGAAGACTCATCAGATGAGGGAGACCTTGATCACATTTCTGTTGTGCGAGGTTGGGGGGAGAGGACAGAGGAAGGAAGCATGATTGTTACCTCGCCACCAACACAACAGGGACTTGGTGCTCCTGGATGCGCAACACACATGAGTGCCTTCTTACTGCACTACCTGCAACATGACCCTCGAATTGTGAGAATTAGAAATAATCCTGACTACTGGGTTGCCACACTGTTAGATCCCCGGTACAAAAGTAAATTTGCAGAAATTATTCCTGCCATAGAAAGGGATGCACGCATGCAGGAGAATCAGCAGAGACTGTTGCAGAATCTTACATGTGCTTTTCCACAAAATACCAGTGGTGCACGTAGTGAATCTCACAGTTCCAACTTGCCAACCGTGGGACCGTCAAGTGTTCAGCACTCAAACCGTAACAGAACCACAGTATCTGCTGGTAACATCAATTTTGCGGAATCATTTCACCACTTTTTTAGCCCATCCTTTGCAAGGCCACAGGAGACAAGAAGTCTGACACATAGTCAACGCCTAGAGACGATGGTACAGGAGTATCTCCAAGTAAACATTGAAGCCACGACTGTGTCACTGGACCCTTGCTCTTTTTGGGCTTCCAATCTGGATAAATGGCCGGAGCTAGCCACTTACGCCTTGGAGATCTTGTCATGCCCCGCAGCCAGCGTTCTGTCTGAACGTGTGTTCAGCGCTGCTGGTGGTGTGCTGACAGATAAGCGCACGCGGCTCTCCACTGATAATGTAGACAGACTCACGTTCATAAAGATGAACAAATCATGGATCCGAAACGACTTTTCTACCCCTGTGTCATCCTGGGGAGAGTAAAAGCTTGATGATTGGTTAAAATCACCCTACCAACCGTTTTAAGCTTTCAAATTACTAATCATGTTTATCTGTATCTTGGCTGGAAAATAATTTGGGCTTTGCAGCAGTGTGCAGCACTGATTCTATTAGGCCATCTATAATAAGCTCCACCAGATTTAAAATTACTAATCATGTTTATCTGTATCTTGACTGGAAAATAATTTGGGCTTTGTAGCAGTGTGCAGCACTGATCCTATTAGGCCATCTATACTAAAGCTTCACCAGATTTAAAATTAATAATAATTTTTAGCTGCATCTAGCCCGGAAAATAATTTTGGGGCTCCGAGATACGCAAGACACATAAGTGCCTTATTGCTGCACTACCTGCAGCATGACCCTCATATTGTCAGAATTCGAAGTAATCATGACTACTGGGTTGCCACACTCTTAGATCCCCCAAACTTTTCGATCAACCTTTTCATTTTAATAAAGACCAAAAAAATGGTCATTTTTGAAATTATAAGCATTAGCAGGTTGTTAGAAACTGAAATCAAACAGTTTTCAACTCAAAACTTTATTCTAGGTGATGTTACATTTTCACATAGGACCCCTTGTTCGAAAGGAGCTTCTGAACTCTCTCGTCCATTGAATTTGTCAGGTTTTGGATGGTTTCTGCTTCAATTGTTTTGCATGAGGACAGAATACCCTCCCAGAGCTGTTGCTTAGATGTGAACTGCCTCCCGCCATCATAGACACTCCTTTTAATGATGCTCCAAAGGTTCTGAATGGGGTACAGGTCAGGGGAGCATAGGGGTCACACCATAAGTTTGTCCCCTTTTATGCCCATATCAGCCAGAGATGCAGATGTTTTATGTGCAGCATGAGATGGTGCATTATCATGCAGAAAAATGATCTTGCTGTGAAATACACGGTTCTTCTTCTTGAACCATGGCAGGAAGTGCTGTTTGAGAAAATCCACATACATTATGGAGTTCATCTTTAGCGCCTTCAGGGATCCTAAAGGGGCCGACAATCTCTCTCCCCATGATTCCAGCCCAAAACACTACTCCACCTTCTCCTTGTTGGCGCTGTAGCCGTGTTTGCGTGGGGTGTCCATCAACCAGCCATCCTCTACTCCATCCATCTGGACCATCGAGCGCTGCACGGCACTCATCCATGAACAAAACAGTTTTGAAATCAGTCTTCATGTAATGTTTGGCCCACTGGAGCCGTTTCTGCTTGTGTGAAGTGGATAGAGGAGGTCGACAGGATGGCGTATGCACAGCTGCAAACCTCTGAAGGACCCTGCATCTTGTTGTTCGGGGGACGTTGAAGGCACAAGCAGCTTCAAAAACTTGTCTGCTGCTATGACAAGGATTTTTTGCCGCTGCTCTTTCAACCTGACGTAATTGCCTGTAGGAAAGAGTCCTCAATTTGCCCTTATCAGCACGCACACGTGTGTACTGTGAATCAGCTACATACTTCTTGATTGCCAAGACACTTCATCCTGATCATCGCACAATGTTGATTGTAGTCATGCCTTGACCTAAACACTCCACAATTTGTTGCTTCTCAGCAGCCGACACATCCTTTTTCTTTCCCATTTTGGCAGAAAATGTAGGCTGCTTAATAATGTGAGACAGCCTTCTTAAGTAGTCTTGCCTTTCATTGGACACACCTGCCAAACTAATTAGCACAGGTGTCTGCAATTGCTTACAGTGATATAAAGAGCCCTGACACACATCACCATCAATGAGTTTAACTGACAAACAAACAAATTCTTCCCTTATCACTCCTAAATACTTTTTGCATAATAATTTGGAACGCAGTGTACATGTGCTTTTCCACAAAACACCAGTGGTTCACGTAGTGAATCTTACAGTTCTAACTTGCCAACCGTGGTCTGTATGGAGTTGTTCAAAAAAGGGCCCAAAATTAAGATAACATAGATGGGAGAGGTCTCTATGAATAGGAATTCCTAAGTATTTGATACCCTGTGAGGGCCAGGCAAAGGGAAAGTTGGACTGGATGGAATCCTATATGGATTTGGGGAGGGAGACATCGAGGGCCTCAGACTTCGCTGCATTGATTTTAAAATTTGACCATGTAACAAAGTGATCTATTTCAGCCATAACAGCATGGATGGATATATGTGATTGAGTGATATATGCTAGGACATCATCAGCAAATAGAGAGCACTTGTACTCGGTGCCTCCCACCTCAATCCACCTAATATTGGGGTTATGGCGAATTGATGAGAGCAGGTGCTCCGTCACTAGGATGTATAAGAGAGGGGACAGAGGACATCCCTGCCTTGTCCCATTGGTGATTGTGAAAGGTGATGAAAATGTTCTGATGCACCCCCTGGGCCTTGGGACACCCGGAGCCGGACCCTTTTTGGTGGATGCTGGTGGTTGTAGTCTTCGTGGCGGCGACCCGGTTCCGTGGCTCAGGGTGGTCAAACCAGTGGCGGAACTATTTATGTGGTTTTGATGTTTAAATGTCCGACTACGCCAACCGTGGATTGCGGTCAGAGTGAAACGCCGCTGCAGGGCAGACCGCTGAGGCTGGTGTTGTGGGTGCAGCAGAGCGTAGCATAACTCCCCATGGGAGGAGTATAGCCTCAGGGCAGTGTATGCGGAGGATGGGGGTGATGGTGCAGGGCAGCAGCAGTAATGACACGGAGTCAGTGATGCAGTCCAGGGCCTTTACTCACAGTTCTTATTATCCAGACCACGTCTGCAGGTAACGGCTGCCCACGTCGTACTGTGCTCACCAGGTGAGGGGCTCAGACAACTCCCAGATAACTTTGGAGCGCTTCACAGGACCCCCTTTGTGTGTCCTTTGTCTGGCCTTTCTTACCAACCCTTCTGTCCGGCTGCCTCGGGCCTCCTTTTGGTAAACTTGGCGCCAGTTTCCCTGACCCTATGTGGTGCCTTCCTAGCGGGTGTAGCGAGGGGCTGCGCCACATAAAATGTCACAGACTCCGGTTTCTAGCTGAGGGTCGTTTCCTGACTCCACTAGTTTCGGGGACCGGTCTCCCCCTTTGGCCTGACCCCTCCACGCAGGTGGATTCGGGCGTGCGCTGGCGACTCGCCCGTCCGCACCCCTGGGATCCTTTCATTCCTCGTTCCTGGAGCCTTCTCCGCTCCTCTTCCTTCCTTCTCCCTCTTCCAGGCCTGGGCCTCTGTTACTAGGCCCGCCTCCGGAGCAGAGCTCATGCAGAGCCCCTGCTCCCTGCCACTTCTGCTCAGACTTCTCTGCACTGAACTAAGATGGTGCCCACCTTTTATACTCACTTCTCAATGCACCCAGGAACTGCTTCCTCCCTGCTCCTGCACTACAGGGTTACCCTTCCTCAGTGTTCCCTCCCCCCACTCCAGCCAGGGACAGGGACTCTCGTGCCCATCTCAGAGGCATATTGGTCGCCCTGCCCCACGGCAATGTGGTGTAATGTATGCAGGTGTCGGGTCCTGATCCACACTCCATCCTTACCTGAGAGTGAGATATCACACCTCTGGGTGAGGTGCAATACCTCTGTAGCAACCGAGCCCTCAGGGTGCTACAGTTCCATTTATCTTCAGCCTAGGTGACGTATTGTGATACAGGGCCGTGATTTTGGCTATAAAAGGGTCCCCTAGACCCCTAACCCAAGCTTTTTAAGAGAATCAAATATGGCGTGCCAGGAGACTCTATGGAATGCTTTCTCAGCATCCAACGAGAGTATCTAATTCCAAATTTTTAACTGCATCTAGCCCAGGAAATACTTTGTGCCTAGTAGCAGTGTCTGCTAGTCAGCGGATTATCCCGGCTGTTAAGCAAGCTACACCACCTGTAGTTTAGACACTTAATTTTTTCAAAGGAAATGCTTCGGGACCATGGGATACTCAGTGAAGAGCATCAGGAGGCACCCCAAGGCATAGGGGCTGGGACTGGCAGTAGGATGCCTTGCGGTGGACAGCCGAGCTCGATCCTTATAAAAGCTTTTTAACTTCAGCAGCTTTAGTGGACGCTACTGGAGCTGGAATTACACGGCTGCTGGCATGAGACTTGCCCTCCGATAGATCCTTGTAAATGGATTTAAAGTGTATTCATTCAAATTAGAGAGACAATTTAAATTAAAAAGCTTAGAGCTGCCTCCACCACAGGGGGGCTCGCTCGACCCACCAGCGGACAGGCACCAGTATTGGGAGAGGGGGGCTGGCCATCAGGGTTCACCGAGGCTCTGGCACAAACCCGGCGACACGGAGGTGGCACGGGCAGGAGCGGACTGGTCGTGTCGGCTTCTCACTTTTTGGATTTTAGAAGTGCATGACATGCCTATATCTGTGTCTCCCCCTCCTTTTACTCCTCCACCTCTTTTATTTTCGCATGACTATATGTACTTGTCACTTTTCCATGTGTTAGTTATGTCTTCTGAGCAGTTTGTCAGCTTTTGGACACCTTTGAAGGTGTTTTCTATGTGTTTCTATGTGTTTTTGTTTTCCTGCCATTGGTTTTAACGGTGTTCGAAGGTGTTCGACGAACAGTTCGACGAACAGTTCGGCGAACACACGGGTGTTTGACGAACCGAACCGAACTCGAACACTACGGGGGTGGCTCAACACTACTCCTGATTGTTCAGACACAAATAAACCTGTTGAAAATAGTCTGGAATACACCAGTAAATTATAATTGTGGTTTTGCTGTTCCGCGGTAAAAAATCTCTATTATCCTGCGTTTGGCATTTTATGCCGTAAAAAATAAATAATAGTGTCTCCTGATTGTTCAGACACAAACATATCTGTTGAAAATAGTCTGGAATACACCAGTAAATTATAATTGTGGTTTTCCTTTTCCACGGTAAAAAAATCTCTATTATCCTGCTTTTTGCATTTTTTGCCGTAAAAAAATAATAATAGTGTCTCCTGATTGTTCAGACACAAATATTCTTTTGAAAATAGTCTGGAATACATCAGTAAATTATAACTGTGGTTATGCTGTTCCACGGTAAAAAATCTCTATTATCCTGCTTTTGGCATTTTATGCCGTAAAAAATAATAATAGTGTCTCCTGATTGTTCAGACACAAATAAATCTGATGAAAATAGTCTGGTGCAGGCCCGAGAAATACAAGTGTGGTTTTGCAGTTCCACGGGTCAAATCTCGGTATTATCCTGCTTTTCGCAATTTTTGGCAGCAAAATATAAATAATAGTGTCTCCTGATTGTTCAGACACCAATATATCTGTTGAAAATAGTCTGGTATACACCAGTAAACTATAACTGTGGTTTTGCTCTTCTACGGTAAAAAATCTCTATTATCCTGCTTTTGGCATTTTTTGCCGTAAAAAATAAATAATAGTGTCTCCAGATTGTTCAGACACAAATATATCTGTTGAAAAATGTCTGTTATACACCAGTAAATTTTGACTGCGGTTTGGCTGTTCCACGGTAAAAAATCTCTATTATCCTGCTTTTGGCATTTTTTTGCCGTAAAAAAATAAATAATAGTGTCTTCTGATTGTTCAGACACAAATATATCTGTTGAGAATAGTCTGGTGTAGGCCCGAGAAATACAAGTGTGGTTTTGCATTTCCACGGGTCAAATCTATGTATTATCCTGCTTTTCAGAATTTTTGACCGTAAAAAAATAAATAATAGTTTCTCATGATTGTTCAGACACAAATATATTTGTTGAAAATAGTCTGGTGTAGGCCCAAGAAATACAAGTGTGGTTTTGCAGTTCCACGGGTCAAATCTCTGTATTATCCTGCTTTTCACAATTTTTGGCCGTAAAAAACAAATAATAGTGTCTTCTGATTGTTCAGACACAAATATATCTGTTGAAAATAGTCTGGTATACACCAGTAAATTATAACTGTAGTTTTGGTGTTCCACGGTAAAAAATGTCTATTATCCTGCTTTTAACATTTTTTGACGTAAGAAATAAATAATAGTGTCTCCTGATTGTTCAGACACAAATATATCTGTTGAAAATAGTCTGGTATACACCAGTAAATTATAACTGTGGTTTTGCTGTTCCACGGTAAAAAATCTCTATTATCCTGATTTTGGCATTTTTTGCCGTAAAAAAAAAATAATAGTGTCTCCTAATTGTTCAGACACAAATATATCTGTTGAAAATAGTCTGGTATACACCAGTAAATTATAACTGTGGTTTTCCTGTTCCACGGTAAAAAAATCTCTATTATCCTGCTTTTGGCATTTTTTGCCGTAAAAAATAAATGATAGTGTCTCCTGATTGTTCAGACACTAATATATCTGTTGAAAATAGTCTGGTATAGGCCCGAGAAATACAAGTGTGTTTTTGCAGTTCCACAGGTAAAATCTCTGCATTAAACTGCTTTTCGCAATTTTTGGCCGTAAAAAATAAATAATAGTGTCTCCTGATTGTTCAGACACCAATAAACCTGTTGAAAATAGTCTGGAATACACCAGTAAATTATAACTGTGGTTTTGCTGTTCAACGGTAAAAAATCTCTATTATCCTGCTTTTGGCATTTTTTGCCATAAAAAATAAATAATAGTGTCTCCTGATTGTTCAGACACAAATATTCTTTTGAAAATAGTCTGGTATACATCAGTAAATTATAACTGTGGTTTTGCTGTTCCACGGTAAAAAATCTCTATTATCCTGCTTTTGGCATTTTTTGCCGTAAAAAATGAATAATAGTGTCTCCAGATTGTTCAGACACAAATATATCTGTTGAAAATAGTTTGGTATACACCAGTAAATTATAACTGTGGTTTTGCTGTTCCACGTTAAAACATATCTATTATCCTGCTTTTGGCAGTTTTTGCTGTAAAAAATAAATAATAGTGTCTCCTGATTGTTCAGACAAATATATCTGTTGAAAAGAGTCTGGTGTAGGTCCTAGAAATAAAAGTGTGGTTTTGCAGTTCCATGGATCAAATCTCTTTATTATCCTGCTTTTTGCAATTTTTGGATGTAAAAAATAAATAATAGTGTCTCCTGATTGTTCAGACACAGATATATCTGTTGAAAATTGTCTGGTATATACCAGTAAATTATAACTGTGGTTTTGCTGTTCCACGGTAAAAAATCTCTATTATCCTGCTTTTGGCATTTTTTGCCGTAAAAAATAAATAATAGTGTCTCCTGATTGTTCAGACACAAATATATCTGTTGAAAATAGTCTGGTGTAGGCCCGAGAAATACAAGTGTGGTTTTGCAGTTCCACAGGTAAAATCTCTGCATTATCCTGCTTTTCGCAATTTTTGGCAGTAAAAAATAAATAATAGTGTCTCCTGATTGTTCAGACACAAATAAACCTGTTGAAAATAGTCTGTGAATATACCAGTAAATTATAACTGTGGTTTTGCTGTTCCACGGTAAAAAATCTCTATTATCCGGCTTTTGGCATTTTTTGCTGTAAAAAATAAATAATAGTGTCTTCTGATTGTTCAGACACAAATATATCTGTTGAAAATAGTCTGGAATACACCAGTGAATTATAACTGTGGTTTTCCTGTTCCACGGTAAAAAAATCTCTATTATCCTGCTTTTGGCATTTTTTGCCGTAAAAAATTAATAATAGTGTCTCCTGATTGTTCAGACAGAAATAAATCTGATGAAAATAGTCTGGTGTAGATCCTTGAAATACAAGTGTGGTTTTGCAGTTCAACGGGCCAAATCTCTGTATTATCCTGCTTTACGCAATTTTTGGCAGCAAAATATAAATAATAGTGTCTCCTGATTGTTCCGACACAAATATATATGTTGAAAATAGTCTGGTATACACCAGTAAACTATAACTGTGATTTTGCTGTTCCACGGTAAAAAATCTCTATTATCCTGATTTTGGCATTTTTTGCCGTAAAAAATAAATAATAGTGTCTCCTGATTGTTCAGACACAAATATATCTGTTGAAAATAGTCTGGTATACACCAGTAAATTATAACTGTGGTTTTCCTGTTCCACGGTAAAAAAATCTCTATTATCCTGCTTTTGGCTTTTTTTGCCGTAAAAAATAAATGATAGTGTCTCCTGATTGTTCAGACACTAATATATCTGTTGAAAATAGTCTGGTATAGGCCCGAGAAATACAAGTGTGGTTTTGCAGTTCCACGATCAAATCTCTTTATTATCCTGCTTTTCGCAATTTTTGGATGTAAAAAATAAATAATAGTGTCTCCTGATTGTTCAGACACAGATATATCTGTTGAAAATAGTCTGGTATACACCAGTAAATTATAACTGTGGTTTTGCTGTTCCTCGGTAAAAAATCTCTATTATCCTGCTTTTGGCATTTTTTGCCGTAAAAAATAAATAATAGTGTCTCCTGATTTTTCAGACACAAATATATCTGTTGAAAATAGTCTGGTGCAGGCCCCAGAAATACAAGTGTGGTTTTGCAGTTCCACGGGTAAAATCTCTGCATTATCCTGCTTTTCGCAATTTTTGGAAGTAAAAAATAAATAATAGTGTCTCCTGATTGTTCAGACACAAATAAACCTGTTGAAAATAGTTTGGAATACACCAGTAAATTATAAATGTGGTTTTGCTGTTCCGCGGTAAAAATTCTCTATTATCCTGCTTTTCGCATTTTTTGCCCTAAAAAATAAATAATAGTGTCTCCTGATTGTACAGACACAAATATTCTTTTGAAAATAGTCTGGTATACATCAGTAAATTATAACTGTGGTTATGCTGTTCCACGGTAAAAAATCTCTATTATCCTGCTTTTGGCATTTTATGCCGTAAAAAATAAATAATAGTGTCTCCTGATTGTTCAGACACAAACATAACTGTTGAAAATAGTCTGGAATACACCAGTAAATTATAACTGTGGTTTTCCTGTTCCACGGTAAAAATATCTCTATTATCCTGCTTTTGGCATTTTTTGCCGTATTTTTGGCAGCAAAATATAAATAATAGTGTCTCCTGATTGTTCAGACACAAATGTATCTGTTGAAAATAGTCTGGTATACACCAGTAAATTAAAATTGTGGTTTTGCTGTTTCACGGTAAAAAATCTCTATTATCCGGCTTTTGGCATTTTTTGCCGTAAAAAATAAATAATAGTGTCTCCTGATTGTTCAGACACAAATATATCTGTTGAAAATAGTCTGGTATACACCAGTAAATTATAACTGTGGTTTTGGTGTTCCACGGTAAAAAATCTCTATTATCCTGCTTTTAACATTTTTTGACGTAAAAAATAAATAATAGTGTCTCCTGATTGTTCAGACACAAATATATCTGTTGAAAATAGTCTGGTATACACCAGTAAATTATAACTGTGGTTTTGCTGTTCCACGGTAAAAAATCTCTATTATCCTGATTTTGGCATTTTTTGCCGTAAAAAATAAATAATAGTGTCTCCTGATTGTTCAGACACAAATATATCTGTTGAAAATAGTCTGGTGTAGGAACCAGAAATACAAGTGTGGTTTTGCAGTTCCATGGGTCAAATCTCTGTATTATCCTGCTTTTTGCAATTTTTGGCCGTAAAAAATAAATAATATTGTCTCCTGATTGTTCAGACACAGATATATCTGTTGAAAATAGTCTGGTATATACCAGTAAATTATAACTGTGGTTTTGCTGTTCCACGGTAAAAAATCTCTATTATCCTGCTTTTGGCATTTTTTGCCGTAAAAAATAAATAATAGTGTCTCCTGATTTTTCAGACACAAATATATCTGTTGAAAATAGTCTGGTGTAGGCCCCAGAAATACAAGTGTGGTTTTGCAGTTCCACGGGTAAAATCTCTGCATTATCCTGCTTTTCGCAATTTTTGGAAGTAAAAAATAAATAATAGTGTCTCCTGATTGTTCAGACACAAATAAACCTGTTGAAAATAGTTTGGAATACACCAGTAAATTATAACTGTGGTTTTGCTGTTCCGCGGTAAAAATTCTCTATTATCCTGCTTTTCGCATTTTTTGCCCTAAAAAATAAATAATAGTGTCTCCTGATTGTACAGACACAAATATTCTTTTGAAAATAGTCTGGTATACATCATTAAATTATAACTTTGGTTATGCTGTTCCACGGTAAAAAATCTCTATTATCCTGCTTTTGGCATTTTATGCCGTAAAAAATAAATAATAGTGTCTCCTGATTGTTCAGACACAAACATATCTGTTCAAAATAGTCTGGAATACACCAGTAAATTATAACTGTGGTTTTCCTGTTCCACGGTAAAAAAATCTCTATTATCCTGCTTTTGACATTTTTTGCCGTAAAAAAATAATAATAGTGTCTCCTGATTGTTCAGACACATATATATTTGTTGAGAATAGTCTGGTGTAGGCCCGAGAAATACAAGTGAGGTTTTGCATTTCCACGGGTCAAATCTATGTATTATCCTGCTTTTCACAATTTTTGGCCGTAAAAAATAAATAATAGTGTCTCCTGATTGTTCATACACAAATATATCTGTTGAAAATAGTCTGGTATACACCAGTAAATTAAAACTGTGGTTTTGCTGTTTCACGGTAAAAAATCTCTATTATCCGACTTTTGGCATTTTTTGCCGTAAAAAATAAATAAGTGTCTCCTGATTGTTCAGACACAAATATATCTGTTGAAAATAGTCTGGTGTAGGCCCGAGAAACACAAGTGTGGTTTTGCAGATCCACGGGTCAAATCTCTGTATTATCCTGCTTTTCACAATTTTTGGCCGTAAAAAAAAAATAATAGTGTCTCCTGATTGTTCAGACACAAATATATCTGTTGAAAATAGTCTGGTATACACCAGTAAATTATAACTGTGGCTTTGGTATTCCATGGTAAAAAATCTCTATTATCCTGCTTTTAACATTTTTTGATGTAAAAAATAAATAATAGTGTCTCCTGATTGTTCAGACACCAATATATCTGTTGAAAATAGTCTGGTATACACCAGTAAACTATAACTGTGGTTTTGCTCTTCTACGGTAAAAAATCTCTTTTATCCTGCTTTTGGCATTTTTTGCCGTAAAAAAATAAATAATAGTGTCTCCAGATTGTTCAGACACAAATATATCTGTTGAAAAGAGACTGTTATACACCAGTAAATTTTGACTGTGGTTTGGCTGTTCCACGGTAAAAAATCTCTATTATCCTGCTTTTGTCATTTTTTGCCGTAAAAAAATAAATAATAGTGTCTCCTGATTGTTCAGACACAAATATATTTGTTGAGAATAGTCTGGTGTAGGCCCGAGAAATACAAGTGAGGTTTTGCATTTCCACGGGTCAAATCTATGTATTATCCTGCTTTTCACAATTTTTGGCCGTAAAAAATAAATAATAGTGTCTCCTGATTGTTCAGACACAAATATACCTGTTGAAAATAGTCTGGTATACACCAGTAAATTAAAACTGTGGTTTTGCTGTTTCACGGTAAAAAATCTCTATTATCCGACTTTTGGCATTTTTTGCCGTAAAAAATAAATAAGTGTCTCCTGATTGTTCAGACACAAATATATCTGTTGAAAATAGTCTGGTGTAGGAACCAGAAATACAAGTGTGGCTTTGCAGTTCCATGGGTCAAATCTCTGTATTATCCTGCTTTTTTTAATTTTTGGCAGCAAAATATAAATAATAGTGTCTCCGGATTGTTCAGACACCAATATATCTGTTGAAAATAGTCTGGTGTAGGAACCAGAAATACAAGTGTGGTTTTGCAGTTCCACGGGTAAAATCTCTGCATTATCCTGCTTTTCGCAATTTTTGGAAGTAAAAAATAAATAATAGTGTCTCCTGATTGTTCAGACACAAATCAACCTGTTGAAAATAGTTTGGAATACACCAGTAAATTATAAATGTGGTTTTGCTGTTCCGCGGTAAAAATTCTCTATTATCCTGCTTTTCGCATTTTTTGCCCTAAAAAATAAATAATAGTGTCTCCTGATTGTACAGACACAAATATTCTTTTGAAAATAGTCTGGTATACATCAGTAAATTATAACTGTGGTTATGCTGTTCCACGGTAAAAAATCTCTATTATCCTGCTTTTGGCATTTTATGCCGTAAAAAATAAATAATAGTGTCTCCTGATTGTTCAGACACAAACATATCTGTTGAAAATAGTCTGGAATACACCAGTAAATTATAACTGTGGTTTTCCTGTTCCACGGTAAAAAAATCTCTATTATCCTGCTTTTGGCATTTTTTGCCGTAAAAAAATAATAATAGTGTCTCCTGATTGTTCAGACACAAATAAATCTGATGAAAATAGTCTGGTGCAGGCCCGAGAAATACAAGTGTGGTTTTGCAGTTCCACGGGTCAAATCTCTGTATTATCCTGCTTTTCGCAATTTTTGGCAGCAAAATATAAATAATAGTGTCTCCTGATTGTTCAGACACCAATATATCTGTTGAAAATAGTCTGGTATACACCAGTAAACTATAACTGTGGTTTTGCTCTTCTACGGTAAAAAATCTCTTTTATCCTGCTTTTGGCATTTTTTGCCGTAAAAAAATAAATAATAGTGTCTCCAGATTGTTCAGACACAAATATATCTGTTGAAAAAAGTCTGTTATACACCAGTAAATTTTGACTGTGGTTTGGCTGTTCCAAGGTAAAAAATCTCTATTATCCTGCTTTTGGCATTTTTTGCCGTAAAAAAATAAATAATAGTGTCTCCTGATTGTGCAGACACATATATATTTGTTGAGAGTAGTCTGGTGTTTGCCCGAGAAATACAAGTGAGGTTTTGCATTTCCACGGGTCAAATCTATGTATTATCCTGCTTTTCACAATTTTTGGCCGTAAAAAATAAATAATAGTGTCTCCTGATTGTTCAGACACAAATATATCTGTTGAAAATAGTCTGGTATACACCAGTAAATTAAAACTGTGGTTTTGCTGTTTCACGGTAAAAAATCTCTATTATCCGACTTTTGGCATTTTTTGCCGTAAAAAATAAATAAGTGTCTCCTGATTGTTCAGCCACAAATGTATCTGTTGAAAATAGTCTGGTGTAGGCCCGAGAAACACAAGTGTGGTTTTGCAGATCCACGGGTCAAATCTCTGTATTATCCTGCTTTTCACAATTTTTGGCCGTAAAAAAAAAATAATAGTGTCTCCTGATTGTTCAGACACAAATATATCTGTTGAAAATAGTCTGGTATACACCAGTAAATTATAACTGTGGTTTTGGTGTTCCATGGTAAAAAATCTCTATTATCCTGCTTTTAACATTTTTTGATGTAAAAAATAAATAATAGTGTCTCCTGATTGTTCAGACACAAATATATCTGTTGAAAATAGTCTGGTAAACACCAGTAAATTATAACTGTGGTTTTGCTGTTCCACGGTAAAAAAATCTCTATTATCCTGATTTTGGCATTTTTTGCCGTAAAAAATAAATAATAGTGTCACCTGATTGTTCAGACACAAATATATCTGTTGAAAATAGTCTGGTGTAGGAACCAGAAATACAAGTGTGGTTTTGCAGTTCCATGGGTCAAATCTCTGTATTATCCTGCTTTTCGGAATTTTTGGCAGCAAAATATAAATAATAGTGTCTCCTGATTGTTCAGACACCAATATATCTGTTGAAAATAGTCTGGTATACACCAGTAAACTATAACTGTGGTTTTCCTCTTCTACGGTAAAAAATCTCTTTTATCCTGCTTTTGGCATTTTTTGCCGTAAAAAATAAATAATAGTGTCTCCAGATTGTTCAGACACAAATATATCTGTTGAAAAAAGTCTGTTATACACCAGTAAATTTTGACTGTGGTTTGGCTGTTCCACGGTAAAAAATCTCTATTATCCTGCTTTTGGCATTTTTTGCCGTAAAAAAATAAATAATAGTGTCTCCTGATTGTTCAGACACAAATATATCTGTTGAAAATAGTCTGGTGTAGGCCCGAGAAATACAAGTGAGGTTTTGCATTTCCACGGGTCAAATCTATGTATTATCCTGCTTTTCACAATTTTTGGCCGTAAAAAATAAATAATAGTTTCTCATGATTGTTCAGACACAAATATATCTGTTGAAAATAGTCTGGTGTAGGCCCAAGAAATGCAATGTGGTTTTGCACTTCCACGGGTCAAATCTCTGTATTATCCTGCTTTTCACAATTTTTGGCCGTAAAAAATAAATAATAGTGTCTCCTGATTGTTCAGACACAAATGTATCTGTTGAAAATAGTCTGGTATACACCAGTAAATTAAAATTGTGGTTTTGCTGTTTCACGGTAAAAAATCTCTATTATCCGGCTTTTGGCATTTTTTGCCGTAAAAAATAAATAATAGTGTCTCCTGATTGTTCAGACACAAATATATCTGTTGAAAATAGTCTGGTATACACCAGTAAATTATAACTGTGGTTTTGGTGTTCCACGGTAAAAAATCTCTATTATCCTGCTTTTAACATTTTTTGACGTAAAAAATAAATAATAGTGTCTCCTGATTGTTCAGACACAAATATATCTGTTGAAAATAGTCTGGTATACACCAGTAAATTATAACTGTGGTTTTGCTGTTCCACGGTAAAAAATCTCTATTATCCTGATTTTGGCATTTTTTGCCGTAAAAAATAAATAATAGTGTCACCTGATTGTTCAGACACAAATATATCTGTTGAAAATAGTCTGGTGTAGGAACCAGAAATACAAGTGTGGTTTTGCAGTTCCATGGGTCAAATCTCTGTATTATCCTGCTTTTTGCAATTTTTGGCCGTAAAAAATAAATAATATTGTCTCCTGATTGTTCAGACACAGATATATCTGTTGAAAATAGTCTGGTATATACCAGTAAATTATAACTGTGGTTTTGCTGTTCCACGGTAAAAAATTTCTATTATCCTGCTTTTGGCATTTTTTGCCGTAAAAAATAAATAATAGTGTCTCCTGATTTTTCAGACACAAATATATCTGTTGAAAATAGTCTGGTGTAGGCCCCAGAAATACAAGTGTGGTTTTGCAGTTCCACGGGTAAAATCTCTGCATTATCCTGCTTTTCGCAATTTTTGGAAGTAAAAAATAAATAATAGTGTCTCCTGATTGTTCAGACACAAATAAACCTGTTGAAAATAGTTTGGAATACACCAGTAAATTATAACTGTGGTTTTGCTGTTCCGCGGTAAAAATTCTCTATTATCCTGCTTTTCGCATTTTTTGCCATAAAAAATAAATAATAGTGTCTCCTGATTGCACAGACACAAATATTCTTTTGAAAATAGTCTGGTATACATCATTAAATTATAACTTTGGTTATGCTGTTCCACGGTAAAAAATCTCTATTATCCTGCTTTTGGCATTTTATGCCGTAAAAAATAAATAATAGTGTCTCCTGATTGTTCAGACACAAACATATCTGTTCAAAATAGTCTGGAATACACCAGTAAATTATAACTGTGGTTTTCCTGTTCCACGGTAAAAAAATCTCTATTATCCTGCTTTTGACATTTTTTGCCGTAAAAAAATAATAATAGTGTCTCCTGATTGTTCAGACACATATATATTTGTTGAAAATAGTCTGGTGTAGGCCCGAGAAATACAAGTGAGGTTTTGCATTTCCACGGGTCAAATCTATGTATTATCCTGCTTTTCACAATTTTTGGCCGTAAAAAATAAATAATAGTGTCTCCTGATTGTTCAGACACAAATATATCTGTTGAAAATAGTCTGGTATACACCAGTAAATTAAAACTGTGGTTTTGCTGTTTCACGGTAAAAAATCTCTATTATCCGACTTTTGGCATTTTTTGCCGTAAAAAATAAATAAGTGTCTCCTGATTGTTCAGACACAAATATATCTGTTGAAAATAGTCTGGTGTAGGCCCGAGAAACACAAGTGTGGTTTTGCAGATCCACGGGTCAAATCTCTGTATTATCCTGCTTTTCACAATTTTTGGCCGTAAAAAAAAAATAATAGTGTCTCCTGATTGTTCAGACACAAATATATCTGTTGAAAATAGTCTGGTATACACCAGTAAATTATAACTGTGGCTTTGGTATTCCATGGTAAAAAATCTCTATTATCCTGCTTTTAACATTTTTTGATGTAAAAAATAAATAATAGTGTCTCCTGATTGTTCAGACACCAATATATCTGTTGAAAATAGTCTGGTATACACCAGTAAACTATAACTGTGGTTTTGCTCTTCTACGGTAAAAAATCTCTTTTATCCTGCTTTTGGCATTTTTTGCCGTAAAAAAATAAATAATAGTGTCTCCAGATTGTTCAGACACAAATATATCTGTTGAAAAGAGACTGTTATACACCAGTAAATTTTGACTGTGGTTTGGCTGTTCCACGGTAAAAATCTCTATTATCCTGCTTTTGTCATTTTTTGCCGTAAAAAAATAAATAATAGTGTCTCCTGATTGTTCAGACACAAATATATTTGTTGAGAATAGTCTGGTGTAGGCCCGAGAAATACAAGTGAGGTTTTGCATTTCCACGGGTCAAATCTATGTATTATCCTGCTTTTCACAATTTTTGGCCGTAAAAAATAAATAATAGTGTCTCCTGATTGTTCAGACACAAATATACCTGTGGAAAATAGTCTGGTATACACCAGTAAATTAAAACTGTGGTTTTGCTGTTTCACGGTAAAAAATCTCTATTATCCGACTTTTGGCATTTTTTGCCGTAAAAAATAAATAAGTGTCTCCTGATTGTTCAGACACAAATATATCTGTTGAAAATAGTCTGGTGTAGGCCCGAGAAACACAAGTGTGGTTTTGCAGATCCAAGGGTCAAATCTCTGTATTATCCTGCTTTTCACAATTTTTGGCCGTAAAAAAAAAATAATAGTGTCTCCTGAATGTTCAGACACAAATATATCTGTTGAAAATAGTCTGGTATACACCAGTAAATTATAACTGTGGTTTTGGTGTTCCATGGTAAAAAATCTCTATTATCCTGCTTTTAACATTTTTTGACGTAAAAAATAAATTATAGTGTCTCCTGATTGTTCACACACAAATATATCTGTTGAAAATAGTCTGGTATACACCAGTAAATTATAACTGTGGTTTTGCTGTTCCACGGTAAAAAATCTCTATTATCCTGCTTTTGGCATTTTTTGCCGTAAAAAATAAATAATAGTGTCTCCTGATTTTTCAGACACAAATATATCTGTTGAAAATAGTCTGGTGTAGGCCGCAGAAATACAAGTGTGGTTTTGCAGTTCCACGGGTAAAATCTCTGCATTATCCTGCTTTTCGCAATTTTTGGAAGTAAAAAATAAATAATAGTGTCTCCTGATTGTTCAGACACAAATAAACCTGTTGAAAATAGTTTGGAATACACCAGTAAATTATAACTGTGGTTTTGCTGTTCCGCGGTAAAAATTCTCTATTATCCTGCTTTTCGCATTTTTTGCCCTAAAAAATAAATAATAGTGTCTCCTGATTGTACAGACACAAATATTCTTTTGAAAATAGTCTGGTATACATCAGTAAATTATAACTGTGGTTATGCTGTTCCACGGTAAAAAATCTCTATTATCCTGCTTTTGGCATTTTATGCCGTAAAAAATAAATAATAGTGTCTCCTGATTGTTCAGACACAAACATATCTGTTCAAAATAGTCTGGAATACACCAGTAAATTATAACTGTGGTTTTCCTGTTCCACGGTAAAAAAATCTCTATTATCCTGCTTTTGACATTTTTTGCCGTAAAAAAATAATAATAGTGTCTCCTGATTGTTCAGACACAAATAAATCTGATGAAAATAGTCTGGTGCAGGCCCGAGAAATACAAGTGTGGTTTTGCAGTTCCACGGGTCAAATCTCTGTATTATCTTGCTTTTCGCAATTTTTGGCAGCAAAATATAAATAATAGTGTCTCCTGATTGTTCAGACACCAATATATCTGTTGAAAATAGTCTGGTATACACCAGTAAACTATAACTGTGGTTTTGCTCTTCTACGGTAAAAAATCTCTTTTATCCTGCTTTTGGCATTTTTTGCCGTAAAAAAATAAATAATAGTGTCTCCAGATTGTTCAGACACAAATATATCTGTTGAAAAGAGTCTGTTATACACCAGTAAATTTTGACTGTGGTTTGGCTGTTCCACGGTAAAAAATCTCTATTATCCTGCTTTTGGCATTTTTTGCCGTAAAAAAATAAATAATAGTGTCTCCTGATTGTTCAGACACAAATATATTTGTTGAGAATTATCTGGTGTAGGCCCAAGAAATACAAGTGAGGTTTTGCATTTCCACGGGTCAAATCTATGTATTATCCTGCTTTTCACAATTTTTGGCCGTAAAAAATAAATAATAGTGTCTCCTGATTGTTCAGACACAAATATATCTGTTGAAAATAGTCTGGTATACACCAGTAAATTAAAACTGTGGTTTTGCTGTTTCACGGTAAAAAATCTCTATTATCCGACTTTTGGCATTTTTTGCCGTAAAAAATAAATAAGTGTCTCCTGATTGTTCAGACACAAATGTATCTGTTGAAAATAGTCTGGTGTAGGCCCGAGAAACACAAGTGTGGTTTTGCAGATCCACAGGTCAAATCTCTGTATTATCCTGCTTTTCACAATTTTTGGCCATAAAAAAAAAATAATAGTGTCTCCTGAATGTTCAGACACAAATATATCTGTTGAAAATAGTCTGGTATACACCAGTAAATTATAACTGTGGTTTTGGTGTTCCATGGTAAAAAATCTCTATTATCCTGCTTTTAACATTTTTTGACGTAAAAAATAAATAATAGTGTCTCCTGATTGTTCAGACACAAATATATCTGTTGAAAATAGTCTGGTATACACCAGTAAATTATAACCGTGGTTTTGCTGTTCCACGGTAAAAAATCTCTATTATCCTGATTTTGGCATTTTTTGCCGTGAAAAATAAATGATAGTGTCTCCTGATTGTTCAGACACAAATATATCTGTTGAAAATAATCTGGTGTAGGAACCAGAAATACAAGGGTGGCTTTGCAGTTCCATGGGTCAAATCTCTGTATTATCCTGCTTTTCGCAATTTTTGGCAGCAAAATATAAATAATAGTGTCTCCTGATTGTTCAGACACCAATATATCTGTTGAAAATAGTCTGGTATACACCAGTAAACTATAACTGTGGTTTTGCTCTTCTACGGTAAAAAATCTCTTTTATCCTGCTTTTGGCATTTTTTGCCGTAAAAAATAAATAATAGTGTCTCCAGTTTGTTCAGACACAAATATATCTGATGAAAAAAGTCTGTTATACACCAGTAAATTTTGACTGTGGTTTGGCTGTTCCACGGTAAAAAATCTCTATTATCCTGCTTTTGGCATTTTTTGCCGTAAAAAAATAAATAATAGTGTCTCCTGATTGTTCAGACACAAATATATCTGTTGAAAATAGTCTGGTGTAGGCCCAAGAAATACAAGTGAGGTTTTGCATTTCCACGGGTGAAATCTATGTATTATCCTGCTTTTCACAATTTTTGGCCGTAAAAAATAAATAATAGTTTCTCATGATTGTTCAGACACAAATATATCTGTTGAAAATAGTCTGGTGTAGGCCCAAGAAATACAAGTGTGGTTTTGCACTTCCACGGGTCAAATCTCTGTATTATCCTGCTTTTCACAATTTTTCGCCGTAAAAAATAAATAATAGTGTCTCCTGATTGTTCAGACACAAATATATCTGTTGAAAATAGTCTGGTATACACCAGTAAATTAAAATTGTGGTTTTGCTGTTTCACGGTAAAAAATCTCTATTATCCGGCTTTTGGCATTTTTTGCCGTAAAAAATAAATAAGTGTCTCCTGATTGTTCAGACACAAATATTTCTGTTGAAAATAGTCTGGTGTAGGCCCGAGAAATACAAGTGTGGTTTTGCAGATCCACAGGTCAAATCTCTGTATTATCCTGCTTTTCACAATTTTTGGCCGTAAAAAAAAAATAATAGTGTCTCCTGATTGTTCAGACACAAATATATCTGTTGAAAATAGTCTGGTATACACCAGTAAATTATAACTGTGGTTTTGGTGTTCCACGGTAAAAAATCTCTATTATCCTGCTTTTAACATTTTTTGACGTAAAAAATAAATAATAGTGTCTCCTGATTGTTCAGACACAAATATATCTGTTGAAAATAGTCTGGTATACACCAGTAAATTATAACTGTGGTTTTGCTGTTCCACGGTAAAAAATCTCTATTATCCTGATTTTGGCATTTTTTGCCGTAAAAAATAAATAATAGTGTCTCCTGATTGTTCAGACACAAATATATCTGTTGAAAATAGTCTGGTGTAGGAACCAGAAATACAAGTGTGGTTTTGCAGTTCCATGGGTCAAATCTCTGTATTATCCTGCTTTTTGCAATTTTTGGCCGTAAAAAATAAATAATAGTGTCTCCTGATTGTTCAGACACAAATAAACCTGTTGAAAATAGTCTGGAATACACCAGTAAATTATAACTGTGGTTTTGCTGTTCCGCGGAAAAAAATCTCTATTATCCTGCTTTTCGCATTTTTTGCCCTAAAAAATAAATAATAGTGTCTCCTGATTTTACACACACAAATATTCTTATGAAAATAGTCTGGTATACATCAGTAAATTATAACTGTGGTTATGCTGTTCCATGGTAAAAAATCTCTATTATCCTGCTTTTGGCATTTTATGCTGTAAAAAACAAATAATAGTGTCTCCTGATTGTTCAGACACAAACATATCTGTTGAAAATAGTCTGGAATACACCAGTAAATTATAACTGTGGTTTTCCTGTTCCACGGTAAAAACATCTCTATTATCCTGCTTTTGGCATTTTTTGCCGTAAAAAAATAATAATAGTGTCTCCTGATTGTTCAGACACAAATAAATCTGATGAAAATAGTCTGGTGCAGGCCCGAAAAATACAAGTGTGGTTTTGCAGTTCCACGGGTCAAATCTCTGTATTATCCTGCTTTTCGCAATTTTTGGCAGCAAAATATAAATAATAGTGTCTCCTGATTGTTCAGACACCAATATATCTGTTGAAAATAGTCTGGTATACACCAGTAAACTATAACTGTGGTTTTGCTCTTCTACGGTAAAAAATCTCTATTATCCTGCTTTTGGCATTTTTTGACGTAAAAAATAAATGATAGTGTCTCCAGATTGTTCAGACACAAATATATCTGTTGAAAAAAGTCTGTTATACACCAGTAAATTTTGATTGTGGTTTGGCTGTTGCACGGTAAAAAATCTCTATTATCCTGCTTTTCACAATTTTTGGCGGTAAAAAATAAATAATAGTTTCTCATGATTGTTCAGACACAAATATATCTGTTGAAAATAGTCTGGTGTAGGCCCGATAAATACAAGTGTGGTTTTGCAGATCCACGGGTCAAATCTCTGTATTATCCTGCTTTTCACAATTTTTGGCCGTAAAAAATAAATAATAGTGTCTCCTGATTGTTCAGACACAAATATATCTGTTGAAAATAGTCTGGTATACACCAGTAAATTTTAACTGTGGTTTTGGTGTTCCACGGTAAAAAATCTCTATTATCCTGATTTTGGCATTTTTTGCCATAAAAAATAAATAATAGTGTCTCCTGATTGTTCAGACACAAATATATCTGTTGAAAATAGTCTGGTGTAGGAACCAGAAATACAAGTGTGGTTTTGCAGTTCCATTGGTCAAATCTCTGTATTATCCTGCTTTTTGGAATTTTTGGCCGTAAAAAATAAATAATAGTGTCTCCTGATTGTTCAGACACAAATATATCTGTTGAAAATAGTCTGGTATACACCAGTAAACTATAACTGTGGTTTTGCTGTTCCACGGTAAAAAATCTCTATTATCCTGCTTTTGGCATTTTTTGCCTTAAAAAATAATTAGTAGTGTCTCCTGATTGTTCAGACACAAATATATCTGTTGAAAATAGTCTGGTATACACCAGTAAATTATAACTGTGGTTTGGCTGTTCCACGGAAAAAATCTCTATTATCCTGCTTTTGGCATTTTTTGCCGTAAAAATAAATAATAGTGTGTCCTGATTGTACAGACACAAATATATCTGTTGAATAAAGTCTGGTATAAACTAGTAAATTATGACTGTGGTTTGGCTGTTCCACGGTAAAAAATCTCTATTATCCTGCTTTTGGCATTTTTTGCCATAAAAAATAAATAATAGTGTCTCCTGATTGTCCAGACACAAATATATCTGTTGAAAATAGTCTGGTGTAGGTTTCAGAAATACAAGTGTGGTTTTGCAGTTCCACGGGTAAAATCTCTGCATTATCCTGCTTTTCGCAATTTTTGGCAGTAAAAAATAAATAATAGTGTCTACTGATTGTTCAGACACAAATAAACCTGTTGAAAATAGTCTGGAATACGCCAGTAAATTATAACTGTGGTTTTGCTGTTCCGCGGTAAAAAATCTCTATTATCCTGCTTTTCGCATTTTTTGCCATAAAAAATAAATAATAGTGTCTCCTGATTGTTCAGACACAAATATTCTTTTGAAAATAGTCTGGTATACATCACTAAAATATAAATGTGGTTATGCTGTTCCATGGTAAAAAATCTCTATTATCCTGCTTTTGGCATTTTATGCCGTAAAAAATAAATAATAGTGTCTCCTGATTGTTCAAACACAAACATATCTGTTGAAAATAGTCTGGAATACACCAGTAAATTATAACTGTGGTTTTCCTTTTCCACGGTAAAAAAATCTCTATTATCCTGCTTTTGGCATTTTTTGCCGTAAAAAAATTAATAATAGTGTCTCCTGATTGTTCAGACACAAATAAATCTGATGAAAATAGTCTGGTGCAGGCCCGAGAAATACAAGTGTGGTTTTGAGTTCCACGGGTCAAATCTCTGTATTATCCTGCTTTTCGCAATTTTTGGCAGCAAAATATAAATAATAGTGTCTCCTGATTGTTCAGACACAAATATATCTGTTGAAATTAGTCTGGTATACACCAGTAAACTATAACTGTGGTTTTGCTCTTCTACGGTAAAAAATCTCTATTATCCTGCTTTTGGCATTTTTTGCCATAAAAAATAAATAAAAGTGTCTCCAGATTGTGCAGACTCAAATATATCTGTTGAAAAAAGTCTGTTATACACCAGTAAATTTTGACTGTGGTTTGGCTGTTCCACGGTAAAAAATCTCTATTATCCTGCTTTTGGCATTTTTTGCCGTAAAAAAATAAATAATAGTGTCTCCTGATTGTTCAGACACAAATATATCTGTTGAGAATAGTCTGGTGTAGGCCCGAGAAATACAAGTGTGGTTTTGCATTTCCACGGGTCAAATCTATGTATTATCCTGCTTTTCACAATTTTTGGCCGTAAAAAATAAATAATAGTTTCTCATGATTGTTCAGACACAAATATATCTGTTGAAATTAGTCTGGTGTAGGCCCAAGAAATACAAGTGTGGTTTTGCAGTTCCACGGGTCAAATCTCTGTATTATCCTGCTTTTCACAATTTTTGGCCTTAAAAAACAAATAATAGTGTCTCCTGATTGTTCAGACACAAATAAACCTGTTGAAAATAGTCTGGAATACAGCAGTAAATTATAACTGTGGTTTTGCTGTTCCACGGTAAAAAATCTCTATTATCCTGCTTTTCGCATTTTTTGCCCTAAAAAATAAATAATAGTGTCTCCTGATTGTACAGACACAAATATTCTTTTGAAAATAGTCTGGTATACATCAGTAAATTATAACTGTGGTTATGCTGTTCCACGGTAAAAAATCTCTATTATCCTGCTTTGGGCATTTTATGCCGTAAAAAATAAATAATAGTGTCTCCTGATTGTTCAGACACAAACATATCTGTTGAAAATAGTCTGGAATACACCAGTAAATTATAACTGTGGTTTTCCTGTTCCACGGTAAAAAAATCTCTATTATCCTGCTTTTGGCATTTTTTGCCGTAAAAAAATAATAATAGTGTCTCCTGATTGTTCATACACAAATAAATCTGATGAAAATAGTCTGGTGCAGGCCCGAGAAATACAAGTGTGGTTTTGCAGTTCCACGGGTCAAATCTCTGTATTATCCTGCTTTTCGCAATTTTTGGCAGCAAAATATAAATAATAGTGTCTCCTGATTGTTCAGACACCAATATATCTGTTGAAAATAGTCTGGTATACACCAGTAAAATATAACTGTGGTTTTGCTCTTCTACGGTAAAAAAATCTCTTTTATCCTGCTTTTGGCATTTTTTGCCGTAAAAAATAAATAATTGTGTCTCCAGATTGTTCAGACACAAATATATCTGTTGAAAAAAGTCTGTTATACACCAGTAAATTTTGACTGTGGTTTGGCTGTTCCACGGTAAAAAATCTCTATTATCCTGCTTTTGGCATTTTTTGCCGTAAAAAAATAAATAATAGTGTCTCCTGATTGTTCAGACACAAATATATCTGTTGAGAATAGTCTGGTGTAGGCCCGAGAAATACAAGTGAGGTTTTGCATTTCCACAGGTCAAATCTATGTATTATCCTGCTTTTCAAAATTTTTGGCCGTAAAAAATAAATAATAGTTTCTCATGATTGTTCAGACACAAATATATCTGTTGAAAATAGTCTGGTGTAGGCCCAAGAAATACAAGTGTGGTTTTGCACTTCCACGGGTCAAATCTCTGTATTATCCTGCTTTTCACAATTTTTGGCCGTAAAAAATAAATAATAGTGTCTCCTGATTGTTCAGACACAAATATATCTGTTGAAAATAGTCTGGTGTAGGCCCGAGAAATACAAGTGAGGTTTTGCATTTCCACGGGTCAAATCTATGTAATATCCTGCTTTTCACAATTTTTGGCCGTAAAAAATAAATAATAGTTTCTCATGATTGTTCAGACACAAATATATCTGTTGAAAATAGTCTGGTGTAGGCCCAATAAATACAAGTGTGGTTTTGCACTTCCACGGGTCAAATCTCTGTATTATCCTGCTTTTCACAATTTTTGGCCGTAAAAAATAAATAATAGTGTCTCCTGATTGTTCAGACACAAATATATCTGTTGAAAATAGTCTGGTATACACCAGTAAATTAAAATTGTGGTTTTGCTGTTTCACGGTAAAAAATCTCTATTATCCTGCTTTTAACATTTTTTGACGTAAAAAATAAATAATAGTGTCTCCTGATTGTTCAGACACAAATATTTCTGTTGAAAATAGTCTAGTGTAGGCCCGAGAAATACAAGTGTGGTTTTGCAGATCCACGGGTCAAATCTCTGTATTATCCTGCTTTTCACAATTTTTGGCCGTAAAAAAAAAATAATAGTGTCTCCTGATTGTTCAGACACAAATATATCTGTTGAAAATAGTCTGGTATACACCAGTAAATTATAACTGTGGTTTTGGTGTTCCACGGTAAAAAATCTCTATTATCCTGCTTTTAACATTTTTTGACGTAAAAAATAAATAATAGTGTCTCCTGATTGTTCAGACACAAATATATCTGTTGAAAATAGTCTGGTATACACCAGTAAATTATAACTGTGGTTTTGCTGTTCCACGGTAAAATATCTCTATTATCCTGATTTTGGCATTTTTTGCCGTAAAAAATAAATAATAGTGTCTCCTGATTGTTCAGACACAAATATATCTGTTGAAAATTGTCTGGTATACACCAGTAAATTATAACTGTGGTTTTGCTGTTCCACGGTAAAAAATCTCTATTATCCTGATTTTGGCATTTTTTGCCGTAAAAAATAAATAATAGTGTCTCCTGATTGTTCAGACACAAATATATCTGTTGAAAATAGTCTGGTATACACCAGTAAATTATAACTGTGGTTTTGCTGTTCCACGGTAAAAAACCTCTATTATCCTGATTTTGGCATTTTTTGCCGTAAAAAATAAATAATAGTGTCTCCTGATTGTTCAGACACAAATATATCTGTTGAAAATAGTCTGGTGTAGGAACCAGAAATACAAGTGTGGTTTTGCAGTTCCATGGGTCAAATCTCTGTATTATCCTGCTTTTTGCAATTTTTGGCCGTAAAAAATAAATAGTAGTGTCTCCTGATTGTTCAGACACAAATAAACCTGTTGAAAATATTCTGGAATACACCAGTAAATTATGACTGTGGTTTTGCTGTTCCGCGGTAAAAAATCTCTATTATCCTGCTTTTCGCATTTTTTGCCCTAAAAAATAAATAATAGTGTCTCCTGATTGTACAGACACAAATATTCTTTTGAAAATAGTCTGGTATACATCAGTAAATTATAACTGTGGTTATGCTGTTCCATGGTAAAAAATCTCTATTATCCTGCTTTTGGCATTTTATGCCGTAAAAAATAAATAATAGTGTCTCCTGATTGTTCAGACACAAACATATCTGTTGAAAATAGTCTGGAATACACCAGTAAATTATAACTGTGGTTTTCCTGTTCCACGGTAAAAAAATCTCTATTATCCTGCTTTTGGCATTTTCCGCCGTAAAAAAATAATAATAGTGTCTCCTGATTGTTCAGACACAAATAAATCTGATGAAAATAGTCTGGTGCAGGCCCGAAAAATACAAGTGTGGTTTTGCAGTTCCACGGGTCAAATCTCTGTATTATCCTGCTTTTCGCAATTTTTGGCAGCAAAATATAAATAATAGTGTCTCCTGATTGTTCAGACACCAATATATCTGTTGAAAATAGTCTGGTATACACCAGTAAACTATAACTGTGGTTTTGCTCTTCTACGGTAAAAAATCTCTATTATCCTGCTTTTGGCATTTTTTGCCGTAAAAAATAAATAATAGTGTCTCCAGATTCTTTAGACACAAATATATCTGTTGAAAAAAGTCTGTTATACACCATTAAATTTTGACTGTGGTTTGGCTGTTCCACGGTAAAAAATCTCTATTATCCTGCTTTTCACAATTTTTGGCCGTAAAAAATAAATAATAGTTTCTCATGATTGTACAGACACAAATATATCTGTTGAATAAAGTCTGGTATAAACTAGTAAATTTTGACTGTGGTTTGGCTGTTCCATGGTAAAAAATCTCTATTATCCTGCTTTTTGCATTTTTTGCCATAAAAAATAAATAATAGTGTCTCCTGATTGTTCAGACACAAATATATCTGTTGAAAATAGTCTGATGTAGGCCCGAGAAATACAAGTGTGGTTTTGCAGTTCCATGGGTCAAATTTCTGTATTATCCTGCTTTTCACAATTTTTGGCCGTAAAAAATAAATAATAGTGTCTCCTGATTGTTCAGACACAAATATATCTGTTGAAAATAGTATGGTATACACCAGTAAATTATAACTTTGGTTTTGCTGTTCCACGGCAAAAAATCTCTATTATCCTGCTTTTGCCATTTTTTGACATAAAAAATAAATAATAGTGTCTCCAGATTGTTCAAACACAAATATATCTGTTGAAAATAGTCTGGAATACACCAGTAAATTATAACTGTGGTTTTGCTGTTCCGTGGTAAAAAATATCTATTATCCTGCTTTTCGCATTTTTTGCCATAAAAAATAAATAATAGTGTCTCCTGACTGTTCAGACACAAATATTCTTTTGAAAATAGTCTGGTATACATCAATAAATTATAACTGTGGTTATGCTGTTCCACGGTAAAAAATCTCTATTATCCTGCTTTTGACACTTTATGCCGTAAAAAATAAATAATAGTGTCTCCTGATTGATCAGACACAAACATATCTGTTGAAAATAGTCTGGAATACACCAGTAAATTATAACTGTGGTTTTCCTGTTCCACGGTAAAAAAATCTCTATTATCCTGCTTTTGGCATTTTTTGCCGTAAAAAAATAATAATAGTGTCTCCTGATTGTTCAGACACAAATAAATCTGATGAAAATAGTCTGGTGCAGGCCCGAGAAATACAAGTGTGGTTTTGCAGTTCCAAGGGTCAAATCTCTGTATTATCCTGCTTTTCGCAATTTTTGGCAGCAAAATATAAATAATAGTGTCTCCTGATTGTTCAGACACAAATGTATCTGTTGAAAATAGTCTGGTATACACCAGTAAACTATAACTGTGGTTTTGCTGTTCCACGGTAAAAAATCTCTATTATCCTGCTTTTTGCATTTTTTGCCGTAAAAAATAAATAATAGTGTCTCCAGATTGTTCAGACACAAATATATCTGTTGAAAATAGTCTGGTATACACGAGTAAATTATAACTGTGGTTTTCCTGTTCCACGGTAAAAAATCTCTATTATCCTGCTTTTGGCATTTTTTGCCGTAAAAAATAAATAATAGTGTTTCTGGATTGTTCAGACACAAATATATCTGTTGAATATAGCCTGGTGTATGCCCGAGAAATACAAGTATAGTTTTGCAGTTCCACGGGTCAAAGCTCTGTATTATCCTGCTTTTCGCAGTTTTTGGCTGTAAAAAATAAATAATAGTGTCTCCTGATTGTTCAGACAAATATATCTGTTGAAAATAGTCTGGTGTAGGTCCTAGAAATACAAGTGTGGTTTTGCAGTTCCACGGATCAAATCTCTTTATTATCCTGCTTTTCGCAATTTTTGGACGTAAAAAAATAAATAATAGTGTCTCCTGATTGTTCAGACACAGATATATCTGTTGAAAATAGTCTGGTATACACCAGTAAATTATAACTGTGGTTTTGCTGTTCCACGGTAAAAAAATCTCTATTATCCTGCTTTTGGCATTTTTTGCCGTAAAAAATAAATAATAGTGTCTCCTGATTGTTCAGACACAAATATATCTGTTGAAAATAGTCTGGTATACACCAGTAAATTATAACTGTGGTTTTCCTGTCCCACGGTAAAAAAATCTCTTTTATCCTGCTTTTGGCGTTTTTTGCCGTAAAAAATAAATAATAGTGTCTCCTGATTGTTCAGACACAAATATATCTGTTGAAAATAGTCTGGTGTAGGCCCGAGAAATACAAGTGTGGTTTTGCAGTTCACGGGTAAAATCTCTGCATTATCCTGCTTTTCGCAATTTTTGGCAGTAAAAAATAAATAATAGTGTCTCCTGATTGTTCAGACACAAATAAACCTGTTGAAAATAGTCTGGAATACACCAGTAAATTATAACTGTGGTTTTGCTGTTACACGGTAAAAAATCTCTATTATCCTGCTTTTCGCATTTTTTGCCATAAAAAATAAATAATAGTGTCTCCTGATTGTTCAGACAAAAATATTCTTTTGAAAATAGTCTGGTATACATCAGTAAATTATAACTGTGGTTTTGCAGTTCCACGGTAAAAAATCTCTATTATCCTGCTTTTGGCATTTTTTGCCGTAAAAAATAAATAATAGTGTCTTCTGATTGTTCAGACACAAACATATCTGTTGAAAATAGTCTGGAATACACCAGTAAATTATAACTGTGGTTTTCCTGTTCCACGGTAAAAAAATCTCTATTATCCTGATTTTGGCATTTTTTGCTGTAAAAAATTAATAATAGTGTCTCCTGATTGTTCAGACAGAAATAAATCTGATGAAAATAGTCTGGTGTAGGTCCAAGAAATACAAGTGTGGTTTTGCAGTTCCACGGGTCAAATCTCTGTATTATCCTGCTTTTCGCAATTTTTAGCAGCAAAATATAAATAATAGTGTCTTCTGATTGTTCAGACACAAATATATCTGTTGAAAATAGTCTGGTATACACCAGTAAACTATAACTGTGGTTTTGCTGTTCCACGGTAAAAAATCTCTATTATTCTGATTTTGGCATTTTATGCCGTAAAAAAAAAAAATAATAGTGTCTCCTGATTGTTCAGACACAAATATATCTGTTGAAAATAGTCTGGTGTAGGCCCGAGAAATACAAGTGTGGTTTTGCAGTTCAACGGGTAAAATCTCTGCATTATCCTGCTTTTCGCAATTTTTGGCCGTAAAAAATAAATAATAGTATCTCCTGATTGTTTAGACACAAATAAACCTGTTGAAAATAGTCTGGAATACACCAGTAAATTATAACTGTGGTTTTGCTATTCCACGGTAAAAAATCTCTATTATACTGCTTTTCGCATTTTTTGCCATAAAAAATAAATAATAGTGTCTCCTGATTGTTCAGACACAAATATATCTGTTGAAAATAGTCTGGTATACATCAGTAAATTATAACTGTGGTTTGGCTGTTCCACGGTAGGCAGGGACGCTGTTCCCCTCACCTCTCTGCTCCGAGCCCGGCGTCCTCCTCCCGCTCTGCTGGCAGCGCGCGTTCCTTCCCGGCCACTGTGCTTAGGGCGCGCGCGCGCGCTCTCCCTCCCTCTTAAAGGGGCCGCGCGCGCCGTCCTAAGGAGTCCCCGGCCAATGGCCGGAGGACTTCACCATATATAAGGCACCTCCTCCAAAATGGAGGTGCCCGAGCAATGTTGTTGCACTGTTCACTACTCTGCTTCAGCCCTCAGATCCCGTTGCCAGTTACCTGCCAGATACCTGCCAGATTCCTGCCAGCTTGCTGTCTTATTCCTGCCTGATATTCTGCTACCTGCCTGCTAGCCTGAGGTCCGACGGTCTGCCTTACAACTCCTGTCAGTCTGTCTAAGGACCAGCTTCCCATCTCACCTGGGAGCACACGTCAGCTACCTGCCTGCTTGCCTGAGGTCCGACGGTCTGCCTTCCAACTCCTGTCAGTCTGTCTATGGACCAGCTTGCCCGCTCACCTGGGAGCGCACATCTGCTACCTGCCTGCTAGCCTACCTGGAGGCTCCGCCGTCACGTGCTGTGACCACCTGCCTGTCCAGTGACTCCTGCCCGCTCACCTGGGAGTGCTCATCTGCTGCCTGTCTGCTAGCCTACCTGGAGGCTCTGCCGTCACGTGCTGTGACCACCCGCCTGTCCAGAGACTTCTGCCCGCTCACCTGGGAGCGCTCATCTGCCGCCTGTCTGTTGGTCTTCCTGGAGGCTCCGCCGTCACATGCTGTGACCACCCGTTTATCCAGAGACTCTCGCCTGCTCACCTGGGAGCTCACGTCTACCATCAGCCGCCACAGGTCGTACCAACCCTTTACCCAGAGACTGCCCCGGTCACTTGCCGTGACCATCTGCCCGTTCATCCAGAGACTGCCCCGGTCACTTGCCGTGACCATCTGCCCGTTCATCCAGAGACTGCCCCGGTCACTTGCCGTGACCTCCTGCCCGTTCTTCCAGAGACTGTCCCGGTTACCTGCTGTGACTGCCCGCCTGGTCGCCACCCGCTCCCTTACAAGGACCGCCCCCTTGTATAGTAGCTCAGAGGTTCCGCCTCCCAGACCCGTTACAGTTTGCTCGGGCCATGGAACCCGGTGGCACCCAAGCTCCCTCGCTCTTGGACCTGTGTCATGAACTGTCCCGTCAGAGGTCCCAACAGGAGTCCATCCTGGGTCACCTGCGGAATGTCAATTCTCGCCTGGACACTCTGACTGCTCCGCCAGCAACCTCCGCCAGTTTCATGACTCGCAATCCGGCAGCTCCGCTGCCCACTAATACCATGGTATCCTACCCCGGACCCCGGCTTTCTGCACCTCCTCGCTTTGGAGGCGACTCCGCCCAGGCTCGGGGCTTCATAAATCAGTGCACCCTGCACTTTGAACTCCTGTCCCACCAGTTTAACTCCGACCGGGCCAAAATTGCCTTCATCATGTCCCATCTCACCGGGGAGGCCCTGGCCTGGCTAAATCCTCTATGGGAGAGAGGAGACCCCCTGGTGTCCGACTTGCCTGCCTTTCTCACGGCTTTCCGGAAAGTCTTCGACGAACCCGGACGGAGGACCTCATCCGCATCATCACTGCTACGCCTCCGTCAGGGAAGTCTCACCGTGGGCCAATATGCCATACGGTTCCGTACCCTTGCCTCGGAGCTGGCCTGGGATAACGACGCTCTGGTATCCATCTTCTGGGAGGGTCTGTCCGGCCGTATTAAAGATGAACTTGCCGGTCGGGACATTCCTACCACTCTCGATGACCTAATAACTCTTGTCGACCAGACCAAGATGGTCAAAACCCGTCAGGACTTACGCCGTGCCGAGGGGAGCTGCTTCTACTGTGGCAGTAAGGAGCACCGGATCCATGCCTGCCCAGAGAGGTCGGGAAACGCCTGTGTCTAGGTTCGCTCAGAGAGGTCAACCTAGACAAGAATAAATCCTCTCCATCTCTGCTGCTGTCAGTCTCAATCGTCTGCGGGGAGAACCGTTATTTCAAACTAGCCCAACTTGACTCTGGAGCAGCCGGGAATCTTATTTCACAGTCCCTGGTAGAGAAATACCGCATCCCCACCAAACCTCTGGCTGTACCCTTGTCTGTTGCTGCCGTGGATGGGGGTCTCTTACCACGCCCCATCCAACTCATCACCGAATCCATTACTCTGCAGGTGGGAATGCTGCATTCTGAGAGTATCTCCTTTCATGTTCTGAATGGACTCTCTCACGCCCTCTTGCTAGGTTTACCTTGGCTCCAGAGACATGAACCCGTGCTTGACTGGCAGACAGGGGAAGTCCTTCGCTGGGGACAGGACTGCCATAAGACCTGTCTGGTTCCCGTCCATCCCGTCTGTCCTTCTCCTACCCCAGCTAATCTACCTGGACTTCCGATTCCTTATTGGTCTTATGCTGATGTCTTTAATAAAAAGGAGGCAGAGACACTACCCCCTCATAGACCATACGACTGCCCGATCGACCTGTTACCCGGTACTACTCCTCCCCGTGGGCGTATTTATCCATTATCCGCTGCTGAGACCCGGTCGATGTCCGAATATATTGAGGAGAATCTGGCCAGGGGATTCATCCGGAAATCTACCTCCCCGGCGGGAGCAGGCTTCTTTTTCATCAAAAAGAAGGACGGCTCTCTCCGTCCCTGTATAGACTATAGAGGCCTTAACCAGATCACGGTGAAGAATAAGTACCCCCTTCCGCTCATTCCGGAGTTATTTGATCGTCTGAGGGGGGCTAGAATCTTCACCAAACTGGACCTCCGTGGGGCGTACAACCTGGTTCGTATCCGTCAGGGGGATGAATGGAAGACGGCATTCAACACCCGGGATGGCCACTATGAATATCTGGTAATGCCCTTTGGTCTCTGTAACGCTCCTGCCGTCTTTCAAGAGTTGGTCAATGACATCTTCCGGGACCTTCTCTACTCCTGCGTAGTGGTGTACCTGGACGACATCTTGGTCTTCTCTCCGGATCTCCAGACTCACCGGAGGGACGTTCGTCAGGTCCTGCTCAGGCTCAGGCATAATCACCTCTTCGCTAAATACGAGAAGTGCCTCTTTGAGCAGACCTCGCTTCCGTTTTTGGGCTACATTATTTCTCAGACCAGCCTACAAATGGATCCAGAGAAACTGTCTGCCATCGAGAAATGGCCTCGACCGGAGGGGTTGAAGGCCATTCAGCGGTTCCTGGGCTTCGCCAACTACTACCGCCTCTTCATACCACACTTCTCTTCCCGGACTGCCCCAATTTCCGCGCTCACCCGTAAGGGTACTAATTCCAAAGAGTGGCCGCCCGAAGCAGAGGAGGCCTTTCTTTCCTTAAAACAGGCCTTCTCTTCCGCCCCGGTGCTGCATCGCCCGGACGGCAACAAGCAGTTCTTCCTGGAAGTTGACGCCTCCTCCTCTGGAGCCGGAGCGGTACTTACTAGTGTTAAGCCACCCCCATAGTGTTCGAGTTCGGTTCGGTTCGTCGAACACCCGTGTGTTCGCCGAACTGTTCGTCGAACTGTTCGTCGAACACCTTCGAACACCGTTAAAACCAATGGCAGGCAAACAAAAACACATAGAAACACATAGAAAACACCTTCAAAGGTGTCCAAAAGCTGACAAACTGCTCAGAAGACATAACTAACACATGGAAAAGTGACAAGTACATATAGTCATGCGAAAATAAAAGAGGTGGAGGAGTAAAAGGAGGGGGAGACACAGATATAGGCATGTCATGCCCTTCTAAAATCCAAAAAGTGAGAAGCCGACACGGCCAGTCCGCTCCTGCCCGTGCCACCTCCGTGTCGCCGGGTTTGTGCCAGAGCCGCGGTGAACCCTGATGGCCAGCCCCCCTCTCCCAATACTGGTGCCTGTCCGCTGGTGGGTCGAGCGAGCCCCCCTGTGGTGGAGGCAGCTCTAAGCTTTTTAATTTAAATTGTCTCTCTAATTTGAATAAATACACTTTAAATCCATTTACAAGGATCTATTGGAGGGCAAGTCTCATGCCAGCAGCCGCGTAATTCCAGCTCCAGTAGCGTCCACTAAAGCTGCTGAAGTTAAAAAGCTTTTATAAGGATCGAGCTCGGCTGTCCACCGCAAGGCATCCTACTGCCAGTCCGAGCCCCTATGCCTTGGGGTGCCTCCTGATGCTCTTCACTGAGTATCCCGTGGTCCCGAAGCATTTCCTTTGAAAAAATTAAGTGTCCAAACTACAGGTGGTGTAGCTTGCTTAACAGCCGGGATAATCCGCTGACTAGCAGACACTGCTACTAGGCACAAAGTATTTCCTGGGCTAGATGCAGTTAAAAATTTGTAATTAGATACTCTCGTTGGATGCTGAGAAAGCATTCCATAGAGTCTCCTGGCATGCCATATATGATTCTCTTAAAAAGCTTGGGGTAGGGGTCTAGGGGACCCTTTTATAGCCAAAATCACGGCCCTGTATCGCAATACGTCACCTAGGCTGAAGATAGATGGAACTGTAGCACCCTGAGGGCTCGGTTGCTACAGAGGTATTGCACCTCACCCAGAGGTGTGATATCTCACTCTCAGGTAAGGATGTAGTGTGGATCAGGACCCGACACCTGCATGTATTACACCACATTGCCGTGGGGCAGGGCGACCAATATGCCCCTGAGATGGGCACGACAGTCCCTGTCCCTGGCTGGAGTGGGGGGAGGGAACACTGAGGAAGGGGAACCCTGTAGTGCAGGAGCAGGGAGGAAGCAGTTCCTGGGTGCATTGAGAAGGGAGTATAAAAGGTGGGCACCATCTTAGTTCAGTGCAGAGAAGTCTGAGCAGAAGTGGCAGGGAGCAGGGGCTCTGCATGAGCTCTGCTCCGGAGGCGGGCCTAGTAACAGAGGCCCAGGCCTGGAAGAGGGAGAAGGAAGGAAGAGGAGCGGAGAAGGCTAAAGGAACGAGGAATGAAGGGATCCCAGGGGTGCGAACGGGCGAGTCGCCACCGCACGCCCGAATCCACCTGCGTGGAGGGGTCAGGCCAAAGGGGGAGACCGGTCCCCGAACTAGTGGAGGCAGGAAACGACTCTCAGCTAGAAACCGGAGGCTCTGACATTTTATGTGGTTCAGCCCCTCGCTACACCCGCTAGGAAGGCACCACATAGGGTCAGGGAAACTGGCGCCAAGTTTACCAAGAGGAGGCCCGAGGCAGCCGGACAGAAGTGTTGGTAAGAAAGGCCATACAAAGGACACACAAAGGGGGTCCTGTGAAGTGCTCCAAAGTTATCTGGGAGTTGTCTGAGCCCCTCACCTGGTGAGCACAGTACGACGTGGGCAGCCGTTACCTGCAGACGTGGTCTGGATAATAAGAACTGTGAGTAAAGGCCCTGAACTGCATCACTGACTCCGTGTCGTTACTGCTGCTGCCCTGCACCATCACCCCCATCCTCCGCATACACTGCCCTGAGGCTATACTCCTCCCGTGGGGAGTTATGCTACGCTCTGCTGCACCCACAACACCAGCCTCAGCGGTCTGCCCTGTAGCGGTGGTTCACTCTGACCGCAATCCACGGGTGGCGTAGTCGTACATTTAAACATCAAAACCACATAAATAGTTCCGCCACTGGTTTGACCGCCCTGAGACACGGAACCGGGTCGCCGCCACGAAGACTACAACCACCAGCATCCACCAAAAAGGGTCCGGCTCCGGGTGTCCCAAGGCCCAGGGGGTGCGTCAGAACATTTTCATCACCTTTCACAATCACCAATGGGACAAGGCAGGGATGTCCTCTGTCCCCTCTCTTATACATCCTAGTGACGGAGCACCTGCTCTCATCAATTCGCCATAACCCCAATATTAGGTGGATTGAGGTGGGAGGCACCGAGTACAAGTGCTCTCTATTTGCTGATGATGTCCTAGTATATATCACTCAATCACATATATCCATCCATGCTGTTATGGCTGAAATAGATCACTTTGTTACATGGTCAAATTTTAAAATCAATGCAGCGAAGTCTGAGGCCCTCGATGTCTCCCTCCCCAAATTCATATAGGATTCCATCCAGTCCAACTTTCCCTTTGCCTGGCCCTCACAGGGTATCAAATACTTAGGAATTCCTATTCATAGAGACCTCTCCCATCTATGTTATCTTAATTTTGGGCCCTTTATTGAACAACTCCATACAGACCACGGTTGGCAAGTTAGAACTGTAAGATTCACTACGTGAACCGCTGGTGTTTTGTGGAAAAGCACATGTACACTGCGTTCCAAATTATTATGCAAAAAGTGTTTAGCAGTGATAAGGGAAGAATTTGTTTGTTTGTCAGTTAAACTCATTGATGGTGATGTGTGTCAGGGCTCTTTATATCACTGTAAGCAATTGCAGACACCTGTGCTAATTAGTTTGGCAGGTGTGTCCTATGAAAGGCAAGACTACTTAAGAAGGCTCTCTCACATTATTAAGCAGCCTACATTTTCTGCCAAAATGGGAAAGAAAAAGGATGTGTCGGCTGCTGAGAAGCAACAAATTGTGGAGTGTTTAGGTCAAGGCATGACTACAATCAACATTGTGCGATGATCAGGATGAAGTGTCTTGGCAATCAAGAAGTATGTAGCTGATTCACAGTACACACGTGTACTCGCTGATAAGGGCAAATTGAGGACTCTTTCCTACAGGCAATTACGTCAGGTTGAAAGAGCAGCGGCAAAAAAGCCTTGTCATAGCAGCAGACAAGTTTTTGAAGCTGCTTGTGCCTCCAACGTCCCCCGAACAACAAGATGCAGGGTCCTTCAGAGGTTTGCAGCTGTGCATACGCCATCCTGTCGACCTCCTCTATCCACTTCACACAAGCAGAAACGGCTCCAGTGGGCCAAACATTACATGAAGACTGATTTCAAAACAGTTTTGTTCACGGATGAGTGCCGTGCAGCGCTCGATGGTCCAGATGGATGGAGTGGAGGATGGCTGGTTGATGGACAACCCACGCAAACACGGCTACAGCGCCAACAAGGAGGAGGTGGAGTAATGTTTTGGGCTGGAATCATGGGGAGAGAGATTGTCGGCCCCTTTAGGATCCCTGAAGGCGCTAAAGATGAACTCCATAATGTATGTGGATTTTCTCAAACAGCACTTCCTGCCATGGTTCAAGAAGAAGAACCGTGTATTTCACAGCAAGATCATTTTTCTGCATGATAATGCACCATCTCATGCTGCACATAAAACATCTGCATCTCTGGCTGATATGTGCATAAAAGGGGACAAACTTATGGTGTGACCCCCATGCTCCCCTGACCTCTACCCCATTCAGAACCTTTGGAGCATCATTAAAAGGAGTGTCTATGATGGCGGGAGGCAGTTCACATCTAAGCAACAGCTCTGGGAGGGTATTCTGTCCTCATGCAAAACAATTGAAGCAGAAACCATCCAAAACCTGACAAATTCAATGGACGAGAGAGTTCAGAAGCTCCTTTCGAACAAGGGGTCCTATGTGAAAATGTAACATCACCTAGAATAAAGTTTTGAGTTGAAAACTGTTTGATTTCAGTTTCTAACAACCTGCTAATGCTTATAATTTCAAAAATGACCATTTTTTTGGTCTTTATTAAAATGAAAAGGTTGATCGAAAAGTTTGGGGGATCTAAGAGTGTGGCAACCCAGTAGTCATGATTACTTCGAATTCTGACAATATGAGGGTCATGCTGCAGGTAGTGCAGCAAGAAGGCACTTATGTGTCTTGCGCATCTCGGAGCCCCAAAATTATTTTCCGGGCTAGATGCAGCTAAAAATTATTTTTAATTTTAAATCTGGTGAAGCTTTAGTATAGATGGCCTAATAGGATCAGTGCTGCACACTGCTACAAAGCCCAAATTATTTTCCAGCCAAGATACAGATAAACATGATTAGTAATTTGAAAGCTTAAAACGGTTGGTAGGGTGATTTTAACCAATCATCAAGCTTTTACTCTCCCCAGGATGACACAGGGGTAGAAAAGTCGTTTCGGATCCATGATTTGTTCATCTTTATGAACGTGAGTCTGTCTACATTATCAGTGGAGAGCCGCGTGCGCTTATCTGTCAGCACACCACCAGCAGCGCTGAACACACATTCAGACAGAACGCTGGCTGCGGGGCATGACAAGATCTCCAAGGCGTAAGTGGCTAGCTCCGGCCATTTATCCAGATTGGAAGCCCAAAAAGAGCAAGGGTCCAGTGACACAGTCGTGGCTTCAATGTTTACTTGGAGATACTCCTGTACCATCGTCTCTAGGCGTTGACTATGTGTCAGACTTCTTGTCTCCTGTGGCCTTGCAAATGATGGGATAAAAAAGTGGTGAAATGATTCCGCAAAATTGATGTTACCAGCAGATACTGTGGTTCTGTTACGGTTTGAGTGCTGAACACTTGACGGTCCCACGGTTGGCAAGTTGGAACTGTGAGATTCACTACGTGCACCACTGGTATTTTGTGGAAAAGCACATGTAAGATTCTGCAACAGTCTCTGCTGATACTCCTGCATGCGTGCATCCCTTTCTATGGCAGGAATAATTTCTGCAAATTTACTTTTGTACCGGGGATCTAACAGTGTGGCAACCCAGTAGTCAGGATTATTTCTAATTCTCACAATTCGAGGGTCATGTTGCAGGTAGTGCAGCAAGAAGGCACTCATGTGTGTTGCGCATCCAGGAGCACCAAGTCCCTGTTGTGTTGGTGGCGAGGTAACAATCATGCTTCCTTCCTCTGTCCTCTCCCCCCAACCTCGCACAACAGAAATGTGATCAAGGTCTCCCTCATCTGATGAGTCTTCCATCAGTTCGTCCTCCACTTCTTCCTGGGCTCCTGCACCTTCCTCACTAGTTTGGCTGCTACCATGCGCCCTGGTAAAACCATCTCCCCCACCCTCACATGCCTGCCGCCTTGGTGCTGCCGACCGTCTGGACCTTGCAGATGTTAGCCCTTCCGCATACAACTCCTCCTCCTCTACTTCCTCCACCTCCTCTTGTGCCACCACCTGACTCCGAATTCTGTTTAACATGTGCTCCAGCATGTAAATCACCGGAATAGTCATGCTGATAATGGCATCGTCAGCACTAAACATCTTCGTCGCCATTTCAAAACTGTGCAGAAGGGTGCATAGGTCCCTGATCTGAGACCACTCCTCCAGCGTGATTTGCCCCACCTCTGAATCTCGTTGGCCCAGGCTATACGTCAGAACGTATTGCACCAGGGCTTGTCGGTGCTGCCACAGTCGCTGCAACATGTGCAGAGTTGAATTCCACCGGGTAGGCACATCGCATTTTAGCCGGTGAAGTGACAGGCCCAACGACTTCTGTAGAGATGTAAGTCGCTGAGCTGCGGGATGCGAACGGCGGAAGTGAGCACACAGCGACCGTGCCCTCTGCAGAAGGCCATCTAGTCTGGGATAGTGGGCTAAAAATTGCTGGACAACCAGGTTCAACACGTGAGCCATACAAGGCACGTGTGTGACATTGCCCCGGCGAAGGGCCGCACCCAGGTTTGCAGCATTGTCGCACACGGCCTTCCCTGGTTTCAGGTCCAGTGGAGACAACCATTCATGAAATTGGTTCTCCAGAGCTGACCACAACTCCTCAGCTGTGTGACTCACATTTTCCAGACATTTCAATGTAAAAACCGCCTGATGACGTTGAGCCCTACTGCCAGCATAGTAAGGAGGTGTGCAGGATCCCTTCTGCGCAGTTAGAAAGCTTGTGGCATGACCAGACAGGCTTTGGGTGCAGGTGGAAGACCGAGAGGAGGTTGAGCAGGCAGAAGCAGTGGAGGAACTTTGACATAAAGAGGATTGACGCACAACTCGTGGGGACGGCAAGACTTGGACAGCAGCCCCTTGTCCTGCTGTCACCATAGTTACCCAGTGCCCAGTCAGCGACATGTAATGCCCCTGTCCATGCCTACTCGTCCAAGTGTCTGTGGTGAAATGCACCCTGTCACACACAGAGTTTATCAAAGAAGCGGTGATGTTGTGTGCGACATGCTGGTGGAGCGCAGGCACACCTTTCTTTGAGAAGTAGTGCCGACTGGGCATCTGGTACTGGGGCACTGCGACGGACATAAGGTCTCGAAAATCCTCTGTGTCCACCAGGCGGAAAGGCAGCATTTCTGTAGCCAAGAGCTTGCAGATGGTGAAATTCAACCTGTTAGCTTTCTCATGGCTAGGAGGAAATGGTCTTTTACTTGTCCACATCTGAGGAACCGAGGGCTGGCTATTGTGCTTAGACGGGGTTGATAAGGGTGTCCCCGGCAAACTGCCGGTCTGTGAGGAAGATGCAGGCGGACATGTTAGGTTGCCTTGATCCAAAGGTGGTGCTATCGATGTCGGACAGCGCTCAACACCAGCTGGTGTTCCCACCTCCAAAGAAAATGATGACCTGCCAATCACGCTGGCTGTTGCGGGTAAAGAGGTGGCAGGTCTGCGCCCCAAAACAGGTGTGACTGCTGTCCCCCCAGTCACAGAGGATGAAGAGGCCGCGGATGCACAAGATATGGCAGACGGTGGTTGGCCTGGCCGGCTAGGCCGCATTGTAGCACACTGAGCTTCCCACTGCAACTTATGCTTCATGTCCATGTGCCGGTTCATGCATGAAGTACTCAAACTATGTATTTTTTGGCCTCTACTTAGCTTTTGCTGACAAATGTTACAGATAACACGAGTTGGGTCATCTTTATCGATCTGAAAAAATGCCCAGGCTATGCAAGGCTTAGCACCCATGCGACCTGAAGAGCCACCACGACTTGTGGTGAGAGGCAGAGTTGTGTTTGAGGATGCAGTTGTTGACGTGCTTCCAGTACTACGTCTCTGTCCAGGAAGGCGCAACCTGACCTCGTCGTCACTAGCATCTTCCTCCACCTCCTCTGCTGACCTCATCTCTTGGCTGACTGTGGGTTGACAGTAAGTGGGATCTCCAACCTCATCATCATCACCCTGTGCGTTATCACACCCGTCGTCCTCAGAGCCAACCTGTTCCTGCCCTGACAAAAAACTAAAGTTGTCGCTCCAATCAGGTATTTGAGTCTTATCATCGTCTTCCTCATTGTCTCCACCAACAGGAGTTACAGTTTGGGAATGAGGGTCTACATTATGGTCAGAACCTTCTGCGTCTGGTCCTGGATCCGACTCATAAAGATTCTGGGCATCAGTGCAGATCATTTCCTTGTCTGGATTCACAGAAGCGCTGGAGTCGACCTCTGATTCCCAGGCTATAGTATGAGTAAACAGCTCTGCAGACTCAACCATCTGTTCTACCTCATACTCAGACGGGCAGCTGGAGATTTGGGAGCTGTGAGGAAGCAAGTGCGATTGGGGTGACACCTTTGAGGACTGGAGTATTTGTGATGTTGAAGTTGATGTGGAGGAGAGCCCACTTAAAGGAGCACTTGATATCCATTGAAGCACCTGCTGTTTTGTGCCTCATCTGGAATTTGTAGCGATTGGCGTGGCTGTAAGAAAGGGATCTTATCACATTGTCCGCTAAAAGAAGTAGACATTTTAGTTTGGCTGGAAGATGGTCTTTCTTCTGCAGATGTTACTGTTGCTTTAACACCTACCCCACGGACACAACCTTTTTTCCCCTTCCCAACACGCCTATTCCCCTTTCCACCAGCAGCAGGCCTTTTTCCACTCATTTTGGTGGTTAACTAATTCACAACTCTGCAGTTGTTTGCACAAAAAAACAATGGATGGTAACCGAGCAGAGCTGAGTGGCCAAACTGTGGTATTAGGCCAAAATTATTGGCTGGTTTAGATGCAGAAAAAAATTATATTCAATTTGCAACCTGATGGAGGTCAGTATAGATGGACTAATACAACAAGTCCCACACACAGCTAGAAGCCCAATATTTTTTCAGAGGTAGATGTAGAAAAAAATATATTCAGTTTGCAACCTGATGGAGGTCAGTATAGATGGACTAATACAACAAGTCCCACACACAGCTAGAAGCCCAATATTTTTTCAGAGGTAGATGCAGAAAAAAATATATTCAGTTTGCAACCTGATGGAGGTCAGTATAGATGGACTAATACAACAAGTCCCACACACAGCTAGAAGCCCAATATTTTTTCAGAGGTAGATGCAGAAAAAAATATATTCAGTTTGCAACCTGATGGAGGTCAGTATAGATGGACTAATACAACAAGTCCCACACACAGCTAGAAGCCCAATATTTTTTCAGAGGTAGATGCAGAAAAAAATATATTCAGTTTGCAACCTGATGGAGGTCAGTATAGATGGACTAATACAACAAGTCCCACACACAGCTAGAAGCCCAATATTTTTTCAGAGGTAGATGCAGAAAAAAATATATTCAGTTTGCAACCTGATGGAGGTCAGTATTGATGGACTAATACAACAAGTCCCAGACACAGCTAGAAGCCCAATATTTTTTCAGAGGTAGATGCAGAAAAAAATATACTCAGTTTGCAACCTGATGGAGGTCAGTATAGATGGACTAATACAACAAGTCCCACACACAGCTAGAAGCCCAAATATTTTTTCAGAGGTACTGTAGATGCAGATAAAAATTATTTTTAATTTGCAACCTGATGGAGGTCAGTATAGATGGACTAATAGAGAAAGTCCGACACACTGCTAGAAGGCCAAATATTTTTTCAGAGCTAGATGCAGAAAAAAATTATATTCAGTTTGCAACCTGATGGAGGTCAGTATAGATGGACTAATACAACAAGTCCCACACACAGCTAGAAGCACAATATTTTTTTCAGAGGTAGATGCAGAAAAAAATATATTCAGTTTGCAACCTGATGGAGGTCAGTATAGATGGACTAATACAACAAGTCCCACACACAGCTAGAAGCCCAAATATTTTTTCAGAGGTACTGTAGATGCAGATAAAAATTATTTTTAATTTGCAACCTGATGGAGGTCAGTATAGATCGACTAATAGAGAAAGTCCGACACACTGCTAGAAGGCCAAATATTTTTTCAGAGCTAGATGCAGAAAAAAATTATATTCAGTTTGCAACCTGATGGAGGTCTGTATAGATGGATTAATAGAACAAGACCCACACACAGCTAGAAGCCCAATATTTTTTCAGAGGTAGATGCAGAAAAAAATATATTCAGTTTGCAACCTGATGGAGGTCAGTATAGATGGACTAATACAACAAGTCCCACACACAGCTAGAAGTCCAATATTTTTTCAGAGGTAGATGCAGAAAAAAATATATTCAGTTTGCAACCTGATGGAGGTCAGTATAGATGGACTAATACAACAAGTCCCACACACAGCTAGAAGCCCAATATTTTTTCAGAGGTAGATGCAGAAAAAAATATATTCAGTTTGCAACCTGATGGAGGTCAGTATAGATGGACTAATACAACAAGTCCCACACACAGCTAGAAGCCCAATATTTTTTCAGAGGTAGATGCAGAAAAAAATATATTCAGTTTGCAACCTGATGGAGGTCAGTATAGATGGACTAATACAACAAGTCCCACACACAGCTAGAAGCCCAATATTTTTTCAGAGGTAGATGCAGAAAAAAATATATTCAGTTTGCAACCTGATGGAGGTCAGTATAGATGGACTAATACAACAAGTCCCACACACAGCTAGAAGCCCAATATTTTTTCAGAGGTAGATGCAGAAAAAAATATATTCAGTTTGCAACCTGATGGAGGTCAGTATAGATGGACTAATACAACAAGTCCCACACACAGCTAGAAGCCCAAATATTTTTTCAGAGGTACTGTAGATGCAGATAAAAATTATTTTTAATTTGCAACCTGATGGAGGTCAGTATAGATGGACTAATAGAGAAAGTCCGAAACACTGCTAGAAGGCCAAATATTTTTTCAGATCTAGATGGAGAAAAAAATTATATTCAGTTTGCAACCTGATGGAGGTCTGTATAGATGGATTAATAGAACAAGACCCACACACAGCTAGAAGCCCAATATTTTTTCAGAGGTAGATGCAGAAAAAAATATATTCAGTTTGCAACCTGATGGAGGTCAGTATAGATGGACTAATACAACAAGTCCCACACACAGCTAGAAGCCCAATATTTTTTCAGAGGTAGATGCAGAAAAAAATATACTCAGTTTGCAACCTGATGGAGGTCAGTATAGATGGACTAATACAACAAGTCCCACACACAGCTAGAAGCCCAATATTTTTTCAGAGGTAGATGCAGAAAAAAATATATTCAGTTTGCAACCTGATGGAGGTCAGTATAGATGGACTAATACAACAAGTCCCACACACAGCTAGAAGCCCAATATTTTTTCAGAGGTAGATGCAGAAAAAAATATATTCAGTTTGCAACCTGATGGAGGTCAGTATAGATGGACTAATACAACAAGTCCCACACACAGCTAGAAGCCCAAATATTTTTTCAGAGGTACTGTAGATGCAGATAAAAATTATTTTTAATTTGCAACCTGATGGAGGTCAGTATAGATGGACTAATAGAGAAAGTCCGACACACTGCTAGAAGGCCAAATATTTTTTCAGAGCTAGATGCAGAAAAAAATTATATTCAGTTTGCAACCTGATGGAGGTCAGTATAGATGGACTAATACAACAAGTCCCACACACAGCTAGAAGCCCAATATTTTTTCAGAGGTAGATGCAGAAAAAAATATATTCAGTTTGCAACCTGATGGAGGTCAGTATAGATGGACTAATACAACAAGTCCCACACACAGCTAGAAGCCCAAATATTTTTTCAGAGGTACTGTAGATGCAGATAAAAATTATTTTTAATTTGCAACCTGATGGAGGTCAGTATAGATGGACTAATAGAGAAACTCCGACACACTGCTAGAAGGCCAAATATTTTTTCAGAGCTAGATGCAGAAAAAAATTATATTCAGTTTGCAACCTGATGGAGGTCTGTATAGATGGATTAATAGAACAAGACCCACACACAGGTAGAAGGCCAAATATTTTTTCAGAGCTAGATGCAGAAAAAAATTATATTCAGTTTGCAACCTGATGGAGGTCTGTATAGATGGATTAATAGAACAAGACCCACACACAGCTAGAAGCCCAATATTTTTTCAGAGGTAGATGCAGAAAAAAATATATTCAGTTTGCAACCTGATGGAGGTCAGTATAGATGGACTAATACAACAAGTCCCACACACAGCTAGAAGTCCAATATTTTTTCAGAGGTAGATGCAGAAAAAAATATATTCAGTTTGCAACCTGATGGAGGTCAGTATAGATGGACTAATACAACAAGTCCCACACACAGCTAGAAGCCCAATATTTTTTCAGAGGTAGATGCAGAAAAAAATATATTCAGTTTGCAACCTGATGGAGGTCAGTATAGATGGACTAATACAACAAGTCCCACACACAGCTAGAAGCCCAATATTTTTTCAGAGGTAGATGCAGAAAAAAATATATTCAGTTTGCAACCTGATGGAGGTCAGTATAGATGGACTAATACAACAAGTCCCACACACAGCTAGAAGCCCAATATTTTTTCAGAGGTAGATGCAGAAAAAAATATATTCAGTTTGCAACCTGATGAAGGTCAGTATAGATGGACTAATACAACAAGTCCCACACACAGCTAGAAGCCCAATATTTTTTCAGAGGTAGATGCAGAAAAAAATATATTCAGTTTGCAACCTGATGGAGGTCAGTATAGATGGACTAATACAACAAGTCCCACACACAGCTAGAAGCCCAAATATTTTTTCAGAGGTACTGTAGATGCAGATAAAAATTATTTTTAATTTGCAACCTGATGGAGGTCAGTATAGATGGACTAATAGAGAAAGTCCGAAACACTGCTAGAAGGCCAAATATTTTTTCAGATCTAGATGGAGAAAAAAATTATATTCAGTTTGCAACCTGATGGAGGTCTGTATAGATGGATTAATAGAACAAGACCCACACACAGCTAGAAGCCCAATATTTTTTCAGAGGTAGATGCAGAAAAAAATATATTCAGTTTGCAACCTGATGGAGGTCAGTATAGATGGACTAATACAACAAGTCCCACACACAGCTAGAAGCCCAATATTTTTTCAGAGGTAGATGCAGAAAAAAATATACTCAGTTTGCAACCTGATGGAGGTCAGTATAGATGGACTAATACAACAAGTCCCACACACAGCTAGAAGCCCAATATTTTTTCAGAGGTAGATGCAGAAAAAAATATATTCAGTTTGCAACCTGATGGAGGTCAGTATAGATGGACTAATACAACAAGTCCCACACACAGCTAGAAGCCCAATATTTTTTCAGAGGTAGATGCAGAAAAAAATATATTCAGTTTGCAACCTGATGGAGGTCAGTATAGATGGACTAATACAACAAGTCCCACACACAGCTAGAAGCCCAAATATTTTTTCAGAGGTACTGTAGATGCAGATAAAAATTATTTTTAATTTGCAACCTGATGGAGGTCAGTATAGATGGACTAATAGAGAAAGTCCGACACACTGCTAGAAGGCCAAATGTTTTTTCAGAGCTAGATGCAGAAAAAAATTATATTCAGTTTGCAACCTGATGGAGGTCAGTATAGATGGACTAATACAACAAGTCCCACACACAGCTAGAAGCCCAAATATTTTTTCAGAGGTACTGTAGATGCAGATAAAAATTATTTTTAATTTGCAACCTGATGGAGGTCAGTATAGATGGACTAATAGAGAAAGTCCGACACACTGCTAGAAGGCCAAATATTTTTTCAGAGCTAGATGCAGAAAAAAATTATATTCAGTTTGCAACCTGATGGAGGTCAGTATAGATGGACTAATACAACAAGTCCCACACACAGCTAGAAGCCCAATATTTTTTCAGAGGTAGATGCAGAAAAAAATATATTCAGTTTGCAACCTGATGGAGGTCAGTATAGATGGACTAATACAACAAGTCCCACACACAGCTAGAAGCCCAAATATTTTTTCAGAGGTACTGTAGATGCAGATAAAAATTATTTTTAATTTGCAACCTGATGGAGGTCAGTATAGATGGACTAATAGAGAAAGTCCGACACACTGCTAGAAGGCCAAATATTTTTTCAGAGCTAGATGCAGAAAAAAATTATATTCAGTTTGCAACCTGATGGAGGTCTGTATAGATGGATTAATAGAACAAGACCCACACACAGCTAGAAGCCAAATATTTTTTCAGAGGTAGATGCAGAAAAAAATATATTCAGTTTGCAACCTGATGGAGGTCAGTATAGATGGACTAATACAACAAGTCCCACACACAGCTAGAAGCCCAATATTTTTTCAGAGGTAGATGCAGAAAAAAATATATTCAGTTTGCAACCTGATGGAGGTCAGTATAGATGGACTAATACAACAAGTCCCACACACAGCTAGAAGCCCAATATTTTTTCAGAGGTAGATGCAGAAAAAAATATATTCAGTTTGCAACCTGATGGAGGTCAGTATAGATGGACTAATACAACATGTCCCACACACAGCTAGAAGCCCAATATTTTTTCATAGGTAGATGCAGAAAAAAATATATTCAGTTTGCAACCTGATGGAGGTCAGTATAGATGGACTAATACAACAAGTCCCACACACAGCTAGAAGCCCAATATTTTTTCAGAGGTAGATGCAGAAAAAAATATATTCAGTTTGCAACCTGATGGAGGTCAGTATAGATGGACTAATACAACAAGTCCCACACACAGCTAGAAGCCCAATATTTTTTCAGAGGTAGATGCAGAAAAAAATATATTCAGTTTGCAACCTGATGGAGGTCAGTATAGATGGTCTAATACAACAAGTCCCACACACAGCTAGAGGCCCAAATATTTTTTCAGAGGTACTGTAGATGCAGATAAAAATTATTTTTAATTTGCAACCTGATGGAGGTCAGTATAGATGGACTAATAGAGAAAGTCCGACACACTGCTAGAAGGCCAAATATTTTTTCAGAGCTAGATGCAGAAAAAAATTATATTCAGTTTGCAACCTGATGGAGGTCAGTATAGATGGACTAATAGAATGATGCTATGCCCAAAAGATTTTACTTCACTAGGTGCAGTAAAAAAATTGGTATTCTATACACAGGTGGTATATCTTGCAACACAGATAGGCTACTCCACTGACTAACACACTCTGCAATAGGCCAAAAAGGATTAGCTTTGCTAGATTCAGCCAAATGCTGTGAAAAAAACTTGCACAGCACTGGCACAAACCTGCCTGGCAAAAACTGATAGGAACTGAAGTAACCTAATCCTGAAAAGGACTCCAATTACAATTAGTCTTTACTCCCACAATCTATCTATTTAAGAGCACAGACCTCCCTGATAAAAGTCGTAGGAAATGCTGTAACCTAGTCCTTAAAAGGACTGCAATCACAACTATTCCCTACTCCCAAGCTATCTGTATATTTGTGCGAAAATTGGCTTGAAATTAACAAGGTATAGCGCACACAGCAACAGCGGTGCCGTCTAACACGCAGCTGCAGCAGTGAGAAAATGGTGGCGACGGGGAAAATGGCTTGGTCTTATAGGGCAAGGACATGTGACATACACTGCCAATGACACATGCCCTTGCTTGTGTGAAAAAAAGCACTTCGCTCCGTGTGTGCGCTGCTGATAGGCTGACAGATTGCACATCCCCACTGCAAATGCGGGAAAGAGAAAAAAAAATGGAGATCTTCATTGTTCCTGCAGAGATCCATCCCCTGCCCCTCCCCCCACCCCGCTGTACACTCAAACTGCGTATTAACATTAATTTTCATCATTACTGAGAAAAAATCCAGTTATGATTTTGGTGCACGAACAGTTATCGAACATAACCTCGAACAGCCGAATTTTTCTCAAATTGTTCGTGTTCGCCGAACGGCTCGAACACAGCCCAAAACAGCTCGAATTTGAGATTGGCGAACAGTTCGAGTAGAACAACGCTCATCTCTAGTACTTACTCAAAAATCATCTTCCGGGAGGATGGTAACTTGCGGCTTCTTCTCTAAACTCTTCTTCTCCTCAAAACGCAATTATTCCATAGGAGACCGAGAGTTATTGGCCATCAAACTGGCATTGGAGTGGCGTTACCTGCTCGAGGGGGCTCTTCACCCGGTAATAATTTACACTGACCACAAGAACTTGGCTTACCTCCAGCATGCCCAGAGTCTTAACCCGCGCCAAGCCCGGTGGTCCTTGTTTTTTGCTCGCTTTGATTTTGTTCTTCATTTTCGCCCGGCTGACAAAAACGTCAAGGCGGACGCCTTGTCTCGATCCTTTCTGGTGTCTGATCTCGAGGAAGATCCGAAACACATCATCGATCCCGCCAGAGTAATGCAGGTGGCTCCCGTGAGTCTAAATCGTCTCCCTCCCGGAAAGACGTTCGTATCAGTACCTGATCGGGAGAAGATCCTTCACTGGGGTCACTCGTCTAAACTGGCTGGCCACGCCGGTCAGAAAAAGACCCTCCAGCTTATTACCCGGCACTACTGGTGGCCTACCCTGCACAAGAACGTAATAGACTTTGTTTCTGCCTGTGTGTCCTGCGCCCGCAACAAGGTTCCGAGTCATCTGCCAGCCGGTCGCCTCCTTCCGCTTTCTGTACCTGCTGCCCCCTGGCAGCATATAGCAATGGACTTTATAACTGACCTCCCAGTCTCTGCCGGTTGTACGGTCATTTGGGTGGTCGCTGACCGCTTCTCCAAGATGGCTCATTTCGTTCCCCTGCCAGGCCTCCCGTCTGCACCCGAGCTAGCTTAAGACTTTATTCGTCACATCTTTCGTCTTCATGGCCTGCCCCTCCACATCGTGTCGGATCGTGGGGTACAGTTCACCTCACGCTTCTGGAGAGCCACTTGTAAACTGCTAGACGTCACCCTGGACTTCTCTTCCGCTTACCACCGACAGTCCAATGGTCAAGTGGAGCGGATCAATCAGAACCTGACCAGTTACCTCCGGCACTTCGTTAATGCCCATCATTCAGACTGGGTGGATCTCCTACCATGGGCCGAGTTCTCTTATAACAATCGCGAGAGCGAATCCTCCTCCAAATCCCCATTTTTTGTAGTCTTCGGTCAGCATCCTCGGATTCCTTTTCCTGTCTCCACCTCTGTGGACAACCCGGCTGCGGAATCTCTCGTTAGCAAATTTACCTCCATTTGGGAGAGTACCCGATCCGCACTCCTTCAGTCGTCCGAACGGATGAAAAGACACGCTGACAAAAAACGCCTGGATCCTCCACAATTTCGTCCTGGAGATAAAGTCTGGCTCTCATCTAAATATGTCCGACTCAAGATACCTTCTTACAAGTTAGGGCCTCGGTTCATCGGTCCTCTGGAGGTCATCAGTCAGATCAACCCGGTGGCCTATAAATTGAAACTCCCGGCCAACTTACGGATCCCTAACTCCTTCCATGTATCTCTCCTCAAACCTGTGGTTCTTAACTCTTTTTCCAAGTCTACAGGTACGCCTCCTGCTCCGGTTTCTGCTGAGGACGAGTTTGAGGTAGAGAACATTCTTGCCACCAAAAGGGTAAGAGGAAAGACCTTTTTTCTAGTGGATTGGAAGGGGTTTGGTCCTGAGGAGAGAACGTGGGAGCCCCGGGAGAACATCCATGCCCCTCTTATCCTTGCTAAATTTCTGTCTGGCCTAAAAAAGGGGGGGCCTAAAGGGGGGGGTACTGTAGCGCCGGCGTCCCGGCCCTCTGCTAGGCAGGGACGCTGTTCCCCTCACCTCTCTGCTCCGTGCCCGGCGTCCTCCTCCCGCTCTGCTGGCAGCGCGCGCTCCTTCCCCGCCACTGTGCTTAGGGCGTGCGCGCTCTCCCTCCCTCTTAAAGGGGCCGCGCGCGCCGTCCTAAGGAGTCCCCGGCCAATGGCCGGAGGACTTCACCATATATAAGGCACCTCCTCCAAAATTGAGGTGCCCGAGCAATGTTGTTGCACTGTTCACTACTCTGCTTCAGCCCTCAGGTCCCATTGCCAGTTACCTGCCAGATACCTGCCAGATTCTTGCCAGCTTGCTGTCTTATTCCTGCCTGATATTCTGCTACCTGCCTGCTAGCCTGAGGTCCGACGGTCTGCCTTACAACTCCTGTCAGTCTGTCTAAGGACCAGCTTGCCTGCTCACCTGGGAGCACACGTCAGCTACCTGCCTGCTTGCCTGAGGTCCGACGGTCTGCCTTCAAACTCCTGTCAGTCTGTCTATGGACCAGCTTGCCCGCTCACCTGGGAGCGAACATCTGCTACCTGCCTGCTAGCCTACCTGGAGGCTCCGCCGTCACGTGCTGTGACCACCTGCCTGTCCAGTGACTCCTGCCCGCTCACCTGGGAGTGCTCATCTGCTGCCTGTCTGCTAGCCTACCTGGAGGCTCTGCCGTCATGTGCTGTGACCACCCGCCTGTCCAGAGACTTCTGCCCGCTCACCTGGGAGCGCTCATCTGCCGCCTGTCTGTTGGTCTTCCTGGAGGCTCCGCCGTCACATGCTGTGACCACCCGTTTATCCAGAGACTCTCGCCTGCTCACCTGGGAGCTCACGTCTACCATCAACCGCCACAGGTCGTACCAACCCTTTACCCAGAGACTGCCCCGGTCACTTGCCGTGACCATCTGCCCGTTCATCCAGAGACTGCCCCGGTCACTTGCCGTGACCATCTGCCCGTTCATCCAGAGACTGCCCCGGTCACTTGCCGTGACCTCCTGCCCGTTCTTCCAGAGACTGTCCCGGTCACCTGCTGTGACTGCCCGCCTGGTCGCCACCCGCTCCCTTACAAGGACCGCCCCCTTGTATAGTAGCTCAGAGGTTCCGCCTCCCAGACCCGTTACAGTAAAAAATCTCTATTATCCTGCTTTTGGCATTTTTTGCCGTAAAAAATAAATAATAGTGTCTCCTGATTGTTCAGACACAAACATATCTGTTGAAAATAGTCTGGAATACAAGAGTAAATTATAACTGTGGTTTTCCTGTTCCACGGTAAAAAAATCTCTATTATCCTGCTTTTGGCATTTTTTGCCGTAAAAAATTAATAATAGTGTCTCCTGATTGTTCAGACACAAATAAATCTGATGAAAATAGTCTGGTGTAGGCCCGAGAAATACAAGTGTGGTTTTGCAGTTCCACGGGTCAAATCTCTGAATTATCCTGCTTTTCGCAATTTTTTGCAACAAAATATAAATAATATTGTCTTCTGATTGTTCAGACACAAATATATCTGTTGAAAATAGTCTGGTATACACCAGTACACTATAACTGTGGTTTTGCTGTTCTACGGTAAAAAATCTCTATTATCCTGCTTTTGGCATTTTTTGCCGTAAAAAATAAATAATAGTGTCTCCTGATTGTTCAGACAAATATATCTGTTGAAAAGAGTCTGGTGTAGGTCCTAGAAATACAAGTGTGGTTTTGCAGTTCCACGGATCAAATCTCTTTATTATCTTGCTTTTGCAATTTTTGGACGTAAAAAATAAATAATAGTGTCTCCTGATTGTTCAGACACAGATATATCTGTTGAAAATAGTCTGGTATACACCAGTAAATTATAACTGTGGTTCTGCTGTTCCACAGTAAAAAATCTCTATTATCCTGCTTTTGGCATTTTTTGCCGTAAAAAATAAATAATAGAGTCTCCTGATTGTTCAGACTCAAATATATCTGTTGAAAATAGTCTGGTATACACCAGTGAATTTTAACTGTGGTTTGCTGTTCCACGGTAAAAAACTCTATTATCCTGCTTTTGGCATTTTTTTCCGCAAAAAATAAATAATAGTGTCTCCAGATTGTGCAGACACAAATATATCTGTTGAAAAAAGTCGGGAATACACCAATAAATTATGACTGTGGTTTGGCTGTTCCACGGTAAAAAATCTCAGTTATCCTGATTTTGGCATTTTTTGCCGTAAAAAATAAATAATAGTGTCTCCAGATTGTTCAGACACAAATATATCTGTTGAAAATAGTCTGGTATACACCAGTAAATTCTAACTGTGGTTTTGCTGTTCCACGGTAAAAAATCTCTATTATTCTGATTTTGGCATTTTTTGCCGTAAAAAAAAAAATAATAGTGTCTCCTGATTGTTCAGACAAAAATATATCTGTTGAAAATAGTCTGGTGTATGCCCGAGAAATACAAGTATGGTTTTGCAGTTCCCCGCTCAAAGCTCTGTATTATCCTGCTTTTCGCAATTTTTGGCCGAAAAAAATAAATAATAGTGTCTCCTGATTGTTCAGACACAAATATATCTGTTGAAAATAGTATGGTAGACACCAATAAATTATAACTGTTGTTTTGCTGTTCCACGGTAAAAAATCTCTATTATCCTGCTTTTGGCATTTTTTACCGTAAAAAATAAATAATAGTGTCTCCTGATTTTTCAGACACAAATATATCTGTTGAATATAGTCTGGTGTATGCCCGAGAAATACAAGTATAGTTTTGCAGTTCCACGGGTCAAAGCTCTGTATTATCCTGCTTTTCACAGTTTTTGGCTGTAAAAAATAAATAATAGTGTCTCCTGATTGTTCAGACACAAATATATATGTTGAAAATAGTCTGGTATACACCAGTAAATTATAACTGTGGTTTTGCTGTTCCACTGTAAAAAATGTCTATTATCCTGCTTTTGTCATTTTTTGCCATAAAAAATAAATAATAGTGTCTCCTGATAGTTCAGACACAAATATATCTGTTGAAAATAGTCTGGTATAGGCCCGAGAAATACAGGTGTGGTTTTGCAGTACCACGTGTCAAATCTCTGTATTATCCTGCTTTTTGCAATTTTTGGCCGTAAAAAATAAATAATAGTGTCTCCTGATTGTTCAGACACAGATATATCTGTTGAAAATAGTCTGGTATACACCAGTAAATTATAACTGTGGTTTTGCTGTTCCACACGGTAAAAAATCTCTATTATCCTGCTTTTGACAGTTTTTGCCGTTAAAAATAAATAATAGTGTCTCCTGATTGTTCAGACACAAACATATCTGTTGAAAATAGTCTGGAATACACCAGTAAATTATAACTGTGGTTTTCCTGGTCCACGGTAAAAAAATCACTATTATCCTGCTTTTGGCATTTTTTGCCGTAAAAAATAAATAATAGTGTCCCCTGATTGTTCAGACACAAATATATCTGTTGAAAATAGTCTGGTATACACCAGTAAATTATAACTGTGGTTTTGCTGTTCCACACGGTAAAAAATCTCTATTATCCTGCTTTTGACAGTTTTTGCCGTTAAAAATAAATAAAAGTGTCTCCTGATTGTTCAGACACAAACATATCTGTTGAAAATAGTCTGGAATACACCAGTAAATTATAACTGTGGTTTTCCTGTTCCACGGTAAAAAAATCACTATTATCCTGCTTTTGGCATTTTTTGCCGTAAAAAATAAATAATAGTGTCCCCTGATTGTTCAGACACAAATAAATCTGATGAAAATAGTCTGGTGTAGGCCCAAGAAATACAAGTGTGGTTTAGCAGTTCCACGGGTCAAATCTCTGTATTATCCTGCTTTTCGCAATTTTTGGCAGCAAAATATAAATAATAGTGTCTCCTGATTGTTCAGACACAAATGTATCTGTTGAAAATAGTCTGGTATACACCAGTAAACTATGACTGTGGTTTTGCTGTTCCACGGTAAAAAATCTCTATTATCCTGCTTTTGGCATTTTTTGCCGTAAAAAATAAATAATAGTGTCTCCAGATTGTTCAGACACAAATACATCTGTTGAAAATAGTCTGGTATACACCAGTAAATTATAACTGTAGTTTTCCTGTTCCACGGTAAAAAATCTTTATTATCCTGCTTTTGGCATTTTTTGCCGTAAAAAATAAATAATAGTGTCTCCTGATTGTTCAGACAAACATATCTGTTGAAAAGAGTCTGGTTTAGGTCCTAGAAATACAAGTGTGGTTTTGCAGTTCCACGGATCAAATCTCTTTATTATCCTTCTTTTCGCAATTTTTGGACATAGAAAATAAATAATAGTGTCTCCTGATTGTTCAGACACAGATATATCTGTTGAAAATAGTCTGGTAGACACCAGTAAATTATAACTGTGGTTTTGCAGTTCCATGGGTAAAATCTCTGCATTATCCTGCTTTTAGCAATTTTTGGCCGTAAAAAATAAATAATAGGGTCTCCTGATTGTTCATACACAACTAAACCTGTTGAAAACAGTCTGGAGTACACCAGTAAATTATAACTGTGGTTTTGCTGTTCCACGGTAAAAAATCTCTATTATCCTGCTTTTTGCATTTTTTGCCATAAAAAATAAATAATAGTGTCTCCTGATTGTTCAGACACAAATATATCGGTTGAAAATAGTCTGGTATACATCAGTAAATAATATCTGTGGTTTTGCTGTTCCACGGTAAAAAATCTCTATTATCCTGCTTTTTGCATTTTTTGCAATAAAAAATAAATAATAGTGTCTCCTGATTGCTCAGACACAAATATTTCTGTTGAAAATAGTCTGGTGTAGGCCCGAGAAATACAAGTGTGGTTTTGCAGTTCCACGGGTCAAATCTCTGTATTATCCTGCTTTTCGCAATTTTTGGCAGCAAAATATAAATAATAGTGTCTCCAGATTGTTCAGACACAAATATATCTGTTGAAAATAGTCTGGTATACACCAGTAAATTCTAACTGTGGTTTTGCTGTTCCACGGTAAAAAATTTCTATTATCCTGCTTTTCGAATTTTTTGCCATAAAAAATAAATAATAGTGTCTCCTGATTGTTCAGACAAAAATAAATCTGATGAAAATAGTCTGGTGTAGGCCCGAGAAATACAAGTGTGGTTTTGCAGTTCCACGGGTCAAATCTCTGTATTATCCTGCTTTTCGCAATTTTTGGCAGCAAAATATAAATAATAGTGTCTCCAGATTGTTCAGACACAAATATATCTGTTGAAAAGAGTCTGGTATACACCAGTAAATTCTAACTGTGGTTTTGCTGTTCCAAGGTAAAAAATTTCTATTATCCTGCTTTTCGCATTTTTTGCCATAAAAAATAAATAATAGTGTCTCCTGATTGTTCAGACACAAATATATCTGTTGAAAATAGTTTGGTATACACCGGTAAATTATAACTGTGGTTTTGCTGTTCCACGGTAAAAAATCTCTATTATCCTGCTTTTGGCATTTTTTGCCGTAAAAAAAAATAATAGTGTCTCCTGATTGTTCAGACACAAATATATCTGTTGAAAAGAGTCTGGTATACACCAGTAAATTATAACTGTTGTTTTCCTATTCCACGATAAAAAATCTCTATTATCCTGTTTTTGGCATATTTTGCCGTAAAAAATAAATAATAGTGTCTCCTGCTTGTTCAGACAAATATATCTGTTGAATAGAGTCTGGTGTAGGTCCTAGAAATACAAGTGTGGTTTTGCTGTTCCACGGATCAAATCTCTTTATTATCCTGCTTTTCGCAATTTTTGGACGTAAAAAATAAATAATAGTGTCTCCTGATTGTTCAGACACAGATATATCTGTTGAAAATAGTCTGGTATACACCAGTAAATTATAACTGTGGTTTTGCTGTTCCACACGGTAAAAAATATCTATTATCCTGCTTTTGGCATTTTTTGCCGTAAAAAATAAATAATAGTGTCCCCTGATTGTTCAGACACAAATAAATCTGATGAAAATAGTCTGGTGTAGGCCCAAGAAATACAAGTGTGGTTTAGCAGTTCCACGGGTCAAATCTTTGTATTATCCTGCTTTTCGCAATTTTTGGCAGCAAAATATAAATAATAGTGTCTCCTGATTGTTCAGACACAAATGTATCTGTTGAAAATAGTCTGGTATGCACCAGTAAACTATGACTGTGGTTTTGCTGTTCCACGGTAAAAGATCTCTATTATCCTGCTTTTGGCATTTTTTGCCGTAAAAAATAAATAATAGTGTCTCCAGATTGTTCAGACACAAATACATCTGTTGAAAATAGTCTGGTATACACCAGTAAATTATAACTGTAGTTTTCCTGTTCCACGGTAAAAAATCTTTATTATCCTGCTTTTGGCATTTTTTGCCGTAAAAAATAAATAATAGTGTCTCCTGATTGTTCAGACAAACATATCTGTTGAAAAGAGTCTGGTGTAGGTCCTAGAAATACAAGTGTGGTTTTGCAGTTCCACGGATCAAATCTCTTTATTATCCTGCTTTTCGCAATTTTTGGACATAGAAAATAAATAATAGTGTATCCTGATTGTTCAGACACAGATATATCTGTTGAAAATAGTCTGGTATACACCAGTAAATTATAACTGTGGTTTTGCTGTTCCACGGTAAAAAATCTCTATTATCCTGCTTTTTGCATTTTTTGCCATAAAAAATAAATAATAGTGTCTCCTGATTGTTCAGACACAAATATATCTGTTGAAAATAGTCTGGTATACATCAGTAAATAATATCTGTGGTTTTGCTGTTCCACGGTAAAAAAATCTCTATTATCCTGCTTTTTGCATTTTTTGCCATAAAAAATAAATAATAGTGTCTCCTGATTGTTCAGACACAAATATTTCTGTTGAAAATAGTCTGGTGTAGGCCCGAGAAATACAAGTGTGGTTTTGCAGTTCCACGGGTCAAATCTCTGTATTATCCTGCTTTTCGCAATTTTTGGCAGCAAAATATAAATAATAGTGTCTCCAGATTGTTCAGACACAAATATATCTGTTGAAAATAGTCTGGTATACACCAGTAAATTCTAACTGTGGTTTTGCTGTTCCACGGTAAAAAATTTCTATTATCCTGCTTTTCGCATTTTTTGCCATAAAAAATAAATAATAGTGTCTCCTGATTGTTCAGACACAAATATATCTGTTGAAAATAGTTTGGTATACACCGGTAAATTATAACTGTGGTTTTGCTGTTCCACGGTAAAATATCTCTATTATCATGCTTTTGGCATTTTTTGCCGTAAAAAAAAATAATAGTGTCTTCTGATTGTTCAGACACAAATATATCTGTTGAAAATAGTCTGGTATACACCAGTAAATTATAACTGTGGTTTTGCTGTTCCACAGTAAAAAATCTCTATTATCCTGCTTTTGGCATTTTTTGCCGTAAAAAATAAATAATAGTGTCCCCTGATTGTTCAGACACAAATAAATCTGATGAAAATAGTATGGTGTAGGCCGAAGAAATACAAGTGTGGTTTTGCAGTTCCATGGGTCAAATCTCTGTATTATCCTGCTTTTCGCAAATTTTGGCAGCAAAATATAAACTATAGTGTCTCCTGATTGTTCAGACACAAATATATCTGTTGAAAATAGTCTGGTATACACCAGTAAATTATAACTGTGGTTTTGCTGTTCCACGGTAAAAAATCTCTATTATCCTGCTTTTGGCATTTTTTGCCGTAAAAAATAAATTATAGAGTCTCCTGATTGTTCAGACTCAAATATATCTGTTGAAAATAGTCTAGTATACACCAGTAAATTTTAACTGTGGTTTGCTGTTCCACGGTAAAAAACTCTATTATCCTGCTTTTGGCATTTTTTGCCATAAAAAATAAATAATAGTGTCTCCAGATTGTTCAGACACAAATATATCTGTTGAAAAAAGTCGGGTATACACCAGTAAATTATGACTGTGGTTTGCCTGTTCCAGGGTAAAAAATCTCGGTTATCCTGATTTTGGCATTTTTTTCCGTAAAAAATAAATAATAGTGTCTCCTGATTGTTCAGACACAAATATATCTCTTGAAAATAGTCTGGTGTAGGCCCGAGAAATACAAGTGTGGTTTTGCAGTTCCATGGGTAAAATCTCTGCATTATCCTGCTTTTCGCAATTTTTGGCTGTAAAAAATAAATAATAGTGTCTCCTGATTGTGCAGACACAAATAAACCTGTTGAAAATAGTCTGGTATACACCAGTAAATTCTAACTGTGGTTTTGCTGTTCCACGGTAAAAAATTTCTATTATCCTGCTTTTCGCATTTTTTGCCATAAAAAATAAATAATAATGTCTCCTGATTGTTCAGACACAAATATATCTGTTGAAAATAGTTTGGTATACACCGGTAAATTATAACTGTGGTTTTGCTGTTCCACGGTAAAAAATCTCTATTATCCTGCTTTTGGCATTTTTTGCCGTTAAAAATAAATAATAGTGTCTCCTGATTGTTCAGACACAAATATATCTGTTGAAAATAGTCTGGAATACACCAGTAAATTATAACTGTGGTTTTCCTGTTCCACGGTAAAAAAATCTCTATTATCCTGCTTTTGGCATTTTTTGCCGTAAAAAATAAATAATAGTGTCCCCTGATTGTTCAGACACAAATAAATCTGATGAAAATAGTCTGGTGTAGGCCCAAGAAATACAGGTGTGGTTTAGCAGTTCCACGGGTCAAATCTCTGTATTATCCTGCTTTTCGCAATTTTTGGCAGCAAAATCTAAATAATAGTGTCTCCTGATTGTTCAGACACAAATGTATCTGTTGAAAATAGTCTGGTATGTACCAGTAAACTATAACTGTGGTTTTGCTGTTCCATGGTAAAAAATCTCTATTATCCTGCTTTTGGCATTTTTTGCCGTAAAAAATAAATAATAGTGTCTCCAGATTGTTCAGACACAAATACATCTGTTGAAAATAGTCTGGTATACACCAGTAAATTATAACTGTAGTTTTCCTGTTCCACGGTAAAAAATCTCTATTATCCTGCTTTTGGCATTTTTTGCCGTAAAAAATAAATAATAGTGTCTCCTGATTGTTCAGACACAAATATAACTGTTGAAAATAGTCTGGTATACATCAGTAAATAATATCTGTGGTTTTGCTGTTCCACGGTAAAAAATCTCTATTATCCTGCTTTTGGCATTTTTTGCCGTAAAAAATTAATAATAGTATCTCCTGATTGTTCAGACACAAATAAATCTGATGAAAATAGTCTGGTGTAGGCCCGAGAAATACAAGTGTGGTTTCTCAGTTCCACGGGTTAAATCTCTGTATTATCCTGCTTTTCGCAATTTGTGGCAGCAAAATATAAATAATAGTGTCTCCTGATTGTTCAGACACAAATATATCTGTTGAAAATAGTCTGGTATACACCAGTAAACTATAACTGTGGTTTTGCTGTTCTACAGTAAAAAATCTCCATTATCCTGCTTTTGGCATTTTTTGCCGTAAAAAATAAATAATAGTGTCTCCACATTGTTCAAACACAAATATATCTGTTGAAAATAGTCTGGTATACAATTGTAAATTATAACTGTGGTTTTGCTGTTCCACGGTAAAAAATCTCTATTATCCTGCTTTTGGCATTTTTTGCCGTAAAAAATAAATAATAGTGTCTCCTGATTGTTCAGACAAATATATCTGTTGAAAAGAGTCTGGTGTAGGTTCTACAAATACAAGTGTGGTTTTGCTGTTCCACGGATCAAATCTCTTTATTATCCTGCTTTTCTCAATTTTTGGACGTAAAAAATAAATAATAGTGTCTCCTGATTGTTCAGACACAGATATGTCTGTTGAAAATAGTCTGATATACTTCAGTAAATTATAACTGTGGTTTTGCTGTTCCACAGTAAAAAATCTCTATTATTCTGCTTTTGGCATTTTTTGCCGTAAAAAATAAATAATAGTGTCCCCTGATTGTTCAGACAAAAATAAATCTGATGAAAATAGTCTGGTGTAGGCCGAAGAAATACAAGTGTGGTTTTGCAGTTTCATGGGTCAAATCTCTGTATTATCCTGCTTTCCGCAATTTTTGGCAGTAAAATATAAACTATAGTGTCTCCTGATTGTTCAGTCACAAATATATCTGTTGAAAATAGTCTGGTATACACCAGTAAATTATAACTGTGGTTTGCTGTTCCACGGTAAAAAATCTCTATTATCCTGCTTTTGGCATTTTTTGCCGTAAAAAAAAAATAATAGAGTCTCCTGATTGTTCAGACTCAAATATATCTGTTGAAAATAGTCTAGTATACACCAGTAAATTTTAACTGTGGTTTGCTGTTCCACGGTAAAAAACTCTATTATCCTGCTTTTGGCATTTTTTGCCATAAAAAATATATAATAGTGTCTCCAGATTGTTCAGACACAAATATATCTGTTGAAAAAAGTCGGGTATACACCAGTAAATTATGACTGTGGTTTGGCTGTTCCAGGGTAAAAAATTTCGGTTATCCTGATTTTGGCATTTTTTGCCGTAAAAAATAAATAATAGTGTCTCCTGATTGTTCAGACACAAATATATCTCTTGAAAATAGTCTGGTGTAGGCCCGAGAAATACAAGTGTGGTTTTGCAGTTCCATGGGTAAAATCTCTGCATTATCCTGCTTTTCGCAATTTTTGGCAGTAAAAAATAAATAATAGTGTCTCCTCATTGTTCAGACACAAATAAACCTGTTGAAAATAGTCTGGAATACACCAGTAAATTTTAACTGTGGTTTGCTGTTTCACTGTAAAAAATCTCTATTATCCTGCTTTTCGCATTTTTTGCCATAAAAAATAAATAATAGTGTCTCCTGATTGTTCAGACACAAATATATCTGTTGAAAATAGTCTGGTATACATCAGTAACTTTTAACTGTGGTTTTGCTGTTCCACGGTAAAAAATCTCTATTATCCTGCTTTTGGCATTTTTTGCCATAAAAAATAAATAATAGTGTCTCCTGATTGTTCAGACGCAAACATATCTGTTGAAAATAGTCTGGAATACACCAGTAAATTATAACTGTGGTTTTCCTGTTCCACGGTAAAAAAATCTCTATTATCCTGCTTTTGGCATTTTTTGCCGTAAAAAATTAATAATAGTGTCTCCTGATTGTTCAGACACAAATAAATCTGATGAAAATAGTCTGGTGTAGGCCCGAGAAATACAAGTGTGGTTTTGCAGTTCCACTGGTCAAATCTCTGTATTATCCTGCTTTTCGCAATTTTTGGCAGCAAAATATAAATAATAGTGTCTCCAGATTGTTCAGACACAAATTTATCTGTTGAAAATAGTCTGGTATACACCAGTAAATTCTAAGTGTGGTTTTGCTGTTCCACGGTAAAAAATTTCTGATATCCTGCTTTTCGCATTTTTTGCCATAAAAAATAAATAATAGTGTCTCCTGATTGTTCAGACACAAATATATCTGTTGAAAATAGATTGGTATACACCGGTAAATTATAACTGTGGTTTTGCTGTTCCACGGTAAAAAATCTCTATTATCCTGCTTTTGGCATTTTTTGCCGTAAAAAAAAATAATAGTGTCTCCTGATTGTTCAGACACAAATATATCTGTTGAAAATAGTCTGGTATACACCAGTAAATTATAACTGTTGTTTTCCTGTTCCACGGTAAAAAATCTCTATTATTCTGTTTTTGGCATTTTTTGCCGTAAAAAATAAATAATAGTGTCTCCTGCTTGTTCAGACAAATATATCTGTTGAATAGAGTCTGGCGTAGGTCCTAGAAATACAAGTGTGGTTTTGCTGTTCCACGGATCAAATCTCTTTATTATCCTGCTTTTCGCAATTTTTGGACGTAAAAAATAAAAAATAGTGTCTCCTGATTGTTCAGACAGAAATGTATCTGTTGAAAATAGTCTGGTATACACAAGTAAATTATAACTGTGGTTTTGCTGTTCCACTGTAAAAAATCTCTATTATCCTGCTTTTGGCATTTTTTGCCGTAAAAAATAAATAATAGTGTCTCCAGATTGTTCAGACACAAATATATCTGTTGAAAATAGTCTGGTATACACCAGTAAATTATAACTGTGGTTTTCCTGTTCCACGGTAAAAAATCTCTATTATCCTGCTTTTGGCATTTTTTGCTGTAAAAAATAAATAATAGTGTCTCCTGATTGTTCAGACACAAATAAATCTGATGAAAATAGTCTGTTGTAGGCCCAAGAAATACAAGTGTGGTTTTGCAGTTCCACGGGTCAAATCTCTGTATTATCCTGCTTTTCGCAATTTTTGGCAGCAAAATCTAAATAATAGTGTCTCCGGATTGTTCAGACACAAGTGTATCTGTTGAAAATAGTCTGGTATACACCAGTAAACTATAACTGTGGTTTTGCTGTTCCATGGTAAAAATTCTCTATTATCCTGCTTTTGGCATTTTTTGCCGTAAAAAATAAATAATAGTGTCTCCAGATTGTTCAGACACAAATACATCTGTTGAAAATAGTCTGGTATACACCAGTAAATTATAACTGTAGTTTTCCTGTTCCACGGTAAAAAATCTCTATTATCCTGCTTTTGGCATTTTTTGCCGTAAAAAATAAATAATAGTGTCTCCTGATTGTTCAGACAAACATATCTGTTGAAAAGAGTCTGGTGTAGGTCCTAGAAATACAAGTGTGGTTTTGCAGTTCCACGGATCAAATCTCTTTATAATCCTGCTTTTCGCAATTTTTGGACATAGAAAATAAATAATAGTGTCTCCTGATTGTTCAGACACAGATATATCTGTTGAAAATAGTCTGGTATACACCAGTAAATTATAACTGTGGTTTTGCAGTTCCATGGGTAAAATCTCTGCATTATCCTGCTTTTAGCAATTTTTGGCCGTAAAAAATAAATAATAGGGTCTCCTGATTGTTCATACACAACTAAACCTGTTGAAAACAGTCTGGAATACACCAGTAAATTATAACTGTGGTTTTGCTGTTCCATGGTAAAAAATCTCTATTATCCTGCTTTTTGCATTTTTTACCATAAAAAATAAATAATAGTGTCTCCTGATTGTTCAGACACAAATATATCTGTTGAAAATAGTCTGGTATACATCAGTAAATAATATCTGTGGTTTTGCTGTTCCACGGTAAAAAATCTCTATTATCCTGCTTTTGGCATTTTTTGCCGTAAAAAATAAATAATAGTGTCTCCTGATTGTTCAGACACAAATATATCTGTTGAAAATAGTCTGGAATACACCAGTAAATTATAACTGTGGTTTTCCTGTTCCACGGTAAAAAAATCTCTATTATCCTGCTTTTGGCATTTTTTGTCGTAAAAAATTAATAATAGTGTCTCCTGATTGTTCAGACACAAATAAATCTGATGAAAATAGTCTGGTGTAGGCCCGAGAAATACAAGTGTGGTTTCTCAGTTCCACGGGTCAAATCTCTGTATTATCCTGCTTTTCGCAATTTTTGGCAGCAAAATATAAATAATAGTGTCTCCTGATTGTTCAGACACAAATATATCTGTTGAAAATAGTCTGGTATACACCAGTAAACTATAACTGTGGTTTTGCTGTTCTACGGTAAAAAAATCTCTATTATCCTGCTTTTTGCATTTTTTACCGTAAAAAATAAATAATAGTGTCTCCAGATTGTTCAGACACAAATATATCTGATGAAAATAGACTGGTATACAACAGTAAATTATAACTGTGGTTTTGCTGTTCCACGGTAAAAAATCTCTATTATCCTGCTTTTGGCATTCTTTGCCGTAAAAAATAAATAATAGTGTCACCTGATTGTTCAGACAAATATATCTGTTGAAAAGAGTCTGGTGTAGGTTCTAGAAATACAAGTGTGGTTTTGCTGTTCCACGGATCAAATCTCTTTATTATCCTGCTTTCCTCAATTTTTGGACGTAAAAAATAAATAATAGTGTCTCCTGATTGTTCAGACACAGATATGTCTGTTGAAAATAGTCTGGTATACTCCAGTAAATTATAACTGTGGTTTTGCTGTTCCACAGTAAAAAATCTCTATTATCCTGCTTTTGGCATTTTTTGCCGTAAAAAATAAATAATAGTGTCCCCTGAATGTTCAGACACAAATAAATCTGTTGAAAATAGTCTGGTGTAGGCCGAAGAAATACAAGTGTGGTTTTGCAGTTCCATGGGTCAAATCTCTGTATTATCCTGCTTTTCGCAATTTTTGGCAGCAAAATATAAACTATAGTGTCTCCTGATTGTTCAGACACAACTATATCTGTTGAAAATAGTCTGGAATACACCAGTAAATTATAACTGTGGTTTTGCTGTTCCACGGTAAAAAATCTCTATTATCCTGCTTTTTGCATTTTTTGCCATAAAAAATAAATAATAGTGTCTCCTGATTGTTCAGACACAAATATATCTGTTGAAAATAGTCTGGTATACATCAGTAAATTATAACTGTGGTTTTCCTGTTCCACGGTAAAAAAAATCTCTATTATCCTGCTTTTGGCATTTTTTGCCGTAAAAAATTAATAATAGTGTCTCCTGATTGTTCAGACACAAATAAATCTGATGAAAATAGTCTGGTGTAGACCCGAGAAATACAAGTGTGGTTTTGCAGTTCCACGGGTCAAATCTCTGTATTATCCTGCTTTTCGCAATTTTTGGCAGCAAAATATAAATAATAGTGTCTCCTGATTGTTCAGACACAAATATATCTGTTGAAAATTGTCTGGTATACACCAGTAAACTATAACTGTGGTTTTGCTGTTCTACGGTAAAAAATCTCTATTATCCTGCTTTTGGCATTTTTTGCAGTAAAAAATAAATAATAGTGTCTCCAGATTGTTCAGACACAAATATATCTGTTGAAAATAGTCTGGTATACACCAGTAAATTATAACTTTGGTTTTGCTGTTCCACGGTAAAAAATCTCTATTATCCTGCTTTTCGCATTTTTTGCCGTAAAAAATAAATAATAGTGTCTCCTGATTGTTCAGACAAATATATCTGTTGAAAAGAGTCTGGTGTAGGTCCAAGAAATACCAGTGTGGTTTTGCAGTTCCACGGATCAAATCTCTTTATTATCCTGCTTATCGCAATTTTTGGACGTAAAAAATAAATAATAGTGTCTCCTGATTGTTCAGACACAGATATATCTGTTGAAAATAGTCTGGTATACACCAGTAAATTATAACTGTGGTTCTGCTGTTCCACGGTAAAAAATCTCTATTATCCTGCTTTTGGCATTTTTTGCCGTAAAAAATAAATAATAGTGTCCCCTGATTGTTCAGACACAAATAAATCTGATGAAAATAGTCTGGTGTAGGCCGAAGAAATACAAGTGTGGTTTTGCAGTTGCACGGGTCAAATCTCTGTATTATCCTGCTTTTCGCAATTTTTGGCAGCAAAATATAAATAATAGTGTCTCCTGATTGTTCAGACACAAATATATCTGTTGAAAATAGTCTGGTATACACCAGTGAATTTTAACTGTAGTTTGTTGTTCCACGGTAAAAAACTCTATTATCCTGCTTTTGGCATTTTTTGCCGTAAAAAATAAATAATAGTGTCACCAGATTGTTCAGACACAAATATATCTGTTGAAAAAAGTCGGCGATACACCAGTAAATTATGACTGTGGTTTGGCTGTTCCACGGTAAAAAATCTCGGTTATCCTGATTTTGGCATTTTTTGCCGTAAAAAATAAATAATAGTGTCTCCTGATTGTTCAGACACAAATATATCTGTTGAAAATAGTCTGGTATACACCAGTAAATTATAACTGTGGTTCTGCTGTTCCACGGTAAAAAATCTCTATTATCCTGCTTTTGGCATTTTTTGCCGTAAAAAAGAAATAATAGTGTCCCCTGATTGTTCAGACACAAATAAATCTGATGAAAATAGTCTGGTGTAGGCCGAAGAAATACAAGTGTGGTTTTGCAGTTCCACGGGTCAAATCTCTGTATTATCCTGCTTTTTGCAATTTTTGGCAGCAAAATATAAATAATAATGTCTCCTGATTGTTCAGACACAAATATATCTGTTGAAAAAAGTCGGGTATACACCAGTAAATTATGACTGTGGTTTGGCTGTTCCACGGTAAAAAATCTCGGTTATCCTGATTTTGGCATTTTTTGCCGTAAAAAATAAATAATAGTGTACCCCGATTGTTCAGACACAAATATATCTGTTGAAAATAGTCTGGTATACACCAGTAAATTCTAACTGTGGTTTTGCTGTTCCACGGTAAAAAATCTCTATTATTCTGATTTTGGCATTTTTTGCCGTAAAAAAAAAAATAATAGTGTCTCCTGATTGTTCAGACACAAATATATCTGTTGAAAATAGTCTGGTGTATGCCTGAGAAATACAAGTATGGTTTTGCAGTTCCCCGCTCAAAGCTCTGTATTATCCTGCTTTTCTCAATTTTTGGCTGAAAAAAATAAATAATAGTGTCTCCTGATTGTTCAGACACAAATATATCTGTTGAAAAAAGTCTGGTATATACCAATAAATTATAACTGTGGTTTTGCTGTTCCACGGTAAAAAATCTCTATTATCCTGCTTTTGGCATTTTTTGCCGTAAAAAATAAATAATAGTGTCTCCTGATTGTTCAGACACAAATATATCTGTTGAATATAGTCTGGTGTATGCCCGAGAAATACAAGTATAGTTTTGCAGTTCCACGGGTCAAAGCTCTGTATTATCCTGCTTTTCGCAGTTTTTGGCTGTAAAAAATAAATAATAGTGTCTCCTGATAGTTCAGATACAAATATATCTGTTGAAAATAGTCTGTTATAGGCCCGAGAAATACAGGTGTGGTTTTGCAGTACCACGTGTCAAATCTCTGTATTATCCTGCTTTTCGCAATTTTTGGCCGTAAAAAATAAATAATAGTGTCTCCTAATTGTTCAGACACAGATATATCTGTTGAAAATGGTCTGGTATACACCAGTAAAAAATAACTGTGGTTTTGCTGTTCCACGGTAAAAAATCTCTATTATCCTGCTTTTGGCATTTGTTGCCGTAAAAAATAAATAATAGTGTCTCCTGGTTGTTCCGACACAAACATATCTCTTGAAAATAGTCTGGAATACACTAGTAAATTATAACTGTGGTTTTCCTGTTTCACGGTAAAAAAATCTCTATTATCCTGCTTTTGGCATTTTTTGCGTAAAAAATAAATAATATTGTCCCCTGACTGTTCAGACACAAATAAATCTGATGAAAATAGTCTGGTGTAGGCCCAAGAAATACAAGTGTGGTTTTGCAGTTCCACGGGTCAAATCTCTGTATTATCCTGCTTTTTGCAATTTTTGGCAGCAAAATATAAATAATAGTGTCTCCTGATTGTTCAGACACATATGTATCTGTTGAAAATAGTCTGGTATACACCAGTAAACTATAACTGTGGTTTTGCTGTTCCACGGTAAAAAATCTATATTATCCTGCTTTTGGCATTTTTTGCCGTAAAAAATAAATAATAGTGTCTCCAGATTGTTCAGACACAATTATATCTGTTGAAAATAGTCTGGTGTAGGTCGTAGAAATGCAAGTGTGGTTTTGCAGTTCCACGGATCAAATCTCTTTATTATCCTGCTTTTCGCAATTTTTGGACATAAAAAATAAATAATAGAGTCTCCTGATTGTTCAGACACAAATATATCTGTTGAAAATAGTCTGGTATACACCAGTAAACTATAACTGTGGTTTTGCTGTTCTACGGTAAAAAATCTCTATTATCCAGCTTTTGGCATTTTTTGCCGTAAAAAATAAATAATAGTGTCTCCAGATTGTTCAGACACAAATATATCTGTTGAAAATAGTCTGGTATACACCAGTAAATTATAACTGTGGTTTTGCTGTTCCACGGTAAAAAATCTCTATTATCCTGCTTTTCGCATTTTTTGCCGTAAAAAATAAATAATAGTGTCTCCTGATTGTTCAGACAAATATATCTGTTGAAAAGAGTCTGGTGTAGGTTCTAAAAATACCAGTGTGGTTTTGCAGTTCCACGGATCAAATCTCTTTATTATCCTGCTTATCGCAATTTTTGGACGTAAAAAAAAAATAAATAATAGTGTCTCCTGATTGTTCAGACACAGATATATCTGATGAAAATAGTCTGGTATACACCAGTAAATTATAACTGTGGTTCTGCTGTTCCACGGTAAAAAATCTCTATTATCATGCTTTTGGCATTTTTTGCCGTAAAAAATAAATAATAGTGTCCCCTGATTGTTCAGACACAAATACATCTGATGAAAATAGTCTTGTGTAATCCGAAGAAATACAAGTGTGGTTTTGCAGTTCCACGGGTCAAATCTCTGTATTATCCTGCTTTTCGCAATTTTTGGCAGCAAAATATAAATAACAGTGTCTCCTGATTGTTCAGACACAAATATATCTGTTGAAAATAGTCTGGGATACACCAGTGAAATTTAACTGTAGTTTGTTGTTCCACAGTAAAAAACTCTATTATCCTGCTTTTGGCATTTTTTGCCGTAAAAAATAAATAATAGTGTCACCAGATTGTTCAGACACAAATATATCTGTTGAAAAAGTCGGCGATACACCAGTAAATTATGACTGTAGTTTGGCTGTTCCACGGTAAAAAATCTCGGTTATCCTGATTTTGGCATTTTTTGCCGTAAAAAATAAACAATAGTGTCTCCTGATTGTTCAGACACAAATATATCTGTTGAAAATAGTCTGGTATACACCAGTAAATTCTAACTGTGGTTTTGCTGTTCCACGGTAAATAATCTCTATTATTCGGATTTTGGCATTTTTTGCCGTAAAAAAAAAAATAATAGTGTCTCCAGATTGTTCAGACACAAATATATCTGTTGAAAATAGTCTGGTGTATGCCCGAGAAATACAAGTATGGTTTTGCAGTTCCCCGCTCAAAGCTCTGTATTATCCTGCTTTTCGCAATTTTTGGATGAAAAAAATAAATAATAGTGTCTCCTGATTGTTCAGACACAAATATATCTGTTGAAAATAGTCTGGTATATACCAATAAATTATAACTGTGGTTTTGCTGTTCCACGGGAAAAAAATCTCTATTATCCTGCTTTTGGCATTTTTTGCCATGAAAAATAAATAATAGTGTCTCCTGATAGTTCAGATACAAATATATCTGTTGAAAATAGTCTGGCATAGGCCCGAGAAATACAGGTGTGGTTTTGCAGTACCACGTGTCAAATCTCTGTATTATCCTGCTTTTCGCAATTTTTGGCCGTAAAAAATAAATAATAGTGTCTCCTGATTGTTCAGACACAGATATATCTGTTGAAAATAGTCTGGTATACACCAGTAAATTATAACTGTGGTTTTGCTGTTCCACGGTAAAAAATCTCTATTATCCTGGTTTTGGCATTTTTTGCCGTAAAAAATAAATAATAGTGTCTCCTGATTGTTCCGACACAAGCATATCTGTTGAAAATAGTCTGGAATACAGTAGTAAATTATAACTGTGGTTTTCCTGTTTCACGGTAAAAAAATCTCAATTATCCTGCTTTTGTCATTTTTTGCGTAAAAAAAAAATAATAGTGTCCCCTGATTGTTCAGACAGAAATAAATCTGATGAAAATTGTCTGGTGTAGGCCCAAGAAATACAAGTGTGGTTTTGCAGTTCCACGGGTCAAATCTCTGTATTACCCTGCTTTTCGCAATTTTTGGCAGCAAAATATAAATAATAGTGTCTCCTGATTGTTCAGACACATATGTATCTTTTGAAAATTGTCTGGTATACACCAGTAAACTATAACTGTGGTTTTGCTGTTCCACGGTAAAAAATCTATATTATCCTGCTTTTGGCATTTTTTGCCGTAAAAAATAAATAATAGTGTCTCCAGATTGTTCAGACACAAATATATCTGTTGAAAATAGTCTGGCATACACCAGTAAATTATAACTGTGGTTTTGCTGTTCCACGGTAAAAAATCTCTATTATCCTGCTTTTGGCATTTTTTGCCGTAAAAAATAAATAATAGTGTCTCCTGATTGTTCAGACAAATATATCTGTTGAAAAGAGTCTGGTGTAGGTCCTAGAATTGCAAGTGTGGTTTTGCAGTTCCACGGATCAAATCTCTTTATTATCCTGCTTTTCGCAATTTTTGGACGTAAAAAATAAATAATAGTGTCTCCTGATTGTTCAGACACAGATATATCTGTTGAAAATAGTCTGGTATACACCAGTAAATTATAACTGTGGTTTTGCTGTTCCACGGTAAAAAATCTCTATTATCCTGCTTTTGGCATTTTTTGCCGTAAAAAATTAATAATAGTGTCTCCTGATTTTACAGACATAAATATATCTGTTGAAAATAGTCTAGTGTAGGCCTGAGAAATACAAGTGTGGTTTTGTAGTTTCGCTTGTCAAATCTCTGTATTATCCTGCTTTTCGCAATTTTTGTCCGTAAAAAAAAAAATAATAGTGTCTCCTGATTGTTCAGACACAAATATATCTGTTGAAAATAGTGTGGTATACACCAGTAAATTATAACTGTGGTTTTGCTGTTCCACGGTAAAAAATCTCTATTATCCTGCTTTTGGCATTTTTTGCTGTAAAAAATAAATAATAGAGTCTCCTGATTGTTCAGACTCAAATATATCTGTTGAAAATAGTCCAGTATACAACAGTAAATTTTAACTGTGATTTGCTGTTCCACGGTAAAAAATCTCTATTATCCTGCTTTTGGCATTTTTTGCCGTAAAAAATAAATAATAGTGTCTCCTGATTGTTCAGACACAAATATATCTGTTGAAAAAAGTCAGGTATACACCAGTAAATTATGACTGTGGTTTGGCTGTTCCACGGTAAAAAATCTCGGTTATCCTGATTTTGGCATTTTTTGCCGTAAAAAATAAATAATAGTGTCTCCAGATTGTTCAGACACAAATATATCTGTTGAAAATAGTCTGGTGTAGGTCGTAGAAATGCAAGTGTGGTTTTGCAGTTCCACGGATCAAATCTCTTTATTATCCTGCTTTTCGCAATTTTTGGACATAAAAAATAAATAATAGAGTCTCCTGATTGTTCAGACACAAATATATCTGTTGAAAATAGTCTGGTATACACCAGTAAACTATAACTGTGGTTTTGCTGTTCTACGGTAAAAAATCTCTATTATCCAGCTTTTGGCATTTTTTGCCGTAAAAAATAAATAATAGTGTCTCCAGATTGTTCAGACACAAATATATCTGTTGAAAATAGTCTGGTATACACCAGTAAATTATAACTGTGGTTTTGCTGTTCCACGGTAAAAAATCTCTATTATCCTGCTTTTCGCATTTTTTGCCGTAAAAAATAAATAATAGTGTCTCCTGATTGTTCAGACAAATATATCTGTTGAAAAGAGTCTGGTGTAGGTTCTAAAAATACCAGTGTGGTTTTGCAGTTCCACGGATCAAATCTCTTTATTATCCTGCTTATCGCAATTTTTGGACGTAAAAAAAAAATAAATAATAGTGTCTCCTGATTGTTCAGACACAGATATATCTGATGAAAATAGTCTGGTATACACCAGTAAATTATAACTGTGGTTCTGCTGTTCCACGGTAAAAAATCTCTATTATCATGCTTTTGGCATTTTTTGCCGTAAAAAATAAATAATAGTGTCCCCTGATTGTTCAGACACAAATACATCTGATGAAAATAGTCTTGTGTAATCCGAAGAAATACAAGTGTGGTTTTGCAGTTCCACGGGTCAAATCTCTGTATTATCCTGCTTTTCGCAATTTTTGGCAGCAAAATATAAATAACAGTGTCTCCTGATTGTTCAGACACAAATATATCTGTTGAAAATAGTCTGGGATACACCAGTGAAATTTAACTGTAGTTTGTTGTTCCACAGTAAAAAACTCTATTATCCTGCTTTTGGCATTTTTTGCCGTAAAAAATAAATAATAGTGTCACCAGATTGTTCAGACACAAATATATCTGTTGAAAAAGTCGGCGATACACCAGTAAATTATGACTGTAGTTTGGCTGTTCCACGGTAAAAAATCTCGGTTATCCTGATTTTGGCATTTTTTGCCGTAAAAAATAAACAATAGTGTCTCCTGATTGTTCAGACACAAATATATCTGTTGAAAATAGTCTGGTATACACCAGTAAATTCTAACTGTGGTTTTGCTGTTCCACGGTAAATAATCTCTATTATTCGGATTTTGGCATTTTTTGCCGTAAAAAAAAAAAATAATAGTGTCTCCAGATTGTTCAGACACAAATATATCTGTTGAAAATAGTCTGGTGTATGCCCGAGAAATACAAGTATGGTTTTGCAGTTCCCCGCTCAAAGCTCTGTATTATCCTGCTTTTCGCAATTTTTGGATGAAAAAAATAAATAATAGTGTCTCCTGATTGTTCAGACACAAATATATCTGTTGAAAATAGTCTGGTATATACCAATAAATTATAACTGTGGTTTTGCTGTTCCACGGGAAAAAAATCTCTATTATCCTGCTTTTGGCATTTTTTGCCATGAAAAATAAATAATAGTGTCTCCTGATAGTTCAGATACAAATATATCTGTTGAAAATAGTCTGGCATAGGCCCGAGAAATACAGGTGTGGTTTTGCAGTACCACGTGTCAAATCTCTGTATTATCCTGCTTTTCGCAATTTTTGGCCGTAAAAAATAAATAATAGTGTCTCCTGATTGTTCAGACACAGATATATCTGTTGAAAATAGTCTGGTATACACCAGTAAATTATAACTGTGGTTTTGCTGTTCCACGGTAAAAAATCTCTATTATCCTGGTTTTGGCATTTTTTGCCGTAAAAAATAAATAATAGTGTCTCCTGATTGTTCCGACACAAGCATATCTGTTGAAAATAGTCTGGAATACAGTAGTAAATTATAACTGTGGTTTTCCTGTTTCACGGTAAAAAAATCTCAATTATCCTGCTTTTGTCATTTTTTGCGTAAAAAAAAAATAATAGTGTCCCCTGATTGTTCAGACAGAAATAAATCTGATGAAAATTGTCTGGTGTAGGCCCAAGAAATACAAGTGTGGTTTTGCAGTTCCACGGGTCAAATCTCTGTATTACCCTGGTTTTCGCAATTTTTGGCAGCAAAATATAAATAATAGTGTCTCCTGATTGTTCAGACACATATGTATCTTTTGAAAATTGTCTGGTATACACCAGTAAACTATAACTGTGGTTTTGCTGTTCCACGGTAAAAAATCTATATTATCCTGCTTTTGGCATTTTTTGCCGTAAAAAATAAATAATAGTGTCTCCAGATTGTTCAGACACAAATATATCTGTTGAAAATAGTCTGGCATACACCAGTAAATTATAACTGTGGTTTTGCTGTTCCACGGTAAAAAATCTCTATTATCCTGCTTTTGGCATTTTTTGCCGTAAAAAATAAATAATAGTGTCTCCTGATTGTTCAGACAAATATATCTGTTGAAAAGAGTCTGGTGTAGGTCCTAGAATTGCAAGTGTGGTTTTGCAGTTCCACGGATCAAATCTCTTTATTATCCTGCTTTTCGCAATTTTTGGACGTAAAAAATAAATAATAGTGTCTCCTGATTGTTCAGACACAGATATATCTGTTGAAAATAGTCTGGTATACACCAGTAAATTATAACTGTGGTTTTGCTGTTCCACGGTAAAAAATCTCTATTATCCTGCTTTTGGCATTTTTTGCCGTAAAAAATTAATAATAGTGTCTCCTGATTTTACAGACATAAATATATCTGTTGAAAATAGTCTAGTGTAGGCCTGAGAAATACAAGTGTGGTTTTGTAGTTTCGCTTGTCAAATCTCTGTATTATCCTGCTTTTCGCAATTTTTGTCCGTAAAAAAAAAAATAATAGTGTCTCCTGATTGTTCAGACACAAATATATCTGTTGAAAATAGTGTGGTATACACCAGTAAATTATAACTGTGGTTTTGCTGTTCCACGGTAAAAAATCTCTATTATCCTGCTTTTGGCATTTTTTGCTGTAAAAAATAAATAATAGAGTCTCCTGATTGTTCAGACTCAAATATATCTGTTGAAAATAGTCCAGTATACAACAGTAAATTTTAACTGTGATTTGCTGTTCCACGGTAAAAAATCTCTATTATCCTGCTTTTGGCATTTTTTGCCGTAAAAAATAAATAATAGTGTCTCCTGATTGTTCAGACACAAATATATCTGTTGAAAAAAGTCAGGTATACACCAGTAAATTATGACTGTGGTTTGGCTGTTCAACGGTAAAAAATCTCGGTTATCCTGATTTTGGCATTTTTTGCCGTAAAAAATAAATAATAGTGTCTCCTGATTATTCAGACACAAATAAATCTGATGAAAATACTCTGGTGTAGGCCCAAGAAATACAAGTGTGGTTTTGCAGTTCCACGGGTCAAATCTCTGTATTATCCTGCTTTTCGCAATTTTTGGCAGCAAAATATAAATAATAGTGTCTCCTGATTGTTCAGACACATATGTATCTGTTGAAAATAGTCTGGTATACATCAGTAAACTATAACTGTGGTATTGCTGTTCCACGGTAAAAAATCTCTATTATCCTGCTTTTGGCATTTTTTGCCGTAAAAAATAAATAATAGTGTCTCCTGATTGTTCAGACACAAACATATCTGTTGAAAATAGTCTGGAATGCACCAGTAAATTATAACTGTGGCTTTCCTGTTCCACGTAAAAAAATCTATATTATCCTGCTTTTCTCATTTTTTGCAGTAAAAAATAAATAATAGTGTCTCCAGATTGTTCAAACACAAATATATCTGTTGAAAATAGTCTGGTATACACGAGTAAATTATAACTGTGGTTTTGCTGTTCCACGGTAAAAAATCTCTATTATCCTGCTTTTGGCATTTTTTGCCGTAAAAAATAAATAATAGTGTCTCCTGATTGTTCAGACAAATATATCTGTTGAAAAGAGTCTGGTGTAGGTCCTAGAAATACAAGTGTGGTTTTGCAGTTGCACGGATCAAATCTCTTTATTATCCTGCTTTTCGCAATTTTTGGACGTAAAAAATAAATAATAGTGTCTCCTGATTGTTCAGACACAGATATATCTGTTGAGAATAGTCTGATATACACCAGTAAATTATAACTGTGGTTTTGCTGTTCCACGGTAAAAAATCTCTATTTTCCTGCTTTTGGCATTTTTTGCCGTAAAAAATAAATAATAGTGTGTCCTGATTTTTCAGACACAAATATATCTGTTGAAAATAGTCTGGTGTAGGCCCGAGAAATACCAATGTGCTTTTGCAGTACCACTTGTCAAATCTCTGTATTATATTGCTTTTCGCAATTTTTGGCCGTAAAATATAAATAATAGTGTCTCCTGATTGTTCAGACACAAACATATCTGTTGAAAATAGTCTGGTATACACCAGTAAATTATAACTGTGGTTTTGCTGTTCCACGGTAAACAATCTCTATTATCCTGCTTTTGGCATTTTTTGCCGTAAAAAATAAATAATAGAGTCTCCTGATTGTTCAGACTCAAATATATCTGTTGAAAAAAGTCGGGTATACACCAGTAAATTATGACTGAGGTTTGGCTGTTCCACGGTAAAAAATCTCTATTATCCTGCTTTTGGCATTTCTTGCCGAAAAAAATAAATAATAGTGTCTCCTGATTGTTCAGACACAAATGTATCTGTTGAAAATAGTCTGGTATACACCAGTAAACTATAACTGTGGTTTTGCTTTTCCACGGTAAAAAATCTCTATTATCCTGCTTTCGGCATTTTTTGCCGTAAAAAAATAAATAATAGTGTCTTCAGATTGTTCAGACACAAACATATCTGTTGAAAATAGTCTGGTATACACCAGTAAATTATGACTGAGGTTTGGCTGTTCCACGGTAAAAAATCTGGGTTATCCTGATTTTGGCATTTTTTGCCATAAAAAATAAATAATAGTGTCTCCTGATTGTTCAGACACAAATATATCTGTTGAAAATAGTCTGGTATACATCAGTAAATTATAACTGTGGTTTTGCTGTTCCACGGTAAAAAATCTCTATTATACTGCTTTTGGCATTTTTTGCTGTAAAAAATAAATAATAGTGTCTCCTGATTGTTCAGACACAAACATATCTGTTGAAAATAGTCTGGAATGCACCAGTAAATTATAACTGTGGCTTTCCTGTTCCACGGTAAAAAAATCTATATTATCCTGCTTTTGGCATTTTTTGCCATAAAAAATTAATAATAGTGTCTCCTGATTGTTCAGACACAAATAAATCTGATGAAAATAGTCTGGTGTAGGCCCAAGAAATACAAGTGAGGTTTTGCAGTTCCACGGGTCAAATCTCTGTATTATCCTGCTTTTCGCAATTTTTGGCAGCAAAATATAAATAATAGTGTCTCCTGATTGTTCAGACACAAATATATCTGTTGAAAATAGTCTGGTATACATCAGTAAATTATAACTGTGGTTTTGCTGTTCCACGGTAAAAAATCTCTATTATACTGCTTTTGGCATTTTTTGCTGTAAAAAATAAATAATAGTGTCTCCTGATTGTTCAGACACAAACATATCTGTTGAAAATAGTCTGGAATGCAACAGTAAATTATAACTGTGGCTTTCCTGTTCCACGGTAAAAAAATCTATATTATCCTGCTTTTGGCATTTTTTGCCATAAAAAATTAATAATAGTGTCTCCTGATTGTTCAGACACAAATAAATCTGATAAAAATAGTCTGGTGTAGGCCCAAGAAATACAAGTGAGGTTTTGCAGTTCCACGGGTCAAATCTCTGTATTATCCTGCTTTTCGCAATTTTTGGCAGCAAAATAAAAATAATAGTGTCTCCTGATTGTTCAGACACAAATATATCTGTTGAAAATAGTCTGGTATACTCCAGTAAACTATAACTGTGGTTTTGCAGTTCTACGGTAAAAAATCTCTATTATCCTGCTTTTGGCATTTTTTGCCGTAAAAAATAAATAATAGTGTCTCCAGATTCTTCAGACACAATTATATCTGTTGAAAATAGTCTGGTATACACCAGTAAATTATAACTGTGGTTTTGCTGTTCCACGGTAAAAAATCTATATTATCCTGCTTTTGGCATTTTTTGCCGTAAAAAATAACTAATAGTGTCTCCTCATTGTTCAGACAAATATATCTGTTGAAAAGAGTCTGGTGTAGGTCCTAGAAATACAAGTGTAGTTTTGCAGTTCCACGGATCAAATCTCTTTATTATCCTGCTTTTTGCAATTTTTGGACGTAAAAAATAAATAATTGTGTCTCCTGATTGTTCAGACACAGATATATCTGTTGAAAATAGTCTGATATACACCAGTAAATTATAACTGTGGTTTTGCTGTTCCACGGTAAAAAATCTCTATTATCCTGCTTTTGGCATTTTTTGCCGTAAAAAATAAATAATAGTGTGTCCTGATTTTTCAGACACAAATATATCTGTTGAAAATAGTCTGGTGTAGGCCCGAGAAATACCAGTGTGGTTTTGCAGTACCACTTGTCAAATCTCTGTATTATCCTGCTTTTCACAATTTGTGGCCGTAAAAAATAAATAATAGTGTCTCCTGATTGTTCAGACACAAACATATCTGTTGAAAATAGTCTGGTATACACCAGTAAATTATAACTGTGGTTTTGCTGTTCCACGGTAAAAAATCTCTATTATCCTGCTTTTGGCATTTTTTGCCGTAAAAAATAAATAATAGAGTCCCCTGATTGTTCAGACTCAAATATATGTGTTGAAAAATGTCGGGTATACACCAGTAAATTATGACTGAGGTTTGGCTGTTCCACGGTAAAAAATCTCTATTATCCTGCTTTTGGCATTTTTTGCCGTAAAAAATAAATAATAGTGTCTACTGATTGTTCAGACACAAATGTATCTGTTGAAAATAGTCTGGCATACACCAGTAAACTATCACTGTGGTTTTGCTGTTCCACGGTAAAAAATCTCTATTATCCTGCTTTTGGCATTTTTTGCCGTAAAAAAATAAATAATAGTGTCTCCAGATTGTTCAGACACAAATGTATCTGTTGAAAATAGTCTGGTATACACCAGTAAATTATAACTGTGTTTTTCCTGTTCCACGGTAAAAAATCTCTATTATCCTGCTTTTGGCATTTTTTGCCATAAATAATAGTGTCTCCTGATTGTTCAGACAAATATATCTGTTGAAAAGAGTCTGGTGTAGGCCCTAGAAATACAAGTGTGGTTTTGCAGTTCCACGGATCAAATCTCTTTATTATCCTGCTTTTCGCAATTTTTGGAAGTAAAAAATAAATAATATTATCTCCTGATTGTTCAGACACAGATATATCTGTTGAAAATAGTCTGGTATACACCAGTAAATTATAACTGTGGTTTTGCTGTTCCACGATAAAAAATCTCTATTATCCTGCTTTTGGCATTTTTTGCCTTAAAAAATAAATAATAGTGTCTCCTGATTGTTCAGACACATATATATCTATTAAAAATAGTCTGGTGTAGGCCCGAGAAATACAAGTGTGGTTTTGAAGTACCACTTGTCAAATCTCTGTATTATCCTGCTTTTCGCAATTTTTGGCCGTAAAAAATAAATAATAGTGTCTCCTGATTGTTCAGACACAAATATATCTGTTGAAAATAGTCTGGTATACACCAGTAAATTATAACTGTGGTTTTGCTGTTCCACGGTAAAAAATCTCTATTATCCTGCTTTTGGCATTTTTTGCCGTAAAAAATAAATAATAGAGTCTCCTGATCGTTCAGACTCAAATATATCTGTTGAAAATAGTCTGGTATACACCAGTAAATTATGACTGAGGTTTGGCTGTTCCACGGTAAAAAATCTCGGTTATCCTGATTTTGGCATTTTTTGCCATAAAAAATAAATAATAGTGTCTCCTGATTGTTCAGACACAAATATATCTGTTGAAAATAGTCTGGTATACACCAGTAAAATCTAACTGTGGTTTTGCTGTTCCACGGTAAAAAATCTCTATTATTCTGATTTTGGCAATTTTTGCCATAAAAAAATAAATAATAGTGTCTCCTGATTGTTCAGACACAAATATATCTGTTGAAAATAGTCTGGTGTATGCCCGAGAAATACAAGTATGGTTTTGCAGTTCCACGGGTCAAAGCTCTGTATTATCCTGCTTTTCGCAATTTTTGGCCAAAAAAAATAAATAATAGTGTCTCCTGATTGTTCAGACACAAATATATCTGTTGAAAATAGTCTGGTATACACCAATAAATTATAACTGTGGTTTTGCTTTTCCACGGTAAAAAATCTCTATTATCCTGCTTTTGGCATTTTTTGCCGTAAAAAAAAATAATAGTGTCTCCTGATTGTTCAGACACAAATATATCTGTTGAAAATAGTCTCGTGTAGACCCAAGAAATACAAGTGTGGTTTTGCAGTACCATTGGTCAAATCTCTGTATTATCCTGCTTTTCTCAATTTTTAGCCGTAAAAAATAAATAATAGTGTCTCCTGATTGTTCAGACACCAATATATCTGTTGAAAATAGTCTGGTATGCACCAATAAATTTTAACTGTGGTTTGCTGTTCCACGGTAAAAAGTCTCTATTATCCTGCTTTTGACATTTTTTGCCATAAAAAATAAATATCAGTGTCTCCTGATTGTTCAGACACAAATATATCTGTTGAAAATAGTCTGGTATGCACCAGTAAATTTTAAATGTGGTTTGCTGTTCCACGGTAAAAAGTCTCTATTATCCTGCTTTTTCCATTTTTTGCCGTAAAAAATAAATAATAGCGTCTCCTGATTGTTTAGACACAAATATATCTGTTGAAAATAGTCTGGTGTATGCCCGAGTATTACAAGTGTGGTTTTGCAGTACCACTGGCCAAATCTCTGAATTATCCTGCTTTTCACAATTTTTGGCCGTAAAAAATAAATAATAGTGTCTCCTGATTGTTCAGACACAAATATATCTGTTGAAAATAGTCTGGTGTAGGCCCGAGAAATAAAAGTGTGGTTTTGCAGTACCTCGTGTCAAATCTTTGTATTATCCTGCTTTTCGCAATTTTTGGTAGTAAAAAATAAATAATAGTGTCTCCTGATTGTTCAGACATAAATAAACCTGTTGAAAATAGTGTGGTATACACCAGTTAATTATAACTGTGGTTTTGCTGCTCCACGGTAAAAAAATCTCTACTTTCCTGCTTTTGGCATTTTTTGCCGTAAAAAATAAATAATAGTGTCTCCTGATTGTTCAGACACAAATATATCTGATGAAAATAGTCTGGTATACACCAGTAAATTATAACTGTGGTTTTGCTGTTCCACAGTAAAAAATCTCTATTATCCTGCATTTGGCATTTTTTGCCTTAAAAAAAAAAATAATAGTGTCTCCTGATTGTTCGGACACAAATACATCTGTTGAAAATAGTCTGGTGTAGGCCCGAGAAATACAAGTGTGGTTTTGCAGTTCCACGGGTCAAATCTCTGTATTATCCTGCTTTTCGCAATTTTTGGCAGTAAAAAAGAAATAATAGCGTCTCCTGCTTGTTCAGACACAAATAAATCGGTTGAAAATAGTGTGGTATACACCAGTAAATTATAACTGTGGTTTTCCTGTTCCACGGTAAAAAATCTCTATTTTCCTGATTTTGGCATTTTTTGCCGTAAAAAATAAATAATAGTGTCTCCTGATTGTTCAGACACAAATATATCTGTTGAAAATAGTCTGGTATAGGCCCAAGAAACACAAGTGTGGTTTTGCAGTTCCACGGGTCAAATCACTTTATTATCCTGCTTTTCTGCTTTTCACAATTTTTGGACATAAAAAATAAATAATAGTGTCTCCTGATTGTTCAGACACAAATATATCTGTTGAAAATAGTCTGGTATACACCTGTAAATTATAACTGTGGTTTTGCTGTTCCACAGCAAAAAATCTCTATTATCCTGCTTTTGGCATTTTTTGCCGTAAAAAATAAATAATAGTGTCTCCTGATTGTTCAGACACAAATAAATCTGTTGAAAATAGTCTGGTATACACCAGTAAATTATAACTGTGGTTTTCCTGTTCCACGGTAAAAAAAATCTCTATTTTCTTGCTTTTGTCATTTTTTGCCATAAAAAATAAATAATAGTGTCTCCTGATTGTTCATACACAAATATATCTGTTGAAAATAGTCTGGTATACACCAGTAAATTATAACTGTGGTTTTGCTGTTCCACGGTAAAAAATCTATATTATCCTGCTTTTGGCATTTTTTGCCGTAAAAAATAACTAATAGTGTCTCCTCATTGTTCAGACAAATATATCTGTTGAAAAGAGTCTGGTGTAGGTCCTAGAAATACAAGTGTAGTTTTGCAGTTCCACGGATCAAATCTCTTTATTATCCTGCTTTTCGCAATTTTTGGACGTAAAAAATAAATAATTGTGTCTCCTGATTGTTCAGACACAGATATATCTGTTGAAAATAGTCTGATATACACCAGTAAATTATAACTGTGGTTTTGCTGTTCCACGGTAAAAAATCTCTATTATCCTGCTTTTGGCATTTTTTGCCGTAAAAAATAAATAATAGTGTGTCCTGATTTTTCAGACACAAATATATCTGTTGAAAATAGTCTGGTGTAGGCCCGAGAAATACCAGTGTGGTTTTGCAGTACCACTTGTCAAATCTCTGTATTATCCTGCTTTTCACAATTTGTGGCCGTAAAAAATAAATAATAGTGTCTCCTGATTGTTCAGACACAAACATATCTGTTGAAAAGAGTCTGGTATACACCAGTAAATTATAACTGTGGTTTTGCTGTTCCACGGTAAAAAATCTCTATTATCCTGCTTTTGGCATTTTTTGCCGTAAAAAATAAATAATAGAGTCCCCTGATTGTTCAGACTCAAATATATGTGTTGAAAAATGTCGGGTATACACCAGTAAATTATGACTGAGGTTTGGCTGTTCCACGGTAAAAAATCTCTATTATCCTGCTTTTGGCATTTTTTGCCGTAAAAAATAAATAATAGTGTCTACTGATTGTTCAGACACAAATGTATCTGTTGAAAATAGTCTGGCATACACCAGTAAACTATCACTGTGGTTTTGCTGTTCCACGGTAAAAAATCTCTATTATCCTGCTTTTGGCATTTTTTGCCGTAAAAAAATAAATAATAGTGTCTCCAGATTGTTCAGACACAAATGTATCTGTTGAAAATAGTCTGGTATACACCAGTAAATTATAACTGTGTTTTTCCTGTTCCACGGTAAAAAATCTCTATTATCCTGCTTTTGGCATTTTTTGCCATAAATAATAGTGTCTCCTGATTGTTCAGACAAATATATCTGTTGAAAAGAGTCTGGTGTAGGCCCTAGAAATACAAGTGTGGTTTTGCAGTTCCACGGATCAAATCTCTTTATTATCCTGCTTTTCGCAATTTTTGGAAGTAAAAAATAAATAATATTATCTCCTGATTGTTCAGACACAGATATATCTGTTGAAAATAGTCTGGTATACACCAGTAAATTATAACTGTGGTTTTGCTGTTCCACGATAAAAAATCTCTATTATCCTGCTTTTGGCATTTTTTGCTTTAAAAAATAAATAATAGTGTCTCCTGATTGTTCAGACACATATATATCTATTAAAAATAGTCTGGTGTAGGCCCGAGAAATACAAGTGTGGTTTTGCAGTACCACTTGTCAAATCTCTGTATTATCCTGCTTTTCGCAATTTTTGGCCGTAAAAAATAAATAATAGTGTCTCCTGATTGTTCAGACACAAATATATCTGTTGAAAATAGTCTGGTATACACCAGTAAATTATAACTGTGGTTTTGCTGTTCCACGGTAAAAAATCTCTATTATCCTGCTTTTGGCATTTTTTGCCGTAAAAAATAAATAATAGAGTCTCCTGATCGTTCAGACTCAAATATATCTGTTGAAAATAGTCTGGTATACACCAGTAAATTATGACTGAGGTTTGGCTGTTCCACGGTAAAAAATCTCGGTTATCCTGATTTTGGCATTTTTTGCCATAAAAAATAAATAATAGTGTCTCCTGATTGTTCAGACACAAATATATCTGTTGAAAATAGTCTGGTATACACCAGTAAAATCTAACTGTGGTTTTGCTGTTCCACGGTAAAAAATCTCTATTATTCTGATTTTGGCATTTTTTGCCATAAAAAAATAAATAATAGTGTCTCCTGATTGTTCAGACACAAATATATCTGTTGAAAATAGTCTGGTGTATGCCCGAGAAATACAAGTATGGTTTTGCAGTTCCACGGGTCAAAGCTCTGTATTATCCTGCTTTTCGCAATTTTTGGCCAAAAAAAATAAATAATAGTGTCTCCTGATTGTTCAGACCCAAATATATCTGTTGAAAATAGTCTGGTATACACCAATAAATTATAACTGTGGTTTTGCTTTTCCACGGTAAAAAATCTCTATTATCCTGCTTTTGGCATTTTTTGCCGTAAAAAAAAATAATAGTGTCTCCTGATTGTTCAGACACAAATATATCTGTTGAAAATAGTCTCGTGTAGACCCAAGAAATACAAGTGTGGTTTTGCAGTACCATTGGTCAAATCTCTGTATTATCCTGCTTTTCTCAATTTTTAGCCGTAAAAAATAAATAATAGTATCTCCTGATTGTTCAGACACCAATATATCTGTTGAAAATAGTCTGGTATGCACCAATAAATTTTAACTGTGGTTTGCTGTTCCACGGTAAAAAGTCTCTATTATCCTGCTTTTGACATTTTTTGCCATAAAAAATAAATATCAGTGTCTCCTGATTGTTCAGACACAAATATATCTGTTGAAAATAGTCTGGTATGCACCAGTAAATTTTAAATGTGGTTTGCTGTTCCACGGTAAAAAGTCTCTATTATCCTGCTTTTTCCATTTTTTGCCGTAAAAAATAAATAATAGCGTCTCCTGATTGTTTAGACACAAATATATCTGTTGAAAATAGTCTGGTGTAGGCCCGAGAAATAAAAGTGTGGTTTTGCAGTACCTCGTGTCAAATCTTTGTATTATCCTGCTTTTCGCAATTTTTGGTAGTAAAAAATAAATAATAGTGTCTCCTGATTGTTCAGACATAAATAAACCTGTTGAAAATAGTGTGGTATACACCAGTTAATTATAACTGTGGTTTTGCTGCTCCACGGTAAAAAAATCTCTACTTTCCTGCTTTTGGCATTTTTTGCCGTAAAAAATAAATAATAGTGTCTCCTGATTGTTCAGACACAAATATATCTGTTGAAAATAGTCTGGTATACACCAGTAAATTATAACTGTGGTTTTGCTGTTCCACAGTAAAAAATCTTTTTATCCTGCATTTGGCATTTTTTGCCTTAAAAAAAAAAATAATAGTGTCTCCTGATTGTTCGGACACAAATACATCTGTTGAAAATAGTCTGGTGTAGGCCCGAGAAATACAAGTGTGGTTTTGCAGTTCCACGGGTCAAATCTCTGTATTATCCTGCTTTTCGCAATTTTTGGCAGTAAAAAAGAAATAATAGCGTCTCCTGCTTGTTCAGACACAAATAAATCGGTTGAAAATAGTGTGGTATACACCAGTAAATTATAACTGTGGTTTTCCTGTTCCACGGTAAAAAATCTCTATTTTCCTGATTTTGGCATTTTTTGCCGTAAAAAATAAATAATAGTGTCTCCTGATTGTTCAGACACAAATATATCTGTTGAAAATAGTCTGGTATAGGCCCAAGAAACACAAGTGTGGTTTTCCTGTTCCACGGGTCAAATCACTTTATTATCCTGCTTTTCTGCTTTTCACAATTTTTGGACATAAAAAATAAATAATAGTGTCTCCTGATTGTTCAGACACAAATATATCTGTTGAAAATAGTCTGGTATACACCTGTAAATTATAACTGTGGTTTTGCTGTTCCACGGCAAAAAATCTCTATTATCCTGCTTTTGGCATTTTTTGCCGTAAAAAATAAATAATAGTGTCTCCTGATTGTTCAGACACAAATAAATCTGTTGAAAATAGTCTGGTATACACCAGTAAATTATAACTGTGGTTTTCCTGTTCCACGGTAAAAAAAATCTCTATTTTCTTGCTTTTGTCATTTTTTGCCATAAAAAATAAATAATAGTATCTCCTGATTGTTCATACACAAATATATCTGTTGAAAATAGTCTGGTATACACCAGTAAATTATAACTGTGGTTTTGCTGTTCCACAGTAAAAAATCTCTATTATCCTGCTTTTGGCATTTTTTGCCGTAAAAAATAAATAACAGTGTCTCCTGATTGTTCAGACACAAATATATCTGTTGAACATAGTCTGGTGTAGGGCCGAGAAATACTAGTGTGGTTTTGCAGTTCCACGGGTCAAATCTCTGTATTATCCTGCTTTTTGCAATTTTTGGCAGTAAAATATAAATAATAGTGTCTCCTGATTGTTCAGACACAAATATATCTGTTGAAAATAGTCTGGTATACACCAGTAAACTATCACTGTGGTTTTGCTATTCCACGGTAAAAAATCTCTATTATCCTGCTTTTTGCATTTTTTGCCGTAAACAATAAATAATAGAGTCTCCTGATTGTTCAGACACAAATATATCTGTTGAGAATAGTCTGGTATACACCAGTAAATTTTAACTGTGGTTTGCTGTTCCACGGTAAAAAATTTCTATTATACTACCTATGGCATTTTTTGCCGTAAAAAATAAATAATAGTGTCTCCTGATTGTTCAGACACAAATATATCTGTTGAAAATAGTCTGGTATACAACAATAACTTATAACTGTGGTTTTGCTGTTCCACAGTAAAAAATCTCTATTATCCTGCTTTTGGCATTTTTTGCCGTAAAAAATAAATAACAGTGTCTCCTAATTGTTCAGACACAAATATATCTGTTGAAAATAGTCTGGTGTAGGGCCGAGAAATACTAGTGTGGTTTTGCAGTTCCACAGGTCAAATCTCTGTATTATCCTGCTTTTTGCATTTTTTGCCATAAACAATAAATAATAGAGTCTCCTGATTGTTCAGACACAAATATATCTGTTGAAAATAGTCTGGTATAGGCCCAAGAAACACAAGTGTGGTTTTGCAGTTCCACGGGTCAAATCACTTTATTATACTGCTTTTCTGCTTTTCACAATTTTTGGACATAAAAAATAAATAATAGTGTCTCCTGATTGTTCAGACACAAATATATCTGTTGGAAATAGTCTGGTATACACCTGTAAATTATAACTGTGGTTTTGCTGTTCCACGGCAAAAAATCTCTATTATCCTGCTTTTGGCATTTTTTGCCGTAAAAAATAAATAATAGTGTCTCCTGATTGTTCAGACACAAATAAGTCTGTTGAAAATAGTCTGGTATACACCAGTAAATTATAACTGTGGTTTTCCTGTTCCACGGTAAAAAAAATCTCTATTTTCTTGCTTTTGTCATTTTTTGCCATAAAAAATAAATAATAGTGTCTCCTGATTGTTCAGACACAAATATATCTGTTGAAAATAGTCTGGTATACACCAGTAAATTATAACTGTGGTTTTGCTGTTCCACGGTAAAAAATCTCTATTATACTGCTTTTGGCATTTTTTGCCGTAAAAAATAAATAATAGAGTCTCCTGATTGTTCAGACTCAAATATATCTGTTGAAAAAAGTCTGGTATACACCAGTAAATTATGACTGAGGTTTGGCTGTTCCACGGTAAAAAATCTCGGTTATCCTGATTTTGGCATTTTTTGCCATAAAAAATAAATAATAGTGTCTCCTGATTGTTCAGACCCAAATATATCTGTTGAAAATAGTTTGGTATACACCAATAAATTATAACTGTGGTTTTGCTGTTCCACGGTAAAAAATCTCTATTATCCTGCTTTTGGCATTTTTTGCCGTAAAAAATAAATAATAGCGTCTCCTGATTGTTCAAACACAAATATATCTGTTGAAAATAGTCTGGTGTATTCCCGAAAAATACAAGTGTGGTTTTGCAGTACCATTGGTCAAATCTCTGTATTATCCTGCTTTTCTCAATTTTTAGCCGTAAAAAATAAATAATAGTATCTCCTGATTGTTCAGACACCAATATATCTGTTGAAAATAGTCTGGTATGCACCAATAAATTTTAACTGTGGTTTGCTGTTCCACGGTAAAAAGTCTCTATTATCCTGCTTTTGACATTTTTTGCCATAAAAAATAAATATCAGTGTCTCCTGATTGTTCAGACACAAATATATCTGTTGAAAATAGTCTGGTATGCACCAGTAAATTTTAAATGTGGTTTGCTGTTCCACGGTAAAAAGTCTCTATTATCCTGCTTTTTCCATTTTTTGCCGTAAAAAATAAATAATAGCGTCTCCTGATTGTTTAGACACAAATATATCTGTTGAAAATAGTCTGGTGTAGGCCCGAGAAATAAAAGTGTGGTTTTGCAGTACCTCGTGTCAAATCTTTGTATTATCCTGCTTTTCGCAATTTTTGGTAGTAAAAAATAAATAATAGTGTCTCCTGATTGTTCAGACATAAATAAACCTGTTGAAAATAGTGTGGTATACACCAGTTAATTATAACTGTGGTTTTGCTGCTCCACGGTAAAAAAATCTCTACTTTCCTGCTTTTGGCATTTTTTGCCGTAAAAAATAAATAATAGTGTCTCCTGATTGTTCAGACACAAATATATCTGTTGAAAATAGTCTGGTATACACCAGTAAATTATAACTGTGGTTTTGCTGTTCCACAGTAAAAAATCTCTATTATCCTGCATTTGGCATTTTTTGCCTTAAAAAAAAAAATAATAGTGTCTCCTGATTGTTCGGACACAAATACATCTGTTGAAAATAGTCTGGTGTAGGCCCGAGAAATACAAGTGTGGTTTTGCAGTTCCACGGGTCAAATCTCTGTATTATCCTGCTTTTCGCAATTTTTGGCAGTAAAAAAGAAATAATAGCGTCTCCTGCTTGTTCAGACACAAATAAATCGGTTGAAAATAGTGTGGTATACACCAGTAAATTATAACTGTGGTTTTCCTGTTCCACGGTAAAAAATCTCTATTTTCCTGATTTTGGCATTTTTTGCCGTAAAAAATAAATAATAGTGTCTCCTGATTGTTCAGACACAAATATATCTGTTGAAAATAGTCTGGTATAGGCCCAAGAAACACAAGTGTGGTTTTCCTGTTCCACGGGTCAAATCACTTTATTATCCTGCTTTTCTGCTTTTCACAATTTTTGGACATAAAAAATAAATAATAGTGTCTCCTGATTGTTCAGACACAAATATATCTGTTGAAAATAGTCTGGTATACACCTGTAAATTATAACTGTGGTTTTGCTGTTCCACGGCAAAAAATCTCTATTATCCTGCTTTTGGCATTTTTTGCCGTAAAAAATAAATAATAGTGTCTCCTGATTGTTCAGACACAAATAAATCTGTTGAAAATAGTCTGGTATACACCAGTAAATTATAACTGTGGTTTTCCTGTTCCACGGTAAAAAAAATCTCTATTTTCTTGCTTTTGTCATTTTTTGCCATAAAAAATAAATAATAGTATCTCCTGATTGTTCATACACAAATATATCTGTTGAAAATAGTCTGGTATACACCAGTAAATTATAACTGTGGTTTTGCTGTTCCACAGTAAAAAATCTCTATTATCCTGCTTTTGGCATTTTTTGCCGTAAAAAATAAATAACAGTGTCTCCTGATTGTTCAGACACAAATATATCTGTTGAACATAGTCTGGTGTAGGGCCGAGAAATACTAGTGTGGTTTTGCAGTTCCACGGGTCAAATCTCTGTATTATCCTGCTTTTTGCAATTTTTGGCAGTAAAATATAAATAATAGTGTCTCCTGATTGTTCAGACACAAATATATCTGTTGAAAATAGTCTGGTATACACCAGTAAACTATCACTGTGGTTTTGCTATTCCACGGTAAAAAATCTCTATTATCCTGCTTTTTGCATTTTTTGCCGTAAACAATAAATAATAGAGTCTCCTGATTGTTCAGACACAAATATATCTGTTGAGAATAGTCTGGTATACACCAGTAAATTTTAACTGTGGTTTGCTGTTCCACGGTAAAAAATTTCTATTATACTACCTATGGCATTTTTTGCCGTAAAAAATAAATAATAGTGTCTCCTGATTGTTCAGACACAAATATATCTGTTGAAAATAGTCTGGTATACAACAATAACTAATAACTGTGGTTTTGCTGTTCCACAGTAAAAAATCTCTATTATCCTGCTTTTGGCATTTTTTGCCGTAAAAAATAAATAACAGTGTCTCCTAATTGTTCAGACACAAATATATCTGTTGAAAATAGTCTGGTGTAGGGCCGAGAAATACTAGTGTGGTTTTGCAGTTCCACAGGTCAAATCTCTGTATTATCCTGCTTTTTGCATTTTTTGCCATAAACAATAAATAATAGAGTCTCCTGATTGTTCAGACACAAATATATCTGTTGAAAATAGTCTGGTATAGGCCCAAGAAACACAAGTGTGGTTTTGCAGTTCCACGGGTCAAATCACTTTATTATACTGCTTTTCTGCTTTTCACAATTTTTGGACATAAAAAATAAATAATAGTGTCTCCTGATTGTTCAGACACAAATATATCTGTTGGAAATAGTCTGGTATACACCTGTAAATTATAACTGTGGTTTTGCTGTTCCACGGCAAAAAATCTCTATTATCCTGCTTTTGGCATTTTTTGCCGTAAAAAATAAATAATAGTGTCTCCTGATTGTTCAGACACAAATAAGTCTGTTGAAAATAGTCTGGTATACACCAGTAAATTATAACTGTGGTTTTCCTGTTCCACGGTAAAAAAAATCTCTATTTTCTTGCTTTTGTCATTTTTTGCCATAAAAAATAAATAATAGTGTCTCCTGATTGTTCAGACACAAATATATCTGTTGAAAATAGTCTGGTATACACCAGTAAATTATAACTGTGGTTTTGCTGTTCCACGGTAAAAAATCTCTATTATACTGCTTTTGGCATTTTTTGCCGTAAAAAATAAATAATAGAGTCTCCTGATTGTTCAGACTCAAATATATCTGTTGAAAAAAGTCTGGTATACACCAGTAAATTATGACTGAGGTTTGGCTGTTCCACGGTAAAAAATCTCGGTTATCCTGATTTTGGCATTTTTTGCCATAAAAAATAAATAATAGTGTCTCCTGATTGTTCAGACCCAAATATATCTGTTGAAAATAGTTTGGTATACACCAATAAATTATAACTGTGGTTTTGCTGTTCCACGGTAAAAAATCTCTATTATCCTGCTTTTGGCATTTTTTGCCGTAAAAAATAAATAATAGCGTCTCCTGATTGTTCAAACACAAATATATCTGTTGAAAATAGTCTGGTGTATTCCCGAAAAATACAAGTGTGGTTTTGCAGTACCATTGGTCAAATCTCTGTATTATCCTGCTTTTCGCAATTTTTGGCCGTGAAAAATAAATAATAGTGTCTCCTGATTGTTCAAACACCAATATATCTGTTGAAAATAGTCTGGTATACACCAGTAAATTATAACTGTGGTTTTGCTGTTCCACAGTAACAAATCTCTATTATCCTGCTTTTGGCATTTTTTGCCGTAAAAAATAAATAACAGTGTCTCCTAATTGTTCAGACACAAATATATCTGTTGAAAATAGTCTGGTGTAAGGCCGAGAAATACTAGTGTGGTTTTGCAGTTCCAGAGGTCAAATCTCTGTATTATCCTGCTTTTTGCATTTTTTGCCATAAACAATGAATAATAGAGTCTCCTGATTGTTCTGACACAAATTTATCTGTTGAGAATAGTCTGGTATACACCAGTAAATTTTAACTGTGGTTTGCTGTTCCACGGTAAAAAATTTCTATTATCATACCTATGGCATTTTTTGCCGTAAAAAATAAATAATAGTGTCTCCTGATTGTTCAGACACAAATATATCTGTTGAAAATAGTCTGGTGTAGGCCAGAGAAATACAAGTGTGGTTTTTGATTTCCACGGGTCAAATCTCTGTATTATCCTGCTTTTCGCAATTTTTGGCAGTGAAAGAGAAATAATAGTGTCTCCTGATTGTTCAGACACAAATATATCTGTTGAAAATAGTCAGTATACACCAGTAAATTATAACAGAGGTTTTGCTGTTCCACGGTAAAAAAATCTCTATTATCCTGCTTTTGGCATTTTTTGCCGTAAAAAATAAATAATAGTGTCTCCTGATTGTTCAGACACAAATATATCTGTTGAAAATAGTCTGGTATACACCAGTAAATTATAACTGTGGTTTTACTGTTCCACGGTAAAAAATCTCTATTATCCTGCTTTTGGCATTTTTTGACGTAAAAAATAAATAATAGTGTCTCCTGATTGTTCAGACACAAATATATCTGTTGAAAATAGTCTGGTATACACCAGTAAATTATAACTGTGGTTTTGCTGTTCCACGGTAAAAAATCTCTATTATACTGCTTTTGGCATTTTTTGCTGTAAAAAATAAATAATAGTGTCTCCTGATTGTTCAGACACAAACATATCTGTTGAAAATAGTCTGGAATGCACCAGTAAATTATAACTGTGGCTTTCCTGTTCCACGGTAAAAAAATCTATATTATCCTGCTTTTGGCATTTTTTGCCGTAAAAAAATAATAATAGTGTCTCCTGATTGTTCAGACACAAATAAATCTGATGAAAATAGTCTGGTGTAGGACCGAGAAATACAAGTGAGGTTTTGCAGTTCCACGGGTCAAATCTCTGTATTATCCTGCTTTTCGCAATTTTTTGCAGCAAAATATAAATAATAGTGTCTCCTGATTGTTCAGACACAAATATATCTGTTGAAAATAGTCTGGTATACACCAGTAAACTATAACTGTGGTTTTGCTGTTCTACGGTAAAAAATCTCTATTATCCTGCTTTTGGCATTTTTTGCCGTAAAAAATAAATAATAGTGTCTCCAGATTGTTCAGACACAAATGTATCTGTTGAAAATAGTCTGGTATAAACCAGTAAATTATAACTGTGGTTTTGCTGTTCCACGGTAAAAAATCTATATTATCCTGCTTTTGGCATTTTTTGCCGTAAAAAATAAATAATAGTGTCTCCTCATTGTTCAGACAAATATATCTGTTGAAAAGAGTCTGGCGTAGGTCCTAGAAATACAAGTGTGGTTTTGCAGTTCCACGGATCAAATCTCTTTATTATCCTGCTTTTCGCAATTTTTGGACGTAAAAAATAAATAATAGTGTCTCCTGATTGTTCAGACACAGATATATCTGTTGAAAATAGTCTGATATACACCAGTAAATTATAACTGTGGTTTTGCTGTTCCACGGTAAAAAATCTCTATTATCCTGCTTTTGGCATTTTTTGCCGTAAAAAATAAATAATAGTGTGTCCTGATTTTTCAGACACAAATATATCTGTTGAAAATAGTCTGGTGTAGGCCCGAGAAATACCAGTGTGGTTTTGCAGTACCACTTGTCAAATCTCTGTATTATCCTGCTTTTCACAATTTTTGGCCGTAAAAATTAAATAATAGTGTCTCCTGATTGTTCAGACACAAACATATCTGTTGAAAATAGTCTGGTATACACCAGTAAATTATAACTGTGGTTTTGCTGTTCCACGGTAAAAAATCTCTATTATCCTGCTTTTGGCATTTTTTGCCGTAAAAAATAAATAATAGAGTCTCCTGATTGTTCAGACTCAAATATATCTGTTGAAAATAGTCTGGTGTATGCCCGAGAAATACAAGTATGGTTTTGCAGTTCCACGGGTCAAAGCTCTGTATTATCCTGCTTTTCGCAATTTTTGGCCGTGAAAAATAAATAATAGTGTCTCCTGATTGTTCAGACACCAATATATCTGTTGAAAATAGTCTGGTATACACCAGTAAATTATAACTGTGGTTTTGCTGTTCCACGGTAAAAAATCTCTATTATCCTGCTTTTGGCATTTTTTGACGTAAAAAATAAATAATAGTGTCTCCTGATTGTTCAGACACAAATATATCTGTTGAAAATAGTCTGGTGTATGCCCGAGAAATACAAGTATGGTTTTGCAGTTCCACGGGTCAAAGCTCTGTATTATCCTGCTTTTCGCAATTTTTGGCCGAAAAAAATAAATAATACTGTCTCCTGATTGTTCAGACACAAATATATCTGTTGAAAATAGTCTGGTATACACCAATAAATTATAACTGTGGTTTTGCTGTTCCATGGTAAAAAATCTCAATTATCCTGCTTTTGGCATTTTTTGCCGTAAAAAAAAATAATAGTGTCTCCTGATTGTTCAGACACAAATATATCTGTTGAAAATAGTCTCGTGTAGACCCGAGAAATACAAGTGTGGTTTTGCAGTACCATTGGTCAAATCTCTGTATTATCCTGCTTTTCTCATTTTTAGCCATAAAAAATAAATAATAGTGTCTCCTGATTGTTCAGACACCAATATATCTGTTGAAAATAGTCTGGTATGCACCAGTAAATTTTAACTGTGGTTTGCTGTTCCACGGTAAAAAGTCTCTATTATCCTGCTTTTGACATTTTTTGCCATAAAAAATAAATATCAGTGTCTCCTGATTGTTCAGACACAAATATATCTGTTGAAAATAGTCTGGTGTATGCCCGAGAATTACAAGTGTGGTTTTGCAGTACCACTGGTCAAATCTCTGAATTATCCTGCTTTTCACAATTTTTGGCCGTAAAAAATAAATAATAGTGTCTCCTGATTGTTCAGACACAAATATATCTGTTGAAAATAGTCTGGTGTAGGCCCGAGAAATAAAAGTGTGGTTTTGCAGTACCACTTGTCAAATCTCTGTATTATCCTGCTTTTCACAATTTTTGGCCGTAAAAATTAAATAATAGTGTCTCCTGATTGTTCAGACACATACATATCTGTTGAAAATAGTCTGGTATACACCAGTAAATTATTACTGTCGTTTTGCTGTTCCACGGTAAAAAATCCCTAATATCCTGCTTTTGGCATTTTTTGCCGTAAAAAATAAATAATAGAGTCTCCTGATTGTTCAGACTCAAATATATCTGTTGAAAAAAGTCGGGTATACACCAATAAATTATGACTGAGGTTTGGCTGTTCCACGGTAAAAAATCTCTATTATCCTGCTTTTGGCATTTTTTGCCGTAAAAAATAAATAATAGTGTCTCCAGATTGTTCAGACACAAATATATCTGTTGAAAATAGTCTGGTATACACCAGTAAATTATAACTGTGGTTTTGCTGTTCCACGGTAAAAAATCTCTATTATCCTGCTTTTGGCATTTTTTGCCGTAAAAAATAAATAATAGTGTCTCCTCATTGTTCAGACAAATATATCTGTTGAAAAGAGTCTGGCGTAGGTCCTAGAAATACAAGTGTGGTTTTGCAGTTCCACGGATCAAATCTCTTTATTATCCTGCTTTTCGCAATTTTTGGACGTAAAAAATAAATAATAGTGTCTCCTGATTGTTCAGACACAGATATATCTGTTGAAAATAGTCTGATATACACCAGTAAATTATAACTGTGGTTTTGCTGTTACACGGTAAAAAATCTCTATTATCCTGCTTTTGGCATTTTTTGCCGTAAAAAATAAATAATAGTGTGTCCTGATTTTTCAGACACAAATATATCTGTTGAAAATAGTCTGGTGTAGGCCCGAGAAATACCAGTGTGGTTTTGCAGTATCACTTGTCAAATCTCTGTATTATCCTGCTTTTCACAATTTTTGGCCGTAAAAATTAAATAATAGTGTCTCCTGATTGTTCAGACACAAACATATCTGTTGAAAATAGTCTGGTATACACCAGTAAATTATAACTGTGGTTTTGCTGTTCCACGGTAAAAAATCTCTATTATCCTGCTTTTGGCATTTTTTGCCGTAAAAAATAAATAATAGAGTCTCCTGATTGTTCAGACTCAAATATATCTGTTGAAAATAGTCTGGTATACACCAGTAAATTTTAACTGCGGTTTGCTGTTCCACGGTAAAAAGTCTCTATTATCCTGCTTTTGGCATTTTTTGCCGTAAAAAATAATAATAGCGTCTCCTGATTGTTCAAACACAAATATATCTGTTGAAAATAGTCTGGTGTATTCCCGAAAATTACAAGTGTGGTTTTGCAGTACCACTGGTCAAATCTCTGTATTATCCTGCTTTTCGCAATTTTTGGCCGTGAAAAATAAATAATAGTGTCTCCTGATTGTTCAGACACCAATATATCTGTTGAAAATAGTCTGGTATACACCAGTAAATTATAACTGTGGTTTTGCTGTCCACGGTAAAAAATCTCAATTATCCTGCTTTTGGCATTTTTTGCCGTAAAAAATAAATAATAGTGTCTCCTGATTGTTCAGACACAAATATATCTGTTGAAAATAGTCTGGTGTATGCCCGAGAAATACAAGTATGGTTTTGCAGTTCCACGGGTCAAAGCTCTGTATTATCCTGCTTTTCGCAATTTTTGGCCGAAAAAAATAAATAATACTGTCTCCTGATTGTTCAGACACAAATATATCTGTTGAAAATAGTCTGGTATACACCAATAAATTATAACTGTGGTTTTGCTGTTCCATGGTAAAAAATCTCAATTATCCTGCTTTTGGCATTTTTTGCCGTAAAAAAAAATAATAGTGTCTCCTGATTGTTCAGACACAAATATATCTGTTGAAAATAGTCTCGTGTAGACCTGAGAAATACAAGTGTGGTTTTGCAGTACCATTGGTCAAATCTCTGTATTATCCTGCTTTTCTCATTTTTAGCCGTAAAAAATAAATAATAGTGTCTCCTGATTGTTCAGACACCAATATATCTGTTGAAAATAGTCTGGTATGCACCAGTAAATTTTAACTGTGGTTTGCTGTTCCACGGTAAAAAGTCTCTATTATCCTGCTTTTGACATTTTTTGCCATAAAAAATAAATATCAGTGTCTCCTGATTGTTCAGACACAAATATATCTGTTAAAAATAGTCTGGTATGCACCAGTAAATTTTAACTGTGGTTTGCTGTTCCACGGTAAAAAGTCTCTATTATCCTGCTTTTTCCATTTTTTGCCGTAAAAAATAAATAATAGCGTCTCCTGATTGTTTAGACACAAATATATCTGTTGAAAATAGTCTGGTGTATGCCCGAGAATTACAAGTGTGGTTTTGCAGTACCACTGGTCAAATCTCTGAATTATCCTGCTTTTCACAATTTTTGGCGGTAAAAAATAAATAATAGTGTCTCCTGATTGTTCAGACACAAATATATCTGTTGAAAATAGTCTGGTGTAGGCCCGAGAAATAAAAGTGTGGTTTTGCAGTACCACTTGTCAAATCTCTGTATTATCCTGCTTTTCACAATTTTTGGCCGTAAAAATTAAATAATAGTGTCTCCTGATTGTTCAGACACATACATATCTGTTGAAAATAGTCTGGTATACACCAGTAAATTATTACTGTGGTTTTGCTGTTCCACGGTAAAAAATCCCTAATATCCTGCTTTTGGCATTTTTTGCCGTAAAAAATAAATAATAGAGTCTCCTGATTGTTCAGACTCAAATATATCTGTTGAAAAAAGTCGGGTATACACCAATAAATTATGACTGAGGTTTGGCTGTTCCACGGTAAAAAATCTCTATTATCCTGCTTTTGGCATTTTTTGCCGTAAAAAATAAATAATAGTGTCTCCAGATTGTTCAGACACAAATATATCTGTTGAAAATAGTCTGGTATACACCAGTAAATTATAACTGTGGTTTTGCTGTTCCACGGTAAAAAATCTCTATTATCCTGCTTTTGGCATTTTTTGCCGTAAAAAATAAATAATAGTGTCTCCTCATTGTTCAGACAAATATATCTGTTGAAAAGAGTCTGGCGTAGGTCCTAGAAATACAAGTGTGGTTTTGCAGTTCCACGGATCAAATCTCTTTATTATCCTGCTTTTCGCAATTTTTGGACGTAAAAAATAAATAATAGTGTCTCCTGATTGTTCAGACACAGATATATCTGTTGAAAATAGTCTGATATACACCAGTAAATTATAACTGTGGTTTTGCTGTTACACGGTAAAAAATCTCTATTATCCTGCTTTTGGCATTTTTTGCCGTAAAAAATAAATAATAGTGTGTCCTGATTTTTCAGACACAAATATATCTGTTGAAAATAGTCTGGTGTAGGCCCGAGAAATACCAGTGTGGTTTTGCAGTATCACTTGTCAAATCTCTGTATTATCCTGCTTTTCACAATTTTTGGCCGTAAAAATTAAATAATAGTGTCTCCTGATTGTTCAGACACAAACATATCTGTTGAAAATAGTCTGGTATACACCAGTAAATTATAACTGTGGTTTTGCTGTTCCACGGTAAAAAATCTCTATTATCCTGCTTTTGGCATTTTTTGCCGTAAAAAATAAATAATAGAGTCTCCTGATTGTTCAGACTCAAATATATCTGTTGAAAATAGTCTGGTATACACCAGTAAATTTTAACTGCGGTTTGCTGTTCCACGGTAAAAAGTCTCTATTATCCTGCTTTTGGCATTTTTTGCCGTAAAAAATAATAATAGCGTCTCCTGATTGTTCAAACACAAATATATCTGTTGAAAATAGTCTGGTGTATTCCCGAAAATTACAAGTGTGGTTTTGCAGTACCACTGGTCAAATCTCTGTATTATCCTGCTATTCGCAATTTTTGGCCGTGAAAAATAAATAATAGTGTCTCCTGATTGTTCAGACACCAATATATCTGTTGAAAATAGTCTGGTATACACCAGTAAATTATAACTGTGGTTTTGCTGTTCCACGGTAAAAAATCTCTATTATCCTGCTTTTGGCATTTTTTGCCGTAAAAAATAAATAATAGTGTCTCCTGATTGTTCAGACACAAATATATCTGTTGAAAATAGTCTGGTGTATGCCCGAGAAATACAAGTATGGTTTTGCAGTTCCACGGGTCAAAGCTCTGTATTATCCTGCTTTTCGCAATTTTTGGCCGAAAAAAATAAATAATACTGTCTCCTGATTGTTCAGACACAAATATATCTGTTGAAAATAGTCTGGTATACACCAATAAATTATAACTGTGGTTTTGCTGTTCCATGGTAAAAAATCTCAATTATCCTGCTTTTGGCATTTTTTGCCGTAAAAAAAAATAATAGTGTCTCCTGATTGTTCAGACACAAATATATCTGTTGAAAATAGTCTCGTGTAGACCCGAGAAATACAAGTGTGGTTTTGCAGTACCATTGGTCAAATCTCTGTATTATCCTGCTTTTCTCATTTTTAGCCGTAAAAAATAAATAATAGTGTCTCCTGATTGTTCAGACACCAATATATCTGTTGAAAATAGTCTGGTATGCACCAGTAAATTTTAACTGTGGTTTGCTGTTCCACGGTAAAAAGTCTCTATTATCCTGCTTTTGACATTTTTTGCCATAAAAAATAAATATCAGTGTCTCCTGATTGTTCAGACACAAATATATCTGTTAAAAATAGTCTGGTATGCACCAGTAAATTTTAACTGTGGTTTGCTGTTCCACGGTAAAAAGTCTCTATTATCCTGCTTTTTCCATTTTTTGCCGTAAAAAATAAATAATAGCGTCTCCTGATTGTTTAGACACAAATATATCTGTTGAAAATAGTCTGGTGTATGCCCGAGAATTACAAGTGTGGTTTTGCAGTACCACTGGTCAAATCTCTGAATTATCCTGCTTTTCACAATTTTTGGCCGTAAAAAATAAATAATAGTGTCTCCTGATTGTTCAGACACAAATATATCTGTTGAAAATAGTCTGGTGTAGGCCCGAGAAATAAAAGTGTGGTTTTGCAGTACCACTTGTCAAATCTCTGTATTATCCTGCTTTTCACAATTTTTGGCCGTAAAAATTAAATAATAGTGTCTCCTGATTGTTCAGACACATACATATCTGTTGAAAATAGTCTGGTATACACCAGTAAATTATTACTGTGGTTTTGCTGTTCCACGGTAAAAAATCCCTAATATCCTGCTTTTGGCATTTTTTGCCGTAAAAAATAAATAATAGAGTCTCCTGATTGTTCAGACTCAAATATATCTGTTGAAAAAAGTCGGGTATACACCAATAAATTATGACTGAGGTTTGGCTGTTCCACGGTAAAAAATCTCTATTATCCTGCTTTTGGCATTTTTTGCCGTAAAAAATAAATAATAGTGTCTCCAGATTGTTCAGACACAAATATATCTGTTGAAAATAGTCTGGTATACACCAGTAAATTATAACTGTGGTTTTGCTGTTCCACGGTAAAAAATCTCTATTATCCTGCTTTTGGCATTTTTTGCCGTAAAAAATAAATAATAGTGTCTCCTCATTGTTCAGACAAATATATCTGTTGAAAAGAGTCTGGCGTAGGTCCTAGAAATACAAGTGTGGTTTTGCAGTTCCACGGATCAAATCTCTTTATTATCCTGCTTTTCGCAATTTTTGGACGTAAAAAATAAATAATAGTGTCTCCTGATTGTTCAGACACAGATATATCTGTTGAAAATAGTCTGATATACACCAGTAAATTATAACTGTGGTTTTGCTGTTACACGGTAAAAAATCTCTATTATCCTGCTTTTGGCATTTTTTGCCGTAAAAAATAAATAATAGTGTGTCCTGATTTTTCAGACACAAATATATCTGTTGAAAATAGTCTGGTGTAGGCCCGAGAAATACCAGTGTGGTTTTGCAGTATCACTTGTCAAATCTCTGTATTATCCTGCTTTTCACAATTTTTGGCCGTAAAAATTAAATAATAGTGTCTCCTGATTGTTCAGACACAAACATATCTGTTGAAAATAGTCTGGTATACACCAGTAAATTATAACTGTGGTTTTGCTGTTCCACGGTAAAAAATCTCTATTATCCTGCTTTTGGCATTTTTTGCCGTAAAAAATAAATAATAGAGTCTCCTGATTGTTCAGACTCAAATATATCTGTTGAAAATAGTCTGGTATACACCAGTAAATTTTAACTGCGGTTTGCTGTTCCACGGTAAAAAGTCTCTATTATCCTGCTTTTGGCATTTTTTGCCGTAAAAAATAATAATAGCGTCTCCTGATTGTTCAAACACAAATATATCTGTTGAAAATAGTCTGGTGTATTCCCGAAAATTACAAGTGTGGTTTTGCAGTACCACTGGTCAAATCTCTGTATTATCCTGCTTTTCGCAATTTTTGGCCGTGAAAAATAAATAATAGTGTCTCCTGATTGTTCAGACACCAATATATCTGTTGAAAATAGTCTGGTATACACCAGTAAATTATAACTGTGGTTTTGCTGTTCCACGGTAAAAAATCTCTATTATCCTGCTTTTGGCATTTTTTGACGTAAAAAATAAATAATAGTGTCTCCTGATTGTTCAGACACAAATATATCTGTTGAAAATAGTCTGGTGTATGCCCGAGAAATACAAGTATGGTTTTGCAGTTCCACGGGTCAAAGCTCTGTATTATCCTGCTTTTCGCAATTTTTGGCCGAAAAAAATAAATAATACTGTCTCCTGATTGTTCAGACACAAATATATCTGTTGAAAATAGTCTGGTATACACCAATAAATTATAACTGTGGTTTTGCTGTTCCATGGTAAAAAATCTCAATTATCCTGCTTTTGGCATTTTTTGCCGTAAAAAAAAATAATAGTGTCTCCTGATTGTTCAGACACAAATATATCTGTTGAAAATAGTCTCGTGTAGACCCGAGAAATACAAGTGTGGTTTTGCAGTACCATTGGTCAAATCTCTGTATTATCCTGCTTTTCTCATTTTTAGCCGTAAAAAATAAATAATAGTGTCTCCTGATTGTTCAGACACCAATATATCTGTTGAAAATAGTCTGGTATGCACCAGTAAATTTTAACTGTGGTTTGCTGTTCCACGGTAAAAAGTCTCTATTATCCTGCTTTTGACATTTTTTGCCATAAAAAATAAATATCAGTGTCTCCTGATTGTTCAGACACAAATATATCTGTTAAAAATAGTCTGGTATGCACCAGTAAATTTTAACTGTGGTTTGCTGTTCCACGGTAAAAAGTCTCTATTATCCTGCTTTTTCCATTTTTTGCCGTAAAAAATAAATAATAGCGTCTCCTGATTGTTTAGACACAAATATATCTGTTGAAAATAGTCTGGTGTATGCCCGAGAATTACAAGTGTGGTTTTGCAGTACCACTGGTCAAATCTCTGAATTATCCTGCTTTTCACAATTTTTGGCCGTAAAAAATAAATAATAGTGTCTCCTGATTGTTCAGACACAAATATATCTGTTGAAAATAGTCTGGTGTAGGCCCGAGAAATAAAAGTGTGGTTTTGCAGTACCACTTGTCAAATCTCTGTATTATCCTGCTTTTCACAATTTTTGGCCGTAAAAATTAAATAATAGTGTCTCCTGATTGTTCAGACACAAATATATCTGTTGAAAATAGTCTGGTATACACCAGTAAATTATAACTGTGGTTTTGCTGTTCCACGGTAAAAAATCTCTATTATCCTGCTTTTGGCATTTTTTGCCGTAAAAAAAAAATAATAGTGTCTCCTGATTGTTCAGACACAAATGTATCTGTTGAAAATAGTCTGGTATACACCAGTAAACTATAACTGTGGTTTTGCTGTTCCACGGTAAAAAATCTCTATTATCCTGCTTTTGGCATTTTTTGCCATCAAAAAATAAATAATAGTGTCTCCAGATTGTTCAGACACAAATATATCTGTTGAAAATAGTCTGGTATACACCAGTAAATTATAACTGTGGTTTTCCTGTTCCACGGTAAAAAATCTCTATTATCCTGCTTTTGGCATTTTTTGCCATAAATAATAGTGTCTCCTGATTGTTCAGACAAATATATCTGTTGAAAAGAGTCTGGTGTAGGCCCTAGAAATACAAGTGTGGTTTTGCAGTTCCACGGATCAAATCTCTTTATTATCCTGCTTTTCGCAATTTTTGGACGTAAAAAATAAATAATATTATCTCCTGATTGTTCAGACACAGATATATCTGTTGAAAAGAGTCTGGTATACACCAGTAAATTATAACTGTGGTTTTGCTGTTCCACGATAAAAAATCTCTATTTTCCTGCTTTTGACATTTTTTGCCGTAAAAAATAAATAATAGTGTCTCCTGATTGTTCAGACACATATATATCTGTTAAAAATAGTCTGGTGTAGGCCCGAGAAATACAAGTGTGGTTTTGCAGTACCACTTTTCAAATCTCTGTATTATCCTGCTTTTCGCAATTTTTGGCCGTAAAAAATAAATAATAGTGTCTCCTGATTGTTCAGACCCAAATATATCTGTTGAAAATAGTCTGGTATACACCAGTAAATTATAGCTGTGGTTTTGCTGTTCCACGGTAAAAAATCTCTATTATACTGCTTTTGGCATTTTTTGCCGTAAAAAATAAATAATAGAGTCTCCTGATTGTTCAGACTCAAATATATCTGTTGAAAAAAGTCTGGTATACACCAGTAAATTATGACTGAGGTTTGGCTGTTCCACGGTAAAAAATCTCGGTTATCCTGATTTTGGCATTTTTTGCCATAAAAAATAAATAATAGTTTCTCCTGATTGTTCAGACCCAAATATATCTGTTGAAAATAGTCTGGTATACACCAATAAATTATAACTGTGGTTTTGCTGTTCCACGGTAAAAAATCTCTATTATCCTGCTTTTGGCATTTTTTGCCGTAAAAAATAAATAATAGCGTCTCCTGATTGTTCAAACACAAATATATCTGTTGAAAATAGTCTGGTGTATTCCCGAAAATTACAAGTGTGGTTTTGCAGTACCACTGGTCAAATCGCTGTATTATCCTGCTTTTCGCAATTTTTGGCCGTGAAAAATAAATAATAGTGTCTCCTGATTGTTCAGACACCAATATATCTGTTGAAAATAGTCTGGTATACACCAGTAAATTATAACTGTGGTTTTGCTGTTCCACGGCAAAAAATCTCTATTATCCTGCTTTTGGCATTTTTTGCCGTAAAAAATAAATAGTGTCTCCTGATTGTTCAGACACAAATATATCTGTTGAAAATAGTCTGGTGTATGCCCGAGAAATACAAGTATGGTTTTGCAGTTCCACGGGTTAAAGCTCTGTATTATCCTGCTTTTCGCAATTTTTGGCCGAAAAAAATAAATAATACTGTCCCCTGATTGTTCAGACACAAATATATCTGTTGAAAATAGTCTGCTATACACGAATAAATTATAACTGTGATTTTGCTGTTCCATGGTAAAAAATCTCAATTATCCTGCTTTTGGCATTTTTTGCCGTAAAAAAAAATAATAGTGTCTCCTGATTGTTCAGACACAAATATATCTGTTGAAAATAGTCTCGTGTAGACCCGAGAAATACAAGTGTGGTCTTGCAGTACCATTGGTCAAATCTCTGTATTATCCTGCTTTTCTCAATTTTTAGCCGTAAAAAATAAATAATAGTGTCTCTTGATTGTTCAGACACCAATATATCTGTTGAAAATAGTCTGGTGTAGGCCCGAGAAATAAAAGTGTGGTTTTGTAGTACCTCGTGTCAAATCTTTGTATTATCCTGTTTTTCGCAATTTTTGGTAGTAAAAAATAAATAATAGTGTCTCCTGATTGTTCAAACACAAATAAACCTGTTGAAAATAGTCTGGTGTACACCAGTAAATTTTAACTGTGGTTTGCTGTTCCACGGTAAAAAGTCTCTATTATCCTGCTTTTGACATTTTTTGCCATAAAAAATAAATATCAGTGTCTCCTGATTGTTCAGACACAAATATATCTGTTGAAAATAGTCTGGTATGCACCAGTAAATTTTAACTGTGGTTTGCTTTTCCACGGTAAAAAGTCTCTATTATCCTGCTTTTTCTATTTTTTGCCGTAAAAAATAAATAATAGCGTCTCCTGATTGTTTAGACACAAATATATCTGTTGAAAATAGTCTGGTGTATGCCCGAGAATTACAAGTGTGGTTTTGCAGTACCACTGGTCAAATCTCTGAATTATCCTGCTTTTCACAATTTTTGGCCGTAAAAAATAAATAATAGTGTCTCCTGATTGTTCAGACACAAATATATCTGTTGAAAATAGTCTGGTGTAGGCCCGAGAAATAAAACTGTGGTTTTGCAGTACCTCGTGTCAAATCTTTGTATTATCCTGCTTTTCGCAATTTTTGGTAGTAAAAAATAAATAATAGTGTCTCCTGATTGTTCAGACACAAAATAAACCTGTTGAAAATAGTCTGGTATACACCAGTTAATTATAACTGTGGTTTTGCTTCTCCACGGTAAAAAAATCTCTACTTTCCTGCTTTTGGCATTTTTTGCCGTAAAAAATAAATAATAGTGTCTCCTGATTGTTCAGACACAAATATATCTGTTGAAAATAGTCTGGTATACACCAGTAAATTATAACTGTCGTTTTGCTGTTCCACAGTAAAAAATCTCTATTATCCTGCTTTTGGCATTTTTTGCCATAAAAAATAAATAACAGTGTCTCCTGATTGTTCAGACACAAATATATCTGTTGAAAATAGTCTGGTGTAGGGCCGAGAAATACAAGTGTGGTTTTGCAGTTCCCCGGGTCAAATCTCTGTATTATCCTCCTTTTTGCAATTTTTGGCAGTAAAATATAAATAATAGTGTCTCCTGATTGTTCAGACACAAATATATCTGTTGAAAATAGTCTGGTATACACCAGTAAACTATAACTGTGGTTTTGCTATTCCACGGTAAAAAATCTCTATTATCCTGCTTTTTGCATTTTTTGCCGTAAACAATAAATAATAGAGTCTCCTGATTGTTCAGACACAAATATATCTGTTGAGAATAGTCTGGTATAAACCAGAAAATTTTAACTGTGGTTTGCTGTTCCACGGTAAAAAATTTCTATTATCCTACCTATGGCATTTTTTGCCGTAAAAAATAAATAATAGTGTCTGCTGATTGTTCAGACACAAATATATCTGTTGAAAATAGTCTGGTGTAGGCCAGAGAAATAGAAGTATGGTTTTGCATTTCCACGGGTCAAATCTCTGTATTAATCTGCTTTTCGCAATTTTTGGCAGTGAAAAAGAAATAATAGTGTCTCCTGATTGTTCAGACACAAATATATCTGTTGAAAATAGTCAGTATACACCAGTAAATTATAACAGAGGTTTTGCTGTTCCACGGTAAAAAATCTCTATTATCCTGCTTTTGGCATTTTTTGCCGTAAAAAATAAATAATAGTGTCTCCTGATTGTTCAGCACAAACATATCTGTTGAAAATAGTCTGGTATACACCAGTAAATTATAACTGTGGTTTTACTGTTCCACGGTAAAAAAACTCTATTATCCTGCTTTTGGCATTTTTTGACGTAAAAAATAAATAATAGTGTCTCCTGATTGTTCAGACACAAATATATCTGTTGAAAATAGTCTGGTATACACCAGTAAATTATAACTGTGGTTTTACTGTTCCACGGTAAAAAAACTCTATTATCCTGCTTTTGGCATTTTTTGACGTAAAAAATAAATAATAGTGTCTCCTGATTGTTCAGACACAAATATATCTGTTGAAAATAGTCTGGTATACACCAGTAAATTATAACTATGGTTTTGCTGTTCCACAGTAAAAAATCTCTATTATCCTGCATTTGGCATTTTCTGCCTTAAAAAAAAAATATTGGTGTCTCCTGATTGTTCAGACACCAATACATCTGTTGAAAATAGTCTGGTGTAGGCCCGAGAAATACAAGTGTGGTTTTGCAGTTCCACGGGTCATATCTCTGTATTATCCTGCTTTTCGCAATTTTTGGCAGTTAAAAAGAAATAATAGTGTCTCCTGATTGTTCAGACACAAATAAATCTGTTGAAAATAGTCTGGAATACACCAGTAAATTTTAACTGTGGTTTTGCTGTTACACGGTAAAAAATTTCTATTATCCTGCTTTTCGCATTTTTTGCCATAAAAAATAAATAATAGTGTCTCCTGATTGTTCAGACACAAATATATCTGTCGAAAATAGTCTGGTATACACCAGTAAATTATAACTGTGGTTTTGCTGTTCCACAGTAAAAAATCTCTATTATCCTGCTTTTGGCATTTTTTGCAGTAAAAAATAAATAATAGTGTCTCCTGATTGTTCAGACACAAATATATCTGTTGAAAATTGTCTGGTGTAGGGCCGAGAAATACAAGTGTGGTTTTGCAGTTACACGGGTCAAATCTCTGTATTATCCTGCTTTTCGCAATTTTTGGCAGTAAAATATAAATAATAGTGTCTCCTGATTGTTCAGACACAAATATATCTGTTGAAAATAGTCTGTTATACACCAGTAAACTATAACTGTGGTTTTGCTGTTACACGGTAAAAAATCTCTATTATCCTGCTTTTTGCATTTTTTGCCGTAAAAAATAAATAATAGGGTCTCCTGATTGTTCAGACACAAATATATCTGTTAAAAATAGTCTGGTATACACCAGTAAATTGTAACTGTGGTTTGCTGTTCCACTGAAAAAAATCTCTATTATCCTGCTTTTGGCATTTTTTGCCGTAAAAAATAAATAATAGTGTCTCCTGATTGTTCAGACACAAATATATCTGTTGAAAATAGTCTGGTGTAGGCCCGAGAAATACAAGTGTGGTTTTGCAGTTCCACGGGTCAAATATCTGTATTATCCTGCTTTTCGCAATTTTTGGCAGTGAAAAAGAAATAATAGTGTCTCCTGATTGTTCAGACACAAATAAATATGTTGAAAATAGTCTGGAATACAACAGTGAATTATAACCGTGGTTTTGCTGTTTCATGGTAAAAAATCTCTATTATCCTGCTTTTCGCATTTTTTTTGCCATAAAAAATAAATAATAGTGTCTCCTGATTGTTCAAACACAAATATATCTGTTGAAAATAGTCTGGTATACACCCATAAATTATAACTGTGGTTTTGCTGTTCCACAGTAAAAAATCTCTATTATCCTGCTTTTGGCATTTTTTGATGTAAAAAATAAATAATAGAGTTTCCTGATTGTTCAGACACAAATATATCTGTTGAAAATAGTCTGGTATACGCCAGAAAATTATAATTGTGGCTTCGCTGTTCCACGGTAAATAATCTCTATTATCCTGCTTTTGGCATTTTTTGACGTAAAAAATAAATAATAGAGTTTCCTGATTGTTCAGACACAAATATATCTGTGGAAAACAGTCTGTTATACACGAGTAAATTATAACTGTGGTCTTGCTGTTCCACGGTAAAAAATCTCTATTATCCTGCTTTTGGCATTTTTGGCCGTAAAAAAATAAATAATAGTGTCTCCTGATTGTTCAAGCACAAATATATCTGTTGAAAATAGACTGGTGTAGGCCCAAGAAATACAAGTGTGGTTTTGTAGTTCCACAGGTCAAATCTCTGTTTTATCCTGTTTTTGGCATTTTTTGCCGTAAAAAATAAATAATAGTGTCTCCTGATTGTTCAGACACAAATATATCTGTTGAAAATAGTCTGGTATACACCAGTAAATTATAACTGTGGTTTTCCTGTTCCACGGTAAAAAATCTCTATTATCCTGCTTTTGGCATTTTTTGCCTTAAAAAATAAATAATAGTGTCTCCTGATTGTTCAGACACAAATATATCTGTTGAAAATAGTCTGGTGTAGGCCAGAGAAATTCAAGTGTGGTTTTGCAGTTCCACAGGTCAAATCTCTGTATTATCCTGCTTTTCGCAATTTTTGGCAGTGAAAAAGAAATAATAGTGTCTCCTGATTGTTCAGACACAAATATATCTGTTGAAAATAGTCTGTTATACACCAGTAAATTATAACTGTGGTTTTGCTGTTCCACGGTAAAAAATCTCTATTATCCTGCTTTTGGCATTTTTGGCCGTAAAAAATAAATAATAGTGTCTCCTGATTAGTGTTGAGCCACCCCCGTAGCGTTCGGGTTCGGTTCGTCGAACACCGGGATGTTCGAGGAAATGTTCATCGAACTGTTAGTCGAACACCTTAGAACACCCTCGAACACCGTTAAAACCAATGGCAGGCAAACAAAAACACATAGAAACACATAGAAAACACCTTCAAAGGTGTCCAAAAGCTGACAAACTGCTCAGAAGACACTCTCTTTAAAAAAGCCGGCCGGCAAATTCAGCAGCGGCATACACCGGTACCCGACAATTTAGACAAGAAGGAATAGAGCATCACACATAGATTAGATAGATAGAAACATGTCAGTCACACATATAAGAACACAGTGACAGTGTTGGTTACTGCACTTGTCATTTAGTGTAAAGGATTTATTAAAAAAAATATTAGTGTTTTCATGCACCGTCTCTTTAAAAAAGCCGGCCGGCAATTCAGCAGCGGTACCCGACAATTTAGTACGGAAAGAATAGAGCTTCACACATAGATTAGATAGATAGAAACATGTCAGTCACATATATAATAAGTACAGTGACAGTGTTGCTTACTGTGCTTGTCATTTAGTGTAAAGGATTTATTTAAAAAAATAATAATGTTTTCATGCACCGTCTCTTTAAAAAAGCCGGCCGGCAAATCAGCATCTGTACCCGACAATTTAGAACAGAAAGATAGAGCATCACACATAGATTAGATAGATAGAAACATGTCAGTCAGATATATAATAAGTACAGTGATAGTGTTGGTTACTGTACTTGTCATTTAGTGTTAAAATAAAGGATTTATTAAAAAAAAAATTAGCGTGGGGTTCCCCGTAATTTTAGTCTCTAGCAGAGGTTAAGCAGACAGCTGGGGCAGATGTTTGAAGCCTGGGAAGGGGGTAATACCCATGGAGCTACCCAGGCTACTAATATCAGCCCCCAGCTGAATACCTAGCCTTTACTAGCTATTAAAATGGGGGACCCCCCCAAAAAAAATGATGTGGGGTCCCCACTATTTTAATAGCTAGCAAAGGCTAGGCAGACAGCTGGGGGCTGATATTAATAGCTCCGGAAGGGTGCCATGAATATTGGCCCCTCCCAGGCTAGAAACACCAGCCGTCAGCTGCCCCAGAAATGGTGCATCCATAGGATGCTCCAATTCTGGCACTTAGCCTCACTCTTCCCACTGCCCTGTAGCAGTGGCAGTGGGGTAATAGGGCTGGGGTTGATGTCAGCTTATAATGCCAGCTGACATCAAGCCCAGGTTAGTAATGGAGAGGCGTCTATAAGACACGCCCATTACTAACCCCATAGTGAAAGTTAAAAAAAAACAAACACCCAGAATAAAGTCCTTTAATTGAAATAAACACACAATTCTTTATTGTTCTAAATTAAACCATACTTACCGTCACGCCCATTCCAGCTGAAGCCAACGATCTCCTGCAATAAAAATAAAATAATAAACCAACAATCATCCTTACTAGTGTTGAGCCACCCCCGTAGTGTTCGAGTTCGGTTCGGTTCGTCGAACACCCGTGTGTTCGCCGAACTGTTCGTCGAACTGTTCGTCGAACACCTTCGAACACCGTTAAAACCAATGGCAGGCAAACAAAAACACATAGAAACACATAGAAAACACCTTCAAAGGTGTCCAAAAGCTGACAAACTGCTCAGAAGACACAACTAACACATGGAAAAGTGACAAGTACATATAGTCATGCGAAAAGAAAAGAGGTGGAGGAGTAAAAGGAGGGGGAGACACAGATATAGGCATGTCATGCCCTTCTAAAATCCAAAAAGTGAGAAGCCGAGACGGCCAGTCCGCTCCTGCCCGTGCCACCTCCGTGTCGCCGGGTTTGTGCCAGAGCCGCGGTGAACCCTGACGGCCAGCCCCCCTCTCCCAATACTGGTGCCTGTCCGCTGGTGGGTCGAGAGAGCCCCCCTGTGGTGGAGGCAGCTCTAAGCTTTTTAATTTAAATTGTCCCTCTAATTTGAATGAATACACTTTAAATCCATTTACAAGGATCTATTGGAGGGCAAGTCTCATGCCAGCAGCCGCGTAATTCCAGCTCCAGTAGCGTCCACTAAAGCTGCTGCAGTTAAAAAGCTTTTATAAGGATCGAGCTCGGCTGTCCACCGCAAGGCATCCTAGTGCCAGTCCCAGCCCCTATGCCTTGGGGTGCCTCCTGATGCTCTTCACTAAGTATCCCGTGGTCCCGAAGCATTTCCTTTGAAAAAATTAAGTGTCCAAACTACAGGTGGTGTAGCTTGCTTAACAGCCGGGATAATCCGCTGACTAGCAGACACTGCTACTAGGCACAAAGTATTTCCTGGGCTAGATGCAGTTAAAAATTTGTAAGTAGATACTCTCGTTGGATGCTGAGAAAGCATTCCATAGAGTCTCCTGGCACGCCATATATGATTCTCTTAAAAAGCTTGGGGTAGGGGTCTAGGGGACCCTTTTATAGCCAAAATCACGGCCCTGTATCACAATACGTCACCTAGGCTGAAGATAAATGGAACTGTAGCACCGAGGGCTCGGTTGCTACAGACGTATTGCACCTCACCCAGAGGTGTGATATCTCACTCTCAGATAAGGATGGAGTGTGGATCAGGACCCGACACCTGCATGCATTACACCACATTGCCGTGGGGCAGGGCGACCAATATGCCCCTGAGATGGGCACGACAGTCCCTGTCCCTGGCTGGAGTGGGGGGAGGGAACACTGAGGAAGGGGAACCCTGCAGTGCAGGAGCAGGGAGGAAGCAGTTCCTGGGTGCATTGAGAAGGGAGTATAAAAGGTGGGCACCATCTTAGTTCAGTGCAGAGAAGTCTGAGCAGAAGTGGCAGGGAGCAGGGGCTCTGCATGAGCTCTGCTCCGGAGGCGGGCCTAGTAACAGAGGCCCAGGCCTGCAAGAGGGAGAAGGAAGGAAGAGGAGCGGAGAAGGCTCCAGGAACGAGGAATGAAGGGATCCCAGGGGTGCGGACGGGCGAGTCGCCACCGCACGCCCGAATCCACCTGCGTGGAGGGGTCAGGCCAAAGGGGGAGACCGGTCCCCGAACTAGTGGAGGCAGGAAACGACCCTCAGCTAGAAACCGGAGGCTCTGACATTTTATGTGGCGCAGCCCCTTGCTCCACCCGCTAGGAAGGCACCACATAGGGTCAGGGAAACTGGCGCCAAGTTTACCAAGAGGAGGCCCGAGGCAGCTGGACAGAAGTGTTGGTAAGAAAGGCCAGACAAAGGACACACAAAGGGGGTCCTGTGAAGCGCTCCAAAGTTATCTGGGAGTTGTCTGAGCCCCTCACCTGGTGAGCACAGTACGACGTGGGCAGCCGTTACCTGCAGACGTGGTCTGGATAATAAGAACTGTGAGTAAAGGCCCTGAACTGCATCACTGACTCCGTGTCGTTACTGCTGCTGCCCTGCACCATCACCCCCATCCTCCGCATACACTGCCCTGAGGCTATACTCCTCCCGTGGGGAGTTATGCTACGCTCTGCTGCACCCACAACACCAGCCTTAGCGGTCTGCCCTGTAGCGGCGGTTCACTCTGACCGCAATCCACGGGTGGCGTAGTCGGACATTTAAACATCAAAACCACATAAATAGTTCCGCCACTGGTTTGACCGCCCTGAGCCACGGAACCGGATCGCCGCCACGAAGACTACAACCACCAGCATCCACCAAAAAGGGTCCGGCTCCGGGTGTCCCAAGGCCCAGGGGGTGCGTCAGAACATTTTCATCACCTTTCACAATCACCAATGGGACAAGGCAGGGATGTCCTCTGTCCCCTCTCTTATACATCCTAGTGACGGAGCACCTGCTCTCATCAATTCGCCATAACCCCAATATTAGGTGGATTGAGGTGGGAGGCACCGAGTACAAGTGCTCTCTATTTGCTGATGATGTCCTAGTATATATCACTCAATCACATATATCCATCCCTGCTGTTATGGCTGAAATAGATCACTTTGTTACATGGTAAAATTTTAAAATCAATGCAGCGAAGTCTGAGGCCCTCGATGTCTCCCTCCCTAAATCCATATAGGATTCCATCCAGTCCAACTTTCCCTTTGCCTGGCCCTCACAGGGTATCAAATACTTAGGAATTCCTATTCATAGAGACCTCTCCCATCTTTGTTATCTTAATTTTGGGCCCTTTATTGAACAATTCCATACAGACCACGGTTGGCAAGTTGGAACTGTGAGATTCACTACGTGCACCACTGGTATTTTGTGGAAAAGCACATGTAAGATTCTGCAACAGTCTCTGCTGATACTCCTGCATGCGTGCATCCCTTTCTATGGCAGGAATAATTTCTGCAAATTTACTTTTGTACCGGGGATCTAACAGTGTGGCAACCCAGTAGTCAGGATTATTTCTAATTCTCACAATTCGAGGGTCATGTTGCAGGTAGTGCAGCAAGAAGGCACTCATGTGTGTTGCGCATCCAGGAGCACCAAGTCCCTGTTGTGTTGGTGGCGAGGTAACAATCATGCTTCCTTCCTCTGTCCTCTCCCCCCAACCTCGCACAACAGAAATGTGATCAAGGTCTCCCTCATCTGATGAGTCTTCCATCAGTTCGTCCTCCACTTCTTCCTGGGCTCCTGCACCTTCCTCACTAGTTTGGCTGCTACCATGCGCCCTGGTAAAATCATCTCCCCCACCCTCACATGCCTGCCGCCCTGGTGCTGCCGACCGTCTGGACCTTGCAGATGTTAGCCCTTCCGCATACAACTCCTCCTCCTCTACTTCCTCCACCTCCTCTTGTGCCACCACCTGACTCCGAATTCTGTTTAACATGTGCTCCAGCATGTAAATCACCGGAATAGTCATGCTGATAATGGCATCGTCAGCACTAAACATCTTCGTCGCCATTTCAAAACTGTGCAGAAGGGTGCATAGGTCCCTGATCTGAGACCACTTCTCCAGCGTGATTTGCCCCACCTCTGAATCTCGTTGGCCCAGGCTACATGTCAGAACGTATTGCACCAGGGCTTGTCGGTGCTGCCACAGTCGCTGCAACATGTGCAGAGTTGAATTCCACCGGGTAGGCACATCGCATTTTAGCCGGTGAAGTGGCAGGCCCAACGACTTCTGTAGAGATGTAAGTCGCTGAGCTGCGGGATGCGAACGGCGGAAGTGAGCACACAGCGACCATGCCCTCTGCAGAAGGCCATCTAGTCTGGGATAATGGGCTAAAAATTGCTGGACAACCAGGTTCAACACGTGAGCCATACAAGGCACGTGTGTGACATTGCCCCGGCGAAGGGCCGCACCCAGGTTTGCAGCATTGTCGCACACGGCCTTCCCTGGTTTCAGGTCCAGTGGAGACAACCATTCATGAAATTGGTTCTCCAGAGCTGACCACAACTCCTCAGCTGTGTGACTCACATTTCCCAGACATTTCAATGTAAAAACCACCTGATGACGTTGAGCCCTACTGCCAGCATAGTAAGGACGTGTGCAGGATCCCTTCTGCGCAGTTAGAAAGCTTGTGGCATGACCAGACAGGCTTTGGGTGCAGGTGGAAGACCGAGAGGAGGTTGAGGAGGCAGAAGCAGTGGAGGAAAAATGACATAAAGAGGATTGACGCACAACTCGTGGGGACGGCAAGACTTGGACAGCAGCCCCTTGTTCTGCTGTCACCATAGTTACCCAGTGCCCAGTCAGCGACATGTAACGCCCCTGTCCATGCCTACTCGTCCAAGTGTCTGTGGTGAAATGCACCCTGTCACACACAGAGTTTCTCAAAGAAGCGGTGATGTTGTGTGCGACATGCTGGTGGAGCGCAGGCACACCTTTCTTTGAGAAGTAGTGCCGACTGGGCATCTGGTACTGGGGCACTGCGACGGACATAAGGTCTCGAAAATCCTCTGTGTCCACCAGGCGGAAAGGCAGCATTTCTGTAGCCAAGAGCTTGCAGATGGTGAAATTCAACCTCTTAGCTTTCTCATGGCTAGGAGGAAATGGTCTTTTACTTGTCCACATCTGAGGGACCGAGGGCTGGCTATTGTGCTTAGACGGGGTTGATAAGGGTGTCCCCGGCAAACTGCCGGTCTATGAGGAAGATGTAGGCGGACATGTTAGGTTGCCTTGATCCAAAGGTGGTGCTATCGATGTCGGACAGCGCTCAAGACCAGCTGGTGTTACCACCTCCAAAGAAAATGATGACCTGCCAATCACGCTGGCTGTTGCGGGTAAAGAGTAGAGATGAGCGTTGTTCTACTCGAACTGTTCGCCAATCTCAAATTCGAGCTGTTTTGGGCGGTGTTCGAGCCGGTCGGCGAACACGAACAATTTGAGAAAAATTCGGCTGTTCGAGGTTATGTTCGATAACTGTTCGTGCACCAAAATCATAACTGGATTTTTTCTCAGTAATGATGAAAATTAATGTTAATACGCAGTTTGAGTGTACAGCGGGGCGGGGGGAGGGGCAGGGGATGGATCTCTGCAGGAACAATGAAGATCTCCATTTTTTTTTCTCTTTCCCGCATTTGCAGTGGGGAGGTGCAATCTGTCAGCCTATCAGCAGCGCACACATGGAGCGAAGTGCTTTTTTTCACACAAGCAAGGGCATGTGTGATTGGCAGTGTATGTCACATGTCCTTGCCCTATAAGACCAAGCCATTTTCCCCGTCGCCACCATTTTCTCACTGCTGCAGCTGCGTGTTAGACGGCACCGCTGTTGCTGTGTGTGCTATACCTTGTTAATTTCAAGCCAATTTTCGCACAAATATACAGATAGCTTGGGAGTAGGGAATAGTTGTGATTGCAGTCCTTTTAAGGACTAGGTTACAGCATTTCCTACGACTTTTATCAGGGAGGTCTGTGCTCTTAAATAGATAGGTTGTGGGAGTAAAGACTAATTGTAATTGGAGTCCTTTTCAGGACTAGGTTACATGAGTTCCTATCAGTTTTTGCCAGGCAGGTCTGTGCCAGTGCTGTGCAAGTTTTTTTCACAGCATTTGGCTGAATCTAGCAAAGCTAATCCTTTTTGGCCTATTGCAGAGTGTGTTAGTCAGTGGAGTAGCCTATCTGTGTTGCAAGATATAACACCTGTGTATAGAATACCAATTTTTTTACTGCACCTAGTGAAGTAAAATCTTTTGGGCATAGCATCATTCTATTAGTCCATCTATACTGACCTCCATCAGGTTGCAAACTGAATATAATTTTTTTCTGCATCTAGCTCTGAAAAAATATTTGGGCTTCTAGCGGTGTGTGGGACTTGGTCTATTAGTCCATCTATAATGACCTCCATCAGGTTGCAAATTAAAAATAATTTTTTTCTGCATCTACCTCTGAAAAAATATTTGGGCTTCTAGCAGTGTGTGGGACTTGGTCTATTAGTCCATCTATACTGACCTACATCAGGTTGCAAATTAAAAATATTTTTTTTCTGCATCTAGCTCTGATAAAATATTTGGGCTTCTAGCGGTGTGTGGGACTTGGTCTATTAGTCCATCTATACTGACCTCCATCAGGTTGCAAATTAAAAATAATTTTTTTCTGCATCTAGCTCTGAAAAAATATTTGGGCTTCTAGCGGTGTGTGGGACTTGGTCTATTAGTCCATCTATACTGACCTCCATCAGGTTGCAAATTAAAAATAATTTTTTTCTGCATCTAGCTCTGAAAAAATATTTGGGCTTCTAGCAGTGTGTGGGACTTGGTCTATTAGTCCATCTATACTGACCTCCATCAGGTTGCAAATTAAAAATAATTTTTTTCTGCATCTAGCTCTGAAAAAATATTTGGGCTTCTAGCAGTGTGTGGGACTTGGTCTATTAGTCCATCTATACTGACCTCCATCAGGTTGCAAATTAAAAATAATTTTTTTCTGCATCTAGCTCTGAAAAAATATTTGGGCTTCTAGCGGTGTGTGGGACTTGGTCTATTAGTCCATCTATACTGACCTCCATCAGGTTGCAAATTAAAAATAATTTTTTTCTGCATCTAGCTCTGAAAAAATATTTGGGCTTCTAGCAGTGTGTGGGACTTGGTCTATTAGTCCATCTATACTGACCTACATCAGGTTGCAAATTAAAAATAATTTTTTTCTGCATCTAGCTCTGAAAAAATATTTGGGCTTCTAGCGGTGTGTGGGACTTGGTCTATTAGTCCATCTATACTGACCTCCATCAGGTTGCAAATTAAAAATAATTTTTTTCTGCATCTAGCTCTGAAAAAATATTTGGGCTTCTAGCAGTGTGTGGGACTTGGTCTATTAGTCCATCTATACTGACCTACATCAGGTTGCAAATTAAAAATAATTTTTTTCTGCATCTAGCTCTGAAAAAATATTTGGGCTTCTAGCGGTGTGTGGGACTTGGTCTATTAGTCCATCTATACTGACCTCCATCAGGTTGCAAATTAAAAATAATTTTTTTCTGCATCTAGCTCTGAAAAAATATTTGGGCTTCTAGCAGTGTGTGGGACTTGGTCTATTAGTCCATCTATACTGACCTCCATCAGGTTGCAAATTAAAAATAATTTTTTTCTTCATTTATCTCTGAAAAAATATTTGGGCTTCTAGCAGCGTGTGGGACTTGTTCTATTAGTCCATCTATACTGACCTCCATCAGGTTGCAAATTAAAAATAATTTTTTTCTGCATCTAGCTCTGAAAAAATATTTGGGCTTCTAGCAGTGTGTGGGACTTGGTCTATTAGTCCATCTATACTGACCTCCATCAGGTTGCAAATTAAAAATAATTTTTTTCTGCATCTAGCTCTGAAAAATTATTTGGGCTTCTAGCAGTGTGTGGGACTTGGTCTATTAGTCCATCTATACTGACCTCCATCAGGTTGCAAATTGAATAAAAAAATTTTCTGCATCTAGCTCTGAAAAAATATTTGGGCTTCTAGCGGTGTGTGGGACTTGGTCTATTAGTCCATCTATACTGACCTCCATCAGGTTGCAAATTCAAAATAATTTTTTTCTGCATCTAACCCAGCCAATAGTTTTGGCCTAATACCACAGTTTGGCCACTCAGCTCTGCTCGGTTACCATCCATTGTTTTTTTGTGCAAACAACTCCAGAGTTGTGAATTAGTTAACCACCAAAATGAGTGGAAAAAGGCCTGCTGCTGGTGGAAAGGGGAATAGGCGTGTTGGGAAGGGGAAAAAAGGTTGTGTCCGTGGGGTAGGTGCAGAAGAAAGACCATCTTCCAGCCAAACTAAAATGTCTACTTCTTTTAGCGGACAATGTGATAAGATCCCTTTCTTACGGCCACGCCAATCGCTACAAATTCCAGATGAGGCACAAAAACAGCAGGTGCTTCAACGGATATCAAGTGCTCCTTTAAGTGGGCTCTCCTCCACATCAACTTCAACATCACAAATACTCCAGTCCTCAAAGGTGTCACCCAAATCGCACTTGCTTCCTCACAGCTCCCAAATCTCCAGCTGCCCGTCTGAGTGTGAGGTAGAACAGATGGTTGAGTCTGCAGAGCTGTTTACTCATACTATAGCCTGGGAATCAGAGGTCGACTCCAGCGCTTCTGTGAATCCAGACGAGGAAATGATCTGCACTGATGCCCAGAATCTTTATGAGTCGGATCCAGGACCAGACGCAGAAGGTTCTGACCATAATGTAGACCCTCATTCCCAAACTGTAACTCCTGTTGGTGGAGACAATGAGGAAGACGATGATAAGACTCAAATACCTGATTGGAGCGACAACTTTAGTTTTTTGTCAGGGCAGGAACAGGTTGGCTCTGAGGACGACGGGTGTGATAACGCACAGGGTGATGATGATGAGGTCGGAGATCCCACTTACTGTCAACCCACAGTCAGCCAAGAGATGAGGTCAGCAGAGGAGGTGGAGGAAGATGCTAGTGACGACGAGGTCAGGTTGCGCCTTCCTGGACAGAGACGTAGTACTGGAAGCACGTCAACAACTGCATCCTCAAACACAACTCTGCCTCTCACCACAAGTCGTGGTGGCTCTTCAGGTCGCATGGGTGCTAAGCCTTGCATAGCCTGGGCATTTTTTCAGATCGATAAAGATGACCCAACTCGTGTTATCTGTAACATTTGTCAGCAAAAGCTAAGTAGAGGCCAAAAAATACATAGTTTGAGTACTTCATGCATGAACCGGCACATGGACATGAAGCATAAGTTGCAGTGGGAAGCTCAGTGTGCTACAATGCGGCCTAGCCGGCCGGGCCAATCACCGTCTGCCATATTTTGTGCATCCGCGGCCTCTTCATCCTCTGTGACTGGGGGGACAGCAGTCACACCTGTTTTGGGGCGCAGACCTGCCACCTCTTTACCCGCAACAGCCAGCGTGATTGGCAGGTCATCATTTTCTTTGGAGGTGGTAACACCAGCTGGTGTTGAGCGCTGTCCGACATCGATAGCACCACCTTTGGATCAAGGCAACCTAACATGTCCGCCTGCATCTTCCTCACAGACCGGCAGTTTGCCGGGGACACCCTTATCAACCCCGTCTAAGCACAATAGCCAGCCCTCGGTCCCTCAGATGTGGACAAGTAAAAGACCATTTCCTCCTAGCCATGAGAAAGCTAAGAGGTTGAATTTCACCATCTGCAAGCTCTTGGCTACAGAAATGCTGCCTTTCCGCCTGGTGGACACAGAGGATTTTCGAGACCTTATGTCCGTCGCAGTGCCCCAGTACCAGATGCCCAGTCGGCACTACTTCTCAAAGAAAGGTGTGCCTGCGCTCCACCAGCATGTCGCACACAACATCACCGCTTCTTTGAGAAACTCTGTGTGTGACAGGGTGCATTTCACCACAGACACTTGGACGAGTAGGCATGGACAGGGGCGTTACATGTCGCTGACTGGGCACTGGGTAACTATGGTGACAGCAGGACAAGGGGCTGCTGTCCAAGTCTTGCCGTCCCCACGAGTTGTGCGTCAATCCTCTTTATGTCAAAGTTCCTCCACTGCTTCTGCCTCCTCAACCTCCTCTCGGTCTTCCACCTGCACCCAAAGCCTGTCTGGTCATGCCACAAGCTTTCTAACTGTGCAGAAGGGATCCTGCACACCTCCTTACTATGCTGGCAGTAGGGCTCAATGTCATCAGGCGGTTTTTACATTGAAATGTCTGGGAAATGTGAGTCACACAGCTGAGGAGTTGTGGTCAGCTCTGGAGAACCAATTTCATGAATGGTTGTCTCCACTGGACCTGAAACCAGGGAAGGCCGTGTGCGACAATGCTGCAAACCTGGGTGCGGCCCTTCGCCGGGGCAATGTCACACACGTGCCTTGTATGGCTCACGTGTTGAACCTGGTTGTCCAGCAATTTTTAGCCCACTATCCCAGACTAGATGGCCTTCTGCAGAGGGCACGGTCGCTGTGTGCTCACTTCCGCCGTTCGCATCCCGCAGCTCAGCGACTTACATCTCTACAGAAGTCGTTGGGCCTGCCACTTCACCGGCTAAAATGCGATGTGCCTACCCGGTGGAATTCAACTCTGCACATGTTGCAGCGACTGTGGCAGCACCGACAAGCCCTGGTGCAATACGTTCTGACGTATAGCCTGGGCCAACGAGATTCAGAGGTGGGGCAAATCACGCTGGAGGAGTGGTCTCAGATCAGGGACCTATGCACCCTTCTGCACAGTTTTGAAATGGCGACGAAGATGTTTAGTGCTGACGATGCCATTATCAGCATGACTATTCCGGTGATTTACATGCTGGAGCACATGTTAAACAGAATTCGGAGTCAGGTGGTGGCACAAGAGGAGGTGGAGGAAGTAGAGGAGGAGGAGTTGTATGCGGAAGGGCTAACATCTGCAAGGTCCAGACGGTCGGCAGCACCAAGGCGGCAGGCATGTGAGGGTGGGGGAGATGGTTTTACCAGGGCGCATGGTAGCAGCCAAACTAGTGAGGAAGGTGCAGGAGCCCAGGAAGAAGTGGAGGACGAACTGATGGAAGACTCATCAGATGAGGGAGACCTTGATCACATTTCTGTTGTGCGAGGTTGGGGGGAGAGGACAGAGGAAGGAAGCATGATTGTTACCTCGCCACCAACACAACAGGGACTTGGTGCTCCTGGATGCGCAACACACATGAGTGCCTTCTTGCTGCACTACCTGCAACATGACCCTCGAATTGTGAGAATTAGAAATAATCCTGACTACTGGGTTGCCACACTGTTAGATCCCCGGTACAAAAGTAAATTTGCAGAAATTATTCCTGCCATAGAAAGGGATGCACGCATGCAGGAGTATCAGCAGAGACTGTTGCAGAATCTTACATGTGCTTTTCCACAAAATACCAGTGGTGCACGTAGTGAATCTCACAGTTCCAACTTGCCAACCGTGGGACCGTCAAGTGTTCAGCACTCAAACCGTAACAGAACCACAGTATCTGCTGGTAACATCAATTTTGCGGAATCATTTCACCACTTTTTTAGCCCATCCTTTGCAAGGCCACAGGAGACAAGAAGTCTGACACATAGTCAACGCCTAGAGACGATGGTACAGGAGTATCTCCAAGTAAACATTGAAGCCACGACTGTGTCACTGGACCCTTGCTCTTTTTGGGCTTCCTATCTGGATAAATGGCCGGAGCTAGCCACTTACGCCTTGGAGATCTTGTCATGCCCCGCAGCCAGCGTTCTGTCTGAACGTGTGTTCAGCGCTGCTGGTGGTGTGCTGACAGATAAGCGCACGCGGCTCTCCACTGATAATGTAGACAGACTCACGTTCATAAAGATGAACAAATCATGGATCCGAAACGACTTTTCTACCCCTGTGTCATCCTGGGGAGAGTAAAAGCTTGATGATTGGTTAAAATCACCCTACCAACCGTTTTAAGCTTTCAAATTACTAATCATGTTTATCTGTATCTTGACTGGAAAATAATTTGGGCTTTGTAGCAGTGTGCAGCACTGATCCTATTAGGCCATCTATACTAAAGCTTCACCAGATTTAAAATTAAAAATAATTTTTAGCTGCATCTAGCCCGGAAAATAATTTTGGGGCTCCGAGATGCACAAGGCACATAAGTGCCTTCTTGCTGCACTACCTGCAGCATGACCCTCATATTGTCAGAATTCGAAGTAATCATGACTACTGGGTTGCCACACTCTTAGATCCCCCAAACTTTTCGATCAACCTTTTCATTTTAATAAAGACCAAAAAAATGGTCATTTTTGAAATTATAAGCATTAGCAGGTTGTTAGAAACTGAAATCAAACAGTTTTCAACTCAAAACTTTATTCTAGGTGATGTTACATTTTCACATAGGACCCCTTGTTCGAAAGGAGCTTCTGAACTCTCTCGTCCATTGAATTTGTCAGGTTTTGGATGGTTTCTGCTTCAATTGTTTTGCATGAGGACAGAATACCCTCCCAGAGCTGTTGCTTAGATGTGAACTGCCTCCCACCATCATAGACACTCCTTTTAATGATGCTCCAAAGGTTCTGAATGGGGTAGAGGTCAGGGGAGCATGGGGGTCACACCATAAGTTTGTCCCCTTTTATGCCCATATCAGCCAGAGATGCAGATGTTTTATGTGCAGCATGAGATGGTGCATTATCATGCAGAAAAATGATCTTGCTGTGAAATACACGGTTCTTCTTCTTGAACCATGGCAGGAAGTGCTGTTTGAGAAAATCCACATACATTATGGAGTTCATCTTTAGCGCCTTCAGGGATCCTAAAGGGGCCGACAATCTCTCTCCCCATGATTCCAGCCCAAAACATTACTCCACCTCCTCCTTGTTGGCGCTGTAGCCGTGTTTGCGTGGGGTGTCCATCAACCAGCCATCCTCCACTCCATCCATCTGGACCATCGAGCGCTGCACGGCACTCATCCGTGAACAAAACAGTTTTGAAATCAGTCTTCATGTAATGTTTGGCCCACTGGAGCCGTTTCTGCTTGTGTGAAGTGGATAGAGGAGGTCGACAGGATGGCGCATGCACAGCTGCAAACCTCTGAAGGACCCTGCATCTTGTTGTTCGGGGGACGTTGGAGGCACAAGCAGCTTCAAAAACTTGTCTGCTGCTATGACAAGGCTTTTTTGCCGCTGCTCTTTCAACCTGACGTAATTGCCTGTAGGAAAGAGTCCTCAATTTGCCCTTATCAGCACGCACACGTGTGTACTGTGAATCAGCTACATACTTCTTGATTGCCAGGACACTTCATCCTGATCATCGCACAATGTTGATTGTAGTCATGACTTGACCTAAACACTCCACAATTTGTTGCTTCTCAGCAGCCGACACATCCTTTTTCTTTCCCATTTTGGCAGAAAATGTAGGCTGCTTAATAATGTGAGAGAGCCTTCTTAAGTAGTCTTGCCTTTCATTGGACACACCTGCCAAACTAATTAGCACAGGTGTCTGCAATTGCTTACAGTGATATAAAGAGCCCTGACACACATCACCATCAATGAGTTTAACTGACAAACCAACAAATTCTTCCCTTATCACTCCTAAACACTTTTTGCATAATAATTTGGAACGCAGTGTACATGTGCTTTTCCACAAAACACCAGCGGTTCACGTAGTGAATCTTACAGTTCTAACTTGCCAACCGTGGTCTGTATGGAGTTGTTCAATAAAGGGCCCAAAATTAAGTTAACATAGATGGGAGAGGTCTCTATGAATAGGAATTACTAAGTATTTGATACCCTGTGAGGGCCAGGCAAAGGGAAAGTTGGACTGGATGGAATCCTATATGGATTTGGGGAGGGAGACATCGAGGGCCTCAGACTTCGCTGCATTGATTTTAAAATTTGACCATGTAACAAAGTGATCTATTTCAGCCATAACAGCATGGATGGATATATGTGATTGAGTGATATATACTAGGACATCATCAGCAAATAGAGAGCACTTGTACTCGGTGCCTCCCACCTCAATCCACCTAATATTGGGGTTATGGCGAATTGATGAGAGCAGGTGCTCCGTCACTAGGATGTATAAGAGAGGGGACAGAGGACATCCCTGCCTTGTCCCATTGGTGATTGTGAAAGGTGATGAAAATGTTCTGACGCACCCCCTGGGCCTTGGGACACCCGGAGCCGGACCCTTTTTGGTGGATGCTGGTGGTTGTAGTCTTTGTGGCGGCGACCCGGTTCCGTGGCTCAGGGCGGTCAAACCAGTGGCGGAACTATTTATGTGGTTTTGATGTTTAAATGTACGACTACGCCACCCGTGGATTGCGGTCAGAGTTAACCGCCGCTACAGGGCAGACCGCTGAGGCTGGTGTTGTGGGTGCAGCAGAGCGTAGCATAACTCCCCACGGGAGGAGTATAGCCTCAGGGCAGTGTATGCGGAGGATGGGGGTGATGGTGCAGGGCAGCAGCAGTAACGACACGGAGTCAGTGATGCAGTTCAGGGCCTTTACTCACAGTTCTTATTATCCAGACCACGTCTGCAGGTAACGGCTGCCCACGTCGTACTGTGCTCACCAGGTGAGGGGCTCAGACAACTCCCAGATAACTTTGGAGCACTTCACAGGACCCCCTTTGTGTGTCCTTTGTCTGGCCTTTCTTACCAACACTTCTGTCCGGCTGCCTCGGGCCTCCTCTTGGTAAACTTGGCGCCAGTTTCCCTGACCCTATGTGGTGCCTTCCTAGCGGGTGTAGCGAGGGGCTGCGCCACATAAAATGTCAGAGCCTCTGGTTTCTAGCTGAGGGTCATTTCCTGCCTCCACTAGTTCGGGGACCGGTCTCCCCTTTGGCCTGACCCCTCCACGCAGGTGGATTCGGGCGTGCGGTGGCGACTCGCCCGTCCGCACCCCTGGGATCCCTTCATTCCTCGTTCCTCGAGCCTTCTCCGCTCCTCTTCCTTCCTTCTCCCTCTTCCAGGCCTGGGCCTCTGTTACTAGGCCCGCCTCCGGAGCAGAGCTCATGCAGAGCCCCTGCTCCCTGCCACTTCTGCTCAGACTTCTCTGCACTGAACTAAGATGGTGCCCACCTTTTATACTCCCTTCTCAATGCACCCAGGAACTGCTTCCTCCCTGCTCCTGCACTACAGGGTTCCCCTTCCTCAGTGTTCCCTCCCCCCACTCCAGCCAGGGACAGGGACTGTCGTGCCCATCTCAGGGGCATATTGGTCGCCCTGCCCCACGGCAATGTGGTGTAATGCATGCAGGTGTCGGGTCCTGATCCACACTCCATCCTTACCTGAGAGTGAGATATCACACCTCTGGGTGAGGTGCAATACGTCTGTAGCAACCCAGCCCTCAGGGTGCTACAGTTCCATTTATCTTCAGCCTAGGTGACGTATTGTGATACAGGGCCGTGATTTTGGCTATAAAAGGGTCCCCTAGACCCCTACCCCAAGCTTTTTAAGAGAATCATATATGGCGTGCCAGGAGACTCTATGGAATGCTTTCTCAGCATCCAACGAGAGTATCTAATTACAAATTTTTAACTGCATCTAGCCCAGGAAATACTTTGTGCCTAGTAGCAGTGTCTGCTAGTCAGCGGATTATCCCGGCTGTTAAGCAAGCTACACCACCTGTAGTTTAGACACTTAATTTTTTCAAAGGAAATGCTTCGGGACCATGGGATACTTAGTGAAGAGCATCAGGAGGCACCCCAAGGCATAGGGGCTGGGACTGGCAGTAGGATGCCTTGCGGTGGACAGCCGAGCTCGATCCTTATAAAAGCTTTTTAACTGCAGCAGCTTTAGTGGACGCTACTGGAGCTGGAATTACGCGGCTGCTGGCATGAGACTTGCCCTCCAATAGATCCTTGTAAATGGATTTAAAGTGTATTCATTCAAATTAGAGAGACAATTTAAATTAAAAAGCTTAGAGCTGCCTCCACCACAGGGGGGCTCGCTCGACCCACCAGCAGACAGGCACCAGTATTGGGAGAGGGGGGCTGGCCATCAGGGTTCACCGCGGCTCTGGCACAAACCCGGCGACACGGAGGTGGCACGGGCAGGAGCGGACTGGCCGTGTCGGCTTCTCACTTTTTGGATTTTAGAAGGGCATGACATGCCTATATCTGTGTCTCCCCCTCCTTTTACTCCTCCACCTCTTTTATTTTCGCATGACTATATGTACTTGTCACTTTTCCATGTGTTAGTTATGTCTTCTGAGCAGTTTGTCAGCTTTTGGACACCTTTGAAGGTGTTTTCTATGTGTTTCTATGTGTTTTTGTTTGCCTGCCATTGGTTTTAACGGTGTTCGAAGGTGTTCGACGAACAGTTCGACGAACAGTTCGGCGAACACACGGGTGTTCGACGAACCGAACCGAACTCGAACACTACGGGGGTGGCTCAACACTACTGAAGAGCCACCACGACTTATGGTGAGAGGCAGAGTTGTGTTTGAGGATGCAGTTGTTGACGTGCTTCCAGTACTACGTCTCTGTCCAGGAAGGCGCAACCTGACCTCGTCGTCACTAGCATCTTCCTCCACCTCCTCTGCTGACCTCATCTCTTGGCTGACTGTGGGTTGACAGTAAGTGGGATCTCCAACCTCATCATCATCACCCTGTGCGTTATCACACCCGTCGTCCTCAGAGCCAACCTGTTCCTGCCCTGACAAAAAACTAAAGTTGTCGCTCCAATCAGGTATTTGAGTCTCATCATCGTCTTCCTCATTGTCTCCACCAACAGGAGTTACAGTTTGGGAATGAGGGTCTACATTATGGTCAGAACCTTCTGCGTCTGGTCCTGGATCCGACTCATAAAGATTCTGGGCATCAGTGCAGATCATTTCCTCGTCTGGATTCACAGAAGCGCTGGAGTCGACCTCTGATTCCCAGGCTATAGTATGAGTAAACAGCTCTGCAGACTCAATCATCTGTTCTACCTCATACTCAGACGGGCAGCTGGAGATTTGGGAGCTGTGAGGAAGCAAGTGTGATTGGCCTGTTTTTGTGCCTCATCTGGAATTTGTAGCGATTGGTGTGGCCGTACGAAAGGGATCTTATCACATTGTCCGCTAAAAGAAGTAGACATTTTAGTTTGGCTGGAAGATGGTCTTTCTTCTGCAGATGTTACTGTTGCTTTAACACCTACCCCACGGACACAACCTTTTTTCCCCTTCCCAACACGCCTATTCCCCTTTCCACCAGCAGCAGGCCTTTTTCCACTCATTTTGGTGGTTAACTAATTCACAACTCTGGAGTTGTTTGCACAAAAAAACAATGGATGGGAAACGAGCAGAGCTGAGTGGCCAAACTGTAGTATTAGGCCAAAACTATTGGCTGGGTTAGATGCAGAAAAAAATTATATTCAATATGCAACCTGATGGAGGTCAGTATAGATGGACTAATAGAACAAGTCCCACACACAGCTAGAAGCCCAAATCTTTTTTCAGAGATAGATGCAGAAAAAAATATATTCAGTTTGCAACCTGATGGAGGTCAGTATAGATGGACTAATAGAGAAAGTCCCACACACTGCTAAAAGGCCAAATATTTTTTCAGAGCTAGATGCAGACAAAAAATTATTTTGAATTTGCAACCTGATGGAGGTCAGTATAGGTGGACTAATAGAACAAGTCCCACACACTGCTAGAAGGCCAAATATTTTTTCAGAGCTAGATGCAGAAAAAAAATATATTCAGTTTGCAACCTGATGGAGGTCAGTATAGATGGACTAATAGAGAAAGTCCCACACACTGCTAGAAGGCCAAATATTTTTTCAGAGCTAGATGCAGAAAAAAATTATATTCAGTTTGCAACCTGATGGAGGTCTGTATAGATGGATTAATAGAACAAGTCCCACACACAGCTAGAAGCCCAATATTTTTTCAGAGGTAGATGCAGAAAAAAATATATTCAGTTTGCAACCTGATGGAGGTCAGTATAGATGGACTAATAGAACAAGTCCCACACACAGCTAGAAGCCCAATATTTTTTCAGAGCTAGATGCAGAAAAAAATTATATTCAATTTGCAACCTGATGGAGGTCAGTATAGATTGTGTAATAGAACAAGTCCCACTCACAGCTAGAAGCCCAAATATTTTTTCAGAGCTAGATGCAGATAAAAATTATTTTTAATTTGCAACCTGATGGAGGTCAGTATAGATGGACTAATGGAGAAAGTCCCACACACTGCTAGAAGGCCAAATATTTTTTCAGAGCTAGATGCAGAAAAAAATTATATTCAGTTTGCAACCTGATGGAGGTCTGTATAGATGGACTAATAGAATGATGCTATGCCCAAAAAATTTTACTTCACTAGGTGCAGTAAAAAAATTGGTATTCTATACACAGGTGGTATATCTTGCAACACAGATAGGCTTCTCCACTGACTAACACACTCTGCAATAGGCCAAAAAGTATTAGCTTTGCTAGATTCAGCCAAATGCTGTGAAAAAAACTTGCACAGCACTGGCACAGACCTGCCTGGCAAAAACTGATAGAAACTGATCTAACCTAGTCCTGAAAAGGACTCCAATTACAATTAGTCTTTACTCCCACAACCTATCTATTTAAGAGCACAGACCTGCCTGATAAAAGTCGTAGGAAATGCTGTAACCTAGTCCTTAAAAGGACTGCAATCACAACTATTCCCTACTCCCAAGCTATCTGTAGATTTGTGCGAAAATTGGCTTGAAATTAACAAGGTATAGCGCACACAGCAACAGCGGTGCTGTCCAACACGCAGCTGCAGCAGTGAGAAAATGGTGGCGATGGGGAAAATGGCTTGGTCTTATAGGGCAAGGACATGTGACATACACTGCCAATGACACATGCCCTTGCTTGTGTGAAAAAAAGCACTTCGCTACGTGTGTGCGCTGCTGATAGGCTGACAAATTTCACCTCCCCACTGTAAATGCGGGAAAGAGAAAAAAAAATGGAGATCTTCATTATTCCTGCAGAGATCCATCCCCTGCACCTCCCCCCACCCCGCTGTACACTCAAACTGCGTATTAACATTAATTTTCATCATTACTGAGAAAAAATCCAGTTATGATTTTGGTGCATGAAAAGTTATCGAACATAACCTCGAACAGTCGAATTTTTCTCAAATCGTTCGTGTTCGCCGAACGGCTCGAACACCGCCCAAAACAGCTCGAATTTGAGATTGGCGAACAGTTCGAATAGACCAACGCTCATCTCTACTCCTGATTATTCAGACACAAATATATCTGTTGAAAATAGTCTGGTATACACCAGTAAATTATAACAGTGGTTTTGCTGTTCCACGGTAAAAAATCTCTATTATCCTGCTTTTGGCATTTTTTGCCGTAAAAAATAAATAATAGTGTCTCCTGATTGTTCAGACACAA